>NW_027362767.1:43249064-44707814 GCF_046119375.1 Phyllobates terribilis
AAATAAGGAAGCCCAACACATGGCTATATTGCTGATCTGAGCTTCTCATTTTAGAAAAGCACAAAGTTCTGTGAGAAATTGAAAAGAAAAAATGTGACAGAATCCAATGCTGGACATATTATTACATAGTATGGCTGACATTGTACTCTACCTTAGCAATAATATTTATAAGGAAAATATCTCATCTATCAGAGACACAACACATCAGAACATTGAGTGCCCAAAGTTACGTAATATAGACCCTCAAGGGTTCTATGCCACAACTCAGGTTCTGTGTAAAAAGAAATGGCCTTTTTATTTATTCAGTGCATGTCATTTGGGCTAAAATAATTTTGTGCAGTTGGGTTTCATTAAAATTTTGCACCGTTGACCTTTTATAGACTTTTTGTTTCCCTGCACATTGCAAGCTGCTGAATGAGATAAATAAAAAATTGATCAGTCATCCTAGGCATCTGTAACTCTTACCTGTCTTTTTCTGATTTCCTCTCAGCTGATGTTTGACCAAATTGCTCCAAAGGTATCCACATCCATTAAGTTTTAGTTAATATCAACATTCTTAGGGCTCATTTAGACGTTCGATTTTCACATTCGAGGGCTCTGTGTTTTCATTTTCATGGAGAGCACTTGTACCTGTGATAGTCTATGAGACCATTCAATGTCTGTGATTTTTCAGACCAAGAGGACCACAGAAAATCACAGAGACAAATCCGTTTTTGATCCGAGGGCCAGATCAAAATCGGCAATGCAAGTCGGTGAAAGGGTGAAAAAAATCGGACAGAACTTGGATGACATGCAAGTGCGGTGCGATTTTCACGGACTGTCAGAATGAAAACGGTGAAGAAACGTATTTTTCTTTTCTCCGCATATGAAAAAAACTGATGACATTCGTCCCACACTCTGATCAAAGTCTGCTCAGAATAATTGATCTATTTTTCTGATACTTGGAAAAATTGGACTTGTGAATCAGCCCTTACTGTTAAAGAGGGTTTCCCACTTAACAAATGTAAAATATATTTATAGGATTGGTAATAACTATACGATTGCTTTAACTGTTGGGAAAACAGCCAATCACGAGAATCGGTATCCCAAAAATGTGTGAATGGAGCATCAGTGCTATATTAGAAAACATTGTCAATTTCTGCCAAAAAATCTTCACTCTAATCAATGGGCTTTGTTTGTTGTTAAAGTGAAGGTGCAAGATGTTTCTGGAAGGAAACAGGTATGTTTACTCATCTCGCACAACCTCTTTTAGGAAGAACAAGTAAAGAGAACAGGAATAATACTATTGTGAACATTTACTTATTGGTAGCTATTACATTCAAATCATCTGAAGGGGAAGTACTCATTTCAATGTGTTGGGTTTAAGAATTCTTCTTCCAGGGCTTGGAGAGTTTGTATTTTGTCAGCACTTTATGTTAACGCTTTTCACAATGGAGTTATTGCCTGGCGAGAAAACGCATTCTGTAAAACCTAGCTAATCTTGAATTTGTTTAAATGTAATCAGTAAATCTGTTCCTTCAGTACATGATCTAGCATTTCAAAGGATTATTGCACCTACCCATAATTCTTCACATTCATGACCAAAAATCTTGGAAAACAATGAATAGGGGAACTTGTGGATGGGTCGTTGAAAGTATTTTTCACTACACAAGGAAACAAGCTATCAACCAAAGTAGATTGTGATGTATGACGAGAGCTGTTGTACTAAAAAATCACGACTAAACAGGAAGTTTTCTCATGCTGTAAGGGGACTGGAATTTAGTGAACGCTTACCGCAAGTGACCTAAGGAATTAAGACTTCCACAGTTACGCACATTTAGAATTAGTCTAAGAAGGGCTTACAGAAAATGTTCTGAACCACATTATTTCAAATAATTACATCTGACATCTTTCTCCGATGTGATTATTCCACAGCCTATCTGCTGAAGTATTTTACAATTTGACTGTATTAAGTACCTTAAGGTAACGCACATATAGAAATCTCACATGAGCGACCAAGTAAGGCAGACGATTTAGTAATTACAAATTGTTTCATTATTTCTTTAGTGGATGTGTTTTTCGTTCTATAGCCCACACTTTGTAGACGCAGCTTAGTGCTGCCTATGTGGGTCTTTCCAGTGATTTAATGTGCATACGGTCTCTCAACTCAGCAGACAGCAAATGCTGAGGTGTAAAGTGGGGTTGACCATGTGAGATTTCTGCATGACTGATCCTTTGCTCCACAAGAGATAAGACATTTCAGTACACAAGTAAAATACTGCATTTTAGCCAGGTCTTCCCTCATTGCATGATAAGGACCCATATCAATAACTTATTACATATCTGCCTTGTACTGATGTGTAATATGAAATCTGTACCATACAATCCTGCTCATCTTATTGGCACCCATGGAATTTAAGTACATAATATGGAATATTTCTTGAAAAAAATGAATCAAGTGAAGCAGTAGTTTTTTTGTATAGAGCACTCCTGTTAAATACAAAAGAGAAAATGATAAACAATAATTTAAAACAAGAAACAATGGGAGGGAAAAATAGAAAAACCTAAAGCTTGCTGTGTCACTGGTATTGGCACCCTTTACATTAATTTAGTATGGAAACACATTTTGACTCACCTGTGGTAAATCACAAAAGATTCACCTGTGATTAATTGTCGGTGCCCATGTGACATGAATCAGCCAATGAATGATAACTTCAGTGTTTTAAAAAGACACATGGTAAGTCGTGTTCCTTTGTCACAGTGGTGAAGACAAAGGATCTGTCTGAGGACATCAGAACTGCTATTATTAACAAACACAAGACTTCCAAAGGGTATAAGGCCATCTCCTAAGACCTTGGTATCCCAGTTTCCACAGTGCTCAAAGAAGTTTGCCAAGCATGAAACAGTCAAGAACCTCCCTGGACGTGGGGGAAAGAGGAAAATTGACAAGAGATGTCTTTGAAGGTTAGTGCGATTGGTGGAAAAAACGCTATGTCAAACATCCAAAGACATGAAGGCCAACTCGGAACAGTCTGGGGTCATGATTTCAACAAGTACCATATGCCGCACACTAAACCAAGCAGAGCTTTATGGGCGAAGGCCAAGGAAGAAACCATTGCTGCAGAAAAGACATGAAAAGGAATGACTTATCTTTGCCAAAGAGTACCTTGACAAACCGCAATCCTTCTGGGAAAATGTTTTGTGGACAGATGAAACAAAAATAGAGCTTTTTGGCAATGCAAAGCAACAGTTTGTTTACAGACAGCGCAATGAAGCTTATAAGGAAAAGAACACCTTAAAAACAGTTAAGCATGGTAGAGGATCCATAATGCTGTGGGATTGCTTTGCTGCGTCTGGTAGTAGAGGCCTTGACCGTATCGCAGGAATCATGAAATCAGAGAATTATCAAGAGATTTTAGAGCGAAATGTCCTGCCCAGTGTAAGAAAACTTGGTTTGAGTTGAAGATCAGGGGTCCTCCAGCAAGACAATGACTCAAAGCACACATCCAAAAGTACACAGGAATGGTTGAAAGAAAAAAATGGACTGTTTTAAGATGGCCAGCATCGCATTCTGACTTCAACCCCATTGAAAATCTTTGGGGTGAGCTGAAATCTTCCATAGGGAAAAAGAACCTTGCAAATATTCAAGAGTTTGAACAACCTGAAAAGGAAGAGTGGGAGAAAATTCCAGCTGTGAAGTGCAAGAAGCTTATAGATGTGTAGTAGTGGGGAAGAACGTAGCTTCCCTATAGCACTGAAAGAGTAAAAAAGAGAATGTTCCCAAAAGTTAGATCTCTCTGGGCTGCAGTTAGGTCCAGTTAAGTGGTTAGCTGTGATAATCCAGCCCAGTAGAGTAAAAGGGGAACCCAGTGCTTTGGCTAGGCATAAGATGTGAATAGATGCCTGATGGCAGTATGTCCTTGTGAGCTGTAGTATTGGTAACCAGCCACAAGATGCCATTGTCCCGGGTGCAGATGACAGGTAGAGTCTGACAGTAGTGTTACAGACAGTGAAGAGGGTTAACTGTGTGTGAGGACAGCCCATAGACAGTGGGCACTTTAGGAAACCTGTTGGTGAGTTTCCAGAAGGATTCAGTGAGAATTTGGACAGTGAACCTTATGGACAGCCTAATATAGTTGCTGCTAGGGTAGATGGGAGCTCCGTACCCTCAGAGAGTAGGATCACCAGTGTGAAGATCTCCCTATGCAAGAGTCCTGTTAGCTGGCCGGAGAAACTCAACGGAGGTATTGAGTGCCCGGGGCACTTTCAGTCTGCAGGCAGCAGAGGAAGATAGGACTCCAGGCTAAGACGAGGGGGAGATATAGGATCCGGATATACAGTCGCTGGTGAGGAAGATTCTCTTGGGCTAGAGAATAGAGTCATAGAGATGCTTCACTTAAAGAGGGAACCAGGGCTGAAGATGTTTCCAGCTCCTGTGAGGGAGATGACAACCTGTCAGGCCTTATCCATTATATCTGTCTGTAAATACTGTATATATTCCTCTTCCCCAAGTAAAGTCCCAGTTATGGTTAAGAACCTCATGTCCTCTGAATTTATTGCTGCCCTGGTCCCAGAAGAGAAATGCCTGGAGACAGCCGCGATCGGATGGTCTGAAGTAAGTGGAGAGCACCATATAGACAGCCACACATCAGAGGGAGTACACGTATTGTCTGTAGGGTGCCAGAGTGAGCAGGGGCTACAGCTCGCCCACGACTACCTCGCTGAGGCACCTTACAGATGGCTACAAGAAACTTTTAGGGGCTGTCAGCAATGCCAAAGGGTGTGCAAGAAAGTATTAATTAGGGGTGCTTTTATTGCTGCACATGCTGTTTATTCTGTTTTTTCTTTGAAATTGCAACATGGAAGTTGAAAAACAATGTTTTATTGTTGTATTACTTTGGACCACTAATTAAAAAATCCTGAGGATATAACTTTGGTACATTTCCATTTATTTCTGAAGATATTGTACAGTCTATGAAAAAATGAAGGGGTGCCAATAATGGTGAGCAGCACTGTAGGTGTGAAAAGAGTCAATGTCTCCTTACCCTTAGTAGTGTAGATGCACACCACAAAATTCCTATCTGTTACAGGAAGTCTTTATGATTGTTTGGTTCCTATGCTTTTAGGATTAGTTGGTTAATTCCCTACACTTTTGTTTGACACATTGAAGGGTCTGTGATGGTTTGTCTAGCATAAGCTTCCTCATATGCTTGGGATGATATGCAAAAATACTGTTTTTTTCACAGATAGGTATGGAGTTAATAAGTATACATTGGATACTGTATTTTCGAATGTAGTGCAGTACCAAGAGAATATAAGGGGTTCCTATGACTCCATAATACGCATCCATAGAGACTGTGCCTCCAGTCAGGCTTCATACAAAGGCCTTGAAGTTACAGACATTGATATTAAATTGGCCACCCCAACTCCATTTAATTGCTATTAAAGAGCTTTCATAGAAGTTTAAATATGATATTAGTTAAATACACTCTTAGAGATGAGCGTATTGATAAACTGGACCTTGGTTTAGTGGCCACATCAGTATATTATGGGCACCAGATGAGAACCCTGTGGATCGCCTCCTACTTGCCGGCATCCCTGGTGCCTCTTTTGATTAGTAGCCTGGTGTAATGTCATCATTGTGATGAACGTCATGAGATCATTCCAGGCCTGCTAATTAGAAGATACATCGGGGATGCCGACAGGTAGGAAGCGTCTCATAGGGCTCCAGTCCAGTGGGAATATTGATGTGGATGCTGGACTATGATCCTGCAAACTGATTTACTCATGTCTATAGACTATAAATGTAAAGATTTTGAAGGGGTAGTGTATACTTTTTCTATTTTAAAAACAAGCATGATGGTCTAGAAAAAAACAAACATATACACCCTTATCCATTGGATTCGCGCTGTTCTGCACTGCTGCTTGTGTCTGTACTGATTGTCTACAGCGATCAAGTGCCATATGAGTCAGAATAGTCCGTTTTTTTTCTCTCTCTGAGGTCTCATTCACACGTCCCACACATTCACGTATTTGGTCAGCATTTTACATCAGTGTTTGTATGCCAAAAACCAGGAATGGAACTTACCAAGAAAAAACTAAAATTGAAAGATTGTCACCTGTTCTGTGTTTTGGAGACACTCCTATTTTTGGCGAAGAAATACTGATGAACTACTGATCAAAAATACTGATATGTGAATGAGCGCTTATAAGGTTTTTATGGCATCTGACTGCTGTAACATCTCAGACCATGGCAGCATGAGGAATGGCGGTGTCTGGAAAATAAGCTTTTTTTATCTTCAGGTTGCCATGGGTCCATTATTAAGATAAAAGTGGCAGACAACCTCTTTAATTATGCCATATTTTCTTTGTCATATACTACAATACAGCAGCACAGCTCTCTTAGTTTTAGGTTGATTCAAAGTAGTGTAGTTTCCCAAAATGTTCCTTAAGTCTATCATAAGATAAGCAGAGTGGGATTTGTGGGGATATATTTGTAAAATGTTCTGAATACTTCCCATTGCACAATAATCATTTTCAGATGATTTGGAAGATTCCTCTGACAAGTAAATGGTGCTTCCTAACACAAAGTACATAGCACAGAACAGTGGAAATTATGACAGCCTAATCCATTTTATGCATTAGATCCAAATACCAGCGGATTTAGTGACAATTAATAACATGCCAAAACCATTACAAAAGAATGATATTTTTTTTTCATTATAAATTAAATTTGCATTAAGATACAATAAATCATTAATTATCACCTCATCGTGTTTAAAAAACGCCATAATGCTTTACAATGCCAGGCTACGCTTCCTCTGGCACAGTGGCATTAGTAAAGTCATCTGGCATGCAATTCTAATGGAATCACTGTATAAAGATAATTCAGGAGGGTTTGCTACTATTACTCTGTCTTGAACATAAGCTTCCTAGTTTGCTCAGAGCAAGGTATCACCCTCTATACAAGGCTGTGCAGAAAAATGCCGCATGTCTGCCACACTCCACAGCCAATACAGTTTATTATGATGGTGGCAAGTAGAGATGAGCGTTGTTCTACTCTAACTGTTCGCCAATCTCAAATTCGAGCTGTTTTGGGAGGTGTTCGAGCCGTTCGGCGAACACGAACAATTTGAGAAAAATTCGGCTGTTCGAGGTTATGTTCGATAACTGTTCGTGCACCAAAATCATAACTGGATTTTTTCTCAGTAATGATGAAAATTAATGTTAATACGCAGTTTGAGTGTACAGCGGGGCGGGGGGAGGGGCAGGGGATGGATCTCTGCAGGAACAATGAAGATCTCCATTTTTTTTTCTCTTTCCCGCATTTACAGTGGGGAGGTGCAATCTGTCAGCCTATCAGCAGCGCACACACGGAGCGAAGTGCTTTTTTTCACACAAGCAAGGGCATGTGTCATTGGCAGTGTATGTCACATGTCCTTGCCCTATAAGACCAAGCCATTTTCCCCGTCGCCACCATTTTCTCACTGCTGCAGCTGCGTGTTAGACGGCACCGCTGTTGCTGTGTGCGCTATACCTTGTTAATTTCAAGCCAATTTTCGCACAAATATACACATAGCTTGGGAGTAGGGAATAGTTGTGATTGCAGTCCTTTTAAGGACTAGGTTACAGCATTTCCTACGACTTTTATCAGGGAGGTCTGTGCTCTTAAATAGATAGGTTGTGGGAGTAAAGACTAATTGTAATTGGAGTCCTTTTCAGGACTAGGTTACATGAGTTCCTATCAGTTTTTGCCAGGCAGGTCTGTGCCAGTGCTGTGCAAGTTTTTTTCACAGCATTTGGCTGAATCTAGCAAAGCTAATCCTTTTTGGCCTATTGCAGAGTGTGTTAGTCAGTGGAGTAGCCTATCTGTGTTGCAAGATATACCACCTGTGTATAGAATACCAATTTTTTTACTGCACCTAGTGAAGTAAAATCTTTTGGGCATAGCATCATTCTATTAGTCCATCTATACTGACCTCCATCAGGTTGCAAATTGAATATAATTTTTTTCTGCATCTAGCTCTGAAAAAATATTGGGCTTCTAGCTGTGTGTGGGACTTGTTGTATTAGTCCATCTATACTGACCTCCATCAGGTTGCAAACTGAATATATTTTTTTCTGCATCTACCTCTGAAAAAATATTGGGCTTCTAGCTGTGTGTGGGACTTGTTCTATTAATCCATCTATACAGACCTCCATCAGGTTGCAAACTGAATATATTTTTTTCTGCATCTACCTCTGAAAAAATATTGGGCTTCTAGCTGTGTGTGGGACTTGTTGTATTAGTCCATCTATACTGACCTCCATCAGGTTGCAAATTAAAAATAATTTTTATCTGCATCTACAGTACCTCTGAAAAAATATTTGGGCTTCTAGCTGTGTGTGGGACTTGTTCTATTAGTCCATCTATACTGACCTCCATCAGGTTGCAAATTGAATATAATTTTTATCTGCATCTAGCTCTGAAAAAATATTTGGCCTTCTAGCAGTGTGTGGGACTTTCTCTATTAGTCCATCTATACTGACCTCCATCAGGTTGCAAATTAAAAATAATTTTTATCTGCATCTACCTCTGAAAAAATATTTGGGCTTCTAGCTGTGTGTGGGACTTGTTCTATTAATCCATCTATACAGACCTCCATCAGGTTGCAAACTGAATATATTTTTTTCTGCATCTACCTCTGAAAAAATATTTGGGCTTCTAGCTGTGTGTGGGACTTTCTCTATTAGTCCATCTATACTGACCTCCATCAGGTTGCAAACTGAATATATTTTTTTCTGCATCTGACGCGCCCCTGGGCCTGCTGTGTCGTGCGGCATCGCGCGCACGGGGGCTTACCCGGAGCCGGATCAGATGGGGGTAGTAGTCTCGTGGCGGTAACCCGGTCCGTGCCCAGGGTGTCAAACTAAGTGTGTGGCAGTCTTGGTAGATGTTGTTTCTGTGTCGACTATGCCACCCGTTGATTTGCGGTCACAAGGCCGCCACTGCAGAACAGTCCGCTGAGGCCGGTAGTATGGGTGCAGCGATGGTGGTATAACCCCCAACGGGAGGGGTATGGCCTCAAGGCAGCTGGTGCGGATGATGGGGGTAGTGATAGTGCAGAAAGGAGAGTCAGAGACGTGAGATGCAGTTTCAGGGTTTTTACTCACAGGTGTTCCTTCAGTCACTCTGGCCTTGAGTGACCACCCGAGCCGTGCTGCATCCACCAGGTCCTGGACTCGGCCAACCCCCAGGCAGTTCCGGAGCGTGGTCCTGAGCTTCCCTCTCTCTCTCTTTCTCCTGGCCGTCCCCACCAGGGATCCACCTTTGTCCGGTTCCCTTGGGCCTTCTATGGTAAAACCTTCTCTGGCTTTCCTGACCCTACTCTTGGTGTACCTTCCTGGTGGATGTGGTGAGGGTCGTGGCAAAGCTTGCCCACGACCTCCGGTTCCTGGTTAAGGGTTACTTTTGCCTCCGCCAGCTTGGTATCTGGTGCCCTCTTCTGCCAACCCTTCACCCTTTTTGGTTTGCTTCTGGGATCTTAGGGTTCCCTCTTTTCTGCGTCTCTGGGCCTTTCTTCTTCCTCTTTGCTTCAGGCCTGGCCCTGGAGCTGGGCCCAGCCGGAGCCACAGCTCCCTGTCAGCCCTCCTGGCTGAACTCCTCCTCAGAACTCTCCTGACAGACTCACCCTATCTCTAGATGGTGCCCACCATATATACTCCCTCTATGTGTGAGCCCAGGTGACCAGCACCCAATGGGCTCCTATCTCTATGCCCAGAGCCCCTCCCCTATCTGCCCCTACACTACTGGGATGTTCCACCCTCCCTCCCACTCCAGCCAGGGACAGACGCTGTCGTACCTGCACATCTACTTGGTGGGAGTACCGTAGTTCTGTCCCCCGGAAATGGGATGTATGTAGTGCATGCAGCCTACTGAGCTCAGTCCCACACTCCATCCTTACCCGGGAGTGGAATACCACACCTCTGGTTTGAGGTGCAATACCCCTGTAGCAGCCGAATCCTCAGGGTGCTACATTCCCCCCTGGTAAATCACAGCACGTCCTCGGGCTGTAAAAGAATAAAACATACCAAAACATACAAACTTTTTTTTAAACATACACCAACATATAAAACATTATAAACATTATCAGATTCTAGCAATATAAACTTTTTCATATAAAACTCTTTTATATAAAATGTTCTTGAGCTTCTGGCCACTGTGCACTTGTGACCAGGTAAAGTGCCACAGTCACTGGGAGGAAAACAGTAATCCTCCTATAAAACCGGTAAGGGGCGCCTTAGGAAGCGCAACTATTTACAAGGGTATGGCCGCTCTCAGTCCTCGGCCAGGTAGAGGGAAAGAACGACCGCTCTCAGTCCTCGGTCAGTGGGAATAAGGGATGGCTGCTCACAGTCCTCAGCCTGTTAAGGGATAGGGACACACGGGTAACAGTTTGCTGGTCCCTACGGGGACTATACTTTACTGGTAACAGTTCTTGTACCCTTACGGGTAACTATTTACAGCTTCACTGTACCGTACTTTAATAACGGCATCCTCCTGCTCCTTCTTGAGGGTAATCTTCAGACCCGTCCGGGTCCTCTTGATCTTCCTCAAACCGCAGCTCTTCCTCAGTCAATCTGTTCACATGGAGAGCATATGGACCTTTGGCACATTGATGCCGGGTGAAGGTGACCTCATCACCCAGGTAAAGATCACGTCCTCTGTGTCCCTCCGGCAGATGGCTCTCGACGTCCCTGCGGGTGACAAAGACGTCGCCGGGGGTTCTGTGGTCCCGGATAAAACCCCAACCGTGCTGCAGTTGAAACTTGATTACGGTCCCGGTGGCGCGGGGACCATGGGCTGCACGGGGGTTTCGTCTGGTCCGGCTTTTCTGTTCCGCACTCTGTACTTGCAGCCGCTCCTCGCGGACCCGCCTCTCTCGCCGTTCCCGGTCGAAGACCTCCAGCTGTTGCCGGCAGCACTCTGCTCGCTGGGCTGCGGCCGCCCGGGTCTCATGGGTGAATCCAATGAGGTTTTCTCCGGTGGGGTCCCATTCGAACTGCGCCTCCTCCAACAGGAGTGGGGTGATCTTGGCGGGCGCCGGAGCCGGAATCAGGGGCTCACACAGAGGCCTTTCCTTCCGGAGTCGGGGATGGAGGTACTCCGGTGGCCACTCAAAGGGCTGCCCATCCGGGCAAGTGTGCTGGGCGAACAGGTCTTCACCCAAGGGTAGCACGGTGGAGGTTGAGGGCGCGATGGTAGTAGCGGCGCCCGGATTCACCAGGCCTTGCGACCAGGCCGGTGGCGCTCTAAAGGTAAAGGGCACTGTGGAGACGGCGGCGCCCGGGGGCACTCGACCTTGCGATCAGGCCAGTGACTTGGTGGAGATAGAGGGCTCTGTTGGAACTGCGGCGCCCGGGGGTACTCGGCCCTGCGACCAGGCCGGTGGCATCTCCTGCTTGGCCGCGCTCGGGGTTGAGGCGCGTGACGTCACAGGGGGCGTGGCCGCAGCTCCTGCTTGAGGCCTAGTCTGGAGCGGTGGCGGTGCAGCGACGGGCACGGTAGGGGGAATTTCGGGCTCTGCGACGGGGAGCTGGGGCAGGCTCACGGTTTCTAGGCTTGGGGTAGTGTCGTCCCCTTTACCTGCCTCCGTCTCTTCAGCTCCTTCCACGGCGTCGTCTCCGGCCTTCATTCCTCCTGCACCATCCTCAGAGGCGGTCAGACTCCTCGTCTCGGGTGGCGTGCTCCGCTGGCGGGTTCCAGCCTGCTGGGCCATCTCCCTACTCCACTCAGTCAGCGTTTCTCGCTGCACCTGGGCCATCCTCCGTGCGAGGCCCTCCAGCGCGGTCTGTGCACGCTCCCGGTCTCGGGGGAGCTGTGCCAAGATCTCCACCAGGTCTTGTGGGGTGGTGGCTTGCAACAGGCTCCTGACCACAGGGTCGGTGCTGCCTGACTCTCCCTCCATCTCCGGGTGCGACCTTCCCAGACTCCCCCAGGCTGCACCCATCCTCACTCTTTTGTTCTTGATCCGCCCACACTGAGGGCGGTCCTGGGGCAACTTGGTGATTGTCAGTTCCAGGGGCAGTCCCCCCACGCTGATGGACATCTCTATCATTGCAGTCTCTGCTGGTGGGGGCGGTCCTTGCTTTTGGCGCTCTTCTGGGACCAGGCCCACGATGGGAGGTCGTCACTTACCACCCTCTGGCACGCCCATAATGGCGTCCGCTCTGCCAGGGCGGGAAATCTTCTCAGATGGCGGGAACCGTCTCCCAGTGGCGGGAAACTCCGTGGACGGCGGGAAAAGACTGCAGATGGCGGGCAAACGGCTGGAAACGATCCGAGATGGCGTCCGATGGCGGGGACCCTCTGGAATTGGCGGGAGACTCCTTTTTACGGTAAATGTGAACTTCTCTTCAGGCACGCAGTACCCGTCGGTTGCGGGCACGTAATCCTGCCGACTACGCCAAAAGTTGACGCGCCCCTGGGCCTGCTGTGTCGTGCGGCATCGCGCGCACGGGGGATTACCCGGAGCCGGATCAGATGGGGGTAGTAGTCTCGTGGCGGTAACCCGGTCCGTGCCCAGGGTGTCAAACTAAGTGTGTGGCAGTCTTGGTAGATGTTGTTTCTGTGTCGACTACGCCACCCGTTGATTTGCGGTCACAAGGCCGCCGCTGCAGAACAGTCCGCTGAGGCCGGTAGTATGGGTGCAGCGATGGTGGTATAACCCCCAACGGGAGGGGTATGGCCTCAAGGCAGCTGGTGCGGATGATGGGGGTAGTGATAGTGCAGAAAGGAGAGTCAGAGACGTGAGATGCAGTTTCAGGGTTTTTACTCACAGGTGTTCCTTCAGTCACTCTGGCCTTGAGTGACCACCCGAGCCGTGCTGCATCCACCAGGTCCTGGACTCGGCCAACCCCCAGGCAGTTCCGGAGCGTGGTCCTGAGCTTCCCTCTCTCTCTCTTTCTCCTGGCCGTCCCCACCAGGGATCCACCTTTGTCCGGTTCCCTTGGGCCTTCTATGGTAAAACCTTCTCTGACTTTCCTGACCCTACTCTTGGTGTACCTTCCTGGTGGATGTGGTGAGGGTCGTGGCAAAGCTTGCCCACGACCTCCGGTTCCTAGTTAAGGGTTACTTTTGCCTCCGCCAGCTTGGTATCCGGTGCCCTCTTCTGCCAACCCTTCACCCTTTTTGGTTTGCTTCTGGGATCTTAGGGTTCCCTCTTTTCTGCGTCTCTGGGCCTTTCTTCTTCCTCTCTGCTTCAGGCCTGGCCCTGGAGCTGGGCCCAGCCGGAGCCACAGCTCCCTGTCAGCCCTCCTGGCTGAACTCCTCCTCAGAACTCTCCTGACAGACTCACCCTATCTCTAGATGGTGCCCACCATATATACTCCCTCTATGTGTGAGCCCAGGTGACCAGCACCCAATGGGCTCCTATCTCTATGCCCAGAGCCCCTCCCCTATCTGCCCCTACACTACTGGGATGTTCCACCCTCCCTCCCACTCCAGCCAGGGACAGACGCTGTCGTACCTGCACATCTACTTGGTGGGAGTACCGTAGTTCTGTCCCCCGGAAATGGGATGTATGTAGTGCATGCAGCCTACTGAGCTCAGTCCCACACTCCATCCTTACCCGGGAGTGGAATACCACACCTCTGGTTTGAGGTGCAATACCCCTGTAGCAGCCGAATCCTCAGGGTGCTACACATCTACCTCTGAAAAAATATTGGGCTTCTAGCTGTGTGTGGGACTTGTTCTATTAATCCATCTATACAGGCCTCCATCAGGTTGCAAACTGAATATATTTTTTTCTGCATCTACCTCTGAAAAAATATTGGGCTTCTAGCTGTGTGTGGGACTTGTTCTATTAATCCATCTATACAGACCTCCATCAGGTTGCAAACTGAATATATTTTTTTCTGCATCTACCTCTGAAAAAATATGTGGCCTTCTAGCAGTGTGTGGGATTTTCTCTATTAGTCCATCTATACTGACCTCCATCAGGTTGCAAATTAAAAATAATTTTTATCTGCATCTACAGTACCTCTGAAAAAATATTTGGGCTTCTAGCTGTGTGTGGGACTTGTTCTATTAGTCCATCTATACTGACCTCCATCAGGTTGCAAATTGAATATAATTTTTATCTGCATCTAGCTCTGAAAAAATATTTGGCCTTCTAGCAGTGTGTGGGACTTTCTCTATTAGTCCATCTATACTGACCTCCATCAGGTTGCAAACTGAATATAATTTTTATCTGCATCTAGCTCTGAAAAAATATTTGGCCTTCTAGCAGTGTGTGGGACTTTCTCTATTAGTCCATCTATACTGACCTCCATCAGGTTGCAAATTAAAAATAATTTTTATCTGCATCTACCTCTGAAAAAATATTTGGGCTTCTAGCAGTGTGTGGGACTCATTGTATTAGGCCATCTATACCAAGCTCCACCAGCTTTGAAATTAATAATAATTTTTAGCTGCATCTAGCCCTGAAAATAATTTTTCCCAATAGTGGTAGCAATAGAAATATGGGGCGCGCGCCTGGCTAACAAAAGTATACGCTTCATAACACAAAACACCAGCCTAGCGCACTGCATTAATAAGATGGCATCATCGTCTCTCCCAGTGCTAGGCCTACTACGCAGGCTAGTATTCCTGTGCCTAAAACACAATGTATGGGTCCGCGCTAGCCACTATGCTGAGGGGTATAAAGCTGCTGCTAACGCTTTATAACAATTCAATTGGCAGATTTTCACAGAGCTCTTCCACAACGCCCACCCATCGGGCAACAGTTGCCCACCCTCCCTATGGGATCTAGTGGCGAATAGTTGATGCCATTAATCAGAGCGTCAGTTGCCCCGTCAACGTGGCAAGCATACGGTAAGGCATGGGAAGAGTGGACACGACTAGTAGCAGGCAGACGGGTTGACCAATGTGAACAAGCCAGATCACAAGTCACCATAGAATTTCTCCACCAGCTAATGATGAGGGGCATATCAGGGGCGTCAGCGCAGCGGTGTCTGACCGGAGTAGCATTTCACTTCCAACTACTGAATTGGGGAGATGTGACAAAGATTCATCATCAGACAATCCATAAAAGGGTGGAAAAGGGGTCAGCCAAGTCAGGAATGTAGACGTCCCGTCCCGTGTCACTAAAACTGATTTCTCACATCTTATCCCTAACACCATTAACATGACACTCACAATTTGAAGCAACACTAATGTCTACTGCATTTGTGATCGCCTTCTTCGGGGCGCTATGTATAAGCGAATTAGTCCCTCAATCCAAAATTACCACCAGTGGACGCTTATTACACCAGGAAGTAGTCATAGCCAATAATGCAATACGTGTACGCATACACCAATCGAAAACGGTTCCAGCGGGCAGGGGTACTTGGGTACTTCTACAACCCACAAACGGTACACTGAGTCGGGTAACAATAGTAAAAACATATCTAACCATCAGATCACAAAGTAATTTCTTCGTATCACACATTGATGGAACGCCATTATCAAGATACCTGTTCCAAGCTATATTTAATAAATGCATAACATCGGCAGGGAACCACCCCAAAGATTACGGGACACACTCATTCCGCATAGGTGCGGCCACGGAAGCAGCAAGAGCAGGACTGTCAGAAACGGAAGTTCAGAGGATAGGGAGATGGCGATCCACGTGTTTGGCGAGATACATAAGACCGGACTTGTTATCCTAACGTGGTTTGTTTCTTTTACAGGTGACGCTAAGCCAACAGTGTGAGTGATAGGCCACTCGTATATATATTGGGCACAAAAAAGGGCGAAAGTCCGCCCAGGCGGGAGGAAATTAGAGTTTCATAACACATATTTCAACTGGAGAGGTATTAGAGGCCTGCTATGGCCACAGGTACTAATGGAGGTAATCAAGGTAGGGAGAGAGGCAAGAGGTCCGGTCATCTTAGTTATACAGGCCGGGGGAAACAACCTAGGTCATCACAAGAGCGCATAACTAATGGCAATAATGAAACTAGACAATGAGCGCTTCAGAGAATTTTTCACAAAATTAGCTATAGTATGGTCAGAGATTGTGCCGATAGCGGTATGGCAAGGTGCGCGAGACATCACGGCCATCGAATGGACAAGGCGGGTAATAAATATTCGGATGGCAAAATTTAGAAGAGACAGAGGCGGTGTAGTGATACGACACCGACAACTGGAAGGAGATAAAGCAGGCCTCATACGGCCCGACGGTGTTCACTTAATAGATATTGGACTGGACATATTCCTGTCAGGACTCCAGGACGGAGTGGAACAAGCGTTAAGAGTGATGGGTGGGGGTCAGAGTCCTGCACACGAGTACGCTGGATCCTCCGTGGCCTGGAAATAGAAAGGAAATGTTGGAGAGTTACACTTGTTGGCCAACTTGCCGGAGTGGGGACCCAGGGCATGCTGCAACAAGCTGAATTATTTTAGAAATAAAATGCCTTTCTATTGGAATGAGTATAAAGAGTTAATAAAGCTGTGACCGATCCTTACCCATCCAGTTGTAAGAGTTACATTATTGGGTTGTCCATGAAAGGGGGGCGGTAGGGGGGCTGAGCATCTGGGTTTGGTTGGGGGTCCCCACAGTCTGCCTAGGCTAGATTAATTTAAAAATTCTTATTAGATACAAATTCTTATTAGATCTAGCCTAGGCAAAAGTATTGCCTAGGCTAGATGCAGTTAAAAATTCTACGCTGACTAGCAGACACTGAAGATTTGGAGCAGACCTCTGAGTAAACAGCTCTTCAGACTCAACCATCTGTGTTACCCCAAGCCATAGTGTATGTAGTTTCTTACAGTTAAAAGGGGGGGTGCGACCCAACCCACCTGGAATTGCCAACGTCACGTAAGACACAGCAAGGGGACTCCCAAAATTGTGGCACAGACACCACTTAACCCTAGAACGCATACCTGTGGCCTTGCAGGCCCGCCCAGTTAATTGTTTTCTATTTTCTGCAAGATTGCTTTAGTTAGAATTTTGAAACTCTAGGTATTCTTCATGTATATAGTGGTTTGTCATTTGAGTTTGAGTTATTCCATGTTATTTGCACACGGGCCTAAAGGGCCCCAGGTATGTGAAAGTGTAGATTTTTATGGTCATGCGTTCTAGGGTTAAGTGGCATCAATTGCCCCACTGTTGCTTAAAACGGTTGGTGAGGTGATTTTACCAAATCCCCAAGCTTTTAGTCTCCCAAGGATGACACAGGGGTAGCAATGTCCTTGCGAATCCATGATTTGATCATCTTTATGAACGTGAGTCTGTCTACATTCTCAGTGGACAGCCGCGTGCGCTTATCTGTCAGCACACCACCAGCAGCGCTGAACACACGTTCAGAGAGAACGCTGGCTGCATGGCATGACAAGATCTCCAAGACGTGAGTGGCGAGCTCCGGCGATTTTTCAAGATTGGAATACCAAAATGAACAAGGGTCCAGTGACACAGTCATGGCTTCGATGTTCACTTGGAGATTCTCCTGTACCATCCTCTCTAGGCATTGACTATGTGTCAGACTTCTTGTCTCCTGTGGCCTTGCAAAGGATGGTCTAAAAAAGTGGTGAAACGATTCCACAAAATTGCTGTTACCAGCAGATACTGTGTTACTGTTACTGTTTGAGTGATGAAGACTCGACAGTCCCACCGTTGGCAAGTTAGAACTGTGAGATTCACTACGTGCACCACTGGTGTTTTGTGGAAAAGCACATGTAAGATTCTGCAACAGATACTCCTGCATTCGTCAATACCTTTTTATGGCAGGAATTATTTCGGCAAATATACTTTTGTACCGGGGATCTAAGAGTGTGGCAACCCAGTAGTCGGGATTACTTTGAATTCTGACAATCCGGGGGTCATGTTGCAGGTAGTGCAGCAAGAAGGCACTCATGTGTCTTGCGCATCCAGAAGGACCAAGTCCTTGTTGTGTTGGTAGCGAGGTAAGAATCATGCTTCCTTCCTCTGCCCTCTCCCTCCAACCTCGCACAACAGAAATGTGATCAAGGTCTCCCTCATCTGATGAGTCTTCCATGCCCATTGCCAGTTCGTCCTCCACTTCTTCCTCGGCTCCTGCACCTTCCTCAACAGTTTGGCTGCTACCATGCGCCCTGGTTAATCCCTCTCCCCCACCCTCCCATGCCTGCCGCCTTGGTGCTGCCAACCGTCTGGACCTTGGAGATGTTATCCCTTCCGCATACGACTCCTCCTCTACTTCCTCCACCTCCTCTTGTCCCACCACCTGACTCCGAATTCTGTTTAACATGTGCTCCAGCATGTAAATCACCGTAATAGTCATGCACTAAACATCTTCGTCGCCATTTCAAGACTGTGCAGAAGGGTGCATAGGTCCCTGATCTGAGACCACTTCTCCAGCGTGATTTGCCCCACCTCTGGATCTCGTTGGCCCAGGCTATACGTCAGAACGTATTGCACCAGGGCTTGTCGGTGCTGCCACAGTCGCTGCAACATGTGCAGAGTTGAATTCCACCGTGTCGGCACATCACATTTCAGCCGGTGAACTGGCAGGCCCAATGACTTCTGTAGAGATGTAAGTCGTTGAACTGCGGGATGCGAACGGCGGAAGTGAGCACACAGCGACCGTGCACTCTGCAGAAGGCCATCTAGTCCGGGATAGTGGGCTAAAAATTGCTGGACAACCAGGTTCAACACGTGAGTCATACAAGGCACGTGTGTGACATTGCCCCGGCGAAGTGCCGCACCCAGGTTTGCAGCATTGTCGCACATGGCCTTCCCTGGTTGCAGGTCCAGTGGAGACAACCTTTCATGAAACTGGGTCTCCAGAGCTGACCAAAACTCCTCAGCTGTGTGACTCACATTTCCCAGACATTTCAAAGTAAACACTGATGCGTTGAGCCCTGCTGCCAGCATAGTAAGGAGGTGTGCAGGATTCCTTCTGCGCAGTTAGAAAGCAGGTGGCATTACCAGACAGGCTTTGGGTGCAGGTGGAGGACCGAGAGGAGGTTGAGGAGGCAGAAGCAGTGGAGGAAGTTCGAGATAAAGAGGATTAACACACAACTCGTGGGGACGGTAAGACTTGGACAGCAGCCCCTTGTCCTGCTGTCACCATAGTTACCCAGTGCCCAGTCAGCGACATGTAACGCCCCTGTCCATGCCTTCTCGTCCAAGTGTCTGTGGTGAAGTGCACCCTGTCACACACAGAGTTTCTCAAAGAAGAGGTGATGTTGTGTGCGACATGCTAATGGAGCGCAGGCACACCTTTCTTTGAGAAGTAGTGCCGACTGGGCATCTGGTACTGGGGCACTGTGACGGACATAAGGTCTTGAAAATCCTCTGTGTCCTCCAGGTGGAAAGGCAGCATTTCTGTAGCCAACAGCTTGCAGATGGTGAAATTCAACCTCTTAGCTTTCTCATGGCTAGGAGGAAATGGTCTTTTACTTTTCCACATCTGAGGGACCGAGGGCTGGCTGTTGTGCTTAGACGGTGTTGAGTAGGGTGTCCCCGGCAACTGCTGGTCTGTGAGGAAGATGCAGGCGGACATGTTAGGTTGCCTTGATCCAAAGGTGGTGCTCTCGATGTCGGAGAGCGCTCAACA
The DNA here is from genome assembly GCF_046119375.1 of Phyllobates terribilis. Classification (NCBI taxonomy): domain Eukaryota; kingdom Metazoa; phylum Chordata; class Amphibia; order Anura; family Dendrobatidae; genus Phyllobates; species Phyllobates terribilis. The sequence continues at coordinate 43,268,604 of NW_027362767.1, forward strand.
CTAGCAGGTGTTTCCACTTCCCAATGAACTGACGACCTGTCAATCACACTGGCTGTTGCGGGTAAAGAGGTGGCAGGTCTGCGTCCAAAAACATGTGTGACTGCTGTCCCCCCAGTCACAGAGGATGAAGAGGCTGCGGATGCACAAGATGGGGCAGACGGTGGTTGGCCCAGCCGGCTAGGCCGCATTGTAGCACAGTGAGCTTCCCACTGCAATTTATGCTTCATATCCATGTGACGGTACATGGATGAAGTACTCAAACTATGTATTTTTTGGCCTCTACTTAGCTTTTGCTGACAAATATTACAGATAACACGAGTTGGGTCATCCTTATCGATCTGAATAAATGCCCAGGCTATGCAAGGCTTAGAGCCCATGTGACCTGAAGAGCCACTACGACTTGTGGTCAGAGGCAGAGTTGTGGTTGAGGATGCAGTTGTTGACGTGCTTCCAGTACTCCGTCTCTGTTCAGGAAGGCGCAACCTAACCTCGTCGTCAATAGCATCTGTGATGCCCCGCTGCGCTTGGTATCACAGATCCTACAAGAGTGCATTGATGGAATCCTCCACAAGAGGCCCCCATAAACATTCACACATCTCCACCTTCCACCTCAGACCAGCAGAGGGAGCCCGTTAGGGATATAAATAGGGAAGGTGGAGCTAGGCAGTTCAGTTCCTCTGAAGAGTTCCTGCAGTAGAGAAGCCTAAGAGAGGTCAGTCTGCAGTGGAGCTCAGTCTAGTCTAGAGAACGCAGTTAATAGATCAGCAGTGGAGCACGAGGCTCCTGCTTGCTAGATTCAGGGAGCCCAGATAGAGCTTAAGGTGTGCCGGTGCCGTAAGATCAGTGAAGCGCGGCAAGCTGCCGTTAGTGTGTATAGCCTAGTGAGGGCCCGAGTAGGCCGAAGGCGAGTGGCGAGTTAGTACATAAGGGGCAGAGGAGCTTAACCAGCTCACCCCGAAGCATTTACCGGACACAGGATCCGAGCTTACCGGTATCTCTATGACCCAGTAAGGCATAACCGGAATCCCTGGAGAACTACAAGTCCCAGGATCGCTAAGGTGCTGATATGTAACAGAGCCAGGAGACGCTTAGGCCCCGCATACTGGGAGCGTGAACTCCAAGAGAAGGCCCTACCACAAGTTCAGCCAGCGCAGGACAGAGACAAAGTTAGGCCTAGCTCCAGGCAGGTCAGAAACTTACTATGCAGAGGCAAGAAACAGGAGGCCCTACACCCGCTCATTGGGGAGGATCCTGATATGCACCCTTCACCCTACAGTTCTCCGGGATGTGCCTGAATTTCCACCAGTAAAAGGTACTGAAGTGACTACCGTGTCCGTTCCCGTTCTTGCTCTGACCCAGCTGGGTCTCGCCTGTCCTGCATTCCCCCTGCATACGCTGCCCTGAGACCTAGCTCCACTTGTGGGGAGCTATACCATCGAGCTGCCTTATCACCGGCCTCAGTGGACTGCTGCAGCGCTGGTGCTTGTCACCAGATACCACAGGTGGCGTCATGAACTCTTATAAAATTAACAATTATCCACCCTTTTAAAGAGAGACCCCAGGGTACGGGCCAGGGAGCCGACCACCGCGACATCCCCAAGGCCAGGCAAATGCCCGGGTACCGAGTCATCCCCATCCCCAGGGCTAGTCACATCCTCCTCCACCTCCTCTGCTGACCTCATCGACTGTCTGACTGTGGGTTGACAGTAAGTGGGATCTCCAACCTCGTCATCATCACCCTGTGTGTTATCACACCCGTCGCCCTCAGAGCCAACCTCTTCCTGCCCTGACCGAAAAGTCAAGTTGTCGCTCCAATCAGGTATTTGAGTCTCATCATCGTCTTCATCATTGTCTCCACTAACAGGAGTTACAGTTTGGGAACAAGGGTCTATATTATGCTCAGAACCTTCTTCATCTGGTCCTGGATCCAACTTATAAAGATTCTGGGCATCGGATCAGATCATTTCCTCATCTGGATTAACAGAAGCTCTGGAGCAGACCTCCGTTTCCCAGGCTATAGTATGAGTAAACAGCTGGGCAGACTCAGCCATCTGTGTTACCCCATACTCAGACGGGCAGCTGGAGACTTGGGAGCTGTGAGGAAGCAAGTGCGATTGGGGTGACACCTCTGAGGACTGGAGTATTTGTGATGTTGAAATTGAGGTGATGGAGAGCCCACTTGAAGGAGCACTTGATATCCGTTGAAGCACCTGCTGTTTTTGTGCCTCATCTAGAATTTGTAGCGATGGGCGTGTCCGTAAGAATGGGATCGTATCACATTGTCCACGAAAAGAAGTCGACATCTTAGTTTGGCTGGAAGATGGTCTTTCTTCTGCAGATGTTACTCCCCCCCCCCCACCGTGGGGGGCCTCGACCCACCGGCGGACAGGCACCAGTATTGGGATAGGGGGGCTGGCCGTCAGGGTCCACCGCGGCTCTGGCACAAACCCGGCGACACAGAGGTGGCACAGGCAGGAACGGACTGGCCGTGTCGGCTTCTCACTTTTTGGATTTTAGAAGGGCATGACATGCCTATATCTGTGTCTCCCCCTCCTTTTACTCCTCCACCTCTTTTCTTTTCGCATGACTATATGTACTTGTCACTTTTCCATGTGTTAGTTGTGTCTTCTGAGCAGTTTGTCAGCTTTTGGACACCTTTGAAGGTGTTTTCTATGTGTTTCTATGTGTTTTTGTTTGCCTGCCATTGGTTTTAACGGTGTTCGAAGGTGTTCGACGAACAGTTCGACGAACAGTTCGGCGAACACATGGGTGTTCGACGAACCGAACCGAACTCGAACACTACGGGGGTGGCTCAACACTAGTGGCAAGGCAACGAGGCTGATAGATTCAGCCTGTTTTTTTTTTGTGAACCAGTTGTTACCATGTCAGCGGGTCCATGACACACAAAGACACAGGATGCGTATCCAGTTCCATTGTTGGATTTAATCTGAGGAAGGAGTGTGTAAACGAGCTTAGTCTGTAAAAGGGGCATGATTTACAAAGAGGGCATGATGTGCAAAAGGAGTTTGAATTCCACCCTTGCCTTTAATATTATTGTAATCATTATACCAAAAGTTAACCCCTTTTATAAAAAGGAGGTGTTCCTCTACTCTTCTAAGTTTTCGTTAGAGAGCAATGCCCCAGCCACCCACTGGGCAGCAAATTTCAGCATGGCCCCATTCTCTCACTGCATCATTTTGATTATCCGGATCGTTGGGATGGCCAAGTGTTGCTACATTCTGGCTCTGGTAATCAAGACCATTTCATTTTATGATAGCAAGAAGAAAGTTTGTAAAAAGTGAGGAATTCAGAAAATACAAAGTCTACTAAGCTCTATGTGTGTAAATCTAAAAAAAAAAACATCTTTAGATGAACTTGCTATTATGTTTCTATGTGATTGCTCCTAAGTTTCAGAATCATTTAGTCCATGTTGTTTTCTGCAACATTCATTCTACAGCGATTAAAGAGGGCCTTCAGCTGGATTTCTTTAATTTAAACTGACTATCTCCTCCAATTGTTGCTGCTCCTCAAATTCTAGAAGCGTTATTCTTTTTCTTATGCACCCCAATGTAATAATGATGCCCGTCAACCAACTGGGGGTTTGCTTTTTCTCCTCTGACGCTGGAAATTCAAAACACAGCTGTGCCCGTAGAGAAGTTCTGCTAAGTATAGGGGAAATTTGCATCAATATTACTGGGGGGCATAACTTTGGAGCGGAAGGACACACAAAAAAAAAACAACTAAATCCAGAATCAGTAGAGCATCAGCAATTGGATGAGGTACTCGATTTAAATTAAAAAAAAAACCTCCAGTGAAAGGTTAATAGATCACAGGCTTCTAAGGTTTCCACAGGCAATTTTAGTCTGAGGTCTCGTTTAAAGCCAAAGGAATTATTGCAGTAACCAGCACAATGATTTTAATTAGGGATATTGTTTTTAAGTGGAGTTACTCCTAAAAGGACATGAAACCCAAGTTAAAATCATCCTCACTGTAGTTTGTCATTTGTCAAAGCAATCAGCCTCTTTCAGGATACATAGAGCAACCACGAGACCACTATTTCTTATCGGCATTCAGTTACAACTTATTGAGCTGGCTCCTTGCCACCCACTTGTATGCAAACCACTACAGGCTGATAATAAAATGTTAGCAATGCTTTGAAGGGCGAGCTTACAAGACTGCTGCAATCACTTGGCCAAAGAAAGAAATGTCCTGTCCCAAGTTTCAGGTGCGGTACATGCTAAATTTATGCACCAGATTAAGACTAGAGCAAAGCACCATTAAAATATGTATCAACATAGCACGCCTAAATGTTCCAAAGACTGCCTGCTCATGCGACCACCCAGGTTTCTTTGTCAGGTGTAGGACTTGTAATAAATGTAACATTTAGCTGATGGTTGTTAATGATTCTTTGAAAATAATCTCTGTTTACTGAAACTTGCCAATAAATGTATAGATGTCCTGCACATTTTTCTCCTGGCATGTGATTTTGGCCATATTTGATTTTGTTAAGAGACTGTTTACATCCAAAATCCATTAATGAAGCATAATAATGAAGTATCCTGCTCATAACAATATAGATCTTCATTTGTACTTCTTCATCATTACTTCTAGAAATTTAAGGAAATTAAAAGAGGTTGTCTCAACATCAATGATGGTTAACATTAATCTGACAGCTGATTCAGGCAGCATGAATCGACAGTCGCTCTGTCATTTCAGCCAGGTATGTTTCACTCTGAAACACTGCAGCATTTAAAAAAAAACTATTCATTTAAAATCCGACCAAGGACTATACAGCTTTGGGTTACAGGTCTTTCCCTACAAGTGTCTTTAAGGGAAGAGTTGTCACTCACAGGAAATGGGATGGGGAGAAGCCCCTGTATACTGACCCTTAGACAAGACAACTGAGCCGCATGGTCTCCAGCTGGCTTTTAAATAAATGTTTTCTTTCAATGTGGCGTTTCAGAGTAAAGCATACCTAGCTGAAATGACAGAGCCAAACTTTGATTCATGCTGTACATTTGAAGTAGCCGTCAGTTTCCCTTTAAAATTTCCAAGTATTTGTAAAAACAAGCAACTTAACTATTTTAATCTTATTAAATATCATCTCCATTCCCAACAGCAGATGGAGTTTTAATTTCATTGTTTAATGCTAGTTGTCTAGGTTACCAGCCACCTCTGCAGTCTAGCAGCGTGGCCAAACATACATAATGCTTGCATGCTTTTTATAATCGTACTTGTATGCACAGATCTAAAGCTGGACAGATCGCTGAAGCAAGTTATGTCCCTGCACTCCTCGTGCTGCTGGCCCAAAGTGTCATTATTCAGGAGCGAACCGGCCCCAGAAAACAGGGAGCCGAGAGACAGGGTTACAGTGTTCGCCTGAAGATTAAACTTTAGAACAAACCTATAAGATAAACTTCGCCACTGTGAACATAGATTATGCTGCATCCAAAGCTCTGCATGCAGGTGAATCCGCATGTGTTCATTGAACCATGAGGATTCACCGCATCCTATACATTACAGTGATCTAATTTCTCTTGAAATGTAAAGACGCGTCGCATGTCCGTCTCCGCGGGTGATCCGCAGGCGCATGGGGACGCATAGTGGCCATGGGATTTCTTGAAATGCCATCCATTATGCTCTAACATCTGGCCGCTGTGGATTGCACACAGCGCAAGTGCGCTGTGTCCAATCCGCAGCAATTACTAATCGTGTGCACGTACCCTCAAAGGGGTTGTGTGGTCAAAAGCGATAAGTCTGCAGTCACTGCCCCATCTAATGATGATGACAGCTAGTGGGCGTGTCCGGCTAGAGGGCGCGGCCTCGTTCAATACAAGTGTATGGAGCGAGGTGACGCCCACTGGTCGGGGGTATGTATAATTCATATATACTCATTCATAAATACCCTCCTGTCCTGGGTCTGAAATTGGCCTCCATAATCCTTAAATGGAAGAAGTTTGGGACCACCAGAAGTCTTCCTAGACCTGGCTGTCCAGCCAAACTGAGCAATCGTGGGAGAAGAGCTTTGAGAGAGAGAGGTAAAGAAGAACCCCAAGATCACTGTGGCTGAGCTCCAGAGATGCAGTAGGGAGATGGGAGAAAGTTCCACAAAGTCAACTATCACTGCAGCCCTCCACCAGTCAGGCCTTTATGGCAGGTGGCCCGACGGAAGCCTCTCCTCAGTGCAAGAAATATGAAAGCCTGCATAGAGTTTGCTCAAAAACACATGAAGGACTCCCAGACTATGAGAAATAAGATTCTCTGGTCTGATGAGATGAAGATAGAATTATCACCAAAAAGTTCTAAGCGGTATGTGTAGAGAAAACCAGGCACTGCGCATCACCTGCCCAATACCATCCCAACAGTGAAATATGGTGGTGGCAGCATCATGCTATGGGGGTGTTTTTCAGCTGCAGGGACAGGACAACTGGTTGCAATTGAAGGAAACATGAATGCGAGCAAGTACAGAGATATCCTGGATGAAAACCTCTTCCAGGGTGCTCTGGACCTCAGACTTGGCCAAAGGTTCACCTTCCAACAAGACAATGACCCTAAGCACGAAGCTAAAATAACAAAGGAGTGGCTTCAGAGCAACTATGTGATCATTCTTGACTGGCCCAGCCAGAACCCTGACCTAAACCCAATTGAGCATCTCTGGAGAGACCTGAAAATGGCTGTCCACCAACGTTCACCATCCAACCTGACGGAACTGGAGAGGATCTGCAAGGAAGAATGGCAGAGGATCTCCAAATCCAGGTGTGAAAAACTTGTTGCATCATTCCCAAGAAGACTCATGGCTGTAGTAGTTCAAAAGGGTGCTTCTACTCAATACTGAGCAAAGGTCTGAATACTTATGACCATGTGATATTTCAGTTTTTCTTTTTTAATAAATTTGCAAAAACTTCTACATTTCTGATTTTTTTCAGTCAAGATGGGGTGCAGAGTGTACTTTAATGAGAAAAAAATAAACTTTTTAGAATTTACCAAATGGCTGCAATGAAACAAAGAGTGAAAAATTTAAAGGGGTCTGAATACTTTCCGTACCCACTGTAAATCTGCCCCTTTCGTCACCATAACCCCTTTGCTCACCATGACAGTTCCAGCACCTGTTGAAGGCTGAGTTTGATAACATCATTGCAGTTGACATACTGCTTTAATGGCCTTTGTGCTGCAATTCTTTGGTAGAGAAGGAAGTTCCTGTCTCCCATCATCTGCCTAGTTGCCCCCGCTAGCCTAAATTTATTTGTGGAGGAGTAGTAGCAGGCCAAGGACAATAGCTTAGTAACATTTTAATTCAACATAATGGTGCTGTCTCCTATCATTGTGCTGCGAGCATGAGTACATTACCCTGAGGAGCACATATTTTCACAGTCCTGTTCCAACTATAGTTCTGAGTTGAAGTTGAAGTCTATCAACATTGAATAAGCAGGCGCACTGTAGAGTTGACTTGGTGCTGATTTGCTGGAGGGAGCATGGCGTGATTCAATGTGCTTTGTTGGGGATATACCATAGTTAAAAGCAGGGCTTATAAATCCTTAACTTGTATGCCATTACACACATGGTCTAGAGAAAACTCAGAATTAAGTACAGTGGCATGTAAAAGTTTGGGCACCCCTGGTCAAAATTACTGTTATTGTGAACAGTTAAGCAGTTGAAGATTAAATGATCTCTAAAAGGCCTAAAGTTAAAGATGACACATTTCCTTTGTATTTTAGGCACAAAAAATATTGTAATTTTTTACTCTTTAAAAATTACTAAAAGGAAAATGGACCAATGTAAAAGTTTGGGCACCCTTTGCTAATATGTGCACTCAGATAACTTTGACAAAGGTTCCAGGCCTTAATTAACTTGTTAGGTTTATGGCTTGTTCAATGTCATTGTTAGGAAAGACCAAGTGTTGCAAATTTCCCAGCTTTCTAAAAACCCAGCCTCCTCTAACCTTGTGCCTGAAACCAGCAGCCATGGGTTCTTCTAAGCAGCTGCCTAGAACTCTGAAAATGAAAATGGTGGAGGCTCACAAAGCAGGAGAAGGCTATAAGAAGATAGCAAAGCATTTTCAAGTTGCCCTTTCCTCAGTTAGAAATGTAATTAAGAAATGGCAGTCAACAGGAACAGTGGAGGTCAAGATAAGGTCTGGAAGACCAAGCAAAATTTCGGTGAGAGCTGCTCGTAGTATTGCGAGAGAGGCAAATCAGAACCCCTGCTTGACTCTCCTACAGCTAAGAATTACAAGGGCTTAATTTTAGTTGTTTTTTTTTTAAATTTTCCCAAGCATTTTGACATGTGCATTGAAATGCAGGAATTGCGTCTCACTGCTGACTCACATGTATGTCATTTTGTGTTAAAGGCTTAATCTGACATGTTGAAAATCTGCTGTGTGAAGTCAGTAACATAAAGCCATCACCGTATTAATCAACCACATAAAGAACCTGAATTTCTTACAAAAGTGTAATAATTTTACATATTTCAAAGCCTTCCCCTCTGCTGATCCTCAGAATTAACTTACTTGGAAGAGGATCTGAGTTATGTTATAAAACAAATACCGTTATTAGCGCCACTCATCATGGTTAATCTGACAAAACAATTCACGTCCCTGCACACATTCCACACAGTGCAAACAACCAAGAAAAATGCTGAAGCAGAATGAAAATAAAAATGGAAATATGTTTTACTCAGATATCATGTTAGAATCTTCCTCTCTTCACTCTCAGCCAAAAATAATCAGTATTTAGGACAGGCTGTATTTTTATTTCCATCCCAACATTTTCTGCGGGAAAAGAGAAAGAAATCGGTTTAGCCTTGTCATTGCTTACATATTACTCTGTTCTTGACAGAAAATATATTTTTAGTTGGGGCTCTTTTTGATTTACTTGAATTATGTGTTCCAGAAAAGTCAAGGCCATTGGTGAAACATGGATTTGGATTTTCACTTGAAACAGCTTCTTAGTTTCATAGTTCTGTGACAGCCGTCAGATGGGTGACTAAAATTGGATTTAAGGCTCTTTTAGACAATAATCTGCTGAATAAACATTCTGAAAACATTGCCTTCCAACAAGTAAACTCTTGTTAATCAGCTGATCTCATCTTCTATGCGGCCTACAATTTACACTTTGTCAAAATATCTTCTCGTATACTGTATACAGTGATGTCCTACTTAGAATATGCAAACTTTATGGAGTCAAATTACTCTAGGGATGATCTTTCATGCCCATACGGTTTGCACATACAAATGATTGCTGAGTGTAAATGGAAGTGTAATGATTTCCAATTAATATGCTATATCATGAACAGTACTCATTATGGGAAGCAAGGTGGCTCAGTGGTCAGCACTGTTGCTTTGCAGCGCTTGCATCTTGGGTTCCATTCCCACCAAGGACAACATCTGCAATGAGTTTGTAAGTTCTCCCCGTGTTTCCTCCAGGTGCTCCGATTTCTCCCCACACTCCAAAGACATACTGATAGGTCATTTAGAGTGTGAGCACCAATGGGGACAGCGATGATAATGTATGTAAAGCACTGTGGAATATGATAGGGCTATATAAGCAACAGAGAGGTGAAGCTGCACACTTCAGGAACATCATGTCCCTCATATACTAAACAATTGCCATTACACTTGATTGACTCTTTTGCTGATAAACTACTGTGACTAAGGTTAAACTAGATGCATTCAGGCACCTTACTGTGGATGGACTTGTACGTTGAACTGTATGATTGCTAGACTATATAGGCACTTTGCAGTTTATATATGTATATAGTATGGGCTTCTACTAATCAGTGAATATATACTGTCTATCCAAGCATATTTATTAAAGCATCTAGTTAGATGTTAATTAACCCTTTCCAACCGGATATCTTGTTGCCTTGTCCTATTATGGATATGTCTCATTTTTCTTATGATGTGAGTAGACATTGATGTAACCTAGCTTCACGCATCACCTCTCTTCACTGGAGGTTTTTTGTCCTACCCTGTTTCTTGTTTCCCCTATTTTTAGCTATTTTGTATTTAATAAAATGTATTGATTTTATCCAGCTAGAGTCTCTGTTATCCAGTAGTATATTTCATGCTACATAGGATCATGTATATATGCTATAAGCAACGCATAATAAATAATTTGCCCATGTAAAAAGAACGGTACATACTATACACATGCTGGGATGAAAATGTCAACAAAATGACAAAAAAAGCATTTTTACATCCAGTCATGGTCGAAAGTGTTGGACTTTTAACCTTGAGATTTTTGATATTGTTCAACAATTTTGGTTCTTAAGCCCTCAGCCAGGTCTCTTCTCCTCTTTCTGTTCTCCATGCTTAGTGTGGCACACACAGACACACAATGCAAAGATTGAGTTAACTTCTCCCCTTTTTATCTGGTTTCAGGTGTGATTTTCATATTGCCCACTCCTGTTTCTTGCCACAGGTGAGTTTGAATGAGCATCACATGTTTGAAACAAAGTTATTTACCCACAATTTTGTCCAGACCATTTTTGGGGTTTAGTGTGAAATTATGTCCAATTTGCCTTTTTTTCCTCTGTTTTTTTTGTGTTGTTCCACTACACACAAAGGAAATAAACATGTGTATGACAAAAAATGTGTAATTGCAATAATTTTCTGGGAGAAATATTTCATTTTCTGGAATAATTTCAAGGGTGCCAATACTTTAGGCCATGACTGTATTGACTGGGTGAGAACAGCCTCCACAGTATTCTGATTCTGTACATTGACCATAAACCAGAGTAGATTATATTTATCAATTGAAAGTTCATCCAAATCATCCTGGGCACTCTGTAAATCTGGAGGTGGAGTCTTCTGATGGAGGAGAAGGCTAGTGATACAGTCCTGCTCATCATTATTAGCACCCATGAAGTTTAAGTACATAATGTGAAATATCTCCTGAAAAAAATGAAGTGAAACAGTTTTTTGTATAGAGCACTCGTGTTAAATACAAAGGAGGAAATGAGAAACAGTAATTTAAAACCAAAAACAATGGGAGGGAAAAATAGAAAAGCCTAAAGCTTGCTGTGACACTAGTATTGGCACCCTTTATATTAATTTAGTATGGAAACACATTTTTACTCGCCTGGGGGGAAATCACAAAAGAGATTCTCCTATAATTAATTGTCGATGCCCATGTGACATGAATCAGACAATGAATGATGACTTCACTTTTTAAAAAGCCACATGGTAAGCCATGTTCCTTTGTCACAATGGTGAAGACAAAGGAGTTGTCTGAAGACATCAGAACTGCTATTTGAGCACACAAGACTTCCAAAGGGTAAAAGGCCATCTCCATTCACCTTGGTATTCTAGTTTCAACAGTGCACAATGTTATTAAGAAGTTTGCCAAGCATGAAACCTTCCAGAACCTCCCTGGACATGGGGAAAAGATGAAAATTGACAAGAGATGTCTTCGAAGATTGGTGCAAATGATGGGAAAAACACCATGTCAAACATCCAAAGACCTGAAGGCCAACCTGGAACAGTCTGGGGTCATGGTTTCAAGTACCATACGCCGCACACTACACCAAGCAGAGCTTTGTGAGCGAAGGCCAAGGAAGAAACCATTGCTGAAGAAAACACATAAAAAGGAAAGATTGATCTTTGCCAAAGAGTACCTTGACAAGCCACAATCCTTCTGGGAAAATGTTCTGTGCACAGATGAAACAACAATAGAGCTTTTTGGCAATGCAAAGCAACAGTTTGTTTACAGACAGTGCAATGAAGCTTATAAGGAGAAGAACACCTTACCAACAGTTAAGCATGGTGGAGGATCCATAATGCTGTGGGGTTGCTTTACTGTGTTTGGTACTGGAGGCCTTGACCGTATCACAGGAATAATGAAATCAGAGAATTATCAAGACATTTTATAGCAAAATGTCCTAACCAGTCTAAGAAAGCTTGGTATGAGTCGAAGATCATGGGTCTTCCAGCAAGACAATGACCCAAAGCATACATCCAAAAGGACACAGGAATGGTTGAAAAAGAAAAAATGGACTGTTTTAAAATGGCCAGCAATGAGTCCTCCTGACCTCAATCCCATTGAAAATCTTTGGGGTGAGCTGAAATCTGCCATTGGGAAAAAGAACCCTGCAAACAATCAAGAGCTTGAACAAACTGCAAAGGAAGAGTGTGAGGAAATTCCAGCTGAGAAGTGCAAGAAGCTTATAGATGGCTACAAGAAACGTTTGAAGGCTGTCAGCAATGTCAAAGGGTGTGCAACCAGGTATTAATTAGGGGTGCCTTTATTGCTGCACATGCTTGTTGGCTTGTCTGTCAATGCTTTTAAGAGAATGCTTGTAAGGGATTTTTCTACTTAGAGCAGTCACCTGGGATCATTTTTGGAGTTTGAAAGCTATTTGACAAGTGATCCCGGTTTTAGTGAGATACAGGTCCATTCTAACTTATTCCCCTAAAAATAGTGTTGGTTATCGCCAAAAACAAGTTTCACACCAGATTTCCTACTCAGTTGGCTGGTGTTCCTTTTGCTATTTCCTGTTTTTCATATTGCCTGTCTCTGTGTTGCATCTAGTTCTGGAATCTGGGTGTAGTAGTTGCAAACCAACGAGGGATATTGGATACTGGTGGAGCGGGTGAAATTATGTGAGTGGCAATCCCGCAACTCACCAAATGAAAGCTCTCTGTTTTGTTCATTATTTCTGGAGGGAGGTATTATTTTTTCTTGTCTTATCAATATAGCTTTTTTTTTGTTTACATTTCTTTACCACGCAAAACATAAGGAGCTGTCAACTCTCTATTTTTTTTATCGACTGTTGTGAATCAATCGATCATATGACCAAATGAAAGACATGACACTGGCAATAACTACGTTAACATATTCATCCACTGTCGGTAATGCACTTGCTTCTATCAAAGGTTATGAATGGTCCGGCGCTGGGGATAATACATGACAGTATGGCTGAGAATGTCTCCTGTCAGAACATTAATATCAGTTGCCCTGACAATCACTGAAAGTTAAACTAACAGAGAAGTCTTTTTGTGTTTCTTATTTAAATCATTTGTTATTTTAAACACAGCAAAGAAGCTTTATAAAGAATGTGATCGGATTGCCAATAGCTATTTTTTTTTATAACTGCAGCTGTGGTCGGTGTGGTTTTGTATGGGTGGATCAGAAATAAAACTGAGTCTTCCTTCCTGAGGGACAGCAGAAAAAAGGGCCCACATGAGTGTCATGTCTAGCCTTCTGCTTTTTTTTTGTGTGTGTATGTGCGGCTGTGTCAGACCTGGCTTTCAATCCACCAAGTTCCAAACTCCTTATGGAAAATGCACAATTTATACCCGCTTTTAAATAATGTGAACAAGCATATACAAATCACACTGTAAATTCACACTGCCTCAAAGTCCACTGATGTCACCACACCCAGCTGTTTTTCTTATTTTATTGTCTGAATCACTTTACACGGCGTGCAGTTCAGGGGAACACCAAATGAGTCATGGATGTGCACTGGATTGAAGGTGAGTCAACACTCAAAGGCCATAAAAGGAGAAATGTCCAGAACAAAGTGGGTAAGAAAAATCAAAAACAGCAACACAGATTTATTAATGAGCAGTTCTTTAAAGTGTCAACCACTTTTCTCTGCCTGAAAAGTGTTCAGAGCAGTCGTTTTATTACTAAAAACTCTAATTCTAATCATAAAAACTGAATACAAAAAACTACAACACTACAAATACACATAAATTATAATCCTACAAACGGGAATGTGCAAAAAGACAACTGCAGAAAGACAACTGCATATAAAACATGAAAAATAAAATACTGATGCGTACATCCAATAACTATAAAAAGTACACAATTTTTACTTTATACTAGGAGTCTCAAACTCAGCTGGGTTAATAGGCTGCACATAGAAAAAATTTGAATAGGAAGGTCCACGTTCTTTTTCGGGAGATTAGGTTTTCAGTGATACCATTATTATTCTATATGACTTTTTGATCATTATCCTTTTTTTTGGCGTGTTTTGTATTCTTTTTAATTGAGTTTATCATATGGGTTGTGGTACATTTCTTCTCTTTTTACTTAAATTTTTACATAAAACAGGATTTTTAGTGTTCAAATATTATTCCATTATTTTTTAATTCTTTATTTTACATTATTTTAATCTTTTCTAAATGTTGTTGTTTTTTTATTCCCAGTCGGCCCCATCATTTAAAAATTAACCCCATATAGTAATTCTGGCCCCAATTCTATAATAGCTCCAATCTGGTAATAATGTCCCCAATCCCGTAACAATGTCCCTTGTCATGTAATAATGTCCCCAATCCTGTAATAATCTCCCCAAGCCTGTAATAATATCCCCTATTTTGTAATCCTGTCCCTTGTCTTGTAATAATGTCCCCTGTCCTGTAATAATGTCCCCAATCATGTAATAGTATCCATTGTCATGTAATAATGTCCCCAATCCTGTAATAATCTCCCCAAGCCTGTAATAATGCCCCCTATTTTGTAATCATGTCCCTTGTCCTGTAATAATGTCCCCAATCCTGTAAGAATGTCCCCTGTCCTGTAATAATGTCCCCAATCATGTAATAGTATCCCTTGTCATGTAATAATGTCCCCAATCCTGTAATAATCTCCCCAAACCTGTAATAATGCCCCCTATTTCGTAAGCCTGTCCCTTGTCCTGTAATAATGTCCCCAATCCTGTAATAATGTCCCCTGTCCTGTAATAATGTCCCCAATCATGTAATAGTATCCCTTGTCATGTAATAATGTCCCCAATCCTGTATTAATCTCCCCAAGCCTGTAATAATGCCCCCTAATGTGTAATCATGTCCCTTGTCCTGTAATAATGTCCCCAATCCTGTAAGAATGTCCCCAATCATGTAATAGTATCCCCAAGCCTGCAATATTGCCCCTTATTTTGTAATAATGTCCCCTGTCTTGTAATAATGTCCCCTGTTTTGTAATAATGTCTCTCACACTGTAATAATGTCCCCAAGCTTGTAATAATGTCTCTGTACTGTTATAATGTCCCTTACCCTGTAATAATAATATTTTTTATTTCTATAGCGCCAACATATTCCACAGCACTTTACATTTTAGCGGGGACTAATGTCCTCTGTCCTGTAATAATGTCCCCTAGTCTGTAATAATGTCCCCTGTCCTAAGTAATGTCCCTTTCCTGGTCCCATCTTATAGATATGTCCCCATTCTTGACCCCTTCTTGTAGCAATGGCCCCCATCCTGCTGTTCTTTATATTCACATAAAAAAAAATTATTCTCACCTGACCTCGCTCCCTCGACGAACAGTGTCCTCTTCATCCGCCACAGGCGTGGCGCTTAGCAATGACGTCATGTGCGGCTGTGCCGGGATGCCGACATCAGCTACTGGCCTCTGATTGGTCAATGGCTGGCATTCATATTGTGGTGCAGAGAGCTGGTCTCTGCGCTGCAATACATTTCAATTGAATGTGCGTCCGTGGGCACACATTCAGTTGAAAATAAGCGCTAACGTCGGCGGCCCCTGGCTCGCTAGACGAGATAGTTTCAGGGGCCTGGGGGCCACACAACGGTGCCTCAGGCACCGCATGCAGCCCACTGCCTCATGTTTGAGACCCCTGCTTTACACGTGCATCTCCAACAAACAATTTAGAAACAATATACCAACATGAATTCCAAACAAATGTGCAATCACAAAAAGCCCTAAACAGGCAATTGGGATCATAAATAGTAATAAATATATATTATACTATAATATAGATATAATGCAATATATGTGCAAAAAAATGACAACACCACCAAGAAATACTATAAATGTCCTTTGTCCATAGAATAAAATGCAAAGAAAAATGATCAATGATAACGTGACATTGAAACTTAGATATAATGGGAAGAATCTCATAAATAACTATTATTTAATAAAACCTATTTTTTTTTTATTCACCATTTATGACTGGAATCACAGTTTACAAAATTGTTTTATGATTGTTCATGTGGAAGAAAGATACACCAAGTGCAATCTACAATATAATCCTAATTTGCTCATTCAGAGGAAGGCAAAAATCCCTTGAGGCAGATGCTAATTGCTTCATATTAGAGAAAAAATTCCTTTCCAACTCCATATACGGCAATCAGACTAGTTCCCTGGATCATTGTCCCATTGCAGAATTTAGTAATCATAAGTTGCAATATTATATTTTTCAAGGAAGGCATTCATGCCCACCATAAACATGTTGAGTGGATCAAACATTACAGCATGTTGTGGTAGGGAGTTCTATAGCGTTACTGCTCATACAGTAAAGATTCACCATCAGTGGTGATGGAGAAACCTTCTTTCCGCCACTGAACCTAGAGGATGCCCCATATTTTCATTAAAAAGAAAAAAGAAAAGAAAAATCTCTATACTGTTCATTCATACCGTATATGTGAAAATTGTCATCTGTTGGCCATTAAGCCGTCTTTTCTCCAGACTGAGTAACCCCCAAGTTTATAACCTGTCTTCTGCAGTACACCCATTCCCTTAAGAACCCTGGTTGCTCCTCTCTGCGCCCGCTGTAGTACAGCTATTTTTTTATAGACTGGAGTCCAAAATTGTAAACAGTATTCTAAGTGTGGATGCACTGGTGACTTACATAGAGGGAAAACTTATTTTTGTCATGAGCATTTATGCCTCTTTTAATGAATCCCATGACATTATTTTCTTTGGCAGCTGAATTTACTGCCTACCAATACAACAAAGTCTTTTCAATTACAGTTTTGCCCAGTGTTTTACTGTATAGTACATAATGGTACATTTTACCTTACATTTATCTACATTAAACTTCAATTTTCTTTTGTCGCGTCATAAAATCTCTTTGTATTATTAAGTTATCCTCCTCTGTGTTACCTTACAGAGCTTAGTGCCATCTAAAAATACTCAAATTCTTCTCTGTATGCCCTCTACTATGTCATTAATATTTTAAATAGAAAGAGGGCCCAATGCTGACCCCATGTTGTATCCCACTGGTAACTATAACCTCTCTAATACTGACTCCTATGTTTTCCTACTGTTCACCAATCAATCAGAGTGTCCCATTAAAAACTACCTTCTGTTATCTATCATTGAGCCAGGTGTTAACCCATTTGCACATGTTTTCCCTTTTAGAACTATGATTCCAATTATATGCATGAACTATTTATGGGACACATTATCAAGAAGTGTGGTAATGTTTAGAAATACTACATTCACGGCATTACCCTGGTCCACTCTGGAACTTTCCTCGTCTTAGAAGCTGACCAGTTTAGTTTGACAGGACCAATCCCACATAAACTCATGTAGTTGCTTGGTTATGAGGTTATTTTATTGAGATATTCCAGGATGGCATCTTTTAGAAAACCTAGAAGACCTTCAAATATTTCAGGTATAATAGAGGTAAAACTCACAGACCTGTAGTTCACAGGTTCGCTTTTTATTTAACCTCTCTTTGAATATTGGCACAACATATGCTTTGTGCCAGTTGTGGAACAGACCCTTTCAATATGTGAATGAAATTTGCTTATATTACCAATAGTAATTTTTATAAAACATTTTTGTAATTGGGCTTTATGCGCACAATTGTTTTACAATACAGTGTAACATCTATGTGAGTTAATTAGGAAATTGTGACATCATCACATGTGATAGAAGCAATTCTCTGCACACAACATATTTTTGAGATTGGTAAACCCACTCGGTTTTTGAAGAGGAAGACGCTTTAGCTCATGTCTTTTTTTATTGACTCATCTTTTGTATATCATTTTTTTTGGTCGTTTCCTGCATACTTTTTCAACGACTTTGCCCTCTTGTAGGTTTTTTTGGGAGCATTTTCCCAGCGTGTTTATGTTTATTTTATAAAAAAAAATTATAACTTACTAAAATAGTTTTTCCAGGTTCCTCAGGTAACTGTTACTATTCCTGAAAGCTTAATTCCTGATGCTGTGCCTTGGGACACATAAAGGACCTTTTAGGGAACGTAAAAGGAAACTTAATTGAAACCTGGGAGTAGATCTGGAGGTAAATAGCATTTTAAATATGTGCATGTGTCTAATTAGGAGTTTGGTTGCAGGAAGAAAATGAAGTTATATTCTCCCTGCAGCTGCTCGCTTTCAGTCATCGGGAGTGGCGCCGGAGTAGTGAACAGTCAACGCTCACTACACAATGGGTGCATTAAACTATTAATACGGGCATAAAGGTTATAGACTGCTGAAATAAGTCCTACTATGCCTTATATCAGATGTTTTGTTGATAAATCAGCTTTTATTACTTTATGTAAATGACTTCCTCCCATCTATGGGGAAGATGTTGCCTGGAAGATAACACAGTGTCCAAAACTTATTTTATATAAAAGGGGGAGTTACCAGTGTAAGGTAAGTAACTAACACAGTACAGGATACATGCATATATAGATGGCTTAGGAGGATTAAAGGGGTGGTACGAAGGGAAAGTCATTTTGCTCCTAACTCCTTTTCTATTTAGTGCAATAATCAAAGCTATTTTCTAATATACTTGTTTTTAAAATTTCCTACCATTCCCCAACTACACTGTCCAGCAGGTATTGTATTTTTTTCCCTATTTCCAGTGTGATGACGATTCGTTTGAGTATCCCAGTGCATGCTGGGATACTCATATGAAAGTGTCATCATAGCAGGGGGCAGATGTATGCGGTCACTGTCACAGCCCCTGCCCCCTCCCTGAAATGAAGCGTCATCAGTGACTCTTGTTTCAGTGGTGATTCTGTCCTTGCTGTCTCCCCCGTGTGCTGTCCTCCCTGTGCACAGTACACTGTCTCCCAGGTGTGGGCTCTGTTGTCTGCTTAGATGAATAGTAATAAGCCGGAAACAGAGCGGTGTCAGAATACCCGGCAGAGACCAGTGACGTCACTTGGGGGAGCGGTGCCAGTCTCCTGCACCGCCAGGTATAGTAACACGGCTCTATTCTCGGCTTATTACTATTCATTTAAGCAGACAACAGAGCTCACACAGGGGAGACAACACACGGAGGAGACAGCAGGGACAGCACCGCCCCTGAAACAAGCGTCCCTGTTGACGCTTCATTTCAGGGAGTGGGCAGGGGCTGTGACAGTCCCCGCAATCTCTTCTGTCTGCTGTGATGACACTTCGTTTGAGTATCCCATTATGCACTGGGATTTTTAAATGAATCGTCATCACACAGGAAATAGGGAAAAAAAATACAATAGCTATTAGACATTGTAGTTAGGGAATGGTAGGGAATTTTTAAAGCAAGTACAATAAAAAATAGCTTAGATTATAGTATCAAATAGATAGGGAGTTAGGAGCAAAATGAGTTTGCCTTCAGACCACCCCTTTAATCTTACTGACAGATGCCCTTTAACACACATCCTGCTCAGCACACAGGCAGCAGAGCATTATGTCACTCAAGGAGCGGTGGGAGGGTTTACAGCAATCTCACTGTTTGAATGAGCGCCGACTGTTCACTATCCCAGCACTGCCCTTACTTTAAGCGAACAGTTGCATAAAGTTAAGCTAGCATCTGATTAAATGCGTGCAGCCGCACTTCCAATTAGATACCTGCACATGTTTAAAATTGTATTTACCTGCAGATTATCACTATAGCCCCAGTACATCAAGACCGGCGATGTTGAAGCTGGTCTTGATGAGGAGGAGTGTTGGAGTCAGACGATAGTGATTCATTTAGGGGTACATGCTTTTTAATGAATCAGAAGTGTCTGACTATTGGCGTGTGCCTCGCCACAAATCTTACTCCAGTCTGAATTACACAAAACGTTGTGTTATGCCCCTGCTCCACCCATTTTGGCAGAGCTAGGTAACACTGGAGTAAAAACACCAAAAGTCATAAAATTGCCCGTCTCTTTTTAAGTCTAATAATATTTCAGGTTTTCGACTGCTCTATAACTGAAGGTTGGCTGTTGATTTCGAGATTTATTCTGAATTCTATATTTGGATTCAGGAAGAGATTGTTTCCATAAGATAACAAAAAAATTATTTTATCTCATGAGGCTTTTGTCTGCCCCTAGATTAACATTGCAGGAGATTAGGCCTGTCTTCTTTTTTTCAGTCTTACATCTATATTACTATGGAGATATAGAGGCACTATAGCAATTGATGCCAGGGTGCCCATGTAAATATATACTGTACGACAAACCCATCTACATTACACTTAGTACAAAATAGCACAGTACCATCTTATCTCCGCTGATTTCTCACATTCTCACCCAAATGCCAAATTACGTTACAAATTCAATGTTTTTTTAATTCATGGTGTAATGTAATTTGGCATTTTACAAGCTATTATTAGATTGCATAAAACCATCCGTACAATACTATTTGATGTACATTCCCTACATGATGATTTCCTGGGCAGAACTGAGAGCTATCTCTGCCATATACATAGCTACTCCCTTGAAAACATGACTGTACAAACATCATATAAGTCAAGGAACACGTTGTCTTTAGCGCTGAAGTGGTCCTCCCTTGGCAAGTAACTTCATTCTAGATCCTATTAGGCAACTGTACTACCAAAACACTGCTGTGGGTGGCCCTCAGCTGACATTAAAATATGCCTTATGTAATCATCAAAGCCCTGAAGATTGTGCTTAACTACTGATTTATTGGCCATGTGGTTGGTTACCCAGGAAACACTACAAAATACTTTAATTACGAGGAGTACTAACAACTGTCAAGTTCTGGACCGTGGAAAGCTATTAAATTAAATGAAACCCAGTTTGGAGAATCATCGCTCCATGAAGACTTTTTTCTTTTTTTCCTAAGTATAATGTATTCATTTCAATTAAAAGTTTCTTCTGTGTTAGAACCACAATGCGCAGGATTCTTGGGGGTGCACAAAAAATCATTTAATAAACCTCAGAATGTCTGAGAATTTCCAGAAAACGTTTGTGGTCTCTTAATATATTCACGGTTACACACAACTTAGGAAGCTTTCTGTTCCCGCACAGATTATGTGGTTAGGTATTTGTATGTGTAGTACAACCATTGCACAGACATTTTATTTAAATAACCATTAAGTAAACACCCGGCAGTGGACTTCTCATTTCGGTGCCAGACAGTCACTGTTGCATTAACCATAGAGAAAAAAAAATTGAGGTCATGACTGAGAATTTGGATGGAGGTTTGTGCTTGGACTTGTGCTTTATAAATAAAATTAAAGGAGTTTTCTAGGACAAAAAAAAAAATAAAGGCATATACATATCTGTCATCCCTAATTATCAGCAAGAAATAGGAGCCTTGGCCAAACATACAGACGAGCCATTGTGCCTGGACCCTTCATTTTGCCTCAGGTGCTGAACACCACCCATAAGTGTTGGCCATCATTTTTTTCCCCTAGAAACCAGTTTAAAGTGCTTTTCCACAGTCTTAATCTAAATTGCGATATAATGAGATTTGATTGATCTTAATAAATTTTGCACATCTCTGGCTGTCAGTGCACTGGTCAAATCTATGCCAGCTATGGGCTACAGTAGATTTGTACTATAATTTAAAATACTGCAATAAATTATGGTAAATTTGTTGTGTTGCCGAAAGTCCAATCCCTGCTACTTTTTTTTTTTTTTTTAGAAAATTGAGTAGCATAAAACAAGAGGTGCATTTTTTTTTACAGAAATAGGGCATGTGCCAAAACTTGCAAATTTTTCTATCACAATTCTGATATGCAGCCCCCAATAAATCCCCTCCAATATCTTATGCATGTCCTCATTCTGTGCTGCCAATACAAGGCCAATGATGATGAATAGCTGAATTTTTCTCAGACCATCTAGTAGCTATGGACATAAAGGGCCTAACAACCAGTCTTTTCAAAGAAGTTACTAGGCAGTCTATCACAGACAGCACTGTCAATGAACTGAAAGCAAAGGAAGGAGCAATAAAGCTTAGGCCGGTTATATTAGATAAATGTTGTCTGTGAGGATCTCAAATCATTCCAAGGCTGGGCTCAGAAGACCATTATGGAAATTGGTACAGCCAGGACTGCTAATTGCAGATGTGACTGGCTCCATGTACATATAAGTGTGCTCATCCTCATTGTGGACAGGTGCAGGAGCAAAAATAGTGTATTTTGCGATTTTTTTAAAATTTATTTTCTTTTCTTTCCATTGGTCCACGTGAAAAATCGTCTATGTGCACTGACACTACCTATAATGGGTCCTTGTGTGGTCCAAGGCACTCAAGGAAAACACACATCGATTATACACTTCTTTGATTGAGCACTAATATGTACAGTCATGACCGAAAGTGTTGGCGCCTTTGAAATTGTTCCAGAAAATGAAGTATTTCTCCCAGAAAATTATTGAAATTATATGTTTTGTTATACATGTTTATTTCCTTTGTGTGTATTGGAAGAACACAAAAAAACTGAGAAAAAAAGGCAAATTGGACATAATTTCTCACAAAACCCTAAAAATGGACAGGACAAAATTGTTGGCACCCTCATCTTAATATCTGGTTGCACACCCTTAGGAATAAATAACTGCAATCAATTGCTTCCTATAACCATCAACAAGCTTCTTACACCTCCCAACTGCAATTTTGGACTACTCTTCTTTTTTAAAACTGTTCCAGGTTTCTCTATTTGAAGGGCGTCTTCTCCCAATAGCAATTTTAAGTTCTCTCCACAGGTGTTCAATGGGATTTATATCCAGACTTATTACTGGCCACGTCAGAACTCTCCAGCGCTTTGTTTCCATCCATTTCTGGGTGCTTCTTGAAGTATGTTTGGGGTCACTGTCTTACTGAAAGACCCATGACCTAGGACACAAACTCAGCTTTCTGATTCTGGGCACTACATTGCAACTCAAAATCCTTTGGTAATCTTCAGATTTCATGATGCTTTGCAGATAGTCAAGGCACCCAGTGCCGGAGGCAGCAAAACAACGCCAAAACATATTTTAACCTCCACCATATTTGACTGTAGGTACTGTGTTCTTTTCTTTGTAAGTCTCTTTCCGTTTTCGGAAAATAATAGCATTATGTGCTTTACCAAGAAGCTCTCTTTTGGTCTCATATGTCTACAAGACGCTTTCCCAGAAGCATTTTGGCTTACGCACATACATTTGTGGGGTCCTCCTGGGTCTCCTGCCATAAAGTTTCATTTCATTCAAATGTCGACGGACAGTTCTCTTCTCCTCTTTCTGTTCTCCATGCTTAGTTTGGCACACACAGACACACAATTGAAAGATTGAGTTAACTTCCCCACTTTTTATCTGGTTTCAGGTGTGATTTTCATATTGCCCACACCTGTTACTTGCCACAGTTGAGTTTAAATGAGTATCACATGCTTGAAATAAAGTTGTTTACCCACAATTTTGGAAAGGTGGCAACAACTTTGTCTGGCCCATTTTTAGGGTTTTGTGTGAAATGATGTCCAATTTGCATTTTTTTCTCAGTTTTTTTGAGTTGTTCAAATACATACACAAAGGAAATAAACATGTGTATAACAAAAGGTGTAATTGCAATCATTTTCTGGGAAAATTATTTCATTTTCCGGAACAAATTAGAACATTTTCTGGAATGAAAAATGGAACAATTTCAAGGGTGCCACCACTTTCGGCCATGACTGTATGTGGTCCCTGAGAACAGATGTTGGGTTAAAGAAAGAGTGGGCATGTTAAACGTATTTATTTATTTTACTCACTTATATAGATCCGTTAATTCCACAGCACTTTACAGACATTATCGGCACTGTCCCCATTGGGGCTCACAATCTAGATTCCCTATGAGTATGTGTTTTGGGGTGTAGCAGGAAACCAGAGAACCGGAAGGAAACCCATGCAAACACAGGGAGGGAAAACATACAAACTCTTTGCAGATGTTGTTCTTGGTGGGATTTGAACCCAGGACCCCAGCACAGCAAGGCTGCAGTGCTAACCACTGAGCCATCGTGCTGCCCATGACTTCAATACGTGTGTTTTGCAGCATCATATTGCCCTCTCCTGACCACATTTAGGTAATGATAAAATGCAACAGAATCTAGTGTGCATGAGGACTTTAGATTGCTGCACCTGACATGTTTCTATCTCCTGTATGAATTTCCCATGAACTCGATATCTTGGTTGTGCACATATGACTGAGATAAGGGTTTTCTGTATATACTACAGAAATGTTTTTGTTTTACTGATACAATTTTAGACCGCTTGAGGAAAAATACATGAAGCAGATATGTGAATAGCAAAGCTCATGATTTCCGCCCAGCTGAGGGTTCATGGAAGTTTTAATTTTATCCCTTTTTATAGTGCTTTTGTGTTGGTGGAATTTAAGTTTTTTAGGATAAAATAAACTAAAATTAGGATGTTAGGATTATGAGGTTATTGAATAATCCAACCACCCCAGTGTTTCTGACTTCCCAGAAAAAGGGGAATTGACCTCACAATATGGCTGGGTGCCATAAATATAGAGTAACACAAATAGCAGCTTTATCTACATATGCCAAATAAATTGCCTAATGTGGGGAGGAATTTTGTGGCTACACACAACAAGCAAATGTTTTGTGAATAAATAAACATTCCAGTGGTTTAGCAATTGTTACAAGTAGGCTGGGCAACAAAGGACTAAATGAAGTGCCTGGGCCCAAATGCAAAATTTGAAAGTAGGCTCTCAACTATGATGCATATAATATAGAGTAAGTCTGGAGGTCCCAGGTGCCCTAATAAATTATAATACATGCAATAACTTCACAAGAAGCAGTATATAGATGAAATGCTAACTCTCCCACAACATATGGGAGGCTCCTGCAAAAAAAGGGAGACCTCCTGGAAGTATTGGCAAAT
This sequence comes from Phyllobates terribilis, assembly GCF_046119375.1. NCBI lineage: Eukaryota > Metazoa > Chordata > Amphibia > Anura > Dendrobatidae > Phyllobates > Phyllobates terribilis. The sequence continues at coordinate 43,293,355 of NW_027362767.1, forward strand.
CGAATGGCCATCGGTAAACCCTCCTGAACATCCCAGAAATCAGCACGCCTGGAAGTTTTCTTGTGTAAGACATGGAGATACTCAGTTATTAGACAGAGCCCCTGTGTCCAACTGAACATTTTGGGGAAGGAAAGATGGAAAGCAACATGGTCGCATACCCTAATCAGAGATTGCCTGTATGCTAGCATTTAAATAATAACTAAACTTTATTTTTTGAATGATTCTGACCGGCATGTGAAGTTAATAAAGCTTCCAAGTCAATTCATCAACCAATTCTGTTTTTTTTCCTGGTCAAAAGCAGGCTTTGTCTTTTACTTTGTGACATCTGCTGTAACAAACTTTCCCCAAATTTCCAGTGTTCTTCGTAGTTGCTGAGTGGCATTACATGTGTTTATCCAGCGATCCCCTCCTTCTGCACCATAGAAGCAAGGAGAAACATTGACAGCAAAAAGAGAGGAGCACTGGAGGCTTGGGGAAGCATGCTGCAGAAGACCAAGTGACCACGCTACCTCACTGGAGAGGGAGTAAGTAAACTCTTAAGGTGCTACCCCTTCCACAGAAAGAATCCGTAATCCAAATACATAGAGACAGAGAACTGAATAAAAACTGAAGCCGGGCATGTAAACTAGGGCTAAAACAAGGGTTTAGAAGCCACTTTATGGCTACCTTTGACCAGGAAGAAAAGCTAAATTGGCTGATGAAGTGAAATGGAAACTTTATTAACTTTACATGCTGGACACAATTATTGCTAAAAAAAAGAAGAAAAAATTAGGTTTAGTTACTCTTTAAGGTTGTCGTATCACTGGTGAAGCAGTTGGTTGGTCCAGGTAATACCCCGAGCCATTCTCATAAAGTAAAATGTTCCCATATGTTCCACCTTTTACTACAGCACATGTAAAAGCGAAATCCACTTTAAACGAGCTCTACTGATTTGTGCAGAATGGCTTGCCATGTATGGATGTGTGTACTTCAAAATGGCATCAAAGGAGCAGAAGATAAACATTATTAATGCATCTAAGACAACGTTTCAAACCAAATGGTAAATTACGTCATGACCGTTCTTTATATAAATAGGACATAAAACAAACAGCAGCACGCACAGCACTGAGAGCAGAAGCGCACAGACACAAATGGCTGCTCTTATTTCCAGCTGAAAATTACACCGCTTACAAGAATATCACTGATTTGAGTGTGATGGTTAAAGTTTATCCTGACCTGTGCTGTTTTCTGATCAGAATAATAGGCAAGTCATTACCCGGACCTCTTTTCTTTCTGCTTAAGTCACGTACTAGCAAAAATGACCCGGTCATTGTCTGGGTTGAAAATGTAATTAAATGGGTTATAATTAGTAATATAAATAACTATATTATAATTGTGTATTTTTTACAAATTATCTAACATGCAACATGTCACTTGTTTCCTGTGCTCTGTGCAATACCGCTCTGTTAAGGTTCTGGCATTGTAGCAGTTTGGAAGGCTGGCGGAAGATTTACGTATGTGTGTACAGGATTCATGTTCTCACTACTGATGGCCGCTACTAAGAGGCTCTAAGATTCAATGTAGTTAATCTGCCCTTAAACGTATTTCTACTTATAAGGTCACTTGATGGTGTTATGGAAGCAAGAGTTCAACATCTTGTTGTGTAAAGCGCCCAATAAGTTGAAAATAGCTGAAAGATAATGATCACATGAAATAAAGCTGACCATAAACTTCAGATAGATATTGCCCTCATACCCATGAGAGAGCTGTCGGCTGAACGATCATTAGGTTGACAGCGAACTCTTCCGACTCCTTCATACATAGCAATGCTCAGTTCAGCCTAGTGTTCCTGAGTTTTCTATATGAGAGCCATTGCTAGACTCTGGTAGCTGCTTATCTTCAGGGAGAACAAAGGGATTGGCAGCTGAAATTCCAACAGCTGGATCTTTCCCTATCCCAACATCAGCTGTCAGGGGAGAGTTGGGAGGTGCCCATACACGTTAGACTATTGGCTGATCCCACCAGCATTGACAAGTTTGACCAACTTAGTGTTAAGCATCTGCCAAGCACCTTTGGCAGCAACTTTTCTCCCATGAGTCTGAAACTAAACAAATAAAAGGGGTTGTTCGACAGAGAAAAAAACGTTTTTTTTGCAAAAAAATATAGGGGGGGGGGGTTGGGATATTAAAAGTATTACTGAAGAGATACTTGCCCTTACTAGTGCCCCACTGCTCCACTCCTTTGCTTAATGGATTCCACTGGTTTCTACTTCGTGGACCTGTCTCGGCACATGAGAAATGTCAGAGTATAGCCAAGATTTAATCTGTGACTTCAGTGCTCTAAGGTAGGAAGTAGTTCTTGCTGCTGTAATCAATGTTTGACCAAAGTGGACAGTCGCTTAATTAAAGAAGTGATCTAACACAGGGTGTCTGTGCATTTGTGTTCATTAATTTCATGTCCCTAATATTTCAACAAACATTTGACAGCTCTGACTATTTTTCTGAAGTGCGAGGATTGTCAAGAAAACATAGTCATCCTGGCTCGACAAAAGCTCCTGATTACATTACTGTACTTTTGCCTCTCTCTGCCATAATCCAGGATCAGGCACTTGTTAATCTGATTTCTTCTGATCAGTAAAACGTACTAATCTTTTTGTTCTGACATAATCGTCTTGAAAAATGTAGTGTTAAACACCGGAAAGATCACTCTGGTGACGTAATGGCACGTAGTTGTCTGCTGAGTACTGATCACTAATCACGTACGGAGTTTCTCACTAATTCAGTCATCTTTAATATTACTATATTTGCAAAATTTTTCCTATACTGAGGCACATTCACTAAACCTAAACAATATTTATGATTGTTATATCATGTTAGGTCTATACAAGCTTACTGACAATAACAAGGTAAATAAGCTTGCTGTGGGAGGTATACCAAAGAATCACCTGTTTTTGCATTGTCAGGATACATGGCTGTGTTATAATTTGAGAAGTTGTAAATTGGACTTTCTTCTATAATGTGAAAAACTGGAATTGTATGAGATTCATTAAACTCTTCCTGGTTTTACCACTGAGATAAGACTCAAACAGGCTTAGTACAGGTGAACATAAGAAACTTTGTTATTTACCATACAAATATGCCTTTTTTCCACTTATGAGCCACTTCTTTCCTTTCCTTGCCTCCTGAACTCAGCATCTATTCATTCACTACTAAAATTAATCTTGCTCAAAATAAGAAGGATCAACATCTCATTGAGTTATCAGACTACAGTTGTCTATCAAAGTCTATGTAGAGAGAAGGGGTAAGAGAAGGGGTAAGCAGAGTGAGCGAGAAATTGAGAGATTGTGCTGCCTTATAATGTATAATGTCCTCCATGCGGCTACTGCTTCTCAGCATGTGCTAGAGACAGGAGAGCAGGAATCCCTCATGTCTGTGTGTGCTGTGTATGGGAGACATCATAGCTGCTAGTCTCCACTAGGTCAGAGACAACTGAAAATTAGACAGAAAAAGAGTCTGCAGAAGAGAAAACTGGTGAAAAATGAAAGATACAAGTCATAATTGCCAGAAATAGTGTTATTTCTCATGTACACACTCAACATCTTTTTCTGAACAATCACCTGAAATTACATGTATACTCTCAAGACTACATAAACCAATGGAAAAAAATATAACAAAAAGTAAGAACATGGACATAACAAGCAAAATGTAACATACCCTACACCTACTATACCAGTGACCTAAACCTACGTGACCCCATGAGCTCCTTCATCAACTCTCACATATGACACTACATTTTAATATACACGTGACCTCGTCAGGATATGGCATGAACAGATTTGCCTCCAAGTATGTAACAGAAAGTGTTAACGGGCCATATATATTTGAAGTGTAGTTAATGAGGGTGGACTCAATGTGAACCTTGTTTTTTTCCCAAATAGTAAATGCTCAGAAATGCTTATAAAACACAATAAGACTCTCCAAGGAATCAGAACAAGAATTAATAGTGGAGCAGTTTTATATATTATCTAACCCGTTAACTAACACTTCAATATATTGTAGATCACTGATCAAGAAGGTAATGATTTCCTATATGGTGTTCAGTATCCTCTCCTGTTTCTGTAAGATGCTCTCACACAAGAAGCCGATAGAGGCCAATTAGTGCGATTTCATGTTGTGTTATTAGGGAAATGTTTATGGGCCTCTAAGGGTCCACTGAGTTCTGGGACTTTTTATGTAACATACTAATTAAATCACTGTGACATGTTCCCATTTGGAAGCTCAAACTACCATAACTGTGATATAGACAACTTAACAGATATTAAGATACAATAAACAGGCAAATGAAGGTTAATGATGGTTTTTCTTATACATATTTTGTGAATATTTTTATGACTATTGACATCACCTTTGGCATTATAATTTTGTATTTGTATTTGACCTTCTTTTCTGCTACAGACTCCTCACGCATATAATAATATATATTGTCTACAGAGAAAATATGGGGATACAGATATCCATTAGGCTATGTTAGGAGGAAAGTGGCCATTTACAGGGCAGTAAAGTCCATAAACTGTGGACACGTCTGTGTCTCGACATCCTGGGTGGGCGCATGAGCTATGTACCATGTGGCGCAATTGAAACTGGCACTTGTCTGTAAAATATCTACCACATTGACTTACATTGTTACATGTGTAGTCTGTTGTGCACTTGGACCAAATTTATGCTTGTGCAACATTTTGTAGAGCCCAAGTTCTTAATCTAGACAGCACATCATGTCTTTCTCAACACATCGCATAATAATATCCTGGGAGGAACTTGACTTAGAAACATTGGGAAACCGGCCCTGGGGTGCTGTATATTTTAAGTTCATTTTATAGGGAAACTTTGGTGATGGCTGAGAATCGCAATTGCACCCCTAGCTTCTTATCCTAATTCCCGACTAGTGATGAGCGAGCACTAAAATGCTCGGGCACTCGTTACTCGGGTCGAGTAAATTGTAATGCTCGGGTGTCGACCCGAGTAATGAGTACAATGGAAGTCAATGGGAAACTCAAGCATTTTTCCGGCGGATTCCCCCCGAGATCTGGAGGGGGCCTAAAGATTTGTCAAATTGATGGAAACAGGGTTGAAATTATATGGGAACAGCATGAGGAAAACCCCTAGAAACATGTCTGAATCCCAGGTCACTGCTGTGAACAATGTTGTCAGAGTATTATGCCACTTTTACGGACTGACAATAAAACATACAAAAACGAAGGTAAAATGGATTCTCCTGGAAAAAATGTTAAGAAACATTCTTTCCAGGGTAATGACTTGTATATAAGGCAAAATAAATAACCAAAAGCAAAAATGCTCCTCCACACCTTGAACAATGTTCACACTTAGTGTTTTTGATGCGTTTTAGCATTGCTTTCAACGATGAAAAATACATTCGTCAGTAAATGTAATTTTAGCATTTTACTATCTTATCTGGCCATGTGGTGTGCGAGACATGATCAGACACATCCTGTTTCTTTTATGAAGTAGGGACTCTGAAAGTCACAAAGCCTATTTTTACAGGGTCAACGGATGGCCCTTACTACTGTTAGAGGGCTAGCAGTCGGCCCTCACTATTGTTGGAGGGCCATCAGCCAGCTATGCTTTGCATAGGCGTATATTGCTACTGCAATATAACGTATCCATCTCAGGTGGTCAAATTTTCTTTTTCATATACTGTATATTCTGCAATGTTTCAAACTTGGCTGTCCAGCAGGCGGCCTTCACAGTTTAGAGTGTGCCAGCAGGTGGCCTCCACTATTTTTAGAGGGCCAGCAGGTGTCTTGGGGACAGATGAGACCAAGATAGAGCTTCTTGGTAACGCACATCATTCAACTGTTTACTGTAAATGGAATGAGGCCTACAAATAAAAGAACACAGTACTGCTAGTCAAATATGGTGGCGGTTCAAAGATCTTTAGGGGTTGTTTTGCTGCTTCTGGCACAGGGTGCCTTGAGTGTGTGCAAGGCATGATGAAATGTGAAGATTCCCAAAGGATTTGGGGTCGCCATGTAGTGCCCAGTGTCATAATGCTGGGTTTGCATCCTATGTCATGGGTCTTCCAGCATCACAATGACTCCAAATATACTTCAAGAAGCACCCAGAAATGGATGGAAACAAAGCACTGGAGAGTTCTGAAGTCATAATTACACCTCCCTTAGCATCAAGTCTCCCACCACTACCTCTTACATTCAGAAGCTACAGAGAAACTGCGAATGGACACATTAAATCAGGAATTTTTTTTAACTTTGATTAATTTCTGTCAAATTTGAAAAATTTCTGTCAACTGTGATAAATTTCTGAGTACAGATCACCGTAAAAATTATGAATCAGTCAATGAGTGCATGTAAAAAAATCAATCAAGTTATGCACTGTGGAAGATATGTATGTGAGCAGAAAGAACACTCATTTGCAGCTGATGACACATAGCACCTGCCCCTATTGTAAATGCAGCTAGAATAGGGGATAGAATATATATATTTTTTGCAGCAGGAGTACGGAGTATAAGGAAATAATCCCTGGCTGGATGCGTGTAATACGCTATCCATAGAGCAATAGCTCACCCATACAAGAATTTCAGATAGGAGAGGTAATATCGTAGAATATAAAACAGATTTAACCGGCCCCAAAGAGTTTTTGTTGTACATGGCAGCAACAAACTGTGAAGGAACGCAAGAAACCCTGCCTGCTTTCATGAATTTGTGAGTAATGATCACTGTTAAAAAATATGAATCGGTCAGTGAGTGCATGGAAAATATAAATCAAACAATGCACTGTGGAAGAGATGTATGCGACGACAATGAACACCCATTTCCAGCTGATGATACCTTGCACCTTACCCTATCGTAAATGCAGCTATCAGCAGTATCAATAGGGAATTTTTTTTTTCAGCACAGAGTATAATAGAATAATCCCTGACTAGATGCCTGTAAGACGCTAAGTCTACTGCAATAGCTTACCCGCACACAAATCTCAAATAAGAGAGGTAATATTGTACAATAAAAAATAGATTTTAACCGTCCCCAAAGGATTTTTTTGGGTACATGGCAGCACCAAACTATGGAGGAATGCAAGCAACCCTGCCTGCTTTGATGAATTTCTGAGTGCAGACTATATTAAAAAACATGAATCTGTCAATGATTTTTTGAGAAAAGCGATCAAGTTATGGACTGTTATAGAGATGTATGCGACCAGCATGAACACTCATTTCCAGCTGATGATACCTAGCACCTGTCCCTATTCTAAAAGCAGCCAACAGCAGTATCAATAGGGAATACATTTTTTTTTGCAGCACGGAGTAGAATACAATTGTCGCGACTCTGTTGTCAGGTATCCTGGAGCCAGGCTCTCCTTCCCTGTCCCTAACACTTGGGGCGCCTTAACTGGCCCTGTTCCCAGAATTATTTCTGAAGGTGAAGACGCTGTGGCCACGTACCTTGTCTGAGCGCCTCAATTCGCCCTCAGTCTGTTCCCTTCCCCCACCCAGGGAAGAGGGGAGTAGTAGTGTATGGCAGTACACCAACCAGACTAACAAGGTAATACAAACAGGGCTAAAGGAAAATACCAATCATACAAATAAATGCACACAAACAACAGAGGTTAACACCGGGAAGTGGAGGATGGGGAACAAACCAAAATATGAGAAGAAGAGTATTACACACAAACTAAACCACGCAACAGTCTTAGCTTAAATCCTCCAAATGCCTTCTCAAACAACAACTCTCCACCACACTCCTAGCACCATGCAATATAAACTAACTCTGGCAATGACTCCAAGCCAAAGCCCAGAATATATAGGAGTGGGGAGTGGCTAACACTGGACTGCTGAGAGCCTTAATGCAGGTAACCTTCCAGGAGCTCACAACTGAGCATATTAACCCCTGCACTGCTGAAAGAAGCCTGCACGATTTAATATGAAGGTGAAAGGCTTCTAGTGAATGCAGGAGTGGGAGGAATCAGACACTGCGGTCATCTGACTCCTCTCTATCGCGGTAAACCCGTGACAACAATAATCCCTGACTAGATGCCTGTAAGATGCTATCTCTACTGCATAGCTCACCCGTACACGAATCGCAGATAAGAGAGGGAATATTGTACAATAAAAAATAGATTTTAACCGGCTCCGAAGAGGTATTTTTGTTACATTGCAGCATCAAACTGTGGAGGAACGCAAGCAACCCTGCCTGCTTAGATGAATTTCTGAGTGTAGATTGTATTAAAAAACATGAATCTGTCAATGATTTTTTGAAAAAAGCAATCAAGTTATAGAAAGTGTAAGAGATGTATGCGACCAGAATGAACATTCATTTACAGCCTACTGATAGCTGCATTTAGAATAGGGACAGGTGCTAGGTGACAGCGGTATCAATAGGGAATATAATTTTTATTTTTGTTTGCTTGCAGCAGCAAGAGTATAAGGCTATAATCCCTGTCTGGATGTGTGTAATACGCTATCCATAGTGCGATAGCTCACCTGCGCACAAATTTCAGATAAGAGCTAATATTGTAGAATATAGAATCGATTTGAATTGGCCTTCCCATTATTAAGGAGTGGGTCTCCTATACTGTTATTGCGTATGCAGTAAATGCAAGGGCTGCCAAAAATTAGGATGCGCTACAATCCTCCTTTGAAGAGACGTAGTGGAGGGCCTCAGTAAAAAATGTATTTTCCATTATTAAGGAGTGGGTCTCCTATACTGTTATTGTGTATGCTGCAAGTTCAAGGGCTGCCAAAAATTAGGACGCAATACAATCCCCCTTTGAAGAGATGTAGTGGAGGGCCGAAGTAAAAAAAAATATTTTCCATTATTAAGGAGTAGGTCTCCTATAGGCTATGTGCCCATGATGCAGAAATGCTCAGGATTTTTTCCTGAGCGTTTCTGCATCTCCCTGGCAGAAAAAAACGCATGCAGATTGTATATGCGTTTTCCTGCCAGGGGCATGCGGAAGTGAAGCGTGCGGGTTGACAAGCGCTTTCCAAGCGATTTTAGCATCACTTGGAAAGTGCTTGTCAACTTGGTCACACTATATAAATCCATGCAAACAGCATGGATTTATATAGTGTGACCCGAGAGAATGTCAAAAAATAAAAAAATAAATATATACTTACCTTCCGATGGCCCGCGCTGTCTTGCTTCACTGTCCCGGCTGCCGGCAGATTGCGTTACACTGAAGGACCTGCCGACGTCAGCGTCGCGTGACCCGTCACATGACTCTGACGTCAGCGCAGGTCCTTCAGTCCATCGCGAACTGCCGGCAAGTGAAGAGAAGGAGAGCGGGGGCCGCCAGAAGGTAAGTATATATTTATTTTTTCTTTTTTCTTTTTTTTTACAGTTTTCTATTGTACCCAGGTCCGGAGGAGAGTCTCCTCTCCTCTAGACCTGGGTACCATCCGCACATTAGAACGCATGGAATCCACATCTACATATACAGTGATGCGTAATCCATGCCATCTAATGCAAGTCAATGGCGGCGAAAGCGCAGCACTTCCGCAAAATAATTGGTAGTGCTGAGTTTTTTTCCGCAATGATAATCCGCAGCGGAAATTGCCTCAGCATGTGCACAGCACATGCGGATTATCATTGGGGAACATGGCAGGCCTTCTACCATGCATTTTTTAAGCGTTTCTGCAGCTTTTATGCCGCTGCCGAAACGCTTAAAAAACTCATCGTGGGCACACAGCTATACTGGTAATGCTTATGCACTAAGTGCATGGGCTGATAAACATTTACACCTGGGGGGTATACATATATATTTTATAGAATGTTAGAGGTAGGCTCCTAAAAATATTTCCTATGGGTATCATAAACACCCTTAAAAAAATGTGTGTGTTGCATGATGGTCACCCTGGTGATACGGTGGTGGAGGATGAGAAGAAGGAGGAGGACGACATAAAATAGATGAAATTCTGAAGAGAATACCAAAGTCTGGGTGTGAAGGGAATAGTCCCTCCAAAAAACCCCCACTGAATTTGAGTTTATGTTCTGCTGCTATCATCCGGTGGTGTTGAGAAGTCTGGCCCAATCCAGCTCTTGTTAATTTTGATAAGAGTCAGCCTGTCAGCATTTTCAGTGGACAGGCGGATGCACCTATCAGTTATAATACGGCACTAAAAATCCGCTCTTACAAAACGCTAGCAGCAGGGCAGGCCAGGACCTCCAAGGCATAGAGAGACAGTTCATGTCAAGTGTCCAGCTTGGATACCCAATAGTTGTAAGGCACAGAGGAATCACGGAGGATGCTGGTACGGTCAACAAGGTACTTCTTCAGCATCTTCCAAAACTTTTCCCTCCTTGTCAGAGTACCCCGTGCATCAGGGCTTGGGTGCTGGGAGTGTCTGAGAAAACTGTCCCAGACCTTTGACAGTGTTTCCCTGCCTCTGCTGCATCTGGTTTGTGTCTCCCTCGCCTGTACTCCTTGGTTGTCCAAGGAACTGTGACCTCTGCCACCTGCGTTGCCAGATGGGAATTTTTGAAATAATTCTTCAATAAGGGCCTTCTGCTACTGCAATATTTTATTAGACCTCTCCGTCACAGGAAGGAGAGATAGAAAATTCTCCTTGTAGCACGGGTCTAGAAGTGTGGCCAACCAGTAATTACTGTTACCCAAAATGCGTACAACGCGAGGATCATTGGAAAGGCAGCAGAACACTTAGCCTTGTGTGCCAGACTGCCAACAGCCAAGACTTCCCTGTCCCCACCAAGAGGACAACTGTCCATGTTCTCCTCCTCATTCTCCTCCTGGTCCTCCTCCTTGTCCTCCCCCTTTTCAGGCCATCGACGCTGAACAGACGGTATGATTATGGTATGGGTAGTACTGTCTGTAGCACAGGAAACCAGCTCCTGTTCCTCCTCCTCATTATAACACAATCCGCGTTGAGAGAAGATGAGGCTGGGCTGTGTAGCATCACCCTGTATAGTTTCTTGCTCCATTTCATCGTGCTCCGCCTGCAATGCCTCCTCTTTAATTGTGAGCAGCGAGCGTTTCAGTAGACATAGAAGCTGGATGGTGACGCTAATTAGGGCGTTATCGCCACTCACCATCTTAGTCGAGTCCTCAAAGTTTTGGAGAACAGCACAGATGTCAGACATCCATGCACACTCACCAGCTCTTATGTGCGGAGGCTGACCGGAATACCGACGGGCATGTTGAAGCTTGTATTCAACAACTGCCCTCTGCTGCTCACAAATCCTTCCCAACATATGCAATGTTGAGTTCCAACGCGTGGTGACATCGCACAGCAGTCAGTGAGCTGGAAGCTGCAAATGCTGCTGAAGTACTTCTAGGAAGGCGGAAGCTGTAGCTGACTTTCGGAAATGGGCACACACGTGGCATTCTTTCACGAGCAGCTCAGGCAGATCTGGGTAGGTTTTGAGAAACCGCTGAACCACTAAGTTGAGCACATGGGCCAGGCATGGTACGTGTGTGAGGTTGCCAAGCTTCAGAGCAGCTACCAGGTTCCGGCCATTGACACACACGACCATGCCTGGCTGTAGGTTCAGCAGTGAGAGCCACATATCTGCCTGCTCTGTTACAGCTTTCAACAACTCTACAGCAGTTTGTGGTTTGTCACCTAAGCAGATTAGCTTCAGCAGTGCCTGTTGCTGCTTGGTCGAGGCAGTGCTGCAGTGCTTCCAGCTTGCGACTGATGTGGTCATTTCGTAGATGAAGGCTAAAGAGGAGGAGGTGCAGGAGCTGTAGAATGTGGGGGCAACACCGATTGACCCAGAATCCGCAATCCTCGCCGTCGGGAGGATGTGTTTCGTCCCAGGGTCCGACTGGGTCCCGGCTTCCACAATATTAACCCAGTGTGCCTTCAGTGAAATGTACCGTTCCTGGCCACAATCACTTGTCCACGTGTCCGTGGTTAGGTGGACCTTCCCAGTAACTGCGTTGGTGAGGGCACGGGTAATGTTCTGGGACACATGCTTGTGTAAGGCGGGGACGGCACACCAAGGGAAATAATGGCGGCTGGGGACTGAATACCGAGGGAAAACCGCTGCCATGAGGTTGCGGAAAGCTTCCACCTGCACAAGCCTAAAAGGCAACATTTCCAGTGCAAGCAGTTGAGAAATGTGGCAGTTTAGTATTGTGGTCTGTGGGTGGCTGCGTATTTGCTCTTGCGTTCCAAGGACTGGGGTAGGGACAATTGATTGCTGCGCTGAGACAAGGATGTGGTGATGGTTGCAAGTGTGCAATGACAAGTGCAGGGTGGGAGGCATCTTCGCCTGCATCATGGACAGGCAATTGACGTGCTCGCACAACGGCGGAACAGGCAGTGGTGTCACCTGCAGACACCGTCTCTGGCTTTGCTGTCATGTGCCTGAGCATGCTGGTGGTGGTAGTTTTGCTGCCCCTGCTGATGCTGGCATGGCAGATGTTGCAAATGGCCTTTTTTGGGTTAACTGGACAGTGTTTAAAAAAGAGCCAGACTCGGGAAGACCTAACAGTTGGACTGGCAACTTCCCTCGTATTTGTGTTTTGGGGAACAGTTGCCCGCCTTGTGCCTGTGGCCATCCCACTGCTTCTTCCTGCCTGTGGTTGTGCTATGTCTCCCTCTCCCTCTTCGCTGCTGGCCTCACTATGCATGTCACCTTCCCAGGTTGGGTCAGTGACTTTATCGTCCACCACCTCATCTTCCACGTGCGCACCCTCGGCCTCCTCCTTACTTGCTGGAAATTATGTCTTATCATCATCCACCTCTTGTGGTGGTAATTGCACTTTTCCACCGTTGCCTTCGTGTGATCTCCTCATGCTCGGCTTGAAGCGGACTGAGTGAGAGGCCAGAATCTATAAATGGAAATGTGAACAGCGCTTTGGAGTGTCCAAGTGTGGGATCACTTGTCTCCGGGCCCTCGGCATGGTGGGAGGAAGGAGGATCAGGGTGAGGAATATGTGGTCCAGACTCACGGCTACTGAGACTGGACCGTGTGGAAGACAGGGTGGTGGTGACAAACTGACTGACATGATCAGCTATCCAGCCAACAATCTTTTCACACTGGTCTGGCTTCAAGAGTGGTGTTCCATGACCCCCTAGAAAGTGGGACAGGAAGCTAGGTTGACATGATGTAGGTGCTTTTTTGCTTCCTCAGCAGGCACAGTTTCATCTTACCCACGGCCTCGGCCTCTACGTGCACCATCAGCATCAAGTCCACTTCCTCTCCCTTACCACACGCCTTGCCCATTTTAAATGGAGTTTAATATTTTGTAGCTTGCAAAAAATGTCCGATTTATAACCGCAGTAATATTTGATCACATTTGATGACCAATTTTTTTATGCAGTGCCGGTAGAGGGATGCTATTGGTCAGCGACCAAGTGTGGATATGTTTTGGACACACAACTGGCAGATTCTAAATGGAGTATAATATTTTGCAGCTTGAAAAAAATGTCAGGATTATTACCGCAGTAATATTTGATCACGTCTGATGACCATGTAGAGATGCAGTGGCGGTATAGCTATGCTGTTGGTCAGCAACCAAGTGTGGATATGCTTTGGACACACAAATGGTAGACTTTAAATGGAGTATAATATTTTGCAGCTTGCAAAAAATGTCAGGATTATTACCGCAGTAATATTTGATCACGTCTGATGACCAATTATTTAGGCAGTGCTGGTATAGTGATGCTATTGGTCAGGGGAATTGGATGTTTCGCCCCCAACAGTTCGCCCCCAGCAATTCGCCCCCGGGTACATTTCGCCCCCACATATTTCGTCCCCAACATTGAGTGATTCCATAATTTTTTCCTCTGCTTGGTCTGAAAAAAATTACCGTTACTGAGTACCACATTTTTTATCTTGATTTCTTTCAGTGTTTCTTAAAGCCCTAAAGTTGCCATTTGAAATGACTTTAGTTTTGTGCCATGTCTGTGATCTGCTTTTTTTCAACAACATTAAACAACTGAATGAACATCCTACGAGCCCAGTGATTCCATAATTTTTGCCAGGGGTTGTATTTGTCAGCTTCCAAAAAAATTAGGATTATTACGGAAGTAATATTTGACCACCTGAGATGATGGATAAGTTTTTCTGCTTGCACAATACAGCAATGCTATTCAAATCAACCAAATCTGGCTGTATGCTGCTAACAAGCAAATGAAGCAGTAAAAATGGTGTATTATATTGCTTTTCACCAAAATTATCAGGATTAACAGCAAAAAGAATATTTTTGACCCTGATATCTAGGGCTTTTAATAGGAGTTCCAGCAGCAGAAAGAATATGCAATGGACTCTATTTTGTACTAGACTAGCTCTCCACAAACTCTGCCTAACTACTGCTATCAGCAGGATTAATGTTCAACAGAATGAGCCCTTAGAAGGACTGTTAGTGTAGATTAATAATAGTGGTGTGGAATCCCTGTTTAAAATAATTGCCAATTCTCTCTCTCGCTCAGCTGCAGCTCTCCCTACTCTGCCTGTTTGACCGGTAGACTGCGATGAGCATAGGGTCTCGGGTCTTATATAGACCCGATGACGCTATGTGGCCAGCCAATCACTTTAATGCCACAACCAACATGGCTACAGCATTAGAGTGACTGTCAGGCAATCCATGCATGTTAATTGCTTGCCTAATATCCGCCAAACATGCGGGGTGGGACTCGAGCTCTTGCCCGTACATTCAAAAAATACTTGCCGAGTAACGAGCGTCTCGATCACTGAGATGCTCGGGTGAGTGACGAGTAGTGACGAGCATGCTCGCACATCACTATTACTGACGCATTCACTTGGGCAAAAAAGCAATGGCACTTTGTTAAGCACCACTTCTGAAGAACGTTGGTGGCCGTGACCAATCATGACACCTGCACTCTGAGCCCGGCCTTCCTTGCATCCTCCTCCCTTACCAGAGACAGTGACCGGATTTGTTAACCACAGTTACACCATATTCTCTTGGCTAAGCTCACCTACTTTTCCTGGCTGCTTGGACCTCAATCTTTTTGGTGTGGTACAGATAGTGCCCCTTTACTAGTGAGGATGCCATGCCACAAACTTAACTGTAACCCACTTAAATACATGTATATATGCGGGAGGGTCACCAAACCTTTATGTAAGAGTAATCACATAAAAATGAAGCCCCTTCTCTTCCCAGTCTTTAACCCCTTTAGAGCCCATGCCGTATTAGTACGCACATTTGCGTACTGCCCGTTCAGTGAGGGCTGCTGCGCTGAGCCCTCACTGAACGGAGCACATGTCAGCTGATTCTTACAGCTGACATGTGCCCGCAACAGCCGCGGGTGGAATCTCGATCCACCCGCAGCTGTTAACCTGTTAAATGCCACTGTCAATCTCCGACAGCGGCATTTAACGCGCGCTTCCTGGAAGCGCGTCCTAAGCCCCGCCCACCGGCGACCCCGTCACGTGATCGCGGGTCGCCGATGGGCATGCATGACAACCCAGGGTCTGCAGCAGACGCCTGTGGTTGTCATGATCTGGTCGCTATGAGCGCCACCTAGTGGTCGGCGCTCATATCACAGGACCAATTCTACTATATGCTGGGGATCTGCTGGTCCCCTGTATGTAGCAGAGCCGATCAGACAACTGCTGCTTCTAGTCTCCTATGGAGACTATTGAAGCATGCAGTAAGTGAAAAAAAAAGTTTTTAAAAAAATAAAAACAATTTAAAAAATATAAAAGTTTAAATCACCCCCCTTTTGCCCCATTCAAAATAAAATAATAAAAAATAAACCCCACATACACATATTTGGTATTGCCGCATTCAGAATCACCCGATCTATCAATATAAAAAAAGAATTAATCCGATCGGTAAACGGCGTAACGAGAAAAAAAATTCTAAACGCCTGAATTACTTTTTTTGGTCGCCGCAAAATTGCAATAAAATGCAATAACGGGCGATCAAAACATCGGATCTACACCAAAATGTTATCAATAAAAACGTCAGCCCGGCGCGCAAAAAATAAGCCCTCACCCAGCCCAAGATCCCAAAAAATGGAGACGCTACAGGTCTCAGAAAATGGCGCTATTTTTTTTTTTTTTTACCAAATTTTGGAATTTTTTTTCACCACTTAAATATAAAAGAACCTACACATGTTTGGTGTCTATGAACTTGTAATGACCTGTAGAATAAGAATGGCAGGTCAGTTTTAGCATTCACTGAACGTGGTAAAAAAATAAATAAAAAACAACTGTGGGGTATTGCACTTTTTTTGCAATTTTACCGCACTTGGAATTTTTTTCCAGTTTTCCCGTACATGATATGGTAAAATTAGTAATGGCGTTGAAAAGTACAACTCGTCCCGCAAAAAATAAGCCCTCACATGGCCATATTGACTAAACAATAAAAACGCTATGGCTCTGGGAACAAGGGGAGCAAAAAACGAAAAAGCAAAAACGACAAAACCCAAGGTTGCGAAAGGGTTAAATTCTTCACCAATGCTTGTCTGCCATTTTTTAAGCCACATTTTGCACACTGACCATGCAGCCATTTCCATTTAACTCACGGACCATTTTACCCAATTTTCTGAATTCCCCTTTTACCTTCCTCAAGAGAAGGCTTATGTGCATATGGTTACACTGTGAGGGGACGACAGCCTTTGTTCATTCTTTGTCACTATGAGCTGAGTTTTGGAATTAAGTCCACTGAAAAAAAGTTGCATTCTCTGTAAATCACCTTCTCAGTGTATTTTAAAGGATTAATGTTCTGATAATGTAAAGGTATGTGGTCTAAGACTATACGCCGCACTTAGAGGGCACACTACAGAGTGACATCACTTCCATCATCCCTCGTATGTTAATCATCCCAGACATGCTTGTCTCACTGTTGCTGAGAGCTAATTAAAACATCTCTCTTACAAACACGACAAGTCTCATTCTTTTCTAGTGTAATTAGGAACTTAAGATGAAAAGCATTCAGTTATTGCCATGAGTGAGCTCAGACACAATGGAAGGAATTCCAGCACAGGACGGGGAACACACAAAAGTAGACATCATGAATGGAATGTCTAAACATCATTGAAACTGTCATCCAGCAATAGAGGGAAACTCGTGATAGACAAAGAATTATAACCTCCAAATGACCATAAATCATTGAGAAGATTAGAGCGTGTGAACTGCGAGATTCCACATCCCTGGAATATTTGTGTGTGTTCTGAGCTCACAAGCAAGGTGCTCCAACTATTTAACCCCTTGTTTCCTCTGTCATAGGAATGGCAACAATTATTTCCATGATGACGTAAGTGGTAGAAGTATGAGCAGCATATACTGACTTGGCGGTGTTGGTGAACTACGTTTCCTATTCTCTTATTCAAAAAGTTCATATCAATAGGTTTTTTTTAAATATTTGCACTGCAAAAGCAAGAAATGGTTTCCTTATGACGCATCATTCTCAGAGAAAAGGTTTTAAAGAGAATCTGTCACCAAGTTATTGTCTCCTAATCTGAAAGCAGCATAATGTAGAGATTCCAGTGATGTGTCACTCACTATTTTATCAGCAGGAAATTAACACTACCGGACTAGCAAACCTGCTGCTTGCAGTTCTCCATATTCATGAGCGTTATATAAACTCACTCACACCACTAATTGTCAGCTTTCTGTGTATGCTGTATGTAGGTAGAAAGCTGCCAATCAGTGGTGTGGGTGAGGTTATACAGCCTCCAGGATTCAGAGAACTTCTAGATCTGCAACATATAAAACAATGATTTTTTTTTCAAACCTACAGCATACAGCCTCATGACACATAGCTGGAATTAGGGTCTTTCAGATGGGGTAGCAAAACCCTGGTGACAGAATCTCTTTAAAGATATGCAGCTTCTTGTTGCAGAGTTTGACATGATGCTCAAGATGTGGTATACAGGAAAAAGCCCAGGTAAGCTAGAGCATCTATAGAATGGGCAAACATATAAATAGTCAATACATGATGTTCAGCCCTCCAGAACAGGAATTGCTCTTTGTCCTGGCTTTCTGCTCAAGAAAATGGAGAGAGATCCCTTATTCCCATGTAACATCTATAGAATGATGGTTGTTTTGACTGTAACCACAACGTTCTACAAAAAATTGGGGTAGGTGACACCTTTAGGTTGGGATAATGCATTTGTGAATCAGACAAGATGAAAAAATCTAAAGAATAATGTCTCCTCTTTCTTATATTGTTTCCTGTCTATACATTAGGGTGTTCAAATATTTTCAGAAATTCTTTTTAATAAATCGGCACTCATGTTTGGTCTGTAAGGCTGTCACTTTGGAAGATAAAGATAAAGTTTTAAAGGGATTGTCCAGGCTAGGAACAAAAGTCTGCTGTCCCGCTATGTCACTGCAGACTGATGAATTGTGACAGCATGATTGGTGCACACGTTATCACAATTCTCAGATAATTCCTGGCTCTTGTGGGCAGTAACGTGACTGCATGTATGCGACCTGCACTCTTGCATATGTGGCGCCCCTGAGGGTTCGACCGCCACAGGAATGCTGCACTTCTTTAATGGAGTGTGGAGTTCCTCCTCTGAGGTAAGGCCAGTGTGATGGTAGTTACCTAACCTTTTGCATCCAACACCACAATTCCACCAGAGGGAGCTAGTATGCACTAGGTGCTGCTCCCCTGGTTACAGGGATACTGGGGAACACAAAGTGGTAGGAACCAGTTAGTGGGTGTGGGTGGAGGAACAGTTAGTTAGTTACACTTCTAATTTCATATTTAATAGAATGCCATCTTGGATCTTGGTCCTTTGGTCTTTCTGCTGGTTCTTTCTGGTCCTTCAATCCTTTGATGGTTCAAACCTGGTCCTGTGTGGACCTGTCCTTCTTAGTGGTCGTACTGTGCTGTCATGAACTGTGTGTGATGTGACTTCCCTCCGGGAGCGCAGATCCTGTGTGGGCCTGCACCGGCATGGGACACAGCCCTCATACCCCGATCTTTGGGACGAGAGGTAGGTTGCAGACAAGGAATGTCTCAACCCGGCCAAGGATCAAGAAGGCCCGGGAGCTTTAGAGTGGGGCTCCCTAGCAAATGGGTCCTGGGGAGGATGCAGACGGAGCGGAGTACGCCACCTGTCCTCGCCTACCTGATCTATTCAGAGGGATTCCGGCTGCAAGAGGGGTACCGGCCCCCGACACCCGACCTCGCACTCTATGTCCAGGACGGGAAAGCCCGGTGAGGCCCTGAGGATCCCGCCGGGCCTCGGATGGAGAGGAATTGCCACCCGAGCCCTACACTTGAGAGGAGCTCAGAGGGAGACCTGGCCTATCTACTACACACGCACAGACGGGAAAGGGTGAAGTCTGTAGTGCAGGAACACTCTGGTGCAGGGTCGCTACCGAACACTAGACTTCCTCGGAGGTAGTCGGTCCCCCGTCCCTGGTGGCCGCAGGACTCCGCGAGGAGCAGGGAGAAGCCTTGCGCTGCTTAAGAGAACTGTGAGTAAAGCCTTGGAAATTCATCCCTATGGCCTCCGGACTGTTCATTACGCGCCATACCACGCGACGCGGTACCCGTACTCCCACACTACTACTCCCCCTCCATCCTGCTTTGCCTGCCCTGAGGCCTTGCTCCGCCTGTGGGGAGCAGCGAGAACTTTAGCCGCCATGACACCGGGCCTCAGCGGACTGTAGCGGCGCTGGTGGCCCCTTCACCAGACACCACAGGTGGCGTAGTCGACAATTACCACTCAACCCGGAAAGCCCTAACATCATTTTTAATGTGACGGCCCTGGGCACGGAACGGGTCCAGGCCACGGCTGCATCCCCCTCAACATCTGACTCGGCTCCGAGTATCCCCCATCTTCCCAGGGCAGGGCTGCGAGCATCACATCACTGGCGTAGTCGGCAGGATTTCGTGCCCGCAGCAACGGAGAAGAGTGCCCATTGCTATCGGGTACTGTGTGCCTAACACCTTGAACTGTTGTTTTACACTTCCCAGGGCAGGGCTGCGAGCGTGACACATACACATGCCGACCAGACACATTTTGCTTCTTTTAATAGAACTCAATTGAGAAAAGCTGAACGATTTTCGTCGGCATGTGACTGCAACTATGTAAATCCCATGCATGCTGTCACATGACCGTCTGCTCACACCGGTAATACTGGGGAATGACAGATTGCACAGCATAGGCTGTCACGATTCAGCAGTATGCAGTCACATAGAGTGACTGCAGGCTTTTCTCCCAAGACTGTACAAGCTCGTTAAGTTAGGCCTCATTCACTTGTCAGTGGACCATCGAGTGTGCTTGATCAGCTTTTCTCCATTTTTGATCTGCTTTCATCATTTGTGGGTCATTTTTTTGTATGCAAAAAGGAATGGAGTATTGACAAGTTTCTTAGAAGCAAGCAACCACTAAAAAACAGCTCATGGATGCCACCCTGTGTTGCCTGTTTATTTCACTAACCCTTTCACTTGGACTAAAGAATTCTATTAACATAACAAACCAGAAAAACATGTCTCCCTTTTTTATTTTTTATGGACTAGACATGAGCAAAACAAAAAGATTGAAACTACCCTTTTCCAAGTCGGTCCTCCTTGGTAGCAGGACCAATGCACAGTTCTCTCCTCTGCCTTCAATATTGTACCCGGCATCCTGTGTGTGGCACCCCTGAGGGTTCGACCGCTACAGGGATGCTGCACTTCTTTAATGGAGTGTAGTGTTCCTCCTCTGAGGTAAGAACAGTGTGATAGTCGTGACCCAACCTTTGCATCCAACACCACACTTCTCCACCAGAGGGGGCTAGTATGCACTAGGTGCTGCTCTCCTGGTTACAGGGAGACTGGGGAACCAAGAATGAGGGGAACCAGTTAGTGGGTGAGGGTGGAGGACCTACAAGTTAGTGACACTTTAAATTTCATATTTAATAAAAAGCCATTTTGGTTCTTGGTTCTTTTGGCTGTCAATTATCGTGATCTCCCACGCTGAACGTGGATCCTGTGAGGGCCTGCAGCAGAGGGAGACACGTCCCTCGTACCTCAGCCTTGGGTCGAGGGGAGGCTGCAGATGATGGATGTCTCAACCCGGTCAAGAATCATGACCAAGAAGTCCCGGAGCTTAAGAGTGTAGCTCCACGGCAAATGGATCCCAGGGAGGATGCAGACGGAGCGGTGTACGCCACCTGTCCTCACCACCTGATATATTCAGAGGGAGTCCGGCTGCAAGAGGGGTACCGGCCCCCGACACCCGACCTTGCTACTCTATGTCCTGGTCGGGAAAGCCCGGTAGGCCCTGAGGATCCCACCGGGTATCGAAAGGAGCGGAGCCCTTTTTCTGAGAGGAGTTCAGAGGGAGACCCGGCCTATCTACACACAAGGACAGGAGAGGATACTGTCTGTAGTTCAGGAACACTCTGGTGCAGGGTCCTGATTGAATGCTGGACTTGCTCGGAGGTTGTCGGACCCCGTCCCTGGTGACCGCAGGACTCCGCGGGGAGCAGGGAGTCGCCTTCCTTCTGCCATCTCGAATGTGAGTAAAGCCTTGGAAGTTCACCCCGATGGCCTCCGGACTGTTTATTCTGCGCTACACCGCACGACGCGGCACCCGTACTCCTCTACTACTACCCCCTTCATCCTGTCTCTCTGCCCTGAGGCCTTGCTCCGCCTGTGGGAGTAGTAATAACTATGGCCGCCATACCACCATGCCTCAGCGGACTGCAGCGGCGCTGGTGGCCTTCACCAGGTGCCACAGGTGGCGTAGTCGGAATCAGCCACTCAACCCGGATAAGCCCACACCATCCTTTTAATGTGACGGCCCTGAGCACGGGTCGGGACTGGGCCACGGCTGCACCCCATCTCTCCATCATAGGACCCGACTCCGAGTCCCCCATCTCCCAGGGTAAAGAAAAGGGCTTTCGAGTAGAGGCGTTACATGTGCACCTCTGCCACCTTCTAGGTTCCACAACTTTATAACGTGCGAAACACTTAGTAAGCTGCAGGATACTGGGCAGAGGATTTTCAGTGCAGAAGTTAACACTGTCCTGGTCCCGCTAACTAGGAAGACAAAACTGGATGCTGGAGTAGAGTGGCTTGCATTGCTTTGCTCAACTCTTATGCAGACCATCTGATGGCAAAAAAATAGACATGTGAATAGACCCATAGATTCCATGATGTTGTACATTAAAAGGTGTTACATACAAAATACACATATAATTTACAGTGAACAAACTAACAATGATAGACTGGTACAGAGGGGAGAGGGCATTGCCCTTGCAGACTTACATTCTACAAGATAATGGGGAAGTAGACAGTAGGGTAGGGGGTTGCGACAGCTCCGGTGATGGTGATGTGGCAGTGGGTTTATTGCAGCCTGTAAGCTTTCTTGAAGAGATGCGTTTTCAAGTTCCATCTGAAAGTTCTGGTTGTGGTGGATAATAATCAGAAGTGTTGGGGCACAGAATATCAGAGGATGGGAGATATTCAGGAGAAGTTTTGCCGGCGATTGGGTGAGAAACGTGTAAGTGTGGAGGAAAGAAGAAGGTCTTGAGAGGACCGGAGATTACGTGTTGGAAGATATCGGGCGATAGTATATAGCGAGCAAAGGCGGACTGGGACTTAAATTCAGCAATGGCATTTGAGAGCACAAAGGCTGATTTTCTATGAAGTGACTGTGATATGTTCGTCGATTTTTGTGGATCGCTCGAGATGTATATCACATTTACAGAATACAAAGTGCTGTGAAGCCAGAATAACTCTGCAAAATTTAAAGGGAGCCTGTCAGGTCAGATAACTATTTGCTTGCAGATAAAGGGTTAATCTGCAGGTTAATTGCATTATGAAGGTGCCCTGCACTGTACTAAAAGTGCGGCACCTGGGACAAAATAAATTTGATTTCTCCCAGGAGCCACCGGCTTTCAGTCATGCAGGTTTGTCCGGAGTGATTACAGTCACTGCACACAGCAGTGAGAGCAGCAGCTGTAAGCACGCCCTAGCACTTTGACTGACAGACTTCTGACTGATGCACAGCTGGCTGTAAGTCAAGGAAAGATTTCAGCAAACAGGGACCAGGCCCATCCACAAAAGTGACTTCACTATCGGGGGCCGGGCTTGTCTCTGCTCTCCCCGTTCGCTCCTTACAGTGCGCACTAACATTAGAGCCAGCGAGGTTGTGCACTGTCACCATGCACTGAGAAAAATATTGCACAGTGACAAGGGAAGTCCTACTGAGCATACATCGGAATTGACAACTGACACATGCTCAGTAGAGCAGGGACTAGCCCAGTCCCTGAAATGGATGTCACTAATGATATCATTGGCAGACACAAACAGAAAAGGGCCTCTGTGCAACAACAGAATATTATTTATTATTATAGTGCCATTCATTCCATGGCACTTTACATGTGAAAGGATTATACATTGCGCAAACAATTACAATAAAATTGAACAATACAAGTCAGGAGGAGCGAGGACCCTGCCCCCGAGGGCTCAGAATCTACAGGATATGGGCCCTTTCTAGTGCAATAGCTCATCATAATGCACAATTCCACCTGTTTTGGAGGTGGTAATGGGACCCCTGACCTGTTGAGTCCCTGTGTGACACCACAGGTTACATCAATGATAAGTCTGCCCCTGGATGACACTTCGTTTCAGGGTGGGGCAGAGGCTGTGGCACTGACACCAGCCTCTGCCTCCTGATGACAACTCATTTGAGTATCCTAGCATGCAATGGGGATTTTTAAACAAAACATCATCAAAGAGGAAATAGATAAAAGATAAAGATAAAATTTGTTGCTTAGTTAAGGGGTTGTCCACTACTCGGACAACCCCTTCTAAATCACTATTATTTTATTCCTCCCAGTAAAAAAAATAACACTTTTATTCACCTGTGGTGCTGACGCCATTCCAGATGATCCCTGTAGCAATTTAGGGACTTCTTCACTCTCACCTACTTTGGACATAACTTACATCCAAAGGAGGTGACAAAACATACGCAGCTCTCACTTTCTCGGCATGTCTGGATTTGTCCAAAAGTGAGGAGAGTTTTCATTTTAGACCCCTTTAAGCTGACTGGCTGCATTGGCGTCATGCCCTCCTTCCTCCTTCATGTACTGAATGCGGATAGGAAGAAACAGAGGTCAGGTCACCACTGGAGTTAATCCCTGAACAGTGCAGGAATCTAAATAGAACAAATGGGGCGTCAGGGAGAAGGCTTGCATGTATGTCCCTGGTGTGAATGAGAGGCCCACAGCTGGCACCAGCCCATCTGGCCTTTGCCAGAATTGCCAGATTGCCAGTCCGGCCCTGATGGCGAGCATTACAGCTATACATGATGTCAGAGATATTTTTTTGTTTGTGTGAAGAAACATTGTATATCAACTTAGAGACAGTCAATTCTTTGTGCATAGAAGTCATCATTTTAGAAAAAAAACTTTGGATTCCGTAGGATGACTTTAAAAAGGGAAAAAAGTGTGTGAATATTGCTTAAGATCTTGCCTGTCTGTTCAGACAATGAAAAAAAAACATTGAGACTGTGACAGACAGAAAAGAACCAAAATAGTCATATACCCCTGAGACTGGAGAAAATTAGAGGCTGTTATCAGATAATGGACTAGTCTTGACAATTTCCTCTTTACACATCACACTGTGGCCTTTATAAAGTAAACTTGAGGGCACGATGAACTCATAAAATAAGTATTTGTAACTGGTAAAATCTTTGTGATAACTTTATACAGACAAGTGTCTTCCAATCTGTGAAATTTTATGAGGCAGTGCTTGTAAATGATGTCAGTGTACACGGCGACGGGGTCTTGGACTTTTCGTGTATGATGTTTGTCTTGCCCTTTTATCTTGTCCTCAGGCAGAGATGATACAGAGGAAGTCTATTACATAAAACTACACAGGACAGCATAGGCTGATACTGCATTGTCTTGCATTGTTAGTGTCCACAGTTACAAAAGTTTTTTCCTTGTTCAATCACTCCATTTTCAGTGCAATTACATTTGACATGCAGAGATTTACTGTAGCAATGGCTGCTGTGGCGCAGAAATCTTCATAATTAATGGAGTATTCCAACAAAGAAACTTTAGCATTTCCACAATTTTTTCCATATCTCCTAATGAAATTAATAGAGGGAAATTTTTTTCTTCACAACTGCATAGGGTGGCATGCAGCCTCTTCTGGAGGCGGAACAGACTGTGGATGGCTCTCAATCTCGACAAATATTTTGATCCTAAAGATGAGACCTGTATCCATTCATGGCATATCCTAGGAACAGAGTTGGAACTATGTCTTTAATTGGTTGTCTGGCCAAAAACATTTTTCTTTCCAAAAGGTAAGAACTACAACATACTTAAATAGGACCTGTCACTTGCTCAAAAAAAAAAACTGAGTTAAATACCTTGCAAAAATCCTAAGCTCCCCTGATTCAGCCCTCTTTGTTGCAGAGATATTCACATTTGTTTATTTTGGAGCTCAGTATGTGAAATCTCTGCTTGCAGTCAAACAGGGTGTTTTTCCAGAGTTTTCTCTGGGGGTGTTCACTTTCATTCCTCCCTCCCAGATGCTGCCAATCATAGCTTTGCAGCTAATCTGTCAGTTTAGCAGTCTCAGATGCTGCCGAGCTGTGAGTGGTAGCATTTTGGCGGGAGGGTAAATGCGCATACTACCAGAGAAGACTCTGGAGAAACGTCCAGTTGGGGTTTTGAAGAGATTTCCCATACTAAGCTCCAAAAGCAACAAACATGAATATCTCCTCAATGGAGCAATGTAGTGCAAAACCGAAAAGAGTGACAGAATCGGGGGAACTCAAGCTTTTTTTCCCAGGTATGTATCCCAATTTTTGAGCAAGTGATAAGTCTTCTGTCCTCCACTGCTGACGTCATGTCCCATTCTTTGCTTTTGGCAAAAGTGTCCATAGAGGCATAATAATAATAATCCCTTATCAGACAGAAATGGTAAACCTGCTTCTACCTCCTGTTCATAAAACCTTATAGATATGTGCAAACAATGTGGCAGTGGGCAACATGTCAGCTGATTTTACTTAACAGCCAGTGAACTAGTCATGTTAGTACAGAATTTTAGGGTGTTGAGAACACGTTTTTTTTTGTTTTGTTTTTTAGGAGGCATATTTGCAAAAGTGAGAACAGGAAGTGCTGCCATATTAGTTGTGACTTGTTAAGTACTTCTAGAGGCTGATGGTAAAACTGTCCCACATAAAGTGATAAAGTGTACAGACTCTATACTCAACACTGAAGAATATTATATATATATATATATATATATATATATATATATATATATACAGCTCTGGCAAATATGAAGAGACCACTGAACAGTTTTCTATTGGAAAGCATGGAAAGACTGGTGGAAGGCATGCCAAGACCCATGAAAGCTGTTATTAAAAATCATGGTTTGTCCACCAAATATTGATTTCTGAACTGTTCCTGAGTTAAAACATGAGTAATTTGAGGTCTGAAAGCACTGGTTCTCTTCTAGTATTTTGACGCTTTATCATTTGCTGCAAATAAATACAACATTTTTAGCTTTGAATTTCGGAGACATGTTGTCAGTAATTTATAGACTAAAACAACAATGTACATTTTACTCAAAAATATACCTATAAAGAGAAAAATCAGAGAAGCTGAAAATTTTGCAGTGGTCTCTTAATTTTTGCCAGAGCTTTAATATATAGATATATGTATGTATATAAGTATGCATATATATATATATATATATATGTATATTTACATATACATATATATATATATTTTTTTTTTATGATGAATTTACTGTAGCTTTAAAGGCACTTGACAAGAGACCAGACATATTAAAGCAGCATGGAGACAATATCATTTGCTTTAAAAAAAATTGGATGTGAGCTCTGGGTGGTTGGGGGAAGAAAGGGGATTCACTTTTCTGGAAAAAGGATCACTGTCTTATAACGCAGACTGATGAAAATAAGCTTTGTGACCTTAATAGACTTTGCTTACTTGTGGAAGCCTTGAATTCTAATTTCACAGCGAACAGATTAGAACACAATGCCGGGACTCCCTTGAGGGTTTAACGGCAGAAGTAAAAGTTAAGAATGATACATTTGCTATTCACTTTCTATATTTTAGGAATACACCATGGGGCTGTTTAGCAATCTTTCTACTGTGTGATAGCACAATGATTTTTTCATGCAAAGCTTGCATTTTCCTAAAAGCAGATGAAAACTGACTAAATGTCTACGTCGAGTGATTTTTTTTTCCCCCAACCATTTTGACGATTCTTGACAAGGTATCTACCAACCAGAGCAAATACAGAACATTTTAATTAAGAAATGTGAACCAGAATGGAGCAGGCAGAGAACGGTCTGGCAGGAAAGCTTAAAACAATACTTGAGAGATCTTCTGCTAATGACTTCCATCTTAAGAACGCATAAAAAACACCATAGTGCCCAACCCCTTGGAGAGAGTATGTGAAGCAGCTGGATACTGTCTGCAAAACCTATCCAGCCCTCTACAAGAATACATGTTGTGATCTTACAAGAGGCCAGTAGACAAATACCTCAAAATGAAATGTAAAAAAAAACTCCTTTGCATCTCTACAGCAATTTGCAGGAAGACGATTACATATTTCTGAAAGAGGATGACATAGGAGGAGAACCAGAGGGTAACTAAATCAGCATGAGGAAGGGAGCTTGTCAGGGTTAGTCAGAAATATGAGTAAAGATTAGTTCTAACACCCACTCAGGTATCCAATAACCTTTTTACACCATTCCTTGCTGTATGACCCATATCTGTGACCTGCTGACTAATACTGCAACTGTGCAATAGGCTGTTATTTAAAGAAATATTGATGATATCTTCAGGTTTCTCATTGTTGCCATTTACATGGTGATGTACAACTTGTAACCAATACATTGCTTTTGGAGTCTAGTATGGTGCTACATTGACAGTACTATATACTCATGGATACAGAATAGTACATTAACAAGCTAACATGTCAACCAACTTTTTACCATTGTTGTTTCCTGCTATAAAACTATATCATATTCCAATATTAGATCAGTTCTTAGGATTCCTCACCCTTGTGTTATTGTTTCCGGCATATTGGTAAATTGTGAGTTGCATATTTGGAGAAATAAAACAATTGCTGTGACCCAATGATTATGCCATCAATGGTTATGATGGAAAAAAAACATGAGACCTTATTCATATATGCGTCTCCGTTTTGAGTCTCAATAAAATGGATCATTTTTCATCCACGGGCGTCCTTTTGTTAGCATACTTGCGACATCAGTTTTCCCCATACTGTAAAGAATCAGAAATGGGTTTTTCATCTACTTGCAACCAGTCCATGAAAATAAAGGAGCAGAAGCTATCAGTCGAGGGCCACTCTCCTCCATAGCTGAAGAGTAGTTCAACAGAAAGTCTAGGAGTCTATCCACAGAGCAACACTCGGCTGATCGCTTATTATTCTATGTTTTAGTGATCGATGGAGATCTCAGCACTAGCAAAGGCCCCACTAATCAACACTTCTGGAAAGTCTCCTTAAAGTGCCAAAAGTTTTCTGAAAGCGCAGTGCCACCACATAGATGTCCAGTTGTGGAGACAAGACCCCCAGGAAGCTAAGAATGTAAAACTGACTGAAATCAAGTAACTGCCTTATAGATATGAGTGCCTCCAAAGTCTATTATAGGCTGGTTATAAATATTTTAGACATCCTTTGTGAATACTAGTAGGCAGAAACTTCTAAATTGTACCAACTTTCATCTAAGGTCTATTTAAAAAAAGTCAATTGCCATGACCAAAACCCCTTCATCTGTACCCAAACAGTGCCAAGTGGGTTAAGTGGCACCTGCTCCTCATGGAGCCAGCAGCAGAGGTCTTATAATAAGAAAACAAGACAACGGACGTGAAGGAGATCATTATGGGTCATGTCCAAATATAGCCACTCTTTATTTAGACAGATTTTCCTTTCATTTTTGTCTATTCCACATGGTACACTATAAAATATTCCTCTGTACTCACATATATTATAGGAAAATGGCATGCTGAGTCTAAATATTACAACAGATCGTACTCCACTCCCGTAGTGCCTGTAAAATAAGTGTCAGTTATACACACTGCTCAGATTGATTCATGCTCTTTTCTCGCAGCCTCTGCTATATACACTAGAACAATATTACAAAATGCACTGACATCGCTTCCAAAGTGTTCAGCTGGGGGGAATGTTCTTTATATCAATTTTCAGATCTCCAGCTCACAGGAAAGATTATGTCTCAGACAAAACAGTCTGTGAGTGACTTGTGTGGGCGAGCGCAGGTGGGTGTTCTGCTCCTTACACGTTACCAAGGAATACACAATTTATATTTGATTTCCCAAAATTCCATACGCAGCCCAAATTTTACACTCCAAGAAAATGCCCAGAGTATGTGCAAGTAAACAACAATGTGAAAAGGGACAATGTTCAGTTCGTTTTACAGCACTTTCCTTAGGTGCCCCTCATGGCTCAAGAACTAAAAATAGTCTAGTAAATATATGTTTTATACAGATTATGGATATCTGTTTCTAAAGAGCTATTCCCAGAATTGATAGTTATTCCCTATCCATAGGACATCAGTTACTGTAAAGGTGCACACTCTTGACTCTAATAAACACACAGATTGCCACAGGCCTGTATTGTATTCGGCACCATCTGAGAAAGCGGAGTACCCCACTCGGCTATTTCTGGCAGTCCCATTATCAGTGAACTGAGTGGAGTCGACTTTTACTCCATACATTGTATTTGGCACCGCAGGAGAAAGGGGAGTTCTCCGCTCGGCTATTTCTGGCAGTCCCATTATCAGTGAAGGGAATGGAGTCAACTTTTACTCCATTTATTGTATTTGGCACCGTCTGAGAAAGCGGAGTACCCCACTCGGCTATTTCTGGCAGTCCCATTATCAGTGAACGGAGTGGAGTCGACTTTTACTCCATACATTGTATTTGGCCCCGCAGGAAAAAAGGGAGTTGTCCGCTCGGCTATTTCTGGCAGTCCCATTATCAGTGAAGGGAGTGGAGGTATAGCATGTGCAACCCCTGCTCTTTTTAAGATGGGGTTCTACATGTGTCTGTTCTGGGGATTACTGGGGGTCGCAGCAATCTGACTCCCAGTTATTATTATTCTGGGAATATCCCTTTTAATTTTAGATCAAAGACTAAATCATAATCTGTTTTTTACAAGACATTAATCTAAGGCTGCCATCATACTTACAGTGGTTGCGTGGCTGAACACACATAATTTCTTGAAACAGCTTAACTCTCGTGGAAACTAAGAATAGGTCAGGTTGAAATCCAACAAATGTCAGAGGAAGGTCGGGACGCCTCCAATCAACTAGACAGACAGCTACTTAGGCCGGCGTTCATCTAATGTGTATGGAAACACTGGACCCAACATACTGTAGTGTGGGAGAGGAGAAAAGCACATTACTGCAGACACATAGTTTTTTAGCCACTAGGTTGTTTTTCGTTCACTACCTGTACCTACCATTATTAGACTGTAAGACCCCGATTAATAGATTACCCTATATTATAATCCTTTAATGTTTCATGGTTAGCAAAACATAGGTTTTAAAAAGAAACTATCAACCTTAAGACAAGATGCTATCCATATACTGAGTATGGGGGTGTCCCGACAGCCCCCTGCTCCAAATAAGATAGAAAACTGACAGTAGCTTATTCCCCTGTTCCTATTGAGAACATGTGCTTACCCACATATGAAAATATATTTACGTTTTTAAATTATTTTTTAAATGTTGTAGCCCTTATTAAGCATTGTTCATTAGGGGAAAAGGTCTGGATCTTAAAACCCCCACTGATCACTGGAACCAAGGGTCAGAAGAGATAACAGATACTCAGGCTTGTGAGGAGCGGTAAAAAGGCTCAGTACAAAATCTATGGGTTTGCCCACAGCTCTGTACCTGCTCGAGCCTATTCTGTGGGCCTCTTCAGATCCATGCAGGACAGAGAGCAGTCGGTCACCAATAAATTTTTTTTTGGGGGGGACTGTAGCATTTGACCAATATCAATTAATTTTCTTCCATATGGTCAGTCATGCAGGGGTTTATGGCCATCATAAGCCACTAAGGTGCATAAACTTGAAAACGAACAACTTTAGGCGTGCCACAGAATATCACTTGCAGGAGTGTGCCTTCTGTAATACAGTTGGCAAACTGGTCTTCAATGATCTCATATAGCGTCAGTATCCGAACTTGTAATTACTCCCTTCCAACCTGAAAACTGTCAATGCTCATTGTGTGTCTTTATTTTTACTCAAGCCCATGCCATATTTGGAGGACAGGCTGTCATTTGCATTCACATCCTTTTCCTGGATCTGTGTCTCACATAGAGGAAGCACTGGTTATAAGTCTCCGAAAAAAACATCCCAAGCTCGTTTATCTTAAGTGTATAAAACAAGTCTCACAAATAAGCAAAGCAGAATATACACACAGATATCCAATGTAAACACTATAAAGATATATTACTGCAACTTTCCCAGTTCAGCTAATTAGCCCTTTAACTTTATGGGAATCTGTTCAGTTACTGATAAGGAAATCGCCCTGTGATGTCTACAGCAATTACCAGAGGATCTAGTGAGAGATTTGTGCCATTTCCTCATGCCAACAATGGTTCTGTTTTCAATAAAATGTGGAAGACGGATTGTGTGGTAAAAGTTTATTATGGCATTAAGGTGCCATGTAATAACTGACAGTTTTTCCATGGCACAGAATGCCACATACACAAGCTTTGCCAATAATAAAATGGATTCTATTCCGTAGCCCCAAAATACATAAAATTACTAGTCTTTACCTATGAATCTTCTCCTCTGTTTCACTTTCTGCTCTACTATCAATTACTTTCACAGTGGTCTGCATTGTATCTTCTCCCAGCATTCATGATATTTCATGTTTCTTAGACAACCAGAGCCAGCTTCAGCACCTGGGGAAGTGCCAGGGCCCTGGACCATCAGGGAGGCCCACTCGCCGTCGGGGCAGGGCCACTCGCCCAGCATCTGTGCAGGGCCATAAGCGCTGTTTGATTGCCGTCACTGTACCAGACATGGCCGGGCGCAGTGCGCTCTGCAGCTGTGCCTGCTAGTAATGACATGGCCTTTAATTTTGCTTGTGTGTCGCCCTTGTTGCGCCATTACTAGCAGACATAGCCGCACAGCGCACTGTGCGCCGCCATATCTGGTAAAGTGACGGCAATCAAACAGCGCCAGCGGTCATGCACAGATGCTGGGGGAGCAGCACGGGCCCCGAAGGTGAGTGGGCCCCACTAATAGGCCAGGGCCATGTCTGTGACTGTGATGGTCATCAAACACACACCGGCGGCGCTGCACAGCCACATTCCAGAGGAGCAGGATGGGAGACTGGTCGGGGGCAGTTGAGCAAGGCTTGTTGTCGACTTCCCCAATCCCCATATTAAAAAAAATTCTAATGTGTCTGTCTGTGTGTGTGCATGTACTGTATGATGTGAATATCTGTGTATTTCTGTGTGTATGTCTATATTTATATATATTTATGTCTGTTTTATATGTGTTTTTAAGAATTTGCGTTCAAATATGTACATATGCCTGTATGTGTACATATCTGTGTATATGTTTGTGTATGTGCGTGTCTGTGTATTGTATGTGTGCATGTCTGTGTACCATGTGCATGTGTGTGTATGTGTGTATGTCTACATGTGGGCACATGTCTGCGTACTTGGTGTGTGTGTATGTACTGTGTATGTGCGCATGTCTGCGTACTGTGTGTATGTGCATGTCTGTGTACTCTGTGTGTATGTATGCATACTCTGTGTGTGAATGTCTGCGTACTCTGTTTGTGTACATGTGTCATGGGTGTGTCAGAAATGACAGACAGTCGCCCTGCAGTTGGTTGCAGGAGATCTCTTCATTTGGCATTACAGACACCTTCTTAGAAGCTGTCTCTCTAGGACCCAGCGGCTACCTTCCTCTTGCTAATTAACACCCTGGCCTGGGTGTATAAATACCTGCTGTTTGCTAGAGGGAGGTGTCGGCGATATTCACATGACCCCTTGTGAAGGCTTGAGCAAGAGCAGAACTTCTTCCTCTCTGGAGCTAAGAGGACGTGTGTTCATCTTTCTGAAGTCGTCTAAAGCTAAGCTATCTTCCCTTGTTTGTTTCCCCTTGTTGTCTTTAGTTGTCAGTGGGGATCGACTAGAGCTCATCCCCTCCCTACCCTAGCCAGGGCCAAACGCCAGGGAAAGACAGGGCGAGGTTCCTGTGTGGCGATTGGTGTGGAACTGATATTGGGACATTAGGGGAGACAGGGTGATATAAGGTCATCCTAGGAGGTCTGCACTACCCCCTTTCCCTAGAGTCTGGGCCCCCTTTTCCCACTTCCCTTTGCCTTGCACTTAGTCTTTCCTACACCTTGCGTAACATTATTGCCGGCCATAAACATTTTGAAGAGAAAAAAAAAAAACTGACACTTTGTTTTTTTTTTGTGTGTGTGTTTTTGGATGTGGACTTTTTTTTCCTTTACTCCCTTGGTATGGGTTCAGTTGCAGAGCTCGCAGAGCGGCTGCGCAGTCTGTCGCTGGAGGTGAATAACCTCTGCTGTGAGGTTCAGCAACAGCATCAGCGGCTACAGGTCGCTAATGTGGGGGTCTCTGCAGGTAGGCCTGCCCAGCCTGAACTCAAGGTTGCCCTCCCGGACAGGTTTTCAGGAGGTAGGGACAAGTTTTTTGTATTCAAGGAGGCCTGCAAACTGTATTTTAAACTTCGTCCTTACTCCTCCGGAAATGAAGAGCAACGGGTTGGAATTGTGACCTCCCTACTGCAGGGAGATCTCAATTGTGGGCGTTTTCTTTACCGCAGGATTCGGTTTGTCTCCAGTCTGTGGAGGGGTTTTTCGGGCCTCTGGCCCTCATCTATGGTGACCCTGACCGAGTCACCATGACTGAGTCTAGGCTACATCGCCTTCAGCAGGGAAATCGGTCAGTGGAGACGTACAGTTCTGAATTCCATAGATGGGCAATGGATTCTAAATGGAATGACTCGGCCCTTAGAAGCCAATTTTGTGAGGGTCTTTCTGAAAGGTTGAAAGATGCCTTGGCAGTATATCAAACCCCTCAGTCCTTGGAGGCTGCCATGTCGTTGGCCATACGTCTTGATAGAAACCTTTGGGATAGACGGGTGAGACCTCTGCCAGGGGGGGCGGTCTGGCAGTGAACCAGTACAGGGGGAGGTGGAAGAACCTATGCAGTTAGGGGGGCCTTTACATACATACATACATACATGCAAGGTGTATGTTTTTTTGTGGGGAAAAAGGGACATTTTATTGTGACTTGTCCTTCAATTCCTAAACAAAAGGAGACTCAATTAACTCTTGGCAGTCTAGAGTTGGATAAGCAAGGAGTGTATTTGTTGCCAACCTGCAGTTCCCGGTTTGTCCTGACAGCAGAAGTGGTGCTAGAGAGCAAAACCGAGAAAATTTCTGTGTTTGTTCACAGTGAAGCCGGAGTCAGCATGGTTGATGCTGAGTTTGTGAAAAGTCATGGTCTTGTTTTCTGTACTTTACCTAAACCTATTTCCATCTTCACCATTGACTCAGCGCCACTTACATAGAAAGCATTTACTCAGATTGTACATAATGTAAAACTGAGGGCGGGGTCGGTTCATTGTGACATAATCCCTTGCTATGTCCTGGATAGTCTTCCCACCCCAATTGTTCTGGGTCTCCCCTTGCTGGTGAAACATAATCCGTTGGTGGATTGGCAAGCCACAGAGATCATTGAATGGGTAGATTACTGCCATGAGAATTGTCTAGATATTTCCCTTGCTACTGTCTCTACAGAAATATTACCTGCTTTTCTGTCTGGTTTTGAGGACATTTTTTCTGAGAGGGGGTGTCAGGATTTGCCTCCTCATCGTGCATATGACTGTCCTATTAACCTGACCCCTGGAGCTAAACTATCAAAGTCCAGACTGTATAATCTTTCTGTCCCTGAGAGACAAGCCATGAAGGTTTTCATTGCAGAAAGTCTGGAGAAGGGACACATTAGACCCTCATCTTCGCCTGTGGCGGCAGGGTTCTTCTTTGTGAAGAAAAAAGAAGGCAGTCTACGTCCCTGTTTAGATTTCCAGGAATTAAAACAAATTACCATCCGAGATCCGTACCCTCTTCCTCTGATTCCTGATTTGTTCAGCCAGGTTGTAGGAGCTAAGGTATTCTCCAAGTTGGATTTAAGAGGAGCCTACAATCTGGTTAGAATCAGAGAAGGGGACGAATGGAAAAAAGCGTTCAATACCACTGAAGGGCATTTTGAAAGTCTGGTTATGCCTTTCGGTTTGACCAACGCACCAGCGGTATTCGAGAATTTCATAAATGATATTTTCCATCATTTGGTGGGGAGGTTTGTGGTGGTCTATCTGTAGGATATTTTGGTTTACTCACCTGATTTTGAGACATATCGGGGCATGTTAAACAGGTGCTCCAGATATTAAGGGAAAACAAACTCTATGCAAAACTGGAAAAATGTGTTTTCTCCGTTCAGGAGGTGCAGTTTTTGGAGTACTTGTCATGTTTGGGTTTTCGGATAGATCCGGAGAAGATCTGTGCAGTCCCTTGATTGGGACCGTCCCGAGAACCTGAAGGCTCTACAACGTTTTCTGGGCTTTACTAATTTCTACCGGAAATTCATCCAAAATGACTCTGTTATTGTGAAACCCCTTACTGACATGACTAAGAAGAGGTCTGATTTTTCCAAATGGTCGGGGGCCTCCCTCCAGGCTTTTTCTTCCTTAAAGAATTATTTTGCCACTGCACCTATACTCAGTCAACCCGATATTTCCCAGTCATTAATTGTGGAAGTTGATGCGTCGGATGTGGGGGTTGGGGCTGTGTTGTCTCAGGGTCCGTCCCCTGGTAAATGGTGTCCATGCGCCTTCTTTTCTAAAAAAATTGTCTTCGGCTGAGAGAAATTATGACGTGGGTAATAGGGAACTCTTGGCGATCAAATTGGTGTTCGAAGAATGGCGACATTGGTTGGAGGGTGCTGTCCATCCTATTACTGTTATGACTGACCATAAGAACCTGTCATATATTCAGTCAGCTAAACGTCTCAACCCTAAGCAAGCCAGATGGTCCCTCTTTTTACTAGGTTCAATTTTGTTGTCACTTTTCGTCCAGGGGTCAAAAATGTCATGGCTGATGCTTTGTCCCGGAGCTTCCCGGATGGCGGTGACCATGAGAACCCTGCCCGGATATTACAGAAGGGGGTAGTCATTTCGGCATTATATCCTGAACTGGAGGGTGAGGTGTTGAAGGCTCAGGAGGACGCCCCTGCCTCCTGCCCTCCAGGAAGGTTATTTGTACCATCCAATCTGCGCCGTAAGGTTATTAAAGAACATCACAACTCTGTGCTTGCTGGTCATCCAAGTGGTAAGGCAACCGCAGACCTCCTCTGTCGTTGTTTTTGATGGCTGGAGTTGCATCGGGATGTGATTGAACACGTATTTGCGTGTAGTATTTGTGCACGTTCTAAGGTTTCACATAACCATCCGTCTGGTATTCTTCTTCCGCTACTTATCCCTAGTAAACCATGGACACACTTGTCCATGGATTTTATTACTGACCTACCGGTTTCTGCAGGCAAAACAGTGGTGTTGGTTTTTGTAGATAAGTTCAGTAAAATGGTTCACTTCATCACATTTCCTGCGCTTCCAGATGCCAAGAAACTTCCTCAGTTGTTCATACATGAGATTGTGATGCTTCACGGGTTTCCCTCCGATGTGGTGTCAGATCGAGGGACCTAATTTGTTTCCAAGTTCTGGAAGGCATTCTGTTCTCGACTGGGGGTGCAGCTGTCCTTTTCCTTTACCTTCCACTCTCAGTTGAATGGGCAGACTGAGCGTGTCAATCAGAATTTGGAGACCTACCTCAGGTGTTTTGTCTCCAAAAATCAGGAGGATTGGGCATCCTCCTTACCGCTGGCACAATTTTCCATTAATAATCATCGACAAGAATCCACTGGCAGGTCACCGTTCTTCGATGCATACGGTTACCACCCACAGTTTGGTACCTTTAGTGGGGGAGGAGCTTCGGGAGTTCCTGAGGAGGAACGGTTTGCTTCATCGCTCTCCTCAGTATGGCGGCATGTTCTCAGTAATTTAAAGATCATGCGAGACAGGTATAAACGTATGGCTGACAGAAAACGCTTGCCAGGTCCGGACTTGAATGTGAATGACTTTGTGTGGATGTCTTCCAAGAATATAAGATTGAAAGTTCCTTCTTGGAAGCTGGGACCTAGGTTTATTGGTCCCTATAAAATAACCGCCATCATTAACCCAGCAGCATTCCATCTTGAACTTCCTCAGGCCCTTAAGGTCCACAACGTGTTCCACTGGTCCTTACTCAAAAAGTATGTGCAACCTCTTGAGCCCTCACCTCTACCACCGCCCCCAGTAATGGTTGATGGTAATTTGGTGTTCCAGATTTCGAGGATTATAGATTCGTTCTCTACAATACTTGGTGCACTGGCAGGGTTATGGTCCAGAGGAGAGGATGTGGGTTTCAGCCTCAGAGGTGAATGCTCCCAGGTTGGTAAATTCATTCCACACCTCTTATCCTAATAAACCCGGTTCTGAGTGTCCGGAGGCCACTCGTAGAGGGAAGGGGGGTACTGTCACGGCTGTGTCAGAAGTGACAGACAGTCGCCCTGTCGTTGGTTGCAGGAGATCTGTTTGTTTGGCATTACAGACACCTTCATAGAAGCTGTCTCTCTAGGACCCAGCGGCTACCTTCCTCTTGCTAATTAACACCCTGGCCTGGGTGTATACATACCTGCTGTTTGCTAGAGGGTGGTGCCGGCGATATTCACATGACCCCTTGTGAAGGCTTGAGCAAGAGCAGTACTTCTTCCTCTCTGGAGCTAAGAGGAAGTTTTTTCATCTCTCTGAACTCTACTAAAGCTAAGCTATCTTCCCTTGTGTGTTTCCCCTTGTTGTCTTTAGTTGTCAGTGGGGATCGACTAGCGCTCATCCCCTCCCTTCCCTAACCAGGGCCAAACACCAGGGAAAGACAGGGCGAGGTCCCCGTGCGGTGATTGATTCGGAACCAAAATAGGAACATTAGGGGAGACAGGGTGATATAAGGTCCACCTAGTATGTCTCCACTACACCCTTTCCCTCGATTCTGGGTCCCCTTTTCTCCCTTCTCTTTGTGTTGCACTTAGTCTTTCCTACACCTTGCGTGACAGCATGTCTGCGTACTCTGTGTGTGTATGACTGCGTACTGTGTGCACATGTATGCTTACTCTGTGTGTATATGTTTGCATACTGTGTGTGTGCATGTATGCGTACACTGTGTGTGCGTATGTCTGCGTACTGTGTGTGTGTGATTGTCTGAGTACTGTGTGTGCGCATGTTTGCATACTCTGTGTGTATGTATGTCTGCTTAATGTGTGTGTATGCATGTCTGCGTACTGTGTGTGCATGTCTACGTACTGTGTGCTTGTGCTTGTCTGCGTACAGTGTGCGTGTGCATGTCTGCGTATTGTGTGTGTGCATATCTGCGTACTGTGCGTGTGTGCATGTCTGCGTACTGTGCGTGTGTGCATGTCTGCGGAATGTGCGTGGGTGTGCATGTCTGCGTACTGTGTGTGTGCATGTCTGCATACTGTGTGTGTGCATGTTTGTGTACTCTTTGTGTATGGATGTCTGCGTACTGTGTGTGTGCATGTCTGCATATGTGAAGGATGAGGGGGCAGGCTGGGCCCTCTCTTGTATACCTCTATTTCTCCGCCGTACCGATGCATCATGAATCATGGTATGTGTTAAAGGGGCCCACTGTGTGTGCATGTCTACGTACTGTGTGCTTGTGCATGTCTGCGTACGGTGTGCGTGTGCATGTCTGCGTATTGTGTGTGTGCATATCTGCGTACTGTGCGTGTGTGCATGTCTGCGTACTGTACGTGTGTGCATGTCTGCGTAATGTGTGTGGGTGTGCATGTCTGCGTACTGTATGGGTATGCATGTCTGCGTACTGATTGTGTGTGCATGTCTGCATACTGTGTGTGTGCATGTTTGTGTACTCTTTCTGTTTGGATGTCTGCGTACTGTGTGTGTGCATGTCTGCATATGTGAAGAATGAGGGGGCAGGCTGGGCCCTCTCTTGTATACCTCTATTTCTCCGCCGTACCTGTGCATCATGAATCATGGTATGTGTTAAAGGGGCCCACTGAGACTCTTTGCCCAGGGCCCACGAAAACCTGCAGCCGGCCTTGGTCAGAACCCTTCATCTTACTATTTGAACAGGTGGAGAATTTCTATACGTTACATCAAGGAGCATGCAGAGTTCAGCTTGGTTGCCACTGTATTTGTTATTTTACTAGATGCACCATCATAATGGAGGGTTTCTCCTTAAATTGTTCCACGTGTTTGCATAGGAAATTGTCATACATGACTGGCATAGAAAGGGGAAAATGTAAGTCCTTTAGCTGCTGTAATAGCCAAAGTGGGGTGAGTTATTAAAATCGCCTCATGCATAGGAAATGTTCTAGGGCACATATGTCAAACTCTGAAATGTTGCCCTTAGAGTGATTATATTTTTTCCCGTGATGTCGGGGACTATGTTGGGCCCATTATATTGTATGGATGACTATATTGGGCCCATTACTCTGTATGGAGGACTATGTTTAGCCCATTATACTGGATGGATGACTATATTGGGCCCATTATTCTGTATGGAGGATTATGATGGGCCATTATACTGTATGGAGGACTATGTGGGGCCCATTATACTGTATGGTGGACTACGCGGGGCCCATTATACTGTATGGAAGACTATGTTGGGCCCATTATTCTGTACGGAGGACTATGTTGAGCCCATTATTCTGTATGGAGGATTATGATGGGCCATTATACTGTATGGAGGACTATGTTGGGCCCATTATTTTGTATGGATGACTATGTGGAGCCAATTATACTGTATGGGGGACTATGTGGGGCCCATTATACTGTATGGAGGACTATGCAGGGACAATTATTCTGTATGGAGCACTATGCGGGGCCCATTATTCTGTATGGAGGACTATGCGGGGCTCATTATTTAGTATGGAAGACTATACAGGGCCCATTATTTGGTATGG
Source organism: Phyllobates terribilis (assembly GCF_046119375.1). NCBI lineage: Eukaryota > Metazoa > Chordata > Amphibia > Anura > Dendrobatidae > Phyllobates > Phyllobates terribilis. Next base: position 43,333,370 of record NW_027362767.1, read on the forward strand.
AGGACTATGCAGGGCCCATTATTCTGTATGGAGACCTATACGGGGCCCATTATTCTGTATGGAGGACTATGTGGGGCCTATTATACCGTATGGAGGCCTATGCGGGGCCCATTATTCTGCATGGAGGACTATGTTGGGCCCATTATACTGTATGGAGGCCTATGCGGGGCCCATTATTCTGTGTGGAGTACTATGTTGGGCCCATTATACTGTATGGAGGCCTATGCGAGGCCCATTATTCTGCATGGAGGACTATGTGGGGCTCATTATACTGTGCGGAGGTCTGTGTGGGGATCTTAGTCGGGGCATCATACTGTGATGGGTCACCATACTTTGCTGGAGGGGTATAGTAGGGTCATCATACCATGCGTGTGGAGGAATTCACTGTGGGAGTATCATACTGTGTTTGGGGGGCACTTTTGTTGGCATCATACTTTATTGTCTGCATTATTTATTAATTCAAGTTTTTTTTATCCTTTTGTTATTTAAATTAGGACATTGGGCCATATATATTTACTGCTCTTATATAACATATTATATTATTTCAGCGTGCCCCATTTGGGATGTGCTAATTTTATTCTAAGATCTATTCATTAAAATGTACTTTGTTTGTGGGACAAGCCCTTTAAATTTGTTTCGATTTGAAAAGTTTCATCATTACATTTGATAATAAGGAAAATTTGTAGACATTTTCTTAATAAATATCAAGGTTGGCTCGCGACTTTTTTTTCCAAGTTTTTAATTTTGGCCCTCTGTGTATTTGAGTTTGACATCCCTGTTCTACGATGTATAGTAGGATAAACTGTTAGATTTAGTAATGGTTTTGCACTATAGTGGGTACTATACCTATCATTGATGTTGGGAGAAGTTTATGGTGTTTGTATCTTTATTTCTATCTTTAGCTGGTGCTGGTTTTCCTTAAAGAAACCAGCTTAGTATGGATTCTTACTGGCAATCCTCCTCAGGAGAAAAGTATTCAGAATAGTTACAGAACGAGATAAATTAACTCGCATCTAGAAAAGGTGGATACCTTAGAACTCAATTTCTGGACCTCGCAACACGGCTAGAGATAAATGCCAAGCCAAAAATTCAGCTACAGACATATTGGGGAAGATACATAAAAGTGTTTTATGTCATAAATCTGGTGTAAAAGACTTAAAGAAGTTGTCCACTACTTGGACAACTCCTTGTCATAACCCACGCTTGGCCCTGATAAAATAATAAAGTCCGTACTCACCTCCCGTGCTGGCGCTGTTCCAGCGTTGTTGGCACTTGCTCTTCCCAGGGCTTCCATGCTGTTGTTGTGACACGTGGCAACGGTGCCCAATCAGCGCTGTCCCCACCTCCTGTCGAATTAAACATGAAGAGGAAGTCAGAGATCAGCTGCAGTCCGGACTTCCTCTTCATGCTCGATTTGTCCTAAGGCAGGGACAATGATGCCAGCGCTGATTGGGGGCCTGGGTCACATGTCACAACAACTGAACGAGAGCCTCTGGACCGTGAGTGCTGACATTGCTGGAACGGCGCCAGCACGGGAGGTAAGTATAAGCCTTTTTATTTTATCGGGGTCAAACATTTAGATCAAGAAAGGGTTGTCCAAGTAGTGGACAACCCCTTTAAAATAGTTGCAACATTTTTGCAAAACGTGGAGTTGCACAACTTTCACTCCAGTTTCAAACAGCATCCGCCATAATGATCTGAGTTGCTGAAAAGTCAAAATTACTATGCCCGCCCTTCAAACTCCTGGAAAGTGGTGGCATTTTTTACATGAGTCGTACGCCACTGATAAGATGCGCTAAATTCATTAAGTGGCATGCGCCTCTTAATGAATTCAACACATCTTATTCCTGCACGGCCCTCTCAGCTGGTCCAATCGGTAGCTGTAGATGCATCTGTAATTTGTTATGGAGTATGCGTGTGTATGGAAGCACCAGAAAAATGTGTATAAATATCGTAATCTTTATTACTTATGCTATGGATACGTATTAAGATATTGATAGATAAATATTGATGTCACACAGCTTGAATTCATAAGAACTGTTGTTCTGCATTATTGGATCTGGTAAATATGCCACCGATCAGCTGATGAATAAGCAAAATGTGCAATCATTGCCTGACAGGATTGTTTATGCAGCCTAAAAAAAAAATTGTGTCAGCAGCATATCGCCCAATGTAAACAGGGAGTGTGCTGCCAATACTATGCATGCTTTAAGAATTTTTTTTTAATCTAGGCTCAACATAAATTTCACCCTATGTAACTGCAGATTGTCCAATCCCAACGGTGTGCACTATACACACTGTCAAGATTCTCCTCTATTGCCAGCTCGAGCATTCGTCATGTGACTGCTCTGGGATGATAAACTCATCGGCATGTGACCAGATTCGGTAATGTGCATTTGCATAAAATGACTGCAGAAATTTATGTTCAGGCTGGAAAATGCCTTTAAAGCTCTAAAATATTAAAATAACTGTGTGGGTACTCACCCTTCCTAGGTCTTGGTGTTTTGGCTGCAGCGGTGACATCACATCGGTAGGGCACATCACCGCTGTAGCCAATCACTGAACTCAGTGGCTCGAACCTTCTGCCTCAGTGCAGCGGTGATGTGCACTATCGACATGATATCACCATTGTAGCCAAAACACTGAGACCTGAGCAGCGGAGGAGAACCAGCACTCGACCTAGTGAGGGTGAGTACCTGCACTGTTTGTTTAACAATCATTACATCCCCATACAGCTTGTATTGGCCTTTAAACAAGCGCTGATTGACTTGTTATATAAATGAATGGTTAAGGCTATAGGCAGAAATCTGCTTGTGTAAATTTAACGTGATGGACAGAAATTGCATCAGATTTCTTTTAAAGTACTGGAACTGCGGGAGTCAGGTTCAAAGGAAGTTCCCTCCTCTTCTGCCTTCACCCGAAAACGAAAAACAAAAAAAAAGAATTTAGTGTGTGAATCAAACCCAAACTGCCCGCTGATGTCAATGTGACAGGGAATGCTGGAAATATCTTTTACCATGGATTTATAAACTGGTTAAACCTTTTTCTCATAATGATTAAGGGCAAGTCACAGTATAAACCCGAGGTCACGGCTGAACATGTGTGTTGTGTGCTTGGGTGTCTTTAGAGTGAGAACAGTACTCCTGACAATCCATTACCTAATATTCATTCTCTGAGTGAGGACAACGACTGGGTGCAAACAGGAACTTTTACTAAGTCAAGTGCCTAAGAGAAGCAAGAATTAATCTCTGAAAATGAAGAATAAGTCAAGGAAAAATTCTAACAAGTTTTCGACTGTGAATGAAACCCTAAGCCTTTTTATTATTCAATTGTTATTTTCTTCATAATAATAGCAAGAATCATAATTTCCTATCTTACAGTTACCGCTCCTGGTGATCTGCAGCCTCTCTTTGTCGTTCTTCATGTCTGACAAATAGTGATGCAATACATTTTTAGCAATGCCCTTTACAGTTATGCTGGGTTTAAATGTGTCGGCTGCAATTGTTAAACGACCATCTATTGGTTACATGCATTTCCATAGAACGATCGCTAATATGGTCGTTCTGTGCAACTAGAATATCATTGTTCTCGGCAGCACATGTCCTGTTTACACAGGCTGACGTGCTGCCACGAACAATAATTTTTAAGCCTGGCTAAATAATCGCCACACTCAACGAACACGCATTTTGCTTGTCCGTTGAGTGATAGCTGGGAGTAAACATTCCTTGACCCGTCAGCACAATGTGTGCAGCAAATATTCAGAGTGTTGCAGTTTGTGAGTCTTGTAAGACCAAGAACTATTAGAATCAGTGGAAAAACAACAGAAATCTAATAGTTATTTTTGGGTGCAGAAACGTGGAAGAGCGAGAATCATACAGACTTCAGCACTGAGGATTCAATACAACCAGTGCTCGTTGGCGTGCTGTCAATCATCATAAGTGGCGGATCAGAGTATGGTATTTGAGGGGGCAGAGGAGCACACTGAGCACTTGGCCACGCCAAGGGTGCACCTAAGCCCCCTCATTTACATATGTAATAAAAATATTTTTATATAAACCAAAATATTTCAAATCTGTATCACAAGTCTGATTTTTATAAGGGCTAAATCTCGATATGATTGTATAAATAGTTTAACTTGAGTGTTGTGGGTGACAGATTGGGTTTTAGAATATTTGGCCAGCTAAACGTATGTGATCTGGGTGGAGATGCCTGGAAAAAGTCCATTATTCGTGAACATTATTCAAAGTGTATGTTCCTCGTAGACATATCCATACCGCTCCCTCCTCCTGATATACTGCCCCAGGATTCCTTGCAGAGTAAAAACAGATTAAACATAATTTATTTTTGATGCAAGCACAAGCAGACGGAATAATACTAATTTGATAGGGGTCAAAGCACACTTTTCAGAAGCCATTCAGGAGAAATATGCAAAACTAAACAACTCCAAAATGCAGATAGTTGCCTGGGATTCCTGTATTTGGAGATTGTTGCTATTAAGACTCCACATCTGCTTATGTTTAAAATTAAAATATATAGGCATTCATGTTTTTCATCCACTTACAATGTTTTATTGCTGGATTTTTCTTCTTAAGTATCCAAAACATTACATTATTTCGTTTCACGTGTTGATCTTTATGTGTCAGTATATTACACATCGCCCTTTCACCTTTAAGCATTGGTTATAATCCAACTTTAAGCTGAGAAAATAAAAAACATCTGAGAAATTGTAGTAGTTTGATATCATTGGACTGAGATTGACCAACAGGCTCAGAGTTATGGTGCTATTTCTGCTGGAAAGCGGATCAGAAACCAAATGAAAGTTCTCACGCTCCGAATTCATTGGCAGGTGCCTCCCAAGCAGTTCATAACCAGACTTTAATTGCCTGCGATTCAGCAAGTTTCTCAAATCTAAAGTTATTCTGCTGTTAGTGTGTGTTCTCACTGAGCATTTCCATTGCCGATATGGTTACAATGGTGCAATAGAGCAGCGCATTTCACCCATCGCATTGCAAAAGCTTAAATCCGAGGTTATATCCGCACAACATAAATTGACATGCTGTGGATTTCATCACAGCTCTACTTACACTGCTGATCTTGTTTGCACTGTGTGTATGCAATTTTTACAAATCTCAGGCACAATTCTGGGATGGAAAGGAATATGGAAAGCAATTATGCGATGTTTGCACACCGTGGGAAAGAGTCTCGATCCCTTAGTCTCGATCCAAATAAATGTATTTTTAGTGCTTGTGCACAACGTAAAGCAAAGAGCTGCCCACAGATGGATGTGTGCCCCATGCATTTATCTGGATGCAGTCTTATAGGCTTCTCCCTGCAAAGTCGTACATGAGATAAAGCAGGTGTCATTCACATTGCTATAGGTGAGGGAATGAGTGAAAAACTGAATTGCTAGACCTTGGATTTATTATGGCAGACAGGGGAGAAATAGTGGATTGGTTTATCCTTTTCTGGGAATAAATCCTTTGGTCTCGCCATGTCACCGTATCACCTTAGCGTTATCTCCGTGATTCATCTTTTACAAGTTTTCATCTTCAAAAGAAAAGTCAATTCATTATTTTAATTTCAGGTTGATGACATACAACTCCTGTGACAGACTGCTTCTAATTGCCATGAATCATTCTCTGCCTTTAAGGAATGATGACTGATAAGTCCAAGCACTTTAACTAATACGCGGATTTAATAGAAATCTTCCTTGCTTGACTAAGATGATTTGGTTTATTAATAAGAAAAATGAGTACAGAGATGTACGGGCCATTTCAGACTGACATCTTGTTCACAGTATTACCACTCTGGTATTCTACATCTGTCATTTCTACCTGAGTTTCACAAGATTGGATTTCACAATAACAAATACTGAGATCAATATTAGCTCCAAAAATGTTTCTTTTCTGGTTAATAATTTTCAATCTCTCCTAAGAACTATGTATTTTGGGTGAAGATACATTAAGCAACCATTGGTGATAAAAAAATAATCACAGTATAAGGACAAATTTACTCGTCTGTTAGACTGTTCTCGGGCTGCAATATATGGCTGTATTCGCTGCCCTGTTTTTTTCCGGAAGTGTGAATTCGGCCTAACACACACAGCCATTTTGGGGGTTATGGTTGGGTGTACTATACTCCTTCTGTAATATATCTTGTTATGTTCTCATAGTATTTGTCCTGACAAAACTAGATTGGGCTTTTACTAATCTGCTGCTTTGTGGCAATGTCACTTTGTGTCAAAGCATTAAAGGGGTTGTCCACATTTGGGGACATTTTTTTTTCATTCATATATATTTTTTACAATTGGGTTTCATGAAAGTTTTTACATCGCCTGCTTTCTATAGCCTCGGTGTTGCACTTTCTATTGCTGGCTGAAACTAAAGTTAGCTGAGAATCCATCAGTCCGTAGCCCTTCTTCCTCCATCACAGTCTGACGGGGAGTTTGTACCTATCATCTGCCTTTTTCTGAGTTCCTCTCAGCCAATATATGACTAAAGACCACATAGACCACATCCAAGTTGAACGTGCAGGAAACAAAAGAGCCTGTAAAAGCCAAACAGTACAAAATCTTAATGAAACTTAATTGCAAAAATGATGTTCAGCCCCAGATAAATTAATGGTGAATAAATGCTTTAAGATTTCCTTTTACTGGAAATTAAGCCCAAACCCTAGTAAAATAAACCCCAGAACAATATTCTTCCTGAAATATTGCATCCTATGACAGTTCCTGGTTAAAAATCGTTGTTCAAACCGTCACCTCTGTCCTCTCTCACGTGATGCCTGATGAAAAATGATGGGGCTGTTTCATTCCAACATGCCTGATCCTATATTCACATATGAGTCAAGTCACCTTCTGATGTAACTTACAGTGGTATAGTCTCCACTCCTCATTGAGCATGGATGTAGATATGTATTTCTCACAAATAGAGATGATATGAAGGAGAGTAACGCAATGTAGTTGTAGAGTGTAGACAATCCCTATTTATCCCACTGGCATGTGCTGCCCCCAGAGTCAACTGATATTGCGACAAGAAGCTGGCATTGAGTGGTCAATTCTCTTCTTGGTAAAAAATCATAGCATTGTGCCCTGAAACACCAGTGGTCCACTAGTGCAAGATGAGATCTCACCGATAATGAGTGGAGAATTATTAGAGTTAAGACTTAAGACCTACATTTAAAAGACACCCCCTTAAGTGTGTTTTACATCATGCGGAAATCTTGAGCATTAGGAAATCGTTCAGTCTTTGAAGTGTTTTGATACTGCATCATGATTTCTTACATTAAACTTTCTTAATTTTAACTAAACTCATTACTTGACTCTAGAAAACATCTTTTTAATAGTTTTACAATTTCAAGACTCGATTCCAGGCCCCAGTTCCCAACATTACGCACTGTGCAATGAAAAGAACAGGTACTTCTGTCAGGTCTCCTAGTACATCTCAAAGTGCTCTTGACTGAATCATATTTCAGGCTTTGCCAAATCTGCAACACATCTGTTCTTTGTGTTTATCCATGTGCTTTTCATCAGTACAATAATCCCAACCCTATGGGCATTTCTGAAATAAAAGAATGCAGTGACCAATCCTTATCAATTGTTGCTGTACGGCTTCATCTTTAGTGGAGGTACAAAAAGCCTTCCCTGGAAAATTGATATGGAGAGGGAAGAGATTAATCATCACGTCCATGATTGTCTGCGAGCTACGCTCACATGTTTCCCCTACACACAGAGATACTGTGCACTTGCCTCTTGTCACAGGAAACACTAGAACAGTGCAAGAAAACAGAGCAGGAGGGAGCTTGGCCAATGTTGGTACTCCCCAAATAAGCGATGGAGAGATGCTTGACATTTTTTAATTATTAGAACATTTTACTTTTGACCTGAAAAACAACAGAGTTGACTCCTTGTTGGTTTATTTTTCTTATCCGTGGCACTTCCTCCGGACACATTTCATAACTGAGTCGCTAGTTTCTGCTGATCTGTTATAAGCTTAATTCTTTTCTGTTGCTTATGTGGTGGAAATGATTTTTAAAATGAGCCGTATAAATGAATGGAGCATAGCAAAATCTCTTCCTAGGACCAGATGGCCGCCAAGCTGTGTTTATATGATAAACTCTAAATTCCACCATCCTGTACCCATTCCATACAGTGCTGATCGCTATGTTTAGGTATCATATGCTTCTAATAATGTTATTTTTTTGAGTGTGTGGAGACGTTTTACAGATGAAAATTATGGAATTTTAACCTTTTATTAATATGTTACTCAACGCAACAACTTTATTCTGAAACACCAAGTGCGGTATTGGAGCATGTGGTCATCAAAGTGAGGTGTACCCTGCTTTGGGCACCCCACTATTGGCTATAAAAGAGAACGGCCATAGGTGACAAGTGTCCCTGCTCAGGAGGACTCAGCAAAACCATGTACTAAGCAGCTGACTCTTCATTTGAATGGGCCCCATTTAATGCCACATTTTGAATGTCCTGTGGTCATCTATTGATTCTTATTTAGAGAAGTAACTGCACGTCTGACAATCCCTCAAAGAAGCATTGTATCTCTGGTACTTGGTTTTTAAAGACAATGGACCAGTAAATGCAAAGCATGGCGGGAAATTTATAGTTTAATACATTCAACCTGCTTTGGTGGCAGATCATTTTCTTTCATTCTTTGAGAAATACTTCTGCATGAATTCACTTAATATATACAGTACAGACCAAAAGTTTGGACACACCTTTTCATTTAAAGATTTTTCTGTATTTTCATGACTATGAAAATTGTACATTCACACTGAAGGCATCAAAACTATGAATTAACACATGTGGAATTATATACTTATCAAAAAAGTGTGAAACAACTGAAAATATGTCTTATATTCTAGGTTCGTCAAAGTAGCCACCTTTTGCTTTGATGACTGCTTTGCACACTCTTGGCATTCTCCTGATGAGCTTCAAGAGGTAGTTACCAGAAATGGTTTTCACTTCACAGGTGTGCCCTGTCAGGTTTAATAAGTGTCATTTCTTGCCTTATAAATGGGGTTGGGACCATCAGTTGTGTTGTGCAGAAGTCTGGTGGATACACAGCTCATAGTCCTACTGAATAGACTGTTAGAATTTGTATTATGGCAAGAAAAAAGCAGCTAAGTAAAGAAAAACGAGTGGCCATCATTACTTTACGAAATGAAGGTCAGTCAGTGCAAAAAATTGGGAAAACTTGGAAAGTGTCCCCAAGTGCAGTTACAAAAACCATCAAGCGCTACAAAGAAACTGGCTCACATGAGGACCGCCCCAGGAAAGGAAGACCAAGAGTAAGCTCTGCTTCTGAGGATAAGTTAATCCGAGTCACCAGCCTCAGAAATCGCAGGTTAACAGCAGCTCAGATTAGAGACCAGGTCAATGCCACACAGAGTTCTAGCAGCAGACACATCTCTACAACAACTGTTAAGAGGAGACTTTGTGCAGCAGCCTTTCATGGTAAAATAGCTGCTAGGAAACCACTGCTAAGGACAGGCAACAAGCAGAAGAGACTTGTTTGGGCTAAAGAACACAAGGAATCGACATTAGACCAGTGGAAATCTGTGCTTTGGTCTGATGAGTCCAAATTTGAGATCTTTGGTTCCAACCACCGTGTCTTTGTGCGACGCAGAAAAGGTGAACGGATGGACTCTACATGCCTGGTTCCCACCGTGAAGCATGAAGGAGGAGGTGTGATGGTGTGATGGTGCTTTGCTGGTGACACTGTTGGGGATTTATTCAAAATTGAAGGCATACTGAACCAGCATAGCTACCACAGCATCTTGCAGTGGCATGCTATTCCATCCGGTTTGCGTTTAGTTGGACCATCATTTATTTTTCAACAGGACAATGACCCCAAACACACCTCCAGGCGGTGTAAGGGCTATTTGACCAAGAACGAGAGTGATGAGGTGCTACGCCAGATGACCTGGCCTCCACAGTCACCAGCCCTGAACCCAATCGAGATGGTTTGGGGTGAGCTGGACTGCAGAGTGAAGGCAAAAGGGCCAACAAGTGCTAAGCATCTCTGGGAACTCCTTCAAGATTGTTGGAAGACCATTTCCGGTGACTACCAGTTGAAGCTCATCAAGAGAATACCAACAGTGTGCAAAGCAGTCATCAAAGTAAAAGGTGGCTACTTTGAAGAACCTAGAATATAAGACATATTTTCAGTTGTTTCACACTTTTTAGTTAAGTATATAATTCCACATGTGGTAATTCATAGTTTTGATGCCTTCAGTGTGAATGTACAATTTTCATAGTCAAGAAAATACAGAAAAATCTTTAAATGAGAAGGTGTGTCCAAAGTTTTGGTCTGTACTGTATATATATATATATATATATATATATATATATATATATATATATATATATATATTCTGCGAAGGTGGCTATTAATGCAGCCATAGTACTCCTGGTAAACACACAAATCTAAGACCAGCTCAGGTCTTAAAACTTATAAAAGGATCACCACATAAAATAACTAGGTATTAAATTATTAATTTCAGTTCAAACACTTTTTTGGGGGGGGTGAAGACAGTAATAAGGGCTTCTGGTGCGCTTTTACATTTCTGCCAACCCCAGCTCTGCTCTGTCCACCATCACCCTGATGGGGCATTGTGCCCACACTTAGCCCTGATTCCTATAACACAAGGTTGTTTCCGCATTTGACCATTGCTTTGTTCTTGGTGGTAATAAAAAGAAGATGGTGGATATCTTCAAATGTCATTAATGGTCTACAAAAAGTCACATTTTACCAGGCTTGGACTGGCCCACAGGAGAACAGGAGAATCCTTCGGTGGGCTCCTATGCAAGATTGGGCCGCCCGCCACCCTGTTATATGAGTAGTACTTGCCACAATATACTTGAATCACTATGTAGGCAGCATCTTATTCATTTAACAATCTGCCCAGTTTATTGTTATATAAATTTGTGATTGAGCATAATGTCACATTTGCATGTAGCTGAAAAGTCGGGCCCTGGAGTTGGTTACTGGTGGGCCCTTTGCACCAAAGTCTGACACTGCATGTTACAATGTAAGAAGAGCGATAGAACTAATGATACATAGCAGAAACTTGTATACATATTAGTCCAATACCCTTTGACACTGCAAAGTAACACTTCTCTTTACATAGCTAAACAATGACACTAGAATAATTCTAAAGTAAAAAAGTGTAGAAAAAATACTTTTTAATGCAATAAAAAATTTTTTTTATGAGTATTCAAAGATAAAAGTTAAAATAAAATAAAGTGCCTCGGGACAAAAAAAAGGACGCAGTCAAAACACAACCGAGTAATCAAGGCTTGGATTCAATAGTAATCAATTAATCATATAATTCACATCGACCATTAAACATGTACTGTATATATGGATCATACACTATGATAAGGTATGAATATTAGTATATAGGAAATTCTGAATGTAAACACAAAATATCATTCATTGCAATTACAAAGTGTATAGATCACATACTGCATATGGCAATGATCTGCAGCCACTATGGTATAAGTATGAGATAGAAGTGTAATCAATCTAAAGTGCTGTGTTAAATCTAAAGTGCTCATGCAAGGTTTCAAATCCAGATTAAAAAATCTTAAGCCATGACTAAGGTGCACATATGTCCATCAAATAGCCAAAGAAATGGTAATTATTACCTAAATGGAGGCACTGGGCTGAGTATCTCACCCTGACGCACGCTTTGCCTATCTTCTTCCGGGGGCATGCACTTTAGATTTAACACAGCACTTTAGATTGATTACACTTCCATCTCATACTTATACCATAGTGACTGTAGATCATTGCTATATGCAATATGTGATTTATACACTTTGTAATTGCCATGAATGATATTTTGTGTTTACATTCAGAATTTCCCATATATACGAGTTTTATGGTCTATGTGAATTATATGATTAATTGATTACAATTGAATCAAAGCCTTGATTACTCGGTTGTGTTTTGACTGCGTCCTCTTTTTGTCATGAGGCACCTTATTTTATTTTAACTTTTATCTTTGAATACTATTAAAAAATTGTATAAAAATTCTTTAGTCTACACTTCTTGACTCTAGAATTATTCTGGTGTCAGTGTTTAGCTTTTGCAGAAACTTGACCTCAATCATTGCAAATACAGTGCATCTACCGAAAACCAACGAGTGATAAAATGTACATACCATCGCATTAAGTAATGAATGTGCTATGTCATAAAAACTATCCCAAGGTCACAGCCGTATTATATGATCTCAATGAAGTAACGCACAGATCAGCAAGGAGGAAACACCTAGATAACATATCACTGTGGTAAGCAATCCACTTATCTGCTCCTGACATCCGACGGGTTAACGGGCACGACATACTCAGGATGTGTTACTTTTACAGGCACGGCATGGTATTTCCCAAGTCAGGTTCTCACCTGGCAGATCTCCAAATGTTGGAGAGCAGACACATTGCAACGGGAATTATTGCTTTGCAGGGATCAAAATGTATTTTTGTTGGAATGGGTTAACTCTCGGAGGATCTGTGCACTGTTAAATCATTAAATAAACAGTCCCCCCTCAAGGTTATGGAAGGGACATTAATGCTGGAAATGGTGATCAAATCATTTTCTTCCCTTTCAGCCTTTGTTTTTTCAACAGGAACCTGCTCTAATTTTTGTATTTGATATAATGGTAGTTTTCCAGATACATCGGCCTGAACTACTGATATTCCAGGAAGTGCAAGCTTAAAGCGCTAGGATAGTGAACAATAATTCAGCTAACATATCAAGTAATCAAAAACTAGGCAATCCTCTATTATTTTCTCGCAGTTGACAAACCCTAGATTTAAGTAAGGGAAGCCAAGAGCCTGATGTTCCGTAAGACATCACAGACTATTCTCCACTGCCACCTTCTCTAGGCTTGCAACTGAGCAGACGTCATATACTGAACAGCACAAATGGCTGTAAACGTATCTATGTGGATGGGAGACAGAAGATAAACCGGTCATATGGGTCTGTGACCTCTTATGAAGGACCTGGCCATAGGTTTCCAATGCTTACATCTGGCCCACCTCTTTTTGCAATTGACCCCAAAAAATAAAACAGGATGATTTACTAAGTTGTCTAACTTTGCATTTTATGATGTTTTAGCTGCATTTTTTGGAAAGTGGCCAACCCCTTTAATCCATTTGCGACTTCCAGCTGTGTTTTTACAGAGGGTCATAGCGGGTTTTACTTATTTAATCTATTTAATAGGTTTTGATGTAATCTTTGGCCATCACTCTGCCGTTGCTTGCTGGCAGGCGCTATTATTCATGATACTTGGCCACATGGTCACAGGTGTGCATTGCAGCCATCGGTTAATCACCACGTAGCACATTAAAGGGAACATGCACATTATCTATCAAACATAAACCATTTACTACAGCTGCCTCAGCCCTGCTGAACTCTAATGGGCATGTTGTTCTGGTGTGACAAAGCCATGCAAAGTGATGTCGTCACACTTTCTTTCTATTTTTTCTGTACTAATATCCCCGTAGGAAACAATGGCAGATTCCATGAAACTAGTTTTGAATTGAAACTTCGTGCAATTCAATTATCTCCCTGCATCTATAATTATATAAATCATTTGCGAAAAGCCAGTAATCAACTGCAGGGAAAAAAACTATGGGGTCATATATGGGCAGATTACTCAGGGAGAGTTGGGAGGCTCCTATACACATTAGATTCTTGACATTGGTGGGTCCACTGACTTTACCCCATCCCACCACAGTTATTTTTCACCTGTGCGCTTTCGTTTTTTTCCTCCCTTTCATTCAAGAGACATACATTTTTTATTTTTCACCCAGCACAGATATATGAGGGCTTGTTTTCTGTGGGATATGTTGTAATTTTGAATGACACCACTCACTTTAAGTTTGTGTTACCATACAATGTACTGAAAATGGGGGAGAAGTTCCAGTACAGTGAAATGGTGAAAAAATAATGCAATTCCTCCATTGTTTTTTGAGTTTTGTTGTGGCACAAATGACCTGACAACATGATTTTCAGGTCAATAGGATTACGGTGATACCAAACTTCTTTGTATGTTTTATTTTTTTTTTTAACTTAAAGTAGTAAAAACAAAAATGCATAAAACATGTGGTGTGTGTCTCCATTTTCTCAGACAGGTAACTTTTATTTTACCATCAATGGAGCTGGGTGAGGGCTTGTTGGGGTTGTAAGCTGATGGTTGGCCAATGCATTTGAAAAAAATAAAAAGGTGCGGTGACCAAAAAATGGCAATTTTGTCGTTTCAATGTCTCTAGACGTTTATTATACAGGTTAATTAATTTTACATTAGTGATAATTCGGACTTTTACAAATATTTATTTCTTTATTTATTTTATTGTTCCTTTAGGGGACTAGTAACTTGAAATCATTTGATTGCTTGTCCTAGAATAAAAGTATTGCATTATATAGTGTGTGTATACATACAGTACAGTGGTGGGAAAATGTGTTTGCGGCCTTCCTGATTTCTTATTCTTTTGCATGTTTATCACACTTAAATGTTTCAGATCACAAAAGAAATTTAAATATTATACAAAGATAACATAAGTAAACACAGAATTCAGCTTTTAAATTAAGTTCTTTATTATTAAGGGAAAAAGAAATTCAAACCTACAGGGCCCTGTGTGAAAAAGTGATTGCCCCACCCCCTTAAAACATAAATTAACTGTGGTTTCTCACATGTTTGGGAAGCTGAGTTCAATTTCTCTAGCAAAACACAGGCATGATTACTGCCACACCTGTTCTCAGTCAAGAAATCACTTATAGGACCTGCCTGATAAAGTGAAGTAGATCAAAAGATCCTCAAAAGCTAGACATCAAGCTGCGATCCAAAGAAATTTAGGAACAAATGAGAAACAAGGTAATTGAGATCTATCAGTATGGAAAATGTTGTAAAGCCATTTCTAAAGCTTTGGGACTCCAGCGAACCACAGTGAGAGCCATTATCCACAAATGACAAAAACATGGAACAGTGGTGAACCTTCACTGGAGTGGCCGGCTGACCAAAATTACCCCAAGAGCGCAGCGACGACTCATCCAAGAGGTCACAAAAGACCCCACAACAACATCCAAAGAACTGCAGGCCTCACTTGCCTCAGTTAACGTCAGTGTTTATGAGTCCACCATAAGAAGGAGACTGGGCAAAAATGGCATGCATGGCAGCGTTCCAAGCCAAAAACCACTGCTGAGCAAAAAGAACATAAAGGCTTGTCTCCGTTTTGCCCGAAAACATCTTGATGATCTCCAAGACTTTTGGGAGAAAACTCGGAGGACTGACTAGACAAAAGTTTAACTTTTTGGAAGGTGTATGTACCATTAAATTTGGAGTAGAAGTGAAACGGTATTTCAGAAAAGGAAAATCATACCAACAGTAAAATATGGTGGTGATAGTGTGATGGTGTGGGGCTGCTTTGCTGCTTCAGGACCAGGAAGACTTTCTGTGGTAAATGGAACCAAGAATTCTGCTGTCTACCAAAAATTAAGAATGAGAATGTCCGGCCATCTGTTTGTGAGCTCAAGCTGAAGCGCTGTCGGGTTATGCAGCAGGACAATGATCCAAAACACACCAGCAAGTCCATCTCTGAATGGCTTAAGAAAAACAACATTAAGACTATGGAGTGGCTTAGTCAAAGTCCTGACCTTAATTCGATTGAGATGCTGTGGCATGACCTTAAAAAGGCAGTTCATGCTTGGAAACCCTCCAGTGTTGCTAATTTACAACAGTTTTGCAAAGATGAGTGGTCCAAAATTCCCCCAGAGCATTGTAAAAGACTCAATGCCAGTTGTCGCAAACGCTAGATTGCAGTTGTTGCTGTTAACAGTGGTCTGACTAGTTATTAGGTTTAGGGGGCAATCACTTTTTCACACAGGGCCCTGTAAGTTTGGATTTCTTTTTCCTTTAATAATAAATATATTTATTTAAAAGCTGCATTTGTGTTTACTTGTGTTATCTTTGTCTAATATTTAAATTTGTATTTTGATCTGAAACATTTAAGTGTGACAAACATGGAAAAAAATGAGAAATCAGGAAGGGGGCAAATACTTTTTCACACCACTGTGTGTATATATATATACAGTTGAAACCAGTTTACATACACTATATAAAAAGACACATCTGCATGTTTTTCTCAATATCTGACATGAAATCAGAATAAACCTTTCCCATTTTAGGTCAATTAGGATTACCATAATTTTTAATATTTGCAAAATGCCAGAATAATGAGAGAGAGAGAGAATGTTTTAAGGCATTTTTATAGTTCTGGGCTTATTCCTGACCTTTCTCAGAATCATCCTTACCCCACAAGGCAAGATCTTGCATGGAGCCCCAGACCGTGGAAGAATTATAGTCATCTTGTGTTTCTTCCATTTTCTAATAATTGTGCCAACAGTTGTTCCTTCTCACCAAGCTGCTTGCCTATCTCCCTGTAGCCCATCCCAGTCTTGTGCAGGTCTACAATTTTGTCCCTGGTGTCCGGAGACAGCTCATTGGTGATGTCATGGTGGAGAGGATGGAGCGTGATTGATTGAGTATGTGGACAGGTGTCATTTATACAGGTAACAAGTTCAAACCGGTGTAGGGGGCTTCTTAAAGAAAAACTAACAGGTCCGTGAGAGCCAGAATTCTTGCTGGTTGATAGGTGATCAAATATTTTATGCAATAAAATGCAATTTATTTATTTAACAATCATACAATGTGACAGAGTTCAAGTGACCTCCGATAAAAATTACAGACCTCTCCATTCTTTGTAGGTGGGAAAATGTGCAAAATCGGTAGTGTATCAAATACTTACCGTATTTTCTCTGCTGTGTATATATATATATATCTATATATATATATATATATATATAGATATATATATATATATATGTACATATAGATATATATATATATATACATACATACATAAAGGTCCAGCATGGGCATGTGGGATCCTAGTAGGATCAATAAACAGTCTATGGGTGTGTACACCGCTCTGTGCATGCAATCATGCAGGGGCTGAGGGTTTGCTGAAGTGACTGTTTGTGAACCATCTACTATGTAAACAGCACGTTCCCAGGACCCAGACTCCCGCCAATCTATACAGGGGGTTTAAGTGCCTAAAATATATTAAATTATGATACTGTCTTTAAAGTGTACATCAATTTTTTTTAATCTCCCACGAGAACCATATATATCTAACAGAAAAACAGAACTTACATCCACGCCTGTGAATATTAGGATAACAGTCACTTGTGAAGTTTGTTGACAGCTTTAAATGGCTAGTATATCCAATACATAGATACACAGGGCTGAGTTTATATGCACAATCAGCAACAAGTATAAAATCAGCTGCGTTTTATTAAATTTAGCAACTTTTTGTAAAAGCAGAGAGTCTGGCAAAATACTTTCCAATGTGTATAATGCCCAACTAGATATTTTGGGGAAAAATTTGGGCACCATAAGAACAGAAATGCAATCAAATCTAAATATGGCAGTGAAATGTTTTATAAGTCAGTGGGCTGTGACATAGCCCTCATGATTAATACTCATCCGCAGAAAATGAAGAATTTAGGAGCCAAGCCGATAAATCCAAGAGCAAACGTGCCCACAGTAAGAACTTTCAGACATATAAAAAAACTAAAAACAATAAAGGCTCCATTAGTAAATTCCTATGTGCTTTGGCTACCTGCCTCCTGAGATTTATCCATCCAGGTCTGTGGTCAGGTTTGGATGTAATAACTATTCACCAGTGAATCCCCAGATCATAGAGACCATCAAATCTTGATCAGTGGAAGATAATTATCATACCAGTTAACAGGAAATCGAGTTGCACATAACGACCACATTTCACCTCTTATTTAACAGACCTCACTAGTTGACGTGAGTACTTCTCCAATTATAAGTTCTAGTACATCTCCCTCACCCATAAAAGTGTTTTATCCTATGACTGCTGTGTAGCAGCTTTATCTACTAGAACCTGACCAACCACTTTAATATCATTGTCGTCTGCCGTTTCATATCTCTGATTTATGTAATTGTGCCTTCTGATTGCGGGAGTTCCAATGTCATCAAATTGCAATAAATGGAGATTTAGATAAAAAATATACTGCACACAGTGCTTCCCATGTTATATGAATATTCATTTCCTCCATTACAGACCTAAAGATTAGGCTCTGGAAATATTCATTCAGTGAAAAAAACGTAAAAACAGAGAAGGAGATTAAATGAAACCCTGCTTACATAGATCTATCTCGTATGATGATGACCCTTCGGCAATGAACTCTTTGTGCTGGAACCTAAAGTGGATGAAAATGTAGACTTAAGAGTAGGTATTGTACTTGTCGAGATTATCATCAATGGAAAACGGCCAATACATCAAGTCAGTAAATGAACACAAAGGGGGGCCCAACATCGTGGAAAGATATCAAGGATTAAGAATTAAGATCTAAGATCCATCACTAGAGCTGTTAAAATTACATTTACTAATCTTCCACATGCTGAAGTGTGGCACCCCAGGGGTCTGGTTTTCCACAGTAATGTAATGTTATGTCTGAGAGCAGGTGGGAGGTCCTTTGGTCAGGGATCCTGTGCATGCCACACCTCCTGCCCAGTCTTGGGAGGGGAAGAGCTTCCCCTGTAAAAACCCGGGGCTGAGGCAGGGAGAGTCAGACAAGGAGAGTGGAGACAAGAAGCAGCATAGGAAACAGCAGAGTTACAAGGAGTCAGGGGCTGGCAGCTGCAGCGCTCGCCCTGACTAAGAAGATTCTTTACCGGACCCGGAGTCCGAGGCTGTGGTGACTAACTCCTACCCAGCAGCAGAATCCGTCAGGCAGGGGATTTCAGGTCCTCTGGCCCAGAAGCCCGAAGGCACGGTCACACGCGTGGGACCAGCACCGCCATCGTGGAGCGGAAGCCATTAGAAGGCCCCGAGTCACCGGCCATACGGGTGAGCACCACACGGTACACTCAGGGACGTGGGCTACTTACATCAGCTTCTAGCAAGGTAGCCAGAAGAGTACAGTCAGTTTGTGAGGCCTACAACTACGCCTGGCCAGGGGAGATCCCATCTGCTCAAAGACTGACCAGGCCCCGTTTGCTAGCAAGTACTCCGGGAGGGTCTATCGTTGTTACCAGTAAAGACCCTGAACTACACCGTACCGTCTCTGAGTGGTTCCTGCTACCCCCATCATCCACGTCGGCTGCCCTGAGGCCATACCCCTCCCGTTGGGGGTTATACTATCACGCTGCACAATCCTACCACCGGCCTCAGCGGTCTGCCCTGCAGCAGCAGCTCCCTGGCTGCACTCAACGGGTGGCGTAGTCATCAACTATTTACTACTAATAGACTGCCGTCTAGTTTGACTCCCTGGGCACGGACCGGGTCACCGCCACGAGACTACAACCCTCCACTGATCCGGCTCCGGGTAGGCTCCCGCATGCGCAACGCAGCGCGACACAGGCCCAGGGGCGCGTCAACTTTGGCGTAGTCGGCAGGATTTCGTGCCCGCAACCACCGGGTACTGCGTGCCTGAAAAGCAAAGACTGTTCAAACTTACCAGTGGTGAAGATTCCCGCTATCCGTGGAGGTTTCCCGCCATCCGGCGCCATCTTCTACCTTCTTCCCGCCATCGGTGAAGTTTCCCGCCATCCGGCGCCATCTTCGGCCTTCTTCCCGCCATCCGTGGAGTTTTCCCGCCGTTGGATGCCATCTTGGGGACGCCGCGCGGGAAGAAGAGGGGCGTGGACTCCGAAAGCGCGCGAGAACTGAAGCCCCGCCTCACGTCCGGACGTTGCGTAAGGTCCTGGAAGGAGCCCAGCAGACGCCGACGTCACAGGAGCGCGACGGAAGGTCCTCAACCCTGACGATCCACTGCGGAGCCGCGGCCTACGGAAGAGGATCATCGCAAGGTAGGCCACGGTCCACTAGGGGGGAGGAAGATGTCGGATACGGAGGAGAGCTTCACTGCCCCAACCCCCGCCAGCGCTACCGCTGCTGCAGTTATGCCCTTCACCATGCCCTATATCCCGGGAGCAGCTTGGCTACCCCAGTACTCAGGGGAGTCACATACCCTGCATGACTTTAGAGAAAAGCTGGATAGCCTCTTCCAGGTATACCCCCTCACAGAAGAGCAAAAAGTGAGCATCCTGGTGGCCCAACTAACCGGGGCAGCCAAAAGGGAAGTAAAATCCTGGCCACCTGGGAGGAAGACTGTCGCAGGGATACTAACCCGGCTGAAGGACACCTTTGATACCCGCACCTCAGCCGAGATTAAGCTTAGATTCTACGGGTGCAAGCAGCGAGCGCATGAGAGTATAAGGGACTATGCACTAAACCTACAAGAGGCCCTGAGGGCCATTAAGCAGACCGACCCTGATGGGGTGGGAAACGAGGACAGGCTGTTGACTGAACAATTTATAGAGGGTTTATATTGCAATGCCCACCGAACCCAGTTGCGGGCAATGGCCTTACAGGATCCCCATCTGGACTTTGCACAGTTCAAGGACAGAGCCATCCGGGTGCTCCGAGAACCGGCACCAGGTGGCGTTGTGACCCACAGACGCCCCACTACCACTTACTACCAGGAGGCGGCGCCCTTGTCAGCAGGCCTGTGGGAGCTGATGCGCAGGCTTTGGACAATGACCCGGCTCCAGACCTACACCATCAGGTCCAAGAGCTAGCTAAGAGCGTTGCTGCGCTAACCCGAACTGTGCAGTCTTTACAGGTTTCCACCCCAGGGAAGATCCAGCTGGCATCCGGACCGGAGGACATCCCGTGGCGTCGACCAAGGAGGACCCCACCGGCCAGAGGAAGACCCAGTGACCGATACAGCGAGGACGGACGACCCATCTGCCGCCGCTGCAATCAATCCGGACATATGGAAAGGTACTGTTCTTTAAACGGGCACAACCTGGGGTAGAGGGCCAACCCCCAGGAAAAAGATCACCAGGCCCATCGAACTGGCGCGACAGATATGTGGGAGGATGTCCAGTCTTGCCTGTGGTACTGGATGGCATTCCCATGAGTGCCCTACTGGATACCGGGTCACAGGTCACCACCATCCCGTACGTGCTCTTCAAGCAGTACTGGAATGACTCGGATATTACCCACTACCCTGACGACGACTTGAGTATCATCGCCAGCAATGGCCAGCCCGTGCCACAGATCGGATTTAAGGAGGTGGCCCTTAAAATCGGTAGAGTCGAACTGGCCGCACAGGGACTGATCATTGTAGACATTGATAAACATGAGAGTCACCCAAAAATAACTCTAGGAACTAACGTAATTGAAAATTGTCTTGCAGAGGTGATTTTCCTTTTACAGCAGGTAGCCAAGAACGCCAGCTCCGGCGAGCAGCGGGTGCTCCAGAAAGAGATCCGGGCACTGATGCAACGGCAACAAGTGGAACTCTCCGGCGGTGAGATTGGTAGCGTAAGAATGTGTGACCCTTTTCCTATTGCCATGCCCCCAAAAAGTGAAATGATGATTTGGTGCCGGGCAGCTATTGGTCTGAGAGGAAGAGATTACCAGGCAATGGTAGAACCAGTTTACTCAGACAGTAGGCCCACCATTTTGACAGCACGGGGGGTGGTCAATGTACGCCATGGGAGGGTGCCCATTCGCATAATAAATATCGGGGAGAGGGAAGTGTACCTGCCCCGGTATGCCACGCTAGCCAAATTATATACCACTAATCAAAATTCTATACAATCTGTGGAACCCTTGCCTCCATCTCACCCGGAGGAAGGTAACGGCTCTAAGAAAGACATGGAGGACTGGTGTCAGCAACTACATTTGGGTACTGATTCCACTCCCTCACATCAGAAACAAGGAGTCTATCGGGTGGTTCAAGAGTATGAGAGAGTGTTTAGTAAACACCCGTTAGACTTCGGGCGAGTCAAGGGGGTAGAACACCGCATCCCCACAGGAGATCATCCTCCCATAAAAGAGAGGTATCGACCCGTACCCCCTGCACATTACCAACACGCCAAGGGGATGCTTAGAGACATGAAGGAGGCTGGGGTAATCCGGGATAGCTGTAGCCCCTGGGCAGCCCCACTAGTTTTAGTCAAAAAGAAAGACAACACCATGAGGATGTGTGTAGATTACCGGAAAATCAACCGTATCACACACAAGGATGCGTACCCCTTACCAAGGATAGAGGAGTCATTGGCTGCTTTAAGATCTGCTAACTTCTTCTCTACCTTGGATCTCACTAGCGGGTACTGGCAGGTTCCTGTAGCAGAGGCGGACCGGGAGAAGACCGCATTCACCACCCCGATGGGACTTAGCGAGTTCACCTGCATGCCGTTCGGACTCTGCAACGCCCCAGGAACCTTCCAACGATTAATGGAGTGCTGTCTGGGCCACAGAAACTTCGAGACGGTCCTGTTGTACCTGGACGATGTCATCGTATACTCCAAAACTTATGAGGACCACCTGAAACACCTGGCGGAGGTGTTCGAAGCTCTGGCGAGTTACGGCCTAAAGGTGAAACCCTCCAAGTGTCACCTCCTGAAACCAAAGGTGCAATACCTGGGACACGTGGTGAGCGCTGACGGAGTGGCTCCCGACCCCGATAAGATCACCGCAATTAAGGGATGGCCAAGCCCCTCCAGCGTAAAAGAAGTGCGGCAGTTCCTAGGGTTGGTAGGCTACTACCGAAGGTTTATTCCCGGTTTCACCAAAAAGGCAGCGCCTATGCAGGACCTCCTGATAGGCCAGTCCCGGAAGGCCAAGAACCAGAAGCCGCCCTTCAAATGGGAAGAGCTAGAAGAAGAGTCCTTCCGCCAGCTGAAGATGGCCCTCACGGGGGATGAAATCTTGGCGTACCCAGACTATAGCCAGCCCTTCATCCTCTACACCGACGCCAGTAACATCGGGCTAGGAGCCGTACTATCCCAGATTCAGCAGGGGAGAGAACGAGTGATCTCTTATGCCAGCCGAAAACTGCGACCCACCGAAAGGAACCCCGAGAATTACAGCTCATTTAAGCTAGAGTTCCTGGCCGTGGTATGGGCAGTCACCGAGCGCTTTAGGCATTACCTCGCTTCTTCCCGGTTCACCGTATACACGGATAACAACCCGTTGATACACCTGGACACGGCAAGACTCGGTGCCCTGGAGCAGAGGTGGATGGCCCGTCTGTCCAACTACGAGTTCACAATCAAATACCGGGCAGGACGCTCCAATACTAACGCGGATGCCCTGTCCAGGATGCCCAACCTGCCGGACGAAGGAGAAGATCCGGAGGGACTGGAAGAAGTTGAACTCCCTGCGTTCCACCGTCATGGGACTATCCAGTATTCCCACCGGGTAAGGGGTAAACAGGCTGCTACGTTGAACCCCTTACCCCACTACAACTGGGCGGAAACGCAAGACAGCGACCCTGCCGTCCGACTGGTGAAGGAGATGCTGACTCGGCCGGAGGCTCGACTTGAACCAGACGCTCTGGAGGAAGCCAAACAACTATGGGCGGAGAAGAGTCGACTATTCCTTTACAAGGGGAAGTTGTGCCGCAGAATGGTCAACTCCCGGACGCATGAACTACTCTGGCAAGTAGTGGTGCCACGAAGAGACGCAGCCATGGTGATGGAGGCATACCACGACGGAGCTGGACACTTCGGGTGGAAAAAGCTGGAGTTC
This sequence comes from Phyllobates terribilis, assembly GCF_046119375.1. Taxonomy (NCBI): domain Eukaryota; kingdom Metazoa; phylum Chordata; class Amphibia; order Anura; family Dendrobatidae; genus Phyllobates; species Phyllobates terribilis. The sequence continues at coordinate 43,357,029 of NW_027362767.1, forward strand.
CTGCTGCGCGAGCGGTTCCACTGGGTAGGCATGAGGGGAACCATCGAGAAGTGGTGCAGAGACTGTGGCCCGTGCAATCTGAGAAGGAAGGACCGGGCCAGCCAGAAGACTCCCCTGCAGTCCATCGTCACCCGGCAACCGTTGGAACTGGTAGCCTTGGATCATGTAAAACTGACCCCAAGCAGAAGTGGCTACGTCTACGCGTTAACCATCGTGGATCATTACTCCCGGTTCTTGGTTGTCGTCCCCGTCAAGGACTTAACGGCTCAAACAGCAGCTAGAGCCTTCCAGCAGCACTTCTGCCGTCCACACGGGTACCCGGACCAAGTGCTGACGGACCAGGGACCTGCCTTTGAAGCGGAGGTCTTCCAGGAATTCTGCAATCTGTATGGCTGCCGGAAGATAAGGACGACACCCTACCATCCGCAAACTAATGGACTTTGTGAAAAAATGAACCAGGTGGTAATGGATCTGCTAAAAACATTGCCCCTGGAAGAACGCAGTCTGTGGCCTGAGAAGTTGCCCGATCTGGTGGACCTATACAACCACATCCCGGTAGGTTCCACCAACTGTACCCCGGCTTACCTAATGAGGGCGAGACCTGGTAAGTTACCTGTTGACCTGGAAATGGGAGTCCTGACACCTGAGGACACTTCACCAGAAACAGACTGGGACACAGAGAGGCAGCAGCAGTACCGGAGAGTACAAGAGAGCGTGGAGCGAAGTCTCTGTCAGGCTAGGGAAAGACAAGAGAAGACTTACAACCAGTATGCTCCCGCTGTTCCCCTGGTACCCGGAGAGCAGGTCTTGAAGAGGAAAAGACGGCTCCACAAGTTGGATGACCAGTGGGAGGAGGACCCGTACACCGTACTGCCCTCAAGCCACGAGAACCCGAAGGTCTGTACCATCAGTAAAGACGGAGGGGAAACCACAGCCATTGTATCCCGGGACCACCTGAAGAAGTGTCCCGAACAACTGAGGAACCCTGAAGAGGAACAAGAAGACCATCGACCCGTGGAAGAAAGGGAAGATATGGTTAGTACCGTGCTCGGGGACTTCCCTCAGTCTTGGACTCAAGTCAATGGTGCAGTTGTGGTACCCGTACTCACCTTCCTCCAACCAGCATCCCAAGCACCTACGGAGCAACGGGTAGAGCTGGAAGAACAGCCGGTCCAGGAGGCAGAAGACTCCACACAAGCAGAACAGGAGAATCAACCCTCTGCTTATAGTGAGCCTGCCGTACCCCTAGTGAGACAAAGAGCCGGTAGACAGCTGCCCAGTTTACCCTTGACAGCTCCTACACCCTGTAGTTCAGGGCCAGACAGTCAGCTCCGTAGGTCCACTCGGGCCACTAGAGGCCAGTTACCCGCACGCTGGAGAATTTAAAGTGTATAAATTGTTTTATTTATGTTTTTCTGTGTATTGTTGCTTGTGAATAATTTTGTGTTTCCAGTTGTTTTTAGGAAACCTTGGTGGATTTACCGGGAATCCTTGTATATAGTTGGAGCGTAACCCAGGATGGACTAGAGACTGTTAAGGACTCGGGGTAGGACAGACCCCTACCTGGTTACGTCTCCCTGTGTTGGTGAAATGGACACCTTTGCTTTTCTTCAAAGACTGCACCCGGTTGCGGACACGCCGCAACCATCTTATTTGTTTTTCTTATTGTGTTGTTATTGTTATACTTTGTTATGTTTTTCTAAATGTGTTTAGTCCCGGAGTACTAAATTTCACTAGGGGGGAATGTGGCACCCCAGGGGTCTGGTTTTCCACAGTAATGTAATGTTATGTCTGAGAGCAGGTGGGAGGTCCTTTGGTCAGGGATCCTGTGCATGCCACACCTCCTGCCCAGTCTTGGGAGGGGAAGAGCTTCCCCTGTAAAAACCCGGGGCTGAGGCAGGGAGAGTCAGACAAGGAGAGTGGAGACAAGAAGCAGCATAGGAAACAGCAGAGTTACAAGGAGTCAGGGGCTGGCAGCTGCAGCGCTCGCCCTGACTAAGAAGATTCTTTACCGGACCCGGAGTCCGAGGCTGTGGTGACTAACTCCTACCCAGCAGCAGAATCCGTCAGGCAGGGGATTTCAGGTCCTCTGGCCCAGAAGCCCGAAGGCACGGTCACACGCGTGGGACCAGCACCGCCATCGTGGAGCGGAAGCCATTAGAAGGCCCCGAGTCACCGGCCATACGGGTGAGCACCACACGGTACACTCAGGGACGTGGGCTACTTACATCAGCTTCTAGCAAGGTAGCCAGAAGAGTACAGTCAGTTTGTGAGGCCTACAACTACGCCTGGCCAGGGGAGATCCCATCTGCTCAAAGACTGACCAGGCCCCGTTTGCTAGCAAGTACTCCGGGAGGGTCTATCGTTGTTACCAGTAAAGACCCTGAACTACACCGTACCGTCTCTGAGTGGTTCCTGCTACCCCCATCATCCACGTCGGCTGCCCTGAGGCCATACCCCTCCCGTTGGGGGTTATACTATCACGCTGCACAATCCTACCACCGGCCTCAGCGGTCTGCCCTGCAGCAGCAGCTCCCTGGCTGCACTCAACGGGTGGCGTAGTCATCAACTATTTACTACTAATAGACTGCCGTCTAGTTTGACTCCCTGGGCACGGACCGGGTCACCGCCACGAGACTACAACCCTCCACTGATCCGGCTCCGGGTAGGCTCCCGCATGCGCAACACAGCGCGACACAGGCCCAGGGGCGCGTCAGAAGCAGAAAGTCATGTAGTCCCCAGGAGGAAAATAAAAATATTAACCGACCCTTCCTATAACATGAAATAAAATAGCAAATGCTTTAACGCCATTCATATGGTCAAGATAAGCAAAAACAAGCAGATGTTAAACTGAATGGCTTTCTTTAGTGGGTTCATAGATTAGATATGAAAAGTTAAGACAATGATAGAGCATGCTAGGACAAATATATGGCCTGTTCACACGTAGTGTTTTTTTCCACGTAGCAGATTTGATGCAGAGCATTTTTGCCTCTCTCTGGCAGAAAAAAAACGCATGCAGATTTACATGCGTTTTTTCTGTCAGAGAGAAGCGTTTTTACAGCATTTTTACATGCGTTTTCGCATGCATTTTTTCCATCACTCTTCCAAGCGATTTTGAGCATCACTTGGAAAAGTGCTTGACAAGTTGGTCACACAATATAAATCCATGCAACCGGCATGGATTTATATTGTGTGACCAACTTAGATGCTTTAAATGCTGCATCTATAGTAAAAAAACATAAAAAAAAAAAGGAATTAAAAAATTAAAAATGAAAAAAACCTGTATACTCACCTCTCCGGTCTCTTCCCGGCCACGTCCTCTCTCTTCGACATCCCCCGGTGCACTGGCAGGACCTGCGGTGACGTCATTTAGTCAGCTGATGGTCACGCGACCATCACCTGACCGCTGACGTCAGCGGTCGCGTGACTATCGGCTGACTAAATTCCGTCACCGCAGGTCCTGCATGTACACCGTGGGACGCCAAGGAGAGAGGACGCCGCCAGGAGCAGACCGGAGAGGTGAGTATACAGTTTTTTTTTATTTTTAACTTTTTTTATTTCTTTTCTTCACCGCGTGGTAGCCAGGATGAAGAGGAGTTGTAGTCTCCTCTTCATCCTGGGTACCACACGCACCGCGATTACGCTGCAAAGTCGCGGCCATTGAATTTAATTGAAACGCAGCAAATGCACATATACCTGCGGGTTTGCTGCGTTTCAATGTTCCGCAATGGCCGTGAATTTGCGGCGTAATCGCGGTAGAAATGGTCATCCTGCGTTTTGCAACGCAATGCGAATTTGGCGCGCTAATTAGCGCATCATGTGCACAGCACATCCGAATTCACATTGCTTTGCATGGCAGACGGTTTTACAAGCGTTTTCGCGGCCATAAAAACGCCGCAAAAATGCTACGAAAATGATACATGGGCACATGGCCTTAGTGGAGCTTACATTCACTGACTCTTAAAAGGGGTTGTCCAGCTAACAAAAAGAGTGTTTAAACTTAACACGTGTACAACTTTTCATTATCCCGTCATTCTCTTTTACTGTGAGTTTTTGTCAGAACCACTTCTATGCTTTGGGTTTGACACCAGAAGGTTCCAGTGTTGGCACACGACTTGCGATGTGTATGAAAGGGGCTAGCTGACAAACTCCTTAGCTTAGCTAATCTCCTACTCTGTCATGACAGATGCATAGACAAAGAAATGAGCTAGACAGCCAGCCCCCTTCATATAAATCAATGGTCATGTGTCAGCACAGGAAGTTCTCTCCTTTGTCAAACCCAATGCAAAAGTGGAGCTGAGGGAACTAGCAATGACGTCTGGACATCGGTAGAGCTTCAATAATGACGATATTTTACGCACATCCTAAAGTCTTTTTATTTTTCTAGCTGGACAACACCCTTAAGGCTGAACAAATATTTCTACAACTAATGTTGTATGTTACACTGCAATCCAACAGTTGCAGTTCTCTACCTTAGAGACTTGTTGACCACTTCCAACACCTAACCTTCATGGTTTGACATATACTGTAAGTGTACAAAGGCCAAATTCTGGATACGTTGGCAACATAACCTCTAGATTTCCTTTAGCAAACTGCCCTTTCTGACAAAGTATTTTGCCTTACAATTTTTACTCCCTAATTAAACAATCTTTTTCTTACTGCGATGTTGTGAAGTCAAGACTACACAGTATGCAGAGACTTGTGGTCCCACAAAAATTAGAGAGCCACAAAAATTTCCTCTGATCTTACACTATTCCATATAGAATTCCACGTATGGTAAATTCACAGTTTTGAGTTACTACCCTTGGCAGATATGTTTTAAAGGATTGCTTAAATAAGCAGTACTGAAACCAGATGTCATTTGCTAAGAATATTTGAATGACCAAAAAATTTGCTGTCTGAGTATTTTTTTTCTCTCTCTTACTTTATAAAAACATGAGAGATTCTTTGGATTTATATCATATTAAACAGCTGTGAAACAGTGCTAACATCTGTTTGTACCTATAGGGAACTGACCCAATGGTTTGTTCCCTCTTAATCACCCAGCAACAAGGCAGGCTCTCCTGGATATTTTATTGTTTTTCTTTGAATTTTTCCTTTACTTCAAAGCTTCTACAGTCTTGTAAGCTATTAGGGGATACAGAGCAAATAAGTCATTCATTACAACAACAGATTATTGGAATGTTTTTCACTCTACTAACATAAAAATACTATCAAATGCTGATCCTTTTGATTCAATGCTGAGAAAAGGGTAATATCATTTTTTTGCATTTTTTCTTTACACTTAAAAAAAACCCAAACCTTCCAAAGTTGTACAAGGTTTATGGTGCAGGGAGTTAATGTGGACACAGGATTTTTTCTCTTCTGAAAATAGATAACCATGTATCAATGCCTCGAAACAATAATAATGTGATTGGACAAAGTTGGAGGAACGAGGTGATTTATTGAGCGGAAAGGGAAAAATATATTCACACAACCGTCACGAGCTAAGAACCTCAGGGTAAGGGTTGACCCTTTTTGTCGTAAATCTTCTAGGTGAACTTGAAACATAAGGATATCTTATGTTCTCTGGCCGATAAGTGATGAGAAACGATCATAAAAGTATTTTTTCTTATTTGGAAAATTCAGAAAACAGATAATTTTCTTAGAAAAATGAGCCAGTCTTTCCTTATGCGCTCAATAACAAACTTTCTCAGAACCAACAGGTAGGTGAAATGTAAAAGTACATTAAAAAAACATATTTCATACCTAAATCAACAAACTAAAGAAAAGTATACAGTTGATATGATTTATGAGATGCCTTCACGTGACTTATGTGAACGTGTTCATTGAACCATACATACAATCTTTTGTTGGCTCTGAACTCTTTAAATAAAACAAATTTTCGATCCCTTTGAACGTTATTACCTTGTACCTAGAACACTTTGTTACATGCAGAAATGTGCCGAGTGCAAATCACTTGTACAACAATCCAGGTCTCTGAACTCGGCGCGTTACTGCCACTTTGATTTGATTCTATATGTATCCAGCAGATGATGTAAGTAATTACATCATGCACAGTCCTGCTTGTAGATTACTTTAAAGGGCCCGGAGAGAATTCATGATGTTTCCCCTTTGGTCTTGGCTGTGCCAGAGATCACAAAACATGCAGCTGTGTGCTGGTCTTTAGGTGAGGTGATGGAAACTCTCAAGAGAGCCAAATGGTACCATGACTAAGAATCTTCCATTTATATGAGATGACATTGTTCTGACACCGTCTTGAACGTGCAACTTTAACTATTGCAAAAGTTTTTTACAAATAAGTAAAATGACGGGTTTTTTACATCAATTCTGTCATTTTGTGCTCATATGATTTAGATTACATCCGATCAAGGCCGGTTTTAGACAAAGTGTGACCCTGGGTATAAGTATAATTACAAGTGGCATCCCAAATACTGAGATATTGCTCATCATACAGAATTAGGTTGTTAAACAAGCGGCAATCGAGTTTATACAAGTTTATCGGCTCTAGTTTACTGGATTTATTGGACTATTGACAGGCCGGCGAACAATGATGGGGACAGAACAATCGATAATTGTTCAGACCCCATAGAATATCATATTGACAGCAGAACATTTGCTGTTTCCATGGGGTCATGTGATGTCAATAAATATGAATTGTATGCATGCTTAAACAATCCACCTCCAAAAAATTAGCCTTTTGCTCATACATTATCTCTTATCTCCTCCTCCCACAATCGCATACAAGATTTCTCCCGTGCTTCCCCCCTACTCTGGAACTCTCTAACCCAACACATCAGTCTCTCGTCGACTGTGGAAACCTTCAAAAGGAGCCTGAAGACTCACCTCTTCCAACAAGCCTACAACCTGCAGTAACCACCGCTCCACCATACCGCTGCATGACCAGCTCTACCCTCACCTAATGTATCCTCACCCATCCCTTGTAGATTGTGAGCCCTCACGGGCAGGGTCCTCGCTCCTCCAGTACCAGTCGCTGTCACACTGTGTTCAAGATTATTGTACTTGTTTTTGCTATGTATACCCCTTTTCACATGTAAAGCACCATGGAATAAATGGCGCTATAATAATAAATAATAATAATAATAATAATTAGGTTATTTCCAGCATGTTTATACCAGCGGAAATTGGAATGAGCATTCCTATATTCCTGTGAACACTTGTGTGCACTATGAATGCTTTATCCCCTCCCTGACATCCTGGTGAAAACAATAATCAACCAGGTAACAGAGGCTAAACATAAGGTGATTCCAGGTAGAACTGCGTAAGCTGAAATGTTTGTATTGTCTGAGAAGGGGCAAAGCCTTTACAGGTTCACACTATCCATGAAAAAGGAAAATGGAGTTAAATGGAGTGGTGCTCCTGACGCGCCCCCTGGGGCCATGGGGTACTCGGTTGCCGGTCCGGTCCTTTTTGTGGTAGTCACGGTGGCAGCGACCCGGTCTGTGGCTCAGGGTGGTCAATAAAGAACAGTCAATTGGAGGAATAAAGTGTTGGGGATAAAGTTTGTGATGCCACCCGTGGCATGCGGCTATATGTGGCCGCCGCTGCTATTCAGATCCACTGGGGCCGTTGGTGACGCAGCAAAGATGGTTCAGCTCTCCACGGGCAGAGCTAAGCCCCAGGGCAGTATATAGGTCTTGATGAGGTAGATGTTCTCGGTATAGTGCAAGGCAGGTGACACAGCAATTAAGTGAAGGACACAGCGGGGTGCAGTCTTCAAGTATTTACTCACAGTTATCAAGATGCTCCAGGTTACAATGGCCAGATTATAACCACCCACGTCGTCCTGTGTCCTCCGGGGAAGTGATCCAGCCAACTCTCCGATACCTTAGGTGCACTTGAACGGGACCCCTTCCTTATGTACCTTCCCAGGTCGTCTCTCTGCGCTGGCTCTCTCGGTCTCCTGCCCTGCACCTCACACAGTGTCCCGAGCCAGTGGCCACGGGCCTTGTTGGGCGACGTCCTGTCTGTCCCCTTTGTCCTATATGGCCACCTTTTCAGCGAATGTGTGTGGTTGTTGGTTATGGCACATGAAGATACCGCAACCTCCGATTTGCTAGCTGAGTCTTGTAATCCTCCACTAGTCTGGGGCCGGTCACCTACTGCGGACTGATCCCTTCACGGTCAGCGTGAACTCGGGTGTACGGGTGGCATCCCGCACTCGCCGTGCCCCTAGGATCCCTTCTATGTCTGGAGCCCCGCTCACTGCTCCGGTGTTCTCTCCTCAAACTCCTCCTCTGGAACTGGACTTGACTCGACTCCTTCTAGATGTTTCTACCCTTCTTTTTATACTCTTCTGTCAGTGCTCCCCTACACTACTTCCTCCACCCACCTCCTCTACTTAGTTCCACCTTCCTAACAGGGACCAGGCCTGTGCTCTCCCTTAGGAGCTATCTGGACCTTCCCTTATGAAGTGGTGTAGTGTTGGATGTGAGTGTGTGGGTCCCGGGTACTGCTCCCTCCTTACCTGAGAGTGGGGTACCACACCTCTGGCTGAGATGCAGTACCTCTGTGGCAACTGGACCCGCAGGGGCGCCACACTCCCATTCCACAGACCTTCTGTGATACAGTTTATGTTGTCTGTGCTATAGACATAGACTCTACTGTATATGCATGATCCATGCTATGTACACTCAGCGACTCTACTATATAAACTAAGGGGCTGATTGATCAAGCAGTTTTCCACAGAAAAAAGATAATGCAGACCGGGGCTGACATTATCAATGCAGTTACTGGCAGGCGACCAGCTCATGGAACTTACAGCTGTTTAGAGACTCGTATGGGGCCTCTTTGGGTTTCGGTTAGGGCCCTGGGCTATTGGGGCCTCTTGTGGGTTAGGGCTGTGGGCCATTGGTCAGTTTGTAATGTTAACATATCCAAAAGTAGATTGTCACTCTCCAGGCAGCATGATAAAAACAGCTGTTTATTTTCTTTGCATGGTCGAAGGGTGTACAAAAAGAATGTAGATAAAGCTCATGCGTTCTATCATGTAAGGTTCTGGGTAATATATGAGTCTTCCAAAGTGACAAATGTGTTAACTTGGGGTATACTAAACACAGAACCCCCTCAATTAGGCATAAAGGATAAGGGGTGCCTATTTAAGGTGATCCTGTTGAACAATTTGTGCATCTGCGTGAAATGGACAATTTCAGGACAAGTTTTGAAATGCTTTGAGTGCCATTTTTTCATGCTCATAGAAGTTGACACTGCTTTATCTTTCTCATTCTTATTTTGCATCAATACTACTATCCCTTATGGCATTGACGTGAAATAAAGGGAGAAAATAAAGCTTTCCTTTTAAATCCTTGGATCTGCTCCACAGCCGGTTGGTAGATTGAGTTGTGAGTTTGAGAGATTCCTACAGTTGCAGTTGGCTCTTTGAGATGGATCAAAAGTTAAGTATCCTTTCCATAAAGAATCATATCAACCATTCAATCCACACGACAATCAGCTCCTGCAATATATTGAATGGTTAGCAGGCCTTTTGTCTTGGATATGTTGTAAGCAATATGTGCAATGTGATTATTTTAACTAAAAAGGTATACAACACTTGCTGTGACGTGTTTTGGTGCCCAGAGAGCTTGTCGCTTACTATTCCTCAGACAGAAGAAAATGGCAAATCTAGATATTTGTTATAATTGCATCGTGGACCTAATTAAGGCAACTTTTTATTGTACATATAGATTGCATGTAGGTGTACAAATTAAAAATATGTAATAACATGCCCATGAGTTTTGTACTTTGTCTTTAGGAAGGTCGGCACTTGCAGAGCTGCACAAGCTGGATGTGTTTGAAACACTTCGTATACACGCTGAGAATTGCTCATTCACCCTAAAAAAACATATGGCCCAGTGTAATAATACTTTAATGAAACCATAACTCTCCAAGGATCGCTCTCATAGTCTCCCTGTTTTTAATGCAGTAACATTAAGCTTGAGTTGGTTTAGACCACTAAGTAATAACAACCCGGGAGGTGGTAATGGCATCATATCTGGTGTGGTCAAACAGCCCACAGGGCATAGGCTTTACTGTGTCACAGGGCTGCATTCCTGGCCTGCTCCTACTGGTTGCAGGTCTCTCAAGTAGCGACTAAAGTATTTCTATCAAAATGCGTTTATTTATTTAGAGGAATTGTTTGTTTTACTGCCAAGGAAAATGGCAAAGTGTGCAGGAGGTTTATTTTCACATGGTGTAAAACAGACTGAAAAGAAGTCCATATAATCCCGCTAAAGTGAAGGTTCACCAGAACACCAGCTCCGAGGCGGGAACGCTGAGAATATATTATTTATTTTACGTCTGCTTTTATTATGCCAGCTGCACTGAAATGACTGGCACATAATATATAATGTAAACACTAATGGCAAGTGGTAGATAAGTGGCTGCTTTCTTCCACATTTATTGTGCATTTTATTTATTTTTATGTGTAAGCCTTCTTTTTATTATTTATTGTGGCATGCATTACTGCTGGAGATATAATACAGTTCCTTTATTTTTAACGACTTAACGCTTTACATACATATGTATATGTGTATGTATATGTGTATATATATTTGTGTATATATTTATATATATATATATATATATATATATATATATGTATATATATATTACACTCTTTTTGACACAGAACATGATGAATATAAGTAGATAGAGACTAGATAATTTCCATGCCGCCATCTCTAACATGATTCACGCAATGGAATTAGGTCATCAAATAAGGAAAATTTGCTATAAGAATCTATAACGTCATGTCTGATCACAGCGCTCCAACTTTTCACTGTAATACAGCTGCTACATCTTGCTGTGCAAACATACCAGTCACAGAGGGCTGTCATTAATTTAACTTCTTAATTTCGGTGTCTTAATTCCAGACATCTTGAGATTTCATGGGGTTGTCTACCTCAAAAGAAAGCATCCTTGGCGATCAGATAATCACAAGTCTGGCTATGCAGCTGACCCTCACAGTAAAAGCTGAGGTGGGTGCAGAAGATGTAGCAACTGATCAATGCCCCTTAGGCGTCTACTAAGGGGCACGCATTATGTGATTGTCCAGGATTAGGGAAGTATTATTTATTTCCTCCAGAAACGGCACCACACCTGTCCAAAGGTTGTATGTGGCATTGCAGCTCAGCCCTGCTGAAGTTAACAAAGCTTAGCTGCTGCAGTATGACATAGGACCTGTGGACAGGTGTGTTACTATTCTTGGAAGAAAGTGTCTAGGTTTATTTAATTATGATAAGCATGGTGCAGCTGGCACAAGGCAAGAAAAACTTCCCCATCCCTCTACATGTTAAACTGTCTCTAACTGTATAAAGGCATAATGGTGGTCACTGTCAGTAATAAGAGGTAAAGCAAACCTGTTATGTGTGGCAACGTAATTGGTTGTAGTTGGGCTATTCTGGTATTTTGCTACATCTCTGCTGTGCACTTGCTCCACATCTCTGCTGTGCACTTGCTCCACATCTCCGCTGTGCACTTGCTCCACATCTCCACTGTGCACTTGCTCCACATCTCTGCTGTGCACTTGCTCCACATCTCTGCTGTGCACTTGCTCCACATCTCTGATGTGCACTTGCTCCACATCTCTGCTGTGCACTTGCTCCACATCTCCGCTGTGCACTTGCTCCACATCTCTGCTGTGCACTTGCTCCAGATTGTATCTGACCAACTGTGAAAGGAGGCAGATGTGGCCCCTGGTAGCAATAGGCAACAGACATGCAATAACCGTTGGCCATAACTACCTACCTATTATCTCGCATCAATAATGAGTTACCTAATTCCATCTGCACCTCTCTAGAAGAGTGTCAGTGGGAAATGAGTAACACATGACTGCAGGATAGGACTACAAACAGGGAATCTGTATAGTTGATAACACTATTCTACAAAAATTAGGACATTATATTTTTACATAAACATGATTAAGTACTTGATATCATTTTGTGGTACTGATTATGAAAATTACATTAAAAATGTGAGATTGGTTCTTGCTTGTAATACATAGCGGGGGAAAAGTAACATGCAGGCTGAACAAACCCCCTCAGAAAATTGCACTATTTTGAGGATTTAAGCTTCTCTCCCCGTATTTGTTACACATTTTTGATATCTATCTGCATATAACATTACAGCTATATGTATCTCCCGACTTCTTATGTTATGACCCGACAAAAAGTGATTGACACTGATTTTTTTTTTCTGGTAGATATTGTTAGAACCCTCCTGTTTGTTTTTTCCATCTTGTGTTTTGCGGTCACGTGACCATCTGCCTTTATATTCCAGCTCCGCCCTTCTGGCTGTGCTGGACTTCAGTGTTTGACTGTTTCTCTAGCCAGGTGCTTCTGTGCCTTTCTCTGTCAGTTCGTTTGGTCCTTCTGGGACCTCTAGTACTTTTTTGTCTGTTTGTCTTTTTGTGTTCTGCAATAACTTCTCTGTTTAGGAGGTGTCCCATTTTTGTCCCAGGTCTTAGTTCTTTTAGGGACCCCTCCCCTTATGCTATAGGTCTTCGTTCAGACTAGCCGAGGACTAAGGCGGGTCTGTTCGCTAGGAACAGGCAGCCCGCTACATCGTAGGGATTCAGCTTAGTTTTACTTTAGGGACAGTTTTTCCTTATCTTTCCTTAGTACATGTTGCAGATCATAACAGATATTCTGGCTGACATACCTGTTTTAATATAAAGTGTTTATTCTTGAATTACAACATCAACCCTTCTTTTCTGAAATTGGGCTATCCTGCGACTCTGGGTGAAAGCAGAGGTAGCTTGAGCGCATGGGCTATGCCTGTGTTTTGGAAGGTGGAAATAATAGAATCACCTTGCAGAAAATCTGAAAGTCACTTATTTTCACCGCTGACAACAACTGAAGAACGTTATCTGTCTGTAACAATGTCAATAGCATTGTGGCAGATTTAGGCAACACATACAATAACTATGAATAACACTTATTTTTGGGTTGTTCAATTTGCACAATGGCAACCTGCTGCCTTCAGTCCCACTGGCATATGCCAACCAAACTAAAGAAACCTATAAAGTCATGGAAAATCTTCTTAGAGTTATCGCTCTTTTAGTCTGAGTCTCGCAGGGCTACATACAATTCTGTTATCTCTGTGAATAGGACAGTGGTAACAGATTAAATCATTACGAGGACTGGCCTCGTTGATCATCATTTACACCAGACCAGACAATTGTAGTATTTCAGCCACAGTTGTATAGGCTCTCATTATGAATGGTGATGCATTTATCTATTTGTGTCAGCTATTTCTGATGATCAATACCGAAAAAATCAAGGAGGGAATATTTATTGGTCCTCATATCAGACAACTGCAGAATAATAAGAAATTTGAGATTCTGTTGGACAGCGAGCGAAAATTATGGAAAGCTTTCAAAATTGTGTCAAATAGTTTGTTAGGAAATGTCAGAGCTGAATATTTCCATCAGCTTGTGGATAAATTTCTAACGGCATAGAAGATAATGTCCCTGAAACATCAAATCCTCTATTCCCATTTAGAGGTCTTCCCCATTAATTGCGCTGCACTCAGTGATGATCGGGAGCGTTGGCATCAGGACATCGCAGTCATTGAAAAGCGTTACGAAGGTAAATGGTGCCTTGTAATGATGGCAGGTTACTGCTGGATGATCAGAAGAGACACTCAACGATCAGAGCATAAGAGACAATCGCAAAAGCTCACATTTGAAGCATATAAGTGCATTTCCTTTCTAATAAAAGAAAAACTCATTAAACCCAGCGTTCTTTTTTTTTTTTTTGCTCTGTAACTTCGAAACAAGAACCAATTTCATATTTTCAATGTCATTTTTTATTTAAGGATCTGAGAATTATGTGTCATTAAGTAGGTCTCTGTTTCAAAACCTGTGTTGAACATTGTATGAGGAATACGTTAGATTGTAACTATTATGGGTGCAGGGGTTGCAATTGCACCAGGACCCTGGAGTCTAGGGGGTCACAACGTCCATTTGACACATAACACAAAACAAATTCTATTAAGCACGTATGATAGCTGGGCACTCAATGTTGGAGATTTTGCATTGGGACCCCCAAATTTCTATTAAAATCAGTAGATGCATGAATTTGCATAGGAGCTGTATACATGAAGCGGAAGGAGGATTTTAATCAGTGCCATTAGAAAAGTTGATTCTTTACATTTTTCCTGGTCTATTATATGGTATGCAAAGTAGCTCATAGCAGCCAAACTGTAGAGCCATTTACAGACAGCACTGTTTCGGGCTCTTGCCCGCTCAGGGGAAAGTAGCTCTCTTTGAAGAAACTCCACTTGGTAAGAAGACTTATTTTCAAGGCAAAGCTACATGGGAATAATAATCTGCCCACTATCACCCCATCCAAAGTGTATCGAAGGCACCTCAAACCGCCAACCAGTACCATGCTCTGAGAAGATGAGGGCAAGAACCCCAAATCATTTCAGTATATAGATAGGTCTCTGAATTTGGCTGTTGTGATCTACCTTGCATAATTATTTTTCCAATGGAGTATTTCCTTGAACATAAGTCTGTATACCAAGTAGTAACCTAATGTGCCAGAGCAGAGTAATCAAGTTTTAAAGTCACATGCAAATTATCCTGAATGAGCATGTGTAACACAGGTGCCGGAATGCAACGCACAGAGACTACAAGGCGGGAACAGTCAGGGGTTGATATAACCACTTTATATGTATAATAATTATTCTGAAAGGGGTTAGTAACAATAATAACAAACAGTAACTTGGAATAACAATAAGAAGTCTTTTCAATAAGTAACAGTAAAGTTCTTTGCATAAATGTGGTGCACCCAGTCGTGGGAGTCACCACGTGAGTTCTCTTTATATGGCCCTAGCGGGGGTCACCGGTTCTTCGCAAGTCTCTTCTGGATATAGTCAATCAGGTCCCTTTTAGCCTCCCACACACCAATTGGCCTCCTCCCAACCTGAAGTCCTAATCCCAACTGTCCCCGTACCGTAGGTGAAAGTTCGAAGTGACAACCCTGTTAACTCGCACTATTCCTCCACTTCTGCTGGCGTGTTTCACCTGTCGCAGTCTTCTCTCAGCTCTTCTCAGCTTGACCGTCAACGGTAGTCTCTCAGGCTTGGGGTAAGGGGGTCCAGACCTCGGCTCTTGACAGGCGACGTCGGATTCCGGGAACTTACTCAATGCAGTGCGCAGGTCCTGACTCTGGCCAACGTGCACAGAACTCGAGGCACTTCTGTGAGGGGTCTGAACCTTATCAGGCGGAGTCCGACTCTTATGTGACGCAAGCCTCCGGCTGAGGTCTGTCGCGCTGGGCTCTGCGGTACCTCTGGAGCACGTCTGCTCTGCAGCCTGGCGCCAAATCTCCCTGTGTCTTGGCGCGCTTGGCTGAGGTCACCTGATCAGGTCCGGTATCTGAATTTACTCCCCCTTCAACTCTTGTAGCATAATTTGGTTCCGCTTGATTTCGCCTGGCAAGTAGATGGCAATCTCTCCTCACTACTGGCACATCCTGTAAGAGTTCTCTTGATGTTTCATTGCCTTCTACTACACATGCATTGGGGGTGGTGTGAATTTGATGCATTTTTGGTTTGGGGTGTCTTAAGATACCCCCAATGCACTTTCAAGCTTAATTTCTCATCAATGTGCATTAGATTTCTACAATGTTGTTATAGGGTATTGTTACCCAAATTCCAGTGTTCACGGCCTCCAAAAGATCATGTTTTCAGGATTTTATTAGAATTGCATTGGTGATGGAAATATTGTCAATGCATCAGAAATCGCAATAGGTTCTCTCATCTGTGCAATACTAAGGAAATCCTGAAAACGTGATCTGTTGGGGGCCGTGAGGACTGGAGTTTGGGAAACTCTATTCTGCAATCTATACAGCCATACCACTAGTTTCATTTGTAAATTCACCCGGACAGTTGTCAATTTGCAATTCACATGTGCACAGACAGGTAGGTAATCTGTAGGGATTCTGCCAGAAGATGTATAATATTCATGACCTTTCCTGTAGGAAATAAATTGCATGGACATCCGTAGTGATGCAAAATTCAGCTGCAGAAAGCGACAGGGAATGTTTGGTCAGGAAAAGTTTAGACGAACCAGCAAGGACATTGTGTTTTCTGAACTGAACTTTGTGGCACATGGAAGTGTTTTTTACTCTTTAGGTATGTCATCACCCTTGAAATATTACAAGTTCAATGCAGCTTTTGGTATGAGTTCCTGTTATTTCATGAGTACATGGTGTTAGCTACCATGTATTAAAACGTTGCTAACGGAAGTTGAAGAGAACGCTTGACAATATACAGATGACCTTTCCTCTGATCTCTGCTAATGTTATTAAGAAAAAAAATAAAAAGGTATTATGTAAAGAAAAATAAAGCAAATTAGTGTGTTCAGGTCTGCAAATATGCTGACACAAGCACAATACAAACACAGGCACATGCCTCGAGCAAATAAATCACTGAAGATTTTTTTATACCTACTGGCCTCATGTCCTGTGCACTTGCCCTATAACAAAAGTCCATAAAGGAAACAATCTGTGCTAATACTTTAAGTAATAACCATTTGTTCACTTAAAAAGAATGTCGGCCCTTCAACACCTTTTGCTTGTCTTATAAAAAAATAATTCCATAAATCTAACAGAGGTCAGATCTGTTAGTCTTTTACAGAGCTTCAAATACCTTTTACAAAGTTAAGAGGGTTGTTCACAACTTAGATATTGATAAGTTATCCTTAGGATAGGTAATTAATATGAGATAGATAAGGGTCCCACACCCCTTTGATCAGCTGTTTGCAGCTCCTGCAGCGGCCAGATTTGAATAATGTACAAAGTCAGAACAGCACAGCTCCGTAGACTGTGTAGTGGCCATTCTTGGGTTCCAACAGTCATGGCCGAAAGTGTTGGCACCCTTAAAATTGTTCCAGAAAATGAAGTATTGCTCCCAGAAAATTATTGTAAGTTCTCTGACAGTTCTCAAGTCCTCAGACAGTTCTCTTCTCCTCTTTCTGTTCTCCATGCTTAGTGTGGCACACACAGACACAGAATGCAAAGATTGAGTCAACTTCTCCTCTTTTTATCTGGCTTCACGTGTGATTTTCATATTGCCCACACCTGTTACTTGGCACAGGTGAGTTTGAACGAGCTTCACATGCTTGAAACAAAGTTGTTTACCCACAATTGTAGAAAGGTGCCAACAACTTTTCACGGCCCATTTTTGCAGTTTTGTATGAAATTATGTCCAATTTATCTTTTTTTCTCTATTTTTTTGCGTTGTCCAATACACACAAAGGAAATAAACATGTTTATAACAAAACATGTGTAATTGCACTAATTTTCTGGGAGAAATATTTCACTTTCTGGAACAATTTCAAAGGTATCAACAGTTTCGGCCATGACTGTAAGCCACAGTACTCAAGAATGGCCACTACACCGTCTGCAGAGCTGTGCTATTTTGTCTTTGTATGCTGTATATGACTCGCCCCCTGGGCCTGTGTTGTGCGTGCACGTGTGTGCGGGGAATACCCGGATCGCTGGGGGTTGTAGTCTCCGTGACGATGACCCGGTCCGTGCCCTGGGTGGTCAAATCAGTGGCAGGGTTATTAGTATGATGATGGTCCGACTACGCCACCCGTGGATTGCGGTCAGTGGGGACCGCCGCTGCAAGGCAGACCGCTGAGGCCGGTGTTGTGTGTGCAGCTAGGAATGGGATGACTCCCCACGGGAGAAGTATAGCCTCAGGGCAGTTGGTATGGATGATGGGAGTGATGGTGCACGAGCGCAGCAGGAACAACTCAGAGTCTGTGCAGTGCAGTTCAGGGTCTTTACTGGTGTTATAAAGCAGACCCTCCCGGGAGTACTGGTTAGCAGTAGAGGCCTGGTCAGTCTGTGAGCAAGAAGGATCTCCCCTGGCCAGGTGGAGTTGTAGGCCTCCCCGTCTATCTGTACTCTTCCTGGCTACCTTGCTGTATGCGGGTAGAAGTAGCCCACGTCCCTGAGTGTACCGTGTGGTGCTCACCCGTATGGCCGGTGACTTGGGGCCTTCTGTTAGCCTCCGCTCCACGATGGCGGTGCTGGTCCCTTGCTTGTGACCGTGCCTCCGGGCTTCTATGGCCAGACTACCTGGAATCCCCTGCTGGTTGGATTCTGCAGCTGGACCTGGATGTCCCCACAGCCTCGGACTCCGTGTCCGGTCTTAGTGTCTTCAGCCAGGACGAGCTATCTGGCTTCCAGCCCCTGGCACTCGCTCCTGCTCCTACAGAGCTCCTAGTTCTTGCTTTCCCTCTCCAGGCTCTGACTCACTCCTAATCCCGCCCCAGACCCAGTTTATAAGGGCAGATTCCTCCCCTCCCAGGTCTGGGCAGGCGGTGTTGCATGCTTAGGGCTCCTGACCAGAGAAACCTCCCACTTGCTCTCAGACGTAATATTTCTATTACTGTGGTAACCAGACCCCTGGGGTGCCACATTCCCCCCTAGTAAAATTTAGTACTCCGGGACTAAACATATTTTTAAAGAAACATAAATGCAGGGTATAACAATAACAAGACAACATGAAAAAGTACATTTTGTGGTCACGGCGTGTCCGTAACCGGGTGTCCATATCACCCAAGGTGAAGTTTTTGAGAATAGGTAGGGGACCTATCCAAAGAAAACCCCTTGCGTTGGCCTTGGGCGTGGCTGCAAGGCGAGCTAACTACTTTGGGCCACAAGGAGGCCACGCCAGACAGGTTTTCTCTTCTGCGGCAATTGCACTATGTGCAACTATCTACAAGAATTGTTCCGGTTATCCAGCGTCCATAACCTGTTAGTCCATAGAAATCTGCAGGGTAACTGAGAAACATAATTAATAACAGGCAACAACAAAAACCATAAACATTTTCAAGAAACAAGTAAATTTACAGTGTATTACTTTATATTCTCCAGCGAGCGGGCATCTGACCTCTAGTGAACCTACGGAGCTCACTAACTGGTCCTGCACTACAGGGTGTAGGAGGTGTTATGGGTAAGCTGGGCAGCTGTCTGCGTACTCTTTGGCTCACTAGGGGTTACGGCAGGCTCACTACTAGCAGAGGGTTGATCCTCCTGCGCAGCTGGTGTGGACTCTTCTGCCTCCTGGGCCGGCTGCTCTTCCAGCTCTACCTGGTCTTCTGTAGGCACTTGAGGGGCTGGCTGGAGAAAGGTGAGGACGGGCACCACTATAGCGTTGTTTACTTGTGTCCAGGACCGGGGAAAGTCTCCGAGTACGGTGCTGATCATTTCCTCCTTTTCCTCTACGGGTTGAGTGTTTTCCTGATCTTCATCCGTGCTTTGCAACTTTTGTGGTAACCAGACCCCTGGGGTGCCACATATACATCCATCCTCCATAGGAATTGCAAAGTGATCGATGGGGATGCCGATTGTTGGATCTACATCAATCTGATAGTGATGACCCACCATAAGGAGAGATCATCAGTATCCAAATTTTCAACAAACCCTTTAGCAGGATATTCTTATTTTAGATATTCATGGCAAATCTAAGAGATATATCTCATAGGTGCAAGTCCCAACGCTAGGGCACACACCTATCTCGGGTGTTCTTGACTGTTTTTTTAATTGCCCGAGATGTCAACAGAGCGAGACCAGAATGCCATCAACAGAGAGTGATGAGCATGCGCAGCCACCTCTTTTCTTACAGTGGCCATGGCACTAGGCAGGAAAGTTTTTTTTCAGAACCCCATAGTTCATACATGTGTGAATATGTCATAAACGTCTATGATGTAAATGTGGCACCCCAGGGGTCTGGTTTTCCACAGTAATGTAATGTTATGTCTGAGAGCAGGTGGGAGGTCCTTTGGTCAGGGATCCTGTGCATGCCACACCTCCTGCCCAGTCTTGGGAGGGGAAGAACTTCCCCTGTATAAACCCGGGGCTGAGGCAGGGTGAGTGAGACAAGTGGAGTAGAGACAAGAAGCAGCATAGGAAACAGCAGAGTTACAAGGAGTCAGGGGCTGGCAGCCGCAGAGCTCGCCCTGACTAAGAAGACTTCTTTCCGGACCCGGAGTCCGAGGCTGTGGGGACTAACTCCTACCCAGCAGCAGAATCCGTCAGGCAGGGGATTTCAGGTCCTCTGGCCCAGAAGCCCGAAGGCACGGTCACACGCGTGGGACCAGCACCGCCATCGTGGAGCGGAAGCCATTAGAAGGCCCCGAGTCACCGGCCATACGGGTGAGCACCACACGGTACACTCAGGGACGTGGGCTACTTACATCAGCTTCTAGCAAGGTAGCCAGAAGAGTACAGTCAGTTTGGGAGGCCTACAACTACGCCTGGCCAGGGGAGATCCCATCTGCTCAAGGACTGACCAGGCCCCGTTCGCTAGCAAGTACTCCGGGAGGGTCTATCATTGTCACCAGTAAAGACCCTGAACTACACCGTACCGTCTCTGAGTGGTTCCTGCTACCCCCATCATCCACGTTGGCTGCCCTGAGACCATACCCCTCCCGTTGGGGGTTATACTATCACGCTGCATAATCCTACCATCGGCCTCAGCGGTCTGCCCCGCAGCAGCAGCTCCCTGGCTGCACTCAACGGGTGGCGTAGTCATCAACTATTTACTACTAGTAGACTGCCGTCCAGTTTGACTCCCTGGGCACGGACCGGGTCACCGCCACGAGACTACAACCCTCCACGGATCCGGCTCCGGGTAAGCTCCCGCGTGCGCACCGCAGCGCGACACAGGCCCAGGG
The DNA here is from genome assembly GCF_046119375.1 of Phyllobates terribilis. NCBI lineage: Eukaryota > Metazoa > Chordata > Amphibia > Anura > Dendrobatidae > Phyllobates > Phyllobates terribilis. The sequence goes on from NW_027362767.1 coordinate 43,377,748, forward strand.
GCGCGTCAACTTTGGCGTAGCCGGCAGGATCTCGTGCCCGCAACCACCGGGTACTGCGTGCCTGAAAAGCAAAGACTGTTCAAACTTACCAGTGGTGAAGATTCCCGCTATCCGTGGAGGTTTCCCGCCATCCGGCGCCATCTTCTACCTTCTTCCCGCCATCCGCGAAGTTTTCCCGCCATCCGGCGCCATCTTCGACCTTCTTCCCGCCATCCGTGGAGTTTTCCCGCCATTGGACGCCATCTTGAGGACGCCGCGCGGGAAGAAGAGGGGCGTGGACTCCGAAAGCGCGCGAGAACTGAAGCCCCGCCTCACGTCCGGACGTTGCGTAAGGTCCTGGAAAGAGCCCAGCAGACGCCGACGTCACAGGAGCGCGACGGAAGGTCCTCAACCCTGACGATCCACTGCGGAGCCGCGGCCTACGGAAGAGGATCATCGCAAGGTAGGCCACGGTCCACTAGGGGGGAGGAAGATGTCGGATACGGAGGAGAGCTTCACTGCCTCAACCCCCGCCAGCGCTACCGCTGCTGCAGTTATGCCCTTCACCATGCCCTATATCCCGGGAGCAGCTTGGCTACCCCAGTACTCAGGGGAGTCACATACCCTGCATGACTTTAGAGAAAAGCTGGATAGCCTCTTCCAGGTGTACCCCCTCACAGAAGAGCAAAAAGTGAGCATCCTGGTGGCCCAACTAACAGGGGCAGCCAAAAGGGAAGTAAAATCCTGGCCACCTGGGAGGAAGACTGTCGCAGGGATACTAACCCGGCTGAAGGACACCTTTGATACCCGCACCTCAGCCGAGATTAAGCTTAGATTCTACGGGTGCAAGCAGCGAGCGCATGAGAGTATAAGGGACTATGCACTAAACCTACAAGAGGCCCTGAGGGCCATAAAGCAGACCGACCCTGATGGGGTGGGAAACGAGGACAGGCTGTTGACTGAACAATTTATAGAGGGTTTATATTGCAATGCCCACCGAACCCAGTTGCGGGCAATGGCCTTACAGGATCCCCATCTGGACTTTGCACAGTTCAAGGACAGAGCCATCCGGGTGCTCCGAGAACCGGCACCAGGTGGCGTTGTGACCCACAGACGCCCCACTACCACTTACTACCAGGAGGCGGCGCCCTTGTCAGCAGGGCCTGTGGGAGCTGATGCGCAGGCTTTGGACAATGACCCGGCTCCAGACCTACACCATCAGGTCCAAGAGCTAGCTAAGAGCGTTGCTGCGCTAACCCGAACTGTGCAGTCTTTACAGGTTTCCACCCCAGGGAAGATCCAGCTGGCATCCGGACCGGAGGACATCCCGTGGCGTCGACCAAGGAGGACCCCACCGGCCAGAGGAAGACCCAGTGACCGATACAGTGAGGACGGACGACCCATCTGCCGCCGCTGCAATCAACCCGGACATATGGCAAGGTACTGTTCTTTAAACGGGCACAACCTGGGGTAGAGGGCCAACCCCCAGGAAAAAGATCACCAGGCCCATCGAACTGGCGCGACAGATATGTGGGAGGACGTCCAGTCTTGCCTGTGGTACTGGATGGCATTCCCATGAGTGCCCTACTGGACACCGGGTCACAGGTCACCACCATCCCGTACGTGCTCTTCAAGCAGTACTGGAATGACTCGGATATTACCCGCTACCCCGACGACGACTTGAGTATCATCGCCAGCAATGGTCAGCCCGTGCCACAGATCGGATTTAAAGAGGTGACCATCAAAATTGGTAGAGTCGAACTGGCCGCACAGGGACTGATCATTGTAGATATTGATAAACATGAGAGTCACCCAAAAATAACTCTAGGAACTAATGTAATTGAAAATTGTCTTGCAGAGGTGATTTTCCTTTTACAGCAGGTTGCCAAGAATGCCAGCTCCGGCGAGCAGCGGGTGCTCCAGAAAGAGATCCGGGCACTGATGCAACGGCAACAAGTGGAACTCTCCGGCGGTGAGATTGGTAGCGTAAGAATGTGTGACCCTTTTCCTATTGCCATGCCCCCAAAAAGTGAAATGATGATTTGGTGCCAGGCAGCTATTGGTCTGAGAGGTAGAGATTACCAGGCAATGGTAGAACCAGTTTACTCAGACAGTAGGCCCACCATTTTGACAGCACGGGGGGTCGTCAATGTACGCCATGGGAGGGTGCCCGTTCGCATAATAAATATCGGGGAGAGGGAAGTGTACCTGCCCCGGTATGCCACGCTAGCCAAATTATATATCACTAATCAAAATTCTATACAATCTGTGGAACCCTTGCCTCCATCTCACCCGGAGGAAGGTAACGGCTCTAAGAAAGACATGGAGGACTGGTGTCAGCAACTACATCTGGGTACTGACTCCACTCCCTCACATCAGAAACAAGGAGTCTATCGGGTGGTTCAAGAGTATGAGAGAGTGTTTAGTAAACACCCGTTAGACTTCGGGCGAGTCAAGGGGGTAGAACATCGCATCCCCACGGGAGATCATCCTCCCATAAAAGAGAGGTATCGACCCGTACCCCCTGCACATTACCAACACGCCAAGGGGATGCTTAGAGACATGAAGGAGGCTGGGGTAATCCGGGATAGTTGTAGCCCCTGGGCAGCCCCATTAGTTTTAGTCAAAAAGAAAGACAACACCATGAGGATGTGTGTAGATTACCGGAAAATCAACCGTATCACACACAAGGATGCGTACCCCTTACCAAGGATAGAGGAGTCATTGGCTGCTTTAAGATCTGCTAACTTCTTCTCTACCTTGGATCTCACTAGCGGGTACTGGCAGGTTCCTGTAGCAGAGGCGGACCGGGAGAAGACCGCATTCACCACCCCGATGGGACTTAGCGAGTTCACCTGCATGCCGTTCGGACTCTGCAACGCACCAGGAACCTTCCAACGCCTAATGGAGTGTTGTCTGGGCCACAGAAACTTCGAGACGGTCCTGTTGTACCTGGACGATGTCATCGTATATTCCAAGACGTATGAGGACCACCTGAAACACCTGGCGGAAGTGTTCGAGGCTCTGGCGAGTTACGGCCTAAAGGTGAAACCCTCCAAGTGTCACCTCCTGAAACCAAAGGTGCAGTACCTGGGACACGTAGTGAGCGCTGACGGAGTGGCTCCCGACCCTGATAAAATCACCGCAATTAAGGAATGGCCAAGCCCCTCCAGCGTAAAAGAAGTGCGGCAGTTCCTCGGGTTGGTAGGCTACTACCGAAGGTTTATTCCCGGTTTCACCAAAAAGGCAGCACCTATGCAGGACCTCCTGATAGGCCAGTCCCGGAAGGCCAAGAACCAGAAGCCGCCCTTCAAATGGGAAGAGCTGGAAGAAGAGTCCTTCCGCCAGCTGAAGATGGCCCTCACGGGGGACGAAATCCTGGCGTACCCGGATTATAGCCAGCCCTTTATCCTCTACACCGACGCCAGTAACATCGGGCTAGGAGCCGTACTGTCCCAGATCCAGCAGGGGAAGGAACGAGTAATCGCCTACGCCAGCCGAAAACTGCGACCCACCGAAAGGAACCCCGAGAATTACAGCTCATTTAAGTTAGAGTTCCTGGCCGTAGTATGGGCAAGCACTGAGCGCTTTAAGCATTACCTCGCTTCTTCCCAGTTCACCGTGTACACGGATAACAACCCGCTGACACACCTGGACACGGCAAGACTCGGTGCCCTGGAGCAGAGGTGGATGGCCCGTCTGTCCAACTACGAGTTCACAATTAAATACCGGGCAGGACGCTCCAATACCAACGCGGACGCCCTGTCCAGGATGCCCAACCTGCCGGACGGAGGAGAAGATCCGGAGGGACTGGAAGAAGTTGAACTCCCTGCGTTCCACCGTCATGGGACTATTCAGTATTCCCACCGGGTAAGGAGTAAGCAGGCTGCTACGTTGAACCCCTTACCCCACTACAACTGGGCGGAAACGCAAGACAGCGACCCTGCCGTCCGACTGGTGAAGGAGATGCTGACTCGGCCGGAGGCTCGCCTTGAACCAGACGCTCCGGAGGAAGCCAAACAACTATGGGCAGAGAAGAGTCGACTGTTCCTTTACAAAGGGAAGTTGTGCCGCAGAATGGTTAACTCCCGGACGCATGAATTACTCTGGCAAGTAGTGGTGCCACGAAGAGACGCAGCCATGGTGATGGAGGCATACCACGACGGAGCTGGACACTTTGGGTGGAAAAAGCTGGAGTTCCTGCTGCGCGAGCGGTTCCACTGGGTAGGCATGAGGGGAACCATCGAGAAGTGGTGCAGAGATTGTGGCCCGTGCAACCTGAGAAGGAAGGACCGAGCCAGCCAGAAGACTCCCCTGCAGTCCATCGTCACCCGGCAACCGTTGGAACTGGTAGCCTTGGATCATGTAAAACTGACCCCAAGCAGAAGTGGCTACGTCTACGCGTTAACCATCGTGGATCATTACTCCCGGTTCTTGGTTGTCGTCCCCGTCAAGGACTTAACGGCTCAAACAGCAGCTAGAGCCTTCCAGCAGCACTTCTGCCGTCCACACGGGTACCCGGACCAAGTGCTGACGGACCAGGGACCTGCCTTTGAAGCGGAGGTCTTTCAGGAATTCTGCAATCTGTATGGCTGCCGGAAGATAAGGACGACACCCTACCATCCGCAGACTAATGGACTTTGTGAAAAAATGAACCAGGTGGTAATGGATCTTCTAAAAACGTTGCCCCTGGAAGAACGCAGTCTGTGGCCTGAAAAGTTGCCCGATCTGGTGGACCTATACAACCACATCCCGGTAGGTTCCACCAACTGTACCCCGGCTTACCTAATGAGGGCAAGACCTGGTAAGTTACCTGTTGACCTGGAAATGGGAGTCCTGACCCCCGAGGACACTTCACCAGAAACAGACTGGGACACAGAGAGGCAGCAGCAGTACCGGAGAGTACAGGAGAGCGTGGAGCGAAGTCTCTGTCAGGCTAGGGAAAGACAAGAGAAAACTTACAACCAGTATGCTCCCGCTGTTCCCCTGGTACCCGGAGAGCAGGTCTTGAAGAGGAAGAGACGGCTCCACAAGTTGGACGACCAGTGGGAGAAGGACCCGTACACCGTACTGCCCTCAAGCCACGAGAACCCGAAGGTCTGTACCATCAGTAAAGACGGAGGGGAAACCACAGCCATTGTATCCCGGGACCACCTGAAGAAGTGTCCCGAACAACTGAGGAACCCTGAAGAGGAACAAGAAGACCATCGACCCGTGGAAGAAAGGGAAGATATGGTTAGTACCGTGCTCGGGGACTTCCCTCAGTCTTGGACTCAAGTCAATGGTGCAGTTGTGGTACCCGTACTCACCTTCCTCCAACCATCATCCCAAGAACCTACGGAGCAACGGGTAGAGCTGGAAGAACAGCCGGTCCAGGAGGCAGAAGACTCCACACAAGCAGAACAGGAGAATCAACCCTCTGCTTATAGTGAGCCTGCCGTACCCCTAGTGAGACAAAGAGCCGGTAGACAGCTGCCCAGTTTACCCTTGACAGCTCCTACACCCTGTAGTTCAGGGCCAGACAGTCAGCTCCGTAGGTCCACTCGGGCCACTAGAGGCCAGTTACCCGCACGCTGGAGAATTTAAAGTGTATAAATTGTTTTATTTATGTTTTTCTGTGTCTTGTTGCTTGTGTATAATGTTGTGTTTCTAGTTATTTTTAGGAATCCTTGGTGGATTTACCGGGAATCCTTGTACATAGTTGGAGCGTAACCCAGGATGGACTAGAGACTGTTAAGGACTCGGGGTAGGACAGACCCCTACCTGGTTACGTCTCCCTGTGTTGGTGAAATGGACACCTTGCTCTCTTCAGAGACTGCACCCGGTTGCGGACACGCCGTAACCATCTTTATATGTTTTCTTATTGTATTATTAATGTTTTTGCCTTGTTATGTTTTTCTAAATGTGTTTAGTCCCGGAGTACTAAATTTCACTAGGGGGGAATGTGGCACCCCAGGGGTCTGGTTTTCCACAGTAATGTAATGTTATGTCTGAGAGCAGGTGGGAGGTCCTTTGGTCAGGGATCCTGTGCATGCCACACCTCCTGCCCAGTCTTGGGAGGGGAAGAACTTCCCCTGTATAAACCCGGGGCTGAGGCAGGGTGAGTGAGACAAGTGGAGTAGAGACAAGAAGCAGCATAGGAAACAGCAGAGTTACAAGGAGTCAGGGGCTGGCAGCCGCAGAGCTCGCCCTGACTAAGAAGACTTCTTTCCGGACCCGGAGTCCGAGGCTGTGGGGACTAACTCCTACCCAGCAGCAGAATCCGTCAGGCAGGGGATTTCAGGTCCTCTGGCCCAGAAGCCCGAAGGCACGGTCACACGCGTGGGACCAGCACCGCCATCGTGGAGCGGAAGCCATTAGAAGGCCCCAAGTCACCGGCCATACGGGTGAGCACCACACGGTACACTCAGGGACGTGGGCTACTTACATCAGCTTCTAGCAAGGTAGCCAGAAGAGTACAGTCAGTTTGGGAGGCCTACAACTACGCCTGGCCAGGGGAGATCCCATCTGCTCAAGGACTGACCAGGCCCCGTTCGCTAGCAAGTACTCCGGGAGGGTCTATCATTGTCACCAGTAAAGACCCTGAACTACACCGTACCGTCTCTGAGTGGTTCCTGCTACCCCCATCATCCACGTCGGCTGCCCTGAGACCATACCCCTCCCGTTGGGGGTTATACTATCACGCTGCATAATCCTACCATCGGCCTCAGCGGTCTGCCCCGCAGCAGCAGCTCCCTGGCTGCACTCAACGGGTGGCGTAGTCATCAACTATTTACTACTAGTAGACTGCCGTCCAGTTTGACTCCCTGGGCACGGACCGGGTCACCGCCACGAGACTACAACCCTCCACGGATCCGGCTCCGGGTAAGCTCCCGCGTGCGCACCGCAGCGCGACACAGGCCCAGGGGCGCGTCATAAACAACTCTAAATACAATTCTGTCTAACTGTGGCCACCACTACAGAGACCTTCCTGTATACAAGTTATACATTACATATATTAAAAAGCTTGCAGTAAGCTCCCCCTAGTAATGGCTGCCGACTGTGAGAACTTTATCTTTTAAGGATATTTTTAATCAAACACCATCATTAGTGAGAGATGTCTCTGCTATGATAGAAGTAAAAAAAGTTATCACTATTATCACCTCCAATGTGAACAAGACACAATGTGGAACAGCACAGCTCTATATACTGCCTACTGACTGTTTTCTGGTACTGCAGTTCTGCTCCTATTCTTGTCAATGGGAGCAGTGCCCTGCAGTGGCCACTGAACATTGTACACAGCTGTGGTATTCCACTCCATACGTGGTTTACATCTGGCCACCACTGGACCTCCACTCATCTGATATTTAAGACCTACCCTATGGATGGTCATCCAGAGTTTAGCTGAAGATGAAGCAGAAAACACCTAAAATCCAGTATTAGAAAAAGAAAGCGAATTGTGGGTAACCATACTGAAAGTACCTAAACAGAGTGGTAAATTCTAGTGACTTCACTTGAGTGTATGTAAAAGCATCCAAATTCTCAGGAGACGCCTTTAACATTTGCAGAAAAGACGACAGGAATATATTGTATATATTGTAGTTTTGTATGTGCAATACCTCAATGCAGACAATGCGACTCAATGCTGCTCATATACAATGACATTAAAAAGAAAATCCATGTGTCTGTCATCGAGTCATAAATAGTCAGACTGTGAAAGCACAAGAATCTCATTATAAGCCTCCGCTGACCTTCTCAGTCCTAATACTTAGGAGATTTTTAATGCAGCTAATTAAAATTAGTTCACACACAGTTTGGAGGTCAGTGCCAACCAGACATACCTAGACATGACTCTGGTTTTATTAACCAGTCTGGACAAACAGCTTCCAAAGAGCCCCGGAAATTTCTGTATTTGAAAGAACATTGACTGATGTTAACTCTCCAGACCAGTTTCCTGTGTTAATTCCAAGCACTTGCTTGACCGTGTCAGGGTGGGTACAAGTATGGGGGACACTTCATATGGTGAGTTACCGGTAACAGTAATTTTGGGAAAGAAAGATACCCAGGATATAACCCCTTACACTACAATACAGGCACATATCTTTCTCACTCTTCCCATTAAGAGAAATCCTCTAATTCAGCTTTTATGCAGGCATGCAGCATGGTATAAATATGATTTACAGGGAATTTTCTTGAGAATTCAAGCACTTCTAAGGACAATAGATCCAAGAACAAGATGAAAAAAATCTAACGCAAAACCATTGATCTTGCATATAATGCACAGCTCCATTAAGATGTCTGCATGTTTAGTTCTGCGGTCGTCCTAAATCCATTCAAGCTGTATGATTCCATAGTTCATTATGCATTTATGTTTTACTAGTTGCTTCGGGTGTTATCCTTTCCCAGATCTTCATAAGACCCTTTCATATATTTGCAACCTTTGATCTCTCCTAAATTACCTTCCCTTTCTTCCTCCTTATTGTCAAATCTGTTCCATGCCCTGGAGGAAAAAACTTAGAACTCTTTTTTTAAGGATCATCTTGTTCATCACAGTATTCCTGTCAGTTTCAAGGAATCCAGTGAAGTTAGGAATCTTTCCAATATTGGACCTTAAAAAAGTCACAGGGACATTAAGACGAGAGGAAAAAAGGACAGCACTAAATATAGAAAGTTTCCCACGACCTTTAACTTTGACTTGGTATAACACAGATCCACCTTATTAATTCATACTGGAATTTTTATTAAAAGAAAAATGAAAAAAAAAATTCAATTCAGCTTAACTGCTTTAATGCCAGCAGAGCAGCAAGGTGCAATCAGATGCCGGAAATAACAAACATGGTACAGTTGGGCAGAAGGTTGCCTCTGCCCATTTGAAATTTCTCCAGTTCTGCTTCTTGCTGGTGCAAGTAGGGACGCAACTGATCCTAATCGATTGTTCCTCATTTTTAGATATATAAGCAACAGTCATTTATATTGCATTCAAGCATTACAGGGTCATTCCATTTTTCAGCAAAGTATTAAAATACCTTTTTATTTATACACATATACAGTGCCTACAAGTAGTATTCAACCCCCTGCAGATTTAGCTGGTTTGATAAGATGCAAATAAGTTAGAGCCTTAAAACTGCAAACGAGAGTAGGTTTTATGAACAGAAGCATAAATCTTACAAACCAAAAAGTTATGTTGCTCAGTTGAATTTTATTAAATTTTAAACATAAAAGTGTGGGTCAATTATTATACAACCCCTATGTTTAATATTTTGTGGAATAACCCTTGTTTTCAATTACAGCTAATAATCGTCTTTTATAAGACCTGATCAGGCCGGCACAGGTCTGTGGAGTTATCTTGGCCCACTCCTCCATGCAGATCTTCTCCAAGTTATCTAGGTTCTTTGGGTGTCTCATGTGGACTTTATTCTTGAGCTCCTTCCACAAGTTTTCAATTGGGTTAAGGTCAGGAGACTGACTAGGCCACTCCAACACCTTGACTTTTTCCCTCTTGAACCAGGCCTTGGTTTTCTTGGCTGTGTGCTTTGGGTCGTTGTCTTGTTGGAAGATGAAATTACGACCCATCTTAAGATCATTGATGGAGGAGCGGAGGTTCTTGGCCAAAATCTCCAGGTAGGCCGTGCTATCCATCTTCCCATGGATGCGGACCAGATGGCCAGGCCCCTTGGCAGAGAAACAGCCCCACAGCATGATGCTGCCACCACCATGCTTGACTGTAGGGATGGTATTCTTGGGGTCGTATGCAGTGCCATCCAGTCTCCAAACGTCACGTGTGTGGTTGGCACCAAAGATCTCGATCTTGGTCTCATCAGACCATAGAACCTTGAACCAGTCTGTCTCAGAGTCCTCCAAGTGATCATGAGCAAACTGTAGACGAGCCTTGACATGACGCTTTGAAAGTAAAGGTACCTTACGGGCTCGTCTGGAACGGAGACCATTGCGGTGGAGTACGTTACTTATGGTATTGACTGAAACCAATGTCCCCACTGCCATGAGATCTTCCCGGAGCTCCTTCCTTGTTGTCCTTGGGTTAGCCTTGACTCTTTGGACAAGCCTAGCCTCGGCAAGGGAGGACACTTTCAAAGGCTGTCCAGGTCGTGGAAGGCTAACAGTAGTTCCATAAGCCTTCCACTTACGGATGATGCTCCCAACAGTGGAGACAGGTAGGCCCAACTCCTTGGAAAGGGTTTTGTACCCCTTGCCAGCCTTGTGACCCTCCACGATCTTGTCTCTGATGGCCTTGGAATGCTCCTTTGTCTTTCCCATGATGACCATGTCTGAGTGCTGTTCACAAGTTTGGGGAGGGTCTTAAATAGTCAGAAAAGGCTGGCAAAAGAGATCTTTAATCCAAACATGTGAAGCTCATTATTCTTGGTGCCTGAACTACTTCTTAATACTTTTGGGGGACCAAACAGAATTCTTGTGGTTTGAGGGGTTGAATAATAAATGACACTCTGAATTAACTTTTAACGTTTTTTAAAAAAAAAAAAATTTGCTGCAGTGCATTTCCCACTTCCAGGCTGATCTACAGTACAAATGTCACAATGCCAAGTTAATTCCGCATGTGTCAACCAGCTAAATCTGCAGGGGGTTGAATACTACTTGTAGGCACTGTATATATATATATATATTTATATATATATATATATATATATATATATATATAAGGCAGCACGGTGGCTCAGTGGTTAGCCTTGAAGCGCTGGGGTCCTGGGTTAAAATCCAATCAAGGACAACATCTGCAAGGTATTTGTATGTTCTCTCTGTGTTTGCGTGGGTTTCCTATTGAGTCTCCGGTTTCCTCCCACACTCCAAAGACATCCTGATAGGGAATCTAGATTGTGAGCCCCAATGGGGACAGTGCAGATAATGTCTGTAAAGCGCTGTGGAATTATTGGTGCTATTTAAGTGAGTTAAATAAATAAATATATATATACAGTTCTGCTCACCATTATTGGCACCCCCAGATGCAGCAAAGCAACCCCACAGCATTATGGATCCTCCACCATACTTTTTTTTAAATTAGATACATTTTTATTCATTTAAAGAAAAAATAAAGAAATACAACTTCAACACAACAATTTTCCATTTTCTTATTAGCAAAAAGAACCCCACCCTCAACCCCCCCCCTTTAACGGACAACAATAATCCATCAACGTTATATAAGATATGGTCCAATATCACACAAAACATTCTATAACCATTTCAATGCATTTTGTAGTGTATTTGACGCGCCCCCTGGGACATATTCCTTTTTGAGGGGAATACCCGGCACCGGATCAGATGGGGGGGTTGTAGTCTCCGAGCGGCTGTGACCCGGCCCCGTGCCCAGGGCGTCAAGCTCAGTGTTATGTGGCAGTCCTACAGATGTTATTAAGAGTTCTTTTGTGTCGACTACGCCACCCGTTGTGATGCGGTCACTGTGGCCGCCGCTGCAGCAGGGTCCGCTGAGGCTGATGGTGGGTGCGCAGCTTGGTGGGATAACCCCCAACGGGAGGGGTATAGCCTCAGAGGGGACAGGCGCAGAGGATGGGGGTTGTGGTGGTGTAGTGCAGACGGCAGTGAAGACAGAGTCGGGTTGTGCAGTTAAGGGTGTTTACTTACTGCAGATGTTGTACTGGTCACTCCAGCTGCTAGTGACCACCCGAGCCGTGCTGGGTCCACCAGGTCCTGGATCCAGCCAACCCCCAAACAAGTCCGGAGCGTGGCCCTGAGCTCTCCCTCTGTCCTTTCTTCAGCCGTCCCCACCAGTGATCCACCTAGGTCCAGCTCCCTCGGGCCTGCTGTTGGGACACCCTTGGCCTTGGGTTCCCTGACCCTTCATGTGGTGTGCCTTCGGGGTGAATGTGGTGGGTGGCCGTGGCAGATGCTGCCCACGGCCTCCGGTCTCTGGCTGGGGATTGTTTTTACCCCCACCAGTTTGGGTTCCGGTACCTTTTTGCTGACTCCTCACCCGGTGCTCTAATTTGGGTTCTTGGGTCCCTTCAGTCTTCCCCCTCTGGGTCTTTCTCTGCTCCACTCTCTCTCTCTCCAGGGCTGCTGTTTCCTTCTCTCTGCCGATTTGTTCTCTGCATCAGACAGGCTCTTCTCCAACTGACTTGTTCTCTACAACTGACTCTGATTCTAGTTGGTGCCCACCTTATATATCCCTCTATGTGTGAGCTCAGGTGACCAGCACCCAATGAGCTCCTATCACTACCCAGACTGCTCCCCCTATCTGCCCCTACACTACATGGGATGTTCCACCCCCCTCCCACTCCAGCCAGGAACAGACTCGGTCGTACCTGCACATTTCTAAGTGGGAGTACCGTTGGTCTGTTCCTCGGAAATGGGATGTATGTAGTGCATGCAGCCTACCGAGCTCAGTCCCACACTCCATCCTTACCCGGGAGTGGAATATCACACCTCTGGGTTGAGGTGCAATACCCCTGTAGCAGCCGGATCCTCAGGGTGCTACATTCCCCCCTGGTAAATCACAGCACGTCCTCGGGCTGTAAGATAAAAACAACACCAAACATACATTTTTTTTTCATAAACATATAAAACATTATATATATATATAAAACATTCTCGTCGCCTCTGGCTCCTCCTCCGGTCACTGTGCAACGTGTGTCCGGGAAAAGTGCGACAGTCTCTTAGAAAAACTGGTTTTCCTATAAAACCGGTAGGGGGCGCTTTAGGAAGCGCAACTATATACAGGGGAAGTTGGCCGCTCTCAGTCCTCGGCCAGGTAGAGGGAAGGGAATGGCTGCTCACAGTCCTCAGCCTGTGGGATTAAGGGGTTAACGGGTAAACAGTTCACTCAGCTGGTCCCAACGGGGACTATATTATCAACAGTAACAGTTTCAGTTTATGGTGCCCCGACGGGCAACTATATACAGCTCCTGCTTCGCTGTACTTAATGACGGCGTCCTCCTGCTTTTTCTTGGTGATATGGTGTTGCTTCAGACCCGTCCGGGTCCTCTGGCTCCTCCTCCCCGTACCGCAACTCCTCCTCGGTCAAGCGGTGTACGTGGAGGGCGTAAGGTCCTTTGGCACACTTGTGCCGGGTGAAAGTGACCTCGTCTCCGACGTAGAGGTCACGGCCTTTGTGACCTTCCGGCAGGTGGGACTCCACATCTCTGCGCGTGACAAAGACGTCGCCGGGGGTGTTGTTGTCTCGAATGAAGCCCCACCCATGCTGCTGGTTGAACTTGATTACAGTCCCGGTGGTACGGGGACTGTGCGCTGCACGGGGGTCCCTCCTGGTCCGGCTCTTCTGCTCGGCGCTCCTTATTTGGGCCTGTTGTTCCCGGACCCGCCTCTCTCTCCGCTCCCTTGCAAACTCCTCGAGCTGTTGGCGGCAGCACTCAGCACGCTCCGCTGCAGCTGCCCTGGTTTCCTGAGTGAACCCCATTAGATCTTCTCCGGTGGGGTCCCACTCAAACTGCGCTTCCGCTAGCGGGGGCGAGATCCTTATTACGGGCTTCGGAGCCGGAATCAGGGGTGCACACATGGCCCCAACCCTCCTCTGGTGCTCCAGTTCGTAATACTTCTGGGGCCAGATGAAAGGCTGCCCGTCCGGCCACGTGTGCTGGGCAAACAAGTCCTCTCCCAGACGCGGCACCCTTGGTTTTACGGGTGCGGGCGCGGTGGTGGTGGCGCCCGGGTTGCCCAGGCCTTGCGGCCAGGCCTGGGGCACCTGGAAGGTGAAGGGCACCGTTAATACGGCGGCGCCCTGGGCTACCTGGCCTTGCGACCAGGCCGGAGGCTCCGCGGAGGTAGGGGGCGCTGTTGGTGATGTGACGCCCGGGAATTCTAGGCCCTGCGACCAGGCTGGTGGTACTTCCTGCTTGGTCACGCTCGGGGTCGAGGCGTGTGACGTCACAGGGGTCGCGGCGGCGGCTTCCGGTTGGGGCCTAGTCTGCGTCGGTGACATGGCGTTTTCGGGCACAGCAGGGGGACTTTCGGGCTCTGCGACGGGGAGCTGGGGCAGGTAAGCGGTGTCACGGCTTGGGGTATAGGCGTCCCCTTTACCTGCCTCCATGCGTTCGGCTCCCTCCTCGGCGCCGTCTCCGGCCTTGGGTCCTCCCGCGCCATCCTCAGAGGCGGTCTGCTTCCTCATCTCGGCTGGCGTGCTCCGGGTCTTGGTTTGCTGGGCCATCTCCCGGCTCCACTCCGCCAATATCTCGCGCTGTACCCGGGCCATCCTCCGTGCGAGGCCCTCCAGGGCAGTCTGTGCACACTCCCGGTCTCGGGGGAGCTGCGCTAAGATCTCCGCTAGACCTAGCGGGGTTGTGGACTCTAGCAGGCTCCTGACCATCGGGTCGGTGCTGCTCTGCTCTTCTTCCGGCAGGCTCCTGGCCAGCGGGCCGGTGCTGCTCTGCCCTCCTTCCTCGGTCTCTAGCAGACTCCTGGCCAGCGGGCCGGTGCTGTTCTGCTTTCTCTCCATCTCCGGGTGAGCTTCTCCGCTACTCCTCGTTAGACCTCTTGCTTCCGGGTCCGCTCGCTCCAGACTGCTCCAGGCGGCACCCATCTTTTCTCTTTTCTTTCGTCTCCTCCCACTTCGAGGGCGGTCCCGGGGCAACTCGGTGACTGTCAGCTCCAGGGGTAGTTCTTTCACGCTGACAGACACCTCCAGCATCACAGTCTCTGTTGGTGGGGGCGGTTTCCACTTTTGGCGCCATTTTCTGTCCTGGCCCACGATGGGAGGTGGCCTCTTGCCCTCCTTTGGCACGCCCATAATGGCGTCCGCTGCTCTTCCAAGGCGGGAAATCTGCGGTTTTGGCGGGAAGCGTCGCCCAGTGGCGGGAAACTCTGCAGATGGCGGGAACAAGTTGGAAATGGCGGACAATCGGCGGGAAACGACTGGTGATGGAGTCCGATGGCGTGGACCCTCCGGAACCGGCAGGAGACTTCTTTCTGAGGTAAACTTGCACTTTTCTTCAGGCACGCAGTACCCGGGTGTTGCGGGCACGTAATCCTGCCGACTACGCCAAAGTTGACGCGCCCCCTGGGACATATTCCTTTTTGAGGGGAATACCCGGCACCGGATCAGATGGGGGGTTGTAGTCTCCGAGCGGCTGTGACCCGGCCCCGTGCCCAGGGCGTCAAGCTCAGTGTTATGTGGCAGTCCTACAGATGTTATTAAGAGTTCTTTTGTGTCGACTACGCCACCCGTTGTGATGCGGTCACTGTGGCCGCCGCTGCAGCAGGGTCCGCTGAGGCTGATGGTGGGTGCGCAGCTTGGTGGGATAACCCCCAACGGGAGGGGTATAGCCTCAGAGGGGACAGGCGCAGAGGATGGGGGTTGTGGTGGTGTAGTGCAGACGGCAGTGAAGACAGAGTCGGGTTGTGCAGTTAAGGGTGTTTACTTACTGCAGATGTTGTACTGGTCACTCCAGCTGCTAGTGACCACCCGAGCCGTGCTGCGTCCACCAGGTCCTGGATCCAGCCAACCCCCAAACAAGTCCGGAGCGTGGCCCTGAGCTCTCCCTCTGTCCTTTCTTCAGCCGTCCCCACCAGTGATCCACCTAGGTCCAGCTCCCTCGGGCCTGCTGTTGGGACACCCTTGGCCTTGGGTTCCCTGACCCTTCATGTGGTGTGCCTTCGGGGTGAATGTGGTGGGTGGCCGTGGCAGATGCTGCCCACGGCCTCCGGTCTCTGGCTGGGGATTGTTTTTACCCCCACCAGTTTGGGTTCCGGTACCCTTTTGCTGACTCCTCACCCGGTGCTCTAATTTGGGTTCTTGGGTCCCTTCAGTCTTCCCCCTCTGGGTCTTTCTCTGCTCCACTCTCTCTCTCTCCAGGGCTGCTGTTTCCTTCTCTCTGCCGATTTGTTCTCTGCATCAGACAGGCTCTTCTCCAACTGACTTGTTCTCTACAACTGACTCTGATTCTAGTTGGTGCCCACCTTATATATCCCTCTATGTGTGAGCTCAGGTGACCAGCACCCAATGAGCTCCTATCACTACCCAGACTGCTCCCCCTATCTGCCCCTACACTACATGGGATGTTCCACCCCCCTCCCACTCCAGCCAGGAACAGACTCGGTCGTACCTGCACATTTCTAAGTGGGAGTACCGTTGGTCTGTTCCTCGGAAATGGGATGTATGTAGTGCATGCAGCCTACCGAGCTCAGTCCCACACTCCATCCTTACCCGGGAGTGGAATATCACACCTCTGGGTTGAGGTGCAATACCCCTGTAGCAGCCGGATCCTCAGGGTGCTACATATTCACCGGAATCTTTCCTCCAATAGCATTAATCACACCTTCCATGGTGCCCATAGGTTGTCACTGAGTTTGGCATTTTTCCTTTTGAAATAGATTTTCTCCTCCATCCGTACCATATAATCCACCTGCCTTATATACTCTTGTCTAGAGGGAGGTTCCATTCGCACCCAATACCTAGCTATTACCTTTCTAGCTGCATATAAGAGTCTGGCAATTGCCATTTTTGCAACATCATTCCCCACAAGTTCCTCTACATATCCCAACAAGCAAACCACTGGATCTCTAGGAATTATACAGTGATAACGCCCTTCAATTAGGGCAGCTACTTCAGACCAATAGTTTGCAAGTTTTGGGCAACTCCACATAACATGTAGTATACCGGCAGCTTCTGACCTACATCTCGGGCAATCCGAAGTCTCCCGTACCCCTATTCTGAACAAAAAATCAGGCGACCTATACGCTCTGTGAACAAGAAGTAGTTGGGACATTCTGGCAGGTTCACTTAGAGACAACTTGAGGATATATTCTAATATGGATTCCCATTTGTCATCTTCAATGGTACCAACATCTGCTTCCCACTTTCCTTTCGCCAAGACAGGATAATTCAGTAGAAAGGTGTGAAGCAGATCCGCATACACCATAGATATGACGCCTGTTGTACATCCCCCCATACAAATATAATCAATGACGATATCCCTTTGAACAGATAGGTTCCTCATTTTCCCTTGTTTAATAAACGCATGTTTAACCTGTGTATACTGATAGCTGTGTCCGTCCGATAAGTGAAATTCCTCTTTCAACATCTCTAGGGTTTTGATGTTTTGATTATCCATCAGTTGGTAAATGTATTGTACACCCTTTGCCACCCAGCCTCTCAGCTCTCTTATTTTGTAAAATTCACATAGGCTTTCGTTATCCCAAATAGGAGTATACATCGTCAGCCCCACTATGCCTCTGATCTTCTTCACCCTTGTCCACAATTTATGAACTAGGCCACAGGTCGGGTATGACTTGCCCATCTTCCCAAAAAGTCCCGTCTCTAGACCCATTACCAATGTACTCTTTTTAAAATGAAGTTCCAGAACCGCCTGAATAGTCCCCTTCACTGCCCTCTGCGCCCACCCTCTAACATGCTGGGACTGTGCTGCCAAGAAATATACCCATGGGTTTGGTAGGGCGAGGCCCCCCTCCTCTTTCGGCCTCCGGAGAGTCTCCAGCTTAATTCTAGGCTGCCCTCCACCCCAGACCAGATCTCTAAATATTGCATTGATGCGCTGAAACACCGGCTGAGGATTCCACACAGGGGAGTTATGTAAAACATACAACAATTTGGGCATCAGCACCATTTTAAGAAGATTGGTGCGTCCCACCACCGAGAGGCGCGTTTTGCTCCATGTAGATGCTTTATCTTTTAATTTCCCCAGTATCGGGTATACATTCAACTGAAGGTACTCCTTTACTGGCAATGTTATTAGAATTCCAAGATACTTAAATTCTCGTACAAATTTGAGTTGTGTACGCTCCACCTGTTCAACATCTAAACTATCCAGGGTATCTATTTCCATAATATGAGATTTATCCAAATTAATTTGTAACCCAGATAACAAGCCAAATCTACCGATGATAGCTATTGCACCATGTAGTGACATCTGAGGGTCCTGTAAGAATAATAAAATATCATCTGCGTACAACGCTATCTTCTCCTCCGCCACACCATACCGAAATCCCCTCACCACGTCTGACTGTCTCAGTACAGCTGCCAACGGCTCTATGGCCAGGGCAAATAACAGCGGGGAGAGGGGGCAGCCCTGACTGGTTCCTCTTGTCATATCAAATTTATCTGACCGTTTCCCATTTACTCTCAACCTGGCCAACGGGCGTGTACAATGGTGGCCAAAAGTATTAGCACCCCTGCAATTCTGTCAAATAATACTCAGTTTCTTCCTGAAAATGATTGCAATCACAAATTCTTTGGTATTATTATCTTCATTTAATTTGTCTTCAATGAAAAAACACAAAAAGAATTGTCTTAAAGCCAAATTGGATATAATTCCACACCAAACCTAAAAAAGGGGGTGGACAAAAGTATTGGCACTGTTTGAAAAATCATGTGATGCTTCTCTAATTCGTGTAATTAACAGCACCTGTAACTTACCTGTGGCACCTAACAGGTGTTGTCAATAACTAAATCACACTTGCAGCCAGTTAACATGGATTAAAGTTGACTCAACCTCTGTCCTGTGTCCTTGTGTGTACCACATTGAGCATGGAGAAAAGAAAGAAGACCAAAGAACTGTCTGAGGACTTGAGAAACCAAATTGTGAAGAAGCATGAGCAATCTCAAGGCTACAAGTCCATCTCCAAAGACCTGAATGTTCCTGTGTCTTCCGTGCGCAGTGTCATCAAGAAGTTTAAAGCCCATGGCACTGTGGCTAACCTCCCTAGATGTGGACGGAAAAGAAAAATTGACGAAAGATTTCAACGCAAGATTGTGCGAATGGTGGATAAAGAACCTCGACTAACATCCAAACAAGTTCAAGCTGCCCTGCAGTCCGAGGGTACAACAGTGTCAACCCGTACTATCCGTCGGCGTCTGAATGAAAAGGGACTGTATGGTAGGATACCCAGGAAGACCCCACTTCATACCTCGAGACATAAAAAAGCCAGGCTGGAGTTTGCCAAAATTTACCTGAGAAAGCCTAAAACGTTTTGGAAGAATGTTCTCTGGTCAGATGAGTCAAAAGTAGAGCTTTTTGGGAAAAAGCATCAACATAGAGTGTACAGGAAAAAAAAGAGGCATTCAAAGAAAAGAACATGGTCCCTACAGTCAAACATGGCGGAGGTTCCCTGATGTTTAGGGGTTGCTTTGCTGCCTCTGGCACTGGACTGTTTGACCGTGTGCATGGCATTATGAAGTCTGAAGACTACCAACGAATTTTGCAGCATAATGTAGGGCCCAGTGTGAGAAAGCTGGGTCTCCCTCAGAGGTAATGGGTCTTCCAGCAGGACAATGACCCAAAACACACTTCCAAAAGCACTATAAAATGGTTTGAGAGAAAGCACTGGAGACTTCTAAGGTGGCCAGCAATGAGTCCAGACCTGAATCCCATAGAACACCTGTGGAGAGATCTCAAAATGGCAGTTTGGAGAAGGCACCCTTCAAATATCAGGGACCTGGAGCAGTTTGCCAAAGAAGAATGGTTTACAATTCCAGCAGAGCATTGTAAGAAACTCATTGATGGTTACCGGAAGCGGTTGTTCGCAGTTATTTTGGCTAAAGGTTGTGCAACCGAGTATTAGGCTGAGGGTGCCAATACTTTTGTCTGGCCCATTTTTGGAGTTTTGTGTGAAATGATCAATGATTTGATTTTTGCTTCATTCTCTTTTGTGTTTTTTCCTTGCAAGCAAATTAAATGAAGATAATAATACCAAAGAATTTGTGATTGCAATCATTTTCAGGAAGAAACTGAGTATTATCTGACAGAATTGCAGGGGTGCCAATACTTTTGGCCACCACTGTATATAATAGTTTTATCCATGCCACAAAAACCGGACCAATTCCCATCAACTGGAGAACACGCCAGAGATAGCTCCACTCCACACTATCTTTCCGTGTGTCCAATGAGACCACAACTCTATGCCCAGCATTATCAGCGGCCAATTGCATATTAAAGAATAGTCGCCTCAAGTTAATGGCCGTCGATCTATCCGGCATAAATCCTGACTGATCCGGGTGTATAACACCAGAAACCACCCGGCTCAGTCGGTTAGATAATACTTTAGCTAAAATTTTAATATCAGCCGGTAGTAGGGATATGGGTCTATACGAATCTGGCTGTGTCCGATCCTTATCTGCCTTGGGCAAAACCACCACTGTAGCCTCCCGCATTGACTCCGGTAATTCTCCCACCTCCAGGGTCGCCAAAAACACATCTTTCAATTTTGGCAATAGTACATCTCTAAGATGTTTATAGAGTTCTGTTGGTAGATCATCTGCTCCTGGGGCTTTATTATTCGCCATTGAAGCCAAAGCTTCCTCCAACTCCTCCACCATCAGGGGGCCCTCCAAGCTATCCCTATCCTAGTCACTAAGCCTAGATATCTGAGTTCCCCTCAAAAATTGGTCTATTTCATCTCCCGTGTTCCTTAATCTAGAGTTATATAGGTCGCTATAGAAGTCCCTAAACACCCTCAAGATATCTCGCGTTTCAGTGACTAGGGTGCCAGTTGGATCCAAGAGACCATATACATATCCCGGTTCTCTCTGCGCAGCGGCTATAGTAGACAACAGGTGACCAACTTTTTCACCCTCTTCATAAAAGGCAATTTTTTTAAATTCCCTCTTCTTTTCCCCATTGACCAGAAATATTTTATCCACCCCATTTTGAGCTTCCTTCATGTTCTGTTGCGCCTCTACGGTGGGATTAAGCACCAGCTCCTCATCTGCCCTCCTCAGCGCAGGCAATGTCTCTTTTTCCTCCACTCTGCTCTGACTTTTGCATCTGGAGATATCTCGAATCAGTAAACCCCTAGCATAGGCCTTCATTGTGTCCCACACAGTTCCTATGGCTGTACTTCCCACGTTATTCTGGAAGAATTCCTCCACCTCTCCTGCTATTTTCTGAATATCCACCGTTTCCAGCCATACCGGGTGAACCTTCCACTCTTTCCGTCCACCGTCTCCACACATACCGAACCTCAGCTCCACCAACAAGGGACTATGATCAGAGAGTATCCTAGGCAAATATTCAATATGAGCAATGCTTTGGTCAACCATCCCATTTCCCAAGGCTAAGTCTATTCTAGACATAGAGCCGTGCGTCGAGGAGTAACATGAGTATGTCTTCACTCCCATATGTCTCACTCTCCACAAATCTATCAGGCCCACCTCTGACACATACTTAGCAAAGGGTGTCTCCCCCTCTCCGACAGTTCTTCCCGGTTGCCTACTAGTTTTGTCCCAGATTTTATTCATTATATTGTTAACATCTCCAATCAGCAATACAGGAGTCCCTGTCCAATATCTCGTGAGCTCTATAATCTCTTGCAGTTTCGTCCCAGTAAATGGCGGTGGAAAATACACTGCCACCACACAATATAATTTGCCATAAAGTCTGCAGACTAGAAAAACGTACTGCTCATGTTTATCTATTTTAATCTCAACCTCCTCAAATGGAGTCCCAACATGCACCATGATGGAAACCCCCCTCGCATATGCAGAGTAAGTAGAGTGGTATGCTTTTTGAACCCATCTCCTCGCCAAGAGCCCAATTTTGTCCCTCGTCAGGTGTGTTTCCATGAGGCAGATAATGGAAGGCCCGTGGGCCATAATATTTTGGAGAACAGTGGCCCATCTCTTACGGTCCGCCAAACCACGTATGTTCCAGCTTAACACCTTAACCATACCCGCCATTGTTTATCAGATTCAACGTCTGTGTATATGACCATACCATAAGGTGTCCCCCATTCTGTCCGTCTCTGCCCCCCCCGCATCCAACCCCCACCCCCTATACCCCAAACCAAAACTCCTCTGACCACCCCTATCTCCCCCAATCCACCTCCAAATTGGTCGTTCCGTTCTCTCTATCTGAGAGTGGGTGAATGAAACCGGCCTATTCCACCAGATGATCTCTCCCGCCTAAACTGCAGAAAAACATCCTCCACCATGCTTAACTGTTGGTAAGGTGTTCTTTTCCTTATAAGCTTCATTGCGCCACCTGTAAACAAACTGTTGCTTTGCATTGCCAAAAAGCTCTATTTTTGTTTCATCTGTCCACAGAACATTTTCCCAGAAGGATTGTGGTTTGTCAAGGTACTCTTTGGCAAAGATCATTTGTTCCTTTTTATGTCTTTTTTTTCAGCAATGATTTCTTCCTTGGCCTTCACCCATAAAACTCTGATTGGTTTAGTGTGTGGCATATGGTACTTGTTGAAACCATAACCCCAGTCTGTTCCAGGCTGGCCTTCAGGTCTTTGGATGTTTGACGTGGTGTTTTTTCCACCATTCGTACCAACCTTCGAAGACATCTCTTGTCAATTTTCCTCTTTCTCTCATGTCCAGGGAGGTTCTTGACGGTTCCATGCTTGGCAAACTACTGTGCAGTGTTGAAACTGGGATACCAAGGTCTTTGGAGATGGCCTAATACCCTTTGGAAGTCTTGTGTTTGCTAATAATAGCAGTTTTGATGTCCTCAAACAGCTCCTTTGTCTTCACCATTGTGACAAAGAAACAGGGCCTACCATGTGTCTTTTTAAAAAACACTAAAGTCATCATTCATTGGCTAATTAATGTCACATGGGCACCGACAATTAATCATAGGTGAATCTCTTTTGTGATTTACCACAGGCGAGTCAAAATGTGTTTCCATACTAAATTAATAGAAAGGGTGTCAATACCAGTGACACAGCAAGCTTTAGGTTTTTCTATTTTTCCCTCCCATTCTTTTTTGTTTTAAATTACTGTTTATCATTTGCTCTTTTGTATTTAACACGAGTGCTCTATACAAAAAACTGTTTCACTTGTTTCATTTTTTTCAGGAGATATTCCACTTTATGTACTTAAACTTCATGGGTGCCAATAACGATGAGCAGGACTGTATATATTCCCACATTGTCATTATTTCTGTAGTTGCTGAATGGAAACCTTCAAAAAAACCATAAAGAACAAATAGGTGCCCAGCCAGGTCATAACTACCAGGGTAGTAGGCATAGGGCCCAACAACTATGGTGGGGTCATTTGTCAAAAGGTGCAATTAGAGTGGATTATAGAAGGGAGAATATACAGTGGGTGCGGAAAGTATTCAGACCCCTTTAAATTTTTCACTCTTTGTTTCATTGCAGCCATTTGGAAAATTCTAAAAGGTTCATTTTTTTTTGCGCATCAAAGTACACTCTGCACTCCATCTTGACTGAAAAAGACAGAAGTGTAGAAATTTATTAAAAAAGAAAAACTGAAATATCACATGGTCATAAGTTTTCAGACCCTTTGCTCAGAGACTCATATTTAAGCCACATGCTGTCCATTTCCTTGTGATCCTCCTTGAGATGGTTCTACTCCTTCATTGGAGTATATAAGACCTCACAGCTCACAGTGCATGTCAGACCAAATGAGAATCATGAGCTCAAAGAACCTGCCCAAGGAGCTCAGAGATAGAATTGTGGCAAGGCACAGATCTGGCCAAGGTTATAAAAGAATTTCTGCATTACTCAAGGTTCCTAAGAGCACAGTGGCCTCCATGATCCTTAAATGGAAGAAGTTTGGGACCACCAGAAGTCTTCCTAGACCTGGCTGTCCAGCCAAACTGAGCAATCGTGGGAGAAGAGCCTTGGTGAGAGAGGTAAATAAGAACCCCAAGATCAAAGTGGCTGAGCTCCAGAGATGCAGTAGGGAGATGGGAGAAAGTTCCACAAAGTCAACTATCACTGCAGCCCTCCACCAATTGGGCCTTTATGGCAGAGGGGCCTGATGGAAGCCTCTCCTCAGTGCAAGACATATGAAAGCCAGTATAGAGTTTGCTCAAAAACACATGAAGGACTCCCAGACTATGAGAAATAAGATTCTCTGGTCTGATGAGACGACGATAGAACTTTTTGGTGATAATTCTAAGCTGTATGTGTGGAGAAAACCAGGCACTGCTCATCACCTGCCCAATACAATCCCAACAGTGAAACATGGTGGTGGCACCATCATGCTATTGGGGTGTTTTTCAGCTGCAGGGACAGGACAAATGGTTGCAATTGAAGGAAACATGAATGCGGCCAAATACAGAGATATCCTGCATGAAAACCTCTTCCAGAGTGCTCTGGACCTCAGACTTGGCCGAAGGTTCACCTTCCAACAAGACAATGACCCTAAGCACACAGCTAAAATAACAAAGGAGTGGCTTCAGAACAACTCTGTGACCATTCTTGACTGGCCCAGCCAGAGCCCTGACTTAAACCCAGTTGAGCATCTCTGGAGAGACCTGAAAATGGCTGTCCACCAACGTTCACCATCCAACCTGACGGAACTGGAGAGGATCTGCAAGGAAGAATGGCAGAGGATCCCCAAATCCAGGTGTGAAAAACTTGTTGCATCATTCCCAAGAAGACTCATGGCTGTACTAGCTCAAAAGGGGGCTTCTACTCAATACTGAGCAAAGGGTCTGAATACTTATGACCATGTGATATTTCAGTTTTTCTTTTTTAATACATTTGCATAATAATAATCATTATACTTCCATATTCTGAATTTCCGTGATCTCAGTAAAGTGGACCCCCAAGTATGGACCCACATCATTGATTGTTATCTCCTGTGATATGTGAATATTCCCTCTATGTGGCCCCCTGTACTGAAGACTTGACCTTGTGCTCCATCCTCAAGTCATATCATGTATAGACACTGCGCAGGTGAAGCCACTCTCTATTTGACTCTCCCAGGTTTAGGGTCATATCATATTTTTATTTCTTTCTTCTACAAAAGACAGACTTCACAGCAGTAGTAATATAATCGGGAAGTCACCCATTATATGTGCAGTTTCCAAATGTACCAGCCAGAAAAAAACCTCATGAAGCCTGAGTTATGTGAAAAAAGAGTGAAGAAAAAAAAGCACTGAATTCTTGAAATCATAAATGGGTAATTAATCACAAATTCCGTTTACGGGCCGCTGGATTGTACATTTCCTTTGCACTGAAATCCTGGATACAGAACAAATCAAATGCCAAAAAGAAAATGAATTGTTCCTGGCCCCTGCCAGTAGACCAGTATGTGAATGGGATTATCGATCTGAAGGCTCAGGCACGCCGCCGCTCTGTGTTAACTCTCTCTGCTTGTGGGACAATAAAATGGGAAATATTGGTCGGAACATTCTGATTTCTATTTGTTCATTACATTGATTAAATAAATGTAGAAAATGATACACAAGTCTAAAGCTTTTATACACAATAGCACAGATATGACCAGGAATTTTTCCCTCCCTAACAGCTTCCACTAGGTAAGGTTAGAATAATAAGCTCAGGTGTTACTCACCCTCCCCAGGTCCCACATTGTGTCATACATACACACTTAAGAGTGAAACTGATGCAGATATTGGTCAATAGACAATATTTTCATTCACTTTCACTGTTTATGCAGCAGAATTCTAGATTTACAACTGACATAGGTTGCCCGAGCATATTACAAACTGACTTGAAATTCTGTCTTCCATCTGGGGCTACAGCACCAATTACATGACACTCCCTGTAAAATTGATATTAATAAGTGTGCAATTAGCATTTATGTTGAGATGGATAGATCAGGTTATTAATGATTCCTGGAAGGTCACTGCCTTTGTGTGTCACTTTTTCCATTAGATTCTTAGTCTCCTCAGGGCAGCAGGAAGCTATCCTGTAGAGCAATGACTTCCGAACCTAGTCCCAAATCCTTCGAGGGTCACAGCATGTCCCTTAGCCTGAGAACATGTTCATCTGTCGTAATCTAAATGTACTTGGGTAAGTTTATCCTTTAGAACAAAACATCACATCCTTTGGGAGGTGACTGCATCCAAAATATTAATTACATAAATAACACAGCTTTCTATGGAGTGAGAAATCCTAGCTGCAGAACACAGCAAGAGGACGAAAAAAATAACAAAATCTCAGGTTTCTTAAGCACAAACCTGCAAAATATTTTTTTTTTACTTGCATAAAAGAAGTTGCAGTCCCAAAAACAAACAAAGAAGGTCTATGTCAAAGTCTTTATGCAACTCATTTGTAGCATCCATTAAATGAGGGCTCACATGTACTGTAGATTTATAGCACAGTGCAGGCTGATACTTCAGTGCTGGGCTTGTATTGGCATGTGTCATGGTTAAATAGTGCCATGGGATGCCACCTTGAATGTGCCCCCATCTGTCGTTGCTACTATCCCCTTTCCCTACTGCACACTAATATGTATTTGGTCCTGCCAATAAAGCTTCTTTGAATTGAAGAATTGAATTGAATAAGGGGCTGCGCTAAGTTTTTGCAATTGGCTATCATTTTTAATGTTTCATTCACGGGTTAATATATTCACTAAAGAAATTCTTTACCATTTAGTGCTACCGCTGACCACAACAATCTTGTTCCTTTCTGTACTGACACATTGGCTGCAAAATAAGGCAATCAGAAGCCTACCGCTATGTTGTCACTAGGGGCAATAGAAGAAACAGCTAAGTATTTTTTGTTCCATTATCTCATTTATCTATATTTCCCATAAACCCGATATTAAAAGTTTTAATTTCAACAGTGTTGAGGCACTTCTCATATATCCATTCATAATATTCTTGGACTGGTTGGTGTGGACTTGGACTGGCGTGTGTCTGCAGGAGTCAAGTCATGGGACACACAGTCATAGGCTTTGGTAAAATGGCCAAGAGCGGTAGTCATGACCGAGCTACTGTCCGGTTACACTCTCGCAATTTACAGGAAAACAGTATCCCAGTAAACAGTATCCCAGTCCCAGTGTGAAGTCATGTGTGGGATGCATCACACTCACTTATAGGTCGCAGTCCTCCGCTGTCTCCAGGCCTCCATCTTCCAGGACCGCCGCACACAACTCAGGAGACACCAAGTTCATTGCAACAAGCCCAATTTTACTGGTGAGTTCAAGTTTATCAGGTGTCACGCAAGGTGTGGGAAAGACTTAGTGCAACACAAATTGAAGAGGGAAAGGGAGCCCAGACTCTAGGGAAAAGGGGAAAGTGGAGACCTCCTAGGTTGATCTAGCATCACCCTGTCTCCCCTAACGTCCCTGTATTGGCTCTTCACCAATCGCCGCACGCGTGCCTCACCCTGTCTTTCCCTGGTGTATGACTAATGCTAGGGAAGGGAGGAAACTAAAGACTATAGACAACAAGGGTGAACAAACAGGGGGAAATTACTTAGCTTAGCTTTAGATGACTCCAGACAAATGCGCAAACGTCCTCAAACTCCAGAGAGGACGAAGTACTGCTCTTGCTAAAGCCTTCATCAGTAGTAATGAATATCACTGGCACTTCCGTCTGAAACACAGCAGGTATAAATACACCCAGGCCAGGGTGTTAATTAGCTTGAGGGAGGACCCACCTAGAGACAGCCTCTAAGAAGATGTCTGAAATGCCAAACGTAGAGATCTCCTGCAACCAACTGCAGGGCAACTGTCTGTCAGTTCTAACACACCCATGACAGCACCCCCCTTCCTCTACAAGTGGCCTCCAGACACTCAGGAACGGGTTTCTCAGGATAAGAGGTGTGGCATGAGCGAACCAATCTGGGAGCATTCACTTCTGATGCTGAAACCCACATCCTCTCCTATGGACCATAGCCTTTCCAGTACACCAAGTATTGTAGAGGACGACGTTGGAGACGAAAATATACAATCCTCGAAATCTGGAACTCCAGATTACCATCAACCATTACTGGGGGCGGTGGTAGAGGTGAGGGCTCAAGAGGTTGCACATACTTTTTGAGTAAGGACCAGTGGAACACGTTGTGGACCTTAAGGCCCCGAGGAAGTTCAAGACGAAACGCTGCTGGGTTAATGACAGTGGTTATTTTAAAGGGACCAATAAACCTAGGTCCCAGCTTCCAAGAAGGATCTTTCAATCTTATATTCCTGGTAGACAACCACACAAAGTCATTCACATTCAAGTCTGGACCTGGAAAGCGTTTTCTGTCAGCCATACGTTTATACCTGTCTCCCATGATCTTTAAATTACTCAGAACACTCTGCCACACCGAGGAGAGTGACGAAGCAAACCGTTCCTCCTCAGAAATTCCTGAAGCTCCTCCCCCACTAAAGGTACCAAACTGTGGGTGATAACCGTATCCACCGAAGAACGGTGACCTGCCAGTGGATTCTTGACGATGATTATTAATTGACTATTAATGGCAAATTGTGTCAGCGGTAAGTAGAATGCCCAATCCTCCTGATTTTCAGAGACGAAACACCTGAGGTAGGTCTCCAAATTCTGATTGACATGCTCAGTCTGACCATTCGACTCAGGGCAGAAGGCAGAGGAAAAGGTCAGCTGCACCCCCAGTTGAGAACAGAATGCCTTCCAGAACTTGGAAACAAACTGGGTCCCCCGATCTGACACCACATCGGAGGGAACCCCGTGAATCTTCACAATCTGATTGATGAACACCTGAGCAAGTGTCTTGGCATTTGGAAGTTCAGGCAATGCAACGAAGTGAACCATTTTACTAAACCTGTCTACTACCACCAAAACCACCGTTTTGCCTGCAGAAACCGGTAGGTCAGTAATAAAATCCATGGACAGGTGTGTCTGTGGCACCCCAGGAGTCCGGTTGCCACAGTGGCATTGAATCCCTCACAAGGGGGTGATGCCATGCCTGGAAGCAAGGAGGGGTCCCCTAATCAGGTTTTGCTAGCATGCAACACTTTCCTGGCTCCAGACCAGCAAGGGGAGCTCCTCCCCTTAGCAACTGGGATCTGGAGGTGGGGTTAGTTAGCGTGAGGAGAGCAGACAGGAGTTGAAGTCAGGATGTCAACGAAGAAGGACCTAGGGAGTGGAGCTGCACGGCAGTTCACCCCAGAGGAAAGCGCAGAAGAACCGGACACCGGAGTCCAAGGTTGTGGGGCACCGAAAGCCCAGCAGCAGAAACCGGAGGGTAGGAGACTGCAGGTCTCCTGGCCCCATCAGACGCCCGGAGGCTCAGCAGCAGGAGAGGGCCCAGCACCGCCACGGGGGAGCGTCACTCCAGGAAGGCCCGAGCTGCCTGCCGTACGGGTGAGCACAAAGACGTTTTACTCAGGGACGAGGGCTACAGCATAGCTATACGCAGCAGGGCCAAAGAGGTAGCGCAAAGGGAAGTCCTACAACTCCACCTGGCTAGGTGGATCCCCCAACTTGCTTCCACGCCGCCCGGACCTCTACTAGCAGCTAGTCCCAGTCTGCCTAATCACCACAAGTAAAGATAAGAGGAAACCGCCATTAAGTTGTGGACTGATTTATTAACTGCGCCATCCTCTGCACTACACCATAACAGCAATGTCTACACTGCCCTGGAGCTAAGCTGTACCTGTGGAGAGTTAAACCAACTCTGCTGCATTAACAACTGCTCTAGAGGACCTGCCCCGCAGCGGCGGCTCCCTTTTGCAGCATACCACAGGTGGCGTCACGAACTGTATATAAGAACTTTAATTCCCCTGTAAATATCCCCTTTTTACTTCCCGCCCTGGGTCACGGACCGGGTCACCGCTACTGTGACATCTCCCCTAGCAACGACAGGCCCAGCACCTAGTACCCCACAGCCCAGGGGGCGCGTCATGTCCATGGCCTACTAGGGATAGGTAGAGGAAGAAGAGTACCAGACGGACGGGTATGCGAAACCTTAGAACGTGCGCAAATACTACAAGCAGATACGTGTTCAATCACATCCCGATGCAACCTCGGCCACCAAAAACGACGAGAGAGGATGTCCGCGGTTGCCTTATCACCTGGCCCAGCAAGAACAGAGTTGTGATGTTCCTTAATTATTTTGTGGTGCAGATTAGATGGTACAAATAACCTTCCTGAAGGGCAGGAGGCAGGAGCGTCCCCGTGAGCCTCCAACACGTCACCCTCCAGTTCAGGATACAGTGACGAAATTACCACCCCTTTCTGTAATATCGGGGCAGGGTTCTCATGGTCACCACCACCAGGGAAGCTCCGGTACAAAGCATCAGCCTTGACATTTTTGACCCCTGGTCAAAAAGTGACAACAAAATTGAACCTAGCAAAAAACAGGGACCATCTGGCTTGCCTAGGGTTGAGACATTTAGATGATTGGAGATATGACAGGTTCTTATGGTCAGTAATAACAGTAATACGATGGACAGCCCCCTCCAACCAATGTCGCCATCCCTCTTACGCCAATTTGATCACCAAAAGTTCCCTATTACCCACATCATAATTTCTTTCAGCCGAAAACAATTTTTTTTTAGAAAAGAAGGTGCATGGACGCCATTTACCAGGGGACTATCCCTGAGACAACACAGCCCCAACCCCGACATCCAAAGCATCAACCTCCACAATAAAGGGTTGGGAAACATTGGGTTGACTGAGTATAGGTGCAGTGGCAAAATTATTCTTTAAGGAAGAAAAAGCTTGGACGGATGAATCCGACCATTTGGAAAAAATCAGACCCCTTCTTAGTCATGTCAGTAAGGGGTTTCACAATAACAGAGTAATTTTGGATGAATTTCCGGTAAAAATTAGTAAAGCCCAGAAAACGTTGTAGAGCCTTCAGGTTCTCGGGATGTTCCCAATCACGGATCTTCTCCACATCCATCCGAAAGCCCGAAGATGACAACAAGTACCCCAAAAACTGCACCTCCTGAATAGTGAAAACACATTTTTCCAGTTTGGCATAAAGTTTGTTATCCCTTAATATCTGGAGCATCTGCTTAACATGCCCCCGATGAGTCTCAAAATCAGGTGAGTAAACCAAAATATCGTCCAGATAGACCATCACAAACCTCCCCACGAAATGATAGAAAATATCATTTATGAAATGCTGGAATACCGCAGGTGCATTGGTCAAACCAAAAGGCATAACCAGACTCTCGAAATGTCCTTCCGGGGTATTGAACGCTGTTTTCCATTTGTCCCCTTCTCTGATTCTAACCAGATTGTAGGCTCCCCTTAAATCCAACTTGTAGAATACCTTAGCTCCTACAACCTGGCTGAACAAATCAGGAATCAGAGGAAGAGGGTATGAATCACGGATGGTAATTTGATATAATTCCTGGAAATCTAAACAGGGAAATGGACCGTCATCTTTCTTTTTCACAAAGAAGAACACTGCCGCCACGGGTGAAGATGAGGGTCTGATATGTCCCTTCTCCAGACTTTCCCCAATGAAAACCTTCATGGCTTGTCTCTCAGGGCCAGAAAGATTGTAGCGTCGGCGTCCCTGCCTCCTGCTAGGCAGGGATGCTGTTCCCCTCACCTCTCCGCTCCGTGCCCGGCGTCTTCCTCCCGCTCTGCTAGCAGCGCGCGCTCCTTCCCGGCCACGGTGCTTATGGCACGCGCGCGCGTGCTCCCCCTCTCTTAAAGGGGCCGCGCGCACCGTCCTAAGGAGTCCCCGGCCAATGGCCGGAGAACTTCACCATATATAAGGCACCTCCTCCAAAATGGAGGTGCCCGAGCAATGTTGTAGCACAGTTCATCACTCTGCTTCAGCCCTCAGGTCCCGTTTCCAGTTACCTGCCAGTTTCCTGCCAGTTTCCTGTCTGATACCTGCCTGTCTCGTGTCAACCTGCTACTATTCCTGCGGTCCGACAGTCTGCCTACCAGCCCTGCCAGTCTGTCTATGGATCCGTCTGCCCGCTCACCTGGGAGCGCACATCTGCTACCTGCCTGCTAGCCTACCTGGAGGCTCCGCCGTCACGTGCTGTGACCACCAGCCGGTCCAGAGACTCTTGCCCGCTCACCTGGGAGCGCTCACCTTCTACCTGTCTGCTAGCCTACCTGGAGGCTCCGCCGTCACGTGCTGTGACCACCTGCCTGTCCAGAGACTCTTGCCCGCTCACCTGGGAGCGTCCACCTGCTACCAGCCTGCTTGCCTACCTGGAGGCTCTGCCATCACTTGCCATGACCACCCGCCTGTCAAGAGACTGTCCCGGTCACTTGCCGTGACCACCTGCCCGTTTACCCAGAGACTGCCCCGGTCACTTGCCGTGACCACCTGCCCGTTTACCCAGAGACTGTCCCGGTCACTTGCCGTGACCACCTGCCCGTTTACCCAGAGACTGTCCCGGTCACTTGCCGTGACCACCTGCCCGTTTACCCAGAGACTGTCCCGGTCACTTGCCGTGACCACCTGCCCGTTTTCCCAGAGACTGTCCCTGTCACTTGCTGTGACTACCTGCCCGTCTTCCCTGGGCGCCACCCGCTTCCTTACAAGGGCCGCCCCCTTGTATAGTTGCTCAGAGGTTCCGCCTCCCAGACCCGTTACAAAGATTATACAGTATGGATTTTGGTAGCTTAGCTCCAGGGGTCAGGTTAACAGGACATTCATAAGCACGATGAGGAGGCAAATCCTAACACCCCCTCTCAGAAAAAACGACCTTAAAACCAGACTGAAAAGCAGGGAATATTTTCGTAGAGACAGTAGCAAGGGAAATATCTAAACAGTTCTCATGGCAGTAATCTCCCCATTCTATAATCTCCCCGGCTTGCCAATCCACCAACGGATTATGTTTAACAAGCCAAGGAATACCCAAAACAATCTTTGTGGGAAGATTGTCCATGACATAGCAAAGGATGATTTCACAATGAACTGACCCCACCCTCAGTTTTACATTATGTGCAATCTGAGTAAATACTTTGTGTGAAAGTGGCGCCAAGTCAATGGCAAAGATGGAAATAGGCTCAGCTAAAGCACAGCAAGCAAGACCTTGAGTTTTCACAAACTCAGCATCAACCATGCTCACTCCGGCTCTACTGTCAATAAAAACAGAAATTTTCTCGGTTTTGCGCTCTAGCACCACCTCTGCTGACAGGACAAAGCAGGAACTGCAGGTTGGTAACAAATGCACCCCTTGTTTATCCAACTCCAGACTACCAAGCGTTAATCGAGATTCCTTTTGCTTCGGAACTGCAGGACAGGTTCCAACAAAATGTCCCTTTTTCCAAAAAAAAAAATACGCCTTTTTTCCTGCGAATCTCCAGGGAGATGTATGATGTAGAGACACCCCCTAAGTGCATGGGTTCCTCCACCACTCCCAGTACTGGCTCAACTCCAGTCCGCTCACCCGGCAGAGGTACACAACCCCGACAAGAAGATCCTGGAGAAGGTGGTCTCATCCGTCTATCCCGAAGGTGTCTATTAAAACGTATGGCCAACGACATGGCAGCCTCCAAGGACTGAGGGGTTTCATGTACTGCCAAGGCATCTTTCAACCTTTCAGTAAGCCCCTCACAAAATTGACTTCTAAGGGCTGAGTCATTCCATTTGGAATCCGTTGCCCATCTACGGAATTCCGAACTGCACATCTCCACTGACCAATTCCCCTGCTGAAGGCAACGCAGCCTAGACTCAGCCAATGCAACTCAGTCAGGGACCTCATAGATGAGGGCCAGAGCCCCAAAAAAGCCCTCCACAGACTGGAGACAAACCGAGTGCTGCTGTAAGGAAAACGCCCATGACTGAGGATCTTCCTGCAATAGAGAGATCACAATACCAACCCGTTGCTCCTCATTTCCGGAGGAGTAAGGATGAAGTTTAAAATACAATTTGCATGCTTCCTTAAATACAAAAAACTTGTCCCTACCTCCTGAAAACCTGCCCGCGAGGGCAACCTTGGGTTCAGGCTGGACAGGCCTACCTGCAGAGACCCCCAGATTGGCAACCTGTATCCTCTGATGCTGCTGCTGAACCTCACAGCGGAGGTCATTCACCTGCAGAGACAGATGGCGGAACTGCTCTGAGAGCTCTGCAACTGAACCCATACCAAGGGAGAAAGGAAAAAAAAGGTCCACGCCCAAAAACACACAGAGAAAAAACAAAAACAAAATGTCATTTTTTTTTTCTTTTCCTTTTCAAAATGTGCTCGGCCGGCGATAATGTCACGCAAGGTGTCGGAAACACTTAGTGCAACACAAATGAAGAGGGAAAGGGAGCCCAGACTCTAGGGAAAGGGGGGGAGTAGAGACCTCCTAGGTTGATCTAGCGTCACCCTGACTCCCCTAATGTCCTTGTATTGGCTCTTCATCAATCAATGAATATCGCCGGCACCTCCCTCTGAAACACAGCAGGTATTTATACACCCAGGCAAGGGTATTAATTAACCAGAGGGAGGTAGCCACTGGGTCCTAGAGACAGCCTCTAAGAAGATGTCTGTAATGCCAAACGTAGAGATCTCCTGCAACCAACTGCAGGGCGACTGTCTGTCACTTCTGACACACCTGTGACATCAGGCGTGACATCAGGTTGTAACATATGGGATAGGGCACAACGCTTAATACTTCTTACTTCCTTAGTACAACACCTCTTCAACCCTACCAATCATTCGGTCTGGACTATCCCTAAGCCCACTGACACTGTCAGTCTCAGAGATTTCCTATCCAATTCATAAGTGCTCCCGGGATCCACCACCTTCCGTCTACACTGGTCCCTGTCCATCTTCCACTGTACAACAGAGGACACGATGTGCCCGGCAGCCCCTATGCCAGACCTTGGGCTCTGGACGTGACAGGAGCATCCGCTCGGGATTCTAGTATGGCTTCCCACTGCTTTGAATGAGAGGTACTTGCTGGCCCTAGCAGCCCACTGTTCTTGAACTTGACCTTCCCTATCTGAGTTACTACCAGGAAGTGCCCACTTTTTACTAACACAAGTCCTCACCCACTGGGCTCATTCTATACATTAACTATATCCTATCCTACAGACTAAACCTATTGTCCTTATCTAATGTCCTACACCGTTGCTACGCCTCTAAACTTTATGAACAGTAATTATACTATCCAAAGTCTACCCTGTGCTTACCCTGCACTATGCACTATTCACATTGTACATTAACACTTTACATTACTTGCTGTACTTTACCATCACGCAATATAAAAGACACACATCACTATTCACATTACATGTAAAACTGTATGACACTGTACATGACGCGCCCCCTGGGCCGTGTGTGGGGGATACCCGGAGCCGGGTCTCTGTGTAATGTCAGGGGTTGTAGTCTCCGTGGCGGCGACCCGGTCCCGTGGCTCAAGGTGGTCAAACCAGTGGCGGATCTGTTTACTTGTTTTTTTAATGTTCAAATGTCCGACTACGCCACCCGTGGATTGCGGTCACTGAGAACCGCCGCTGCAGGGCCGACCGCTGAGGCTGATGTTGGGTGCTCAGCAGAGGGTAGTATAACTCCCCACGGGAGGAGTATAGCCTCAGAGCAGCGTGCGTAGATGGTGAGGGTTGTGGTGCATGGGCGCAGCAGAAATGACTCAGAGTCCGTGTAGTGCAGTTCAGGGTCTTTACTGTTGGTAATGAAGAAGGCCCTGCCGGGAGTACTGGCTAACATTAGAGGCCTGGTCAGTCTGTGAGTGAACAAGAGTACCCCTGGCCAGGTGGAGGTGTAGGCCTTCCCGTCTGACTGCACTCTTCCTGGCTACCCTGCTGTAGTCGTCTAGTAGCCCACGTCCCTGAGTGTACCGTGTGGTGCTCACCCGTATGGCTGGTGACTTGGGGCCTTTGGTACCTTCCGCTCCTCGATGGCGGTGCCGGTCCCTTGCGTGTGACTGAGCCTCCGGGCTTTCTTTGGCCAGAGGACCTGAAATCCCCTGCCAGGTGGTTTCTGCTGCTGGATGTGGATATCCTCACAGCCTCGGACTCCGGTGTCCGGTTCTCTGCGTCTTTGGCCAGGATGAGCTCTGCTAGCTCTAGTCCCTGGTCTTCAGCTCCTGTCTCCTACAGAGCTCCTTACTTTGCTTCTCTGTTCCTCTCTCTGGAACTACAACTCGACTCCCTAACCCCGACCCAGATCCAGTTTATAAAGGGCAGGTTCCTCCCCTCCCAGGACTGGGGCAGGAGGCGTTGCATGCAATAGTGCTCCTGACCAGGAAAACCCATGCTCGCTCTCAGACATGGTATTTCTACCACTGTGGCAACCAGACCCCCTGGGGTGCCACATTCCCCCTGGTAAATTTTAGTACTCAGGGACTAAACACATTTTATGAAAACATACATAACAGGGTATAAGCAATAACACATCAACATATGTACAAGGAGTTCAGTCTTTATAGGTCACTGCGCTTCCGTAACCAGGTGTCCATGTCACCCGAGATGTATTTTGAGTGACCCGTCCCAAACCCTCCACGTAGGCCCTGGGGTGGCTACAGGGCATCGATGATCCGGCGTTGGACAACGTCTTCAGCCACCTCCACGGGTTTTTATTCTGTGGTCTGGCACAAAAGGGGCACTTAACAGGTGCAACCAATTACAAGGCACAGTTCCGGTTATTCATTGTCCATAACCTGTCAGTCCATAAACCCTGTCGGGTAACTTGAGAAACATAATTATTATTCATGCAACAAACATAAAACATTTCAACATTTGCAATATACAGGTATATATCATTTTTTTCTAGATTCTCCAGCGAGCGGGCTTCTGACCTCTAGTGCTCCTGGTGGACCTACGTAACACACTATCTGGTGGTGTTCTTTCTGGGTCCCCTGTTTCCACCCCTTGTGTAGTGGGCTCGCTAGTGTCTGCACTACAGGTGTTTGGAGATGTTACGGGTAGGTTGGGCAGCTTTCTGCATACTCTTTGGCTTACCACGGGCACGGCAGGCTCACTGCTAGCAGAGGGTTGATTCTCCTGGGCTGCTGTTATGGAATCTTCTGCCTCCGGGGCCGGTTGCTCTCCCAACACTACTTGCTCTGTCGGGGTCGTAGCGACATTCCACTCGTCCTCCAGTCACTCCAAATTAAGGCTATGAGCATGGGTCAACCATTCAAAGAATGAGTCAGACAACAAGCTGGTTCAAACTCAGAGCATGCTCAGAAGGCTACTGGCAAGCCACGATCTCAGCAATGTTCCACTTTTATTTCCGCATGCACAAACTTAAATACACTACATAATGGGGAGGGGAAAGGGGTTGTTCGGGGCGGGGTAAGCCATAAATGGATTGTTCGGGGCGGGGTAAGCCATAAATGTCTAGTATCCGGCCACTCCTGATTGGTCCACGTCTCCTTAACTCAGTCTCTGGGCAGACAACCGTCAGTTGATGATTCGGTTTCATTTCTCTGAAACAGGTGCTGGCTGATACCGGCGCCATCTTAGCATAAATTTCGATCTAAGTAACACGTAGCAAGGAAAGCTTATTGTTATAAGACACAAAATGGTGGTTAGTACATAAGCAAAGCGTATAAAAGTATAAAAGTAGAGAAAATATATATTCTTTTTTACCCTGACATTCCCCCCTAAACACTAAGCTTTCCCTTGCTTCGGGGCCTTTGAGACTGTCCATGTGTGGGGAGAGGGGAGGTGGATTTCTTCGCCCAATTATCTTAGAAGCTGCCCCCTTATGGGACGCCCCCAAACAATTGAGCCCTACCCTAAATGACACATGGAGTTCTCCCAACTGACCCTAAACTAGATCTCTCAATTGGACTCTGTCATGGGGGGTTGGAACAGCATTGTTTATAGCTTTCCTGTATAAGGGGACTATGCAGCATACCATGTCATTCCTGCGCAATTCACTATGTCACAGTAATCAAATCGATACGTCTGGATTTTTGCGTGAGTATCTACCCAAAATGTGGTAGCTGTCCACCCTGGGACAGACAGTAAGCATATGGAAAGGATATAGAAGAAGGTAGTCATCTTTTATAGGCTCGTTTTGTCTCTCTTGCAGTGGGAGGCGTGAATCCAGGTGCTCTTGCCCTCAAGCTTCAGAGCTGTAGGAGTAGTCAGGATCACAGTGTAGGGGCCCTCAAATCTGGGTTGGAGACAGTCTTTCCGGACAAACTTCTTTACGTACACCAGGTCGCCTGGGGTGAAATCATGTACCGCATCACCTGTGGATTCTGGGAGAGAAGCAGATACTGTAGAGCGGGTGTTAGTCAATTCTTTAGACAGAGCAATCACAAATTTTACTACGCTATCATGTATTTCAGACAACTCTTGGGGCCTAATTTCTCCTATTTTAGGTGGGGTCCCAAACAAAATTTCATAGGGAGTTAGCCCATGTTTAGCTTGTGGGGTGTGTCTGATATGATACAATACTATAGGGAGTAGGTCGGGCCAGGGGAGGGGATGATCTTGGGTCATTTTCAAGAGCTGGGTCTTGAGTGTGGAATTCATCCTTTCCACTTTGCCTGAACTGGCAGGATGGTATGGAGTGTGGAGGCCCAAATCTGTTCCCAACATGTTCCAAAGTTCTTTGTAGATATTTGCTGTGAAAGCTGGTCCTTGATCCGATTCTATTACTTGGGGAACTCCAAATCTGCAGGCAATTTCAGTGATCAGTTTCTTGGCTGTGACTTTAGCAGTCATGTTGACAACCGGGTAGGCCTCGGGCCAGGCTGAGAACATATCCACGGCTACCAAAACGTACTCATATTTTCCTGCTTTAGGCATTTGGATATGGTCGACTTGTATTCTCTGCCAAGGGTAGTCTGGTTTAGCCAGGTGTTGGAGAGGGAACCGTGCCGTACACGTTGGGTTGCAAGTAGCGCAGACAGAGCAGGATTTTGAGTATGCAGTCACAGTGGAAGAGATTCCGGGTGCAAAGTACAGTTTCTTGATACATGCCAAGGCTTGATTCTTTCCTCTGTGTGTAGGCCCGTGAGCCCATGCTGCCACGGCTGAGTACATGCGCCTGGGCAAGCAAGGTTTTCCGTCCACTTGATAAAGAGTTGAGTCGACCTTTAAATCTTTGCGACCTGCCAGCACGGCTCCCGCCGCTTTCCATTGCTTGACTTCTTCAGTGGGGGTCTTCCTTTGTTCTTCACACAATTTTTCTTCAGGCATCCTGACCCCCCTGGATTCCACTCGTGTCTCCGCTGGACTTGTATGGTCTTCCGCTGGCTGTTCTTTGGCTCTTGCTCTAGTGAGCGCCACAGCTACGGTTTGCAGGGTCTCCCCCATCTCTTCTTCCTTTTCCTGCCACTTTGATGACACATTCTCCACTGCTGCAGTCTTGGCTGCTTGGTCAGCTAGGTGGTTGCGCCTGGCTTCCCTGGAATCTAGTCTTCCATGAGCCTTGACCTTGATAACAGCAACCTGAATGGGTAGTTCCAGGGCCTTCATTAGGGCCTTAATCCATGAGGCATGTTTCACTGGTGTACCTGCAGCTGTGATGAATCCTCTAGACTTCCACAAGAGTCCAAAATCATTGCAAATTCCATGTCCATACCTAGAATCGGTATATATGTTTGCCGTTGTTCCAGCTGCCAGGTGGCAGGCTTCTGTGAGAGCTACAAGTTCAGCTTCTTGTGCAGACATGTATGGTGGTAGAGCTTCAGCCTTGAGGACTGTTAGGTCTGTTGTGACAGCATATCCCGTGTGGAACTTCCCTTGAGGGTCTGCGAAACGGGATCCATCAGTCCATAGGTGCAAGGCAGGGTGTGCGAGCGGATGTGCCACCATATTCTCTGGAGCAGAAGTCTCTTCCTGCAAAATTTTTATACAATTATGAGGTTCCACCAATGGACTTTCACCCTGTTCGTCTTCCCCCCTAGAAGGTGGAAGCAAAGTGGCAGGATTGATAGTCAGACATCTGGTAAATGTTATATTGGAGGGCAACAATAGGGAACACTGCAGCCGCAGGTGTCTTGGGTTGGTTAGATGTTTCGGAGATGTTTGTTGCAGAACAGCCGAGAGATCATGGCCAGCCTGTATAACTAGATCATGTCCAAGGACGATATCAGCTGACTTGTCAAGGAGGATGTGAGCAGCGTGGACCGCCTTAAGGCACGTGGGGGCAGTTCGGGCGACAGGGTCCAGGCGGGCTGAGTAGTAGCCTAAAGGCCGATACTTATGATCATAGCGTTGTGCTAGAACTCCAGAGGCATGACCTTCCGATTCAGAGACAAAGAGGTGAAATGGCTGAGTATAGTCTGGTAAGCCCAAGGCCGGGGCAGAGAGAACAGCCTGTTTAAGGCGATCAAAACATAGTCTGCGTTGGTGAGAGACATGTGGATCTTCAGCATGAAACCAGACGGAGCCTTCGTCCTTAAGACAGTCATACAGGGGTTGCATAAGCTTTGAGGCATCCGGGATCCATTGCCTGCAGTAAGTGATGAGACCAAGAAAAGTCTGCATAGCGGAGTAGGTGGTTGGGAAGGTGATATCCATGATGGCTTGTTTTCTTTCTTCAGTCAGATGTCTAGCACCTTGTGATATACAATGTCCGAGGAAAATGACCTTGGGCAGACACCATTGGACTTTGCCTTTCGAGACTTTACAGTTAGCTGAGTGAAGAAACCAGAGAAGGGATGCTGACATCTCTGACAAATTTTCTTCAGTGCCGCAGAGTAAAAGATCATCCACATATTGTAGAAGAGTGACCTGAGGGTTCTCTTGAACCAATGGCTCCAGAATAGACTTCATAGAATGAATGAATTGGTTAGGAGAGTTCTGGGCTCCTTGTGGAGTCCTGGTCCATGTAAGCTGTGCTCCTTGAAAGGTAAAGGCAAAAAGAAACCACGAATCTTCATGCAAGGGTATACTGAAGAAGGCGTTGGCCAGATCTAACACCGTAAACAAGGTGGCCGTTGGAGGCACCTGAGACAAGAGGGTGTTTGGGTTGGGTACCACTGGAGTTTCTAAAATGGTAGCTGCATTGACGGCTCTGAGATCCTGAACCAACCGGTATCTTGGAGGCTCTCCCGGAGCGGTTTTCTTTTTTACAGGAAAGAGGGGTGTGGTGTATTGCATGGAGATACACATCTGACAAGGACTCCTGACTCCAGGAGGGAAGCGATTTGGGTACCCAAGCTTTGTTCTTGTGCCGCCTTGAGGGGGTATTGTGGCAACCGTGGGTACCTGTGTCCAGGCTTGAGGTGTACTTGGACCGGGGGAACCTGCAGGAGGCCAACGTCCTCTGGCCCGCTGGACCACAGAGAGTGAGGGAACTGTGAGGTATCAAGAAGAGTGAGAGGTTGTATGGTCATCATCATGAGAGGGAAGGCTTTGAGAACGCAGCGGTCTTCAGTCCCTTGTTCGGAATGAGGATCTCGCAGAAGAAGCTCCATGCCATGGTTTCCGAAGGTAATAGTTGCCTTCATCCGCTCTAAGAGATCGGCTCCCAACAAATTAACGGGGCAAGTTTCTGAGACCAAGAATCTTGTGAGTACTCCAGTAAATGGTCCTGCAGACACAGGGACTGTGAGTGGAGAGGAAATATGTTGGCCTTCCACCCCAACACAGGTGAGGGTATCCGGTGATAGGGATACCGAGGGAGGGAGCTGTGTAGAAGAAATGACAGATGTGGCCGCCCCAGTGTCCACCAGGAACTTCAATGGTTGATGGTCCACCTGTAAAGTGACAGTCCCACAGGCGGCCGTGCGGTGCGTAGCCGGGAAAGTGGACACTGGTTGACCGGGCCGTCATTGGCGTGGGTGAGATGGTTCACGGGAAGGTCCATGATTGCGTGGACCGTCATGAAACGAGCGGTCATGGTACTGTCTGCGGGTTGGACAGTCTCTGAGAATGTGATTAGGGCTACCACATTTCCAACACAGTATGCGTCCTTCAGAATCACGAGATTGTCTCTCGTCTCTAGGTGGCCCCCTGTCATTTCTTCTGTCTTGTTTTCTATATGTGGGAGGAGTATCATCACCTGTGCCTTTAACCATTACCCACTTGATTCCATGTTGGTTGCCAGGGGGTGGGTAGCTTTCTTGAGCTTGATATACCATGGCAGGAGCGGCTTTCTTCTTTGGCTTAGTATCCTTTTCCATTTTTAGCATAGCTTTTTGGAAAGCTTTGACAATGTCCACCGCGTCGTTAAAAGAAGAAGAACGAATCTCGGGGCGTACCCTCAGAACCTCATCTCTGAGAGCGTCTTGTAGGCCATCTACTAGGGCCTGAACCAACAGGGCGGCCTGCGTCTTGACGTGAGGACTGTATCCGAGATCCTCAAAATGCATGCTGAGTCTTGCAGCATATCTTTCCACAGATTCATCAGGGTCTTGTTGAACATCTTGTACAGACCCAGCTTGATCTGACAAGCGATCCTGAGCCCAGGCTTTTAACTGTTTCATGTATTCTAGGCCGGATTCATACGTACTAAGGGATCCTGCTTTTGTGGAATCCATGGCCTTTTGAAAGCTCTCCGTTTTTGGCTAAGTGAGCCTGGCATTCTGCAGCCAGAGTGGAACCAGCAGCAAGGGCAATTTTACGAGCCAATCCTCCAGCATGGCTCATACGGGTGTTTGCAGGGTTGATTATGGCCCCCACCCGATGTGTAAGGATGTCACCATAGCCTATTGACAGAGTGACAGGGCGTCCTGATGGGTCTACTAGATTCCGGGAGCGGCAGGGGTCCCAGACTTCTGAGGGGCTGGGGGGTGGTGCTCTTTCAGCAGTTGCTTGGAGCAAGGGCCGGAGTATGGGTAATGAATGTGGGGTGGAGGATGCCATAGGAGACGTATGGGGTAAGGGGGGGAGGGGCGCTGGAGTATAGCCCATCCCTCATCTGGCTCCGTATCGTCTTGAGTAACAGTATGTTGGCGGAGCGAGAGCAGTCTGGCCTGAAATTCTGGGGAGTTGAGGAGGATATCCCCAGAGTTATGGGCGACCCCCATGGGGAACAGAGGGAGCGCCTCAGCATCGTGGACTGGAGCAGAAGGTATCACATTAGTTTCAGATGGGTGCTCTGGGACTGCGGGCTTTTCCACCCGTGCTGGTGGCTGGTAATAAGCACCGGACGGATCTAGTAGTGGATATAGGCTGGATTGGGGTTTCCCGGGCCTCCCACA
Organism: Phyllobates terribilis; assembly: GCF_046119375.1. Taxonomy (NCBI): domain Eukaryota; kingdom Metazoa; phylum Chordata; class Amphibia; order Anura; family Dendrobatidae; genus Phyllobates; species Phyllobates terribilis. The sequence goes on from NW_027362767.1 coordinate 43,420,338, forward strand.
ACAAGTAAAAGGTGTAGTAAGATGGCCGTTGGAGTTGGAGTGGGAGTGGGATTGTTCTTGGAGGCAGGAAAAGGTGTAGTAAGATGGCCGTTGGAGGGAGGAGTTGGAGTGGGGGTGGGATTGTTCTTGGAGGCAGGCTGGGCATCGTGCCATGGGCGGCCCGCCCCACAGACACAGCAGAACTTCGCCCAGGGCGGGTTTTGCTCTCAGCACATACGACACGTCCATCCTTCCGATGATTTAGCGTTGGCGCCATTATAAGGTGGTGGCTGAGGGCTCGGTGTAGTGACAGGCATCAACGGGGTTACGGCCAATTTAGGGTCACATAACAAATCACATTCTGCAGCTTTCATGTATCCGAACAAAGGCTTGGCATTCTGAGCCTGGTGCAGGAGTCCTTCATCACTCAACTTCCCTTTTTTTTTTTTTTGTAACGCATTCCTTCTACACTGAAGGCTGAAGTCTGCCCGTACTGGGTAGTCTTATCATTTAATACAGATTCCTAACATTCTTAAAAGCCTCCTTGCCTTCCCGTGACTCTAGTAGCTGGATAACTCCCACTGCACCATCCGGCAACTTGCCAGGTCTTTCAGATTTGAACATACACAACATTTTCTTATAGAATGCAATGATCTGTCGCGACTCAGATCACTGGTGCAGTCCACAGGTCGCCACCGGTCAGTGTAGAGCACACCTCAATAAACTGGTGAGATAGAGAGACACCTCAATCTATCCCCTTCCCTAACCTTGAATGGCGACTTTACAGTGCGACTCACCACTGCACCCTGATTACAGGTCACCACCCGTCAGTGTAGAGCACTCCTCAATACACTGGTGAGATAGAGAGACACATCAATCTATCTCCTTTCCTAACCTTGACTTTACAGCAGTCTCTGTGGTAGACGAAGAGCACTCCTCAATTCGTCACAGATTCTTTCTTCCTTACACTACAATCTAGGGATGGCTTGGAATCGACTATCAGTCACGGGAGGCAGCTATCTAAGAAAAGAACAGTGACCGGGGGAGGAGGAGGTGGTGTTCACACGAGCACGCGCAGGCATGCGACGTCACTCGGTCTCACAGTTGCTGGTACGGGACGTGGCGCGGGACGCCTGAGGTCTCACCACTCGACCGGTCATCCACCCAGATCCAAACTGATAATCCCACAGGAAACGCTGCGGCTGACACACAGGCAAGTGAGACATATAAAATACATCTCGACTTACCGTGTTCGATGGAGGTTGATCAGGCCTCAGATTCAGCTGCCGCGGTCACCACCAGGGAAGTCAACAATATGGGTCCGGGAGGGCGGAGTACCACTAGCCACGCCCCACGTTGGGCGCCATTTGTCGGGGTCGTAGCGACATTCCACTCGTACTCCAGTCACTCCAAATTAAGGCTATGAGCATGGGTCAACCATTCAAAGAATGAGTCAGACAACAAGCTGGTTCAAACTCAGAGCATGATCAGAAGGCTACTGGCAAGCCACGATCTCAGCAATGTTCCACTTTTATTTCCGCATGCCCAAACTTAAATACACTACATAATGGGGAGGGGAAAGGGGTTGTTCGGGGCGGGGTAAGCCATAAATGGATTGTTCGGGGCGGGGTAAGCCATAAATGTCTAGTATCCGGCCACTCCTGATTGGTCCACATCTCCTTAACTCAGTCTCTGGGCAGACAACCGTCAGTTGATGATTCGGTTTCATTTCTCTGAAACAGGTGCTGGCTGATACCGGCGCCATATTAGCATAAATTTCGATCTAAGTAACACGTAGCAAGGAAAGCTTATTGTTATAAGACACAAAATGGTGGTAAGTACATAAGCAAAGCGTATAAAAGTATAAAAGTATAAAAGTAGAGAAAATATATATTCTTTTTTACCCTGACAGCTCTTCTGTAGGCCCTTGAGGGGCTGGCTGGAGAAAGGTAAGGACGGGTACCACAATAGCATTGTTAATTTGTGTCCAGGACCAGGGAAATTCTCCGAGTACTGTACTGACCATTTCCTCCCTTTCCTCTGCGGGTTGAGGGCTATCTTGGTCTTCATCAGTGCTTTGCAGCTGCTCGGGACACTTCTTCAGGTGGTCTCTGGAGACAGTGGCTGTGGTCTCTCCTCCATCCTTACTGATGATGCATACTTTCGGCTTTTCATGACTTGAGGGCAGTACTGTGTACGGGTCTTTCTCCCACTGGTCATGCAACTTATGGAGCCGCCTCTTCCTCTTCAAGACCTGCTCCTCCAGGTGCCAGGGGAACAGCGGGAGCATGCTGGTTGTAAGTCCTCTCTTGCCTTTCTCTTGCTTGAGACAGACTTCTCTCAACACTCTCCTGCACTTTCCGGTACTGCTGCTGCTGTTCTGCATCCCAGTCTGCCTCTGGCGAGGTGTTCTCGGGTGTCAGGACTCCCATATCCAGGTCAATAGGCAGCTTACCAGGTCTTGCTCTCATTAGGTAAGCCGGGGTGCAGTTGGTGGAATTTACTGGGATGTGGATATACAAGTCCACCAGATCAGGCAGTCTTTCAGGCCACAGACTGCGTTCTTCCAGGGGCAACGTTTTCAGCAAGTCTATCACCACCTGGTTCATCTTCTCGCACAATCCGTTGGTTTGGGGGTGATAGGGCGTTGTCCTTATCTTCTTGCAGCCATACAGGTTGCAGAACTCCTGGAAGACCTCCGCTTCAAAGGCTGGACCTTGGTCAGTCAACACTTGCTCTGGATACCCGTGTGGATGGCAGAAGTGCTGCTGGAAGGCTCTAGCTGCTGTCTGAGCTGTTAAGTCCTTGACAGGGACCACCACCAGGAACCGGGAGTAGTGGTCTACGATGGTGAGGGCGTAGACGTACCTGGACCTACTTGGAGCCAGATTCACATGGTCCAGGGCTACCAGTGCTAGTGGCTGCTTGGTGATGATGGACTGCAGGGGAGTCTTCTGGCTGGCACGGTCCTTTCTTCTCTGATTGCACAGGCCGCAGTCTCTGCACCTTATCTCAATGGCCCCTCTCATGCCTACCCAGAAGAACCGTTCACGCAACAGGAACTCCAACTTCTTCCATCCAAAGTGCCCTGCTCCGTTGTGGTATGCCTCCAGGACCATAGCCGCATCTCGTCTCGGGACCACTACCTGCCAGGTCAGCTCATGTGTCCGGGAGTTGACAATTCTCCGGCACAGCTTCCCCTTGTAGAGAAACAGTTTACTCTTCTCCTTCCACAGCTGTTTGGTCTCTTCTGGAGTGTCTGGGTCAAGGCGGGCATCAGCCTGTGTCAGCATCTCTTTTACAAGGCGGATGGCTGGGTCACTGTCTTGCGTCTCCGCCCAGCTGTAGTGGGGTAAGGGATTGATCGTGGCAGAGTGCTTGTCCCTTACACAGTGGGAACACTGGGTAATCCCATGACGGTGGAACGCAGGGAATTCAATCTCTTCCAGTTCTTCTTGATCTTCCCCTCCGTCCGGCAAGTTCGGCATTCTGGACAGGGCGTCTGCTTTGGCATTTGTGCGTCCCGCCCGGTATTTGATGGTAAACTCATAGTTGGACAGCCGGGCCATCCATCTTTGCTCCAGGCCACCAAGTCTTGCAGTGTCCAGGTGTGTCAACGGATTGTTGTCCGTGTACACAGTGAACTTGGCAGAGGCAAGGTAATGTTTGAAACGTTCCATTGCGGCCCACATCACTGCCAGGAACTCTAGCTTGAAGGAGCTATAATTCTCACGGTTTCTCTCTGTGGGCCGTAGTTTTCAGCTGGCGTAAGCAATTACCCGCTCTCTGCCCTGCTGGATCTGGGATAGTACGGCTCCCAGCCCCACGTTACTGGCATCTGTGTGGAGGATGAAAGGCTGGCCGTAATCAGGGTAAGCCAGCATCTCATCCCCCGTGAAGGCCATCTTCAGCTGACAGAAAGACTGCTCTTCCAGCTTGTCCCACCTAAAGGGCGGCTTCTGATTCTTGGTCTTTGCCTGACCTAACAGGAGGGCTTGCATAGGGGCTGCCATTTTGGTGAACCCGGGGATGAATCTTCGGTAGTAGCCTACCAACCCGAGGAACTGCCGCAGTTCCTTTATGCTGGAGGGGCTTGGCCAGTCCTTAATCACTGTGATCTTATCAGGGTCTTGAGCTACTCCGTCAGCACTCACCACGTGTCCCAGGTACTGTAACTTTGGTTTCAGTAGATGACACTTGGAGGGTTTCACCTTTAGGCCGTAGCCTGCCAAGCGTCAAACACCTCTGCCAGGTGTTTCAGATGGTCCTCATATGTTTTGGAATACACGATGACATCGTCCAGGTATAGCAGGACCGTCTCGAAATTCCTGTGCCCCAGGCAGCACTCCATTAACCGCTGGAAGGTTCCTGGTGCGTTGCAGAGCCTGAACGGCATACAGTTGAATTCGCTGAGACCCATCGGGGTAGTGAACGCGGTCTTCTCCTTGTCTGCCTCTGCTACAGGAACCTGCCAGTACCCGCTAGTAAGATCCAAAGTGGAGAAGAAGTTAGCAGACTTTAATGCAGCTAAAGATTCCTCTATCCTAGGTAACGGGTACGCATTTTTGTGTGTGATACGGTTGACCTTTCTGTAATCTACACACATTCTCATGGTGCCATCTTTCTTTTTCACAAGAACTAGTGGAGCTGCCCAGGGGCTACAGCTGTCCCTGATTACCCCAGCCTCCTTCATTTCTCGCAACATTCCCTTGGCATTCTGATAGTGTGCAGGGGGTACAGGTCGGTATCTTTCCTTTATGGGTGGATGGTCTCCCGTGGGGATGTGGTGTTCTACCCCCTTTACTTGCCCAAAGTCTAGCGGGTGTTTGCTAAAGACTCTTTCGTACTCCTGCACCACCCCGTAGACTCCCAGTTTTTGGTGTGAGGGAGTGGAGTCGGTGCCCACATGCAACTTCTGACACCAGTCCTCCATTTCTTTCTTGGAGCCGTTACCCTCCTCTGGTTGAGATGGAGGCAAGGGTTCCACGGCCTTTACAGAGTTTTGGTTAACGGTGAACAATTTGGCTAGAGTGGCATACCGGGGCAAGTATACTTCTCTTTCCCCAATGTTTAGGACGCGGACGGGTACCCTCCCATGGCGTACATCGACCACCCCCCGTGCTGTTAAAATGGTGGGCCTACTGTCTGAGTAGATGGGTTCTACCATGGCTTGGTAGTCCCTTCCTCTTAACCCGATTGCAGTCCGGCACCAGATCATCATCTCACTTTTTGGGGGCATGGCGATAGGGAACGGGTCACTCATCCTAACACTACCAATCTCACCACCAGACAGTTCTATCTGTTGCCTTTTCATCAGGGCTCTGATCTCTTTTTGTAGGACACGCTGCTGGCTGGAGCTGGCGTTCACCGCAACTTGCTGTAATATGACAATTATCTCTGCAAGACAATTTTCAATAACATTAGTACCCAAGGTTATCTTAGGGTGGCTTTCACGACGGTCAATGTCCACAATAATCAGTCCTTGCGCTGGCAGTTCAACTTTACCAATTTTGATGGTCACCTCCTTGAATCCCACCTGCGGTACGGGCTGACTATTGCTGGCGATAATGCTCAAATCGTTATCTGGGTAGCGGGTAATATCTGAGTCATTCCAGTACCGCTTAAAAAGCACATAGGGGATGGTGGTTACCTGTGACCCGGTGTCCAGTAGTGCACTCATAGGAATGCCATCCAGCACCACAGGCAAGACCGGTCATCCCCCTACGTACTTATCACGCCAGCTCGATGGGCCTGATGGTCTTATGCCTGGGGGTCGGCCCTCCGCCCCAGGTTGGGCCCGTTTAAATGACAGTACCTTGCCATATGTCCTGGTTGGTTGCAGCGGCGGCAGATGGGTTGTCCGTCCTGGTCATAGCGGTCGCTGGGCCTTCCTCTGGACGATGGGATCCTCCTCTGTCGGCGCCAAGGGACGTCCTCCGGACTGGAAGCCAGCTGGATCTTTCCTGGGGGGGGACACCTGTAAAGACTGCACAGTTATGGTTAGCGCGGCAACGCTTTTGGTCAGCTCTTGGACCTGATGGTGCAGGTCTGCAGCCGGGGCTTTGTCCAAAGCCTGTGCATCAGCTCCCACAGGCTCTGCAGACAAGGGCGCCGCCTCCTGGTGATAGGTGATAGCAGGGCGCCTGTGGGTTACAGCACCACCTGGTGCCGGTTCTCGGACCACCCGGATGGCCCTGTCTTTAAACTGCGCAAAGTCCAAATCAGGGTTCTGCAACGCCATTACACGCAACTGGGTTCGGTGGGCGCTGGACTGTAGACCCTCAATGAACTGTTCAGTCAACAGCTTATCCTCATTCCGCACGCTGTCAGGGTCTGCCTGCTTAATGGCTCTCAGGGCCTCCTGCATATTCAAAGCATAGTCCCGTATACTGTCTTGTGCCCGCTGTTTGCATCCATAAAATTTTAGCTTGATCTCTGCTGAGGTGCGGGTATCAAAAGTGTCCTTTAGACGGGCCAGTATTTCCTTTACAGTCCCCTTCTCCCTGGCTGACCAGGACTTCACTTCTCTTTGGGCTGCTCCGATTAACTGGCCTATCAGGATGCTCACTTTTTGTTCCTCGGACAGGGGGTATACTTTGAATAGGCTATTCAGTCTTTCTTTAAAGTCGCTCAGGATATGCGACTCCCCTGAGTACTGGGGTAACCATGACGCTCCGGGGATATACAGCATCGTGAACGGCATCACTGTGGCAGCAGCCGCGCTGGAGGTGGGAGCTCCCTCCATTCCTGGTGTCTTCCTCCCCCCTAGTTAACCGTGGCCTACCTTCCGTTGCTTCTTCTCCGTAGGCCGCGGCTCCGCAGGCGATCGTCGGGGTCGAAGACCTTGCGTCGCGTGCTGGTGACGTCGGCGTCCGCTGGGCTCCTTCCAGGACCTTGCGCAGCGTCTGTACGTAAAGCGGAGCTTCAGCTCTCACGCGCTTTTGGCGTCCACGCCCCTCTTCTTCCCGCGCAGCGTCCCAAAAATAGCGCTCAATGGCGGGAAAATGGCTGCGGATGGCGGGAAACTTCACCACGGTAAGTATCACAGTCTTTCTTCAGGCACGCCGTACCCGGTGGTTTCGGGCACGAAATCCTGCCGACTACGCCAAAGTTGACGCGCCCCCTGGGCTGTGTGTGGGGGATACCCGCTGCCAGGTCTCTGTGTAATGTCAGGGGTTGTAGTCTCCGTGGCGGCGACCCGGTCCCGTGGCTCAGGGTGGTCAAACCAGTGGCGGATCTGTTTACTTGTTTTTTTAATGTTCAAATGTCCGACTACGCCACCCGTGGATTGCGGTCACTGAGAACCGCCGCTGCGGGGCAGACCGCTGAGGCTGATGTTGGGTGCTCAGCAGAGGGTAGTTTAACTCCCCACGGGAGGAGTATAGCCTCAGGGCAGCGTGCGTAGATGGTGAGGGTTGTGGTGCATGGGCGCAGCAGAAATGACTCAGAGTCCGTGCAGTGCAGTTCAGGGTCTTTACTGTTGGTAATGAAGAAGGCCCTGCCAGGAGTACTGGCTAACATTAGAGGCCTGGTCAGTCTGTGAGCGAACAAGAGGCCCCTGGCCAGGTGGAGGTGTAGGCCTTCCCGTCTGACTGCACTCTTCCTGGCTACCCTGCTGTAGTCATCTAGTAGCCCACGTCCCTGAGTGTACCGTGTGGTGATCACCCGTATGGCCGGTGACTTGGGGCCTTTGGTACCTTCCGCTCCTCGATGGCGGTGCCGGTCCCTTGCGTGTGACTGAGCCTCCGGGCTTTCTATGGCCAGAGGACCTGAAATCCCCTGCCAGGTGGTTTCTGCTGCTGGATGTGGATATCCTCACAGCCTCGGACTCCGGTGTCCAGTTCTCTGCGTCTTTGGCCAGGACGAGCTCTGCTAGCTCCAGTCCCTGGTCTTCAGCTCCTGTCTCCTACAGAGCTCCGTAATTTGCTGCTCTGTCCCTCTCTCTGGAACTACAACTCGACTCCGTAACTCCGCCCCAGATCCAGTTTATAAAGGGCAGGTTCCTCCCCCCCTGGACTGGGGCAGGAGGCGTTGTATGCAATAGTGCTCCTGACCAGGAAAACCCATGCTCGCTCTCAGACATGGTATTTCTACCACTGTGGCAACCAGACCCCCTGGGGTGCCACATTCTCCCCTGGTAAATTTTAGTACTCCGGGACTAAACACATTTTATGAAAACATACATAACAGGGTATAAGCAATAACACATCAACATATGTACAAGGAGTTCATTTTTTTGTAGGTCACGGCGCTTCCATAACCACGTGTCCATGTCACCCGAGATGTATTTTGAGGGACCCGTCCCAAACCCTCCACGTAGGCCCTGGGGTGGCTACAGGGCATCGATGATCCGGCATTGGACCACGTCTTCAGCCACCTCCACGGGTTTTTGTTCTGTGGTCTGGCACAAAAGGGGCACTTAACAGGTGCAACTATTTACAAGGCACAGTTCGGGTTATTCATTGTCCATAACCTGTCAGTCCATAAACCCTGTCGGGTAACTTGAGAAACATAATTATTATTCATGCAACAAACATAAAACATTTCAACATTTGCAATATACAGGTACAGTATATATAATTTTTTTCTAGATTCTCCAGCGAGCGGGCTTCTGACCTCTAGTGCTCCTGGTGGACCTACATAACACACTATCTGGTAGTGTTCTTTCTGGGTCCCCTGTTTCCACCCCTTGTGTATTGGGCTTGCTAGTGTCTGTACTACAGGTGTTTGGAGATGTTACGGGTAGGTTGGGCAGCTTTCTGCGTACTCTTTGGCTTACCACAGGCACGGCAGGCTCACTACTAGCAGAGGGTTGATTCTCCTGGGCTGCTGTTATGGAATCTTCTGCCTCCGGGGCCGGTTGCTCTCCCAACACTACTTGCTCTTCTGTAGGCCCTTGAGGGGCTGGCTGGAGAAAGGTAAGGACGGGTACCACAATAGCGTTGTTAATTTGTGTCCAGGACCGGGGAAATTCTCCGAGTACCGTACTGACCATTTCCTCCCTTTCCTCTGCGGGTTGAGGGCTATCTTGGTCTTCATCAGTGCTTTGCAGCTGCTCGGGACACTTCTTCAGGTGGTCTCTGGAGACAGTGGCTGTGGTCTCTCCTCCATCCTTACTGATAATGCATACTTTTGGATTTTCATGACTTGAGGTCAGTACTGTGTAAGGGTCTTTCGCCCACTGGTCATCCAACTTATGGAGCCGCCTCTTCCTCTTCAAGACCTGCTCTCCAGGTGCCAGGGGAACAGCGGGAGCATGCTGGTTGTAAGTCCTCTCTTGCCTTTCTCTTGCTTGAGACAGACTTCTCTCAACACTCTCCTGCACTTTCCGGTACTGCTGCTGCTGTTCTGTATCCCAGTCTGCCTCTGGCGAGGTGTCTTCAGGTGTCAGGACTCCCATATCCAGGTCAATAGGCAGCTTACCAGGTCTTGCTCTCATTAGGTAAGCCGGGGTGCAGTTGGTGGAATTTACTGGGATGTGGTTATACAAGTCCACCAGATCAGGCAGTTTTTCAGGCCACAGACTGCGTTCTTCCAGGGGCAACGTTTTCAGCAAGTCTATCACCACCTGGTTCATCTTCTCGCACAATCCGTTGGTTTGGGGGTGATAGGGCGTTGTCCTTATCTTCTTGCAGCCATACAGGTTGCAGAACTCCTGGAAGACCTCCGCTTCGAAGGCTGGACCTTGATCAGTCAACACTTGCTCCGGATACCCGTGTGGATGGCAGAAGTGCTGCTGGAAGGCTCTTGCTGCTGTCTGAGCTGTTAAGTCCTTGACAGGGTCCACCACCAGGAACCGGGATTAGTGGTCTACGATGGTGAGGGCGTAGACGTACCCGGACCTACTTGGAGCCAGCTTCACATGGTCCTGGGCCAACAGTTCTAGTGGCTGCTTGGTGATGATGGGCTGCAGGGGAGTCTTCTGGCTGGCACGGTCCTTTCTTCTCAGGTTGCACGGGCCGCAGTCTCTGCACCATATCTCAATGACCCCTCTCATGCCTACCCAGAAGAACCGTTCACGCAACAGGAACTCCAACTTCTTCCATTCAAAGTGCCCTGCTCCGTCGTGGTATGCCTCCAGGACCATAGCCGCATCTCGTCTCGGGACCACTACCTGCCAGGTCAGCTCATGTGTCCGGGAGTTAACAATTCTCCGGCACAGCTTCCCCTTGTAGAGAAACAGTTTACTCTTCTCCTTCCACAGCTGCTTGGTCTCTTCCGGAGCGTCTGGGTCAAGGCAGGCATCAGCCTGTGTCAGCATCTCTTTTACCAGGCGGATGGCTGGGTCACTGTCTTGCGTCTCCGCCCAGCTGTAGTGGGGTAAGGGATTGAACGTGGCAGAGTGCTGAAGAAGTGTCCCGAGCAGCGGCAAAGCACTGATGAAGACCAAGATAGCCCTCAACCCGCAGAGGAAAGGGAGGAAATGGTCAGTACAGTACTCGGAGAATTTCCCCGGTCCTGGACACAAATTAACAACGCTATTGTGGTACCCGTCCTTACCTTTCTCCAGCCAGCCCCTCAAGGGCCTACAGAAGAGCAAGGAGTGTTGGGAGAACACTGGGTAATCCCATGATGGTGGAACGCAGGGAGTTCAATCTCTTCCAGTTATTCTGGATCTTCCCCTCTGTTCGGCAAGTTCGGCATCCTGGACAGGGCGTCTATGTTGGCATTTTTGCGTCCCGCCCGGTATTTGATGGTAAACTCATAGTTGGACAGCCGGGCCATCCATCTTTGCTCCAGGGCACCAAGTCTTGCAGTGTCCAGGTGTGTCAACGGATTGTTGTCCGTGTACACAGTGAACTTGACAGAGGCAAGGTAATGTTTGAAACTTTCCGTCACTGCCCACATCACTGCCAGGAACTCTAGCTTGAAGGAGCTATAATTCTCAGGGTTTCTCTCTGTGGGCCATAGTTTTCGGCTGACGTAAGCAATTACCCGCTCTCTGCCCTGCTGGATCTGGGATAGTACGGCTCCCAGCCCCACGTTACTGGCGTCTGTGTGGAAGTTGAAAGGCTGGCCGTAATCAGGGTAAGCCAGGATCTCATCCCCCGTGAGGGCCATCTTCAGCTGACGGAAAGACTCCTCTTCCAGCTTGTCCCACCTGAAGGGCGGCTTCTGATTCTTGGTCTTTGACTGACCTAACAGGAGGTCTTGCATAGGGGCTGCCATTTTGGTGAACCCGGGGATGAATCTTCGGTAGTAGCCTACCAACCCGAGGAACTGCCGCACTTTCTTTATGCTGGAGGGGCTTGGCCAGTTCTTAATCACTGTGATCTTATCAGGGTCTGGAGCTACTCCGTCAGCACTCACCACGTGTCCCAGGTACTGTACCTTTGGTTTCAGTAGATGACACTTGGAGGGTTTCACCTTTAGGCCGTAGCCTGCCAGGGCGCCAAACACCTCTGCCAGGTGTTTCAGATGGTCCTCATATGTTTTGGAATACACGATGACATCGTCCAGGTATAGCAGGACCGTCTCGAAATTCCTGTGCCCCAGGCAGCACTCCATTAACCGCTGGAAGGTTCCTGGTGCGTTGCAGAGCCCGAACGGCATACAGTTGAATTCGCTGAGACCCATCGGGGTGGTGAACGCGGTCTTCTCCTTGTCTGCCTCTGCTACAGGAACCTGCCAGTACCCGCTAGTAAGATCCAAAGTGGAGAAGAAGTTAGCAGACTTTAATGCAGATAAAGATTCCTCTATCCTATGTAACGGGTACGCATCTTTGTGTGTGATACGGTTGACCTTTCTGTAATCTACACACATTCTCATGGTGCCATCTTTCTTTTTCACAAGAACTAGTGGAGCTGCCCAGGGGCTACAACTGTCCCTGATTACCCCAGCCTCCTTCATTTCTTGCAACATTCCCTTGGCATTCTGATAGTGTGCAGGGGGTACAGGTCAGTATCTTTCCTTTATGGGTGGATGGTCTACCGTGGGGATGTGGTGTTCTACCCGCTTTACTTGCCCAAAGTCTAGCTGGTGTTTGCTAAAGACTCTTTCGTACTCCTGCACCACCCGGTAGACTCCCTGTTTTTGGTGTGAAGGAGTGGAGTCGGTGCCCACATCCAGCTTCTGACACCAGTCCTCCATTTGTTTCTTGGAGCCGTTACCCTCCTCTGGTTGAGATGGAAGCAAGGGTTCCACGGCCTTTACAGAGTTTTGGTTAACGGTGAACAATTTGGCTAGAGTGGCATACCAGGGCAAGTATACTTCTCTTTTCCCAATGTTTAGGATGCGGACGGGTACCCCCCCATGGTGTACATCGACCACCCCCTGTGCTGTCAAAATGGTGGGCCTACTGTCTGAGTAGACGGGTTCTACCATGGCTTGGTAGTCCCTTCCTCTTAACCCGATTGCAGTCCGGCACCAGATCATCATCTCACTTTTTGGGGGCATGGCGATAGGGAACCGGTCACTCATCCTAACACTACCAATCTCACCACCAGACAGTTCTACCTGTTGCCTTTTCATCAGGGCTCTGATCTCTTTTTGTAGGACACGCTGCTGGCTGGAGCTGGCGTTCACCGCAACTTGCTGTAATATGACAATTATCTCTGCAAGACAATTTTCAATAACATTAGTACCCAAGGTTATCTTAGGGTGGCTTTCACGACAGTCAGTGTCCACAATAATCAGTCCTTGCGCTGGCAGTTCAACTTTACCAATTTTGATGGTCACCTCCTTGAATCCCACCTGGGGTATGGGTTGACCATTGCTGGCGATGATGCTCAAATCGTTATCTGGGTAGGGGGTAATATCTGAGTCATTCCAGTACCCTTAAAAAGAACATAGGGGATGGTGGTTACCTGTGACCCGGTGTCCAGTAGTGCACTCATAGGAATGCCATCCAGCACCACAGGCAAGACCGGTTGTCCCCCTACGTACTTATCACGCCAGCTCGATGGGCCTGATGGTCTTATGCCTGGGGGTCGGTCCTCCGCCCCAGGTTGGGCCCGTTTAAATGACAGTACCTTGCCATATGTCCTGGTTGGTTGCAGCGGCGGCAGATGGGTTGTCCGTCCTGGTCATAGCGGTCGCTGGGCCTTCCTCTGGACGATGGGATCCTCCTCTGTCGGCGCCAAGGGATGTCCTACGGACTGAAAGCCAGCTGGCAGCTGGATCTTTCCTGGGGGGGACACCTGTAAAGACTGCACAGTTCTGGTTAGCGCGGCAACGCTTTTGGTCAGCTCTTGGACCTGATGGTGCAGGTCTGCAGCCGGGGCTTTGTCCAAAGCCTGTGCATCAGCTCCCACAGGCTCTGCAGACAAGGGCGCCGCCTCCTGGTGATAGGTGATAGCAGGGCGCCTGTGGGTTACAGCACCACCTGGTGCCGGTTCTCGGACCACCCAGATGGCCCTGTCTTTAAACTGGGTTCGGTGGGCGCTGGACTGTAGACCCTCAATGAACTGTTCAGTCAACAGCTTATCCTCATTCCGCACGCTGTCAAGGTCTGCCTGCTTAATGGCTCTCAGGGCCTCCTGCAAATTCAAAGCATAGTCCCGTATACTGTCTTGTGCCCGCTGTTTGCATCCATAAAATTTTAGCTTGATCTCTGCTGAGGTGCGGGTATCAAAAGTGTCCTTTAGACGGGCCAGTATTTCCTTTACAGTCCCCTTCTCCCTGGCTGACCAGGACTTCACTTCTCTTTGGGCTGCTCCGATTAACTGGCCTATCAGGATGCTCACTTTTTGTTCCTCGGACAGGGAGTATACTTTGAATAGGCTATTCAGTCTTTCTTTAAAGTCGCTCAGGGTATGCGACTCCCCTGAGTACTGGGGTAACCATGCCGCTCCGGGGATATATGGCATCGTGAACGGCATCACTGCGGCAGCAGCCGCGCTGGCGGTGGGAGCTCCCTCCATTCCTGGTGTCTTCCTCCCCCCTAGTTAACCGTGGCCTACCTTCCGTTGCTTCTTCTCCGTAGGCCGCGGCTCCGCAGGCGATCGCCAGGGTCGAGGACCTTGCATTGCGCGCTGGTGACGTCGGCGTCCGCTGGGCTCCTTCCAGGACCTTGCGCAGCGTCATTACGTAAGACGGGGCTTCAGCTCTCGCGCGCTTTTGGCGTCCACGCCCCTCTTCTTCCCGCACGGCGTCCCAAAAATGGCGCCCAATGGCGGGAAAATGGCTGCGGATGGCGGAAAACGGCTGCGGATGGTGGGAAACTTCACCACGGTAAGTATCACAGTCTTTCTTCAGGCACGCAGTACCCGGTGGTTGCGGGCACGAAATCCTGCCGACTACGCCAAAGTTGACGCGCCCCCTGGGCCGTGTGTGGGGGATACCAGCAGCCGGGTCTCTGTGTAATGTCATGGGTTGTAGTCTCCGTGGCGGCGACCCGGTCCCGTGGCTCAGGGTGGTCAAACCAGTGGCGGATCTGTTTACTTGGTTTTTTAATGTTCAAATGTCCGACTACGCCACCCGTGGATTGCGGTCACTGAGAACCGCCGCTGCGGGGCAGACCACAGAGGCTGATGTTGTGTGCGCAGCAGAGGGTAGTATAACTCCCCACGGGAGGAGTATAGCCTCAGGGCAGCGTGTGTAGATGGTGAGGGTTGTGGTGCATGGGCGCAGCAGAAATGACTCAGAGTCCGTGCGGTGCAGTTCAGGGTCTTTATTGTTGGTAATGAAGAAGGCCCTCCCGGGAGTACTGGCTAACATTAGAGGCCTGGTCAGTCTGTGAGCGAACAAGAGTCCCGCTAGCCAGGTGGAGGTGTAGGCCTTCCCGTCTGACTGCACTCTTCCTGGCTACCCTGCTGTAGTCGTGTAGTAGCCCACGTCCCTGAGTGTACCGTGTGGTGCTCACTCGTATGGCTGGTGACTTGGGGCCTTTGGTACCTTCCGCTCCTCGATGGCGGTGCCGGTCCCTTGCGTGTGACTGAGCCTCCGGGCTTTCTATGGCCAGAGGACCTGAAATCCCCTGCCAGGTGGTTTCTGCTGCTGGATGTGGATATCCTCACAGCCTCGGACTCCGGTGTCCGGTTCTCTGCGTCTTTGGCCAGGACGAGCTCTGCTAGCTCCAGTCCCTGGTCTTCAGCTCCTGTCTCCTACAGAGCTCCTTACTTTGCTGCTCTGTCCCTCTCTCTGGAACTACAACTCGACTCCCTAACCCCGCCCCAGATCCAGTTTATAAAGGGCAGGTTCCTCCCCTCCCAGGACTGGGGCAGGAGGCGTTGCATGCAATAGTGCTCCTGACCAGGAAAGCCCATGCTCGCTCTCAGACATGGTATTTCTACCACTGTGGCAACCAGACCCCCTGGGGTGCCACATTCTCCCCTGGTAAATTTTAGTACTCCGGGACTAAACACATTTTATGAAAACATACATAACAGGGTATAAAACCTACAAAAGACAAAAATATATCTCATACCCTACCATCATTATATATAAATGTAAAGCAAAGTTGCATAATAAATATAGGGTACTTAGTGAACTATTTTTGATCAAAAAAAGTATACAAGCCGTCCCACCAGCGGCAAGGTGACCCTAAATTGGGACGGTACCTATACTGCCTATATTAAAAACCTTACTGTATATCAAAGGAGGACCTGAAATCCCCTGCCAGGTGGTTTCTGCTGCTGGATGTGGATATCCTCACAGCCTCGGACTCCGGTGTCCGGTTCTCTGCGTCTTTGGCCAGGACGAGCTCTGCTAGCTCCAGTCCCTGGTCTTCAGCTCCTGTCTCCTACAGAGCTCCTTACTTTGCTGCTCTGTCCCTCTCTCTGGAACTACAACTCGACTCCCTAACCCCGCCCCAGATCCAGTTTATAAAGGGCAGGTTCCTCCCCTCCCAGGACTGGGGCAGGAGGCGTTGCATGCAATAGTGCTCCTGACCAGGAAAGCCCATGCTCGCTCTCAGACATGGTATTTCTACCACTGTGGCAACCAGACCCCCTGGGGTGCCACATTCTCCCCTGGTAAATTTTAGTACTCCGGGACTAAACACATTTTATGAAAACATACATAACAGGGTATAAGCAATAACACATCAACATATGTACAAGGAGTTCAGTCTTTATAGGTCACGGTGCTTCCGTAACCACGTGTCCAAACTCTCAAACATGGTATTTCTACCACTGTGGCAACCAGACCCCCTGGGGTGCCACATTCACATAGCACGATTGTTGTCTTAAGGGGTAGAAACGCAGGGGCAGAATAGTCTACCACCCTTACATTTTGACAATACCTGAGTAACTGATATACATGTGATGAGCAAAGGAGGGGTTGACTGCAGGACTATAGCTGGATTGTCACCAATGTAGTAATTTTATATGTTTCCTTATTGAACGCTTTAAGCCTATAGAACAGTTACAGACATGATCTATTATTTAGACCAAGCACAGATATGATTCACTGCTCAGCCATGACTCTTGGGTTCAGCCAAGATAACTTCAAGCTATTATATAAACCAGTTGGTGTAATCCTTGAATGTTAAGTGAATGCATGGATCAGATACGAGTAAGTACTGCAGTAAAACCTGAAACGTACTGGGTGTCCTGTATATGTTGGAGTGCTGGAGGTGTTTCTAATAAAGTTTGAAGTACCAACATCGACCCATGATTCAACATGGCAATTAGGACTGACTGGTCTAATGTAAGACACGGCACAGACCATCAGGCTCATGCTTTCTGGAAACTCAGATGCTATTACCTGTTATGCTTCCTATATCTATAATCTATAAAATAGTCAGATTTACTATAATTACTTATATGTTATCTTTTGTCCTATTTATACTAGATCTATCTGAATGCTTGGGTTTTCCATTCCCTATGCACGTGTACGGCCATGTTCCCATATAGTGTAAACGCTGCGTCTCATTGTGCAGAAAAACGTCAGCGTTTAACAGTCCAAGCAAAGTGGATGTGATTTCATGGAAACTTTTGGCCACTGTACATCTAAAGATGCTGTTGAAATTTTTTTGGTGTTTTTTATTTAGACTTCTATGAGGAGTCAGAAAAACAAAATCACATGTAAAAAACACAATTGATTTTTCAAGTGCAGAATCCCAACACTTTTACGCTAAAAATCTCATTGCAAAATGCTGCATCAAATTTGCATCAAAAATGCATCTAAAAGTGGAGGAAAATGCAGCAAAAGTCAGAGCAGATTACTGTTGTGTATTTTTGTGCAAACACTTGCAGAATAATAAGCAGCATAAAAAAATGCAATGTTTTCGCATGTGGGAACAAGACCTAAGTTATTTCTTAACTCCTTTTTTTTATCAATTTAGACATGAAACTTGTGAACAAATACTCCTTTTATATTGTTGTACCGCATAGGTTCACTTTTTATCTTAAAGGTAAGGGGCAAAAGCTATAACAATCAACTATATATGACAGGGTGATGATCAACCATCTGACCACCATTTGCCTAACTAAACTGGAGCATTAGGAAGGCTAGATACATTTGTAATATTTATCTGACGACGGCCGAAAAACCCCATCTGACAGATTACACTTTTGCCATGAGAAATGGTCTTTGCATATAAGTTCCAAATGATTGTCAGCCAAAATGGTCAAAATCAGCCTTTTCATCTCGTCTGTATGGGTAGCTCAATAGTCATTTACATTTCAGTAAGGCTACATTTCCACAATGAGTTTTTGGTGAGTTTTTGTACGCTGCGTATTTTCGAAAAAATGCAAGTAATCTATTTTACCCAAAAGGGTTGTCCAGTACTTCTAAAAATATGCCAATGTGTTTTAATGATAAATAGAAGCTTCTTTCTAATTACCTCCTGGTGCTGTTTCTGCCTGTGAGCGGCGCTATCGGTGGCCACTCACAGGCAGCACGTGACCCCCGGCTGACGTCATGTCAAGTGAGGCGTGACTCAGCGCTGGGGTCCCCGCGGTGGCTGCTTGGTTGTGGGTGGAGTTATTCCCCTCATCACACCCAGCATCCACCGTGTGCTTTCCCAATGAATGGGAACAAGAAGAGGGCGCGGTGGATGCCGAATGTGACGCGCGGGGTGACCCCGCCCACAACCCAGCAGCCACCGGTGGAACGCGGAAGAGGGACCCTCGACTGCAGCCTGGACTTGTCGTGACGTCAGCGGATGTCAGAGCCCGCTGCAGCCGAGGGTCATGTGTTGCTGTGAGCGGCCAGTGATAGCGCCGCTCACAGGCAGAAACAGCACCAGGAGGTAATTAGAAAGAAGCTTCTATTTATCATTAAAACACATTGACATATTTTTAAAAGTACTGGACAACCCCTTTAATTAGTGCAGAAATAGTGAAGAAAATCTGCAACATCAAAAGCTCATCGTGGGAAAGTAGCCTAATACATCTATCCGGGATTATGTATTTTGAGGCAGGGAACACTGTCCATTCTATAAGTCTCCCTAAACTAACTCCCTGCTTTACTCCAGGAGAATCTCCCCCCCTACCAGGACCGTTATCAAAAGCCCCTTCACCCAACCAGTCTCCTATTTTGCATTGACAAAGCGCGAGAACCACAAAACGTCTGTGCAAATGGAGTTCTTTTCATTTCGGAAAATATTTTGATTTTACATCCTAAATCGCGAGGCACAGCTCTTTAAAGGCTCTACTTCGACTTCTAGGTTTGCTACCTCCAATAGGTGGCACTAATGACCTTGTTTTTTTCCTCTTTGAAGAGGCTTTTTGCATATCTGTCTCCTTTGTGTCATTGGTTTAATGCCATTGATTTTGATTAACCAAGCAAGAACCATGGATTGTTCTCCCTTGTAAGGACAGGCCATTCACTTTAACATACTATTTCTGATTATAAAGATTGCCTTTAAGCAATGTATAAAACATGGACAGAACTGTGAACTGTCTCATTTCTATCCTATAAAAAGTAATTACTTTTCTGTGTGCAGCTTAAATGCAAGACAAAGCATGCAAATGGAGAATTCCTTGAGGAGGTGATTAACCCTTTAAGTAATAAATATTAGGTTTGAGTTGTAACTATTGTGCTGGTGCTTACGCATATTTAATAAGAAAGTTAGTTATCAAAGTATTGATCCAAATCCCTGTTCAGAAGCAGCGCCATTACTTAGTGATGAAGCACAAAAAATAAAATCAGCTTGCATGGGTTATCCAGGGAGGGGAAACATATTTTTTAAAGGGCTTGGGCTGGATAAAAAAAATAAAAAAGTAATATTCTCATTTATCCCTTAATGACCAGGCCAAATTTTTGAAATCTGACTTGTGTCACTTTATGTAGTAATAACTCTGAAATGCTTAAACATATCCTATTGATTTTGAGACAGTTTTTTCGCTACACATTATACTTTATGATAATGGTAAATTTAGGTTGATATATTTTATGTTTATTTATAAAAATATCAGAAATGTGACAAAAATGTCCAAAAAAATTGCAATTTTCAAACTTTGAATGATTATCCCTTTAATCCAGATAGTCATATCACACAAAAAAACATTAATAAATAACATTTCCTTCATGTCTGCTTTAAATCAGCACCATTTGTAAAATATTATTTGATTTTGGTAGCATTTTAGAAGTCAGCAGATACAGCTTTGAGGATTCTCTTAAAACTCAACGTTTACTTGTTATTATAAAAAATATTGGCCTCAATTGCCTCCCTATTATTTTTGCTGGAAAGAGTGGTGATGGCACTCTGCACCACTATGAGAGATCACTCACCACTGCGAGGAAGCTCTTTTGGCGTTTTTAAGCACTTTTTAAGCACGGAGTCACTTATTTTCTATATAATACCGTGCCTTCCCAAATGCCTAACATACTCCCCGGATGACGTCTCCGAAAGGAGAAAGAAACGCATCAGGAGGGTTTTTATGGGAGTAAGTTGAGGGCTTACTTGGTTACTGCCCTTGGAAGGGCAGGAGCCATTACCGGTGCACGACAGGGTAGAATAGTCCAGGAAAAGAACTTATGAACATGGACGACTATCCCTGAGAAATGCATACCAGTGAATTGAGTGAGAGCCACACATTTTACTTCTTTGTTATTTTTGAGCACTTGTTTATGATTATGTATGTTATCTAACCATCAGGACATTACATGTGAAGAGATATGACAGATATGACATTTATGAATTTAAGAGTTTATTCTGTCTGTGATATATAGCTCTTAATGTCCTGAGGTTAGCAGGGTCTTTTTTTGGTTAAGCTTCTCGGGTCTATGGCAATTGAGGCCAATATTTTTTAGAATAACAAGTAAAAGTTAAGTTTTAAGAGAATCCTCAAGGCTGTATCTGGTGATTTTTGATTCTGAAGTGTATCCTGTCGTAGGTTAAGCAGGCGGTTGCTAGTTAGTTATTCTAACATTTTAGAAGGTTTAAAAATGCAGCAGTAATTTTTCATTTTTTTAAAGGAAATTTACAAAACTTATTCTTTTTTGAAATTACTTTGGGGGTCCTATATATTGGAAACCCACAAATGTGATACCATTTTAAAAACGACGCCCCTCAACATATTCAAAATGGCTTTCAGGTAGTTTATTAACACTTCAGGTCTTTTTCAGGAATTAATGCAAAGTGGCATGACAGGAATGAAAAAAAATTATTTTTACCACCTAAATGTCTCTATCTTCTGAAAAGGCCGCTATAGCTGGAAAACTTTAAGGCCGTTATTTGGCCATGCTTTTCCATGGCAAACATCAGGACCACACGATCAAGATCTCAGGGTGCTGATGGGGTTAAACAGAGAGCCCCCACACTCTGTTAACCATCTAGATGCTGTAGTCACTATTGACAGCAGTATTTAAGGGGGGTAAACGTCCATGCTAGTCTCTTATACCACATGTCAGTTAAGTCGTATTCGCGGTCATTGGGGGGTTAATATATTAGAGCAAGGGCTTGGTGGAACCTCTTTGTGACAATCACCTAAAATTGCATTAATAAGTGGAATTTTACGGAGGTAGTCTAACTAATGGAGACGATAGAAGTGAAAATCTGTCACAGAAAATTTGGTCTGGATACAGGGGTGGTCTTCTTAAAAGGACAGTCTTTTGAAAAGATTTTACTATATTTGTAAGACCAACAAATTTGCTTTGTTCTGCTGTCACTTCCCTTCAAATATTCACCTTCAAAGCTCATTAGTCCGGGGTGGGAAATTAATTTTCCCTAGGGGCCACACGAGAGACCATGACTGTTGTGGAGGCCAAACCAATAAGCTCAAATTAATTCTGCTCAATATTAATATTAACATATTAATTATAATTATTATTTTATACTGGTATTAATTGTATCACTTAAAGGGATTGTCTGGTCAAAAGTGATGTCTGCAGTCACTCTGACTGACTGCAGACTTATGAATCCCCCAGCGAAGGCACTGTGCGCTGCGGGCATTTGACGGTATGAGACCCTGTTACGGAGGGTATGTATGTGTTATGGAAAGGGAAAAGAAAAAAAAACAGCTCACCTCCATGAACCAGCTGGGTGTCTCCGGGATCCGTGATCAGCGCTGCTGCTTGCGCTCAGTAGACAGGTAATAGGAAAGACGATGATCCAGCTTCACAGACTCCAATAGTAAAAACAAATGTCTTTTATTTAGAATTTTTTGACACTTATTAATACCAAGTTTAAGAGCGGTCTTCGCTCGAAACGCGTCTGGTAGCGCACCCCTCCTTGGTGCCCCTGTGTTTCCCTTCTAGTATTGTTCTTCCACCAGCTGGAGTTACATTATTGCCATCTGGATATTTTTTAAAAAATTGTAAATAAAAGACATTTGTTTTAACTATTGGAGTCTGTGGAGCTGGATCATCGTCTTTCTTATTACATGTATGTGTTATACATACCCCCGACCAGTGGGCGCGGCCTGACGTTCCATACACTTGTATTGAGCAAGGCAGCGCCTTCTAGTCGGACACGCCCACTGGCCGTCTGCATCACTAGCCGATGCGTGGCCTCGCTCCATACAAGTGTATGGAGCGAGGTGCGCTGAAAGGCCGGGGTTATGTATAACATATACATAGCCTCCGGTCCAGGGTCTCATACCGGTGAATCCCCGCAGAGCACAGTGCCTGCGCTGGGGGGATTCATAAATCTCCAGTCACACAGAGTGCCTGCCAACTTATCACTTTTGACTGGACAACCCCTTTAATATTAAGAATTAAGTATTCTGACATCCCCCCTAAATATCGTATAACACACACACAGCCCACCTATATACTGTATGAGTTCACACATAGCCCCCATATACCGTGTGAGATCTCCATAGCACCCCTTATGTACAGTATGATCCCTCACATAGCACCCCTATATGCAATATGAGCCCCTACATAGTTATCCTATATAGAGTATGAGCCCCTACATAGCTCTCATATATACAGCGTGAGCCCCCACATAGCCCTCCTATATACAGTATGAGCCCCATATAGCCCTCCTATATACAGTATCAGTATAAGCCCTCACATAGTCCCCTATACACAGACAGATACCCCACATAGCCCACCTATTTACAGTATGAGCCCCATATAACCCTCATATATACAGTGTGAGCCCCCACATAGCCCTCCTATATACAGTATCAGTATGAGCCCTCACATAGGCCCCCTATATACAGACAGATCCCGCACATTTAAAAAAAAGAGCACATACTCACCTTGCTCCTGTTTCCCCAGCGCTCTGCTCCCGTCTTTGCTGTGTGCACTGACGCTCTGCACAGCAGATGTGATGTTATGGCGTCTGCTGTTTCAGTCGCCCACGCTGAATGGTGGAAGGAGCTAGTGGCTCCCTCCTCCAACATTACAATCAAAGCTATCTGCATCCCTTTCGGCTGCCTCGGTCCGTGTGGCAGACTGGAACAGCCAGAGGGTGGGATGTGTCTCATGGGCCACATTTTGCCAAGGTCTGTACTAAGTACATTACTCTGCAGATTGTGATAATGAATGCATTTGTAATACATTCAAAAGCAAGATGGGAGGGGCCGGTGTTCAGCATACCAATTTTTTATTATGTCTAGATAATATTTTCTACTGTGGCATTTAATATCAGTCGTGACTGGAGGTTTTCCAACAAATGAACCTTGTAGACCTGATGTAACAAAAACTGGTTGTGCAGGAGATGCTGATACTTCATGAGTATGTGTATAAATATACATAAATGTGTCAGCCATTCCATCCAAGTACACTTGTGCTGTTTCCTAATGGAAGTGCCGCACCCAGGTTTTGACTTATGGCAAGCTCCATTGATGCCTACATGAATCAGTGACTCACAGGCAGAAATCTTGGCCCGTAGGCCCTCTAAATGGGCAGCTCTGACCTTTCAGAGCAATGTTGTCCAAACTCCACGGGGCGTACGCCCAGGCTGCTGTACTCCAATATCAACAGAGCAATTTGTACTCATTCACACACAGTGAACCCCTTCATCCTGACACAGGGCTGAACTCTCGCCGACATCCTGCTTGATACGTGTACTTACATAGAATTGACTTTGTGGTGCGCCAATGAAGACATGTCAGGTTTCAGCTCTGATTTCAATAAATAGCAGGCCAAATTACTATAATTCCACCAGCAATTATGAAATAGATTTACATATTATGAGAATCAATTGCTGCAGTCTTCAGGGTCCTTATCCAACCATTTCAACAACTGAGAACAGAGTATTGCCCGGGCCATACACCCGATTTGGCATAAAAGGTTTTAGACATATCTAGGTAATGTTTGTGACCTCGTTTACCCCCTTCATGTCTTCGGGCAAAACAATATTTGATGTTTATGTAAAACAGAAGATTTTGGATTTTGTGCCTATTGCAATTCCTTACAGGAATACGTATATTCGTTCTTAGCAATAGGATATCAGGAACGGTTACGTACAAACTGACCTAATCTAATTAGATCAACAAGACGTTGTACATATGAGATGCCGCTTATTTATTAACCCCTTTTTCATGACATTTTTGTTAGTTATTTAATATGACATATTCCAAAGCACCATAGATTCTAGTGATTCATGTAAGTCCATATCCCCAACAGGAATCAAAATCAGCTTCCTTATATCAGACCCGTACGACACAAACTGAAATTGGCCTGTGCAAACTGACCGAAAAAATACTTCATAAAAAAATTACTCAACTTTTTGTTCATTTTTGTTTGATTATTACACACCTGTCTGTCATTGGCAGCGGGTGGAGAGAAGCCGCTATGGATCGGCTTTTTGGACTAGTCACCCGTGCAGCTTAGTCTGTGGCCAGCTTGTAATGCATGTCTTTTTCTGAAACACCACAGCGTTTTAGAGTCAAACGTACATGGCTGAAACCATACAGCCAGCGTCTGATACATGCTGGCTGTGGATCAGCAGTCACATTCTCTTTAAGCATACTTGCCCTTTCACACACAACCTTTAGAAAAGTATGATTTTGCTGCCCTCATCCTCCACAAATGAAGGCTGCATCTGGTGCACATACCAGTCTAATATGTTCCGGAACTGTCCCTATTCTTGTGCTATGTAACTTTTTTTTTTTCCAGCTAATTGTTCCTCTTTATCAGTCCTCTGCCAGTACTATTGGGGTTGGAACTTCCTTTTTTTCACATGCCAGCATGCATTGCTCCTGCCATTGTCCAATAGCTTATCTGCTACGTTTCTGTGCCCGTCTGATCAAACGGACACATGTAAGCATTGTTCAGGCCACAGCCCCACTATCAGTATTTGGTCAGTATTTGGTCAGTATTTTTTCTCAGGCGTGGGTGATAAATGCAGAACTGGTGACTGGTTTCTATTATACCTTTTCTCTGATTGTTCCTCACCTGGTTTTGGCTCCCACTCCTGAGAAAAAATACTGACCAAATACTGATAGTGAGGCCGTGGCCTTACTATGATAATCGCATCCTTTCATGTGACCTTCATTCCACATAAATGTGTTCTTACAGGTGATGTTACCATGACAACCACAGGGCAAGCATTATATTTCCATTAAGGCAGCAGGTAGGAATTGAGAAATTACAACATGAAACATACATTGTTTATATAGATGTATATACATTTTTGACTAATGAGTAATGTTCTTACTGCTACAATTTTAAAAGCACAATGACAATTTAAATATATGGGACTTGCCTAAACTACAAGGTTATGTGAACATTGTTGAGTCTTTCCATTAAGATGTGTTTCTAGCGCTAAAAAAAAGGTTTGATGAATGAATGGAAAATGGATCTGTCTACTATAGGATTCCGCACTGTGTCATATAATACGATAACATACCTATCAGGATCTTTAGAACATGAGACTATCTAGAAATAAATTATTTGCAATTTCCACAAAACTAAAAAAAATTACCCACGATGTTCGGGGTCGCAGGTGTGGGGCTTCATTGTTGGATTACCTGTGAGAATTTTCCAATTCCCATAATGTAATTAGAGACAATCGATTCTGAGGTTACACTATTTGCCTTTACTTTTAAGCACAGAAGAAGTAACCTCTTGTCTGTTTAGATAGCTCGGGATACTCATGTCCTTGTGTTTGTCACACTACAGGAAAGGTTTTGTGACTTGCCCGGTTCAATGCAAGATCAAAGCCTCGAACCACTCACAATAAAACAGGAGGGCTAGTCCTAAAGAATCAAAGACACAAAGGAAACGTTTAAAAGATAAGCATCAGTCTGAGATATGACATTTCATTGAGATCAGATCCGGTGCAAAAGTTCAATTCAAAGTTCATAAGACAAAAAAAAAAATACAAAGAGATCGACTTTAAGGCTTTGTCAGTCAGAGGAGCGACCACTATCATCGCATGAAAAAGATCTTTGCTTTAAGATATTGATGGAGAATGGAACAAACCGTACTGATAACTTCGGAGATTACTCAAAATGGAAAAGAATACATCGCGGTAAAAAAAAAGTATATCACGTTTCCTTTTCGAAACTGTATCTTCAATGACCTCGCAAAGATGACCGTGGATCAAACCATGAGATTTATTGAGGACAGTTAAGGCTCACACACGATACAATATTACGGCTATGTACAATTGTAATCCTGCACCCTTGGAAGCTTTCATGGTCGCTTGTATCTCTATATGGTACTGATCTCGTATGCAGAGTCATTGCATGCTCCGCCGGGTGCTGAATCAGGAAGGTATTCTCCTCTAGAAGCATTGTACTGAGCCCGTATGGAGGTATTGCAGAGACATAGATGCACTGTGTGCCACTATATGGTGTCTCTGTAGACTCTATCTGCAATTATGCTTGGGTCTAAGATGGGTAATCTTTGCAGTGAATGTGAAAAATAATTATTTCTGTCAGAATCTGCATGAATGTTTTGCATCTCCGATACTTTTTCATCACTAGTCATCAATACAATGATAGAATTACAATTATCTGAGATGTTTGCAATCTTTGAGTCTACAACTTATTTTTGGTATATAACCCTGAATTAGAAATTGAATGTGAGCGGAACTGCAGTACCCATCAGTGGCCACTAAACAATGTACTGAGCTGCGGTGTTTCACTCCTTATATTGCTTACATCCAGACACTGCTGAAGATATCATCTGTATTGCTAGGTTGTTGGACTCCTACTAATTTCATATTGATGACCTATCCCACGGCTAGGTCAACAATATGTAAGTCCCAGACAATTCCTTTAATATATTACTGATGACAACATACCTACAGAAAGGTATACTGTCCTTGGCTTCATCTGCACAATGCACATGCACTGGTTGATGATAGATCTATCTCCTGTGTTATTGTAATCGTCCTTTTATGACCTAATGCCAAAACCGCTGCATAACAACATGCTGGTGGTGTAATAGCTCCAGGTTCCGTTTAAAGATTAACTAAACCTTTGATATAATTTTTTTTATGTATTTTAATTTTTATGAATGCAAGCAGATCAGTGAGGTTCCAGTCTTGAGTCCCTCCACCAATTGCTCAAAAAAACCAATTGAAGTGCACAGCTCAGGAGACGAAGCGCACATCTCCAGCCTGAGAGTAGAGTACCGATTTAATAGAAAACACAGTCTTTGTACATTTGGTTACTCTTTAACTGGGTTGTCACCTTTCAGAAAACTTTCAGCAATAAGCAGTAGTTGTAAAAAAAAACACTGGATATTAAGTTCACTGCCCAGCTCCAGCCCTGAGTCTCTGTTTGTCTGCAGCACTGAAGTCACATCGTCAGCGCTGCAGCCAATTAGTGAGCTCAGCGACTTGTACCGTCCATATGGGCAAGAGCCGCAGAATTGAGATGCAGCAACAGAGGCTTACTAAGTGTTTACTATATTTACCTTGCCTTTAAAAATAGCTAAAATAAAATTAACGAGCTGTAGAAAGTAATATGTATCACTGACATTATTAAAAAGGAACTTTCCACTAGTCATAATTCCACACTGCAATAAACAAGTGCTACATAGGTTATACAACGGAGAGTAGTGCCTGACTATACATCCTCCACATCTAAGTGTGCTTATATACGTAGTAACAAACCATCAAAACAGAGTGACACGTAATGGGTTACAGCCCTCTTCTCCTAGGCAATGTTTTATTTCTCCAGTAACTATTTGAGTGAACAAGTTTAATGGGTAATCATTAAACATTTTGAAGGTTTTGTGCATATAGGGGTTCATAGCTTCCGACTGAGGTATACACTCACGACTTATATGTCCGATAGAGAACTTTGTCATACAGTCACATCCATCACCAATAGAGCCTAATTCTATTTAAGAAAAAAAAATAAGACAAAACCCACATAGCTTCCCTCTGTACAGGTAAGTAGAGTCCACCTCACTTTACTAAGTAGTTGAAAAATTTGCACCGTGATGCTGGCAGGGCTAATGGGATCCCAGAGGACACATTAACAGAGTCCTATAAATATGTTTAACCCCTTCAGAAACCGAACCACTTTGTAGGTTAATGACCGAGCCTCATTTTTTAAATCTGACCAGTGTCACTTTATGTGGTAATAACTCTGGAACGGATCCCAGTGATTCTGACGTATTGTACTTTATGATAGTGGTAGAATTTGTTCTATACTGTTAGAACCTTGCTCTTAGTTTTTTTTTCCTTTGCTGGTCACATGACCTTTTTGGCCTATTTAATCCTGCTCCGCCCTTCTGGCTTTGCTGGACTTCATTGTATATCTACTTTCTAGCTAGCCTGTGCTCTGTGTCTTGCTCTGTTAGTTTGCTTGGTCTACTGACCTCTATGTTCTATATATTTTGTTTGTTCGTCTGTCTGCTACTATTTCTGTTAGGAGGTGTCACATATTCCTCCCAGTCCTTAGTACTTGTAGGGATTCCTTCCCCACATCTATAGGTCTCCGTACAGACTAGCTTAGGACTTTAGCAGGTCTGATCGCAGGATCAGGTTCCCTGTTACATCATAGGGATTAAGCTGAGTTCTATCGTAGGGACAGATCTCCTCTCTTTCCTTAGCTCTGGTAGCAGAACATAACAGTAAGTCCAGCCAGCAAATTCTCTAAGGAAAGATTTTTCTGTTCCATCATGGTGTCGGTTCAGGATTTGGTTCATCGCCTGCAGGGACTCTCTCTGGAGTTGGCCGAGCTCCGTCAGCACGTGAGTAACTGTCCTGGAGCACATTTCTTGGAGCCTAAGGTATGTTTGCCGGATTTATTTTTTGGTGAACACCGAGAATTTTTTTCATTCAAAAATGCTTGCTTATTGTATTTTCGTTTGAGACCCAAGTCCTCTGGGGATGAATCCCAGCGCGTAGGGTTCATAATGTCACTTTTGCGCAAAGAGCCTCAGGAGTGGGCCTTTTCTTTGCAACCTAGTGATACATGCTTCAGATCAGTGGATAGTTTTTTTTCTGCTTTGGGACTATTATATGATGATCCTGACCGTGTCGCATCAGCTGAGACTGAGTTGAGACGTTTAAAACAAGGATCAGGTAATGTGGAAAAATATTGTACTCATTTCCGTCGTTGGTCTACTCAAACAGGGTGGAACAATTCTGCTCTGAAAAGTCTATTTCTTGCTGGGCTCAGTGAAAGGGTTAAAGACCTGCTAATTGCTTATCCTACACCTGAAGATTTGCAACAGGCTATGCAATTAGCTATACGGGTGGATAGAAGACTGCGTGCAAGGGTTAATGAGAGCAAATCCTCTGCTATGTCAGTTTCTGGTTATGAGAATGTATGTACTAACAGTGGTGAACCGATGGAGATTGGATCGGTGGCACCTCGCTCTCAAGAAAAAGACCGTCGATTTTTTGAAGGCTTGTGTTTCTATTGCGGAAAATCTGGTCATTTGATTAAAGGCTGTGAGCTTCGTATGAAGAAAGAAAAAAAAAAATGGTCAGTCATGCCCGTATTGCCTGTTTAAATTCCAAGGGTGTATTTTTTAGCTGCTTCCACGATTGCTCAGGAAAAATTAATGGAATTTCGGGTGTTTGTCGATTGTGGGTCTACTCTGAATGTTATTGATGGGGGATTCGTGGAAAGACTCAATTTAAAACCTGAACCTTTATCATCCCCCATTTCTGTGGTTTCTGTAGATGGTTCCCCTTTGAAGAATATTACTCTCAAGGTCTGTGAATTTCCTCTCACTATTAATGGTGTTCACCATGAGAAATTGGATTTGGTAGTGTTGAATAACTTGCCTTCTCCAGTAATATTGGGATTGCCCTGGT
This sequence comes from Phyllobates terribilis, assembly GCF_046119375.1. Lineage (NCBI taxonomy): Eukaryota > Metazoa > Chordata > Amphibia > Anura > Dendrobatidae > Phyllobates > Phyllobates terribilis. The sequence goes on from NW_027362767.1 coordinate 43,449,832, forward strand.
TAAAATTTCACAATCCTGTACTGGATTGGTCTACCAGTGAAATTAAATCCTGGAGCCATAAATGTTATGACAAGTGTTGTAATGGGCGTATTGCAGCTTTGGATAGGGGAGAATTGCCTGTTCCTATTCAGGATTTTTGGAGAGTTTTTTCTGAGAAGGAATCGCAGGTTTTGCCTCCCCATAGAGACTATGATTGTTCTATTGAATTTGTCCCTGGAGCGACTCTTTCTAAAAGTCGTTTATTTAACCTTACTATTCCTGAGAGGAAGGCTTTGGAGGAATACATACAGACAAGTTTGGCCGCCGGTCACATTAGGCCCTCTAAGTCTCCTGTGGCGGTTGGATTTTTTTTTGTAAAAAAAAAGGACGGCCGTTTACGTCCTTGTCTGGATTTTCGTGAGATTAACAAAATTACTGTACGCAATCCTTACCCACTGCCATTGATTCCTGATCTGTTTAACCAGTTAATGGGGGCCAAGTGGTTCTCTAAAATTGACCTTAAGGGGGCATACAATCTGTTGCGCATGAAAGAGGGTGACGAATGGAAGACTGCTTTAACACTCCTGTGGGTCATTTTGAGAATCTGGTTATGCCTTTTGGTCTTACTAATGCTCCTGCATTTTTTCAGAATCTGATTAATGACATCCTTAGACCTTTGATCGGTAAAAATGTGGTTGTGTATTTGGATGACATTTTGATTTATTCGCCGGATCTGGAGTCTCATTGGCGGAGCGTGCGTGAGGTATTACAGTTATTAATGGACAATTCGCTTTTTGCTAAGCTGGAGAAATGTGAGTTCGCTGTACAGAGAATTAGTTTTTTGGGCTACATTATCTCCAGCAAAGGTTTTGAGATGGATCCGGTTAAGGTTCAGGCTGTGCAGGAATGGCCTAGGCCTATTGGTTTGAAATCGATACAGAGGTTTTTGGGTTTCGCCAATTACTATAGAAAATTCATAAAAAAATTTTCTAGTATTGTCAAACCTCTGACTGATCTCACCAGGAAAGGTGCTGATGCGGTTCAGTGGTCTTCTGAGGCCATTGAAGCTTTTGTGTATCTCAAGGAGAGGTTCACCTCTGCTCCCATCCTTATGCAGCCTGATGTTACTAGGCCGTTTTTGGTTGAGGTTGATGCTTCCTCTGTGGGGGTTGGCGCAGTATTGTCTCAGGATAACGGGGATGGATTACATCCCTGTGCCTTTTTTTCAAATAAATTTTCGGAGACTGAACTGAATTACGATATTGGTAATCGGGAATTATTGACTATTAAACTCGCATTTGAACACTGGCGCCACTTCTTGGAAGGTGCGGAATTTCCCGTTCAGGTTCTTACGGATCATAAAAATCTGATATATCTTGATGCTGCCAAGCGCCTGAATGCCCGTCAGGCTAGATGGGCACTGTTTTTCTCGCGGTTTAATTTCTCCGTTACTTACATCCCTGGTACTAAGAATGTTAAGGCGGATGCCTTGTCTCGCAGTTTTTCTCCCATAGTCGGTGCTGAGAAAGAGGAGAACATTTTACAAGAAGGTGTTGTGATAGCTGCTTTGGACTCCGTTTTGGAAAATGAGATTCTTAAAGCACAGGAGAATGCCCCTTCTAACACTCCTCATGGGAGGTTGTTTGTGCCTGGGACCTTTAGGAGAGATTTGTTTGTTGAGTGTCACGAATCTCGGTTGGCAGGTCATCCCGGAATCTCTGAGACCAAGAGACTGGTGGGTCGCAGTTTTTGGTGGCCTGGATGGCAGAAGGAAGTCATTAAGTGGGTGCGTCAATGTACTATATGTGCTAGATCTAAGTCCTCACATACTCCTGCTGCGGGGTTGCTTTGTCCTTTGGAGGTTCCCAGTGCTCCTTGGACACATTTGGCTATGGACTTTATAACTGACCTTCCCCCCTCTGAGGGTTTTACTGTCATCTGGGTGGTCGTGGACCGTTTTAGCAAGATGTGTCACTTGGTTCCTTTCGTCAAACTGCCCTGCGCTAAAACTCTCGCTAAGGCCTTTGTCAAGGAAATTGTCAGACTTCATGGCGTTCCTACTGACATTGTTTCTGATAGGGGTCCTCAGTTCGTGGCTCGTTTTTGGCGTGCCTTTTGTGATAGGTTGGGAGTTCATTTGTCGTTCTCGTCCGGATATCATCCTGAATCTAATGGCCAGACAGAAAGGAAAAACCAGGATGTTGAGCAGTTCTTGCGTTGTTTTGTGGCAGACAATCAAGAGGGGTGGTCTGAGTTTCTGCCACTTGCTGAATTTGCTCTGAACAATCATACATCTTCTTCTGCTGGTTGTTCGCCTTTTTTTTTTTGTTCTGGGAGACATCCGTCGTTTGGGTCGTTCTCCAAGTTGGGATCTGCCGTGCCTGAGGAGGAGAATTTTTCCGGTGATTTGGAGAGAGTTTGGACGGATGTGCGTGGTAATCTTCAGGAGGCCAACAGAAAATCTAAAGACTACTTTGATAGGAAACGACAGGAGGTTTTGTTCGCTGTTGGTGACATGGTTTGGTTGTCCTCTAGGAATCTGCGGTTGAGGATTCCTTCAAAGAAATTGGGTCCCAAGTTTGTAGGGCCCTTTAAGGTGCTTCAGGTTGTCAACCAATCTGCTGTTAGGTTGGAGGTTCCTACCTCCTGGAGAATTAATCCGGTTTTTCATGTCTCTCTGTTGAAAAAAGCTGTTGTATCGGATTGTGACGCCTCTGCCTCTGTTCCTCCGGTGGTGGAGGACGGGGAATATGAAATTTCTCGCATCCTTGACTCTAGACGGTATAGAGGTAGTTTGCAGTATCTTGTGGCCTGGAAAGGTTTTGGTCCCGAGGATAACTCTTGGGTGAGGTCGGATGATGTTTCCGCGTCCAGACTTATCAGAGCGTTTCACAGGAGATTTCCTGATAAGCCTGGTCCTAGGGCATCCGGAGGATCCTCTTAGAAGGGGGGGTACTGTTAGAACCTTGCTCTTAGTTTTTTTTTCCTTTGCTGGTCACATGACCTTTTTGGCCTATTTAATCCTGCTCCGCCCTTCTGGCTTTGCTGGACTTCATTGTATATCTACTTTCTAGCTAGCCTGTGCTCTGTGTCTTGCTCTGTTAGTTTGCTTGGTCTACTGACCTCTATGTTCTATATATTTTGTTTGTTCGTCTGTCTGCTACTATTTCTGTTAGGAGGTGTCCCATATTCCTCCCAGTCCTTAGTACTTGTAGGGATTCCTTCCCCACATCTATAGGTCTCCGTACAGACTAGCTTAGGACTTTAGCAGGTCTGATTGCAGGATCAGGTTCCCTGTTACATCGTAGGGATTAAGCTGAGTTCTATCGTAGGGACAGATCTCCTCTCTTTCCTTAGCTCTGGTAGCAGAACATAACATATACGACTTGTATTTATTTTGTGAAAATAACGGAAATTTGGCAAAAATTTAGAAAATGTCACAATTTTCAAAATTGTAATCCATATGCCCTTAAACCAGAGAGTTATTTCACATAAAATAGTTAATAAATAACATTTACCACATGTCTACTTTACATCAGCACAATTTTTGAAACATAATTTTTTTGTTAGGAAGTTAGAAGGGTTAAATGTTGATCAGCAATTTCTAATTTTTCAAGAAAATGTACAAAACCATTCTTTTAGGTACCACATCACATTTGAAGTGACTTTGGGAGGTCTATATGCCAGAAAATCAGAAAAATACCCAAATTTGACACCATTCTAAAAACTGCACTGCTCAAAGTCCTCAAAACCACATTTAAAAAGTTTATTATTATTAATCCTTCAGGTACTTCTCAGCAATTAATGGAATGTGGAAGGAACAAATGAACATTTAACATTTTTTTACAAAAATTTTACTTTAGGCCCAATTTTTTTTGTTTTCATAGGGTAACAGGAGAAAATGAACGTCAAGATTTGTTGTCCAATTTCTCCTGAGTACGCCAATATACGCCAATACCCCATATATGGGTGAAAACCACTGTTTGGGCGCATGGCCGGGCTTGGAAGTGAAGGAGCACAGTTTGACTTTTTGAACCTCAAAAAGGGATGGAATTGAGAAAGGGTGCCATGTCGAGTTTGGGGAGCCCCTGATGTGCCTACACAGTGGAAACCCCCCACAAGTGACCCCATTTTGGAAACTAGACCCCTTAAGGAATGTATCTAGATGTGTGGTGAGCACCTTTAACCTCCGGGCGCTTCACAGAAGTTTAAAAGGTAGAGCCGTGAAAATAAAAAATAAAAATTTTCCCATAAAAATTTTCTTTTAGCCCCAGTTGTTTTATTTTCACAAGGGTAATAGGAGAAAATGGATCCCAAAATTTGTTGTTCAATTTCTCCTGAGTGCATCAATACCCTGTGGTCGAAAACTACTTTCGAGGCACAGTGCAAAGCTCAGAAGAGAAGAAGCGCCATATTGGAATTCAGATTTCGCTGGAATGGTTTGAGAGTGCCATGTCACATTGGCAGAGCCCCTGGAGTGACAGAACATCAGAAACCCTCCATAAGTGACCTCATTTTACAAACTGTACCTCTCATTGAATTCATCTAGGGGTGCAGTGAGCCTGTTGACACCACATGTGCCTCACAGAAGTTTATATCATTGAGTGGTGAAGAAAGAATAATTACATTTTTTACCATTAAAATGTTGTTTTAGCCCCAAATTTTTTAATTTTATGAGGGCTAATAGGAAAAAATGGACCTCACAGTTTGTTTTGCAATTTCTCCTCAGTGTGCCAATACCCTGCATGTAATCGGGAACTACTTTTGAGACACAGTGCAAAGCTCAAAAGAGAAGGAGAGCCATGTTATAGTGCAGATTTTACTGTTGTGGTTTTCGGGTGCCATGACCCACTGGGAAAGCCCCTGAGGTGCCCCAACAGCAGAAACCCCCATAAGTGACCCCATTTTACAAACTACACCTTTCAATGAATTCATCTAAGGGTGCAGTGATCATATTGACACCATAGGTGTGTTGCACAATTTTATTTGGCAGTGAAGAAAAAATAATTACATTTTTGCAACAAAAATTTTGTTTTACCCAAGATTTTACATTTTCACACAGGAAAATGGGTAAAAATTGCATTTGTCACACAATTTCTGCTGAAAGTGGCAATACCCCTTATGTGGCTGTACAGTACTGCTTAGCCATATGGTGAGACTCGGGAGGGATGGAGAGCTATTTGCCTCCTGGAGCGCAGATTTTCCTAGAATAATTTGTGCAATCCATATACAGAGCCCCTAAGTGCTAGAAGAGCAGTTTGGAAATTATACGCCTGTCAAACATGTGGACGCTAAATATGGTTTAGGCACTTTGGAATTCAGAAGGGAGGGGGGCATTTGGATTTGGGAGCGCAGAATTTGTTGGATGTCTTTTGGGGGGCCAGGAGCAATAGCACTTTTCCAGAGCCTTTGTGCTACCAGTAACGTGGAAACCCCCTATATTTCCATTGACATATGACGGATCTGGGTGGGTGCTTTTTTGTGGATTGAGTTTAAGCTTTTATTGGGAACATTTTACATAACGTTTGGGATCACATTTATCTGGCGCTCTACGCTGAGCACTTATATCAGGGTTTCCATCTAAATCTCTGAGTGACGTGATTCATATGAAACCCCCATTCACTATAATGAGGCAGAAGAGTTACTCTGGATTCCCTCTGCTCTCTGTTCAGCGTTGTCCTTCTTTTCACAGTTGTTCAAAACGGTGGCCGACTGCGCTTTTATGCACGCCTAAAAAGACGAACACCGCCGGATCATAGGCCACAGCACCTCCATCTGCCTCATTATAAGGAATCTTCCGCCGGGGTTTCTGTCTAAATCACGTAATTCAGAGATTTACATGGAAACCCCGGTGTAAGTGCTCCGCGTAGAACTTAGGATAAATGTGAGCTGAGCCTTACTAGATCTTTGGGAGGCAGAATGAAAAAATCAACAGCAGGTAAAGAATTGGTTTTATTTATTTTTTACGCCGTTCCTCGTGCGGTATAAGTGATTAGACAACTTTTTTCTTTGGGTCGGTGCGATTACAGCAATACCAGATTTATATCGGGTTTTTATGTTTGGCAGCTATCACACACTAAAAAATGGTTTTTTTTGCAAAAATAAACTTTTGCATCACCATATTTTGATAGCTATAATTTTTCCATATTTCTCCTGACAGAGGCATGTGAGGACTTGTTTTTTGCGGGACTTCTTGACGTTTTTATTGGTACCATTTTCGGGCACATGAAATTTTTTGATCGCTTTCTATTCAGATTTTTGGGAGGCAGAATAAACAAAAACCAACAATTCAGGAATTGTTTTTTTTTTTATGTCGGTTCTCATGTGGTAAAAGTGATAAAGCAGCTTTATTCTTCGGGTCAGTATGATTACAGCAATACCACTTTTATGTCATTTTTTTATGCTTTTGCGCTTTTACATAATAAAAACTTTAATAGAAAAAAATAATTATTTATGCATCGCTGTATGCTGAGAGCTGTAACTTTTTAATTTTTCCTCTGATGGAGCTGTATGGCGGCTTGTTTTTTGCGGGACAAGATGACGTTTTCAGTTATACCATTTTTATTTACATTTGTCTTTTTGATCGCATTCTAGTCCACTTTTTTCCAGCGGTATGATGAAAAAGCATAGCTTTCCATGTTTTTTTTATTTTTATCTGCTTGACAGTGTGGCAAATCAGGGATGTTCGTGGGTGGAGACGATTTTTTGGCGCGAACAAGCTGAAACCCCGAACACGAATTTGAACTGCGGAACAAATTCGCTCAACACTAATCACAAAATAAGATTGAGGATCCTAGGTTTCAACAAATAGCCATATCAGACCCATAACCAGCAGATTTGTTGAGTGAGGTAGCTCCATAAATGGACTTTGGCTGCATCCTTCATGGATCTCCTTCTAATTATGATTATGTATTATTATGTCATTACAAATTGTAAGTCTGTAACTATACACTGTTCTTATGATCATGAAACCCCATAACATATGAAGACACATGAATTACAACTGCGCTGCCAAGACTCAGAGAAATTTATAAATGTGGTGTTATACAGTGACATGTAATGGAAGAGGACTTCCTGTACCATATGATTCTGTGGCCAGATTACAGAATCCTAAATACATAAAGTGCCCCTTACTAGCGAGTGTAGTATGTGTGTGATCTGTGTGTATTTACATGACATATCCCATTGCATGGTGCAGAGCTTAGTGGTGGTTAAGTGATGATAAAATAGAGAAAAAGTAAACTGTTTGAAAGGAACAGATGTACCTCCTACTGGAAAGTTTTAATTTAACTTTATGAAATCAGCGATCATTATACAGCTTCCAGTAAAAATATATTAAATGTAATGTAAAACGAAGGAAAGCTTTAAGCTACTGTGGTCTGGTGAGTGTTCCCACAAAGTTCTACCGCTGAAAATCTGTGTTTACTTTAATGCTTTACTTAACCAATTCCTTTTATGACATCAGTCGGTGAGGCACACACAGCAAAGTGCAGGCCTGGAAAAGCGGGCAAAATTAATTTCTCTTCCTTGATACTACATTTTTGACTGCAGCTTCATCGCGGTTCAGTAATTAAGCTATGTGACCTAATGTTCTCATTTACGAAAAAGATGGTGCATCATCCTGAGACCAAATCCAAGCTGTGCCCCTCTGGGCTGCCTGTTGCTGTTTGTCCACTGGACAGCAAAGGGCCTGAGTGCCTTATATAAGTAAAGTCTGACATCAAAATAATATTGGTTGGCAACTTTGGCAATCATTACAGTGTATAAATAAATTTGTAGTAATAAAAAAAAGGCTTCAAGGGGTTGTCCATTAGAACAACTATTTTTCATATGCCCTCTAAGAACATATGGGCATCATAGAGCAAAGCCTATCTGATGTACTAAACACTGGCTGGCTGGCCACACTTTCTCTTGGCAAAATCAGATGTTTTCCAGGGATCTTGAGAGCTAGATCTGTGGCAGTGAGCTGATGGTTGCTCTTATATATATTATGACAAAGTCACTGGCAGAATACTGGAGGGGAGATATGTTTCACTGAGGCTATTAGCCTCAGTGATGTGAAACATGGAAGTTTTCTTCTGCATGGTAGGTGCAGAGAGGGGTAATCAGCCATGTTTAAAAGGGCATGTTTTATGAGAACAACAATAGAGCGGGCGGGAGGTTGTTCTCTATCTCCACCTCAGGTTGTGGTCTGGGCTAAAAAAAAAAAACAGCCTTTTGACTCACGTTGGGTTCAGTATCTGGCGAGGCTTGCTTCAGAGAGGATCTTGCAGGTGTTGGGCTAAAATCTGAACCGTGTGTGGCTAACCCTGAGTGGCCGGACTCCTGTCGATGTACGGACTGTGCTGTATTTTTTTAATTTTGTTTTGCCATTATTCCGAATGGGCTGTGTTGTCTTTATGGACTCCAGGGTGGTTTATGACATGTTTTAATAAACCAACCCAAAATTTAAAGAAACAGTTTTCCGTGTCTACCTCCGTGTACAGCCGAGCAAGCCGCTTTACCACAATATATATATAAAAAAAAAAGGTTTTGGGACATGGAGGAAAATGGCCAAGCAGTAGGTTAAGAGACACGGTGCTTTGTTTTCGTGATCAGACAGGATCCCAGCATCTGAACCCTCTCTGACATGTCTATTTTAGGACAGAATTTACAAACAAAGGGACCAGCATAAACATTAAATTAAATTAAAAATATTTGGATATTTTTCACTTAAATAGAATAAAAATAAAAAAAAATATTTCTTTACCTGACTTCAAATAACTTATCTTGGTGACTGCAATGGACAGGACAAGAACTGCTTCTGCAGACAGATATATATATATATATATATATATATACATATATATATATATATATATATATATATATATATTTATATATATTACTCTTGCACTTGAAAAAATTGAGAACGCAGATGGTTATTATACTGGATAATGAATAAACTGTCTGCCAAACGACAACTGTGAATCCAAATTGTGCATAACCTGCAGAAGGAGTATGGTTTAATGTATGTGCTGCTGTATATACATTTCACATATACAGTACATTCCACATGCAATATAACTATGGTTAAGTAAATATCCAGAAGTCAAGATCTACTGGAAAAAACTCTGCATGATGTGACTCCTGCTTTCTGTGTGATTAATCTATACGTGCATGATTGTATTACTTGACATCTAGTCGTATATTTCATGGCCTCGCTGTCTGAATGATAAAAAGTACAAGAATACAGACTATCATTGTGTAGATGTTGAATTTCCTACCATTTGCTAGTAACACCTCATAATGGATTCAACACCAGATTTCACAACACATACTACATAAATTATTAAATAGATATCTTAGACCTGATGAGATTGGAGTTTTTGCTTTCAAATTCCAGGTCAGAATGGCTCTGTAACCTTGACAGAGTCTGCAGTGGTTCGGCTATGGATTGAAGAGGCGCGTAGTGTGTAATGTATAATGTTTAGATCTGTCTCTTTAAGAAAAGGAAGTCTTGTGACCGGAAAATTTGAGACAGGAAGTGAGTTGGGGAGGCTTTCAGTTTCAGTTTTTAGTCTGGTGACTAACCTGTTATGCGGTGTGCTGGAGGAAAAAGGAGAGGAATAAAATACAGTTGTAATCTACTCTCTTGAATTCCCTGTACCGTGAGGACACTACAACTGGCGACGAGGATGGGACTGAATCACCTGCTGCTGTGAGTACTGACCCCTACTTTACCGCTTCACACATCCACTTCACTGAGAGACTCCATCATGGCTGACTACTTGCACACATTCCCACAGTTTGATATGACTGACGTCATTAATCTCTCTCATAACTGGAGAAAATGGCTGAACCGGTTTGAGAACTTACTGGAAGCTATGGACATAAAAGAGGAGAAAAGAAAGAGCCGTGCTCCTGCATTGCGCGGGCACAGGAGTCTATGACATATACAGCACGTTACCTGCAGCAGAGACAGACACGTACAGCAACTGAGCCAAAGCTCTCACTGACTACTACAACCCCAAACAAAACATCAGATATGAAAGATACAAGTTCAGGATTGCTAAACAGCTTCCAGAAGAATCCATAGACACCTACAGTGGTGGCCAAAAGTATTGGCACCCCTGCAATTCTGTCAGATAATACTCAGTTTCTTCCTGAAAATGATTGCAATCACAAATTCTTTGGTATTATTATCTTCATTTAATTTGTCTTCAATGAAAAAACACAAAAATAATTGTCCTAAAGCCAAATTCGATATAATTCCACACCAAACCTAAAAAAGGGGGTGGACAAAAGTATTGGCACTGTTTGAAAAATCATGTGATGCTTCTCTAATTCGTGTAATTAACAGCACCTGTAACTTACCTGTGGCACCTAACAGGTGTTGGCAATAACTAAATCACACTTGCAGCCAGTTAACATGGATTAAAGTTGACCCAACCTCTGTCCTGTGTCCCTGTGTGTACCACATTGAGCATGGAGAAAAGAAAGAAGACCAAAGAACTGTCTGAGGACTTGAGAAACCAAATTGTGAGGAAGCATGAGCAATCCCAAGGCTACAAGTTCATCTCCAAAGACCTGAATGTTCCTGTGTCTTCCGTGCGCAGTGTCATCAAGAAGTTTAAAGCCCATGGCACTGTGGCTAACCTCCCTAGATGTGGACAGAAAAGAAAAATTGATGAGAGATTTCAACGCAAGATTGTGCGGATGGTGGATAAAGAACCTCGACTAACATCCAAACAAGTTCAAGCTGCCCTGCAGTCCGAGGGTACAACAGTGTCAACCCGTACTATCCGTCGGCGTCAGAATGAAAAGGGACTGTATGGTAGGATACCCAGGAAGACCCCACTTGTTACCCCGAGACATAAAAAAGCCAGGCTGGAGTTTGCCAAAACTTACCTGAGAAAGCCTAAAATGTTTTGGAAGAATGTTCTCTGGTCAGATGAGACAAAAATAGAGCTTTTTGGGAAAAAGCATCAACATAGAGTGTACAGGGAAAATAAAAAGGCATTCAAAGAAACGAACACGTTCCCTACAGTCAAACATGGCGGAGGTTGCCTGATGTTTTGGGGTTGCTTTGCTGCCTCTGGCACTGGACTGCTTGACCGTGTGCATGGCATTATGAAGTCTGAAGACTACCAACAAATTTTGCAGCATAATGTAGGGCCCAGTGTGAGAAAGCTGGGTCTCCCTCAGAGGTCATGGGTCTTCCAGCAGGACAATGACCCAAAACACACTTCCAAAAGCAATATAAAATGGTTTGAGAGAAAGCACTGGAGACTTCTAAGGTGGCCAGCAATGAGTCCAGACCTGAATCCCATAGAACACCTGTGGAGAGATTTCAAAATGGCAGTTTGGAGAAGGCACCCTTCAAATATCAGGGACCTGGAGCAGTTTGCCAAAGAAGAATGGTCTACAATTCCAGCAGAGCATTGTAAGAAACTCATTGATGGTTACCGGAAGCGGTTGTTCGCAATTATTTTGGCTAAAGGTTGTGCAACCAAGTATTAGGCTGAGGGTGCCAATACTTTTGTCTGGCCCATTTTTGGAGTTTTGTGTGAAATGATCAATGATTTGATTTTTGCTTCATTCTCTTTTGTGTTTTTTCCTTGCAAGCAAATTAAATGAAGATAATAAGACCAAAGAATTTGTGATAATACTCAGTTTCTTCCTGAAAATGATTGCAATCTGACAGAATTGCAGGGGTGCCAATAATTTTGGCCACCACTGTATGTCACACGGCTAAAAGAGCTAGCACATGGATGTGCATTTACGGTCGTAGATGATGAAATTCTAACTCAAGTAATTGTCACCTGCTCGTCTAATAGCATAAGATGTAAAGCTTTGCAGCAGGATCTCTCTCTGCATGATTTGCTCAAGATGGCCCGTGCTATAGAGATAGCAGATCATCAGGCCACCGCAATGGAGAATGGGGATAATTTACATGTGCATAATCTCAAACATAAAAGTGCACAAGACAAGCAAGCCCCGAAAGAGAAGAAATGCTATAGATGTGGACAAGATTTCCCTCACCACCTGAACAAATGTCCAGCTATTGGATAAACATGCAGTAAATGTGGAAAAGGGAACCATTTTGCAGCTGTCTGCAAATCAGCGCACAACAAGTCTCCTCTACCTATGACGAAGCCTGCAAATGTAAAAATGGTGAATCAGGATATAGAAGAAATGTCTGTGGCTGAGAATTATGTGTTCACTACCTCTGTCACTGGCTCAGTACAGTCTCCCTGTATCACGCTCGCCCTCTGCAACACTGATATCACCTTTACAATAGAAACGGGAGCTTCAGTGGATATCATAGACAGCAATGCATATGAACAATTGAAAACAAAGCCAGTCCTACAGCAAGTGCATACTAACTAAGATCTTTCCATACGGATCTAAAACACCTCTAGTTACAATGGGACAATTTGATGCTGAACTTAGCTATAAAGAAAACAGGCAGAAAACGACTTTTCACACATTGCAAGAATCGGGAGGCTGTCTTCTCAGCTATCATACTGCCTTGAAACTAGGACTCATCCAGATTATTCATACCATAACCGACCCTGCGGATCTGGATGTACAAGCCATGATGAACAGCTTTCCCTCCCTATTTAGTGGGTTGGGAAAACTAAAGGACTCTCAAGTGCATCTTCATGTGGATGACAGTGTTCGTCCAGTAGCCCAGGCTCACAGGCGTATTCCATTTCACCTGAGAAAGAAGGTAGAAAAGGAACTCCAATTGCTCATGGATGAGGATGTTCTTGAAACTGTTACTGGTCCCACTCCGTGGGTCTCTCCACTTGTGGTAGTTCCAAAACCAAAGACTCCAGAGCAGGTGAGACTGTGTGTTGATATGCGCCTGCCCAACACCACTATTCAGAGAGAAAAACATATCTCACCCACAATTGATGACATCATTCACTTATTAAATGGAGCAACAGTCTTTTCAAAGCTCGACCTCAATAAGGGCTATCATCAATTAGAACTGAGTCCAGAATCCAGATACTTGACAACATTTTCCACCCATGTGGGTCTCAAAAGATACAAGAGATTGACTTTTGGGGTCTGCTCAGCAGCGGAAATTTTTCAAGATATAATTAGAAGCATCATCCAACACATTCCAAATGCCTTTAATTACAGTGATGACATATTCGTTTTTGGGAAAACTCAAGCTGAACACAATCGTGCTCTATATGCCATTTGCGAATGCCTGCTCTCTGCTGGACTCACTTTAAACAAAGAGAAATGCGATTTTGATAAAAGTTCATTGGAGTTCTGTAACGGGTCCGGGAGGCGGAACCTCTGAGCTACTATACAAGGGGGCGGCCCTTGTAAGGGAGCGGGTGGCAGTCTCTGGATGAATGGACAGGGAGATACGGCAAGTGATCAGGGCAGTCTCTGGGTAAGGGGTAGGTACGACCTGTGATGGCAGAGCCTCCGGGTAGGCTAGCAGGCAGATGGTAGATGGGTGCTCCCAGGTGAGCAAGCGAGAGTCTCTGGAATAGCAGGTGGTCACGGCACGTGACGGCGGAGCCTCCGGGCTGGCAGGCAGGCAGGTAACGGAGAAGCGCTCCCAGGTGAGCGGGCAAGAGTCTCTGGAATAGCTGGTGGTCACCGCACGAGACAACGGAGCCTCCGGGCTGGCAAGCAGGCAGGTAACGGAGAAGCGCTCCCAGGTGAGCGGGCAAGCTGGTCCATAGACAGACTGACCGGAGTAGTAAGGCAGACCGTCGGACCTCTGGCAAGCAGGCAGGTAGCTGATATGCGCTCCCAGGTGAGCGGGCAGGCTGGTCCTTAGACAGACTGACAGGAGTAGTAAGGCAGACCGTCGGACCTCAGACTGGCAGACAGGTAACAAGTATTCAGGCAGGAATCAGGCAGGTAACTGGCAGGAATCAGGCAGGTAACTGGCAGGTAACTGGCAACGGGACCTGAGGGCTGAAGCACAGGTGAGACACAGGTGCAAACAACATTGCTCGGGCACCTCCATTTTGGAGGAGGTGCCTTAAATATGATGAAGTCCTCCGGCCATTGGCCGGGGACTCTTTAGGGCGGCGCGCGCGGCCCCTTTAAGAGGAGGGGAGCGCGCGCGCGCGCGCCCTAAGCACAGGGGCCGGGAAGGAGCGCGCGCTGAGAGCAGAGCAGGAGGAGGACGCCGGGACGGAGCGCGCGCTGACAGCAGAGCGGGGGGAGGATGCTGGGCACGGAGCAGAGCGGTGAGAGGAGCAGCGTCCCTGCCTAGCAGAGGGCAGGGACGCCGGCACTACAAGTTCTATGGTCACATCTTCTCAGCGGAAGGAGTACAACCTGATCCCAAGAAAGTGGAATCTATCAGAGCAGCCGCAATTCCACAGAATGCTAGTGAAGTGCGCTCTTTTCTTGGAATGGCAAGCTACTGTGCTACATATATTCCAAATTTTTCAACAATCAGCACTCCATTAAGGGAACTTACCAAACAAAGTTGTGTTTTTCAATGGTCCCCAGACTGTCAGGCCTCTTTTGACACAATTAAGAATGAACTCTGCTCAACAACAACCATGGCCTATTTTGATCCAGCTCTTCGAACCGAACTGATTGTGGATGCCAGTCCCGTGGGACTGGGTGCCATTTTAGCGCAATACAAGGATGACAATCAAAATCCCCACATCATTTCTTATGCAAGTAAAAGCTTAACAAACACTGAAAGAAAATATTCACAACCTGAAAAAGAAAGCTTGGCAGTTGTCTGGGGATGTGAACACTTTCACTTATTTCTCTATGGAGCTCCCTTCACCATTGTCACAGATCATCAAGCCCTCCTCACAATTTTTGGAAATCCCAGAGCTAAAATGCCTGCACGGATTGAACGATGGGGTCTACGTCTACAGGACTACAATTATAAAATTGTTCACAAACCTGGAAAATACAGTAATCTGGCTGATTATCTCTCAAGACATCCTACGAATGATGATCTACCTCTACTTTCCTCCATTGAAGAATACATACATTTTGTTGCAGCTCACGCCGTGCCAAAAGCACTTTCTGTTGATCAGTTTGTGAATACAACAACAAGTGACAAGACACTCTGTGCCTTAATACAAATCATTCAAAATCGAAGGTGGCATGAAATTCAAAAGGAAAAATTTCCCGGTTCTGGGATTGATCTGAGAGAATTAAAATTATTCTCAAATGTACTTGAGGAATTGTCAGTCACTAAAGAACACCTCATCCTTCGAGGTACCAAACTCGTTGTACCTAAGGCCTTGCGCAACTTAGTCATACAAATAGCATACGAAGGTCATCTAGGAATTGTTGGCACAAAAAAGTTACTCAGAGAAAAAGTGTGGTTCCCAAATATGGATAAATTGGTGGAAGAGAAGATTAGACACTGCTCCACTTGTCAACTAATTACTCAATCATCAAGCTTAGAACCATTACAAATGTCTCCGTTACCCACTGCTGTCTGGGAGGAAGTGGCAGTCGACATATATGGACCATTACCAAATGGCCAATACATTCTAGTAACAATTGATGAATATTCTAGATACCCTGTGATTTCATTCATCTCTACAACGTCTGCTAATAGTGTCATACCAGAACTGGATGACATATTCTCTGCATATGGCATTCCAAGAGTGGTCAAAACAGACAATGGACCTCCATTCAATGGACATGTGTTCACACAGTTTTCTGAATACTTGGGGTTCAGCCACAGGAAAATCACACCTTGCTGGCCGCAAGCCAATGGAATCGTAGAGCGTTTCATGCGCACTATGGGGAAGCGAATCAAGGCAGCTAGTCTGGAGCACACCCCACTGAAACAGTCATTATACAAATTTATGTGCAATTACCGCAATACTCCACATTCCACCACTAATGCTGCTCCATCTCATCTAATGTTCAGCAGAACGCCTCGTATACGGATCCCTGATGTGACCAGCCATCCCTTATCAAGTGACTCTTCAGTGCGATCAACAGATTTTGTTTAACAAGCAAGCCATGAAACATTATGCAGACAGACGGCGAAGGGCACAGCCAAGTGCCATCAAAAGAGGTGATATCGTTGTTGTGCGTCAAAGATCAACCAACAAAACCTCAGCTGTAAAATATAATGTCCTCAGTCCTGCAAAATATAATGTTACTGAGAGAAAAGGCAACATGGTCACGACTGAGCGGGAGGGACACTCCATAACCAGAAATTCCTCACATTTTAAAATCATACCGCAGAACCATGGTAATGGGCTCCCACTGATGGAAGATTTGGTACCTGACGGTGGAGAGGGCCAACAGGAGGTACCTGATCCGTCGCTTGTACCGTGTGGACACTACATAGTGTTTTGGAGTTTTTTATGTATTTTTATCATATTTACATGGACCAATGATCATGAACAGACGCTCTTATGAACATCAGGCTGTATAAATTGACCTTTATTGAAGCTAAAAATTAAAATGTAAAAAAGGAAAAATTACTTTTATTTGAAGGGTGCTGGGCAGGGCCGGCATCAGCACCCGGCGCACCCGGGCAAGTGCCGGGGCCCTGGACCATCAGAGAGGCCCACTCGCCGTCAGGACCCTGGCCGCTTCCCCAGCATCTGTGCAGGGCAGCTAGCAATGTTTGATTGCCGGCACTTCACAAGACATGGCAGCGCGCAGTGCGCTATGCGGCTGTGTCTATTAGTAATGACAAGGCAGATCCAACTCTGCGCCTTTAATTTTGCTTGTGAGTTGTCCCTGCCGTGTCATTACTAGCAGACACAACCGCACAGCGCACTGCGCGCAGCCATGTCTGGTGAAGTGCCAGAAATCAAACACCACCAGCGGACCTGGTATGCAGACAGGTGGGGACTGGCAGGCACGGCTGGTATGCAGACAGGTGGGGACTGGCAGGCACGGCTGGCATGCAGACAGGTGGGGACTGGCAGGCACGGCTGGTATGCAGACCGGCGGGTACTGGCAGGTAGGAACGCAGGCAGGATAGGGACCAGTACAGACTGGGACAAAGGAACGGAGCCGCAGGTGCGGTGGACAGCAGAGCAGAGCGAAACCGCAGATGCGGTGAACAAGCAGAGCAGAACCACCGGAGCGGTGAACAAACAGAGCAGGGCGAAACCGCAGGTGCGGTGAGCAAGCAAAGCAGAACCGCCGGAGTGATGAACAAGCAGAGCAGAACCGCCGGAGCGGTTAACAAACAGACCAGGGCGACACCGCAGGTGCAGTGAGCAAGCAGAGCAGAACCACCGGAGCAGTGAACAAACAGAGCAGGGCGAAACCGCAGGTGCGGTGAACAAGCAGAGCAGAACCGCCGGAGCGGTGAACAAACAAAGCGGGGCAAAACCGCAGGTGCGGTGAACAAGCAGAGCGGAGCAGAACCGCAGGTGCGGTGAACAAGCAGAGCGGAGCAAAACCGCAGCTGCCGTGAACAAGCAGAGAGGCGCAAAACCGCAGGTGCGGTGAGCAAGGAGAGCGGAGCAAAACTGCAGGTGCGGTGAGCAAGGAGAGCGGAGCAAAACCGCAGGTGCAGTGAACAAGCCGAGCGTAGCAAAACCGCAGGTGTGGTGAGCAAGGAGAGCGGAGCAAAACCGCAGGTGCGATGAACAAGCAGAGCGGAGCAAAACCGCGGGTGCGGTGAACAAGCGGAGCGGAGCAAAACTGCAGGTGCGGTGAGCAAGCAGAGCGGAACAGAGCAGAAGGTGCAGGCAGACAGGACAGGGCTCTGTTCACATGGAACAGACTGGAAAATACAGGAAGACAGTTAAAACACAGGAGGTAGATACGGAGGCAGGGAAAGGGGACAACAGAACTAGATGCACACAAGGTACTTACAATGAAGTAGCGAGTGGACACAAAACTCACAAACTGAAGTACTGAGACAACGAGTAGGAGTTAGGTGCAGGTTCAGACACTGCAGGAAAAGGGAAGGTTCGGAGATAGAGACAAGTAGGCAAAGGGCTAGGACACTGTTCAGACAGGAACTGAACCAGGAACAAGATACAGGAACGAGCCTGGGAACTCAGCCCCCAGGGTGACGGAAACAGACTAGAAGTCAGAGATACAGGTAGCGGCCCTAGGTACTCAGCCCCCAGGGTGGCAGAACAGACAAGATACAGGACAGGACCTGGCAACTCAGTTGCAAAAGACAAACTGAGTGAAAGTGTTGCTCAGGCACCTCCTACTGGGTGGAGGGGTTTAAGTATCCAGTGACTCACAGCAATAGGGTGGGGACGCATTAGGACTGTGCACACAGTAGCTATAAGAAACAAGCAGAAAGTCGCGCCGACGCCCTAAACAATCAG
Organism: Phyllobates terribilis; assembly: GCF_046119375.1. Taxonomy (NCBI): domain Eukaryota; kingdom Metazoa; phylum Chordata; class Amphibia; order Anura; family Dendrobatidae; genus Phyllobates; species Phyllobates terribilis. Next base: position 43,468,077 of record NW_027362767.1, read on the forward strand.
ACAAGAGACATGGACACAGCAGGTACTGGAGCAAAGAGTGCAGCATGGACTGACAGGTAAGATTGCGATCTTGCATGATGGTAGGTGGTGCACCATGCAAGCACGCCGCCAGGGATGTTACACCCCATATTAAAAATATTTCTAGTGTGTGTGTGTATGTATAATGTGTAATCTGAATGTCTCTGTATGTCAGTGTGTATGGCAGTGTGTATATATATAATGTCTGTTTTATATGTTTTTTTAAGAATTTATGTTCAAATATGTACGTGTATGTGCACATATCTGTGTATATGTTTGCGTATGTGCATGTCTGCTTGTTGTATGTGTGCATATCTGTGTACCATGTGCATATGTGTATGTGCGTGCATGTCTTTGTACCGTGTGTGCTTACATCTCTGCGTATCGTGTGTGTGCGTGCATGTCTGCGTACCGTGTGTGCATGCATGTCTGCGTGTTTGCATGTCTGTGTACTGTGCGTGTGTGCATGTCTGCGTACTGTGTGTGTGCATGTCTGCGTACTGTGTGTGCATGTCTGCGTACTGTGTGTGCGTGAGTGTCTGCATATGTGAAGGATGAGGGGGCAGGCTGGGCCCTGTGTTATATACCTATATTTTTCTGCTGTATCTATGCATCATGAATGTATGCGTTAAAGGGACCCACTGAGACTCTTTCGCCCAGGGTCCACAAAAGTTGGGAGCCGACCCTGGTGCTGGGTACCACTTTTGATCAGGTGTAATCCACTGGAGAACTTAGAAGCAAGTGTTCAGTTTTCCTGCAGCGCCACCACAGGAGAAATGAAGAATTATTCAGTTCAGTGAAAATCAATGGTCTGTCCATGCAATATATGGACATAATGGGTCCTCCAGCGGGAGCTGCTCTTTTTCTAGCTAATTGTTAGGAGTCCTGAATAGGGGCTCAGAGTTCATTAGTAGGGTAGGATGTCCAAACCAGACATACAGTGTCCATTTTAGGACATGATCAGATATCAAAATCAAACATCAGAATGATGTCAGTTTGAGCCTAAATACCCTGTCTGAGAACTGATTTTGATGAGCGATCTTGACAAGTGATTCTGACAAGTGATTTTAACGAGTGATTCTGACGAGTGGTTCTGACGAGTGACTTTTACAACTGTAATAATAAAAAAATAAAAAATAAAAAAGTAACTGTTCGTTGATGGGACTTGAACCCAAAACTCTGTGTCCCAAAGCCAGAGCACTAACCACTGAGCTATAAACTCAGTTGTAAAAACCTAGGAGTTCTATTTGGTTATATGATTTTCAGTGCAAACTTGTCTAAAACTCATTGGGACTTATGCACAGACTGCAAGCAAGCCAAATTCAAATGATGTTTGATTTTCATGTGTGAGTCTGATGCGTGACTTTCTTCAAACATCTGAATCAGAATCACAATGACTTTTAGTCACCCTGAGTATTTTCATGGTTGATCTCATAAGACAAGAAAAGCTGCTAGATATTATCTCTTGACTGGATAATGTAATGGTAAGGCATCAGCCTCTGAAACTACAGTGTTAGAGTTTTGAATCCTGATAGGAATAAGATTTTTTTTTTTTTTTTTTAATTATGGCTATTAATCACACAAACTACAGGGGTGTTTTACTTTTAATATCTGACACTCTGATTGTCATCCTGATGTGTTAAGAGTTTCTGACACGCTGTCTATTTGCATGGTAAATTACATAGCAAAAGTAAATTGGGAGTTTGCAGCCAGTACTTGGGTGGATGGAAATAAAAAATTACAATAAAGACATTTTATCATTAGACCCCTTTAAGAAATTATGCAAATATAAAGTCACTTGGAAATAGATATGTAGTAAATTATTGCCTCCCAATTTACTTTTGCTATGTAATTTACCATGCAAATAGACAGCGTGTCTGAAACTCTTAACACATCAGGATGACAGAGTGTCAGATATTAAAAGTAAAACACCCCTGTAGTTTGTGTGCTTAATAGCCATAATTGATGAAACCACCAACAGAAGACTGATCACTTTTTTAGTGGTAAAACAAATAGGCTGGATAACTGGGTTGTATTTTTGGAGATTCATGTTGCCAAAAAACCCAGATTTGGAATCTTTAATAATATACAGTACAGACCAAAAGTTTGGACACACCTTCTCATTTAAAGATGTTTCTGTATTTTCATGACTATGAAAATTGTACATTCACACTGAAGGCATCAAAACTATGAATTAACACATGTGGAATTATATACTTAACAAAAAAGTGTGAAACAACTGAAAATATGTCTTATATTCTAGGTTCTTCAAAGTAGCCACCTTTTGCTTTGATGACTGCTTCGCACACTCTTGGCATTCTCTTGATGAGCTTCAAGAGGTAGTCACCGGAAATGGTTTTCACTTCACAGGTGTGCCCTGTCAGGTTTAATAAGTGGGATTTCTTGCCTTATAAATGGGGTTGGGACCATCAGTTGTGTTGTGCAGAAGTCTGGTGGATACACAGCTGATAGTCCTACTGAATAGACTGTTAGAATTTGTATTATGGCAAGAAAAAAGCAGCTAAGTATAGAAAAACGAGTGGCCATCATTACTTTAAGAAATGAAGGTCAGTCAGTGCGAAAAATTGGGAAAACTTTGAAAGTGTCCCCAAGTGCAGTTGCAAAAACCATCAAGCGCTACAAAGAAACTGGCTCACATGAGGACCGCCCCAGGAAAGGAAGACCAAGAGTCACCTCTGCTTCTGAGGATAAGTTTATCCGAGTCACCAGCCTCAGAAATCGCAGGTTAACAGCAGCTCAGATTAGAGACCAGGTCAATGCCACACAGAGTTCTAGCAGCAGACACATCTCTACAACAACTGTTAAGAGGAGACTTTGTGCAGCAGGCCTTCATGGTAAAATAGCTGCTAGGAAACCACTGCTAAGGACAGGTAACAAACAGAAGAGACTTGTTTGGGCTAAAGAACACAAGGAATGGACATTAGACCAGTGGAAATCTGTGCTTTGGTCTGATGAGTCCAAATTTGAGATCTTTGGTTCCAACCACCATGTCTTTGTGCGATGCAGAAAAGGTGAACGGATGGACTCTACATGCCTGGTTCCCACCATGAAGCATGGAGGAGGAGGTGTAATGGTGTGGGGGTGCTTTGCTGGTGACACTGTTGAGGATTTATTCAAAATTGAAGGCATGCTGAACCAGCATGGCTACCACAGCATCTTGCAGCGGCATGCTATTCCATCCGGTTTGTGTTTAGTTGGACCATTATTTATTTTTCAACAGGACAGTGACCCCAAACACACCTCCAGGCTGTGTAAGGGCTATTTCACCAAGAGGGAGAGTGATGGGGTGCTACGCCAGATGACCTGGCCTCCACAGTCACCAGACCTGAACCCAATCGAGATGGTTTGGGGTGAGCTGGACCGCAGAGTGAAGGCAAAAGGGCCAACAAGTGCTAAGCATCTCTGGGAACTCCTTCAAGATTGTTAGAAGACCATTTCCGGTGACTACCTCTTGAAGCTCATCAAGAGAATGCCAAGAGTGTGCGAAGCAGTCATCAAAGCAAAAGGTGGCTATTTTGAAGAACCTAGAATATAAGACATATTTTCAGTTGTTTCACACTTTTTTGTTAAGTATATAATTCCACATGTGTTAATTCATAGTTTTGATGCCTTCAGTGTGAATGTACAATTTTCATAGTCATGAAAATACAGAAAAATCTTTAAATGAGAAGGTGTGTCCAAACTTTTGGTCTGTACTGTATTTCTGCAAATACCAGAGAGAATGAAATGATTAACAATATGTGTTGTGAGGGGTAGATTTAGTACCCCGAGACATGATTACAGCCCAATGTAGTGGCCTTATGGAATCTTTGTGTGGAAATAACGGTGGGAGGTGAAAAACAGAAAGTTAATATGGATCACGGCTTGTGAACATCTCCTTCCAGCCATTTTCTCTCACTTGGTAACAGAACTCTTGTAGTCTTGGCTGATTTATGAAAGTTTTTACTTCTTGTTTAAAGCCCATATCGGCAATGTTTGTATTCCAATGAAGGCGACCTGTCATAGTAACGGACGTGCGGACCTCCGTTGGTCGATCCCGGGAAACATATCTCATGTTGTTATCGCTTATCACCAAGTATGATGAGTATGAAACTATGGACTACGGTACTTGAATATAATAGGGAGATTTGTATACAGGACCTAGACTTTTCTAGTCAAGATCCATGATGTTAAAATGACTTTATCCACAAAGGCATAAATTTGTTTTATCACTATAAGAACTCAGATTATGAGTCTAGGTAACTATATATGTATTGCCTATACTCCTAGAAGCTTCTTTGTTTCCACTAAATAGAGTTAACCCCCAATATGCCTATTTATGGTCACCATTAAGCAAGTTTATTCTGTGTTTTTGTATGGCAGCCTTGTACAATAAATCTTGGATGTTATCACTCCGAAGCAGGTGCTCAGCTGTCTAATGATGCCCAATCTTGTCAGTGCAACCTCCAATCCCAGCCACTGAACCATTTAATTTTGAAGTGCAGATATAATGATGCATTATCAAAGAGGATTCTCAAGTGGGTCACTGTATGTCCTGTTGGCACGGTCAAAGACTGGGGAACCAAAACAGCCCTGCAGACCCAGGATGGACCCAAGGGCTGTCTGTACACTAAGCCTTCTAATATGGCACAGTAAGCAATGCCTTAAAGGGAATCTGTCAATTAAAAAAAAACAACTAAAACTGTATTTACCTGTAGACATTGAGGTATTTTGCAAATAAATTGCATTTTAAACATGCACAGGTGTCTAACTGGAAGAGAAGTTACAGGGAGGAGATAAAGTTTCATTCTCCCTGTAGCCACTTGGTCCCTGTCATTGGGGGGTGCAGAGAGTACACTGTAATCAGTTCCCATGCTCATTACTAGTATGGGGGGTTCACACTGCGTTTTAGCCTACTGTTAGGGGCTCTGTCAGGGATTTACGTGTGAAGCACAGGAAAGTGAGATTTTGCGCTAATGGGGCCATTGAGTGTAATGATGCATACAGAGTCATATTATACTTTCTTGGACATTATTCACCTATTTGAGGAAGGTACCAAGACGTAGATTAAGTAGACACTGACGACAATGATGTCCGACAAAGCACAATGTGACTGTCTGCTTTATGAAAATCAATGGCTCAGTCAGTGCAAAAGTCATGGCTTCCGACTTAAGCCCTGACAGAGCCACTGACAGTAGGCTAAAACTCAAGGTGTACCCCCATTACAGCTCCTTGTACCGACTCAATGACTGGAAGCGATTGGCTGCAGGGAGGATATACCTTCACTTTCAATCTTCCAGTTAAACACCCACCTGAGCATGTTTAAAATGCCATATACCTGCAGATTACCACTAAGTCTGCAAATACATATGTATTTTGGTCATATTTTTAAAGCATTTGGCTTGGAAAATGTTCCTCCTTGAGTCATGTTGCCGTTTTAGAACAGGGAGTGAAAACATGAAATTGTTACAAATTCCCACATCAATTGTTCTGGCATCCTAAGTCTTAAACTGGCAATACACATGAAACGTTTGGCTACCAGCTATGTTTCCTACCTCCCCAACACACATGAATGCTCGGCTGGGCAGAGTGGAGACAACTGCTGCCACAAACCTCGTTCAGCGGCTTATCTCCCCTGAAAACAGAAGGATCTACCCTGAGAACATCAGTCCCACTGAAATTTTCTTGTTTAATCCAATGTTTATGAAGGCCTTTAGTTTATCATTGCTTTCCAATACTTGCCAGTGTGCCACTGTTGCAGGATCTAGCATGTTACACGCCTAGGACTCCTAGAGTTGCCAGACTCTGCTGACACCACTGTCAGAAGCTCTGGAGCCTCCATCATCAGTCTCCGCAGAGAGAAAGAATAGCACTGTAGCACTGCATGTAGCATGGACAAGTACAACATCTGCATGGAGTTTGGATGTTCTCCGCTTGTTTGTGTTAGTTTCCTTCGTGTATTCAGGTTTCTGATTACCGTAAAGCCACGCGGAATATGCTGGCAATATAAAAGGAAAAAAAATTAAAAAATAAACTATTTTCTAAGAGACAAAGACTAGAAAATGAAGATAAATCAATGAAGGATGCATTCCTAACTAGAGGATGTGTGGTAGACCTAACTGCATGCAGCCTTTACCATTTCACATACTATTACTATATTTTGATGTATCTCGGTAGCTGTTTAATCATTGACCTCAGACTGTGGGATGCGTGTTTTTGGTATTTTGGAGGAATAGGAATGCTTTACTTCAGGAAGCTTTCTTATTGAGGACAGCTGCACCAGAAATCTAGGATGAGGTTAAAAACTGTATTTAGATAGTTGTTAAGGCTGAGGTCAAACCAGAGACAAGTAGAAGTCTATCCTGGGGAAGGAAGGACATCACAGAGGTGATTAGAAGGCCTAGTTCAAAGCCAAAACTATAAACTTATTAAAAACAAATACAAAGCCTTAAAGAAGTTTGTTTTTGGAACTGAAACCAGTCCACTTTCTAAATCTCCATCTAAATAAAGCAAAAATGGCCCTTATCAGAAAATCATGTATGATAAGATGGGTGAAATAGAGGGGACATTAATACTTCATATAGGCACAATGGGGGCATAATTAGTACGTGAAGGAGCATTAAGAGCATTGTTACTACATGGAGGCACAATAGGGGCATAATTACTATGTGAAGGCACATAGAAGGGCACTATTACTGTATGGGCTGCAAAACAATGAGAGAGGGGGAATTACTGTCAGAGGACATATGGATGGTTATAGGATGTTGCTGGAAAATCCATAATCCAAAAATGTCTGTGCATTGCATTGTGCATAAAAGAGTCATGGATGGAAGAAGTCATCATGATACTCTGAGCCAATGGTGGACATAGACACAACAGGGCCCTGGGCAAGAACAGTATATGGGCCGTTTGCTTCGGAGATGAATGTGGACTCCTTTACCTCTTGGGCCCGTGTGTGGCTGTGTTTGGTAACCTGGGTTTGATTTAGTACAACATCAGTGGAGGGGGACTCATGTGAAAGCGTGACAGGTCATTGCTACTAAAGAAAAGCCCAAAAGTAAAAGAAGACAATTCTGATGTCCAGTATGATGCAGACAAATAGCTTCTTACTTTTGTTTTGTTTTTTTAAATTGAATGTGGATACAGCACAGATGATAAGTATAAGCCTTTCTTTATATTGTGTTTCCAAGATGCTTAAACCACACAGGTTCTTTGACATCAATAGCCATCTTCATGCAGACATTTTACTGATGCTTGTAACCATGTTCCCAGTGGGTGGTGCTGTTGTATTGATATCAAGAGAAGGGGCTGCCCCTCCCCAGAAGATATATAATTATGTATATATACTAAAAGAAACTGATTTCCTTTCTATATATAAATTCAACTAATCCATCATACAATCCAAAGTTCATAACCAATATGAAAAGAATAAACATTAGTGTTGAGCGAGCATGCTCGACACAGCTCGGTACTCGCCTGAGCATCTCACTACTCGGGATGTTCGGCGAGCACCGAGCATTTCCGGATAACTCGGGCGGGAGCTCGGGTCTCCGCCCTGCACGTTTGGCGCTCTTTACAGAGCCAATGAACATGCAGGGATTGCCAGCCAGTCACTGTAATGCCGCAGCCATGTTGTTTGTGGGCATTACAGTGATTGGCTGGCCGCACAGCGTCACCTTGAGTATTTAAAACCGGGCTCCGCCATCTTGGACACAGTCGCCCGAGATCAGACAGTGTAGGGTCAGTGCTGCTAAGTTAGGGAGAGATATATAGTGTGAAATAGGTAGTGTAGGGTCTCTAAAGCCTGCCAAATCAAACAAACAGTCCTTCTGAGGATTAATATCCATCCCAGATATCAGGCAGGCAGGCTGTATAGGAGACGCAGTGGTTATAACAGCAAACACTGCATTACAGTCCTGTGTGCTCCTGCTGGTCAAATTGCTAGACTTATCCCCTGGTCTCAGGGGCCAGGAAAAATCCTTTTTTTTTTCATCTAAATCCTGTATTTTTTTTTTCCTCAGTCAGACTGTACAAATACGCGTCTTATTAACCTTTCGGTATCCCCGACCCCAAAAAAAAAAAATTCAGTGTGTCTGTGACTGTTCAGACTCCAATATATCTGTTTAAAAGAGTCTGGTGTAGGCCAGATAACTAGAACTTTGGTTTTGCAGTTCCACGGTTCAAATCCTTGTATTATCCAGCTTTTGGCCGTTTTTCCATAAAAGAAAAACAGTAATAGTGTCTCGCTGACTGTTCAGACACAAATATATCTGTTTAAAAGATTCTGGAGTAGGCCGGATAACTAGAACTGTGGTTTTGCAGTTCCACGGTTCAAATCTCTGTATTATCCTGCTTTTGGCATTTTTTCCATAAAAAAAACAGTAATAGTGTCTCCCTGATTGTTCAGACACAAATATATCTGTTTAAAAGATTCTGGTGTAGGCCGCATAACTATAACTGTGGTTTTGCAGTTCCACGGTTCAAATCTCTTTATTATCCTGCTTTTGGCCTTTTTTCCGTAAAAAAACCAGTAATAGTGTCTCCCTGACTGTTCAGACACAAATATATCTGTTTAAAAGATTCTGGTGTAGGCCAGATAACTAGAACTGTGGTTTTCCTCTTCCACGGTTCTAATCTTTTTATTACCCTTTTTCCATTGATAGTGCGAGTGCAAGCCAGTTGACTTCATTTACAATGGGCAAGGCGCATGGCAAGGGACGTGGAACTGAACGTTCTGGTGATGGTGCGTGTAGAGGACGGGGCCGTGGCCAAGGTGAAAATGTGCCACAACCAACAGTCACATCTTCTCGCTCCCATTTTATGACTGAATTACTAGGGAAGCTCACTACAACACCAGTATTGTGAACTGATCAGTGTGAACAGGTTATTAATTGGATAGCAGATAATACTTTCAGTTACCTGGGCACCACCACCTCCGGTCTGTCTTCCACACGGTCAAGTTTTAGTAGCCGTGAGTCTCGACCGCATATTCCTCCTCACCCTGATGCTCCTTCCTCCCACCATGCCGAGTGTCGTCAGACAGCAACTGATCCCACAGTTGGACACTCTGAAGAGCTGTTCACTGGTCCATTTCCATATATGTGACCCTCGCCTGCTCCGCTTGAAATGGTGGAAGAGGAGATCTCATGTAGTGATGCCCAAATATTTAAACAGCCACAGCCAGAGGAAGTCGACGCTGGCAATTTGTCACAAGAGGTGGACGATGACGAGACACAATTGCCACGAAGTGAGGAGGAGGATCGTGGTGCGCAAGTGGAAGAGGAGGAGGTGGTGGATGATCTAGTAACTGACCCAACGTGGCAGTATGACACGCAGAGCGAGGCCAGCAACACACAGGGTGAGGGAGGCAGAGTACCCCAACAGGCAGGAAGAAGCAGTGTGGTGGCCGAACACAGAAGGCGGGCAACAGTTCCCCGTAACACCAACACGAGGGACGTTGCCAGTACAACCGGTGGGTCTTCCAGAGTCTAGAATTTTTTTAAAGACTCTGCTGATAACCCCAAAAAGGCCATTTGTACCACCTGCCATGCCAGCATCAGCAGGGGTGACAAAACTACCAGCCTGACCACCACCAGCATGATCAGGCACATGTCAGCAAAGCACCCGACTTTGTTGGGCGAACCCCAGGGTCCACGACCAGTGTCAGCGGGTGTCACCACTGCTTCTTCTGTTGTTGTGCGTGTAAGAGAACCCCCTGTTGTGCGTGCAAGACAATCCCCTGTCCATACTGCATGCAAAGATGCCCCCTCCTCTCAGTCTTCACTTGTTATGGCAGTTTCTCAAGAAGCAGCATCAACGTCCACGTCCCACCGCAGCGTTCAATTGTCCATATCCCAGAGCTTTGAATGAAAGCGCAAATTCGCAGCCAACGCTCCACAGGCCACAGTCCTAAATTCGCACATTTCACTACTGCTTGCGTTGGAAATGCAGCCTTTTAGTCTGGTGGAGACGGAATCCTTCCACAACCTTATGGCGGTGGCCGTCCCTCGGTACTCGGTCCCCAGCCGACACTATTTTGCCCGGTGTGCCATCCCCGCACTACACAAGCACGTGTCCCAAAACATCTGCCATGCCCTCAACAACGCAGTTACTGGGAGAGTCCACCTGACAACGGACACGTGGACAAGTGCTTGTGGCCAGGGACGGTACATCTCCCTGACGGCACACTGGGTAAACATAGTGGAAGCCGGGACCCAGTCGGACCTTGGGACAGAACACATCATCCCCACACCGAGGATTGCGAGCCCTATGTCAGTCAGAGTTGCCCCCACAGTGTACAGCTCCTGCGCATCATCCTTCTCCTCCTCCTCATGTTCAGCCTCCATCTCAGATATCACCACATCAGTTACAAGCTGGAAGCACTGCAGTACTGCCTCAGCCAAGCGGCAACAGGCTGTGCTGAAACTCATAAGCTTAGGTGATAAACCTCACACTGCTTGTGAATTGTGGACAGCTGTGAAAGAGCAGGCAGATCTGTGGCTGAGACCGCTGAACCTACATCCAGGCATGGTAGCGTGTGACAAAGGCCTTAACCTGGTGGCGGATCTGAGGCGAGGCAAGATCACACATGTACCATGCCTGGCTCATGTGCTTAACCTTGTGGTTCAGCGGTTTCTTAAATCGTTCCCAGAGTTGCCAGATCTGCTCGTCAAAGTACGCCGCCTATCAGCTCATTTTCGTTAGTCGGCTACAGATTCCGCCGCCCTTGCTGTGTTGCAGCAGCGTTTGCAGCTTCTGGCACACCGACTGGTGTGTGATGTCCCCACACGTTGGAACTCTACCCTCCACATGTTGCAAAGGATTTGTGAGCAGAAGAGAGCAGTTGTGGTGTACCAGCTGCAACAAGGCCGTTGATATTCAGGCCAGACTCCACACATAAGACCTCAGGAGTGGACCTGGATGTCTGACATATGTAACCATCCTGACAAACTTTAAGGAGTCCACCAAGATGGGGAGTGGCCATCATTAGCATCAGCATCCCACTTGGCTGTCTTTTGCGACGATCTCTGCAGAGAATTAAAGAGGAGGCATTGCAGCCAGAGTATGATGAGATGGATCAAGAAGCCGTAATGGGCGATTACACACAGCCCAGCCTCATCTCATCCCAACTTGCATTGGGAGACAATGAGGGAGAGGAGGAGGACGAGGAGGAGCAGGAGCTGATATCATGCGCTGTAGACGGTAGTACCTGTACAACTGTCATACCGTCGGTTCAGCGTGGGTGGCCTGAGGACAGGGGGGAGGAGGAGGAGGAGCAGAGCATGGTCAGTCGTCATCTTGGTAAGGACACGGAAGTCTTGCCCGTTACCAGTCTGGCACACATGGCTGACTTTATGTTACGCTGCCTTAACCGTGACCCTCGCATTGTCAAAATGTTGGGTGACAGTCATTACTGGTTGGTGACACTTTTAGACCCCCGCTACAAGGAGAACTTTCACTCTCTTATTCCTGAGGTGGAGAGGTCTACAAAAATGGGGCAGTACCAGAAGGCTCTTGCTGCAGAACTGTTAAAAAAATTCCCATCTGAACACGCTAGCGGCAGAGGTCACAGTTCGTTGACCAACCAAGGCGTACAGGCGAGAGAGATGCAACTCCAATCCAGCAGAGGCAGGGGAACACTGTCAACATTCTGGGACAGTTTTCTGAGACCCACCCAGCTTACAGGACCTGAGGCGCCGGGTACTCTCACAAGGAGTGGAAAGTTTCAAAAGATGGTGAGGGAGTACCTTGCCGACCGTACCAGCGTCCTCCGTGATTCCTCTGTGCCTTTTAATTATTGGGTATCCAAGCTGGACACTTGGAATGAACTCGCTCTGCACGCCTTGGAGGTCCTGGCCTGCCCTGCCGCTAGCGTGTTATCGGAGCGTGTTTTTAGTGCCGCTAGGGGAATTATAACTGATAAGCGCACTCGCCTTTCAACTGACAATGCTGACAAGCTGACCCTTATCAAAATGAACAAGGGCTGGATTGGGCCAGACTTCTCATCACCACCAAATGACAGCAGAGTAATATAAAGTCAAATCCACTGTGTTATTTCGGGAGGTGTATTCCCATGCACCGCTTCACACCCACACATGGGTATACGCTTCCTCATTTCGGCTGTATTTTGCTCTTCTCCTTATCCTCAGCCTCCACCACCATTATACCACCAGGGTGACCGTGGTCCATGTTGCCAGCATTGCAAGTTCCTCCGTCCTCATTTTTGGCAGCTTTTGCTTGGAAGGCATAGGCAAAGACTATGGGAGACCCACTCCCCAATAATGGGAATTATGTTTTTAATATGCTGTACTGCATGGCTCTTGTTTGCCAGCATTGCAAGTTCCTCCTTCCTAATTTTTGGCAGCTTTTGCTTGGAAGGCATAGGCAAAGACTATGGGAGACCCACTCCCCAATAATGGGAATAATGTTTTTATATGCTGTACTGCATGGCTCTTGTTTGCCAGCATGGCAAGTTCCTCCGTCCTAATTTTTGGCAGCTTTTGCTTCGAAGGCATAGGCAAAGACTATGGGAGAACAACTCCCCAATAATGGGAATAATGTTTTTAATATGCTGTACTGCATGGCTCTTGTTTACCAGCATTGCAAGTTCCTCCGTCCTAATTTTTGGCAGCTTTTGCTTGGAAGGCATAGGCAAAGACTATGGGAGACCCACTCCCCAATAATGGGAATAATGTTTTTAATATGCTGTACTGCATGGCTCTTGTAAGGGGCATTAAAACCGTCTTGTTAAGCTACTGTGACCTCCACGTCTCTTCCAAGGGGCATTAAAACCGTCTTGTTAAACCACTCTGAACTCCACGTCTCTTCCAAGGGGCATTAAAACTGTCTTGGTAAGCTACTGTGACCTCCACGTCTCTTCCAAGGGGCATTAAAACCGTCTTGCTAAACCACTCTGACCTCCACGTCTCTTCCAAGGGGCATTAAAACTGTCTTGTTAAGCTACTGTGACCTCCACCACTCTTCCAAGGGGCATTAAAACCGTCTTGTTAAACCACTCTGAACTCCACGTCTCTTCCAAGGGACATTAAAACCGTCTTGCTAAGCTACTGTGACCTCCACCACTCCTCCAAGGGGCATTAAAACCGTCTTGTTAAGCTACTGTGACCTCCACCACTCTTCCAAGGGGCATAGATATTGTATTTTTATTCCACTGCGATCTCCACCACTCTTCCAAGGGGCATTAAAACTGTCTTGTTAAGCTACTGTGACCTCCACCACTCTTCTAAGGGGCATTAAAACAGTCTTATTAAGCTACTGTGACCTCCACCACTCTTCCAAGGGGCATTAAAACCGTCTTGTTAAGCTACTGTAACCTCCACCACTCTTTCAAGGGGCATTAAAACCGTCTTGCTAAGCTACTGTGACCTCCACCACTCTTCCAAGGGGCATTAAAACTGTCTTGTTAAGCTACTGTGACCTCCACCACTCTTCCAAGGGGCATTGATATTGTCTTTTTATTCCACTGCAACCTCCACCACTCTTCCAAGGGGCATTGATATTGTCTTTTTATTCCACTGCGACCTCCACCATTCTTCCAAGGGCATTGCATTTCCTCCTAATTTTAGTCAGCTTTTGCTTTTCAATGCATAGGCGAACACTAAGGGAGACCCACTCCCCAATAATGGGTAGAAGGTTTTTTGTACGCTGTAATCCACGTCTGTTTCAAGGGGCATTGCAGTTCCTCATAATTTTTTAGAAAGCCTTCCATTCACTGCTTAGGCCAACAGTGTACAGGAGACCCAGTTGCTATAAATGGAAAAAACGGTTAAGTTAAGGGCCGGCCCTCTGACCTCCATGTCACTTCCAAGGGGCATTGGAGTGCCTCGAAATTTTTGGTAGGCATTGCATTCACTGTATGCCTTATAACTGTGTTGCTGAACCGCTCCTTTTGGTACAGAAACATATCCTACAAGACATGTGTGGTTGGCTGGCCTGATATTGATGTGAATGGTCCCTGTTCCTCCTGCTCTTTCTCCTTTGCCACCACCTCATCCATCATTCATCACCTGAAGCTTTGTTTTAACGGGAGTCATAGAACTGGGATAGTAGCAGGAAAACATCCAGCAATGATCGGAGGAGGTAGGATATGCGCCAAAACGCTGACCACCTCAGGCCTAGCCGCTACTACATACATGCACTTGCATTCCAAGGAACAGAAAGCTAAGGAGATGGATGGCCTCATGATCATGAATAATTTACTCGTTGTGTAGGAGGCCGACCACTGCTGCTGTCTACCTTCTGAACTTTGTGTTGAAGCCTGATTGACCCAGGACCCGCAATCCTCTATGTCTGGAGGACGTGTTGCATCTCAGTGTCCAACTGTGTCCCGGCTTCCACAATATTAACCCAGTGTGACGGCATCAGTCAGATGGACCATCCGTGGCCATATTCACTTGTCCATGTGTTTGTGGTTAGGCTGTCCTCCAAATAGGGGCAGCTGTGGACCGTTTATGGACACCCGGCCGCCCCCAGGCGGCTGGGGACCGTGTGTGGGCACCCGGCCACGGGGTGGCTGGGGACCGAGTATGGACACCCGGCCGCCCCCTGGCGGCTGGGGACCAAGCGTGGACACCCGGCCGCCGGGCTGCTGGGGACTGAGTATGGATACCAGGCCGCCGACGCAGCCATGACGTGGTGGCCAGATTCCGCCTTCACATGCCTAAAAGGCCCAAATTTCAAGTGCAAGCAAGCAGTATGGTATTGCAGCCTGGGGGTGCGTGGGTGGCAGGCTGCATACTTGCGCTTGCATTGCAAGGAATGGGGGAGGTACAATTGAACACTGCCCTGGGACAAGGAATTGCACGGGGATAGTTGCAAGTCTGCATCTTCTGATGCGGTAAGGATCACTTCTGATGGGCACACTTTTAGGCAATGACCTGGGTGTTAGAGATGCTTCCAGGGGTCTTCCCCATGCTGTTCCCATGTCTTTTCAGCACTGTATGCATGTGTCACACAGCACATGGCCAGATAAGGTTGTAAAATGTTAAAATGACATTTCCCGGTGAATGCATTTGTCACGGTTGAAAGCAATACAAAAGTGAAAAAAAAGCATAAAAAATGCTACTTGTGAACATAGCCCAAGGTGTGGAGGAGTATTTTTGTTTTTGGTTATTTATTTTACCTTATACAGAAGTCTTTACCATGGAAAGGATGTTCCTTAACATATTTCACAGGAAAGCAGTTTCAGTTTAGTTTTTGAACGTTTTATTGTGAGCCCTTAAAAGTGGCTTAATACCTCTGACCACGTTGTTGACATCAGTGACCTGGGGGTCAGAAATGCTTCCTGGGGCGATCCCCATGTCATTTGAGCACTGTCACTATCGTTTCGGGCACTTTTTAGGCTTTCTACAGACTGCCGGGGGTGCAGCCGCAAAAATGCTCGGGTCTCCCATAGACTAACATTGGGCTCGTTGCTCGGGTCGAGCACCCGAGTATCACGGTGAGCTCGGCCCGAGCTTCGAGCACCCGAGCATTTTAGTTCTCGCTCAACACTAATAAACATTTACACTAATCATAATATTGTGTACAATCCAGGATCTCCAAAATAACAAAAGTCCAAACTCACTTGTACCATATCAGGTACCGCATCAATGTGGACGCATTTCTCATCTGCCCCAATGAAGCGTCCAGCAAAAACAAAAAACATGTACTGCGGAATATTTATGTGCCAAATATAAATCTGCACATGACAGCTATGAATTTGTGATAGAAAGAAAAATTGAGCATCAAAGACAATAGTGGCCATTTTTTTTACAATAATGTGAGCAGTCTATTATAGCTCAAAAGTGCTTTTAACTGGCTGTAGAAAGACTGTCCACAGTCTTCCAGAGATTCAGCTGGCAGCTGGGACCAACGTTGTAACGTTTTGGGAGACTTTGCCTCGAAAAGAGTGCAAAGTCTCCCAAAAAAAGTTGAGTGTGCGCATGTCTGCATGCTAATATCCATTTTGCAGAGAACTTCTCTGATGCTTCACACACCATCAGATATTATTTTACTCCTTTCCCAGGAGACAAATTACTCGAAAAAATTTCACTAACCACACTGACAACTATATTTTTTACACGAGGTTTTTGAGAATTACTGCTAGTAATAAACAAAAAGATGTAAATTCCTCAGGAAGATAAGATTCATACGAAGGAATGACTGATCTATACTCCTCGCTTCCTCAGCTGATCTCGCTGCAGCATAAACTACACATTAGTGTAAGATTTTTGTTACTGGCTATCTTGTTTCACATTCTGCGCGATGTTAGAAAATACATGAGCATTATATTTAGTAAATTGTAATATCGCTTGATTAGGTATGGTTATTTGTTTTACCGCTAGTTTATTATTTATCCAGGTTGTGTTCAGCACAACTTTATTACAGAAAAGGATTCTAGAGTGTCGTTTTAGAAGCTATGTGATGTGTCATAAGGTTTGATAGGTGAGTTCAGATCCTAAGATCTGCAATGATTTCAGAAACAAAATGTCTGTGCATCTTTAGCTGTGATCTTCTCTGCTTGTCTGATCCTTGGAAAGTTGGGGTGAGGTACCATATACACATGAGACAAATATGGTTAGAGAAATGATAGTTCACTGGTGGATAAAATAAAAAATCTGTCTCCGACTACATTGGTCGTATTGGATTTTTTTGACCGATCCAAAGCGCCCAAAACGGCTGATCTCCACCTTAATGAACAATCGTCTCTTGCTTTGGCAAAAAGAACAATTGTTCATCTCAACGAAGGAACTGAATGTAAAGTAATTAAATTTGCAGACGATGCAAAGCTAAGAGTGATAGCTAACACTAGAGAAGACAGAGAAAGGATTCAGAAGGATCTAGATAAGCTTGAACAATGGGCAACGACTAAGAGAATGATATTTAACAGGGAGAAATGCAAGATTCTACACCTAGGCAAGAAAAACGAAAATGACATGTACAGAATGGGAGGAATAGAACTTAGCAACAGCATGTGTGAAAAAGACTTGGGTATACTAATAGATCACAGACTGCACAAGAGTCAACAGTGTGATGCAGCAGCAAAAAAGGCAAACACAGTTCTGGGATGTATTAACTGAAGCATAGAGTCTAGATCACGTGAAGTAATTATCCCCGTCTACTCCTCCTTGGTCAGACCTCATCTGGAATACTGCGTCCAGTTCTGGGCACCACATTTAAAAAAAAAAAAAACATTGAAAAACCTGGAGCAAGTTCAGAGAAAAGATACCAGGATGGTGAGCGGACTTCAAAGTATGTCTTATGAGGAACAGTTAAAGGATCTGGGAATGTTTAGCTTGCAAAAAAGAAGACTGAGAGGAGTCTTAATAGCTGTCTACAAATATCTGAAGGGATGTCACAGTGAAGAGGGATCATCCTTATTCTCATCTGCACATGGAGACACGATAAGCAATGGGATGAAACGAAAAGGGAGAAGATAGAGATTAGAAAAAACTGTTTGACAGTGAGGGTGATCAATGAGTGGAACTGGCGGCCACAAGAAGTGGTGAGTTCTCCTTCAATGGAAGTCTTCAAATAGAGGCTGGACAGACATCTGTGTGAGATGGTCTAGTGAATCCTGAATTGAGCAGGGGGTTGGACCTGAGGACCCTGGAGGTCCCTTCCAACTCTAACATTCTATGATTCTATGAATGGCCAACCGACGAATGTTCGCTATCATTCCGCAAACAAGGCTGAAAAAATTCAGCACAGACAATGTAATGTGAAATTATTATTTTTTTATGCGCAAATGATCAGACGCTCAACAGACCATATTTGTCTTCTGTGTGTGGAAGCCTTTACATATAAATAGGATGTGCTCAATGCCTGCCAATTATCCAGCACATCCTAAAGCTAGTGTCCTACCCGGTGTGCAGCATCATCTTTCACCACCGAATGCGGAAATGGGAGGCTCCTCACAACCCCGTTAAGGGAGATCTGAAAGATTTCCCATTCAAGACCCAAAATGTATCTAATTTCTCACCTAACGGTGCCAAACTGTATCCATCAATGTCTGGATTTTTAAAGGGACCACTTTGAAACAAGTAACAGCGCTATTCTGCACTGTGTTGGGTTTTGTCACTTATTCACATACAAGAGGCTGGCACATTGGGAGTCCATACGTAATCTGGGCAGGACTGTTATTCCATCCTGGATTATCAAGAACTCTGAACTAAATCATGCTGGATTAAAGGAATTTTATAGTAAACTATTTTTCTATAAACCAGGCTAAAGTTCTTATTTTCTGTCTGTACATTGTTAACTGCTACAAAAGGCAGCACTTCGCCGCTCCTATGTTATAATGGGGCCTGTCGCTTCTGAAAAACACATCAGGTAACATTATCTGAAATTATAAAGCCTAGGATATGAGCGTCCAGTCAGGGTATTAACACAATCAAGCTGCCCTCCTGTCTCCGCGTGATGCATCACCAAGACCTTCCCAGATATGGAAAAGTAAACATACTTTGGCTGAAAGAAAGAGAGGATTCCTGTCAGCGCAACGTGCTAATGTAACATTACTGCCTCTCCCCTGCGAGATTAAACGCCTTCTGGAGTTACTTTTCTCGCTTTCTCGTAAAGGTGCTGGTACAACTTCCACATGGATACATTAGCCAGAAACACCAGACAAGTATACTTCCAGTCACATAAATCTTCCAGCAATTACTAGGCCAGGTTCCACCCCCTCCTGAGATAATATGTTACATTGCATCACTGAATAAATATGCATTTTTTCCCCCTCTCCAATAAATCTCTTCCAACATGCCTAAATAATGACAAATGGATTTACATAGCTGTTTCTGGTAACAAAGGTGCTTCAGACAGTTAAAGGTACCAGTAAGTACCACAGGAGATTAAGGGATTATCTAGGTTTCTTGAAGTCCTTTTAAAGTTTTCAGGACATTAAAGCATCATTTAACCTTCAGAGGAAGGAAGGGGGAGGTGGAGATCTCTCCACCCTAAAACTAAACATGCCGGCCAGAAGGGATGATGCCATGTTCCAAAAATGAAGCTCACTCCTGTTCCCAAAGATGATCCGGCTTGATGACGGACTGCGGTCCATGTCTGCTTTTACCGTTTACATTCATTTTGTTAATGTTTCTTGCTTTGGTCCACCGTATCTTACTGTGGGGTCGCGAGAGGATGTTTGTTTTTCTTGAGATGATCATAAAATGTAAAAGGAACGGCAATAACCAGAAGTCAAGTCCTGAATGACAGCAGGAAGCCATAACTGCATAAAGTAAAGCAGGTGCTACCAGAAGCCAAGAGAATACCATACCAATGATGTACAAAGCACGGGGAGGAGCAGTATGAGGAATTGACTATGGGTGACTGGTATAAGAGCACAGTCACCTTCCAAATGTGATGGCCAATCTGTTTTTCCATATATTAAAGGTTATATAAGGCTGTGTATTATGCAGTGAGTCATTGCATTCGGTGATACTGTCTCCTCCACTTTTAAGCCCTGCAAAAGAAAAGTAGTATACTACAGATGTGTTATATATGTGGCACCCTGCTGTTCACAGGTACCACAGGACCCAAAAGGGTGCATGGATGGACTTCTCCACAAGAGGCCCTCATTACATGCAGACACCTCCACCCTTCCACCTTATACCACCAGAGGGAGCCCTGTTAGGGATATATATATGGAGGGTGGAGCCAGGCAGTTCAGTCAGAGAGAGAGTTCAGAGAGTGTGCTGCCACTGAGAGCAGTGAAGACGCAGCACGTCTACTGCTGGATTGAGGGCCCCGAGTGTGGCCGGAGGCAGTAAGGAGAGGAGAGAGGAGTTGAGGGGGCAGAGGAGCATCATAGGCTCACCCCAAGACACAAACCGGACACCGGGTCCGCGCCTACAGGGTCCTCTATACCCAGTAGGGACTACCGGCTTACCAGGAGGCTTCCAGACCCCTGGTCATCCTGAAGCTACCAGCAATAACCGGACTAGGAACCATGAAGGCCCCGGCGTCCAGGAATAGTGGTTGCCAAAGAAAGGTCCTACTACCAAGCGGTCAGGAGAGAGAGCAACACAACACAGAAGCTAGGCCAAGTTTCAGGCTGGCTAGAAGCTTAGAGAGAGGGAGACACGAATCAGGAGGCCTTATACCCGCTCACTGGGGAGAAGTCCTGAAGTGCACCCTTCCTAGCAAGTACCCTGGACCATACCTGCCATTACACCAGTAAAGGTACTGAAGCGAATCCCCTGTGTGAGTGTCCGTCATTCCCCCTGACCTGGCTATCTCTCACCTGCATCCCCTTCATCTACACTGCCCCGGGGGCTCGCTCCGCCAGTGGGGAGCGGAAACATCCCAGCTGCCATCCCATCACCCCCGGAGGTCTGCAGCAGCAGCGCCGGTAACAGTTACCGGAAACCACAGGTGGCGTCACGAAACAAACTGTACACTAAAAAAAAACCTTTTTCAAGAGAGAGCCCAGAGGACGGGCCCGGGAGCCGACTGCCGTGACTTCCTAAAAGCAAGGTAAAAGGTCCGGGTACCGAGTCCCCTATATCCCCCTGGGTGACACATATATACCTGGTGCCGGACCTGTAGGGGCAGAGTACAAGTTAGAGATAAGTACATGATCTCCCCCTTCCATAACTTCCAGAACTGCACCCAGAAAGCATTGGATCTTCCTTTTCCTCCAGCAAGAAGTGCAAAAAGGTCACTTATTAACCTAGAGATGAGATTTAACGTGGCCATGGGCATGAAAAAAAAACAGACAGTGATACCAGACTCACGTGTCATAACAACCGCACAGCACCAAACATTTAGTTCAAGAAGGGGTTGTCCTAGAAGTTATCTAGGACTTTTATTATTTTTGTGTATGGAGCTATGAACTAACAGGCGCAGGTAGTTGCTAACTACCTGCCTGTTCTGCACGGGGACGACCTTAGCCAGCGATTTCCCTGCTTCATTTAACCTCTCGTCAACAGAGCAGCACCTTCTCTTCTCCCCTGCTCTTTCTACAGAGCATCACTGTAGGCATCATGCTGATTAACAATCGGCTCCGCGCACTTAGGTAGCAGAGAGCCGGCTGTCAATCAGAATGACATTGACAGTTGCACCCCATCGACAGAGCAGAGCGAAGAAAAGACACTGACATCATGTCAGTGGAAGCCGCAGAATCGCCCGCAGAAATGGTCTGTGACTGCTCTGAGTAGGCAGAGATTGGTGCTGGGCAGAACACACAGGTACATAGTTAGCAAGTACCTGTCTATTAGTTCTTAGTCCCATATGCATAAATAATACAAATCCTGAATAACCCCTATAAACCGCCGCCCCATTCACAATAGATAGCTCTCGGCCGAACATAAACAGGAGGGCTCAACTCAGCTGAACACTCCCGTGTTCTTTATGAGAAAGCCACCGTCAGACTCCCTTGGCAGCGACTTATCTCTTGAGAACTAAAGTTTCGGCCAATGGAAATCTGATGTGCCTGATCATTCTTATCCCCAACACTGTGGGAGAGTCAGCAGGACACAATACACATTCGACTATTGCCTGATAATATCAGCATTAGTCTTATGTTTATAGGGGTCTTAAGAATCATCGGCTCTACAGCAATCTTTAAGTGATGGCATATCCAAGCAATGTGCCATCACTAACTGAGATGGGAATAACCTTTTAAACAAATTTTATTTTAAATCTCAACATTGTATTTTTCGTCAGCTTTATGGTTAGTTGCGCTATTTTCTTTTTTGAGTTTGGAATGAAAAATGCTTGAAATTCATGAGATTTTTTACAAGTGTTTAAAAACTAGTGCGTGTGAAGAAGCGTTATGGGGAAAGAATTATATGTGTTCAATGTTGAAGACAACATACCTCCTTATTATTTCACAGATCTCCATTTACTGTAATGGAAGCCACTAACATGGGATGAAGATGTCAGGTTAATTGTTGCTATTTCCATCCAGCAGTAATAATGAGCAGGAGTGCTGATCCTACACTGTGCGGTTTTGGAGTTGAGATGGTTTCAGCGACGGCCTGCAGATGTATCCAAATGTGTAATTATTGTTTGGCCTACTACGATGTTTTTGGAGGTTTTAGGTCTATTAATAGACGAGACTTGAAACAGTTGGCTACATATAACCATATTCATTACTGCGTGCACAGTCGTTTTTTTGGGTATAAGATCCTAAACAGTAACTGAATGAGCAGTTCAAGCACTAAAGAATTACAGTGCGTGGGATCCCGCCGTCCGTGGCTGACCTAGGCTGATGTTCACTAAACGCTGCTTTGCCAGAGGATTTCATCCGCTGTTTCCAAGTAGCATTCCAATAACTGAGATGTACAGTACAGACCAAAAGTTTGGACACACCTTCTCATTTAAAGAAATTTCTGTATTTTCATGACTTTGAAAATTGTACATTCACACTGAAGGCATCAAAACTATGAATTAACACATGTGGAATTATATACTTAACAAAAAAGTGTGAAACAACTGAAAATATGTCTTATATTCTAGGTTCTTCAAAGTAGCCACCTTTTGCTTTGATGACTGCTTTGCACACTCTTGGCATTCTCTTGATGAGCTTCAAGAGGTAGTCACCGGAAATGGTCTTCACTTCACAGGTGTGCACTGTCAGGTTTAATAAGTGGGATTTCTTGCCTTATAAATGGCATTGGGACCATCAGTTGTGTTGTGCAGAAGTCTGGTGGATACACAGCTGATAGTCCTACTGAATAGACTGTTAGAATTTGTATTATGGCAAGAAAAAAGCAGCTAAGTAAAGAAAAACGAAATTATTGGGAAAAAGTCCGAAAAATTGGGAAAACTTTGAATGTGTCCCCAAGTGCAGTTGCAAAAACCATCAAGCGCTACAAAGAAACTGGCTCACATGAGGACCGCCCCAGGAAAGGAAGACCAAGAGTCACCTCTGCTTCTGAGGATAAGTTTATCCGAGTCACCAGCCTCAGAAATCGCAGGTTAACAGCAGCTCAGATTAGAGACCAGGTCAATGCCACACAGAGTTCTAGCACCAGACACATCTCTACAACAACTGTTAAGAGGAGACTTTGTGCAGCAGGCCTTCATGGTAAAATAGCTGCTAGGAAACCACTGCTAAGGACAGGCAACAAGCAGAAGAGACTTGTTTGGGCTAAAGAACACAGGGAATGGACATTAGACCAGTGGAAATCTGTGCTTTGGTCTGATGAGTCCAAATTTGAGATCTTTGGTTCCAACCACCATGTCTTTGTGCGACGCAGAAAAGGTGAACGGATGGACTCTACATGCCTGGTTCCCACCATGAAACATGGAGGAGGAGGTGTGATGCTGTAGGGGTGCTTTGCTGGTGACACTGTTGGGGATTTATTCAAAATTGGAGGCATACTAAACCAGCATGGCTACCACAGCATCTTGCAGCGGCATGCTATTCCATCCGGTTTGCATTTAGTTGGACCATCATTTATTTTTCAACAGGACAATGACCCCAAACACACCTCCAGGCTGTGTAAGGGCTATTTGACCAAGAACGAGAGTGATGGGGTGCTACGCCAGATGACCTGGCCTCCACAGTAACTAGACCTGAACCCAATCGAGATGGTTTGGGGTGAGCTGGACCGCAGAGTGAAGGCAAAAGGGCAAAAGGGCCAACAAGTGCTAAGCATCTCTGGGAACTCCATCAAGATTGTTGGAAGACCATTTCCGGTGACTACCTCTTGAAGCTCATCAAGAGAATGCCAAGAGTGTGCAAAGCAGTCATCAAAGCAAAAGGTGGCTACTTTGAAGAACCTAGAATATAAGACATATTTTCAGTTGTTTCACACTTTTTTGTTAAGTATATAATTCCACATGTGTTAATTCATAGTTTTGATGCCTTCAGTGTGAATGTACAATTTTCAAAGTCATGAAAATACAGAAAAATCTTTAAATGAGAAGGTGTGTCCAAACTTTTGGTCTGTACTGTATGTGCTGCAAGATATACTGAACTAACCAGAACCTGCATTGGGAAAATGTGCCGCAGAGGTGACTGTGCAGCATATGTATGAAATGTAGAAAGCAGAGCCCTATTTATTATTCTGAACAGCAGGGGGCGCAATATTATGTTCTGAAACTCTTACAGTTACATTTCTGCCCTGTTCACAGCTGATGATGCCTGAAACCAGTCAATGATGCATTTATCCTTATCCATATATCTCAATGGCTATGGGCACACAGCATTTTATCACTGCACATTCACACTTGGCACCCGATGTCTGTCCCTGAGATTACATGCACAATTCTCTTCTGTACCAAGATAGCAATTATTGATGCAGAGTGAATCTAATATATACGTGTTATGGGATCATTCTCAATAACATGACAGCGTATGTTATACAGTATCGGTAGTACTCTGCGGAATATGTTGGCGCTATATAAAGAAAGATTATAATTATTTTGTAAATTTCCCCTAAATACTGTGATTCTGTAGGTTATTTCTGCCCTTGTAATTGTTTTTCTGCAGCCCCCAGTACATGCAGAATTGCTGTTATTTGTTTAACCCCGCACGCTGACCTCTGGTGTATGTGACAGCCAGAGAGATGAGGGCATGTCAGGTTACTTGTAACTACTGTACTGCAGCTCTATCAGCATACCTTTCATCTGTCAGCGAGGCTCAGCGCGTCTTTAAGGACCAGCAACAAGAAGCCATCAGATTTTTATGAAACCATTCACAATTCAGCATTCCTTATAATGAACATATGGGATATTGCTACTTGTCCACAGCTCGTGGCACTTTCTCGGGACATTTTGTTGGACTTTCATTGTAAACTTACTGGGAATTTTCACAGTGAATGGCGAGTGTCATCATTTCTTTAGGAATAAAGCATGAAAATTAGTGGGAGTGTGTTGAAACGCCCCCAATACACTGCCAAGCTACAGTAACTTGCTTTTTTTTCCCCTCAGAGCTGGCACATCCAGATTTCTACAGAACATGTATTATTTTTTTATTATTGCATTAAAACCTAAAGTCTAGAGCCATGCTAATAGTTTCAGTAGTAAAATCATTCTGACCGCTTCCTTAAAAAAAACCTCTCATCCGCTAACTATAGGGCTTTCCCACTGTAGTTTGTAGACCATTAGCTTAGTTCAAATTATAAGAAGAAAAAGTCCAAGAGTCTTTGAATTTTTGGGACACAATTATACTTTATTATTAAAAATTTTTGTTACTCAATATAGTGACCAATTCAAAACTTCCTACAATCTAAAGCATATTACCACAGGCAGAGGAGGGCCCCTGTGCAAAAAACAGTATATGAGTTAAATAAGTCACCATAATGCACCCCTTTGTGTGTCTGGGACAGAAGCTGCTTTGGGAGTGAAATAATGATTATTTATATAGCGACAACATATTCCGCAGCGCTTTACAATTAAATTTTTACAGACATTATCGGCACTGTCCCCATTTGGGCTCACAATCTACATTCCCTATCAGTATGTCTTTTTGGAGTGTGGGAGGTATCTAAGGGGTAACATTTCTCCTTGCGGAGAGCGACATGTTAAGCATATCACGGTGATGAGACTTTTAAAGCCGCAATGCTCCTCTGGGAAATATGCAAATTGTCTTTTCAGAGAGGAAGAGGAACTAGAACTCCACCACCGCCACCTACAGGAAGTAGCAATCCTAAAAGTCAATAGTAACCCTTTAACCAGTCTTATCACATGACTTAGGATATAAGCCAGAACCAGAAACTCAATTTGCAGACACTGTGTTTCGGGGTATTGCCCCTCGTCAGTGCAAAGTGTGAGTTCTAGTTTGGCTCGGTGAGAGGCGTCAGACCGGTATCTAAGGGGTAACATTTCTCCTTGTGGAGAGTGACTGGAGAACCCAGAGGAAGCTCACACAAACACAAAGAGAACACACAAATTCCTTGGAGATATCATCCTTGGTGGGATTTGAACCCAGGACCCCAGCGCTGCAATGCTGCAGTGCTAACCACTGAGCCACCGTGCTGCCTGTAAGTAGGGGCCCTTAGCTATTGGGCCCCGGTTGTACCAATGCAATGTTAGCGGTATGAGCAAAGTGGAAGAGAAGCAGTTGCTCTGTCATAGTGACGTTAGTGGAAGCCGCAGAATCATCAGCAGGAATGGTCTGAGCCAGAACAGATCGGCAGCGTACAGAACAGGCAGGTAGTTAGCAACTACTTGTCTTGACAAAGGGTATAGGCAAGTCATGCGTGTTCACACCCCCCCCACCCATCTAAACATACTCTTCCCCTTAATAAACACTCAACACCAGGGTGGATTTTAATGGCCACAGCAGCCTTTATTATAACAATACAACAAGTATAACAATTTAAACTAGGAGGATGGTCCTCGAAGCCCTTATCCCATGACAGGCAGTATGTAAATAACCAACTGCTCAGGTTGAATATTCTACCTCTAGCTGTTAAGCGCCAGCTCAGAGGCAGCTGTTAACCAACCTGGCATTCTTAACATGGACCACCACCAACGAGCCCTTCCACCCCCTTAAACACAGGGGTTCCACTAACTGCCGCCACTTACAAGATTCCACTTGGGGGGTCCAGAACTTTGTGGGCTCCTCCCCCACCGATCCGCCATTAACCACGCCCACCAACTTCGAGGACCCTCCCCTCCTTTTGCCACACTGCTGCAACAATAATATACTTAATTAAGCTTTGTAACATAATACGCGAATAAATAACGGCTTACGAGTACCCCTCTTTTTATTTTTTTTAATGCATATAAATATTTACCCGTACAGAACCACAAGGGAGGGTGGGTGGGAGATTCCTCTTCTCTTTCAGGATGTGCCCAAGATGGCTGCTCACTTCCTGGATAATCCCTTATGTACCTCTTCCCTGTTATACCCACGCCCATTGTCCCTCCTCCCCCCACTGGTAAGCCCGATAGCCTCTCTTACTAAATTAACCCTATCCGTAACCCTCAAACCAATTTACACTATATTTCCTGCCCCAACCCTGTCATGTCAGCCTCCCTTCTATGGCAGGGCCCAGTACGGCCTCACTGTTAATTCTTAGGCCTAGAATAAAAATAAATAAAATAGTCCTGGATAACCTCTTTAAAGTTTAATTTTTATAGTTGAAATATACATAATGTAAGGCAGCACTACTTATTATCCTGGGGGATACTCGCTTTGCTGCGTCAATCACTCACATATGGTACACTTCCGTTTTTAAAGAATGCTCAGCAGTTTATTACATCTTCATAAACCGTATTTCACATACAACGTGTCCACGAGCCCAAGTGGCAGACCGGCCCACTTGGCTCTAATTACAGCCTCCCGCAAGGTAATAAAACAATGTCCATGAAAATGTCCATAACATAAAGAGTATTACCTTTATCGGCTTTAGTTGCTTCAGTCCTGTTCATACGCCACCACTGTGGCTCTCAGGCTTGACCACACGTGGTCTCCAGCCCTTTAAGGTTTGTGTGGCACTCCGAGGCTTACTGGCATCCCCCACACTCTCACACAGGGATCCAGGCTTCACCTCCACCGGAGTCCACCAGGCCTCACCAGGCCTCACCAGGCCTCACAGGAGCGGTGTTCCCCACACACACAGGGAACAGCCTCGTTCCAGCCGTCACTCCCTTTAAGGACGCTTGTGTGGCACTCCGAGGCTTACTGGCATCCCACACACACACTCAGGGATCCAGTCTTCACCTCCACCGGAGTCCACCAGGCCTACCAGGCCTCACAGGAGCAGTGTTCCCCCCTACACACACAGGGAACAGCCTCGTGCCTGACACACGGTGCCCACACAGGAGCTCCCAACACATAGGAACTCCTACACACAGGAACACACAGGGTTTTTA
This sequence comes from Phyllobates terribilis, assembly GCF_046119375.1. Classification (NCBI taxonomy): domain Eukaryota; kingdom Metazoa; phylum Chordata; class Amphibia; order Anura; family Dendrobatidae; genus Phyllobates; species Phyllobates terribilis. Next base: position 43,495,869 of record NW_027362767.1, read on the forward strand.
TCTTGCAGCACACATGCACATATCCACAGATAGGACCTTAACTGATGTCAGAGTCATGTGTCCACACCCTCTGTGTGCATAAGGACCTGTGTGATGTCACAGTCATGTGACCAGTCCGTTAAAGGGGAAGATACATGGTCATTCAAACACACACCGAACCATTAAAGGGATGTCTGCTACATCACAATAAAAAATTACTTATTTTCATATTAACTGTAATTCACGTGATACATTTATTTAAGGAAATGTGAGGGACATGAAAATATTAAATATAGAGTTTTTTATGTTGATAAAAATAACATTCAGTATTTTTTTCTTTTTTCTTCATTTTTCTTTATTAACGCAAACTTTATTTTTCCATTATTTTATCCTATTGAAAAAATTTTACTTTTTTCAGTTTATCTTATTAATGTGGTTCGCTTCTTCTAGTGGTGGTACCAGGTGGCCAGAATTCTATTTTTTTAATGGTTTACTCCCAGGATTTGGTGCTCTGATAATTATGGGGATACACAGCCTCAATTCTAAAAAGTTGTGATGTTGTATAAAATGTAAAGAAAACCAGAATGCAATGATTTGGAAATCTTTTATAGTCATATTTTACTCACACAGAACACCGATCAAAAGGTGAACGTTGGACATTTTTACATCTCATTTGAAAAAATAATTCATTTAGAAATTGACAGCAGTAAAACATCTCAAAAAAGTTGGGATAAGGTTGACAAAAGTCTGGAAAAGTAAGTGGAACTAATGAAAAACAGCTGAGGAGTCAATTTTCAGCTAAGTCACATGACTGTGTATAGAAAGAGCATGTCAGAAAGGCAGAGTCTCTCAGAAGCAAAGAAGGTCAGAAGTAGAGATGAGCGTTGTTCGACTCGAACTGTTCGCCAATCTCAAATTCGAGCTGTTTTGGGCGGTGTTCGAGCCGTTCGGCGAACACGAACGATTTGAGAAAAATTCGGCTGTTCGAGGTTATGTTCGATAACCGTGCACCAAAATCATAACTGGATTTTTTCTCAGTAATGATGAAAATTAATGTTAATACGCAGTTTGAGTGTACAGCGGGGTGGGGGGAGGGGCAGGGGATGGATCTCTGCAGGAATAATGAAGATCTCCATTTTTTTTTCTCTTTCCCGCATTTACAGTGGGGAGGTGAAATCTGTCAGCCTATCAGCAGCGCACACACGGAGCGAAGTGCTTTTTTTCACACAAGCAAGGGCATGTGTCATTGGCAGTGTATGTCACATGTCCTTGCCCTATAAGACCAAGCCATTTTCCCCGTCACCACCATTTTCTCACTGCTGCAGCTGCGTGTTAGACGGCACCGCTGTTGCTGTGTGCGCTATACCTTGTTAATTTCAAGCCAATTTTCGCACAAATCTACAGATAGCTTGGGAGTAGGGAATAGTTGTGATTGCAGTCCTTTTAAGGACTAGGTTACAGCATTTCCTACGACTTTTATCAGGCAGGTCTGTGCTCTTAAATAGATAGATTGTGGGAGTAAAGACTAATTGTAATTGCAGTCCTTTTCAGGACTAGGTTACATCAGTTCCTATCAGTTTTTGCCAGGCAGGTCTGTGCCAGTGCTGTGCAAGTTTTTTTCACAGCATTTGGCTGAATCTAGAAAAGCTAATCCTTTTTGGCCTATTGCAGAGTGTGTTAGTCAGTGGAGTAGCCTATATGTGTTGCAAGATATACCACCTGTGTATAGAATACCAATTTTTTTACTGCACCTAGTGAAGTAAAATCTTTTGGGCATAGCATCATTCTATTAGTCCATCTATACTGACCTCCATCAGGTTGCAAACTGAATATAATTTTTTTCTGCATCTAGCTCTGAAAAAATATTTGGGCTTCTAGCAGTGTGTGGGACTTGTTCTATTAGTCCATCTATACTGACCTCCATCAGGTTGCAAACTGAATATAATTTTTTTCTGCATCCAGCTCTGAAAAAATATTTGGCCTTCTAGCAGTGTGTGGGACTTGTTCTATTAGTCCATCTATACTGACCTCCATCACGCTGCAAATTCAAAATAATTTTTTGTCTGCATCTAGCTCTGAAAAAATATTTGGCCTTCTAGCAGTGTGTGGGACTTTCTCTATTAGTCCATCTATACTGACCTCCATCAGGTTGCAAATTAAAAATAATTTTTATCTGCATCTACCTCTGAAAAAATATTTGGGCTTCTAGCTGTGTGTGGGACTTGTTCTATTAGTCCATCTATACTGACCTCCATCAGGTTGCAAACTGAATATATTTTTTTTCTGCATCTAGCTCTGAAAAAATATTTGGCCTTCTAGCAGTGTGTGGGACTTTCTCTATTAGTCCATCTATACTGACCTCCATCAGGTTGCAAATTAAAAATAATTTTTATCTGCATCTACCTCTGAAAAAATATTTGGCCTTCTAGCAGTGTGTGGGACTTTCTCTATTAGTCCATCTATACTGACCTCCATCAGGTTGCAAATTAAAAATAATTTATATCTGCATCTAGCTCTGAAAAAATATTTGGCCTTCTAGCAGTGTGTGGGACTTTCTCTATTAGTCCATCTATACTGACCTCCATCAGGTTGCAAATTAAAAATAATTTTTTGTCTGCATCTAGCTCTGAAAAAATATTTGGCCTTCTAGCAGTGTGTGGGACTTTCTCTATTAGTCCATCTATACTGACCTCCATCAGGTTGCAAACTGAATATATTTTTTTTCTGCATCTACCTCTGAAAAAATATTGGGCTTCTAGCTGTGTGTGGGACTTGTTCTATTAATCCATCTATACAGACCTCCATCAGGTTGCAAACTGAATATAATTTTTTACTGCATCTACCTCTGAAAAAATATTTGGGCTTCTAGCTGTGTGTGGGACTTGTTCTATTAGTCCATCTATACTGACCTCCATCAGGTTGCAAACTGAATATAATTTTTTTCTGCATCTAGCTCTGAAAAAATATTTGGCCTTCTAGCAGTGTGTGGGACTTTCTCTATTAGTCCATCTATACTGACCTTAATTAGGTTGCAAACTGAATATATTTTTTTCTGCATCTACCTCTGAAAAAATATTGGGCTTCTAGCTGTGTGTGGGACTTGTTCTATTAATCCATCTATACAGACCTCCATCAGGTTGCAAACTGAATATAATTTTTTTCTGCATCTACCTCTGAAAAAATATTTGGGCTTCTAGCTGTGTGTGGGACTTGTTCTATTAGTCCATCTATACTGACCTCCATCAGGTTGCAAACTGAATATAATTTTTTGTCTGCATCTAGCTCTGAAAAAATATTTGGCCTTCTAGCAGTGTGTGGGACTTTCTCTATTAGTCCATCTATACTGACCTCCATCAGGTTGCAAATTAAAAATAATTTATATCTGCATCTAGCTCTGAAAAAATATTTGGCCTTCTAGCAGTGTGTGGGACTTTCTCTATTAGTCCATCTATACTGACCTCCATCAGGTTGCAAATTAAAAATAATTTATATCTGCATCTAGCTCTGAAAAAATATTTGGCCTTCTAGCAGTGTGTGGGACTTTCTCTATTAGTCCATCTATACTGACCTCCATCAGGTTGCAAATTAAAAATAATTTTTTGTCTGCATCTAGCTCTGAAAAAATATTTGGCCTTCTAGCAGTGTGTGGGACTTTCTCTATTAGTCCATCTATACTGACCTCCATCAGGTTGCAAACTGAATATATTTTTTTTCTGCATCTACCTCTGAAAAAATATTGGGCTTCTAGCTGTGTGTGGGACTTGTTCTATTAATCCATCTATACAGACCTCCATCAGGTTGCAAACTGAATATAATTTTTTTCTGCATCTACCTCTGAAAAAATATTTGGGCTTCTAGCTGTGTGTGGGACTTGTTCTATTAGTCCATCTATACTGACCTCCATCAGGTTGCAAACTGAATATAATTTTTTGTCTGCATCTAGCTCTGAAAAAATATTTGGCCTTCTAGCAGTGTGTGGGACTTTCTCTATTAGTCCATCTATACTGACCTCCATCAGGTTGCAAATTAAAAATAATTTATATCTGCATCTAGCTCTGAAAAAATATTTGGCCTTCTAGCAGTGTGTGGGACTTTCTCTATTAGTCCATCTATACTGACCTCCATCAGGTTGCAAATTAAAAATAATTTTTTGTCTGCATCTAGCTCTGAAAAAATATTTGGCCTTCTAGCAGTGTGTGGGACTTTCTCTATTAGTCCATCTATACTGACCTCCATCAGGTTGCAAACTGAATACATTTTTTTTCTACATCTACCTCTGAAAAAATATTGGGCTTCTAGCTGTGTGTGGGACTTGTTCTACTAATCCATCTATACAGACCTCCATCAGGTTGCAAACTGAATATAATTTTTTTCTGCATCTACCTCTGAAAAAATATTTGGGCTTCTAGCTGTGTGTGGGACTTGTTCTATTAATCCATCTATACAGACCTCCATCAGGTTGCAAACTGAATATATTTTTTTTCTGCATCTACCTCTGAAAAAATATTTGGGCTTCTAGCTGTGTGTGGGACTTGTTCTATTAGTCCATCTATACTGACCTCCATCAGGCTGCAAACTGAATATAATTTTTTCTGCATCTAGCTCTGAAAAAATATTTGGCCTTCTAGCAGTGTGTGGGACTTTCTCTATTAGTCCATCTATACTGACCTCCATCAGGTTGCAAATTAAAAATAATTTTTATCTGCATCTAGCTCTGAAAAAATATTTGGCCTTCTAGCTGTGTGTGGGACTTGTTCTATTAGTCCATCTATACTGACCTCCATCAGGTTGCAAACTGAATATAATTTTTTTCTGCATCTAGCTCTGAAAAAATATTTGGCCTTCTAGCAGTGTGTGGGACTTTCTCTATTAGTCCATTTATACTGACCTCCATCAGGTTGCAAATTAAAAATAATTTATATCTGCATCTAGCTCTGAAAAAATATTTGGCCTTCTGGCAGTGTGTGGGACTTTCTCTATTAGTCCATCTATACTGACCTCCATCAGGTTGCAAATTAAAAATAATTTTTTGTCTGCATCTAGCTCTGAAAAAATATTTGGCCTTCTAGCAGTGTGTGGGACTTTCTCTATTAGTCCATCTATACTGACCTCCATCAGGTTGCAAACTGAATATAATTTTTTTCTGCATCTACCTCTGAAAAAATATTTGGGCTTCTAGCTGTGTGTGGGACTTGTTCTATTAATCCATCTATACAGACCTCCATCAGGTTGCAAACTGAATATAATTTTTTTCTGCATCTACCTCTGAAAAAATATTTGGGCTTCTAGCTGTGTGTGGGACTTGTTCTATTAGTCCATCTATACTGACCTCCATCAGGTTGCAAACTGAATATAATTTTTTTCTGCATCTAGCTCTGAAAAAATATTTGGCCTTCTAGCAGTGTGTGGGACTTTCTCTATTAGTCCATCTATACTGACCTCCATCAGGTTGCAAATTAAAAATAATTTATATCTGCATCTAGCTCTGAAAAAATATTTGGCCTTCTAGCAGTGTGTGGGACTTTCTCTATTAGTCCATCTATACTGACCTCCATCAGGTTGCAAATTAAAAATAATTTTTTGTCTGCATCTAGCTCTGAAAAAATATTTGGCCTTCTAGCAGTGTGTGGGACTTTCTCTATTAGTCCATCTATACTGACCTCCATCAGGTTGCAAACTGAATATATTTTTTTTCTGCATCTACCTCTGAAAATATATTTGGGCTTCTAGCTGTGTGTGGGACTTGTTCTATTAGTCCATCTATACTGACCTCCATCAGGTTGCAAACTGAATATAATTTTTTTCTGCATCTAGCTCTGAAAAAATATTTGGCCTTCTAGCAGTGTGTGGGACTTTCTCTATTAGTCCATCTATACTGACCTCCATCAGGTTGCAAACTGAATATATTTTTTTTCTGCATCTACCTCTGAAAAAATATTTGGGCTTCTAGCTGTGTGTAGGACTTGTTCTATTAGTCCATCTATACTGACCTCCATCAGGTTGCAAATTGAATATAATTTTTTTCTGCATCTAACCCAGCCAATAGTTTTGGCTTAATACCACAGTTTGGCCACTCAGCTCTGCTCGGTTCCCATCCATTGTTTTTTTGTGCAAACAACTCCAGAGTTGTGAATTAGTTAACCACCAAAATGAGTGGAAAAAGGCCTGCTGCTGGTGGAAAGGGGAATAGGCGTGTTGGGTAGGGGAAAAAAGGTTGTGTCCGTGGGGTAGGTGTTAAAGCAACAGTAATATCTGCAGAAGAAAGACCATCTTCCAGCCAATCTAAAATGTCTACTTCTTTTAGCGGACAATGTGATAAGATCCCTTTCTTACGGCCACGCCAATCGCTACAAATTCCAGATGAGGCACAAAAACAGCAGGTGCTTCAACGGATATCAAGTGCTCCTTTAAGTGGGCTCTCCTCCACATCAACTTCAACATCACAAATACTCCAGTCCTCAAAGGTGTCACCCCAATCGCACTTGCTTCCTCACAGCTCCCAAATCTCCAGCTGCCCGTCTGAGTATGAGGTAGAACAGATGGTTGAGTCTGCAGAGCTGTTTACTCATACTATAGCCTGGGAATCAGAGGTCGACTCCAGCGCTTCTGTGAATCCAGACGAGAAAATGATCTGCACTGATGCCCAGAATCTTTATGAGTCGGATCCAGGACCAGACGCAGAAGGTTCTGACCATAATGTAGACCCTCATTCCCAAACTGTAACTCCTGTTGGTGGAGACAATGAGGAAGACGATGATGAGACTCAAATACCTGATTGGAGCGACAACTTTAGTTTTTTGTCAGGGCAGGAACAGGTTGGCTCTGAGGACGACGGGTGTGATAACGCACAGGGTGATGATGATGAGGTTGGAGATCCCACTTACTGTCAACCCACAGTCAGCCAAGAGATGAGGTCAGCAGAGGAGGTGGAGGAAGATGCTAGTGACGACGAGGTCAGGTTGCGCCTTCCTGGACAGAGACGTAGTACTGGAAGCACGTCAACAACTGCATCCTCAAACACAACTCTGCCTCTCACCACAAGTCGTGGTGGCTCTTCAGGTCGCATGGGTGCTAAGCCTTGCATAGCCTGGGCATTTTTTCAGATCGATAAAGATGACCCAACTCGTGTTATCTGTAACATTTGTCAGCAAAACCTAAGTAGAGGCCAAAAAATACATAGTTTGAGTACTTCATGCATGAACCGGCACATGGACATGAAGCATAAGTTGCAGTGGGAAGCTCAGTGTGCTACAATGCGGCCTAGCCGGCCGGGCCAACCACCGTCTGCCATATCTTGTGCATCCGCGGCCTCTTCATCCTCTGTGACTGGGGGGACAGCAGTCACACCTGTTTTGGGGCGCAGACCTGCCACCTCTTTACCCGCAACAGCCAGCGTGATTGGCAGGTCATCATTTTCTTTGGAGGTGGTAACACCAGCTGGTGTTGAGCGCTGTCCGACATCGATAGCACCACCTTTGGATCAAGGCAACCTAACATGTCCGCCTGCATCTTCCTCACAGACCGGCAGTTTGCCGGAGACACCCTTATCAACCCCGTCTAAGCACAATAGCCAGCCCTCGGTCCCTCAGATGTGGACAAGTAAAAGACCATTTCCTCCTAGCCATGAGAAAGCTAAGAGGTTGAATTTCATCATCTGCAAGCTCTTGGCTACAGAAATGCACTACTTCTCAAAGAAAGGTGTGCCTGCGCTCCACCAGCATGTCGCACACAACATCACCGTTTCTTTGAGAAACTCTGTGTGTGACAGGGTGCATTTCACCACAGACACTTGGACGAGTAGGCATGGACAGGGGCGTTACATGTCGCTGACTGGGCACTGGGTAACTATGGTGACAGCAGGACAAGGGGCTGCTGTCCAAGTCTTGCCGTCCCCACGAGTTGTGCGTCAATCCTCTTTATGTCAAAGTTCCTCCACTGCTTCTGCCTCCTCAACCTCCTCTCGGTCTTCCACCTGCACCCAAAGCCTGTCTGGTCATGCCACAAGCTTTCTAACTGCGCAGAAGGGATCCTGCACACCTCCTTACTATGCTGGCAGTAGGGCTCAACGTCATCAGGCGGTTTTTACTTTGAAATGTCTGGGAAATGTGAGTCACACAGCTGAGGAGTTGTGGTCAGCTCTGGAGAACCAATTTCATGAATGGTTGTCTCCACTGGACCTGAAACCAGGGAAAGCCGTGTGCGACAATGCTGCAAACCTGGGTGCGGCCCTTCGCCGGGGCAATGTCACACACGTGCCTTGTATGGCTCACGTGTTGAACCTGGTTGTCCAGCAATTTTTAGCCCACTATCCCAGACTAGATGGCCTTCTGAAGAGGGCACGGTCGCTGTGTGCTCACTTCCGCCGTTCGCATCCCGCAGCTCAGCGACTTACATCTCTACAGAAGTCGTTGGGCCTGCCACTTCACCGGCTAAAATGCGATGTGCCTACCCGGTGGAATTCAACTCTGCACATGTTGCAGCGACTGTGGCAGCACCGACAAGCCCTGGTGCAATACGTTCTGACGTATAGCCTGGGCCAACGAGATCCAGAGGTGGGGCAAATCACGCTGGAGGAGTGGTCTCAGATCAGGGACCTATGCACCCTTCTGCACAGTTTTGAAATGGCGACGAAGATGTTTAGTGCTGACGATGCCATTATCAGCATGACTATTCCGGTGATTTACATGCTGGAGCACATGTTAAACAGAATTCGGAGTCAGGTGGTGGCACAAGAGGAGGTGGAGGAAGTAGAGGAGGAGGAGTTGTATGCGGAAGGGCTAACATCTGCAAGGTCCAGACGGTCGGCAGCACCAAGGCGGCAGGCATGTGAGGGTGGGGGAGATGGTTTTACCAGGGCGCATGGTAGCAGCCAAACTAGTGAGGAAGGTGCAGGAGCCCAGGAAGAAGTGGAGGACGAACTGATGGAAGACTCATCAGATGAGGGAGACCTTGATCACATTTCTGTTGTGCGAGGTTGGGGGAGAGGACAGAGGAAGGAAGCATGATTGTTACCTCACCACCAACACAACAGGGACTTGGTGCTCCTGGATGTGCAACACACATGAGTGCCTTCTTGCTGCACTACCTGCAACATGACCCTCAAATTGTGAGAATTAGAAATAATCCTGACTACTGGGTTGCCACACTGTTAGATCCCCGGTACAAAAGTAAATTTGCAGAAATTATTCCTGCCATAGAAAGGGATGCACGCATGCAGGAGTATCAGCAGAGACTGTTGCAGAATCTTACATGTGCTTTTCCACAAAACACCAGTGGTGCACGTAGTGAATCTCACAGTTCCAACTTGCCAACCGTGGGACCGTCAAGTGTTCAGCACTCAAACCGTAACAGAACCACAGTATCTGCTGGTAACATCAATTTTGCGGAATCATTTCACCACTTTTTTAGCCCATCCTTTGCAAGGCCACAGGAGACAAGAAGTCTGACACATAGTCAACGCCTAGAGACGATGGTACAGGAGTATCTCCAAGTAAACATTGAAGCCATGACTGTGTCACTGGACCCTTGCTCTTTTTGGGCTTCCAATCTGGATAAATGGCCGGAGCTAGCCACTTACGCCTTGGAGATCTTGTCATGCCCCGCAGCCAGCGTTCTGTCTGAACGTGTGTTCAGCGCTGCTGGTGGTGTGCTGACAGATAAGCGCACGCGGCTCTCCACTGATAATGTAGACAGACTCACGTTCATAAAGATGAACAAATCATGGATCCGAAACGACTTTTCTACCCCTGTGTCATCCTGGGGAGAGTAAAAGCTTGATGATTGGTTAAAATCACCCTACCAACCGTTTTAAGCTTTCAAATTACTCATCATGTTTATCTGTATCTTGGCTGGAAAATAATTTGGGCTTTGTAGCAGTGTGCAGCACTGATTCTATTAGGCCATCTATAATAAGCTCCACCAGATTTAAAATTACTAATCATGTTTATCTGTATCTTGACTGGAAAATAATTTGGGCTTTGTAGCAGTGTGCAGCACTGATCCTATTAGGCCATCTATACTAAGCTCCACCAGATTTAAAATTAATAATAATTTTTAGCTGCATCTAGCCCGGAAAATAATTTTGGGGCTCCGAGATGCGCAAGACACATAAGTGCCTTCTTGCTGCACTACCTGCAACATGACCCTCATATTGTCAGAATTCGAAGTAAGCATGACTACTGGGTTGCCACACTCTTAGATCCCCCAAACTTTTCGATCAACCTTTTCATTTTAATAAAGACCAAAAAAATGGTCATTTTTGAAATTATAAGCATTAGCAGGTTATTAGAAACTGAAATCAAACAGTTTTCAACTCAAAACTTTATTCTAGGTGATGTTACATTTTCACATAGGACCCCTTGTTCGAAAGGAGCTTCTGAACTCTCTCGTCCATTGAATTTGTCAGGTTTTGGATGGTTTCTGCTTCAATTGTTTTGCATGAGGACAGAATACCCTCCCAGAGGTGTTGCTTAGATGTGAACTGCCTCCCGCCATCATAGACACTCCTTTTGATGATGCTCCAGAGGTTCTGAATGGGGTAGAGGTCAGGGGAGCATGGGGGTCACACCATAGGTTTGTCCCCTTTTATGCCCATATCAGCCAGAGATGCAGATGTTTTATGTGCAGCATGAGATGGTGCATTATCATGCAAAAAAATGATCTTGCTGTGAAATACACGGTTCTTCTTCTTGAACCATGGCAGGAAGTGCTGTTTGAGAAAATCCACATACATTATGGAGTTCATCTTTAGCGCCTTCAGGGATCCTAAAGGGGCCGACAATCTCTCTCCCCATGATTCCAGCCCAAAACATTACTCCACCTCCTCCTTGTTGGCGCTGTAGCCGTGTTTGCGTGGGGTGTCCATCAACCAGCCATCCTCCACTCCATCCATCTGGACCATCGAGCGCTGCACGGCACTCATCCGTGAACAAAACAGTTTTGAAATCAGTCTTCATGTAATGTTTGGCCCACTGGAGCCGTTTCTACTTGTGTGAAGTGGATAGAGGAGGTCGACAGGATGGCGTATGCACAGCTGCAAACCTCTGAAGGACCCTGCATCTTGTTGTTCGGGGGACGTTAGAGGCACCAGCAGCTTCAAAAACTTGTCTGCTGCTATGACAAGGCTTTTTTGCCGCTGCTCTTTTAACCTGACGTAATTGCCTGTAGGAAAGAGTCCTCAATTTGCCCTTATCAGCACGCACACGTGTGTACTGTGAATCAGCTACATACTTCTTGATTGCCAAGACACTTCATCCTGATCATCGCACAATGTTGATTGTAGTCATGCCTTGACCTAAACACTCCACAATTTGTTGCTTCTCAGCAGCCGACACATCCTTTTTCTTTCCCATTTTGGCAGAAAATGTAGGCTGCTTAATAATATGAGACAGCCTTCTTAAGTAGTCTTGCCTTTCATTGGACACACCTGCCAAACTAATTAGCACAGGTGTCTGCAATTGCTTACAGTGATATAAAGAGCCCTGACACACATCACCATCAATGAGTTTAACTGACAAACAAACAAATTCTTCCCTTATCACTCCTAAACACTTTTTGCATAATAATTTGGAACACAGTGTACATGTGCTTTTCCACAAAACACCAGTGGTTCACGTAGTGAATCTTACAGTTCTAACTTGCCAACCGTGGTCTGTATGGAGTTGTTCAATAAAGGGCCCAAAATTAAGATAACATAGATGGGAGAGGTCTCTATGAATAGGAATTCCTAAGTATTTGATACCCTGTGAGGGCCAGGCAAAGGGAAAGTTGGACTGGATGGAATCCTATATGGATTTGGGGAGGGAGACATCGAGGGCGTCAGACTTCGCTGCATTGATTTTAAAATTTGACCATGTAACAAAGTGATCTATTTCAGCCATAACAGCATGGATGGATATATGTGATTGAGTGATATATACTAGGACATCATCAGCAAATAGAGAGCACTTGTACTCGGTGCCTCCCACCTCAATCCACCTAATATTGGGGTTATGGCGAATTGATGAGAGCAGGTGCTCCGTCACTAGGATGTATAAGAGAGGGGACAGAGGACATCCCTGCCTTGTCCCATTGGTGATTGTGAAAGGTGATGAAAATGTTCTGATGCACCCCCTGGGCCTTGGGACACCCGGAGCCGGACCCTTTTTGGTGGATGCTGGTGGTTGTAGTCTTCGTGGTGGCGACCCGGTTCCGTGGCTCAGGGTGGTCAAACCAGTGGCGGAACTATTTATGTGGTTTTGATGTTTAAATGTCCGACTACGCCACCCGTGGATTGCGGTCAGAGTGAACTGCCGCTGCAGGGCAGACCGCTGAGGCTGGTGTTGTGGGTGCAGCAGAGCGTAGCATAACTCCCCACGGGAGGAGTATAGCCTCAGGGCAGTGTATGCGGAGGATGGGAGTGATGGTGCAGGGCAGCAGCAGTAACGACACGGAGTCAGTGATGCAGTCCAGGGCCTTTACTCACAGTTCTTATTATCCAGACCACGTCTGCAGGTAACGGCTGCTCACGTCGTACTGTGCTCACCAGGTGAGGGGCTCAGACAACTCCCAGATAACTTTGGAGCGCTTCACAGGACCCCCTTTGTGTGTCCTTTGTCTGGCCTTTCTTACCAACCCTTCTGTCCGGCTGCCTCGGGCCTCCTCTTGGTAAACTTGGCGCCAGTTTCCCTGACCCTATGTGGTGCCTTCCTAGCGGGTGTAGCGAGGGGCTGCGCCACATAAAATGTCACAGCCTCTGGTTTCTAGCTGAGGGTCGTTTCCTGCCTCCACTAGTTTCGGGGACCGGTCTCCCCCTTTGGCCTGACCCCTCCACGCAGGTGGATTCGGGCGTGCGGTGGCGACTCGCCCGTCCGCACCCCTGGGATCCCTTCATTCCTCGTTCCTGGAGCCTTCTCCGCTCCTCTTCCTTCCTTCTCCCTCTTCCAGGCCTGGGCCTCTGTTACTAGGCCCGCCTCCGGAGCAGAGCTCATGCAGAGCCCCTGCTCCCTGCCACTTCTGCTCAGACTTCTCTGCACTGAACTAAGATGGTGCCCACCTTTTATACTCCCTTCTCAATGCACCCAGGAACTGCTTCCTCCCTGCTCCTGCACTACAGGGTTCCCCTTCCTCAGTGTTCCCTCCCCCCACTCCAGCCAGGGACAGGGACTGTCGTGCCCATCTCAGAGGCATATTGGTCGCCCTGCCCCACGGCAATGTGGTGTAATGCATGCAGGTGTCGGGTCCTGATCCACACTCCATCCTTACCTGAGAGTGAGATATCACACCTCTGGGTGAGGTGCAATACCTCTGTAGCAACCGAGCCCTCAGGGTGCTACAGTTCCATTTATCTTCAGCCTAGGTGACGTATTGTGATACAGGGCCGTGATTTTGGCTATAAAAGGGTCCCCTAGACCCCTACTCCAAGCTTTTTAAGAGAATCATATATGGCGTGCCAGGAGACTCTATGGAATGCTTTCTCAGCATCCAACGAGAGTATCTAATTACAAATTTTTAACTGCATCTAGCCCAGGAAATACTTTGTGCCTAGTAGCAGTGTCTGCTAGTCAGCGGATTATCCCGGCTGTTAAGCAAGCTACACCACCTGTAGTTTGGACACTTAATTTTTTCAAAGGAAATGCTTCGGGACCACGGGATACTCAGTGAAGAGCATCAGGAGGCACCCCAAGGCATAGGGGCTGGGACTGGCAGTAGGATGCCTTGCGGTGGACAGCCGAGCTCGATCCTTATAAAAGCTTTTTAACTGCAGCAGCTTTAGTGGACGCTACTGGAGCTGGAATTACGCGGCTGCTGGCATGAGACTTGCCCTCCAATAGATCCTTGTAAATGGATTTAAAGTGTATTCATTCAAATTAGAGAGACAATTTAAATTAAAAAGCTTAGAGCTGCCTCCACCACAGGGGGGCTCGCTCGACCCACCAGCGGACAGGCACCAGTATTGGGAGAGGGGGGCTGGCCGTCAGGGTTCACCGCGGCTCTGGCACAAACCCGGCGACACGGAGGTGGCACGGGCAGGAGCGGACTGAACGTGTCGGCTTCTCACTTTTTGGATTTTAGAAGGGCATGACATGCCTATATCTGTGTCTCCCCCTCCTTTTACTCCTCCACCTCTTTTCTTTTCGCATGACTATATGTACTTGTCACTTTTCCATGTGTTAGTTGTGTCTTCTGAGCAGTTTGTCAGCTTTTGGACACCTTTGAAGGTGTTTTCTATGTGTTTCTATGTGTTTTTGTTTGCCTGCCATTGGTTTTAACGGTGTTCGAAGGTGTTCGACGAACAGTTCGACGAACAGTTCGGCGAACACACGGGTGTTCGACGAACCGAACCGAACTCGAACACTACGGGGGTGGCTCAACACTAGTCAGAAGTCACTAATCTGAATAACTTCATCTAGAAATTGTGGAACAATTTCAAAAATATCTTCCTCAACATAAAATTGCAAAGATTTTAAAAATCCCACCATGTACAGCACATAATATCAAAAGACTCAGAGATTCTGGAGTAATCCATGTACTGAAGGGGCAAGGCCAATGGTCAATAATGGATGATCGTTATCTGTGGGCTCTCAGGCAGCTCTGCATTAAAAGCAGGCGTGATTTGGTCGTGTTAATCACTGCATGGGCTGAGGAATACTTCCAGAAATCATTGTCTGTGGACACAGTTCACCATGCGATCCATAAATGCAAGTTAAAGCTCTATCATACAAAGAAGTAGCTGTATATCAAGATAATTTAGAAATGCTGTTGTCTTCTCTGGACCAAAGCTCATTTATTATGCACTAGGGCAAAACGTAAAAGTATTCTGAGGTCAGATGAATCAAAGTGCAAAATTCTTTATGGAACCATGGACGCCATGTCCTGACAACTCAAGAGGAGGTGGACCATCCAGCTTGTTATCAGCACACAGTTCTGCATCTCTGATGGTATGGAGCTACATTAGTGGCTATGGCATGGGTAGCTTCAATGCTGAGGGAAGGCCTGAAAGAAGGCCTTGCATATTTCAGCAAGACCAGTGGCGTATCGCCAATGGCGGCAGGCCACGCGACTGCTATGGAGCCCGTGAGCCGGAGGGCCCCATAACAGTCACCTGCACTGTGTACCTGCATTGGGGTTCCCTCCACCCTTGCATCGGGCCCCCCCCTGCTCCTGCCCCCTTGATCCGCCGGCGCTGCAGGCTGCAATTAGATTGCCGGCACTTCCTCAGACATAGCTGCACGCTATGCGGCTGTGTATGGTAGTAATGACAAGCAGGGGCGACACTGCACCTTTAATTGTGCTTGTATGTCGCCCCTGCCGCGTCATTACTAGCAGACACAGACACACACAGCGCGGCTATGTCTGGGGAAGTGCCGGCAGACAAGCTGCAGCGCCGGAGTGAGGTCCTGGCTGTACAGATGCTGGGGGAGCGGCCCAGACCCAGACAGTGAGGGGACCCCCTGATGGTCCAGGGCCCCCACGGTGAGGGGCCCCCCTGATGGTCCAGGGGACCCGACGGTGAGGAGGCCCCCTTGATGGTCCAGGGCCTCGACAGCGAACGAGCCCCCCTGATGGTCCAGGGCCATGTCTGTGATGGCGATCAGACATGCTGCCAGCCCTGCACAGCTGGGAGACAGGCCAGGGGTAGGTAAGTGAGGCTTGTCGCCAGATACCCCAATCCCCATTTTAAATATATTTCTAATGTGTCTTGTGTGTGTGTGCCTGACTGTGTATATATATTTATGTCTGTTTTATGTGTTTTTAAGAATGTGTTCAAATATTTGTGTATGTCTGTATGTTTACATATCTGTGTATGTGTTTGTTTGTGTGCATGTCTGCGTACTGTGTTTGCGTGCATGTCTGCGTACTGTGTGTGTGATCGCATGTCTGTGTACTGTGTATGCGATTGCATGTCTGTGTACCGTGTGTGTGATCGCATGTCTGTGTACTGTGTATGCGATTGCATGTCTGTGTACCGTGTGTGTGATCGCATGTCTGCATACCGTGTGTGTGTGTGATCGCATGTCTGTGTACTGTGTATGCGATTGCATGTCTGTGTACCGTGTGTGTGATCGCATGTCTGCATACCGTGTGTGTGTGATCGCATGTCTGTGTACTGTGTATGCGATTGCATGTTTGTGTACCGTGTGTGTGATCGCATATCTGCATACCGTGTGTGTGTGATCGCATGTCTGCGTACCGTGTGTGTGTGATCGCATGTCTGCATACCGTGTGTGTGTGATCGCATGTCTGTGTACTGTGTATGCGATTGCATGTCTGTGTACCGTGTATGTGATCGCATGTCTGCATACCGTGTGTGTGTGATCGCATGTCTGTGTACTGTGTATGCGATTGCATGTCTGTGTACCGTGTGTGTGATCGCATGTCTGCATACCGTGTGTGTGTGATCGCATGTCTGCATACCGCGTGTGTGTGATAGCATGTCTGCGCACCGTTTGTGTGTGATCACATGTCTGCCTACTGTGTGTGACCACATGTCTGCGTACCGTGTGTGTGATCGCATGTCTGCATACCGTGTGTGTGTGATCGCATGTCTGCGTACCGTGTGTGTGTGATCGCATGTCTGCATACCGCGTGTGTGTGATAGCATGTCTGCGCACCGTTTGTGTGTGATCACATGTCTGCCTACTGTGTGTGACCACATGTCTGCATACCGTGTGTGTGATGGCATGTCTGCATACCGTGTGTGTGTGATCGCATGTCTGTTTACCGTGTGTGATCGCATGTCTGTGTACCATGTGTGATCGCATGTCTGCATACTGTGTGTGTGATCACATGTCTGCGTACCGTGTGTGTGTGCCTGTCTGCGTACTGTGTGTGATCGCATGTCTGCGTACTGTGTTTGATCGCATGTCTGCGTACCGTGTGTGTGATCGCACATCTGCGTACCGTGTGCTCGCATGTCTGCATACTGTGTGTGTGCGCGCATGTCTGCATACTGTGTGTGTGCGTGCGTGTCTGCATACTGTGTGTGTGCGTGTCTGCATACTGTGTGTGCATGTCTGCATACTTTGTGCTTGCGTGCATATCTTCATACTGTGTGTGTGCTCGTGCATGTCTGCGTACTGTGTGTGCGCGCGCATGTCTGTGACGCGCCCCTGGGCCTGAGTCGCGCAGCGTTGCGCACGCGGGAGCCTACCCGGAGCCGGATCTGATAGGGGTAGTAGTCTCGTGGCGGTGACCCGGTCCGTGCCCAGGGAGTCAAGCTGAGTGGCAGAGTTTAGCAGAAGATGGTACGGTGTTTGACTACGCCACCCGTTGAATGCGGCTATGAGGCCGCCGCTGCAGGGCAGACCGCTGAGGCCGGTGGTACGATTGTGCAGCGTAGATGGTATAACCCCCAACGGGAGGGGTATGGCCTCAGGGCAGCCGACGTGTTTGAAGGGGGTAGCAGAATAGCATGCAGGTAGCAGGAACCACTCAGAGACGGTGCGGTGTAGTTCAGGGTCTTTACTGATGACAAAGGTAGACCCTCCCGGAGTACTGGCTAGCGATCGGGGCCTGGTCAGTCCGTGAGCAGATGGGATCTCCCCTGGCCAGGCGGAGTTGTAGGCCTCCCCAACTAATTGTACTCTTCTGGCTACCTTGCTAGAGGCGGGTAGAAGTAGCCCACGTCCCTGAGTGTACCGTGTGGTGCTCACCCGTATGGCCGGTGACTCGGGGCCTTCTGGTAGCTTCCGCTCCACGACGGCGGTGCTGGTCCCTTGCGTGTGACCGTGCCTTCGGGTTTCTTGGCCAGAGGACCTGAAATCCCCTGCCGGTCGGTTTCTGCTGCTGGGTAAGGATTAGTCCCCACAGCCTCGGACTCCGTGTCCGCTGAGAACTCTTCAATCAGGGCGAGCTCTACAGCTTCCAGCCCCTGACTCCTTTTAGCACTGCTCCCACTGAGCTCCTGATCTTTCTTTCCTATAGCTGCTCCTCTCCAGACCAGACTATGTCTCTGTCTGGGACTCCTCTTCTTCTCTTTCTCTCTAACCCTGCCTCAGCCCCAGTCTTATATAGGGGAAGTTCTTCCCCTCCCAGGACTGGGCAGGAGGTGTGGCATGCATAGGATTCCTGGCCAGGAGACCTCCCACCTGCTCTCAGACGTAATATTGCTATTACTGTGGAAACCAGACCCCTGGGGTGCCACATTCCCCCCTAGTGAAATTTAGTACTCCGGGACTAAACATACTTTTGTAAACATAACAAGTTATAAACAGAAACAGTACAATAAAGAAAAACACATTAGGATGGTCACGGCGTGTCCGCAACCGGGTGCAGTTTTTGAAGAAAACAAGGGTGTCCATTCCACCAAAGAACAGGGAGCCGTAACCAGGTAGGGGTCTGTCCTGCCCCGAGTCTTTAACAGTCTTTAGTCCGTTCCTGGGTTACGCTCCAAACATATGTACAAAGGATTCCGGATAATCCATAAACGACACCTATAAAATAACTAGAAATACACAATTATTCACAAGCAACAATAAACAAGTAAATACAAATAAAACAGTTTCAGCACTTTAAATCCTCCAACGTACGGGCAACTGGCCTCTAGTGACCCTAGTAGACCTACGGAGCTGACTGACTGGTCCTGAGTTACAGGGTGTAGGGGCTGTCAAAGGTAAACTGGGCAGCTGTCTACGAGCTCTTTGGCTCACTAGGGGCACGGCAGGCTCACTATAAGCAGAGGGTTGATCCTCCTGGTCTGCTTGTGTGGGGTCTTCTGCCTCCTGGACCGGCTGCTCTTCCAGCTCTACC
The DNA here is from genome assembly GCF_046119375.1 of Phyllobates terribilis. NCBI lineage: Eukaryota > Metazoa > Chordata > Amphibia > Anura > Dendrobatidae > Phyllobates > Phyllobates terribilis. The sequence goes on from NW_027362767.1 coordinate 43,514,577, forward strand.
TGTTTCTCCGTAGGTACTTGAGATGCTGGTTGGAGGAAGGTGAGGACGGGTACCACAACAGCGCCATTGACTTGAGTCCAAGACCGAGGGAAGTCTCCGAGCACAGTTCTGACCATATCTTCCCTTTCCTCTGCGGGTCGAGGGTCTTCCTGTTCTTCTTCAGGGTTCCGTAGCTGTTCGGGACACTTCTTCAGGTGATCTCGGGATACAATGGCTGTGGTTTCTCCTCCATCCTTACTGATTGTGCAGACTTTCGGGTTCTCATGGCTTGAGGGCAGTACGGTGTACGGGTCTTTCTCCCACTGGTCGTCCAACTTGTGGAGCCGTCTCTTCCTCTTCAAGACCTGCTCTCCAGGTACCAGGGGAACAGCGGGAGCATACTGGTTGTAAGTCTTCTCCTGTCTTTCTCTAGCTTGACAGAGACTTCGCTCCACGCTCTCCTGTACTCTCCGGTACTGCTGCTGCCTCTCTGTGTCCCAGTCTGCTTCTGGTGAAGTGTCCTCGGGTGTCAGGACTCCCATATCCAGGTCAACAGGCAGCTTACCAGGTCTTGCTCTCATTAGGTAAGCCGGGGTACAGTTGGTAGAACCTACAGGGATGTGGTTGTATAGGTCCACCAGATCAGGCAGTTTCTCAGGCCACAGACTGCGTTCTTCCAGGGGCAATGTTTTCAAAAGGTCTATCACCACCTGGTTCATTTTCTCGCAGAGTCCATTGGTTTGTGGATGATAGGGTGTTGTTCTTATCTTCCGGCAGCCATACAGAGTGCAGAACTCCTGGAAGACCTCCGCTTCAAAGGCAGGTCCCTGGTCCGTCAGCACCTGCTCTGGGTATCCGTGTGGACGGCAGAAGTGCTGCTGGAAGGCTCTAGCTGCTGTTTGAGCCGTTAAGTCCTTGACGGGGACGACAACCAAGAACCGAGAGTAGTGATCCACGATGGTTAACGCATAGACGTAGCCACTTCTGCTGGGGGTCAGTTTTACATGATCCAAGGCTACCAGTTCCAACGGCTGCTTGGTGACGATGGACTGCAGGGGAGTCTTCTGGCTAGCACGGTCCTTCCTTCTTAGGTTGCATGGGCCACAGTCTCTGCACCACCTCTCGATGGTTCCTCTCATGCCTACCCAATGGAACCGCCCGCGCAGCAGGAACTCCAGCTTCTTCCATCCGAAGTGCCCAGGTCCGTTGTGGTATGCCTCCAGTACCATAGCCGCGTCTCTTCTTGGCACCACTACTTGCCAGATCAGTTCATGCGTCCGGGAGTTAACCATTCTGCGGCACAACTTCCCCTTGTAAAGGAACAGTCGACTCTTCTCAACCCACAGTTGCTTGGCCTCCTCCGGAGCGTCTGGGTCAAGGCGGGCATCTGGCTGAGTCAGCATCTCCTTCACCAGTCGGACGGCGGGGTCACTGTCTTGCGTTTCCGCCCAGTTGTAATGAGGTAAGGGGTTGAACGTAGCAGATTGCTTACCCCTTACACGGTGGGAATACTGGATAGTCCCATGACGGTGGAACGCGGGGAGTTCAACTTCTTCCAGTTCCTCTGGATCTTCCCCTACGTCCGGTAGGTTTGGCATTCTGGACAAGGCATCGCGTTGGTATTGGAGCGTCCTGCCCGGTATTTGATCGTGAACTCATAGTTGGACAGGCGGGCCATCCATCTCTGCTCCAGGGCACCGAGTCTTGCCGTATCCAGGTGTGTCAACGGGTTGTTATCCGTGTACACGGTGAACCGGGAAGAGGCAAGGTAGTGCCTAAAGCGTTCGGTGACTGCCCACACCACTGCCAGGAACTCTAGCTTGAATGAGCTGTAATTCTCAGGGTTTCTTTCGGTGGGTCGCAGTTTTCGGCTGGCGTAAGCAATTACCCGTTCTTTCCCCTGCTGGATCTGGGACAGTACGGCTCCTAGCCCGATGTTACTTGCGTCGGTGTAGAGGATAAAGGGCTGGCTGTAATCAGGGTACGCCAGGATTTCATCCCCCGTGAGGGCCATCTTCAGCTGGCGGAAGGACTCTTCTTCCAGCTTCTCCCATTTGAAGGGTGGCTTCTGGTTCTTGGCCTTCCTGGACTGGCCTATCAGGAGGTCCTGCATAGGAGCTGCCTTTTTGGTGAAACCGGGAATGAATCTTCGGTAGTAGCCTACCAACCCGAGGAACTGCCACACTTCCTTTACGCTGGAGGGGCTTGGCCATTCCTTAATTGCGGTGATCTTATCAGGGTCGGGAGCCACTCCGTCAGCACTCACCACGTGTCCCAGGTACTGCACCTTTGGTTTCAGGAGGTGACACTTGGAGGGTTTCACCTTTAGGCCGTAGTTTGCCAGGGCTTCGAACACTTCTGCCAGGTGTTTCAGGTGGTCCTCGTAGGTCTTGGAGTAGACGATGACATCGTCCAGGTATAACAGGACCGTCTCGAAGTTTCGGTGTCCCAGACAGCATTCCATCAATCGTTGGAAGGTTCCTCGTGCGTTGCAGAGTCCGAACGGCATGCAGGTAAACTCGCTAAGTCCCATCGGGGTGGTGAATGCGGTCTTCTCCCGGTCCGACTCTGCAACAGGAACCTGCCAGTACCCGCTAGTGAGATCCAAAGTGGAGAAGAAGTTAGCAGATTTTAAAGCAGCCAAAGACTCCTCTATCCTTGGTAAGGGGTACGCATCTTTGTGTGTGATACGGTTGATTTTCCGGTAATCTACACACATTCTCATGGTGTTGTCCTTCTTTTTAACCAAGACTAGTGGAGCTGCCCAGGGGCTACAGCTATCCCTGATTACTCCAGCCTCCTTCATGTCTCTAAGCATCCCCTTGGCGTGTTGGTAATGTGCAGGGGGTACGGGTCGGTATCTCTCCTTTATGGGAGGATGGTCTCCCGTGGGGATGTGGTGTTCTACCCCCTTTACTCGCCCGAAGTCTAACGGGTGTTTACTAAACACTCTCTCGTACTCTTGAACCACCCGATAGACTCCCTGTTTCTGGTGTGAGGGAGTGGAGTCAGTTCCCAAATGTAGTTGCTGACACCAGTCCTCCATTGGTTTCTTAGAGCCGTTACCTTCCTCTGGGTGAGATGGAGGCAAGGGTTCCACTGACTGTACAGAATTTTGGTCGATGGTATACAATTTGGCTAGCGTGGCATACCGGGGCAGGTATACTTCCCTCTTCCCGATATTTATTATGCGAACGGGCACCCTCCCATGGCGTACATCAACCACCCCCCGTGCCGTCAAAATGGTGGGCCTACTGTCTGAGTAGACTGGTTCTACCATTGCCTGGTAATCTCTACCTCTCAGACCAATAGCTGCCCGGCACCAAATCATCATTTCACTTTTCGGGGGCATGGCAATAGGGAAAGGGTCACACATTCTCACGCTTCCTATCTCACCACCGGAGAGTTCCACCTGTTGCCGTCGCATCAGTGCCCGGATCTCTTTTTGGAGCACTCGCTGCTGGCCGGAGCTGGCGTTCTTGGCAACCTGCTGTAAAATGAGAATCACCTCTGCAAGACAATTTTCAATCACATTAGTTCCTAGAGTTATTTTTGGGTGACTCTCGCGCTTGTCAATGTCCACAATGATCAGTCCCTGTGCTGCCAGTTCGACTTTACCGATTTTAATGGTCATCTCTTTAAATCCGATCTGTGGCACGGGCTGACCATTGCTGGCGATGATACTCAAGTCGTCGTCTGGGTAGCGGGTTATATCCGAGTCATTCCAGTACTGCTTGAAGAGCACGTACGGGATGGTGGTGACCTGTGACCCGGTGTCAAGTAGGGCACTCATAGGAATGCCATCCAGTACTACAGGCAAGACTAGACATCCTCCCACGTATTTGTCACGCCAGTTCGATGGGCCTGGTGATCTTATTCCTAGGGGTTGGCCCTCTACCCCAGGTTGTGCCAGTTTAAAGGACAGTACCTTGCCATATGTCCGGGTTGATTGCAGCGGCGGCAGATGGGTTGTCCGTCCTCGTTGTATCGGTCGCTGGGTCTTCCTCTGGCCGGTGGGGTCCTCCTTGGTCGACGCCACGGGATGTCCTCCGGTCCGGATGCCAGCTGGATCTTCCCTGGAGCAGAAACCTGTAAAGACTGCACAGTTCGGGTTAGCGCAGCAACGCTTTTAGCTAGCTCTTGGACCTGATGGTGCAGGTCTGGAGCCGGGTCATTGTTCAAAGCCTGCGCGTCAGCTCCCACAGGCCCTGCCGACAAGGGCACCGCCTCCTGGTGGTAAGCGGTAGTAGGGCGCCTGTGGGTCACCACGCCACCCGGTGCCGGTTCTCGGAGCACCCGGATAGCTCTGTCCTTGAACTGTGCAAAGTCCAGATGAGGATCCTGTAAGGCCATTGCCCGCAACTGGGTTCGGTGGGCATTGCAATATAGTCCCTCTATAAATTGTTCGGTCAACAGCCTGTCCTCGTTTCCCACGCCGTCAGGGTCGGTCTGCTTAATGGCTCTCAGGGCCTCTTGTAGGTTTAGTGCATAGTCCCTTATATTCTCATGTGCTCGCTGTTTGCACCCGTAGAATCTAAGCTTAATCTCGGCTGAGGTGCGGGTATCAAAGGTGTCCTTCAGCCGGGTTAATATCCCTGCGACAGTCCTCCTCCCAGGTGGCCAGGACTTTACCTCCCTTTGGGCTGCCCCGGTTAGTTGGGCCACCAGGATGCTCACTTTTTGCTCTTCTGTGAGGGGGTACACCTGGAAGAGGCTATCCAGCTTTTCTCTAAAGTCATTCAGGGTATGTGACTCCCCTGAGTACTGGGGTAGCCAGGCTGCCCCCGGGATATAGGGCATGGTGAAAGGCATGACCGCAGCAGCGGCGGCGCTGGCGGTGGCTGTGGCAGTGAAGCTCTCCTCCGTATCCGACATCCTCCTCCCCCCTAGTGGACCGTGGCCTACCTTGCGATGATCCTCTTCCGTAGGCCGCGGTTCCGCAGTGGATCGTCAGGGTTGAGGACCTTCCGTCGCGCTCCTGTGACGTCGGCGTCTGCTGGGCTCCTTCCAGGACCTTACGCAACGTCCTGACGTGAGGCGGAGCTTCAGTTCTCGCGCGCTTTCAGAGTCCACGCCCCTCTTCTTCCCGCGCGGCGTCTTCAAGATGGCGTCCAACGGCGGGAAAACACCACGGATGGCGGGAAGAAGGCAGAAGATGGCGCCGGATGGCGGGAAAACTTCACGGATGGCGGGAAGAAGGCAGAAGATGGCGCCGGATGGCGGGAATCTTCACCACAGGTAAGTTTAACAGTCTTCTTTCAGGCACGCAGTACCCGGTGGTTGCGGGCACGGAATCCTGCCGACTACGCCAAAGTTGACGCGCCCCTGGGCCTGAGTCGCGCAGCGTTGCGCACGCGGGAGCCTACCCGGAGCCGGATCTGATAGGGGTAGTAGTCTCGTGGCGGTGACCCGGTCCGTGCCCAGGGAGTCAAGCTGAGTGGCAGAGTTTAGCAGAAGATGGTACGGTGTTCGACTACGCCACCCGTTGAATGCGGCTATGAGGCCGCCGCTGCAGGGCAGACCGCTGAGGCCGGTGGTACGATTGTGCAGCGTAGATGGTATAACCCCCAACGGGAGGGGTATGGCCTCAGGGCAGCCGACGTGTTTGAAGGGGGTAGCAGAATAGCATGCAGGTAGCAGGAACCACTCAGAGACGGTGCGGTGTAGTTCAGGGTCTTTACTGATGACAAAGGTAGACCCTCCCGGAGTACTGGCTAGCGATCGGGGCCTGGTCAGTCCGTGAGCAGATGGGATCTCCCCTGGCCAGGCGGAGTTGTAGGCCTCCCCAACTAATTGTACTCTTCTGGCTACCTTGCTAGAGGCGGGTAGAAGTAGCCCACGTCCCTGAGTGTACCGTGTGGTGCTCACCCGTATGGCCGGTGACTCGGGGCCTTCTGGTAGCTTCCGCTCCACGACGACGGTGCTGGTCCCTTGCGTGTGACCGTGCCTTCGGGTTTCTTGGCCAGAGGACCTGAAATCCCCTGCCGGTCGGTTTCTGCTGCTGGGTAAGGATTAGTCCCCACAGCCTCGGACTCCGGGTCCGGTGAGAACTCTTCAATCAGGGCGAGCTCTACAGCTTCCAGCCCCTGACTCCTTTTAGCACTGCTCCCACTGAGCTCCTGATCTTTCTTTCCTATAGCTGCTCCTCTCCAGACCAGACTATGTCTCTGTCTGGGACTCCTCTTCTCCTCTTTCTCTCTAACCCTGCCTCAGCCCCAGTCTTATATAGGGGAAGTTCTTCCCCTCCCAGGACTGGGCAGGAGGTGTGGCATGCATAGGATTCCTGGCCAGGAGACCTCCCACCTGCTCTCAGACGTAATATTGCTATTACTGTGGAAACCAGACCCCTGGGGTGCCACATCTGCGTACTGTGCGTGTGTGTGCATGTCTGCGTACTGTGTGTGCATGTTTGCATATGTGAAGGACGAGGGGGCAGCCTGGGCCCTGTGTACTATATCGATATATCTCTGCCGTATCTGCATACTGTGTGTGTGATCACATGTCTGCGTACCATGTGTGTGTGCCTGTCTGCGTACTGTGTGTGATCGCATGTCTGCGTACTTTGTGTGATCACATGTCTGCGTACCTTGTGTGTGTGATCGCACATCTGCGTACCGTGAGCGCGCATGTCTGCATACTGTGTGCGCGCGCATGTCTGCATACTGTGTGTGTGCGCGCATGTCTGCATACTGTGTGTGTGCGTGCGTGTCTGCATACTGTGTGTGTGCGTGTCTGCATACTGTGTGTGCATGTCTGCATACTTTGTGCGTGCGTGCATATCTTCATACTGTGTGTGTGCTCGTGCATGTCTGCGTTCTGTGTGTGTGCATGTCTGTGTAGCACGCTGAGGATTCGGCTGCTACAGGGGTATTGCACCTCAATCCAGAGGTGTGATATTCCACTCCCGGGTAAGGAAGGAGTGTGGATCTGAGCTCGGTAGGCTGCATGCACTACACACATCCCATTTCCGAGGAGCAGACCGACGGTACTCCCACTTAGAAATGTGCAGGTACGACCGAGTCTGTTCCTGGCTGGAGTGGGAGGGGGGTGGTACATCCCAAGTAGTGTAGGGGCAGATAGGGGGAGCAGCCTGAGTAAAGATAGGAGCTCATTGGGTGCTGGTCACCTGAGCTCACACATAGAGGGTGTATATAAGGTGGGCACCAACTAAGAACAGGGTCAGTTGCAGAGAGAAAGTCAGGAGCAGAGGAGAAGAGAGACCCAGAGTGACACTCCCCAGCCAGAGACCGGAGACCGTGGGCAGCGTTTGCCACGGTCACCCACCACATCCACCACGAAGGCATACCACGAGGAGGGTCAGGGAACCCAAGGCCAAGGGTGTCCCAACAGAAGGCCCGAGGGAGCTGGACCTGGGTGGATCAATAGTGGGGACGGCCAGAGAAAGGACTGAAGGAGAGCTCAGGGTCACGCTCCGGACTTATTTGGGAGTTGGCTGGATCCAGAACCTGGTGGACGCAGCACGGCTCGGGAGGTCACTCGAAGCTGGAGTGACCAGAACATCAGCAGTGAGTAAAACATCCTAAACTGCATAACCCGACTCTGTCTCTGATTGCCGTCTACACTGCATCACCACAACTCCCATCCTCTGCACCTGATCCCCTGAGGCTATACCCCACCCGTTGGGGGTTATACCATCACAAGCTGCACCTACACCATCAGCCTCAGCGGACCCTGCTGCAGCGGCGGCCATAGTGACCGCAACACAACAGGTGGCGTAGTCGACATTAAGAACTTATAACATCTGTAGGACTGCCACATACAACTGAGTTTGACACCCTGGGCACGGACCGGGTCACAGCCACTCGGAAGACTACAACCCCCATCTGATCCGGCTCCGGATATTCCCACTAACGAATATGGCCCAGGGGGCGCGTCAACTTTGGCGTAGTCGGCAGGATTACATGCCCGCAACACCCGGGTACTGCGTGCCTGAAGAAAAGTGCGAGTTTACCTCAAAAAGAAGTCTCCTGTCGGTTCCGGAGGGTCCATGCCATCGGACTCCATCACAGGTCAATTCCCGCCGGTTGTCCGCCATTAACAGCTTTTTCCCGCCATCTGCAGAGTTTCCCGCCACTGGGAAGCGATTCCCGCCATTTCCAAAGGTTTCCCGCCTTGGAAGAGCGGACGCCATTATGGGCGTGCCAGAGGGTGGCGAGAGGCCACCTCCCATCGTGGGCCAGGACCGAAAATGGCGCCAAAAGTGGAAACCGCCCCCACCAACAGAGACTGTGATGCTAGAGGTGTCTGTCAGCGTGAAAGAACAGCCCCTGGAGCTGACAATCACCCAGTGGTCCCGGGACCGCCCTCGAAGGGGGAGGAGACGAAAGAAAAGAACAAAGATGGGTGCCGCTTGGAGCAGTCTAGAGCGAGCGCACCCGGAGGCAGGAAGCCTGGAGAGGAGTAGCAGAGAATCTCACCCGGAGATGGCGAGAGAGCAGAGCAGCACCGGCCCGCTGGCCAGGAGCCTGCTGGAAGAAGAGCAGAGCAGCACCGACCCGTTGGTCAGGAGCCTGCTGGAAACCGCGACCCCACTAGGCCTAGTGGAGGTCCTTGCACAGCTCCCCCGAGACCGGGAGTGTGCACAAACTGCCCTGGAGGGCCTCGCACGGAGGATGGCCCGGGTACAGCGAGAGACATTGGCGGAGTGGAGCCGTGAGATGGCCCAGCAAACCAAGACCCGGAGCACGCCAGCCAAGATGAGGAAGCAGACCGCCTCTGAGGATGGCGCGGGAGGACCCAAGGCCGGAGACGGCGCTGAGAAGGGAGCCGAACGCATGGAGGCAGGTAAAGGGGACGTCTATACCCCAAGCCGGGACGCCGCTTGCCTGCCCCAGCTCCCCGTCGCAGAGCCCGAAAGTCCCCCTGCTGTGCCCGAAAACGCCATGTCACCGATGCAGACTAGGCCCCAACCGGAAGCCGCCGCCGCGACCCCTGTGACGTCACACGCCTCGACCCCGAGCGTGACCAAGCAGGAAGTACCTCCAGCCTGGTCGCAAGGCCTAGTACCCCCGGGCGCCGCAATACCAACAGCGCCCCCTACCTCCGCGGAGCCTCCGGCCTGGCCGCAAGGCCAGGTAGCCCAGGGTGCCGCCGTCCTAATGGTGCCCTTCACCTTCCAGGTGCCCCAGGCCTGGCCGCAAGGCCTGGGCAACCCGGGCGCCACCACCACCGCGCCCATAAGACCTAAAGTGCCGCATCTGGGAGAGGACCTGTACGCCCAGCAAGAACAAGAGGACCCGGACGGGTCTGAAACTAGAGTCGAAGGTAACAATAAAGAAAGAGCAGGAGGACGCCGTTGTTAAGTACAGCGAAGCAGGTGCTGTATATAGTTGCCTGTCGGGGCACCATAAACTGAAACTGAAACTGTTACTGCTGCTAATATAGTCCCCGTTGGGACCAGCATGTGTGAACTGTTTACCCGTTTATCCCTTTAATCCCATTGACCGAGGACTGAGAGCGGTCATTCCTCCCTAATATCTGGCCGAGGACTGAGAGCGGCCATATCCTTGTAAATAGTTGCGCGTCCTAAAGCGCCCCCTACCGGTTTTATAGGAAAACCAGTTTTCCAGAGAGACTGTCGCACTTTACCCGGTCACACGTTGCACAGTGACCGGAGGAGGAGCCTGAGACGACGAGAAAGTTTTATCTGCTAAGATATGTTATTTATATAATGTTTTATATGTTTTATATGTTTATAAAAATTTGTATGTTTTGGTGTTTATGTCTTACAGCCCGAGGACGTGCTGTGATTTACCAGGGGGGAATGTAGCACCCTGAGGATTCGGCTGCTACAGGGGTATTGCACCTCAATCCAGAGGTGTGATATTCCACTCCCGGGTAAGGAAGGAGTGTGGATCTGAGCTCGGTAGGCTGCATGCACTACACACATCCCATTTCCGAGGAGCAGACCGACGGTACTCCCACTTAGAAATGTGCAGGTACGACCGAGTCTGTTCCTGGCTGGAGTGGGAGGGGGGTGGTACATCCCAAGTAGTGTAGGGGCAGATAGGGGGAGCAGCCTGAGTAAAGATAGGAGCTCATTGGGTGCTGGTCACCTGAGCTCACACATAGAGGGTGTATATAAGGTGGGCACCAACTAAGAACAGGGTCAGTTGCAGAGAGAAAGTCAGGAGCAGAGGAGAAGAGAGACCCAGAGTGAGAGAGGAGAGAGAGAGAGACTCAGAGGCACAGAAGAAAAGGACTCTAAGACCCCAAACTAAATCCCCGGGTGAAGAGTCGGCATCAGGGTACCGGAACCCAAGCTGGTGGGGGTAAAAACACTCCCCAGCCAGAGACCGGAGACCGTGGGCAGCGTTTGCCACGGTCACCCACCACATCCACCACGAAGGCATACCACGAGGAGGGTCAGGGAACCCAAGGCCAAGGGTGTCCCAACAGAAGGCCCGAGGGAGCTGGACCTGGGTGGATCAATAGTGGGGACGGCCAGAGAAAGGACTGAAGGAGAGCTCAGGGTCACGCTCCGGACTTATTTGGGAGTTGGCTGGATCCAGAACCTGGTGGACGCAGCACGGCTCGGGAGGTCACTCGAAACTGGAGTGACCAGAACATCAGCAGTGAGTAAAACATCCTAAACTGCATAACCCGACTCTGTCTCTGATTGCCGTCTACACTGCATCACCACAACTCCCATCCTCTGCACCTGATCCCCTGAGGCTATACCCCACCCGTTGGGGGTTATACAATCACAAGCTGCACCTACACCATCAGCCTCAGCGGACCCTGCTGCAGCGGCGGCCATAGTGACCGCAACACAACGGGTGGCGTAGTCGACATTAAGAACTTATAACATCTGTAGGACTGCCACATACAACTGAGTTTGACACCCTGGGCACGGACCGGGTCACAGCCACTCGGAAGACTACAACCCCCATCTGATCCGGCTCCGGATATTCCCACTAACGAATATGGCCCAGGGGGCGCGTCATCTGCGTACTGTGTGTGCGCGCGCATGTCTGCGTACTGTGCGTGTGTGTGCATGTCTGCGTACTGTGTGTGCATGTTTGCATATGTGAAGGACGAGGGGGCTACCTGGGCCCTGTGTACTATATCGATATTTCTCTGCCGTATCTGTGCATCATGAATGATAGTATCTGCTAACGGGGTCCACTGAGACTCTTTCGCCCGGGGCCCACGAAAACCTGCAGCCGGCCCTGGTTGAAATCAATGATGGAGGAGGGAGCATCACGTGACAGTCCCTTTCCCATCATTCCTCCTCTGCGTCTGACACAGCGGCATGATGACGCACCACACTGTGTCAGACAGTGGAGCTGGCAGCTGCTGAGGTGATGAGAGAGACGCGCTGCAGAGACTGAAGCAGTAGGGAACGAGGAGCGGTAAGTATGTATTTATTTATTTTTAAAATCAGTGATTACTGATAATACTGGAGGACTGTGGCTGCATTTTACCCTATGGTGGGGGCCGCATTTTACCCTATGGGGGGCTGCATTATACTGCGTACAGGACCATGGGGTGCATTATACTGTGTTGAGGACCATGGGGAGTGCATTATGATGTGTGGAGGACCATGGGGAGTGAATTAAACTGCGTTGAGGACCATGGGGAGTGTATTATACTGTGTGGAGTACCATGGGAAGTGCATTATACTGTGTGGAGGACTATGGGGGATGCATTATACTGTGTGGAGGACCATGGTGAGTGCATTATACTGTGTGGAGGCCCATAGGGAGTGCATTATAGTGCGTGGAGGACCATAGGGAGTTCATTATACTGCATGGAGGACCATGGGGACTGCATTATACTGTGTGGAGGACCATGGGGAGTGCATTATACTGTGTGGAGGACCATGGGGAGTGTCTTATACTGTGTGGAGGACCATAGGGAGTGTCTTATACTGTGTGGAGGACCATGGCGAGTGTCTTATACTGTCTGGAGGACCATGGCGAGTGTCTTATACTGTGTGGCGGACCATGGCAAGTGCATTATACTGTGTGGAGGACCATAGCGAGTGTCTTATACTATGTGGAGGACCATGGTGAGTGTCTTATACTGTGTGGAAGACCGTGGCGAGTGTCTTATACTCTGTGGAGGACCATGGCGAGTGCATTATACTCTGTGGAGGACCATGGCGAGTGCATTATACTCTGTGGAGTGTGGAGAGTTGTGGGGCCATTATAGTGTATGTAGGGCCATTATACTGTATGGAGGGCTGTGTGGGGGTCACAGTTGGGGGATCATACTGTGTTGGGGTCACGATACTTTGCCTTGAGAGTTGAGATGGGGTAAAGTACAGTCATTATACTGTGCATGTGGAGGAATTTACCATGGGGATATCATACTGTGTTTGGGGGGGGGCACTTTTGTTGGCATCATACTTTATGGGGGCAATGAAAAAGGAATCTAGGACTTCAGAAGGAGGAAAATTACTATGTAAAGGTTGGAAAGTTGTAAGATATGCTCTTCTGTGACCCCGAAAATTATTTACATTTTTTTGGGGGGGGGGCGGGGCCAATTAGAACTTCTGCTATGGGGCTCCATGATTCCTATGTACACCCCTGAGCAAGGCCATGCTAAACCATGGCAGTATGGTAGTTAGTACTGGTGCTTTGCAGCGCTGGGGTCCTGGGTTTAAATCCCTCCAAAGACAACATCTGCAAGGAGTTTGTATGTTTCTCCCCATTTTGTGTGGGTTTCTTGCAGGTGCTTCAATTTCTTCCCACACTCCAAAGACATCCTGATAGGGAATTTAGAGTGTGAGCCCCGATGACAAAAGTGCTGCAGAATTACTGGTGTTACGTACAGTACAGACCAAAAGTTTGGACACACCTTCTCATTTAAAGATTTTTCTGTATTTTCTTGACTATGAAAATTGTACATTCACAGTGAAGGCATCAAAACTATGAATTAACACATGTGGAATTATATACTTAACAAAAAAGTGTGAAACAACTGAAAATATGTCTTATATTCTAGGTTCTTCAAAGTAGCCACCTTTTGCTTTGATGACTGCTTTGCACACTCTTGGCATTCTCTTGATGATCTTCAAGAGGTCGTCACTGGAAATGGTCTTCCAACAATCTTGAAGGAGTTCCCAGAGATGCTTAGCACTTGTTGGTCCTTTAGCCTTCACTCTGCGATCCAGCTCACCCCAAACCATCTCAATTGGGTTCAGGTCTGGTGACTGTGGAGGCCAGGTCATCTGGCGTAGCACCCCATCACTCTCCTACTTGGTCAAATAGCCCTTACACAGCCTGGAGGTGTGTTTGGGGTCATTGTCCTGTTGAAAAATAAATGATGGTCCAACTAAACGCAAACCGGATGGAATAGCATGCCGCTGCAAGATGCTGTGGTAGCCATGCTGGTTCAGTATGCATTCAATTTTGAATAAATCCCCAACAGTGTCACCAGCAAAGCACCCCCACACCATCACACCTCCTCCTCCATGCTTCACGGTGGGAACCAGGCATGTAGAGTCCATCCGTTCACCTTTTCTGCGTCGCACAAAGACACGGTGGTTGGAACCAAAGATCTCAAATTTGGACTCATCAGACCAAAGCACAGATTTCCACTGGTCTAATGTCCATTCCTTGTGTTCTTTAGCCCAAACAAGTGTCTTCTGCTTGTTGCCTGTCCTTAGCAGTGGTTTCCTAGCAGCTATTTTACAATGAAGGCCTGCTGCACAAAGTCACCTCTTAACAGTTGTTGAAGAGATGTGTCTGCTGCTAGAACTCTGTGTGGCATTGACCTTGTCTCTAATCTGAGCTGCTGTTAACCTGCGATTTCTGAGGCTGGTGACTTGGATAAACTTATCCTCAGAAGCAGAGGTGACTCTTGGTCTTCCTTTCCTGGGGTAGTCCTCATGTGAGCCAGTTTCTTTGTAGCGCTTGATGGTTTTTGCAACTGCACTTGGGGACACTTTCAAAGTTTTCCCAATTTTTCGCACTGACTGACCTTTATTTCTTAAAGTAATGATGGCCACTCATTTTTCTTTACTTAGCTGCTTTTTTCTTGCCATAATACAAATTCTAACAGTCTATTCAGTAGGACTATCAGCTGTGTATCCACCAGACTTATGCACAACACAACTGATGGTCCCAACCCCATTTATAATGCAAGAAATCCCACCTATTAAACCTGACAGGGCACACCTGTGAAGTGAAAACCATTTCCGGTGACTACCTCTTGAAGCTCATCATGAGAATGCCAAGAGTGTGCAAAGCAGTCATCAAAGCAAAAGGTGGCTTCTTTGAAGAACCTAGAATATAAGACATATTTTCAGTTGTTTCACACTTTTTTGTTAAGTATATAATTCCACATGTGTTAATTCATAGTTTTGATGCCTTCAGTGTGAATGTACTATTTTCATAGTTATGAAAATACAGAAAAATCTTTAAATGAGAAGATGTGTCCAAACTTTTGGTCTGTACTGTATATAAGCAAGTAAAATAAATAAAAATATACCACATACGGCATCTATCAGAACATCACAGCAGCATGGCTCTGCAGAAGAAGAGTTTGGTGATGAACCGGCCATCTGCTGTTAAGAACTTCCACCAATATAAAATATTTGGCGCATTATGAAATTAAAAATCTGGCCAAGACCCCAAACGCCTGAGGAGCAGCAAGAACCAGACATCAGAAAAGAAGTGGACAACAATCTTCTCTCAAAACTCCGGCAATTGTCTCCTCACTTCCCAGACGTTTACAAACTGTTTAAAAAAAGAGGAGGGATGCTGCACAACTGTGGACATTGCCTGGGACCAACATTTTTGAGATATGTCGCTGCCATCATTTTCTACATTGTTTTTCAAATGAATTCGTAAAATGTCCAACATTCACCTTCTGATCTGTGTCCTGTGTTCTGCTGTGAATAAAATAGGTCTGCAAGACATTTCCAAACATTGCATTCTTATTTTCTTTACATTTTACACAATGTCTCAATTTATGGGGAATTGGGGTTATTTTATGTATTTCAGTGCTATACAATGTTGGGCCTATTGAAATAAAACAAAAAGGCATTGTTTAAGCATGGAAATTCAATTTAAGTCACAACAGCTTACAATCTAAATCATGAAATGATAGCTTGGCATATTTAGGAAAAACTAGCATATTTCCAAGAAAAAGCCTAGGACATTCCTGCAGATTACAGAGCGATAGTGGTGGCTTTGCTCTGTTACCTGCTTATCTATAGAAAAGCCCTTTTAAGTAATTTACATTAAAAAGTTGTTTTATGATAAAAGATTACAGCGATCATGTTGTGACAAAGTAAATCTCCTATATACATATACATGCTAGAATATTTCCTAGTGTTTTTGCAGCTTGATAAGACTTTGATGTTGTCGTGTTAACGCTTTTGTAACTAATCTCCTGTCTCTATAAACTACAGGTTTGTTCAGAGAAGTGTATATAACCTGAACCCACTGAGTGCATTAAGCGACACGCTACCTTCCAGTGATGCCACTAATCTTATATCAGAAGCTACATGTGAAGCTACTGTGTAGATCTGCATGTGGAATAAACAATGTAGCAGGATTAATTAAAGCGATACGATTTATGTAATCAATTTCGCTGAATACAATAGAGCCAATGTATCAAGCTGCATATGGATCAAAAACTAAGTAAACTCGACAGAAAAGATGGTAAAGACTTGTTAACAGATTATTTACCCTCATGACTGCTTCCCCGACTGTCTAATGCAAGGATGTTAAACTCAGATACACAGAGGGCCAAAATTTAAAACTTGGATAAAGTTGCGGGCCAACCTTGATATTTATTAAAAAAAAAGTCTCCAATTTAGAAAGTTTTTCCTTATCATCAAATATAATATTATGAAACTTTTCATATGGAAACAAACTTCAAGAGCTTGTTGCATGAATAAAGTATATTTTAATTAATAGATTTTAGAATAAAATTAGCACATTATCACAAATGGGGCATACAGGAATAATATATGTTATGTAAGAGTAGTGAAAAGCATAAGGCCCAATGGCCCAATTTAAATATGTAATAACAAAGGATAAAAAACTTTGAATTAATAAATAATACAGATAATAAAGTATGATGCCAACAAAAGGGGCCCCCCAAATACAGTATGAAACCCCCTACAGTGAATTCCTCCACAGTACTCTCCACACGCAAGGTATGATGACCCTACTGCACCCCCCCAGCAAAGTATGGTGAATGCTCACAGTATGATGCCCCAAATGTGATCCCCACACAGACCTCCACACAGTATAATGGGCCCCACATAGTCCTCCATACAGTATAATGGGCCCCACATAGTCCTCCATACAGTATAATGGGCCCCACATAGTCCTCCATACAGTATAATGTGCCCCACATAGTCCTCCATACAGTACAATGTGCCCCACATAGTCCTCTATACAGTATAATGTGCCCCACATAGTCCTCCATACAGTATAATGGGCCCCACATAGTCCTCCATACAGTATAATGGGCCCCACATAGTCCTCCATACTGTATAATGGGCCCCACATAGTCCTCCATACAGTATAATGGGCCCCACATAGTCCTCTATACAGTACAATGTGCCCCACATAGTCCTCTATACGGTATAATGTGCCCCACATAGTCCTCCATACAGAATAATGGGCCCCACATAGTCCTCCATACAGTATAATGTGCCCCACCTAGTCCTTTATACAGTATAATGGGCCCAACATAGTCCTCCATACAGTATAATGTGCCCCACATAGTCTTCCATACAGTATAATGGGCCCCACATAGTCCTTTATACAGTATAATGTGCCCCACATAGTCCTCCATACAGTATAATGTGCCCCACATAGTCCTCTATACAGTATAATGTGCCCCACATAGTCCTCCATACAGTATAATGTGCCCCACATAGTCCTCTATACAGTATAATGTGCCCCACATAGTCCTCCATACAGTATAATGTGCCCCACATAGTCCTCCATACAGTATAATGTGCCCCACATAGTCCTACATACAGTATAATGTGCCCCACATAGTCCTACATACAGTATAATGTGCCCCACATAGTCCTCCATACAGTATAATGTGCCCTTACATAGTCCTCCATACATTATAATGTCCCTTACATAGTCCTCCATACAGTATAATGTGCCCCACATAGTCCTACATACAGAATAATGTGCCCCATATAGTCCTCCATAGAGTATAATGTGCCCCACATAGTCATCCATACAATATAATCTGCCCCACATAGTCCTCCATACAGTATAATGTGCCCCACATAGTCTTACTTACAGTATAATATGCCCCACATAGTCCTACATGTGGTATAATGTGCCCCACATAGTTCTACATACAGCTACATACAGTATAATGTGCCCCACATAGTCCTCCATACAGTATAATGTGCCCCACATAGTCCTACATACAGTATAATGTGCCCCACATAGTCCTCCATACAGTATAATGTACCCCACATAGTTCTACATACAGTATAATGTGCCCCACATAGTCCTACATACAGTATAATGTGCCCCACATAGTCCTCCATACAGTATAATGTGCCCTTACATAGTCCTCCATACAGTATAATGTCCCTTACATAGTCCTCCATACAGTATAATGTGCCCCACATAGTCCTACATACAGTATAATGTGCCCCATATAGTCCTCCATAGAGTATAATGTGCCCCACATAGTCCTCCATACAATATAATCTGCCCCACATAGTCCTCCATACAGTATAATGTGCCCCACATAGTCCTACTTACAGTATAATATGCCCCACATAGTCCTACATGTGGTATAATGTGCCCCACATAGTTCTACATACAGCTACATACAGTATAATGTGCCCCACATAGTCCTACATACAGTATAATTGCCCCACATAGTCCTACATACAGTATAATGTGCCCCACATAGCCCTACATACAGTAAAATGTGCCCCACATAGTCTTACATATAATATGTGCCCCACATAGTCCTACATACAGTATAATGTGCCCCACATAGTCCTACATACAGAATAATGGGCCCTGCATAGTCCTCCATACAGAATAATGGCCCCACATAGTCCTCCATACAGAACAATGGGCCCCGCATAGTCCTCCATACAGTATAATAGGCCCAACATAGTACTCCATACAGAATAATGGGCCCTGCATAGTCCTCCATACAGTATAATGGGCCCCGCATAGTCCTCCATACAGAATAATGGGCCCTGCATAGTCCTCCATACAGTATAATGGGCCCCACATAGTCCTCCATACAGTATAATGTGCACCACATAGTCCTCCATACAGTCTAATGTGCCCCACATAGTCCTTCATACAGTATAACGTGCCCCACATTGTCCTACATACAGTATAATGTGCCCCACATAGTCCTCCATACAGTATAATTTGCCAAACATAGTCCTCCATACAGTATAATGTGCCCCACATAGTCCTACGTACAGTATAATGTGCCCCACATAGTCCTACATACAGTATAATGTGCCCCACATAGTCCTCCATACAGTATAATGTGCCCTTACATAGTCCTCCATACAGTATAATGTGCCTTACATAGTCCTCCATACAGTATAATGTGCCCCACATAGTCCTACATACAGTATAATGTGCCCCATATAGTCCTCCATAGAGTATAATGTGCCCCACATAGTCATCCATACAATATAATCTGCCCCACATAGTCCTCCATACAGTATAATGTGCCCCACATAGTCTTACTTACAGTATAATATGCCCCACATAGTCCTACATGTGGTATAATGTGCCCCACATAGTTCTACATACAGCTACATACAGTATAATGTGCCCCACATAGTCCTCCATACAGTATAATGTGCCCCACATAGTCCTACATACAGTATAATGTGCCCCACATAGTCCTCCATACAGTATAATGTACCCCACATAGTTCTACATACAGTATAATGTGCCCCACATAGTCCTACATACAGTATAATGTGCCCCACATAGTCCTCCATACAGTATAATGTGCCCTTACATAGTCCTCCATACAGTATAATGTCCCTTACATAGTCCTCCATACAGTATAATGTGCCCCACATAGTCCTACATACAGTATAATGTGCCCCATATAGTCCTCCATAGAGTATAATGTGCCCCACATAGTCCTCCATACAATATAATCTGCCCCACATAGTCCTCCATACAGTATAATGTGCCCCACATAGTCCTACTTACAGTATAATATGCCCCACATAGTCCTACATGTGGTATAATGTGCCCCACATAGTTCTACATACAGCTACATACAGTATAATGTGCCCCACATAGTCCTACATACAGTATAATTGCCCCACATAGTCCTACATACAGTATAATGTGCCCCACATAGCCCTACATACAGTAAAATGTGCCCCACATAGTCTTACATATAATATGTGCCCCACATAGTCCTACATACAGTATAATGTGCCCCACATAGTCCTACATACAGAATAATGGGCCCTGCATAGTCCTCCATACAGAATAATGGCCCCACATAGTCCTCCATACAGAACAATGGGCCCCGCATAGTCCTCCATACAGTATAATAGGCCCAACATAGTACTCCATACAGAATAATGGGCCCTGCATAGTCCTCCATACAGTATAATGGGCCCCGCATAGTCCTCCATACAGAATAATGGGCCCTGCATAGTCCTCCATACAGTATAATGGGCCCTGCATAGTCCTCCATACAGTATAATGGGCCCCACATAGTCCTCCATACAGTATAATGTGCACCACATAGTCCTCCATACAGTCTAATGTGCCCCACATAGTCCTTCATACAGTATAACGTGCCCCACATTGTCCTACATACAGTATAATGTGCCCCACATAGTCCTCCATACAGTATAATTTGCCAAACATAGTCCTCCATACAGTATAATGTGCCCCACATAGTCCTACGTACAGTATAATGTGCCCCACATAGTCCTCCATACAGTATAATGTGCCCCACATAGTCCCACATACAGTATAATGTGCCCCATATAGTCCTCCATAGAGTATAATGTTCACCACATAGTCCTTTATGTAGTGCCGGCGTCCCTGCCCTCTGCTAGGCAGGGACGCTGCTCCCCTCACCGCTCTGCTCCGTGCCCGGCTTCCTTCCCCCGCTCTGCTGTCAGCGCGCGCTCCGTCCCGGCGTCCTCCTCCTGCTCTGCTCTCAGCGCGCGCTCCTTCCCGGCCCCTGTGCTTAGGGCGCGCGCGCGCTCCCCTCCTCTTAAAGGGGCCGCGCGCGCCGCCCTAAAGAGTCCCCGGCCAATGGCCGGAGGACTTCATCATATATAAGGCACCTCCTCCAAAATGGAGGTGCCCGAGCAATGTTGTTTGCACCTGTGTCTCACCTGTGCTTCAGCCCTCAGGTCCCGTTGCCAGTTACCTGCCAGTTTCCTGCCAGTTTCCTGCCAGTTTCCTGCTAGTTACCTGCCTGATTCCTGCCTGAATACTTGTTACCTGCCTGCCTGCCTGAGGTCCGACGGTCTGCCTTACAACTCCGGTCAGTCTGTCTAAGGACCAACTTGTCCGCTCACCTGGGAGCGCACATCAGCTACCTGCCTGCTTGCCTGAGGTCCGACGGTCTGCCTTACAACTCCGGTCAGTCTGTCTATGGACCAGCTTGCCCGCTCACCTGGGAGCGCTTCTCCGCTACCTACCTGCTTGCCAGCCCGGAGGCTCCGTTGTCACGTGCTGTGACCACCAGCTATCTCAGAGACTCTTGCCCGCTCACCTGGGAGCGCATCTCCGTTACCTGCCTGCTTGCCAGCCCGGAGGTCCCGTTGTCACGTGCGGTGACCACCAGCTATTCCAGTGACTCTTGCCCGCTCACCTGGGAGCGCTTCTCCGTTACCTACCTGCCTGCCAGCCCGGAGGTTCTGCCGTCACGTGCCGTGACCACCTGCTATTCCAGAGACTCTCGCTTGCTCACCTGGGAGCACACATCTACCATCTGCCTGCTAGCCTACCCGGAGGCTCTGCCATCACAGGTCGTACCTACCCCTTACCCAGAGACTGCCCTGATCACTTGCCGTAACTCCCTGTCGTTCATCCAGAGACTGCCACCCGCTCCCTTACAAGGGCCGCCCCCTTGTATAGTAGCTCAGAGGTTCCGCCTCCCGGACCCGTTACAGTTTGCTCGGGCCATGGAACCCGGTGGCACCCAAGCTCCCTCGCTCTCGGACCTCTGTCTTGAACTGTCCCGTCAGAGGTCCCAACAGGAGGCCATCCTGGGTCACCTGCGGAATGTTAATACTCGCCTGAACACTCTGTCTGATCCACCAACAACCTCCGCCAGTGCCATATCTTGCAATCCGGCAGCTCCGCTGCCCACTAATACTATGGTATCCTACCCCGGACCCCGGCTCTCTGCACCTCCTCGCTTCGGAGGCGACCCCGTCCTGGCTCGGGGCTTCATAAATCAGTGCACCCTGCACTTTGAACTTTTGTCCCATCAGTTTAATTCCGACCGGGCCAAAATTGCCTTTATCATGTCCCATCTCACCGGGGAGGCCCTGGCCTGGCTAAATCCTCTATGGGAGAGAGGAGACCCCCTGGTGTCCAACTTGCCTGCTTTTCTCTCGGCTTTCCGGAAAGTCTTCGACGAACCCGGACGGAAGACCTCATCTGCATCATCGTTGCTACGCCTCCGTCAGGGGAGTCTCACCGTGGGCCAATATGCCATACGGTTCCGTACCCTTGCCTCGGAGCTGGCCTGGGATAACGACGCTCTGGTTTCCGTCTTCTGGGAGGGTCTGTCCGGCCGTATTAAAGATGAACTTGCCGGTCGGGACATTCCTACCACTCTCGATGACTTAATAACTCTTGCCACCCGGATTGACCTACGGTTCCAGGAGCGTGCCAAAGAGGTCACCCGTGAGAGAAGGATTCCACGTTTAGCTCCTACTTTCCAGAAACCCGTCATTCCCTCCATCTCTCCCCAGGTACACTCTCCTGAGCCTATGCAGGTCGACCAGACCAAGATGGTCAAAACCCGTCAGGACTCACGCCGTGCCGAGGGGAGCTGCTTCTACTGTGGCAGTAAGGAGCACCGGATCCGTGCCTGCCCGGAGAGGTCGGGAAACGCCTGTGTCTAGGTTCGCTCAGAGAGGTCCACCTAGACAAGAATAAATCCTCTCCATCCCTGCTGTTGTCAGTTTCGATCATCTACGGGGAGAACCGTTATTTCGAACTAGCCCAACTTGACTCTGGAGCAGCCGGGAACCTTATTTCACAGTCCCTGGTTGAGAAATACCGCATCCCCACCAAACCTCTGGCTGTACCCTTGTCTGTCGCTGCCGTGGATGGGGGCCTCTTACCTCGCCCCATTCAACTCATCACCGAATCCATTACCCTGCAGGTGGGAATGCTGCACTCTGAAAGTATCTCCTTTCATGTTCTACCTGGACTCTCTCACGCCCTCTTGCTAGGTCTGCCCTGGCTCCAGAGACATGCACCCGTGCTAGACTGGCAAACCGGAGAGGTCCTTCGCTGGGGACAAGACTGTCATAAAACCTGCCTGGTACCCGTCCATCCCGTCCGTCCCTCTCCTACCCCAGCTAATCTACCTGGACTTCCGATTCCTTATTGGTCTTATGCAGATGTCTTTAATAAAAAGGAGGCAGAGACATTACCACCACATAGACCATACGACTGTCCCATCGATCTGCTACCCGGTACTACTCCTCCCCGTGGGCGTATCTATCCTTTATCCGCTGCTGAGACCCGGTCAATGTCCGAATATATTGAGGAGAATCTGGCCAGAGGATTCATCCGGAAATCTACCTCCCCGGCGGGAGCAGGCTTCTTTTTCGTCAAAAAGAAGGACGGCTCTCTCCGTCCCTGTATAGACTATAGAGGCCTAAACCTGATCACGGTGAAGAATAAGTACCCCCTTCCGCTCATTCCAGAATTATTTGATCGTCTGAGGGGGGCTAGGATCTTCACCAAACTGGACCTTCGTGGGGCGTACAACCTGGTTCGTATTCGTCAGGGGGATGAATGGAAGACGGCATTCAACACCCGGGACGGCCACTATGAATACCTGGTAATGCCCTTTGGTCTCTGTAACGCTCCTGCCGTCTTTCAAGAGTTGGTCAATGACATCTTCCGGGACCTTCTCTACTCCTGCGTAGTGGTGTACCTGGACGACATCTTGGTCTTCTCTCCGGATCTCCAGACTCACCGGAGGGACGTTCGTCAGGTCCTGCTCAGGCTAAGGCAGAACCATCTCTACGCTAAATTTGAGAAGTGCCTCTTTGAGCAGACCTCGCTTCCGTTTCTGGGCTACATTATCTCTCAGACCGGCCTACAAATGGATCCTGAGAAACTGTCTGCCATCGAGAAATGGCCCCGACCGGAGGGGTTGAAGGCCATTCAGCGATTCCTGGGCTTCGCCAACTACTACCGCCTCTTCATACCACACTTCTCTTCCCGGACGGCCCCAATTTCTGCGCTCACCCGTAAAGGTACTAATCCCAAAGAGTGGCCACCCGAAGCAGAGGAGGCCTTTCTTTCCCTTAAACAGGCCTTCTCTTCCGCCCCGGTGCTGCATCGCCCAGATGGCAACAAGCAGTTCTTCCTGGAAGTTGACGCCTCCTCCTCTGGAGCCGGAGCGGTACTTCCTCAAAAATCATCTTCCGGGAGGATGGTAACTTGTGGCTTCTTCTCTAAACTCTTCTCCTCCTCTGAGCGCAACTATTCCATAGGAGACCGAGAGTTATTGGCCATCAAACTGGCATTGGAGGAGTGGCGTTACCTGCTCGAGGGGGCTCTTCACCCGGTAATAATTTACACTGACCACAAGAACTTGGCTTACCTCCAGCATGCCCAGAGACTTAACCCGCGCCAAGCCCGGTGGTCCTTGTTTTTTGCTCGTTTTGATTTTGTCCTTCATTTTCGCCCGGCTGACAAAAACGTCAAGGCGGACGCCTTGTCTCGATCCTTTCTGGTGTCTGATCTCGAGGAGGATCCGAAACATATCATCGATCCCGCCAGAGTAATGCAGGTGGCTCCCGTGAGTCTAAATCGTCTTCCTCCTGGTAAGACGTTCGTACCAGTACCTGATCGGGAGAAGATCCTACACTGGGGTCATTCGTCTAAACTAGCTGGCCACGCCGGTCAGAAAAAGACCCTCCAGCTTATTACCCGGCACTACTGGTGGCCTAACCTGCACAAGGATGTAATAGACTTTGTTTCTGCCTGTGTGTCCTGCGCCCGCAACAAAGTTCCGAGACACCTGCCGGCCGGCCGCCTCCTACCTCTGCCAGTACCTGCTGCCCCCTGGCAGCATATAGCGATGGACTTCATTACTGATCTGCCCGTCTCTGCCGGTTGTACGGTCATTTGGGTGGTCGCTGACCGCTTCTCCAAGATGGCTCACTTCATTCCACTGCCAGGTCTTCCGTCTGCACCCGAGCTGGCTAAAGACTTTATCCGCCACATCTTCCGTCTTCATGGCCTGCCCCGTCACATCGTGTCGGATCGTGGGGTACAGTTCACTTCCCGTTTCTGGAGAGCCACTTGTAAATTGCTGGACGTCACCCTGGACTTCTCCTCCGCTTACCACCCACAGTCTAATGGTCAAGTGGAGCGGATCAATCAGAACCTGACCAGTTACCTTCGGCACTTCGTTAATGCCCACCATTCTGACTGGGTGGATCTCCTGCCATGGGCCGAATTCTCGTACAACAATCACGAGAGCGAGTCTTCCTCCAAATCCCCGTTTTTTGTAGTCTACGGTCAGCATCCTCGGATCCCGTTTCCCGTCTCCACCTCGGCGGACAATCCGGCTGCGGAATCTCTTGTTAACAAATTTTCCTCCATATGGGAGAGTACCCGGTCCGCACTCCTTCTGTCATCCGAGCGTATGAAAAGACACGCTGACAAAAAACGTCTGGACCCTCCTCAATTCCGCCCTGGGGATAAAGTCTGGCTCTCGTCCAAATATGTCCGGCTCAAGATCCCTTCCTATAAGTTAGGGCCTCGGTTCATCGGCCCACTGGAGGTCATCAGTCAGATCAACCCGGTGGCCTATAAATTGAAACTCCCGGCCAACTTACGGATCCCTAACTCCTTCCATGTATCTCTCCTCAAACCTGTGGTACTTAACTCTTTTTCCAAGTCTACAGGTACGCCTCCTGCTCCGGTTTCTGCTGAGGACGAGTTTGAGGTAGAGAACATTCTTGCCACCAAAAGGGTAAGAGGAAAGACCTTTTTTCTGGTAGATTGGAAGGGGTTTGGTCCTGAGGAGAGAACGTGGGAGCCCCGGGAGAACATCCATGCCCCTCTCATCCTAGCTAAATTTCTGTCTGGCCTAAAAAAGGGGGGGCCTAAAGGGGGGGGTACTGTAGTGCCGGCATCCCTGCCCTCTGCTAGGCAGGGACGCTGCTCCCCTCACCGCTCTGCTCCGTGCCCGGCTTCCTTCCCCCGCTCTGCTGTCAGCGCGCGCTCCGTCCCGGCGTCCTCCTCCTGCTCTGCTCTCAGCGCGCGCTCCTTCCCGGCCCCTGTGCTTAGGGCGCGCGCGCGCTCCCCTCCTCTTAAAGGGGCCGCGCGCGCCGCCCTAAAGAGTCCCCGGCCAATGGCCGGAGGACTTCATCATATATAAGGCACCTCCTCCAAAATGGAGGTGCCCGAGCAATGTTGTTTGCACCTGTGTCTCACCTGTGCTTCAGCCCTCAGGTCCCGTTGCCAGTTACCTGCCAGTTACCTGCCAGTTTCCTGCCAGTTTCCTGCTAGTTACCTGCCTGATTCCTGCCTGAATACTTGTTACCTGCCTGCCTGCCTGAGGTCCGACGGTCTGCCTTACAACTCCGGTCAGTCTGTCTAAGGACCAACTTGTCCGCTCACCTGGGAGCGCACATCAGCTACCTGCCTGCTTGCCTGAGGTCCGACGGTCTGCCTTACAACTCCGGTCAGTCTGTCTATGGACCAGCTTGCCCGCTCACCTGGGAGCGCTTCTCCGCTACCTACCTGCTTGCCAGCCCGGAGGCTCCGTTGTCACGTGCTGTGACCACCAGCTATCTCAGAGACTCTTGCCCGCTCACCTGGGAGCGCATCTCCGTTACCTGCCTGCTTGCCAGCCCGGAGGTCCCGTTGTCACGTGCGGTGACCACCAGCTATTCCAGTGACTCTTGCCCGCTCACCTGGGAGCGCTTCTCCGTTACCTACCTGCCTGCCAGCCCGGAGGTTCTGCCGTCACGTGCCGTGACCACCTGCTATTCCAGAGACTCTCGCTTGCTCACCTGGGAGCACACATCTACCATCTGCCTGCTAGCCTACCCGGAGGCTCTGCCATCACAGGTCGTACCTACCCCTTACCCAGAGACTGCCCTGATCACTTGCCGTAACTCCCTGTCCGTTCATCCAGAGACTGCCACCCGCTCCCTTACAAGGGCCGCCCCCTTGTATAGTAGCTCAGAGGTTCCGCCTCCCGGACCCGTTACACTTTATACAGTATAATGTGCCCCACATAGTCCTCCATACAGTATAATGGGTCCCACATAGTCCTACATACAGTATAATGTGCCCCATATAGTCCTCCATAGAGTATAATGTGCCCCACATAGTCCTCCATTCAGTATAATCTGCCCCACATAGTCCTCCATACAGTATAATCTGCCCCACATAGTTCTCCATACAGTATAATGTGCCCCACATAGTCCTCCATACAGTATAATGGGCCCCATACAGTCCTACATACAGTATAAAGTGCTCCACATAGTCCTACATACAGTATAATGTGCCTCACATAGTTCTACTTACAGTATAATGTGCCCCACATAGTCCTATATGCAGTATAATGTGCCCCACATAGTCCTACATACAGTATAATGTGCCCCACATAGTCCTACATATAGTAAATTGTGCCCCACATAGTCTTACATACAGTATGTGCCCCACATAGTCCTACATACAGTAAAATGTGCCCCACATAATCTTACATACAGTATGTGCCCCACATAGTCCTACATACAGTAAAATGTGTCCAACATAGTCCAACATACAGTATAATGTGCCCCACATAGTCCTCCATACAGTATAATGTGCCCCACATAGTCCTACATACAGTATAATGTGCCCCACATAGTCCTCCATACAGTATAATGGCCCCCACACAATCCTCCATACAGTATAATATGCCCCACATAGTCCTACATACAGTATAATGTGCCCCACATAGTCCTCCATACAGTATAATGTGCCCCACATAGTCCTCCATAAAGAATAATGGATCCCACATAGTCCTACATACAGTATAATTGCAATCATTTTCAGGAAGAAACTGAGTATTATCTGACAGAATTGCAGGGGTGCCAATAATTTTGGCCACCACTGTACAGTATAATGTGCCCCACATAGTCCTACAAACAGTATAATGTGCTCCACATAGTCCTATATACAGTATAATGTGCTCCACATAGTCCTATATACAGTATAATGTGCCCCACATAGTCCTACAAATAGTATAATATGCTCCACATAGTCCTATATACAGTATAATGTGCTCCACATAGTCCTACATACAGTATAATGTGCTCCACATAGTCCTACATACAGTATAATGTGCCCCACATAATCCCTAGCATTGAGGGCCAAATATAATCATCCTGAGGGCCAGATTTGGAGTATGGTCTAATGGCTTCATCTAGATCTTTGCTGCATGGCCCTGCCAGTAAAATCTGATATGATGTAACCTCAATTGTCCTGATTTTAATGGACCAATTCTAATTGAGATCTAAAACGAGGATTCAGCTTTGACTGAATTGAGAGTGGCTCACTGAAAATATAACGACGTCAATCAAAAAAGGGCCCAAGAACAAGGCCAAAATCTCCATGCTTTGCAATTAAATCCAGTGAGAAACCTAATGCAGGTAATCAATTGAGAGCTGTAGTATTTCCAAAGGGAATATAGTGGATCGAGCTTATAAACAGTGACATCTAAACTACACACTTCAACACTTCTTTCCTTTTGGTAAAAGATGAATTAGAAATCATAAAAGTAAACCTTCCCTGTCCGCACGTCATTGCCAATGTTCAAATCAGGAACGTCGTGTTCAGCCAGTTAGATAAATGCTGAAAGATTCTACCACAAAAACAGTGAAAAAATGCTTAAAAAAGCTTCAGGTAATGGCCCAAACTGTCTGTGACCTTTGCCTTTTCCCTAACCTTTAGCTTCAATTTTGCCAAAATTCTTGAGATTTACGAGTGAACCCTTTCATGAAAACTCCTGAAAAAGTACATATCCATTCTAAGTTTTACATGCTGTTTCCCTAGTTTTGGAATACTGTCTTTTAGAATATGTAAAAAAAAAAAAAGCAACGATTTAGGTATTTTATCTACCTGTAAAGTATGCTGCTTTCAGCTGTCATTGGCTTGTATACCAGTTTGCTAATGAGTTTTAAGTACATAGAGCAGAGGAATTTTAACCTATGATAAGATATCCATCAAAACAGATGGCATGGTGCCAGAAAAAACATACAAGAATTTACCTTGAAAAAAGCAACTTTTTTAGCCATAGGCTGAACAAAAAGTAAATGCACCCTCAGGCGACGGAGGGCAAGACTTGTTACACGTGTGCGGTGTCATCAGAGGCAGAGATAACATCATCATGGGGGTACGTGGATGATGGTAAATCAGCTTTGAAGAGCTGAAAATCATGGGCTTGTTTCTCTAGGAAACAAATGAGGTCTCAGTACAGGCATGATTTATATTTGGCATTTACACTAGTTTGCTGGATGAATAACCACGTATGTGGATGTGGACTATGGAATTTCACTTGGTTGAGCGATGATTATTGTAAAGATGCAGGAATTAAAGTTTAATGAAAATTGGAAATTAACTTTATTTTAATATCTTCAATTAATTACTTAGATAAAGCTGCTTTCCCGGGAAAATTATTCCATTTATCAACTATTCACGTCTGATCTTTGGGGGTCCCACATCTGGAGCCACCACAAATCACTAAAATGTAGGGTCCCAAACACCCCTTCCTCCTGATATAGAGCTGCATCATCACTGTCGCTCCACTCATATCTATGAGACAGACAGGAATAGTTAAGCGCTCTCTTCGGCCATCTCTTTAAATCCCACAGGCATAAGGTGTTATGATCTGCAACAAGAACTAAGGAAAGATAGGGGAAAGCTGTCCCTACAGTAAGACTAAGCTGAATCCCTACGATGTAGCGGGCTGCCTGTTCCTTGTGAACAGACCCGCCTTTGTCCTCGGCTAGTCTGAACGAAGACCTATAGAAATGAGGGAGGGGTCCCTAAAAGTACTAAGGACTGGGACAAAAATGGGACACCTCCTAAACAGAAGTTGTTGCAGAACACAAAAGACAAACTGACAAAAAGTACTAGAGGTCCAAGAGGACCAAGCGAACTGACAGAAATAGGCACCGAAGCACAAGGCTAGCAAAACAGTCAAACAACACTGAAGTCCAGCAAAACCAGAAGGGCGGAGCTGGAATATATAGGCAGATTGTCACGTGACCGCAAAACACAAGATAGAAAAAACTAACAGGAGGGTTCTAACATAAGGTGAGTTAATAACACCTGACCTGCGGCACCAAATGACGGCTGTGAGGAGTTGCCCACTTACTAAAGAGTATGATACTTTTCCAGCAACGGACCACCATTTTTGTCAATATTATTATTGTGTATTATTAGTGATTTACTTGCCCCCCACAGGGGGTCTTACATGTAGTCTCAGATGAAGGCTTCTAGAATATTCTTCATTGTTTTAGGGAACAGTGAATGTTTAAGGGGGAGGGTGTGATCACTTCTGACCTGGTAGGGGACTGATCCCAGTGAAAAAAGGAGAGACATGTTTTAGATATAGTTGTGTGGAAGGATTGAAGGAAGAGATGGAGACCGTAGACTTGGAAGGATGAATGGATAAACATGTTACCATTATGGATTATGTCGTTTGGATTTACACTTTCTTGAAAGAACTGCTGCTACTGGATACCTGTGCTTTCATAGTTTCATCTGCCGTCTAGAGGATCATGGACTGTGGCTACAGACTATACTGGCTGGAGATACGAAATCTGTGGGCCAACCAAAAGTTGGGAGACAGTGAGTATGGCCTTATACAAAGCCAGTGGAATTACTGAACCCAGATTGGGAACTTGAGGACTGAGACAACTGCATTTTGGCCATTTACCTGGAATTACTTTATTACCATGGCTGTGATCAATAAAATATTGTTGCATCGTTAACCTGCCTAGGTGATTACTTACAACCCACAACCTCAGATCTCTACAAGTGGTGGCAGCAGTGGGATCACCTATCTCTGGACAACATACCAGGGAAAGTTACTGAGAGGTGACTTGGCAGAAGAAATGGCAGACTCCATCTACAAGAGGCTCAAGAAAGAGGAGCTGAGAGCCCTTTGCTCTGAGAGAGAACTAGAGTGGTTGCCGGAGGACAATCAGGCGACACTAATGCAACGCTTGGACGATTGGGACCAGGAACAAACACATGAGGAGGTCATTTCAGACGTGGATGAGGGACAACAGCCCAGGGCTGTCATCCAGATGGTGGAGGATCGACCGACTGAGTTGAGGCGGATGCTGGACGCGCTATGAGATCGGGCTACGGAGATAGAGCGGGCGGCAGTGTTAAGCAAATATCTGGGTGTGCATGTAACAGTACCCCAACCCGCCCCATTGCAGAGGACAGTGGATAACAGGAGAGAGGGGCCCGCATCTTTCAGGTACCGGGATATACCACAGTTCAATGAGGACACCTCAGATATTGATGAACAACTCCGGTTATTTGAGAACCTCTGTATGCTGCATGAGGTATCAGTCACTGACTGGCCCAGATTTTTGAGTGTTAGCCTGACCGGAAAAGCAAGAGAAGTTTTTAATAACTTGTCTTCTGGGGATCAGAGATGTTACTCTACCATTCGCAGTGCATTACTAGAGAGGTATGCCATAACACCAGAAACCTACCGGAGGAAGTTTTGGGAGACTGACAAGTCCGCTGCACACACACATCAGGAGTTTGCCAACACACTACGTACGGCATGCACTCAGTGGATAGAAGGACTGAGGGCTCAGGAAGCAGAACATGTAATGTCCAAACTCCCAGGTAATTTAAAAGAATGGGTGGCTGATAGAAAACCACTCAGCCTGGATGAGGCTGCAAGATTGGCTGATGATTGGTCTACTAATCGACCAGGGCAATGTGGAAGTACCGCCCCAGTGAGTCAGGAACAGGATTTTACCGGGAGGCCATCGAGACCCATGGACCTGCCAGATGAGGAACTGCAGGGATTTTGGACTTCACAAAGAGGGGGAGGTTTCCCAAGCCCCCAAGTTCAGTCTGTGTTGGGGCGAGGAAGGCTTAACTGCCATAACTGTGGACGCATGGGGCATTTTGCCAGGGAATGCTGGGAACGTTCTAGCCCACATCACAACCTAGGACGAGGATTGGTGTGCCACTGGGCAAATGTCATAACCCAAAGCCAAAGACCGGTTCTCAATGCTTCAGCCGAGAGGGAGCGGCACTATCTGCAGACTAACCCCCCACCTGTGGTGAGTAATACACAAAATACAATTAACTGCTACCATGAAGGAATGTGACCTGGGGGAGGGAAATGACATCAGGGAGGAGGGCCAGGGACTTCGGGACACTGGTTCTACCATCACTCTGGTCAGCCCAGGTATTGTCTCCCCAGAACACTATCAGGCCGCCAAGTGACCATCCCCATAACTGGGTGTCAGCACTCTGGGGTTGGTCGCAATGGATACAAGTTTGGTTCTCATCGGGCACGTGTGGAGTTTCCCAGGACAAACTGGGGATCAGGGGGAGGACCCCGTGGAAGGGACAGACACCTGATCCAGCAAACTAAATACAGAGTCCTCGTCTCAGGCATTCCCCCATCGGGAAGTTGGCAGGATCTGAAAGACCATATGAGAGAAGCGGGAGATGTCTATTACACTGACGTATACCAGGGTGGAATGGGGACTGTGGAGTATATTCGAAAGGACGACATGCTTTGAGGAAACTGGATGATACAAAGTTTCGTTCTCATAAAGGCGAGACCTCTAACATTCGTGCCTGTGCTGAAAAAGTGGGGGAGGTATGTGAGGAGCTGCCCACTTACTAAAGACTATGATACTTTTCCAGCAACGGACCACCATTTTTGTCAATATTATTATTGTGTATTATTAGTGATTTACTTGTTATGTTTTATATAGTTCTGCTTACTTGTCAGTATGTAAGATTCACTTGTAAAATGTCCAGCATTCCGCTAATCTCATCTTTATCTCAGGAGTCCATTGTTTCAACAGCCAATAATCTCATTAGGTGAGTGTAGATTGAGACACAGTGGAGCCATCACCACAGGGGGTCTTACATGTAGTCTCAGATGAAGGCTTCTAGAATATTCTTCATTGTTTTAGGGAACAGTGAATGTTTAAGGGGGAGGGTGTGATCACTTCTGACCTGGGAGGGGACTGATCCCAGTGAAAAAAGGAGAGACATGTTTTAGATATAGTTGTGTGGAAGGATTGAAGGAAGAGGATAGAGACCATAGACTTGGAAGGATGAATGGATAAACATGTTAACATTATGGATTATGTCGTTTTTATTTACACTTTCTTGAAAGGACTGCTGCTACTGGATACCTGTGCTTTCATTGTTTTATCTGCTGTCTAGAGGATCATGGACTGTGGCTACAGACTATAATGGCTGGAGATACAAAATCTATGGGCCAACCAAAAGTTGGGAGACAGTGAGTATGGCCTTATACAAAGCCAGTGGAACTACTGAACCCAGATTGGGAACTTGGGGACTGAGAGAACAGTATTTTGGCCATTTACCTGGAATTGCTTTATTACCATGGCTGTGATCAATAAAATATTGTTGCATCATTAACATGCCTAGGTGATTACTTACAACCCATAACCTCAGATCTCTACAATGGCCAATAAGTAAATATTCACTTGTCTGCAGTTGTTTGGTAGCTGGTTAACACACACATCACACTTAACCTTTGTTATCGGCAGCACAAGTCCTGTTTACACAGGACAATCCACTGTTGATAACTATAATGTTTTGTGAAGCACAAATGATCATTTCACCCAACAAACAAGCATTTTGATCATTCATCTGGTGATCGGCAGCATGTTTAGATTGCAAGATTATTGTGAAACGAGCGTTCCTGTATGCACTTATTCACGATAATCTTGCAGTATAAATAGACCCATAGAGTGTTATCTGCATCATTCAGTTCTGACCGCATCAAGGAGGAATAGGGGATTTGGACTTTCATACTAGTGGAAGTTCTAGCTATCAGAAAATTATCTCCTATCCTGTTTGGATAGTCAATTAATATATTTTGTGTGGAAAATCTCAAACTTTAAGGATCTTCCAAGAACAACATCATAGATTTTCTCATAAAGCCTCTGTTCAGATTAGTGTTATGACTTCTGTTTATAATGCAAAAACCACTAAGGTGGATCTGTTCTTAAATTGATAGCAACAACTTAAACTAGGGTCCATCAGGTTTGCGCTATTTCCTCTGATAGAACTAAATGTTCCACTTGGCAGAATTTGCACAAACTTTATAGAGTGGTGGAGGGGAAACAGCCAGAAGAGTCTTAAAGAATGTTCCAACGTTGCATTTTTGCCGCGTTTTTTTTTTCTCCCATGAAAAACACAGAATTCTCATGCACATGTTGCTGTTTTTTTTCATTGCAGATCTGAAGCAGTTTCACATCTGCAGCATGTCAACTCTTTCAGCATTTGTGCAGCATTTTTCATCCTTTCTAATGAATGCATCAAAAATGCATGCAAAAGCACACTTTATTATGTAGTGTTTTTCCTGACCAGAGACACATTTTTGATGCAGAAATGTCTGTGCCCTTACCCTTACCTGCCCCAAGTCTTTTTTTTAACAATGGACAGTCAACTAGCATATACAGAGAATATTTGCTTAGCAGATCCCACTAAAAAAGTGAAGCTGGTGATCTAATGCACGTTCTTTCATTGGCTTTAGGTTAAGAGTCCATTTCAAATGCCCACATTTATCTTGTTATTATCTATAAGATGACATTCAGGCTAGGAAGGGACTTGGAAGAGTGTTCTTCAATGAGATCACTGATCCCTACTGTCTTACATTTCTACAGAAACTTTTACAGATATTTGATGTGAACAGCTCACAGTGTAACTCGGCCCTCCTAACGTTTTGTGCTCCTATAAACCTAAGACCCCATAAGTCGCCTTCTATTCCACATGATAGACTTTCTTTGGAGACTGTTAAGAATTTAACCATAAGCACTTAAAAAGCCATGCCTGCCTAGCCCTTCACTCATCTCAGCCCTTTGAAGCTCAGGTTGTCAGCTTTTCTGTGTCATCACCACCCTCTCAATGATGGACATTCTCTTGACCTTATACTCACCTATATTTGCCAGCGTCCCATTCTCCCTTGACTCTCCCTTTCTCATCACCGGATATCCCATTAGGTAATTAGATGCTGAAAGAGTCTGGGTGATTGTATAACTAATACATTCAAAGAGAATTGCCGGAAATATCAGTAAAGTCACAAGTCATAAACTCATATGGATTATGATGAACCTTTTAGTGCAGTCGCCAAAATGGCAGCTCTCATCTAAACATAATGGAATAATATCCAGGGATGCCAACGCGTTTGTGACAATGATTTATTTCCCTGGCAGCTTGGGTAGTTGTACGCTACATTATATCACGCTGGATACATTTAAGAAATATGAATATAATCTCATCTCAACGATCTAATTTAAGATTGATGGGAAATGCTTCTAAGCATGTAAAAAATAATACTCTGCTAGGTTATAATGTTTTCTACCCAAAAGTGGTATTGCTTTACCATTCTGCAAACCAGCAGCCAAGGGAAGGAGAGCTGACACTATATGAAGACACCTATGCTATCAACTTTTTAGGACAGTTCTGTTTCAAGAGGTTGTCCACTACAGAAAATAATGCCCCCCAGCAATTTAAACAGTAGAAAGAAATCTTTTTGTAAATACCTTCCATTGTCATTTTTGCCTGTCTTTGACCGCTCACTGGGCATCCCGTGACCCCGGCTGCAGCCTGCTCTGACATCCGCTGATGTCAAGTTCTGGGAACCCAGAGGTGTGACCCAGTGACACGCACCCCCCTGATTGACTGGGCTCTGGGCACCACACATCACAGCCCAGTATCCAGCTTGCGCTTTCCCTCTTTCTCTCCTCTTCATTGGCCGTAAGTGCGAGCTGGATGCTGGGCTGTGTTGTGCGGTGAAACCCACCCCACAGCCCAGTCAATCGGGGAGGGGGTCACTGGGTCACGCCTCTGGGTTCCCGAAACTTGACGTGACATCAGCGGATGTCATAGGAGGCTGCCGCCGGGGTCACATGATGCCCAGTAAGTGGTCAGCAATAGTGCAGCTCACAGGCAAAATTGACAATGGAAGATATTGCAGGAAAGAAAAAGGATTCAGCTTCACTAGCTAAAATCTTCAAATCTTTATTTAGTCCATTAAAACATAAAACAGTGGTTATGACTAATTAATAGCATGCACTTGGTTTCCACCCAAGTGCATGCTATTAATTGGTCATAACCACTGCTTTATGTTTTAATGGATTAAATAAAGATTTGAAGATTTTAGCTAGTGAAGTTGGATCCTTTCTCTTACCTAAATGCTGCAAACCACGTCTGGCAGGGATGTTGTTCCGAGCTTCACTCCATGGATTCCATGGCGCATCTCTGAGGGTGAGTTGAATACCATTTTTTCTTTGTGCAATGGAAGGTATTGACAAAAATACTTCTTTCTACTGTTTAAATCGATGGGGGGCATTATTTATTGTAGTGGACAACCTCTTTAACGACTGCTGTAACGCATTTTCATGGCGGCAGTTAAGGGTACTTATTTCTCAGCGCCGATATTTCAAAGGCGCTGAGGAATAACAGTGTAGCACCCCCCAGCGTCGAAAATTCTCCATGGTCTCAGCTACCCCCGAGAACATGATCAGGGACAGTTTTTACGGGCTCTCCAAACCTGACATGGCGTCCGCTCTCCATTCCAGCCAATTTTGAATTCAAAAAGTTAAACGGTGCTCCTTCCCTTCTGAACCCTGCCGTGCGCCCCAAACAGTGGGTTTCCCCCATATATGGGGTATCGGCGTACTCAGAAGAAATTGAACAACAAATTTTGTGTTCTATTTCTCTTGTTACCCTTGTGAAAATAAAAAAAAATTGGGTCTAAAGTAACATTTTTGTGAAAAAAAGTTAAATGTTCATTTTTTTCCTTCCACATTGTTTTAATTCCCGTGATGCATCTAAAGGGTTAATAAACTTCTTGAATGTGGTTTTGAGCACCTTGAGGGGTGCAGTTTTTAGAATGGTGTCATTTTAGGGTATTTTCTGTCATATAGACCCATCAAAGTTACTTCAAATGTGATGTGGTCCCTAAAAAAATGGTTTTGTAAATTTTGTTGAAAAAAATGAGAAATCGCTGGTCAACTTTTAACCCTTATAACTTCCTAAAAAAAAGTTGTTTCAAAAATTGTGCTGATGTAAAGTAGACATGTGGGAAATGTTATTAATGAACTATTTTGTGTGACATATCTCTCTGATTTAAGAGCCTAGGAATTCAAAGTTTGAAAATTGCAAAATTTTCTAAATTTTCGCCAAATGTCCATTTTTTCACAACTAAACACAAGTGATATCGAAGAAATTTTATCACTATCATGAGGGACAATATGTCACGAAAAAAAAATCTCAGAATCAGTGGGATCTGTTGAAGCGTTCCAGAGTTATTACCTCATAAAGTGACAGTGGTCAGAATTGTAAAATTTGGCTTGGTCATTAAGGACATAATTGGCTTGGTCACTAAGGGGTTAAAATCAGATTTTTTTTATTTTCTTTTTAATTTTTGGTATTGTTTTTTGTTTTTTGTATCATAATCTGTTTTAAAAATTAGAACTCTGTCAATTTTTACACTGACAACTGGGGCTTTTTACACTCCAGCTTCCTTTCAGGAAATTTACAGGTACATTAGCAGCACTGAACACACTCTGACCCTCTCTTTCAATTGAAGCATCTAATGAGCTAGTGCAAAGGTCATAGTGAAGGGAGGAGGAGGAAGTGAGCTGTAACATCACCTATTGTGATTGGTGGATTGTTTTATCAGTTGTGTGTAGAGGTGTTGCCTATCACTGTAATCCTGCCTGTGCTGAAAATGCTTCCTGAAACAATGTCAAGTACAAGTCACTTTTTTATTGTCATGTTCCAGGAACCATAACTTTTTATGTGTATGATGACATAGTCATATGTTTTTTTGTCAATGGCATAATTTTTGGGTATATATCTATCTATATAATTGTCTTATCGCGTCTGTCTGTCAGTCTTTCTGTCTTTCTGTCTGTCTGTCTATCTGTCCAGGAAATCCCGGGTCGCTGATTGGTCCGGCCGCGGCCAATCAGCAACACGGCATTTCAGAAAAACATGGCGGCCATTAGCGGCTCATGTGCGGCACGGAGGTCAGCGGCGATGCAGCCTGGAGATGCAGCCGGCTGCTCGCAGCATAAGTCCCCCGACCGCAGGCGCCGCTGACCTACATGCGGCTATCGTCGGAAGATCAGCGGCTACGGCCGCTTATCTCCCGAGGACAAGTGTGACGCCCCTCCCCTCCTCTCCCCTCCCCTCCTCTCCTTCTGTCCCTCCCCCCCGCTCGATCAGGACCCCGGCACCCGGCGTCATACTTACCCCTACCCGTGCCTGTGCAGCAGCTCCTGTGTCTTCCGCTGATGCTCTGTGACGTCTCAGGTCATAGGGCGCAGTGACGTCTTTACACCGTGCTGTGTCCTGACCGATCACAGCGCACAGCGGGAAGATGCCGGCTACGCTGGAGTCCAGAGAAGCAGTGAGGTGAGTATTGGATTTTTTTTTTTGTATGGGGCCATAGGGGACCTGCATGGGGCATTATGGGGGGATGTGACATCCTGCATGGGGTATTATATAGGGGGGATGTGACAGCCTGCATGGGGCACTATGGAGAGATGTGACATCCTGCATGGGGTATTATATAGGGGGGATGTGACAGCCTGCATGGGGCACTATGGAGAGATGTGACAGCCTGCATGGGGCACTATGGGGAGATGTGACATCCTGCATGGGGTATTATATAGGGGGGATGTGACATCCTGCATCGGGCACTATGGAGAGATGTGACATCCTGCATGGGGCACTATGGGGAGATGTGACAGCCTGCATGGGGCACTATGGAGAGATGTGACATCCTGCATGGGGTATTATATAGGGGGGATGTGACAGCCTGCATGGGGCACTATGGAGAGATGTGACATCCTGCATGGGGTATTATATAGGGGGGGTGTGACAGCCTGCATGGGGCACTATGGAGAGATGTGACATCCAGCATGGGGTATTATATAGGGGGGATGTGACATCCTGCATGGGGCACTATAGGGGGATGTGACATCCTGCATGGGGTATTATATAGGGGGGATGTGACTTCCTGCATGGGGCATTATATAGGGGGGATGTGACATCCTGCATGGGGTATTATATACGGGGGATGTGACATCCTGCATGGGGTATTATATGCATGCGGTATTATATACGGGGGATGTGACATCCTGCATGGGGTATTATATAGGGGGGATGTGACTTCCTGCATGGGGCATTATAAGGGAGGGGGATGTGACATCCTGCATGGGGTATTATAAAGGAGGGTCGGGAGACATATGCTAGAATACCTGATGCGTTAGAATCGGGCCACCATCTAGTAACTTAATAAACTTTACCTTTATAGGAAGAAATATAAACAATACAACAATTCAGCCTCAGTTTTTTTTGCGTTGTGAATTCTGTGCTACACAAATAAAGCATTAACTTTATTCTGTGCGTCAGAATGAATAGGAGATACCAAATTTATATAGTTTTATTTATTTTGTACATTACACCCTCTGAAAAAAAATCATTTGTTTTGGGAACGCCATATTCTGAGAGCCTTAAGTTTCACAATTGTTCGTCAGTGGACCTGTATAAGGGCTTATTTTTTACATGACAAACTGGCAGTTCAGAACATGATGCCACCTCATCTGTCCCCTGTTTCACAAAGTTTCACTATATGTACATATACTCATGGCCGGCGTTAAAGCCAGGCAAACCAGGCATGTGCCTAGGGCCCTCACTCTCCCAGGGGCCCCCAGCCAGTGGCCTGCCGCTATTAGTGGCACACCACATGGCCACTATGGGCCCGTGAGTCAGATGGGCCCGGCGCCAGCGCCGGCTCCCCCTCCCCCCACATCGCGCATTCAACCGTATCGGCATCAGATGCCGATACAGATGAAAGCAATGATGGAAGCGAGAGCGTCAGGTGATGCTCCCTCTCCCATCATTCCCCTTCTGCGTCTGACGTCTGACACAGCGGGCGCGATGACATCATTTCATTGTGCGCTGGCCAGTAGAGCCGATGAGGCACGCTGCAGAGACTGGGGGAACGAGGAGAGGTAAGTATTGTATTTATTTATTTTTTAAATCCGTGAGTACGAGGTGGCCATAATACTGAAGGACTACATTATACTATATGGGGGCTACATTATATTATATTGGGCTGCATTATGCTATATGGGGTTTGAATCATACTCTGGGGCTGCATTATACTCTATGGGGGCTGCATTATACTCTGTGGGGGCTGCATTATACTTTATGGAGGCAGCATTATACTATATGGGGGCTATATTATACTCTATGGGGCTGCATGATACTCTGTGGGGGCTGCATGATACTCTGAGGGGGTTACATAATACTCTATGGGGGCTGCATGGTACTCTATGGGTGCTGCAAGATACTATATGGGGGCTTCATGATAATCTATGGGGGCTGCAAGATACTCTCTGGGGGCTGCTGGATACTCTATGGGGGCTACATTATACTCTATGGGGGCTACATTATACTCTATGGGCGGCATTATACTTTGTGGGGTGGCATTATATTCTATCAAGGACTATAGGCTGTGTATTATACTGTATATAATATATGGAGGCTGCATTATACTGTATCGAGGACTATGGGGTACATTATACTATGTGTACTATATGGGGCTGCATTATACTGTATAATGAGGACTATGGTGTGCATTATACTGTATAGAGGACTATGGGGAGTGCATTATACTGTATGGAGGACTATGGGTAATGCATTATACTGTATGGAGGAATATGGGTAATGCATTATACTATATGAAGGACAATGGGGTGCAATATACTATGGGGAGTGCACTGTACTATATGGAGGACTATGGGATGCATTATACTATATTGAGGACTAATGGGAGTGTATATTATATTAAACTAGCAAAATGCTGCCTACTCATCGAGTGATTGGATTGTTTATGCCGGAACAAAGATCCTTGTTCTCAGCAGCACATCGCCCGGTGAAAACTGCAGATTTGCTGCTGATAACATGATGCTGTATGGGGACAGATTGATCTACTAGTGATCGTTCTGTGCCCATCATTTTTCCTCAGTCGGTGTCAAGAGGCCGAGAAACAAGCGTCGAACGACTTCAATATTGTCGATTACGCTCGTTTAACGGCGTGAACTCAGTGCATGTAAATACAAGCGAAATGTTTCTGTGTGATGGTACAATATGTGAGCATTTGGGGCCCCACTTTAAACTTTTGCCCAGGGCCCCACTTTGTCTAAAACCGTCCCTGCATATACTATGGTGTTGAGATGAAGCTATAGCAATTTCTGGAAAACCAATATTTTTTTGCGCAACTGGGCACTATTCAACCTACAGTGTCACCTACAGGTAGACCTGCCTGAGCCTGCAGAAGGCGTACAGGCACATATGGCTGTGCACATACATGGTGATGGTATGCTGCAGTGACATCACTGAATTATGGGTGACTCACACTCGGAGGAGGCATATTCTCCAGAAAGGCTTTGTTGTCGAACCAATAATTGAGCGGCTTTAGCCTTGTAATTACTGACAAGAGCAGGAAAAAAAATGAGAGACTAATGACTGGAATCCATGTACATAACCAGAGACTTGTGAGACCTCTATGTTTTTATTTGTACTGCTAGCCCCAGAGGCAAGGCGTAAAAAGATGTTACAGACATTGTCCAGATCAATATTTATGGGCTGGAAGCAAGAATTCAGCCAATTAAGCAGATCACGTGGGTCGGCTGAAGGCTCCTGGTGCAAAATTTGAACTCTGTAGTAACATGTTGATTAC
Organism: Phyllobates terribilis; assembly: GCF_046119375.1. Classification (NCBI taxonomy): domain Eukaryota; kingdom Metazoa; phylum Chordata; class Amphibia; order Anura; family Dendrobatidae; genus Phyllobates; species Phyllobates terribilis. The sequence goes on from NW_027362767.1 coordinate 43,555,767, forward strand.
AGACAACGGGACTGAGAGGGTTAAACAACCAAGGTAAATTACACACAGTTTGTTGTAAGGCCTCAGGGAACGTCCTCTGTAAGTACTGTGCTATATATACTGTACTGTAAGCCATTATGGTGCTCATCTATGGGGCTCGGCAGAACAGCTGACTCTTTACAGTATATAAACCTTTCAGGCCTTTCCTCAGTAGGTTTGTTATGAAGTTAAAAAAATCCTACCACAACCTACCTGAGCAGGTCCAAGTCAAAGTGGACAAGTGGGAAAAAAAATTAAAAGTTGGCTAAAACTCAATAGACATATTTTTAGGAAACCACCAAGTAAGAGTATTCAACAGTTTCTGTCACTCCCATACATACACCTCATTGAACTCAGATAACCGGGACATTTTCTAATCCAAAAAATGAGTTGTGGTTTGTGATCCTGGCAGTAAATAAAGGGGTGATCATGTTTGTGCAAGTAATTCTTCATTGACCTCCAACTCTCCCAAAACAGTCCTGTTTTTGGAATCATCAATGGTCCTTAAAAATTGGAGTCTTACAGCTGCTATTGTGTATGGGGAAAGAATGCGCTAAAGAGGAAAAGTAGAATGCAGAGCGAACATGATTAAAGGATTATTATCCTCTTATAAAACAATAGCAAATCATTAGGATATGCCATCACTCTGATTGGTGGAAGTCTGACGACAAAACCCCCAATGATCTTGAGAATAAAGCGGCTGAAGTATTGATTTAGCACTGTTTCCCATTCATTGTGACACATCCATCACCTTTCAGGGGAACACATTGCTAAATCAGCGCTGTGGTCCTTTCATCTCAGGATCACCGGGGGTCTCGGAGATCAGAGATCTCTTACCCCCATCATAAAGTGATAGAATATCCAAGCAACAAACTATCACTTTCTATAACAATACCCCATAATACATAATAGAGCTCACTTAGTAGACAAGTGCATGAAGCACAATGGACTACACATTAGTTGATATGCATCTTAAAATGGTGTTTTCCAATTTTGGAAAACCCCAATCCTCCGTGTATAGTTTATTTAAAAATAAACAAAAACTTTTTTTCACTCACCCTCCCCAGGTCCACTGCTGAGTCTCCGCTGCTCCTGGTATCGGTTATTGTCTGCAGTGCTGGCGTCACGTCTGCAGAGCTGCAGCTAATAACTGAGCTCAGCGACTCTGACCAAAGAGTTGGTACGAGACACTCAAAGCTACTGAACTCATTGATTGGCTGCAGCGCTGTCGATGTGACATCAGCACTGCAGACAACACAGAGAGGAGCGACGGAGACTCAGCACTGGACCCAGGGAGGGTGAGCAAAGTAGTGAATGGCACTGATCAATCACGGATGATACTTTCAAAGTATATTATAATGCAATCACAATACTGTATCAGTGCTGAAGATTACCACCCGCTCTTCTCTTCTAGGGTTTCATATGGTTTCACTAACTAATCCTCAGCAAAGGAAAAGCTTCTCATAGTGTACAATTTAAAAAAAGATAATTCTCCCACCTGTCTCTTGGCTCAATTGATGTCCATGATCCAAAATCTCCACCTCCAACGGAGCTTACGTACTTTCAAAAATGTCACTCGTTCTCCATCCCAGAAGGGCATACAAGTGGCAAATCCAAACTTGTCAGCAATTCCTCTGTTAAAATAAAATGATCTCTGTGTCATCGCTGTGTACAATGTTTTACAATGCATGAATCCAAAAGCAAACACAGAAACTAATTATGATCCTATGGGGGATGATCACAAGAGCCAACATTTAACCTTTTCATACAAAAACACAAATGCTTTGGGGCTTTATTGCCTTTGCCTACATTTCCTCTGTACAGCTAAGTGGTAAAAGGTTTTTGGATTACAGGAAATTCTTATTTGCCTCTGCAGATATACCGCACAGAAGAGATTTCTTTTAGTGTCTTCACTATTTTTGTGTAATGAAAAGCAATACCACAAAACAAAAATATACTCCGGAAAAGCGGCACCGCAGCTGTACATAAAGCACAGGAATCCGGGCTGACTCCGACACGACACTCCTGACTCTTAACTAAAAACAGATTTTAAGCATGAATAGTCCTAAACTAATTGAAATCTTAGGAAAACTACACACCTGTGTTTGCACATCCCTCCCCTGTGCGCCTTGTCTTATGGCCAAGTGTATTTGCGAGTTTCTATCAAAAGATATTTGTCTCGTTCTTATTAAACTGCACCTGCTCACGAAAACGCAGCTTTTATACATTCACTAAAGCACTATAGGCAGAGGCGTAGAAATCATGGGCCCCCATAGCAGAAATCCTAATTGTCCCCCGTGCACCTCCAAGAAATAAAAAAATATTCAGCAGAATAGGCAGGGTCATGGGACATAAGTATAGTCACAGAAGGGCGTATCTCCCAACTTTTAAAGATAGAGACTTTTGAAGTCCCCTAGTGACAGTCCCCACAGTCTCACAACAAAGTATGACGGAACCCACAGTCTCACAATACATTATGACAGCCCCCACAGTCCCACAACATAGTATGACGGCCCCCACAGTCCCACAACAAAATGTGACGGCCCCCACTATCTCACAACACAGTATGACGGTATGATGGCCCCTACAGTCCCACAACACAGTATGACGGCCCCCACAGTCCCACAACAAAATGTGACGGCCCCCACTATCTCACAACACAGTATGACGGTATGATGGCCCCCACAGTCCCACAACACAGTATGATTGCTCCCACAGTCCGACAACACAGTATGACAGCCCCCACAGTCCCACAACACAGTATGACTACCCTCACAGTTCCCCAACACAGTATGATGGCCCCCACATTCCCTCAAAACAGTATGATATCCCCCACAGTCCCACAACACAGTATGACGGCTCCCACTGTCCCAAAACATAGTATGACGTCCCACAACACAGTATGACGGCCCCCACAGTCCCACAACACAGTATGACATCCCACAACACAGTGTTTCTTCAGAAAAAAGATACAGCTGGCAGCACTCCACACATGGGACGCTTGTCTCCACGGTCCAAGGAACCCACTTGGTGAACAACAGCAGTAGAGTAGGAAAAACAGACAGCATCCACTTCAGGGTGTCATAAGGATATAAACCTTTTTTATTCCGCCATGTCAAAAACACCACACAACGTTTCGACTCCAAGGAGTCTTTATCAACGTGCACTTGAAAAAAACACTTGGACCAATGTTATTTTATGGGGCTGTTCAGATAACTCTTTCTTTTCACATGGACCGAATGTCTACATGAAAAAAATTGCAGCATTCACTAGTCTCTTCTGTATTTCGGATGAAAATCACCCAATCAAGTCTGTATTTGGTCTTGTAAGCTATAATAACCGCTGATGTATAAAAATGAATGGCATACACTGATGAACTAGATGAAGAATTGTCCAATTTTTCTGGATGAAAACCAGGTGACTTGTTTTATATGTTTGTATGAACTTAGCTATAGGCTGAATTCAGACATCCTTATATCACGGTCTGAGTATGGACAGTGATGCGCTGACTGACCACCGGTCTCCTGACCTGAACTCAATAGTCCCATGAGCATATAGAAAGCTGTTGACTTTAAGTCAGGAGACCGAGGCATATCCATGCATTGCGGTCCATATTCTGATACAGTTAAACCTAATGTATGGCCTTTTAGGCTGGATTCACACTGAGCGGACATACTGCGGCTTTAGATTGCAGCAGCCCTGTGCTCCGGCTTTTGCACTATTTCTGTGCACAATCACTTAATATTGCAAGGAAAACAGCTGTTTCGCTTGCAAGATGGCACAGCCGATCATAATGGCCCTTTGGCTTTGCAGGTGAAAAATTAAATGAATGTGCATAGAAACAGCGGAAAGACTTCAATAGCACAAAACTGCTGTGGTTTAAAGCCATAGCATAACTGCTGCATGTGAATTCTGCCTTAAAGTGCCAGTGACAGGGATGCAGGTATAACTGGGTCTGTGGGAAACTCATGGGTGAGTTATATGAATGGGAGGAGGCTCAACAAGCAGAACAGTATGACTGACAGTAAACACATTGTATAATTTTTATTAAGTCGTGTCGTGAAAATCAATAAGATGTCATCATTTATAAATCTGTGAAGTGGAGAATGTTGCAGATTTTTAAGTGCAGATTACAGTAATAAATGCATATGCATTTTTAACGTGTTTTTAATGTGTTTCCACAGCGTATGTCCCGCGTATGTTACTCCATATATCATGCGAGTGTGCGATTTTTTTCTCGCCTAGCATACTTATGCAATGCGTTTTTAATATCATCTTTAACATACTATAATAATCTATGTAACTTAAAGCTAGTTTACAAAACTAATAAAGCATTCTTAGATACAGTTATAGATAGATAGATTATAGAAAGATATTAGATATATAATAGATAGATACAGTGGCAAAATACAGTGGTCAAAATTACTGTTATTGTGAACCGTTAAACAATTTGAAGATGAAATGATCTCTAAAAGACCTAAAGTTAAAGATGACACATTTCCTTTGTATTTTATGAAATATATATATATATACATATATATATATATATATATATATATATATATATATATATAAAGTACAGACCAAAAGTTTGGACACACCTTCTCATTTAAAGATTTTCTGTATTTTCATGACTATGAAAATTGTACATTCACACTGAAGGCATCAAAACTATGAATTAACACATGTGGAATTATATACTTAACAAAAAAGTGTGAAACAACTGAAAATATGTCTTATATTCTAGGTTCTTCAAAGTAGCCACCTTTTGCTTTGATGACTGCTTTGCACACTCTTGGCATTCTCTTGATGAGCTTCAAGAGGTAGTCACCGGAAATGGTTTTCACTTCACAGGTGTGCCCTGTCAGGTTTAATAAGTGGGATTTCTTGCCTTATAAATGGGGTTGGGACCAGCAGTTGTGTTATAGAAGTCTGGTGGATACACAGCTGATAGTCCTACTGAATAGACTGTTAGAATTTGTATTATGGCAAGAAAAAAGCAGCTAAGTAAAGAAAAACGAGTGGCCATCATTACTTTAAGAAACGAAGGTCAGTCCGAAAAATTGGGCAAACTTTGAAAGTGTCCCCAAGTGCAGTTGCAAAAACCATCAAGCGCTACAAAGAAACTGGTTCACATGAGGACCGCCCCAGGAAAGGAAGACCAAGAGTCACCTCTGCTTCTGAGGATAAGTTTATCCGAGTCACCAGCCTCAGAAATCGCAGTTTAACTGCAGCTCAGATTAGAGACCAGGTCAATGCCACACAGAGTTCTAGCAGCAGACACATCTCTTCAACAACTGTTGAGAGGAGACTTTGTGCAGCAGGCCTTCATGGTAAAATAGCTGCTAGGAAACCACTGCTAAGCACAGGTAACAAGCAGAAGAGACTTGTTTGAGCTAAAGAACACAGGGAATGGACATTAGACCAGTGGAAATCTGTGCTTTGGTCTGATGAGTCCAAATTTGAGATCTTTGGTTCCAACCACCGTGTCTTTGTACGACGCAGAAATGGTGAACGGATGGACTCTACATGCCTGGTTCCCACCGTGAAGCATGGAGGAGGAGGTGTGATGGTGTGGGGGTGCTTCGCTGGTGATACTGTTGGGGATTTATTCAAAATTGAAGGCATACTGAACCAGCATGGCTACCACAGCATCTTGCAGCGGCATGCTATTCCATCCAGTTTGCGTTTAGTTGTACCATCATTTATTTTTCAACAGTACAATGACCCCAAACACACCTCCAGGCTGTGTAAGGGCTATTTGACCAAGAACGAGAGTGATGGGGTGCTACGCCAGATGACCTGGCCTCCACAGTCACCAGACCTGAACCCAATCGAGATGGTTTGGGGTGAGCTGGACCGCAGAGTGAAGGCAAAAGGGCCAACAAGTGCTAAGCATCTCTGGGAACTCCTTCAAGATTGCTGGAAGACCATTTCCGGTGACTACCTCTTGAAGCTCATCAAGAGAATGCCAAGAGTGTGCAAAGCAGTCATCAAAGCAAAAGGTGGCTACTTTGAAGAACCCAAATATAAGACATATTTTCAATTGTTTCACACTTTTTTGTTAAGTATATAATTTCACATGTGTTAATTCATAGTTTTGATGCCTTCAGTGTGAATGTACAATTTTCCTAGTCATGAAAATGCAGAAAAATCTTTAAATGAGAAGGTGTGTCCAAACTTTTGGTCTGTACTGTATATATATATAGAGTCTTTTTTTTTTTCATTTTAAAATTACAAAAAGAAAAATGGGCTGATGCAAAAGTTTGGGCATCCTTGGAGATTTGTGTACTCGAATAACTTTCACCAAAATTATTCACTATCCTCATTAGGAAAGGCGCTTTATAAAATCCCAGACTCCTCTAACTTTGTTCCAAAAAACAGCAGCCATGGGTTTTTTTAAGCAGCTGCCTGGACGTATGAAAATGAAAATGGTGGAGGCCCACAAAGCAGGAGAAGGCTATAAGAAGATAGCAAAGCGTTTTCAAGTTGCCCTTTCCTCAGTTTGAAATATAATTAAGAAATGGCAGTTACCAGGAACAGTGGAGCTCAAGATAAGGTCTGGAAAACCAAGCAAAATTTCAGTGAGAGCTGATCGTAGGATTGTTAGAGAGGTAAATCAGAACCCCCGTTTGACTGCAAAAGACCTTCAGAAAGATTTAGCAGAATCTGGAGCTGTGGTACATTGTTCTACTGTTCAGAGACACATGCACAAATATGGCCTTCATAGAAAAGTCAGAAGAAAACCTCTCCTGCGTCCTCACCATAAAATTGAGCATCAGAAGTATGCAAAAGAACATCTAAACAAGCTGGATGCATTTTGGAAACAAGTCCTGTGGACCGGTGAGGTTAACATAGAACTCTTTGACCACAATGATCAAAAGTACAGTACAGACCAAAAGTTTGGACACACCTTCTCATTTGAAGATTTTTCTGTATTTTCATGACTAGGAAAATTGTACATTCACACTGAAGGCATCAAAACTATGAATTAACACATGTGGAATTATATACTTAACAAAAAAGTGTGAAACAACTGAAAATATGTCTTAGTGAATAGACTGTTAGAATTTGTATTATGGCAAGAAAAAAGCAGCTAAGTAAAGAAAAACGAGTGGCCATCATTACTTTAAGAAATGAAGGTCAGTCAGTCCGAAAAATTGGGAAAACTTTGAAAGTGTCCCCAAGTGCACTTGCAAAAACCATCAAGCTCTACAAAGAAACTGGCTCACATGAGGACCGCCCCAGGAAAGGAAGACCAAGAGTCACCCCTGCTTCTGAGGATAATTTTATCCGAGTCACCAGCCTCAGAAATCGCAGGTTAACAGCAGCTCAGATTAGAGACCAGGTCAATGCCACACAGAGTTCTAGCAGCAGACACATCTGTACAACAACTGTTAAGAGGAGACTTTGTGCAGCAGGCCTTCATGGTAAAATAGCTGCTAGGAAACCACTGCTAAGGACAGGCAACAAGCAGAAGAGACTTGTTTGCGCTAAAGAACACAAGGAATGGACATTAGACCAGTGGAAATGTGGCGCCCCTGAGGGTTCGACCGCCACAGGAATGCTGCACTTCTTCTATGGAGTGTGGTGTTCCTCCTCTGAGGTAAGGCCAGTGTGATGGTAGTGACCTAGCCTTTTGCATCCAACACCACATTTCCACCAGAGGGAGCTTGTATGCACTAGTTGCTGCTCCCCTGGTTACAGGGAGACTGGGGAACACAAAGTGGTAGGAACCAGTTAGTGGGTGTGGGTGGAGGAACAGTTAGTTACACTTCTAATTTCATATTTAATAGAATGCCATCTTTGAGCTTGGTCTTTTTTGGTCCTTCTGCTGGTTCTTTTTGGTCTAGCCTTTGCTAGTCTGTCGGCTGTCACTGTGCTGTCAAAATACTGTGTGTAATGTGACTTCCCTCCGGGAGCGCAGATCCTGTGTGGGCCTGCACCGGCATGGGACACAGCCCTCGTACCCCGATCCATGGGACGAGAGGTAGGTTGCAGACAAGGAATGTCTTAACCCGGCCGAGGACCAGGATCAAGAAGGCCCAGGAGCTTTAGAGTGTGGCTCCCTAGCAAATGGGTCCCGGGGAGGATGCAGACGGAGCGGAGTGCGCCACCTGTCCTCTCCTACCTGATCTATTCAGAGGGATTCCGGCTGCAAGAGGGGTACCGACCCCTGACCTCGTACTCTACGTCCAGGACGGGAAAGCCCGGTTAGGCCCTGAGGATCCCACCGGGCGTCGGATGGAGAGGAATTGCCACCCGACCCCTACACCTGAGAGGAGCTCAGAGGGAGACCCGGCCTATCTACACACGCACAGACGAGAAAGGGTGAAGTCTGTAGTGCAGGAACACTCTGGTGTAGGGTCGCTACCGAACACTGGACTTCCTCGGAGGTAGTCGGACCCCCGTCCCTGGTGGCCGCAGGACTCCGCGAGGAGCAGGGAGTCGCCTTCCCGCTAATATCTCTGAGTGAGTAAAGCCTTGGAAGTTCACCCCTATGGTCTCCGGACTGTTCATTACGCGCCATACCACGCGACGCGGTGCCCATACTCCCCGCGCTACTGCTACCCCCCTTCGTCCTGTCTTGACTGCCCTGAGGCCTTGCTCCGCCTGTGGGGAGCAGTGAGAACTTTAGCCGCCACGACACCAGGCCTCAGCGGACTGTAGCGGCGCTGGTGGCCCTTCACCAGACACCACAGGTGGCGTAGTCATTAATCAGCCACTCAACCCGGACAAGCCCACACCATCTCTTTCTAATGTGACGGCCCTGAGGACGGGTCGGGCCCGGGCCATGGCTGCACCCCATCTCTTCAACACAGGGCCCGACACCGAGTCCCTCAACACCCAGGGTAAAACACGGGCTTTCTGAGTAGAGGCATCACAGAAATCTGTGCTTTGGTCTGATGAGTCCACATTTGAGATCTTTGGTTCCAACCACCGTGTCTTTGTGCGACGCAGAAAAGGTGAACGGATGGACTGTACATGCCTGGTTCCCACCGTGAAGCATGGAGGAGGAGGTATGATGGTGTGGGGGTGCTTTGCTGGTGACACTGTTGAGGATTTATTCAAAATTGAAGGCATACTGAACCAGCATGGCTACCACAGCATCTTGCAGCTGCATGCTATTCCATCCGGTTTGCGTTTAGTTGGACCATCATTTATTTTTCAACCGGACAATGACCCCAAACACACCTCCAGGCTGTGTAAGGGCTATCTGACCAAGAAGGAGGGTGATGGGGTGCTACGCCAGATGACCTGGCCTCCACAGTCACCAGACCTGAACCCAATCGAGATGGTTTGGGGTGAGCTGGACTGCAGAGTGAAGGCAAAAGGGCCAACAAGTGCTAAGCATCTCTGGGAACTCATTCAAGATTGTTGGAAGACCATTTACGGTGACTACCTCTTGAACCTCATCAAGAGAATGCCAAGAGTGTGCAAAGCAGTCATCAAGGCAAAAGGTGGCTTCTTTGAAGAACCTAGAATATAAGACATATTTTCAGTTGTTTCACACTTTTTTGTTAAGTATATAATTCCACATGTGTTAATTCATAGTTTTGATGCCTTCAGTGTGAATGTACAATTTTCATAGTTATGAAAATACAGAAAAATCTTTAAATGAGAAGGTGTGTCCAAACTTTTGGTCTGTACTGTATGTCTGGAGAAATAAGGGCACAGAATTTCAAGTAAAGAACATCTCACCAACCATTAAGAATGGGGGAGGATCACTCAAGTTTTGGAGTTGAGTTGCTGCCAATGGCATGGGGAACATTTTACGGGTAGAGGGAAGAATGGACTCAATGAAATTTCAACAAATTTTTGATGCAAACATAACACCTTCTGTAAAAAAGCTGAAGTTGAAAGAGGATGGCTTCTACAAATGGATAATGATCCTAAACACATGTCCACAATAATCCACAACAGACTAATTCAAAAGGTGCAAGGAGAAGGTTTTACAATGGCCCTCACAATCCCCTGATTTGAAAATCTGTGGCTAGACCTCAAAATAGCAGTGCATGCAAGTCGACCCAGGAATATCGCAGAAGTGGTAGAATTGTCCAAGAAGAATGGATGAAAATCCCTCTAACAAGAATTGAAAGACTCTTGTCTGGCTACAAAAAGCATTTACAAGCTGTGATACTTCAAAAGGGAGTGCTACTAGGTACTAAACATGCAGGGTGCCCTTATTTTTGCATTGGCCCATTTTCCTTTGTATAATTTTTAAAATGTAAAACATGAAAATATATACGGTGGGGAAAATAAGCTTCTGATACACTGCTGATTTTGCAAGTTTTCCCACCTACAAAGAATGGAGAAGTCTGTAATTTTTATCGCAGATACACTTCAACTGTGAGGCTATGTGCCCAATATCTGGCTATAGCAGCGCTTTGGACAAAGCGTATTTTTGCTGAGTCCAAAGCGCTGAAACCGATCACACAGGTAAATCCGCTTGTGTATTGAACACATGCAGAGTTACCGCATTCTGTACATTCTATTGGAGTTGCGTCTTCGTAACAGAAATTGACACCCTGCGGCTCATAAAGCCACACCGCCTTTGAGCTAACGTACGAGTTGTGTCAAATAGAAACACAGTGGGCATGGGATTTCTATAAATCCGATCCACTGTACTTCTACTGTACAACGCAGAGCAGGTGAGCTACGTCCAAAACGCTGCAAATACTGATCGTGGGTACGTACCCAGAGAGACAGAATCTTAAGAAAAAATCACATTGTATGATTTTCACATAATTAATTTGCATTTTATTACATGAAATAAGTATTTGATACAATAGAAAAACAGGACTTAATATTTAGTACATAAACCTTTGTTTGCAATTACAGAGATCAGACATTTCCTGTAGTTCTTGACCAAGTTCGTACCCACTGCAGCAGGAATTTTGGCCCATTCCTCCATACAGATCTCCAGATCTTTCAGGTTTCACGGATGTCGCTGGGCAATGTTGAGTTTCAGCTCCCTCCAAAGATTTTCTTTTGGGTCCTGACCACTCCAGGATCTTGAAATGCTTTTTATGGAGCCACTCCTTAGTTGCCCTGGCTATCTCTTTCATGTCATTGTCATGCTGGAAGACCCAGCCACGGCCCATCTTCAATGCTCTTACTGAGGGAAGAAGGTTGTTGGCCAAAATTTTGCGATACATGGCCCCATCCATCTTTCCTTCAATACGGTGCAGTCGGCCTGTCCCCTTTGCAGAAAAGCACCCCAAAGTATGGTGTTTTCCCCACCATGCTTCATGGTTGGGACAGTGTTCTTGTGATTGTACTCATCCTTCTTTTTCCTCCAAACAAGGCTAGTGGAGTTGATACCAAAAAGTTCTATTTTGGTCTCATCTGACCACATGACCTTCTCCCATGCCTCCTATGGATCATCCAGATGGTCATTGGCAAACTTGAAACGGGCCTGGACATTTGCTGGCATGAGCAGGTGGACCTTGCTTGTCCTGCAGGAGTTTACTCCATGACAGCGTAGTGTGTTACTAACGGTAATGTTTAAGAATGTGGTCCCAGCTCTCTCCAGGTCATTTCCCAGGTACTCTCATGTAGTTCTGGGCTGATTCTTGACCTTTCTCAGAATCATCCTTACCTCACGAGGTGAGACCTTGCACAGAGCCCCAGACTGCAGAAGATTGACAGCCATCTTATGTTTCTTCCATTTCCTAATAATTATGCCAACAGTTGTTGCCTTCTCACCAAGCTGCTTGCCTATTGACCTATAATTGGACCTGCCTATGGACCTGCTGCTTGCCCACCCCAGCCTTGTGCAGGTCTACATTTTTTTCCTGGCGACCATAGACAGCATTTTGGTATGGGCAATGGTGGAGAGGTTGGAGTGTGATTGATTGAGTGCATGGACAGGTGTCTTTTATACAGGTAATGAGTTCAGACAGGTGCAATAAATACAGGTAATGAGTGCAGAATAGGAGAGCTTCTTAAAGAAAAACTAACAGGTCTGTAAGAGCCAGAATTCTTGCTGGTTGGTGGGTGATAAAATACTTATTTCATGCAATAAGATGCCAATTAATTATGTAAAACTCATAGAATGTAATTTTCTGGATATTTTTTAAGATTCTGTCTCTCACATGCAAAGTGTACCTGCGATAAAAATTACAGACCTCTCCATTCTTTGTAGGTGGGAAAACTTGCAAAATCAACAGTGTATCAAATACTTACCATATTTTTCGGACTATAAGGGTATGTGCACACGATGCAGAAATGAAGCAGAAAATTTCTGCATCATTTCTGCATCTCCCTGGCAGAAAAAACGCATGCAGATTGTGCATGCGTTTTTCCTGCAGAATACATGCGGATCCACATGCAGATTCACATGCGTTTCCGCATGCAGATTGACAAGCGCTTTCCAGGCGATTTTAGCATCACCTGGAAAGTGCTTGATAACTAGGTCACACTATATAAATCCATGCAAACAGCATGGATTTATACAGTGTGAACCGAGAGAGTGTATATACTTACCTCTGATGGCCCGCGCTGTCCTGCTCACTCCGTTCTCCCGGCTGCCGGCAACTTTGAATTGAAAGACCTGCCGACGTCAGCGTCACGTGACCCGTCACATGACTCTGACGTCACCGCAGGTCCTACAACTCACTGCAAGTGCCGGGAACCAAGCGGGAGCGCTGCGCGGGCCGACAGAAGGTAAGAATACATTTATTTTTTATTTTATTCTTCTTTTTACAGCTTTTTTAATGGTACCTGGGTGTGGATGAGACTCTCCTCTCCTCCACACCCGGGTACCATCCGCACATTAGAACGCACCAATTACGCAAGTACAAATGCTGTCTTGCGGAATTGGCGCGTTCTAATGCAAGTCAATGGCGGCGAAATCGCCGCGTTTCCGCAAAATTAATTGACATGCTGCGGATTTTTGACCGCAGCGTTAACGCTGCGGAAAAATCCGCATCATGGGCACAGCACATGCGGATTTCCATTGGGGAACATTGCTGCCCTTCTACCATGCGTTTTTCATGCGTTTCCGCGGCGTTTACGCAACTGCAAAAACGCCGCGGAAACGCATGAAATACGCATCGTGTGAACACAGCCTTAGACGCACTTTTTTCCTCCAAAATTTTGGAGGAAAATGGGGGTGCGTCTTATAGACTGAATGTTGGGGAGGTTTATATATATACTGTGTGGGGTGTGGGGGAAGTGGTAGCGGCGGAGGAGCGGAGCACAGGAGGCAGCAACCGCCTGCTGCAGCCTATACTATCCCCGCTGCTAAAGGAAATGAATATTCACTGATCCCCATGCCCATTTCCAGCCTAAAATTCCAGATGTGATAATTCTGGCGGTCTGGCTCTTCCCGATTTTTTACCTCAGCCCGATTATAGCTGAGAAAAAACTTGCAGATGAACACTGCCTCAGTGAATAACATTGTTGCGAGTGCAATGCGATTTTTTCTCACATTGCATACGCAAGTGTCACGGGTGTGTCAGAGGTGACAGACAGTCGCCCTGCAGTGGTCTGCAGGAGATCTCCACGTTTGGCAATGCAGACAGCTGCCTAGATAGGAGGCTGTGTATAGGACCCAGCGACTACCTCTCTTTAGTCTGGGTGTATATATACCTGGTGTGTTTAGGTGGGCGTCGCCGGTTATACTCATTTATACTTGGAATGTGGCTGAAGCAGCATCACGTCCTCTCTGGAGTCTTGAGACAGTGTGCCCTGTTGGAGTTCTTCTAAAGCTGAGTTGTTGTTCCCCTGTGTTGTCTTCACCTTTTGTCTTAAGAATGCTAGCGGAGGTTGACTAGTGCTCATCTCCTTCCACCCCCAGCTATAGCTTTACGCCAGGGATAGTAGGGTGAGGCACGTGATCAGTGACAGCTGCGGAGGCTGTATAGGGACGTTAGGTGGAGACAGGGTGACGCTAGTCCAGATTAGGAGGTCACCTCTTCCCCCTTTCCCTAGTGTCTGGGCTCCCTTGCCCTTTCCCCTGGCATGACTCTCTGTGTTGCACTCACACCTGGCATGACAACAAGTGGGAGTGAGGCCTTATACTCAACTCATCCAGTTGCAGCTCTCACTTCCTCCTGATGTCAATTACATCCATAGGAGAGGAGAGTGAAGTTAGCGCCAATTGACCATATGTTACACGATCTGTGGGAGACCCAGTGCCAATACCACTGGAATGGTACCAGCACCATAGAGGACAACTCCTTCCAATTACCCCGAGTAGTGTGCAACCTCTTTAACAATATGTGGAGGAGTAGTTACCTTCTGGAGACAACCATAATGCATGTTCATTCTTTGTTGCATTTTCTGCTCGGAATTGCTACAAAATGTTTGTTTCTGCCATGTTTTTACCTTCAATTTTTTTATGCATTTTTGCAAAAATGTTGCAAAAAATTCACCATATTATAATTAAAAATGCATAAAAAAACACACTGATAAAAAGCATCAAGACCTGCATCAAAACATCACCAAAAATGTGTTTTCTAAAAACGCTTCTAAAAAAACACTGTTTTATAAGATGTGAATTTTTCACCAAGAAAATCCACGTAAAAGAAATATGGTATATACAGGTGCTTCTCATAAAAATAGAATATCATCAAAAAGTTAATTTATTTCAGTTCTTCAATACAAAAAGTGAAATTCATATATTATATAGAGTCATTACAAACAGAATGATCTATTTCCAGTGTTTATTTCTATTAATGTAGATGATTATGGCTTACAACCAATGAAAATACAAAAGTCATTATCTCAGTGAATTAGAATAATTAACAAAAAATACCTGCAGAGGCTTCCTACGCTTTTACAAAGGTCCCTTAGTCTGTTTCAGTAGGCTCCACAACCATGGGGAAGACTGCTGACTTGACAGATGTCCAGAAGGCATTTATTGACACACTCCACATGGAGGGTAAGCCACCAAAGATCATTGCTAAAGAAGCTTGCTGTTCACAGAGTGCTGTATCCAAGCATATTAATGGAAAGTTGAGTGGAAGGAAAAAGTGTGATAGAAAAAGATGCACAAGCAACCGGGATAACTGCAGCCTTGAAAGGATTGTTAAGAAAAGGCCATTCAAATATTTGGGGGAGATTCACAAGGAGTGGACTGCTGCTGGAGTCATTGCTTCAAGAGCAACCACACACAGACGTATCCAGGACATGGGCTACAAGTGTCGCATTCCTTGTGTCAAGCCCCTCATGACCAAGAGACAACGCCAGAAGCGTCTTACCTGGGCCAAGGAGAAGAAGACCTGGACTGTTGTTCAGTGGTCCAAGGTGTTGCTTTCAGATGAAAGTAAATTTTGCATTTCATTTGGAAATCAAGTTCCCAGAGTCTGGAGGAAGAGTGGAGAGGCCACAATCCAAGCTGCTGGAGGTCTAGTGTGAAGTCTCCACAATCAGTGATGGTTTGGGGAGCCATGTCATCTGCTGGTGTAGGTCCACTGTGTTTTATAAAGACCAAAGTCAGCGCAGCCGTCTACCAGGAGATTTTAGAGCACTTCATGCTTCCCTCTGCCGACAAGCTTTTTGGAGATGGAAATGTCATTCTCCAGCAGGACTTGGCAGGACTTGACCCAGTTTAAAAACAACAGTATCACCGTACTTGATTGGCCTGCAAACTCACCTGACCTTAACCCCATAGAGAATCTATTATAGAGAATCTATGGGGTATTGTCAAGAGGAAGATGAGAGACACCAGACCCAACAATGCAGACGAGCTGAAGGCTGCTATCAAAGCCACCTGGGCTTCCATAACCCCTCAGCAGTGCCACAGGCTGATCGCCTCCATGCCACATTGCCGCATTGATGCAGTAATTGATGCAAAAGGAGCTACGACCTTTTGTATTGAGTGTATTTACTGAACATACATTTCAGTAGGGGAACATTTCAGATTTTAAAAACATTTTTCAAGCTGTTGTTATCAAGTATTCTAATTTACTGAGATAATGACTTTTGTGTTTTCATTGGCTGTAAGCCATAATCATCAACATTAACAAAAATAAACACGTGAAATAGATTGCTCTGTGTGTAATGACTCTATATAATATAGGAGTTTCACTTTTTGTATTGAAGAACGTAAATAAACTTTTTGATGATATTCTAATTTTCTGAGAAGCACCTGTACATACCCTAGGGCCATTTTCCACGTAGCATAAATATTGCATTTGTTTTTTTACCACCACACTTTTTTATGCAGAAAATCTGAATTAAACTGCCCTAGCAAAGTGGATGTGACTTCATGAAAGCTCATGGCCGCTGTGCGTTAAAAGACGTTCTTAAACTGTGCATTTTTGTTGTTTTTATTCCTGAATTATGTAAAAACGCAGTAGTAGTTTTTAAGTGCAGAATCATAGCTTTTCTGTACAAAAAAGGCATTAAAAATGCTACTTTAATATCCAAAATAAAAATGCATAAAAAGGGAAAATACGTAAAAAAACACCCAGCAAAAACGCAATTATCAGAATAGATTAATATTGTGTATTTTGGTGCGGATACCTACAGAAAAATGCAGCATTTCCACACTTATGGCGTCATGTCGCCTGTCCTTACAATAGGGAGTCTAACCAGTGGCCTCCTACCAGCGGCTCTTCAGGGACCTATATTTTTGCAACAACTCTAGAGCCACAGATTGGAGGTCACTGTGTAAAGCCAACAAACATAAGACGTTAAGAATTTGTACAACCTACGAATTTACAAGAAACCAATAAACTATTTACTTGCAAGGATCCAACGACAGTGTTAAAATAGCAGATCAAGTATGTATGTTTCCCGAGAACTGGGCACCTAGTGGATAAAGTCGCACTGTCAATACTCATGGGTCACTGGAGTAGATGGAGTGTATGTAGAAGACAGGGTCATACTATTATATAACCCAAAAAGTGCAGAGTGCAGTCTGTTCTGTAATGTTCTGCATCTGATTATGAAGAAATTATAAGCACAGCAGGTGGCACTGCTGACTAAATGTCAATATATGAAAAAACATGAATGAATTGGGATGTGCAGTTTTCTCTACTTTTTCGCCTAAATGCCAACATTTTATTTTCTGACAGATTTCTCACAAATCCAACATAAAAAACTTGCGGTATGCTCCATTGGGCCCTGTATTGCGGCGGTATCGTCCATGTTATGTCTCAGGCAGTGGCACATGGAGAGATTGCACCAGCGTAGTATAGACCCTCAGAGAAGTTGCGTATGAGACGGCTCCAGTACTCATTAGATGAAAGTAAGCCGAACCCGCGGTAAAATCTGAAGTGTATGGGGACCTCCCGATTCACCCATAACAGATGATGTTGGGGAAAAGAGAGCAGGATTAGGAAATTGGAATTTCTTTACATGGAAGAAAAGTTGCTTTCTCCGTTGGAAACACATGAATGCTCAGACTGGGCGAGAGTTCACATGTGTGGGGCAAAGAGGTGGGATACCTGTCTGCCGAACCAACATTCAGCCAACCGCTATCTCCTGTGTCTGGCCAGTTTTAATCAAGCTCCTTTATATTAAAACTGACACTGTAGACTTGTAGGAATCCTACACTTTTGGTTAAAATCCTATTACTTTTTTTTTTTCTCTTGGTGGCTTAAATTAATCATGTTGTATGCTCTAGTTAGAGACGGATAAAGACAGGTTTGTTAGTTCATCAGACATGATATCCTAAGTGCATAAACAATACTAATTGGTATATTTAGCACTTACCCTAAATCTGGATGGGAAGTATTTTTATTTTCAGATATGACAGAAGGTCAACGACACTATGGGTAGAGGCGCTGCTTACAAATCCGGAGGCTGCGCCTGGAGTCATGGACTCTAAACACTAGCGATGTACAGGCAAACCTTGGGACAAACAACAGTCCTGCATGGTTGGGACACGGTGACTGCTTTTTTAACCATGCTTAGCAAGTTTTACAAAGGTATAAAATGTGATGATTTTCTATGGTTTTCAAAGCACCCACTAAATGGACTTTTAAAGCGTCAAACAAAAGATCTTCATGCAGGGCAGCATGGTGGCTCAGTGGTTAGCACTGCAGCCTTTCAGCACTGAGGTCATGGGTACAAATCTCACCAAGGACAACATCTGTAAGGAGTTTGTATGTTTGCATGGGTTTCCTCCGGGTTCTCCGGTTTCCTCCCACCCTCCAAAGACATACTGATAGGAAATTTAGATTGTGAGCCCCAATGGGGACAGTGGTTATAATGTCTGCAAAGCGCTGTGGAATTAATAGCGATATATAAGAGAGTAAAATAAGTAAAAAATGTCTCTGCCCCACAGATGGCTACTCAGTTGAGTCAAGGTGGAGCACATGACAAACCACATTGCAGCTGTAATGGCCAGCTTACTTCTTATAGACCCATGACTACTCAAGAGGTTGGTTAAAGTGAATTTGCCACCAGAACATTTCCTATTGATTAAATCAGGTTTTTATGTTAAATTTATTATTATTTTTCCAACTGCTATCTATATTAAAGAAGAAAAACTTTCCCACTGGTCACTAAAGTTAATATTAGACTCCTACTTCTTGTTATTCACATGAACACTAGACTAACTGAGACATTATTTTTATAGACGCCTTTTCTGAGCACGCTCTAATCTGTAGTTAGAATTAATTCATCGCACACTCAAGAGTTACTAATGCAGCGTACATTTATTTACAGGCAAGATTAAATCAAACCATAGACGTGAAGGAGACACAGTATAGACATTTCGGCCACTAGACAGGTCTTATTCATTAGGTTGCTGTTGAGTTTAGATTTGAGTGTGTGCCAGGAATTAAAGTAGGTGCGAAGGTGGAAAAAATCCAGTAGAAAGCTTTCCTATGGTTCCGTTGCTGGTCAGCCTGAAGGAATCTGTACTTAAATGCAAATGGCGCTCCTGCGCCTTTAACAGTGGCTGTGGTGTAGTCCCACGTTATGCTTTGGAGGATGGGGGAGCGGCGTTCCCACGCCTAGTTGCTTCCAGGTGGTGATGCTCTAATCTTGGCAGAGGTAATTTTAAAAGGAGGAGGAGGTGAGCTGTGACATCACCTATTGTGAATGTTGGATCCTGTGTTATCTACTGTATATAGAGGTGTTATCAGTCATTGTACAGGAGGAGGAGGAGGTGAGCTGTGACATCACCTATTGTGAATGTTGGATCCTGTGTTATCTACTGTATATAGAGGTGTTATCAGTCATTGTACAGGAGGAGGAGGTGAGCTGTGACATCACCTATTGTGAATGGTGGATTGTGTGCTATCTACTGTATATAGAGGTGTTATCAGTCATTGTACAGGAGGAGGAGGTGAGCTGTGACATCACCTATTGTGAATGGCGGATCCTGTGTTATCTACTGTATATAGAGGTGTTATCAGTCATTGTACAGGAGGAGGAGGTGAGCTGTGATATCACCTATAGTGAATGGTGGATCCTGTGTTATCTACTGTATATAGAGGAGTTATCAGTCATTGTTCAGGAGGAGGAGGTGTGCTGTGATATCACCTATTGTGAATGGTGGATCCTGTGTTTTCTGCTGTATATAGAGGTGTTATCAGTCATTGTACAGGAGGAGGAGGTGAGCTGTGACATTACCTATTGTGAGTGATTTATCTTGTGTTATCTACTGTATATAGAGGTGTTAATAGTCATTGTACAGGAGGAGGAGGTGAGCTGTGACATCACCTATTGTGAATGGCGGATCCTGTGTTATCTACTGTATATAGAGGTGTTATTAGTCATTGTACAGGAGGAGGAGGTGAGCTGTGACATTACCTATTGTGAGTGATTTATCTTGTGTTATCTACTGTATATAGAGGTGTTATCAGTCATTGTACAGGAGGAGGATGTGAGCTGTGATATCACCTATTGTGAGTGACGGATCCTGCGTTATCTACTGTATATAGAGGTATTATCAGTCATTGTACAGGAGGAGGAGGTGAGCTGTGACATCACCTATTGTGAGTGATTTATCTTGTGTTATCTACTGTATATAGAGGTGTTATCAGTCATTGTACAGGAGGAGGAGGTGAGCTGTGATATCACCTATTGTGAGTGATGGATCCTGTGTTATCTACTGTATATAGAGGTGTTATTAGTCATTGTACAGGAGGAGGAGGTGAGCTGTGACATTACCTATTGTGAGTGATTTATCTTGTGTTATCTACTGTATATAGAGGTGTTATCAGTCATTGTACAGGAGGAGGAGGTGAGCTGTGATATCACCTATTGTGAGTGATGGATCCTGTGTTATCTACTGTATATAGAGGTGTTATCAGTCATTGTACAGGAGGAGGAGGTGAGCTGTGACATCACCTATTGGGAATGGCGGATCCTGTGCTATCTACTGTATATAGAGGTGTTATCAGTCATTGTACAGAAGGAGGAGGTGAGCTGTGACATTACTTATTGTGAGTGATTTATCTTGTGTTATCTACTGTATATAGAGGTGTTATCAGTCATTGTACAGGAGGAGGAGGTGAGCTGTGATATCACCTATTGTGAGTGATGGATCCTGTGTTATCTACTGTATATAGAGGTGTTATTAGTCATTGTACAGGAGGAGGAGGTGAGCTGTGACATTACCTATTGTGAGTGATTTATCTTGTGTTATCTACTGTTTATAGAGGTGTTATCAGTCATTGTACAGGAGGAGGAGGTGAGCTGTGATATCACCTATTGTGAGTGATGGATCCTGTGTTATCTACTGTATATAGAGGTGTTATCAGTCATTGTACAGGAGGAGGAGGTGAGCTGTGACATCACCTATTGGGAATGGCGGATCCTGTGCTATCTACTGTATATAGAGGTGTTATCAGTCATTGTACAGAAGGAGGAGGTGAGCTGTGACATTACTTATTGTGAGTGATTTATCTTGTGTTATCTACTGTATATAGAGGTGTTATCAGTCATTGTACAGGAGGAGGAGGTGAGCTGTGACATCACTTATTGTGAATGGTGGATCCTGTGTTATCTACTGTATATAGTAGATCAGCAATGGGAACAACAGATCCTTGGGGGAACGTTCTCTAAACACAGCTGAGTTTTTGTATAAATGTTTGCTTCCTCTGGTACTTGCCCTTGTGGCCAGTGGGATCTCAGACAATTGAGGTATTCACGTATGCAGATAGTATGGTAAATATTCATACCTGGGTTAGTTTCCATAGGTCATGAAAGTTTTTATGGATGTAACATAAAAGTGACAATTCTGCTTGTCGGACAATAGGAAAGTGTTGTCATATCTACAAATAAAAGTGACACAAAATGTAAATAAAAAAAAAACACATTTTAATTTGTCAAAAATATACCAGAGATAAACAATGAAAACTGAGACCTGTGCAGATCGAGGAACAAATAAAGAAGCTCATTGCATTTGTGCAATAACAGATTCCCCTGGGCCAATGAACAGTATACTGTGGCTACCCAGGGTTCAATAGTTTAGTTTGTCATGTGTGCGGCAACCTATCCAGGACTGCCGACACCTGTATCATTAATATGATGTTGTTTCACTGCGGTCAGTGGGAGTGACATGACTTCTAAAGTGCTTTACAAATATTACTGCTATTTCCCTTGTACGTACACCACAGAGGACTGGGAAGTTGTGGTCAGTACTGGATTCTCCAACACTCAACCACCTGTCCAGCATCCAAAATCAACCAAAAGAGACAAGCGGGAAAATGTGTCAATAGCAAAGTAACATAAGCAGAGTCTGGTGAACTGTCCCAGAGCTACAAGCTGTGCACGACTACAGAGTACAATAAGGGATCGCTCTATTCATGGGTGCGGTGAAAAGCGGATTTCCACAGCCATGTATACCCAGAATAAATATTTTTTTCTGACTATAAGGAGCTTTCCAGCAAAACCAATAGTTTGTTATGCCAAGTAGAGGGCCTAGAGGGACAAGGCATGACACACAGATCCTCACGTAGGTGTTTTTTTAATGCTCCGCTCCTCAGTCCCTGCACTGATTCAGTATCAGTTTTTTCTGTAGCGTTCCTTTACATGGAGTTTATTGCCAGCATAAAATTACCTTTCAAACCAAGCACAGGCGTTCAGTGCACCCTTGGCATGGCCAAACGATACAGTGCACCTTACCACCAACTTCTTTTGTCCACCCTTTTCTCCCCTGATTGACAGTAGAGGAAGGCTGAGAGGTGTGATGGTGTATTGAAATGTTTGGCAATTGACAAAGGCGCACCCAGTGGCCATAGCAATATTACACATAGTGGTTAATCATCCTGACTACAGTAAAGTGTCCATTGTCTTTAAAGGATTGCATATTTTGGATAATTAACTTTTTTTAAATTGTTCCCCCATTATATATTAACTGTGTGTTGTCCTAACTACTGGAGCCCCAAAACATCAGCTATAATCTAAGGGAAAATTGGATAGCAGATTTAATAACCTTGTTGTTCTTTGTTTCCAGCGTTTATTGTGCCATTTTCTTCAAGGAACTTACTTTGCATCTGATTATTTATTGGCGCCAAAAAGAACATTTGAGTGCAATGGGCTTTACGTTTGGTTAGTTAGGCTCAAAAATAAGAGTGGTTAAAGGTGTTGTCCAGGCTTGGGACAAAAGTCTGAAGTCACTCTATGTCTGCCGAATGGTGACTACGTACGGTGTACACGCGGTCACGATTTCCCAGTGTGAGCAGCAGTCATAGTTTCGGTCATGTACCGACTAATTTTTTCCGGCTTCTCTCAATTCTCTTCTATTGAGTCAACATATAACTGCAAGTATACAAATCGCATACAATGCAGTCATGCCGTACGCACATAGTGACTGCAAACTTTTGTCCCAAACCTGGCAATCCCCTTAACCAAAGTCTATTTTTTAGACACACTCATTAAAGTTTCATGTCCGTCTTTGTTAGTATGAAGTACGTCCATTATTTATGACACACTAAATTGAAACAAATTTATCATAGACAAGTGCAAAGTAATGGAGAAATAGTAAATCTGCCCCTAACCAATTGACTTGCTTGCAGGAGAAATTAGGCATTACGCTGTTTTTTGCTCCAGATTCCTGTATAAAGTATTAATGTATAGGGGTCCCCCAACATTGGAAAATGTTCTCTTCAATTCCAGGCTTTAGACTAAAAGCCACAAAAAATGCATCCAACATAAAGTACATTTAAAGATAGAATTAATAGAATCTGGATACCATGTTTGTTAATGTCCTATTTCCTCCATTGCAGAAAATGAAGACGATTGGTGGATATTAAGTGAACAGACAATTATCTCAGAAGCCGGGGTTATCGGACTTGTGCAGATCAGTTGAAATGTACGTAATTGCTCTGTCAAACAGCTGAAAAGCACTCGGCTTTTAGCTTATTGCCACTTTAAAATGAAATTCTTTCTGTAGAATGGGTTATGCCTGATATTCAAGGCATCAAAGACAAGGCAGCAGGTCACCAGTGCCTTAGGCAAGACAGCTAACCTTTAAAGTAAAGAATGAGCAGGGGTAGGAGGGTGAGGGGCTGGTCTGATAAAGAGGAGAAAAATAGTTTTTTAATAACTTCTGGGAAACTATTGCAGGCAGCTCAGTTCTGATAACAAGTAATGGTTTACACAAAACTATCTTAGAATTGGGTTCTCAACATGTTCATCAGACCCAGAGCCCTCTGCAAGATAATTCTGAAATAATGGTGACAAAATATATTTATATCGTTTTTAGAAAGACAAAAAAACAAATGGAGAATTTTTGAACAAATTGTTGTTAAAATTGTCAGCTGCCGATTCATTTAGAGCCTTAGATGATTTGACGTTATGTAGATATTATAAAAATATGAAGATTACATGAGTCAATAATTTAATATGATTTAATTAGCTTTGACTTGTGAAAGATTACTCAATGTACTCATGATTGTAGCCCCCTGTAAAGGTTTTGCTCTTTGTGTCAGGGATCAAAAGCAATTAGTAAGTAGTGACCAAAAACATTCACTTTCTAAGACAGTAATCAGTAACTGATTACAATTAACACTGGTAAGTGGGTCAGAGGAATGTCTATAAAGAGACCTAGTGGTCTCTCGGCTTTATCAGCGTTTAGGGTCAGAAGTTTCATGTCACCATTTCCCTCTTCCTGCCTCATTGGCTGAGGCTTGTCATTCTCCAAGTGTTACTTATAAGACCCCACCCTTTAATTTACATCTAAAAGGTCCATTCTAGTATGTAATGATTGGGGTGTCACCCACACAGAATATAATATAGGCATTTTAAAAAAATATACACATTCATTAGGAGTATTACCTATTAAGTATAGACAGTTGTATCTATGGTCAATAAGCAGTCTAATGTATGCGGCGATCCTGGTAAAATGATCTGGAGAAGATGCATGGAGACTGATTCCTCTAACTGGACATTTAGACTATGGTTGCTTCAATAGATAGACCAGGGTTATACCCTTCATTCTCTACCACCCTCTACTGCTTGCCTTGCTAATAACCTGCATGCCTCAGTCTTAACTTTTGACAGTGTATCATCTTATAACATTAAGGCCCCATTACACATTAGAACCTGCCAATTATCTGACCATATAATGTGTTTGGAGGCCTCAGCATACTATGTCTCGAGAGATAAGGATTGGAAGGATTGAATTTAATCATATGTTTTGTTTCAGAATGCAGATAAGCCATTGCTAAATGAGTCTGGTGGTGCCTTAAGACCACCATACACACTAGACTAGGTCGGCTGAACCTGTCGATATCAATGGATTTGGATGACAGTCTAATGTATATTTGGGCGCCAGCCGACTGATGGTTGGGAGGGATGTTGATTGAACAAGTCCGATTTCGGTCCGTCGACCTCAATGTTCTCTCTAAGATAAGCCGCCAGCCGCTGTGTCAGTCGGCAGCTTCCTCATGGAAAACACAGGGGCAACCCACCGATACTTGAGTATCGGATGATATGGCTGCCAGCCAAATGATCGGCAGAAGCATCGTTCAACCAACACCCATCTAATGTATATGGCCGGCTTGACTGCGCTCCATATAGAGAACACTTCAATACGCATGGGGCAGATAGTAGAGATAGAAATTCAAGCAACCTTTAGGGTCTAAATCGTGGTAAGTTGTGCTGAATGATTAAGATCTTAAGAATAAATATAAACATGAAATATAACAAATTAGTTATCAAACTTCTGAAAAGAAAGAATGGCAGCAGCAAAAATTAGCAAACAAAAAAAATATCTAAAAATGTAAATTTTATCCTCATGAAACCAGCGTTGATGCTCATGAAACCAGCGTTGATGCAACAGCAGTCTTCTTGGCCTTTGTTGACAAGTGGCCACCAAGGGTCCACTGCAGACATTGTGTGCCGCCCGGCTGCCATCATGTCTCTGCACTGATGGGTTGTAGACGTCTCGAGCTAAGATGACTGCCTGACCAGCAGTGCGGGATCGTCAGGGGAAAGAATTATTTTTTGTTTTTACAATATTTGATGAGGTTTGTACTATTCTTAGTATAAAGAAAAGAGATAAAAAATATGTATAAATCATGTTATCATCACTTTTTACCTAACATACCACATAATCCTGTTAATGGAATTTCTTAATTCACATGTAACTACTAAAATCAGGATAGAGGTTTCTTTTTAGTACATTAGACCGTGAATACATACTAGAGTGGGAAAGGGTGACGCGAAAAGTAGAAAGGAACTTGAGTGATTCTGATTTCTGGGGTGTCGATTCCTCATCAAAGTGAGTGGGAAGTCCGAACATATTTACATACACACATTAGGATCATTAGAGCAACCATGCTAAAAAGGTCAAAACAAAACCCTGCAAAAATCACCCAGAATTCTTAGACTAAACATTTGCCATGACAAGTAAACTCTACCTGTCCACCTGTGAAAGTGAACTAATAAAAGACAGGAGCCTCCACACCTCTTCTTGCATTCACTTTAATAAAGAATTAACTGCACAGGAAGGGTTTAGTTTAGGAGACGCTGTCAGACAGTGATCCATCGCATGCGTTTTCTCTACTTTATTGCATTTGCAGCAAGGCAAACTGATGCAACGCAATGGGCAGATGGGGTTGATGTCGTCTGGGCTGTCACGGTCATCAAGCACCAAAGTTTGTAGTTGCAATTTTGGCACTTCCTATGGAAAATATGTGGGCGAAACACAATGGATTCACCTGTAAAAATCCAAACCTGCTATAATCCCTCCCAAAGGAGTTTATACCCATGGGTTTCTGAAAAATCCCCATTAGACTGAATATGAACCACCCATTGGCCATTAAAAAAATAATTGACAGTACTGAGGAAGACCTACAATAATATAATTGTGAATGCTAAACATCTGTAAGCTCATGGCGCAACAAAAGCAGGTTTAGTAAGCATGAAACATACGTTCATTTCTGAACCCTATTTACATTAACAGTACATGTTAAAGAGATTTTTTTTTTTTTGCAAATCAAACGTCACAAAACAAATTAGTCCTCGGGGAAAACGAAGTTCAATCTCTTTTAAACAATTTATTTAAGCTCTGTACAATTAAAAAGGCCCTTTCTGAAGGGAGCTACAAAAGCAGCATGAAGTCTTGTTGCCTTAGCCTGAGGCTCTGATCTGGTCCCTCCACCTGCACTCTCCGGGAAGTTGTGGCTTGGCAAACTTTCCACTTTTGAGTTTTTACTAGCTTTAACTAAGCTCCCTCCATACTATCCCCCCCCTTTCTAAGCACTGCAGAGCTTACAATAATTAAGACAAACCTTAATATGGTTTACTGGGGATATTTGTATGTACTGACAAACAACCCTAAAATGACTGATTATTTCCATATAAAAGGAGCAAAATAAATAAATTTATTTCAAAATTATATATATTTATAAAAAAAAAATATTTCCGTTTCATTCGCTGGTGATGACGGAAACACAAGACGAAAACATCTATCGATGGTAAATACAGTACTTGTAAAATGTCTTTGCATTTT
This sequence comes from Phyllobates terribilis, assembly GCF_046119375.1. Classification (NCBI taxonomy): domain Eukaryota; kingdom Metazoa; phylum Chordata; class Amphibia; order Anura; family Dendrobatidae; genus Phyllobates; species Phyllobates terribilis. The sequence goes on from NW_027362767.1 coordinate 43,582,657, forward strand.
TGTGTGTTTTTAACCTTCAAAAGACTTTAGGAAGCTTTGATGTTTTAAAAAAAAATATTTTGCACAATACTCTCAGTACAGTCCGGGCTGTAGACTCCACAATATATATATTTTTTTTTTAAAAAAAGTCACATGAATAGCTTTGTACCTGCAGTATAAAGCAGGAGGGAGGGAGGTGAGCTATACTTTGCATTAGCATAACAACGCAGGTGCTTCCAAGAGTCTTTTCAGATGAATTACCGTAAGTGGGAAAAAAAACATTTAACACAGGTTAGCAAGTGAAGCAGTTTAGCTCCCCAGTGGCTGAAAATCCAAGCGACCACATCCCCCGTGACTTCCAGGCTGCCCCCTGCTTACAATTAATGTACATTCATTTAGGGGATGGATTTAAACCACACTGCCAATAAATAGTAACACTATAAAATGATTTTATAGAAAAAATACTCTATTCCCATATAAATTCATCCTAATGTACATGTATAAACAACTGTACAAAGAAGTAGCTTATGGGTTTGTTTGTTTTTTGCATTTTTTTTTAAATATTGACTTATTTTATTTTTTCTTTTAATATGTTGTTATAAATATATTTTGTCAAAATATATGATCATATGGTCAAAACAATTTTGCACGTAAAAGTCATAAATAAGGTCAAGGTGAAAGTCCAGTTTGTTCGTTTTTTTTTTTTGTTTTTTTTTTAATTTTATTTTAAAGAAGTCCATCTGATAATAAGCAGTCAGTTTTTTTGGGGTTCAACGGCACCCACACCCTTCTACAACCATCTCCTGATAGTTTTTAAGGACAACTTTGTCGTACTCATCCAAATAGAGCATTGAAATGGCGCTCAGTTCTGTGGGAACACAGCATGCTTTGGGAATGCTTGAGTTTACAGAGTTAACCAAAGTTTGTACAATGGCATGGTTGGTTGAGTTCAGGTGGTCAGCCAGGGGAAACGGGCAGTCACCATGGCAGTAAAATGCCTGATATCCAGGTGGTGCCACAATCCAATCATTCCAGCCAACGTCGCTGAAATCCACATACAGAGAATGCCTCCGACAATTTTTGTTTTTTTTCCTGGCTCTCTGCGGTTTTGGACTTCTTTTAGACCTCCTGGTCAGTGCATGTCCCCTGCCATCGTGGCTAAATGTGATTAGAAGTGGCCTCATCTGTGACCAGTCTGCATTCTCTTGAGGTAATAACGATCGGCTAATCCTGACGTGCTTCCCCTGATATGTTTTAGTCTGGTTGAGATGATGGACCTCAACAGCAAGCCCATGGTTAATTCCCTTGTCTTGGGTCCACCTCATAATTGCCGGACTTACATCGAAACTTTCCCATTGAGTCACATTGTGATGGATTAGTCTGGTGTCCAGTAGCCTAGTAATCATCTGTCCATTTGCCATCAGGGGCTTTATAACTTCATATATGTTTATTCTGTGAAAGCCTTCTTCCCATGCTGGGCCATTTTCAATTTGTTCTCTATAAAGTCTCAGCTCAGCTGAAGAAATCACCTCGTTCTCAGGAATGCTGCTGAGATTGAAGTAAAAGCGGATGCCCGAGTTTTCTGCTGTGGCTGGTATGTTCTCCAAATGTTCTAGCAAAATAAAATAAAAAATGAAAAAAGAAGAGTGAATACTTGTGTGATACACGTTAAGACAACAGATCTACATCTAGACTTGCTGCTAGCACGGACTCAAGAACACATTACTTCTGCTTAAGCGCAGGAGAAGAATACAATGGTGTTTTTGATAGATGTTTAGCCCCTTGTGATGCACACACCACAAGATCTTCCAGTTCCATGTTCAAAATCACTTGGCAGCGGAGATCACATACAAGGTTTCTTTTTTTTTTTTTTTTTACCTGAAGTGTATTGCTTGGGATATCCAGCGATTTTGAAAACATAGAGCATGCCTTGTTGATCATATTACAGAAAAGGGGGAAAAGCAAATTCCAGCACAGTAATGATGCTGTGGATTAATAACTCAGATTTACTTTGGGAGAGAAACATCCGCTAGGAAACATTTGGGTCAGATTACAAGGCTTCATTGAACAAATCTTACAAACACACGGCTGTAGCGTTAAATACACTAAGTGTATTTTAAGTATTAAAACTAGTGGAAAAAACAGGGAGTTACACCTTTGCCTTTGATGATGGGGGGGGGGGGGGATACATAAAGCAGCTTATAAAATGCTCAAATGGACCCGTGTAATACATTTAACATAAATATGCATTTATTTTCTCTCTTGATCTTTCAGGGCCGCTTAATTTGCTATTTGTAGAACATACAACCTACTCGTTTGTTGCAAATTGCAAAGTTCAGACTTTGATCGTAAACATATAACTTTCTTCACATTCATGTTTTACTGGGCTCAGGGCAGAATAAGTGAAGATATGATTTATTTTTATCATCGTAGAAAATACTCCTGCAAACGCCGTCTCCCCAGTGATTGTAGGATTACAAATCCCAGAGGAAAGAATGTGACTTGTAGTTCCTCAAGAGCTTGCTACTTCCAGAAATGCTTCCTAAAGTGCTTTTTTTATATAAATGTATAATTACTGTAAATCTACACTATGCCCTTTCTACTTTACAAGGGCATTAATATAATACCATTGAATGAATACTCAGCATTTCGCTTGCACCCAACATATAATAAGCTTAACTGGCTTAGAAAAACATTAAATATATATACTTAGGATTTGACAGAACATTTTATTCTTCTCTCCCAGAGACGCAGAGTTTTTTTTTTATGTCCAGACCACTTGGCAGTATTCTAGCCAACATACTTTACAGAAATGTAGAAGGAGCTTTTTGCAGGTGTTTGGAATGCAATACAGAATTTTTTTTTTGCTGCCTAATATATTGTGAGGGCTGATACAGCTTCAGGGTAGACTTCTGCATTGTGACCGCCTGACCATGTATTGTATGTGACCATGAGAGCCAGTTCTGGGATCACAATAACACATAATACATTTTCTAGAAATAAGAGGTTGAACTTTGGCTTTTTTTTTACAGCCTTCTGTTTTTTTTTTCTCCCCATTAACTATGTAAAAGTAGAGAGTCCAATAAAAGATTAAAGTGAAGTAAACATATGGAAATGTGTGGATGGTCCAAGGTTGATTTACAAAGTTAAATTAACACTACTGTGCAAATGTATAATGGAAATTAAGGGGGATGGTCAGCAGTCCTATACAAACAGAAGACAATGGAAGGTGTTACCAAGATGTTACAATAGAACAGGTAACACCACTATATTATTGCAAGAGATAAAAATGATATTGACTAAGTCAATATAGCGGATTGAGTTAATTGGTGCTGCTACATTCTGCCATGCTACTGGATAGTTAAAGGTCAGTCTGGGGTAACGAAGGAAGGACCATAGGAGTAAGCGGAGTATGAATAGATGAGAGAGCATAATCTTTAGGATGTTTAGAGAATCCTATCAGAAATAAATAGAATGTATAACCAGGTAAACCTGAAGACCAGTAATCTATGTGATAGATATTTGGAAGGGTTGAAGGTTAACAGCTGGTTGACACTCACCTTCATGGTGGAAACTTCTCACGGTATTGGCACGACTGGTGGGTCTCTCGGGATATTCCAGGTTGATCTCCTGAAGCTCATCCTCTTCCTCTGCAGATTGTAGTCGGTATAAGTCCCGCATATAGGCAGGCACCACCACTTCCTTACTGGGTTGTGGCCGCTTGCGGAGGCCAAACATCTGTAGTAGCGTTGCCTCAAAGTCCCGCAAGAGCTCATGGCTCTGAGTGGACCTCCTTCCACCCGCCTGGCCCTGAATCTCAGCCACTTTCTTCTTTCCGGTCTCAGGGATCAGACTAGCATGGCTAGTGCCTCCTAGCAGGACTTGGCATAATAAAATGACCATCAGCATTCGGTTACCAGGAATCATGGTGTCTCTGGGGTGCAGAACACAATACATACAAAATAAATAGGAGACTTGGAATGGAAACTTCTAAATTGAGTGGTATAGAAAAAAAAAGAAAAAGAAGAGCAACCCCATAGTACACCACGTCCCGGGGCAGGAGGAGGGCTTCCTATCATGTCATGGTCTAACTTGTTTACTGGCAAATAGCTCATTATCAGATATCCACCATCCTGCTAATCTGTGTGTGTCTCTGGGACTATCAGCACAATTATCTCAAACCTGGCTTCTGGCAGAACAAACAGCTCTTCCAGGCAGTGCAATACAATCTCGCTGTCTCTGCATAGAGAGACCTGCAATCAACTGGTCATTAAATAAAAGTCTATAAGTAACAGTTACTTACCCCAGCATCAGAATCCCCTGCTAGGGCATCCACAGATCTCTGCCAGATGACTCCAACAAGCATTGCACTTTCCAGCAATGCCAATCCTCAACATAAGGACTTATTCCTTCTAGAATACTGTACAGTCCTGGAATTCCACAAAACTACAAGAGACTGAATTCTTTCTGTCAATGCAGCCCCTCTTATCTTAAGCAGTGCAGTCAGGATCAGCTCTAGCCGGCTGTGCTCTGCCCTGCTCACCTCCCTGGGCTGCAGCAGCTCCCACCAGGGATGCAAACAGCTGATGGGGGGAATCACCTTCTCCTCTCACATACAGCTGGGGTCCAGAGAGCATCATCCCCTGCCATGCTACTATTGCAACACATCCCACTACAACTGCAGCTCCTCGCTGATCATCACACACAAGGAAGGTAGAGACAGACCCCCCCAAAAGAAAAAAAATCAAAATATTAAAGTCTACTCACTGACAGAAAACAAGGCATAGAAAAACAGTCCATGATTCTTGACAGCCAATCTTGGACAAAGGTGTTGAGAAAGCTCAGGGGCACGGAGGCAGTTTTCAGATTGCGATGATACTATAAGAATGGAGCTGGCAACTAAAATGACTATAATGAGACTCCGGCCAGACAGTCTGTTTTTCTTCCAGCCCCCCTCCACAGTCACGTGGTGCAAATCACTCCGGGAACCTGTCAATCAAATCTCCCTTCCCAGCCCATCAGGCGTCCTATATAAGCAGGCTCGGCCCCCTGCTCCCGTCAGCTGCAGGGAAGGAGTCAGCGGCGCAATAAGCGGGTCCTGGGCTGCGCAATAAGCGGGTCCTGGGCTGCGCAATAAGCGGGTCCTGGGCTGCGCAATAAGCGGGTCCTGGGCTGCGCAATGCTTCTTACACATTTTACGGTGCAATCGTCATAAAACGTGACTGTACTCGTGCTGAGGATGAGGATGGGCGCAGGGGTCTTCACTGCTTACAAACAGCCCCCGGTCCTGATACATTCAATAAACACTCGGGACCCGCTACCTGCGCCTGTGCCCCCGCTATATAATGTGACCAGAACCCCAGGACTGAGGGGGGCAATTATTGCGAGCAAGTAGAGCCGGCAATGAGCAGATGGCACCAGGGTGTGGAGGGTTAACTGACCCACCGAGGACAGGAAGGGACCCTGAGCCCCTCTCACCTGGGCCATTAGCATTCTTATACAGGGCTTACACATCCCAGCCTTACACAACTGTCTCAGCACATCCACACACTGATGTCAGGACCCCCAATCACTGCAACACATAGACCCTATAGCTGGGGTCCCTGCTGGAAAAAGCAAAAAGCATTTATACTACAACATCCATCTGTATAAATGCAGTGAATCAGCAGCACTGCCTAAATGGGTGCAAAACTCCCCATATATATATATATATATATATATATATATATATATATATATATATATATATAATACATATATGGAACCTAATGCTGCAATAGATGCGACACAGAAGAGGGCCCTGTACAAGAACACTATGTGAGCCTCTGCCATCCAATAGCCTATATAATGCACAATTTCACCTGGTTTGGCGGTAGAGGTGGCCCCCTTACCTATTGGGCCCTGGTTCTGCCTCACAGGTTGCACCACTGCTACATTCGCATTTCTCCTAAATTAAATCTTCCAAAGTTTATATATTTCAACACGCATACAAGACGATTTCAGCACAAATAATATAAATATATATACATATACACAGTCATACACTTACTTATTAATAAATATAGACCAACTAAGGTCAAGAAAAGAATCAGACATGCATTATGATGCAGCTGAGCATTATCCTTATTTATGAAGGGTCTGTACATGACAATTTACTAATTTGCTTCCACATATATTAGCAATAATTTTTGTGCATTATTTTAAGTAGACAACCTGCCATATGCAAAACCAAAGAAAGGAGCTGGAACATAATTCAGTATAAGTGCAATGTGTAGCACCACGTTCACACTGTGGCCATTTAAAAGGCAAAATGTAATAAAAAAAAAAAATGAGCATACACCCTGTAGTAAGTGAATAGTACATGTACATAACATGGGGTACTACTTAGTTAACACTATTTTGATCAAAAAAGTATAAAAGCCATCCCACCGCTATAAGATGTACCCACTCGGGACAGTCCTATCTTCTAGTATCAAAACCTAACCTTGTGTCAGTCAACCTCAATAGATATGAGGGGCAGACCAGGACCCAGGGCTGATTGTTTAGACATCTGCCCAATGGGAAGCTATTTAAATGAACGCCAAGCTCAAACAAGGTGAGCCACACCTGTTTGTACAAAGTTCAAGAAACTAAAGGAAAACCAAAGAAATGAGCTGAAACATAAGTTGGTATAAGTGCAATGTGTGTCTATCTATCTACACACATATACAGTACAGACCAAAAGTTTGGACACACCTCATTTAAAGATTTTTCTGTATTTTCATGACTTTGAAAATTGTACATTCACACTGAAGGCATCAAAACTATGAATTAACACATGTGGAATTATATACTTAACAAAAAAGTGTGAAACAACTGAAAATATGTCTTATATTCTAGGTTCTTCAAAGTAGCCACCTTTTGCTTTGATGACTGCTTTGCACACTCTTGGCATTCTCTTGATGAGCTTCAAGAGGTAGTCACCGGAAATGGTTTTCACTTCACAGGTGTGCCCTGTCAGGTTTAATAAGTGGGATTTCTTGCCTTATAAATGGCGTTGAGACCATCAGTTGTGTTGTGCAGAAGTCTGGTGGATACACAGCTGATAGTCCTACTGAATAGACTGTTAGAATTTGTATTATGGCAAGAAAAAAGCAGCTAAGTAAAGAAAACCAGTGGCCATCATTACTTTAAGAAATGAAGGTTAGTCAGTCCGAAAAATTGGGCAAACTTTGAAAGTCTCCCCAAGTGCAGTTGCAAAAACCATCAAGCACTACAAAGAAACTGGCTCACATGAGGACCGCCCCAGGAAAGGAAGACCAAGAGTCACCTCTGCTTCTGAGGATAAGTTTATCCGAGTCACCAGCCTCAGAAATCGTAGGTTAACAGCAGCTCAGATTAGAGACCAGGTCAATGCCACACAGAGTTCTAGCAGCAGACACATCTCTTCAACAACTGTTAAGAGGAGACTTTGTGCAGCAGGCCTTCATGGTAAAATAGCTGCTAGGAAACCACTGCTAAGGACAGGCAACAAGCAGAAGAGACTTGTTTGGGCTAAAGAACACAAGGAATGGACATTAGACCAGTGGAAATCTGTGCTTTGGTCTGATGAGTCCAAATTTGAGATCTTTGGTTCCAACCACCGTGTCTTTGTGCGACGCAGAAAAGGTGAACGGATGGACTCTACATGCCTGGTTCCCACCGTGAAGCATGGAGGAGGAGGTGTGATGGTGTGGGGGTGCTTTGCTGGTGACACTGTTGGGGATTTATTCAAAATTGAAGGCATACTGAACCAGCATGGCTACCACAGCATCTTGCAGCGGCATGCTAATCCATCCGGTTTGCGTGTAGTTGGACCATCATTTATTTTTCAACAGGACAATGACCCCAAACACACCTCCAGGCTGTGTAAGGGCTATTTGACCAAGAAGGAGAGTGATGAGGTGCTACGCCAGATGACCTGGCCTCCACAGTCACCAGACCTGAATCCAATCGAGATGGTTTGGGGTGAGCTGGACCGCAGAGTGAAGGCAAAAGGGCCAACAAGTGCTAAGCATCTCTGGGAACTCCTTCAAGATTGTTGGAAGACCATTTCCGGTGACTACCTCTTGAAGCTCATCAAGAGAATGCCAAGAGTGTGCAAAGCAGTCATCAAAGCAAAAGGTGGCTACTTTGAAGAACCTAGAATATAAGACATATTTTCAATTGTTTCACACTTTTTTGTTAAGTATATAATTCCACATGTGTTAATTCATAGTTTTGATGCCTTCAGTGTGAATGTACAATTGTCATACTCATGAAAATACAGAAAAATCTTTAAATGAGGTGTGTAAAAAAATTTTGGTCTGTACTGTATATACAGTGCCTACAAGTAGTATTCAACCCCCTGCAGATTTAGCTGGTTGACACATGCGGAATTAACTTGGCATTGTGACATTTGTACTGTAGATCAGCCTGGAAGTGGGAAATGCACTGCAGCCAATTTTTTTTTTGTTTTTTTTTTTTGTTTTTTTTAAAAACGTTAAAAGTTAATTCAGAGTGTCATTTATTATTCAACCCCTCAAACCACAAGAATTCTGTTTGGTCCCCCTAAAGTATTAAGAAGTAGTTCAGGCACCAAGAATAATGAGCTTCACATGTGTGGATTAAAGATCTCTTTTGCCAGCCTTTTCTGACTATTTAAGACCCTCCCCAAACTTGTGAACAGCACTCAGACATGGTCAACATGGGAAAGACAAAGGAGCATTCCAAGGCCATCAGAGACAAGATCGTGGAGGGTCACAAGGCTGGCAAGGGCTACAAAACCCTTTCCAAGGAGTTGGGCCTACCTGTCTCCACTGTTGGGAGCATCATCCGTAAGTGGAAGGCTTATGGAACTACTGTTAGCCTTCCACGGCCTGGACAGCCTTTGAAAGTGTCCTCCCGTGCCGAGGCCAGGCTTGTCCGAAGAGTCAAGGCTAACCCAAGGACAACAAGGAAGGAGCTCCGGGAAGATCTCATGGCAGTGGGGACATTGGTTTCAGTCAATACCATAAGTAACGTACTCCACTGCAATGGTCTCCGTTCCAGACGAGCCTGTATGGTACCTTTACTTTCAAAGCGTCATGTCAAGGCTCATCTACAGTTTGCTCATGATCACTTGGAGGACTCTGAGACAGACTGGTTCAAGGTTCTATGGTCTGATGAGACCAAGATCGAGATCTTTGGTGCCAACCACACACGTGACGTTTGGAGACTGGATGGCACTGCATACGACCCCAAGAATACCATCCCTACAGTCAAGCATGGTGGTGGCAGCATCAAGCTGTGGGGCTGTTTCTCAGCCAAGGGGCCAGGCCATCTGGTCCGCATCCATGGGAAGATGGATAGCATGGCCTACCTGGAGATTTTGGCCAAGAACCTCCGCTCCTCCATCAAGGATCTTAAGATGGGTCGTAATTTCATCTTCCAACAAGACAACGACCCAAAGCACACAGCCAAGAAAACCAAGGCCTGGTTCAAGAGGGAAAAAGTCAAGGTGTTGGAGTGGCCTAGTCAGTCTCCTGACCTTAACCCAATTGAAAACTTGTGGAAGGAGCTCAAGAATAAAGTCCACATGAGACACCCAAAGAACCTAGGTAACTTGGAGAAGATATGCATGGAGGAGTGGGCCAAGATAACTCCACAGACCTGTGCCGGCCTGATTAGGTCTTATAAAAGACGATTATTAGCTGTAATTGCAAACAAGGGTTATTCCACAAAATATTAAACATAGGGGTTGTATAATAATTGACCCACACTTTTATGTTTAAAATTTAATAAAATTCAACTGAGCAACATAACTTTTTGGTTTGTAAGATTTATGCTTCTGTTCATAAAACCTACTCTCGTTTGCAGTTTGAAGGCTCTAACTTATTTGCATCTTATCAAACCAGCTAAATCTGCAGGGGGTTGAATACTACTTGTAGGCACTGTATATATAAATATATGTAGACCAACTAAGGTCAAGAAAGGAATCAGACATGAAATAAAATGTATCACAGTATTATCCTTACTTATGGAGGGTCTATAAATGGCAATTTACTAATTCGCTGCCACATACATTAATAATCTCTGTTGTGCATTATTTTAAGTAGACAATCTGCCATATTCATAACAGTTGGTACTGGATCCAAAGGCAAGCATAGACATCAGGGGCTCCACTGCAGAAAGAGTATGTGGCTCTCTAGCTATTTAACAGTTAATTTATCAAGAGTGATGGGCTCATTACAGAGCTCCTTGTGATTAGACCAAGGCTACAAAGTGACTTTGGTCATGTGGCAACAATTCTCAGACAAGTCTTGAGATGAAAAGCTTTTGTGCAAAGTGTCTGACTTTCTCTGCTATATTAGATCTGCGATTTAGCCGCTAAATCCCACCTCTAATATAAAACAAAAAAAATGTCAAATTGCAGAATAGTCAAAATCAGGTTACAGTCACATGTGACTTATATTGAAGTCTATGGAGGCAAATTTGTGTGTGTAGTTGGTGCTAGGTAACAGCGCAACCCCATAGACATTTATTAGGTCACAATGTTACGCGATTGTCATGCCACTGTGTAACCCCAGCCATACACTACCATACTACTTGTCACTTTGTATCCCATCTATGATGAGAGTATGGTGGGCCTTTGTTGTTTTGTGTCCTGCTGAACCAAAATAACATTTTATCAATAGCTGATCATATCAACTGAAACATAAAAAGGGCTGCCCATAACATTTCTTATCTATTTAGTGTATGGGGAGTTCACAGCCCTTTGATGTGGAAGGTAGTGCAGCAGAAAGTTTACTGGCATCTAGGTTTAGCAGGGGCTAGTCTAGAGAAATTAGCCATTTGTTACATCAGAAGGCCACCCTGCGGCTTGTCCTTTACAAGAACCTTTCACATTAGAATTCTCACCTTCTCCCATTTTCTTATTTCCTCTCACCTCTACTCTAAAGAGTCATTCACTGTCAATTTTGTGTATTTCCATACCACCCCTTACTTTACATGACAATTTTCAAATTCCAAGAGTCAGGGACATGTAAAAAAGAAGGAGAGAAGGCGCTCCTGGTGCAGATCAACCAGCTAATATGGCAATAGATGTGAGCTGTTACATTCACCTAATCCTGTCAACTCTGATTATTATGTGCGTGGATTCCTCGGCTGCAGCCTGCTAGTTCCTTGGTCTTTGAGGACGTAACTGAAGACTGAAGATAGGGACCAAAAAATCACCAATTTCATCTCCTTGGCAGCTCCTTGGCTCACCAAGTCTGTGATTTTTTGTTCCCTATCCCAATAGTCAGGGACAGTCATTTTGAGTTTGTGCTGTTTCGATTCTTGGGCTGATCTATCAGATATATGGGTATAGTTAGCCTAGAGGGCCAAGGCTACACTATGCCAAGGATGTTTCCTATGACAAAACTGTCATCAAAAAGTTTAAAAAAATTGTCACAAGTGGTATTTGTGACAAATTTATTTTGCAACTTTTTTCCCTTTTGAATCGACTCCTGCATTTTTCAATAACTGGGTTGTGCTTAGTAAAAGGGGACACATCCTACAGGAGTGAGACAGATTTATTATAATGTATGAAAAAAATATGAGTACATTGCAGCTGAAATCTATTCCAGCTCATTAATCACAGGTGAATGGACAGCCCAAAGATGCAACAAATTTATTAAGAAGTGTGCACTATAGCCAGCGAGCTATAGGTCCAAAACTGGCAAACAAAACACCAGTCGTGATAAATTCCTAAGCAGAGGCTGGTGTAATCAGGGTTGATTGAAAGTTGGTAATAGCTGTATGGTTGTGCCCTGGTACAAACTGGGACCAGGTGCACTGAATCTGGTAGGATCCAGCAAGCTTCAGAGCAGCGCTTAGAAGCTCCAAAGAAAAGAGTTTGTAAGCAATGCACTCCTTGCTTAGGAGACCAACCACCATTAATAGAGTGCAGAGATGACAGGTAATCTAGGCAGTAAGCAGTAAAGGAAAAAAATGCCAACATTCTTGAGAACAGAGGATTTTTAATAATAAGTAAATTGGAAAGTTGCTTGTTTTTACAAGCACTCTGGATTTTAGCCATTTGTCATGAAAATAACCCAGTACAGTAAGTGTAGTCAATACCATGTAAGGGTGAATTCACATGCTGCAAATCGTGTTTCACTTAGATTTCTGCAGGCCCCATTTATGTGCATGCAGCCAAAACAATTCCATTCAGATAAACAAATTTACGATCGCAGAAATTCTTGCAACAAAATCTGCAGTGTGTGAACCCACCCTAAAGCTAAACTTGTATGCACATGCTGGTTTACAAAAGCTCTTATCCCACAAAGGCTTTTAGCTGTTTATGACTGGTAAAATGAACCCAGTGAGCATGGATGATTATCAATAGATGGGGTCGTGTGTGGCACATAGAGTAGGTTGTTTAACTAGAATATCTTTATTTCCCTGTATAATGAAATATATAATGTAATATTTACTTAGGGTCCAATTTTAACAATAAAATTGTATAAATGTCATATAAATAATAGTGGTAATAATAATTTTTATTTCTAAAGCTCCAACATATTCTGCAGCACTTTACATTTTAGAGGGGACGTGTACAGACAATTAAGACATTTCAGAATAACACATAACTCAGATACCAGGAGGAGAGAGGACCCTGCTCGCAAGCCACATTCTATGAGGAAATAGGGGAGACACGAAAGGTAAATGGTAGAAGGTGCTTGTATTGCACGATACAGCCATAATATACTAAATAGGGTATTCACATAACTCTCCATGAACCGGTCACCAGCCAGTATGTGTACAGTACAGGTTGTTACGGATCCGGGTGGTGGAACCTCTGTGCTGCGGTGCAAGGAGGGACCAGAGGGGCGTAACTAGGTATCAACTCGGACTGACCAAGGTCGCACGGCGGCTCAATCGACTCCATGAACCAGGGAAGGACCGAGCAGAGGGACCAGGTGCTACTCTGGGCCTGTCCTTGTATGAGAGCAGGTGACTCCCACGGGTAACTGGCAGGAGCCTCCAGGTAGGCACGACAGGTAACTGGTAGGAGCCTCCAGGTAGGCTGGCTGGTAGGCACGGCAGGTAACTGGTAGGAGCCTCCAGGTAGGCTGGCTGGTAGGCACGGCAGGTAACTAGTACGTTCTCCGGGTAGGCAGGCAAGCCTGGCCCATAGACAGACTGGCGGGTTTGGATCGTAGGCAGACCGTCGGGCAGGAGAGTACACTTGGCTGGCGGAGACAGGTAGTCAGGCTGGCGGACAGGACTGGTAGTCAGTTTGGCGGACTGGACTGGTAGTCAGCCTGGCGGACTAGACTGGTAGTCAGGCTGGCGGACTGTACTGGTAGTCAGGCTGACGGACTGGACTGGTAGTCAGGCTGGCGGACTGGACTGGTAGTCAGGCTGGCGGACTGGACTGGCAGTCAGACTAGCAGCGGGACCTGAGGGCTGAAGCAGAGTTTAGAACACAAAGCTACAACCTTGCACGGGCACCTCCATTTTGGAGGAGGTGCCTTTTATATGAGAGGTCCTCCGGCCATTGGCCGGGGACTCCTTAGGATGGCGCGCGCGGCCCCTTTAAGAGGGAGGGAGCACGCGCCCTAAGCACAGTGCCCGGGAAGCTGCGCGCTCCGGCAGCAGCAGCAGGAGAGTCGGAAGACGCCGCGCCCGGAGCGCGGCGGTAAGGGAGACGGCGTCTCTGCCTGTCAGGGGGCAGAGACGCCGATACTACACAGGTACAGAGAGGGCTATTAAGTGCATGGAGGGTGTGTGAACAGATGTGACAAAGGTCCTGATTTGGAGGAAAATTTTGAAAGGGCAAAATAAATAGTTAAATAAGTGAGGTGAGGCAAAAGGCCTGTCTAAAGAAATGCGTTTTTAGGGCACGCTTAAAACTGTGGGTATTGGGAATTAAATGAATTGTCCTGGGTAGTGCATTCCAAAGAATTGGCGCAGCACACGAGAAGTCTTGGAGACAGGAGAGGAAGGTTCAGATTCTTGAGGATGTTATTCTTACTTAGGTCATTAGCAGAACAGAGGGCACGGGTAGGGTGGTAGACTGAGATGAGGGAGGAGATGTAGGGTGATGCAGGACTGTGGAGAGCTTTGTGGGTGAGAGTGGTAAGTTTATATTGAACTTATATCGGAGGGGCAACCAGTACAATGACTGGCACAGGGTAGAGGCCTCGGTGTAGCGGTTGGAAAGGAATATGATCCTGGCTGCTGCATCCAGGACGGATTGGAGAGGGGAGAGTTCAGTAAGAGGGAGAGCGATTAGTAGAGAGATGCAATAGTCCAGACTAGAATGAATAAGAGCAAAAGTAAGAGTTTTTGCAGAGTCAAAGGTAAGGAGAGGTCGAATTCTAGAGATGTTCTTGAGGTGCAGGTAACATGAGCGAGTGATCGGATGTAGGGGGTGAATGAAAAATCTGAATCAAGTATTATGACCCAAAGACAGCGGGCATGTTGCTGGGAAGTAATGTTGGAACCACACAAGGAAATGGCAATATCAGGCACAGGTAGGTTAGTGGAGGTAGGAAACACAAGGAGTTCAGTTTTTGACCGATTCAGTTTCAGATAGAGGGAGGTCATGATGTTAGAGACAGTAGAAAGACAATCACTGGTGTTTTGTTATTATGCAGGGCTGATGTCAGAAGACGATGTGTATAATTGAGTGTAATCAGCATAGAGATGGTACTGAAAACCGAATCTACTGATGGTTTGTCCAATAGGGACAGTGTATAAGGAGAAAAGGAGGGGGCCTAGGACTGATCCTTGAGGAACCCCGACAGTAAGGGGAGAAGGGGAGGAAGAGAAGCCAGCAAAAGACACAGTAAAGGAGCGATCAGAGAGAGGTAGGAGGAGAACCAGGAGAGAACAGTATCTTAGAGAACAATAGTGCGGAGCATAGAGAGGAGGAGCTGGTGATCCACTGTGTCGAATGCTGCAGAGAGATCCAGGAGAATCAACAGGGAGCGGGGAACATTAGATTTAGCTGTTAGTAGATCATTAGAGACTTTAGTGAGGACAGTTTCAGTAGAGTGTAAAGAGTGGAAACCAGATTGTAGAGGGTCAAGAAGAGAGTTACCTGAGAGACAGCAGATGAGTAGGGAGTGGACCAAGCGTTTCAGGAGTTTAGAGATGAAGGGAAGATTAGAGACCGGTCTGTAGTTGGCCGTGCAGTTCTAGTCGAGGGATGCTTTTTTAAGTAATGAATATATGCTGGAGTGTTTGAATGAGGAGGGAAAGATACCAGATGAGAGAGATTACATATTTTAGTTAGGTGAGTGGTGACAGTCAGGGAAAGAGACTGGCGGAGATGTGAGGTAATAGGATCACTGCTTCAGGTAGTAGGGTGAGAAGATGCCAAGAGCCGGGTCACATCTTCTTCCGTGACCGGTTCAAAGACAGAAAGTGAGCTAGATGCAGTGTGGGAAGGAGGACAATGCATAATAATAGGGGATTAGGAGAAAATTTCCTGTTGGATATGATCAATGTTTCTTTGAAATAAGTGGCCAGATTATCAGGCTTAGATCGATGGTGGGGTCTGCACTCTTGGATTGAGGAGACAATGAAAAATGTCAAAAAAAGTTTAAGATTGTTGGATAGTGCAGTGACCCAGGTGTTGAAGTAGACTTCTTTGGAGAGGTTAAGGGCAAAGTTGTATGTTTTAACCCCTTCCCGACATGCGCCGTATATATACTGCTCTGCCGGAGCTGCGTTCCCACAAAGAGCAGTATATATACGGTGCAGTGAGGACTCACGCTGAGCGTCGCCATGATCAAAGGCAGGTGTCAGCCCTATGTGAGAGCTGACACCCGCAGCAACGCCCACAATCGGTGTTAGCACCCATCGTGGGTGTTTAACCCCTGTGATGCCGCTGTCAATAGTGACAGCAACATCGTGGGGCATCAATGAGGGAGTGAGCTCCCTCGCTGCTCCCATCAGCACAACGCAATGCGATCGCATTTTGCTGATGGTCTTCATGGTGACCCCAGGTCCCAAGATGGCCACGGGGTCACCCAGGGATGGTGGCCTGTCAGCTCATGCTCAGAGCACAACCTGACATGCCTCCTCCCTGCTGATCTGATCTGATGCTCTGCAGTGCAGAAGCATTGCAGAGTGTCAGATCAGCAATCTGACAGTGCAAAGATGATGTCCCATATTGGGACAATTAATAGGAATTGTAAAAATATTTAAAAAAATCCCCAAATAAAGAACAAAGAAAAAAGAAAAACTATTAGGCTAAGTGCCCACGATGCAGAAATGCTCCGGATTTTTCCTTAGCGTTTCTGCATCTCCCTGGCAGAAAAAACACATGCGGATTTTACATGCATTTTTCCTGCCAGGGACAAGCGGAAGTGAAGCGTTTTGATCATGCGATTTCACATGCGGGTTGTCAAGCGCTTTCCAAGCGATTTTAGCATCACTTGGAAAGTGCTTGACAACTTGGTCACACTATATAAATCCATGCAACCGGCATGGATTTTATATAGTGTGACCAAGTTAGTTAAAAAAAAGAATAAAAATGGTCGCGTGACCAGTCACATGACTAAATGACGTTATGGAAGGTCCTTTTACACAATCACGAGACACCGGCAAGACCAGACGCATCGGATAAGGAGACCTGGGGGGCCATCGGAAGATGAGTATAATGTATATTTTTTATTTTAATTCCTTTTTTTTTACAAGTACTATGGTACCCGGGTCTGGATGAGAGTCTCCTCTTCTCCAGACCCGGGTACCATCCACACATTCAATCGCTTAATATCCGCATGTGCACATGTAGTCATGCGGATATTAAGCGATTCAATGCAAGTCAATAGCGGCGAAAACGCCACGATTCCGCAAAATAATTGGTAGTGCTGCGGATTTTTCCACAATGATAATCCGCAGCGGAAATTTCCGCAGCATGTGCTGTGCGGATTATCATTGGGGAACATGGCAGACCTTCTACCAAGCGTGTTTTAAGCATTTCTGCTTCGAAATTGCCGCTGTGGAAACGCTTAAAAAACGCATAGTGGGCACACAGCCTTAATCCAATAAATACATTTATTTACGGTATGTAAACAAAGAAAATACATTTATTTGGTATCACCTTGTCCGGAACAACCAAACCTATAAAACTGTTCCACTAGTTAACCTCTTCAGTGAACATCGCAAAAATAAAAAAAGAGGCAAAAAAATATGCTTTATTATCATACCGCCGAATAAAAAACGGCAATAAAACGCCATCAAAAAGACAAATGTAAATAATAATGGTACCGCTGAAAACATCTTGTCCCGCAAGAAACAAGCTGCCATACAGCTTTGTCAGCGGAAAAATAAAAAAGTTATAGCTCTCAGAATAAAGCGATGCAAAAATAATTATTTTTTCTATAAAATAGTTTTTATTGTGTAAAAGCCCCAAAACATAAAATAACAATATAAATGTCGTATACCTGTAACCGTACTAACCCAAAGAATAAAGCTGCCTTATCAATTTTACCACACGTGGAACATCATAAAAAAAAAATAAAAAACAATTCCTGAATTGCTGGTGTTTGTTCACTCTGCCTCCCAAAAATCTGAATAGAAAGCAATCAAAAAATGTTATGTGCCTGAAAATGGTACCAATAAAAACGTCAACTCGTCCTGCAAAAACCAAGCCCTCACATGACTCTGTCGGCAGAAATATGAAAACATTATAGCTATCAAAATATGGCAATGCAAAAACTAGTCTTTGCAAAAAAAAAGGTATTTTAGTGTGTGACAGCAGCCAAACATAAAAACTAGTGATGAGTGAGCACAAAAATGCTCCTCTACACCTTGGGCTATTTTCACACGTAGCGTTTTTGATGCGTTTTTGCACTTTTGCATTGCTTTAAACCAAGACAAATGCATTCACCAGGAAATGTCATTTTTACAATTTACAACCTTATCTGGCCATGTGGTGTGTGACACATCATCAGACACATCCTGTTTCATTTATGAAGGAGGGATTGTGAAAGTCACAAACACTATTTTTACAGCCTTACTATTCTTAAAGGGCCAGCAGTCGGCTATGCTTTGTGGTTCCCTTTATTAAAGAGTGGGTCTCCTATACATGTTCCAATTAGAAAGGAGAGGGTCTGCTATCCAGTTATAGGGTATGCAGTGAGTCCAATGGCTGCCAAAATTTAGGAAAAACCCCACTAACAATTTAAAACACATAGAGCTGGGCCACAGTAACGACATGTTCCAATTAGAAAGGAGAGGGTCTGCTATCCAGTTATAGGGTATGCAGTGAGTCCAACGGCTGCCAAAATTTAGGAAAAACCCCACTAACAATTTAAACACATATAGAGCTGGGCCACAGAAATTACATGTTCCCATTAGAAAGGAGAGGGTCTGCTATCCATTTATAAGGTATGCAGTGAGTCCAACAGCTGCCAAAATTTAGGAAAACCCCACTAACAATTTAAAGACACATAGAGCTGGGCCACAATAACGACATGTTCCCATTAGAAAGGAGAGGGTCTGCTATCCAGTTATAGGGTACGCAATGAGTCCAACGGCTGTCAAAATTTAGGAAAAAACCCACTAACAATTTAAAGACACATAGAGCTGGGCCACAGTAACGACAAATTCCCATTAGAAAGGAGAGGGTCTGCTATCCAGTTATAGGGTATGCAGTGAGTCCAACGGCTGCCAAAATTTAGGAAAAACCCTACTAACAATTTAAAGACACATGGAGCTGGGCTACAGTAACTAGTACGACATGTTCTCATTAAAAAGGAGTGGGTCTCCCATACTGCTTGTCTATGGCGTAAATACAATGGCTGCCAAAAATGTGGAGGCGCTCCAATGCCCTTTGCAAGAGATGTAAAGGTCGGAGGGCCTCCTGAAAACAATGTTCCCATTATTAGGAACTGGGTCTCCCATACTGTTTGCCTATGCAGTGAATGCAACGGCTGCCAAAAAATTTGGAGGCACTCCAATTCCCCTTGCAAGCGACGTAAAGGTCAGAGGGTCTCCTGAAATCAATGTTCCAATTATTAGGAAGTGGGTTTCCCATACTGTTTGCCTATGCAGGGAATGCAACGGCTGCCAAAAATTTGGAGGCACTCCAATGTCCCTTGCAAGAGACGTAGATATGGTGATATGGTAGATATGGTGGTGATTTGGAGGAGGATGTGGAGGATAAGAATGAGGAGAAGGAGCAGGACAAGAGCAAATAGACAAAATCAGGAAGCTTATACCCATGTCTGGGTATGAAGAGAGAGGTGTATGGGAATAGAGTTAAACCTCCTAAAAAAAAACCACTGCATTTGAGTTTATGTTACGCTGCTATAATTTGGCGGTGTTGAGAAGTCTGGCCCAATCCAGCCCTTGTTCATTTTTATAAGAGTCAGCCTGTCAACATTTTCAGTTGACAGGCGGATGCGCCTATCGGTTATAATTCCACCGGCGGCACTAAAAACCCGCTCTGACAAAATGCTAGCGGCAGGGCAGGCCAGGACCTCCAAGATGTAGAGAGCCAGTTCATGCCACGTGTCCAGCTTGGATAACCAATAATTATAACGCACAGAGGAATCACAGAGGATGTTGGTACGGTCGGCAAGGTAATCCCTCACCATCTTCAGAAACTTTTCCCTCCTTGTCCGAGTACCCCGCATCTCAGGGCCTGTGCGATGGGAGGGTCTGAGAAAACTGTTCCAGAACTTTGACAGTGTTCCCCTGCCTCTGCTGGATTGCATTTGTGTCTCTCTCGCCTGTACTCCTTGGTTGTCCAACGAACTGTGACCTCTGCCGCCAGCGTTTTCAGAAGAGAATTTTTTCAAAAATTTCGCAACAAGGGCCTTCTCGTACTGCACCATTTTATTAGGCTTGTCCTGCGCAGGAATAAGAGACAGAAAGTTCTCCTTGTAGCGTGGGTCTAGAAGTGTTACCAACCAGTAATGACTGTCACCCAAAATTTGGACAACGTGAGGGTCACGGGAAAGGCAGTGTAACATAAACTCAGCCATGTGTGCTAGACTGCAAAGAGGCAAGACTTCCGTGTCCTCACCAAGAGGATGACTGACCATGCTCTCCTCCTCATTCTCCTCCTCCTCCTCCTCTTCCTTCTCTTCCCTGTCCTCAGGCCATCCACGCTGAACAGACGGTATGGCAGTTGTGAAGGTAGTACCGTCTATAGCGCAGGAAACTAGCTCCTGTTTTCCCTCTTCTCCTCTTCCTCATTGTCACCCAACCCACGTTGGGATGAGATGAGACTGGGCTGTGTGGAATCACCCTGTATGGTTCCTTGCTCCATCTCATCGTGCTCCGCTTGCAATGCATCCTCTTTAATTGTGAGAAGAGAGCGTTTCAGAAGACAGAGAAGCGGGATGGTGGCGCTAATTATGGCGTCATCACCGCTCACCATCTTGCTGGAGTCCTCAAAGTTTTGGAGGATGGTACATATGTCTGACATCCATGTCCACTCCTGACGTCTTATGTGTGGAGTCTGAACTGAATACCGATGCTGGTAGTCAACAACCGCCCTCTTCTGCTCACAAATCCTTCCCAAAATATGCAATGTAGAGTTCCAATGCATGGGGACATCGCAGATCAGTCGGTGAGCTTGAAGTTGCAAATGCTGCTGAAGTACAGCAAGGGCGGTGGAAACTGTAGCTGACTTTATAAAATGGCCCTACTTTGACAAGCAGATCCGTCAGATCCAGGTAGGTTTTGAGAAACCTCTGAACTACGAGGTTAAGCTCATGGGCCAAGCATGGTACGTGTGTGAGCTCGCCTTGCCTTAGAGCCGCCACCAGGTTCTGGCCATTGTCACACACAACTATGCCTGGCTGTAGGGTCAGCAGTGTCAGCCACAGATCTGCCTGATCTTTCAAAGCGGTCCCCAACTCTTCAGCATTGTGCGGTTTGTCACCTAAGCATATTAGCTTCAGCACAGCCTGTTGCCGCTTGGCCGAGGCATTGTTGCAGAGCTTCTAGCTAGCGACTGATGTGGTCATTTCGGAGATGGAGGCTGAAGAGGGAGAGGAGGAGGTGCAGGAGCTGTAGAATGTGGGGGCAGCCCTGATTGACACAGGGCCCGCAATCCTCGGCGTCGGGAGGTTGTGTTCCATCCCAAGGTCCGACTGGGTCCTGGCTTCCGCTATATTAACCCAGTGTGCCGTCAGCGAGATGTACCGTCCCTGCCCACAAGCACTTGTCCACGTGTCCATGGTTAGGTGGACTTTCCCAGTAACTGCGCTGTTGAGGGCACGGCTAATGTTGTGGGACACATGCTCATGTAATGCGTGGATGGCACAAATAGTGGCGGCTGGGGACCGAGTACCGAGGGACAGCCGCCGCCATCAGGTTGCGGAAAGCTTCCGTCTCCACGAGCCTAAAAGGCAATATTTAGAGCGCAAGCATTCGTGAAATGTGTGAATTTAGTAGTGTGGCCTGTGGGGTGTTGGCTGCGTATTTGCACTTGTGTTCCAAGGACTGGGGTAGGGACAACTGAACGCTGCGCTGGGACAAGGACGTGGACGTACTTGCTAATGGTGCTAGTTGAGAGTGTGCAACGACACGTGCAGGGTGGGAGGCATTTTGGCATGCGCCATGGACAGTGGAAGAAGCAGGGTGTCACCCGCAGACACTGTTTCTGGACCCTGGGGTTCAGCCCACTTAGTCGGGTGCTTTGCTGCCATGTGCCTGATCATGCTGGTGGTGGTCAGGCTGCTAGTTTTGCTACCCCTGCTGATGCTGGCCTGGCAATTGGTGCAAATGGCCTTTTTGATGTTATCTGCAGAGTCTTTAAAAATCAACCAGACTCGGGAAGACCTAGCAGTTGTACTGGCAACTTCTGTCGTGTTGGTGTTACGGAGAACACTTTCCCACCTTGGGTCTGCGGCTACAACACTGCTTCTTTCTGCCTGTTGTGGTGCTACGCCTCCATCCCCCTGTGTGCTGCTGTCCTCGCTCTGCATGTTCCCCTGCCAGGTTGGGTCAGTTACTATATCATCCACCACCTCGTCTTCCACTTCCACTCCCTGGTCCTCCTCCTGACTTTCAGGCAATTGTGTCTCATCATCATCCTCATCCACCTCTTGCGACAGGAATTGCACTTTCCCACTTTTGCCTTCATCTGACCGTGGCTGCTCAGATATTTGGGTATCGCTATACGCTTTCTCCTCTTGACTCGCTTGAAGCTGGCTGGGTGAGAGGCCCGAATCTACAAATGGAAAAGTGAACAGCTCTTCTGAGTGTCCAAGTGTGGGATCAGTTGTCTCCAGGCACTCGGGATGGTAGGAGAATCAGGGTGAGGAATATGCGGTCCAGACTCACGGCTACTGAGACTTGGCCATGGGGAAGACAGGGTGGTGGTGGTGGCAAAGTGACTGGAAGCATTATCTGCTATCCAACCAACAACCTTTTGACACTGCTCTGGGTTCAATAGTGGTGTACTGCGGTTCAGGAAGGTCGAGCGACAAGATGTAAGTGTTTGTTGTGGCACAATTTCAGCTTGTCCACGGCCACATCCTCGGCCTCTGCATGCACCATCACCATCACGTCCTCTTCCCCGTTCCTTGCCACGGACCTTGCCCATTTTAAATGGAGGACAATATTTTCCACGTTCACGAGAAATGGCTGATTTTGAAACGCAGTTATATGTGATATGTCTGACAGAGAACCACGGTTTTAAATAGCAGGCCTGTAATTTACTAATATTATTCTACACAGAGACCTAGTGTGAATAGCTTGACCGACACACTGCAACAATATGGAAGGCAGAAATGGCTGATTTTGGAACACTGTTATAGGTGATATGCCTGACAGAGAAACACGGTTTTAAATAGCATGCCTGTAATTTACTAAGATTATTCTACACAGAGACCTAGTGTGAATAGCTTGACCGGCACACTGCAACAGAATGGAAAAAGAGGCCAATATTTTCCAGTTTGAGTTCAAATTTCTGGATTTTTATCGCTGAAATATGGAACAGATCTGGCTGTATTCTGCAGTGCTAACAAGCAAATGGAGCAGAAAAATGGTGTTCTCTGGATTTCTTTTTAAGCAAATAACCAGAATTAAGATAAAAAAATTGCCCTGTCCCCTGATATCTGGGCTATGTCTACAAATATCTGTAATTATTACAGCAGCAGCAGAAAGGACGTTCAATTGATCCTCTTGCGCTATATGCACTGCAGTCTGCCACATCATACACTGCCTGCTTGCCTAACACTGATTATATGCAGCTGGATTAGTCCTCAAAAGGACTGTTAGTTCAGATGGATATATATATATATATATATATATATATATATATATATATATACACACATATATATATTTATATATATATATATATATACAAATGTATATATATATATATATATATATAGTGGAATACCTACAGTATACTAACAGGACGTTCAATGGACCCTCTTGCACTATATGCACTGCAGTCTGCCACATACCCTGCCTAGTATATAAAAAGTTTCAGCCAGCTCACCTGAGCAATCCGAAGAATGGAGCTCGGAAATTCATCCTGACCAGACGTCAACAATACTAAAGAGACCAAAAAGGTATCCAGCTCCAGGAACCGATGAAACAGGAAAATTTTAAAATAGCAACTTTATTAGAAAAAAAATCATAAAAATTACTCCATCCAAAAGTGAAGGAATGAATAAATAAAAATGAGGTACAGGTGCAATTGAATAGCTGTTACTAGGACATTTTCAGCAATGCGTTTCGATCACTCAGAGGAGATATTTTTCAAAGATATATATGTTGTGGAATACCAATACTAACTCTAAACAAGCAAATCTCTCCCTGACTCAGCAGCACCTCTCCCTACTCTGCCTGATTCCGGAGTAGACTGTGACGAGCATAGCGGCGCCAGGTCTTATATAGACCTGATGACGCTGTGCGGCCTGCTAATCACTGTAATGCCACAACCAACATGACTACGGCATTACAGTGCGTGGCAGACAATTCCTGCATGTTCATTGGCTCTCTAAAGAGCGCCAAACATGCAGGGAGGGGACCCGAGTTCCCGCCCGAGCAACCTGGAAATACTCATCGAGCTTGTCGAGCACCGTGATGCTCGGGCAAGTACCGAGCAGTGGCGAGCACGTTCGCTCATCACTACTACAGACCTCTCCATTCTTTGTAGGTGGGAAAACTTGCAAAATCAGCAGTGTATCAAATACTTATTTTCCCAACTGTAATATCTCTATAAGTGTGGAAAGTGGGGGTGTCATAAAGAAGTAATGTATCTTAGATATGCTGCAGTACTGTAGAGTGTTAGGGGCAAGACCCCCATACACATTAAAGATAACCTGTCAGCTGATTCATGCAGTCCGAACCTCAGACCACTTGAATTAAGCACTGCATTATTGCAGTTGTGTACATTTTACTCTGAAACATTGCAGTGTTTCAGAGAAAATGAGCCAGGGACCATGCATCTTAAATGACTAGTCCAAGGCAAGGTACCCAATGGCTTCTCCCAACCCAAATTTTCCATGATTGATAAGTTTCTCCCTATATAATTAGAGAGCCGTGTCAGGCTAGGGCAGTGGGGCGAGGAGCAGTCTTGGACTAGTCATCCGAGAAACATGGTCCCCAGTCAGCGTTTCAAAGTAAAACATACATGGCTGCAATGACACAGCCGGTGTCATGACAGAGCTGTCGAAAGATCCAGGACCAGGGGCACCTACCTTGTCCCTAAAGCTAGGGGGCGCCCTAGCTCGCCCTATTCCCCGGGATACCTCTGAAGGTGAGGATGCCGGGGCCTCTGCCCTCACCCTACCTCCTGAATAAGCCCTCTGTCTATTAACCTTCCCCACCCAGGGAAGAGGGGCGCTACTGTGCACCGTAGTACACTAACCTGATGAACAGGGCAACATAGACAAGGGTAAACAGAACAACTCCAGGCACACAAAATATTCAATCACATATAACAGAGGAATGCATTGGGGTGTGAAGGTAAAGGAATAAACCAAAGTAGAGAAGGTTAAGAGATAATCACGCATGCAAACCAAACAACAGTCACTGATTACTCCTCCAACTCTCCTTCTCATTACAACTCCTCTCCCTCTGTTAGAAATGCAGCAAAAGCTAGCTCTGACAAGAATTAGTATCAGAGCCCAGATTATAAAAGGAAAAGGAGTGGCGGACCGAGCTCAGCTGTGAACAAAGGGATTTCCAACACAGCCGTTTAACCCCTGTTCTGCCAGAAGAAAATAAACACATTTATAATGACGGAGAAGTGCTTCTTCTTGGAGCTGGAGTAGGAGCCATTCAACGCAGTGGACTTCTGGCTCCACACTGTCGCTGTAACCCCATGACAGCTGGTGTCTGATTCATGCTGTCTGTTGTTCGGACAACACGAGTCGGCTAACAGGTTTCGTCTATCGGCCTGTGTGTGCTTGAACAGAGACTAGCTGGTGTGCGTATCCTCTGAGCTGTGATTGCCATAATTTGTTAGTATGTAAAAAAGTAATATATAATAATCAGTACATGCATTCCAAGGGGTTTATGTAGTCATAGCTATATACATATATCTAATATATCCCACTTATGTGGTGCTAACATATTTTCCAAAACTGTACTGAGATTGTCATTAGTATTCGTACCTGCAGACTGATTTAGTTGCGCAAAATCTAATTTCGCTACCCCTCCTTCCCTTGCACCATATATGGGACATCCAGTTTCTTTATAATCTTTCATATAACACATAATAATTAGTGACATTAAAGGAAACCTGTTATGTTGTGCATTACATACAGTCCAACATATGGGCAGCATGTTAATAAGCAGGGTGAGCCATGCAGACTTCTATATAGTTTTATGGTAAAATATTCAGAAGAATTGATATCTTATTCAGTTGAATTCCTCATTCTGTGCTTAGAAGTCCAATGGGTGGTCCTAATCAGTAAGTAACATTTGTGAGCGGGCCTCTGGAGTCAGTGGGGCCTGTCAGCGATGTTCTCAGTTGAATTTGCATCCTCAGATGGACATTCCAGCTGAAATGCATTGCGGCGCGGACAGCTGCCAGCTCCCTGCACTGCAATAGCTATACAGGTCGCTGGCCATTCAGAGGCTATCAGCAGGCGACAGCAGGCATGTCACGGGTGTTGCATGATATCATTGTAAAGTGGCCTCTGCCCCCTTGCACCAGTAGTGGAAGAGGATGAGGACGCTGTGAGAATGGGGATAGGTAAGAAGAATCTTTTCTTTTTTTTTTTAATGTAATGGAGAAGAGCATCAGAATGGGGAACATTATTACAGAAAGGTGCCAGAATGGGGAACATTATTACAGGAAGATGCCAGGATGGGGAAGATTATTACAGGAAGGTGCCAGCATGAAGGACATTATCTCAGGAAGGGGCCAGGATGGATGACATTATTTCAGGAAGGCGCCAGGATGGAGGACATTATTACAGTAAGGTGCCAGGATAGAGGACATTACAGAAAGGAACCAGGATGGAGGACATTATTACAGGAAGGTGCTAGGATGGGGAACATTATTACAGGAAGGTGCAAGGATAGAGGACATTACAAGAAGGAGTCAGGATGGAGGACATTATTATAAAAAGGAGCCAGGATGGAGGAAATTATTACAGTAAGGTGCCAGGATGGGGAACATTATTACAGGAAGGTGCCAGGATATGGGACATTACAGGAAGCAGGAAAACAAAAGATCACCAGCGAAGAGTCAAATAAGTAAAACTTCTGTATTTATTTGAACATCATAAAACAGTAGCGGTTCCTCCAGTGGTCTTCAACCAACGCGTTTCGACTAAGCCTTACTTATGGTTGGTAAAGCTTAGCTGAAACTCATTGGTTGGAGACCACTGGAGGAACAGCTACTGTTTTATGATGTTCAAATAAATACAGAAGTTTTACTTATTTGACTCTTCGCTGGAGATCTTTTGTTTTCCTGCTGTCTGCTAACTGCACCTGGTCCTGGGTGGCTCAGTGCGAAGACTTACACAGCTTTACAATGTGGATCTGGTGAGCTGACTCTCCGGTTTTCTCTTTTCTTTCACATTTATGTAGATATTACAGGAAGGTGCCAGGATGGGGAACATTATTACAGGAAGGTGCCAGGATGAGGACCATTATTACAAGACGGTGCCAGGATGAAGGACATTATTTCAGGAAAGGCCAGAACAGGAAATATTATTACAAGAAGGGGCCCAGAATAAGGGACATTATTACAGGATGTGGTCAGAAGGGGAAACATTATTTCTGGATGGAGTCAGAATGGGGGACATTATTTTTAGATGGGAGACATTATTACAGAATGGGGCCAGGATGGGGGACATTATTGCAGGATGGAGGACATTAGAAGATGGGGCCATTATTACAGCATGAGGCAAGGATGGGGAGACAGTATTACAGGGTCCCATATGTCAGTCCAACATGCTGGTAGGGGTCCAGATTCAAATCCTGCACTGGGGCCCATAGGACTCTAGTTATGCCACTGGTCTCATTCATACATGTGTGAGTCACGTTCATGTTCTATCCATGTTTTTCACTGATAGAACACATACCCATTATAGTCTATGGGGCTTTTCACATATCTGTGATCTTTTGCTGACTGAGTGGTCAGAAAAAATAATAGAACTGAACACAACTAGTAGGACCCAGCTATACCCATCTACTGTTTAGGGAAGTCTTGTCAACAGGGGTCTCAATGGAAAAATTGCTGCCAAAATGCCATACTTTCTACATAGAAACAAGGCCAAGAAACTCAAATATGCACGAGACATAGGAACTGGGGTGCAGAGAAATGGCAGCAGGTGCTCTGGACTGAGGAGTCAACGAGTGACATATCTGGCTGTAACAGAAGACAGTTCGTTCGCTGAAAGGCTGGAAAGAGGCACAATAATAAGAGTCTGCAGGTAACAGTGAAGCATGTTGGAGGGTCCTTACAAGTTTGGGGCCACACTTCTGCAAATTCATTGGAGGATCTGGTCAGAATTAATGGTGTTGTCAATGCTGAGAAATACAGGCAGATACTTACCCATCATGCAATACCATAAAGGAGGCGTCTGATTGGCTCCAAATTTATTCTGTAGTAGGACAATGACCCCAAATATTTCAGCCAATATCATTAAGGCTTTATTCAGATGTGTGTGAGTCTTGTACATGTTCTACCCGTGTTTTTTACAGACAGAACAAATACCCATTATAGTCTATGGGGCAGTTCACGTATCCATGCTTTTTTCTGGAGACATGTCCATTTTTGATCAAAATGACGGATCAAAATTACCCATACAAGTCAATAGGTCCATGAAGATCACGGACAGCATATGGATGGCATCCATGTGCAATCTGTGTGCTGTCCGTGATTAACAATGCAAAAGACAGGAGATGATTTGCAAATGATTTTTTTTTTTTTCATACTTGAAAATCACTGCTGAAACACTGATGGTAAAAACTGACACACTGACCAAAGACTGATGAAAATCAGATCCAAAGCACTGATGAATAGCATTTTTGTGTTTTTACTAGTGTTGAGCGAGCACTAAAATGCTCGGGTGCTCGAAGCTCGGGCCGAGCTCATTGGAATACTCGGGTGCTCGACCCGAGCAACGAGCCCAATGTTAGTCTATGGGAGACCAGAGCATTTTTGCGGTGGCTCCCCCGGCAGTCTTTTAA
The DNA here is from genome assembly GCF_046119375.1 of Phyllobates terribilis. Classification (NCBI taxonomy): domain Eukaryota; kingdom Metazoa; phylum Chordata; class Amphibia; order Anura; family Dendrobatidae; genus Phyllobates; species Phyllobates terribilis. The sequence goes on from NW_027362767.1 coordinate 43,611,244, forward strand.
AAGCCTAACAAGTGCCCAAAACGATAGTGACAGTGCTCAAATGACATGGGGACAGCATGGGGATCGCCCCAGGAAGCATTTCTGACCCCCAGGTCACTGCTGTCAACAACGTGGTCAGAGGTATTAAGCCACTTTTACAGGCTCACAATAAAACGTTCAAAAACGAAAGTGAAACTTTTTTCCTGTGAAATATGTTAAGCAACATCCTTTCCATGGTAAGGCTATGTGCCCACGATGCAGAAATGAAGCAGAAAATTTCTGCAGCATTTCTGCATCTCCCTGGCAGAAAAAAACGCATGCAGATTGTGCATGCGTTTTTCCTGCAGAATACATGCAGATCCACATGCGGGTTCACATGCGTTTCCGCATGCGGGTTGACAAGCGCTTTCCAGGCGATTTTAGCATCACTTGGAAAGTGCTTGACAACTAGGTCACACTATATAAATCCATGCAAACAGCATGGATTTATACAGTGTGAACCGTAAAAATTAAAACAAATAAAGCTATACTCACCCCCGAGGCCCCGGCGTGGCTGCAGCGCTGCTTCCTGGCTGGTTCCCGGCTGCCGGCATATCGCGAGACAGAGCGGTGAAGGGCCTGCGGTCACATGACTGTGACGTCACCGAAGGTCCTTCAGCGCTGCTGGCATTCAGAGAGAAGACGCCGGACAGGTGAGTATAAACTTTATTTGTTATTTTATTCTTTTTTTACAGGTACAATGGTACCCAGGTCTGGATGAGAGTCTCCTCTCCTCCAGAACTGGGTACCATCCGCACATAGAGACGCATAGAAGCCTCTTGTAAAAATGTACAGTCGCGGTTTCTATGCGTCTCAATGCAAGTCAATGGCGGGAGTTCCGCTGCACTTCCGCAAAATTAAATGACATGCTGCGGATTTTTGTACGCAGCATAAACGCTGCGGAAAAATCCGCAGCATGTGCATAGAACATGCGGAATCCCCTTGGGGACCATGGGGTGCGGATTACCTAGCGTTTTACAAGCGTTTCCGCTGCGGAAATTCCGCAGCATAAACGCTTGGAAAACGCTACGTGGGCACACAGCCTAAAGACTTGTGTATAAGTTAAAATAAATGACCAAAAACAAAAATACTCCTCCACACCTTTGGCTATGTTCACAAGTAGCATTTTTTATGCGTTTTTGCACTTTTGTATTGCTTTCAACTATGACAAATGCATTCACCGTGAAATGTCATTTTAACATTTTACAACCTTATCTGGCCATGTGCTGTGTGACACATGCATAAAGTGCTGAAAAGACAAGGGAACAGCATGGGGAAGACCCCTGGAAGCATCTCTGACTCCCAGGTCACTGTCTAAAAGTGTGCCCATCATAAGTGAACCTTACCGCATCAGAAGATGCAGACTTGCAACTATCCTCATGCAAGTTCTAGTCCCAGGGCAGTGTTCAATTGTACCTCCCCCATTCCTTGCAATACAAGCTCAAGTATGCAGCCTGCCACCCACCCACCCCCAGGCTGCAATACCATACTGCTTGCTTGCTTGAACTTGAAATTGGGCCTTTTAGGCATGTGGAGGCGGAATCTGGCCACCACGTCATGGCTGTGTTGGCGGCCTGGAATCCATGCTCAGTCCCCAGCCGCCCGGCGGCCGGGTGTCCATACTCGGTCCCCAGCCGCCCCGCGGCCGGGTGTCCACACACGGTCCCCAGCCGCCTGGGGGCAGCCGGGTGTCCATAAACGGTCCCCAGCCGCCCCTATTTCTCCTTGGAACATCCCCCCACACACTTTTCTTAGCCCGGCCTGCTTTAGGCAGCATTGGACGAGCCCACCAGAGAAGCAGACTCCTCCGGTGGGCCCTGACTTCTCCATCGGTGGAGTTGAGAGCGCCAAGGTGAGGAGCATGATGATGATGACAGAAGTTAGCATCTGATATGTTTTCTTTTAATGCAAGTGTAAGTGTGCAGCCTGCCACCCACCCTCCCCCAGACTGCAATTCCATCTGCTAGCTTGCACTTGAAATGGGGCCTTTTAGTTTGGAGGAGGCCGAAGCTGGCCACTACCTCATGGCTGCTTCGGCAGCGAGGTATCCATACTCAGTCCCCAGCCGCCCATATTTGTCCTGGTGTGCCTTATACATAAGATTAAGCACGTATACCAAAACATTACCTGTGCCCTCCCCAGTGCATTCAGTGGGAAGGAGAGCCTATTCCGCTGTAGTGTGTGCATGCCAAACCCATGTTCATGGTACATGCGAAGATGCCTCCCACCTTGCACCTGTCGTTGCAGACTTGCAACTATCCCCATTCAAGTCCTTGTCCCAGGGCAATGTTCAATTGTACCTCTCCCATTCCTTGCAATGCAAGCGCAAGTATGCAGCCTGCCACCCACCCACCCCCAGGCTGCAATACCATACTGCTTGCTTGCTTGCACTTTAAATTGGGCCTTTTAGACATGTGGAGGCGGAATCTGGCCACCACACCATGGCTGTGTCAGCGGCCTGGTATCCATACTCAGTCCCCAGCCGCCTGGTGGCCGGGTGTCCCCGCTTGCTCCCCAGCCTCCAGGGGGTGGCTGGGTGTCCATACTCGGTCCCCAGCCACCCCTATTTGTCCCGGTAACCTTTCCCACACTTTTCTTAGCCTGGCCTGCTTTAGGGCAGCATTGGCCGAGCCCACCGGACTATCAGACTCCTCCGGTGGGCCCTGGCTTCTCCATCAGGGGAGTTGAGAGTGCCAAGGTGAGGAGCATGATGATGATGATAGAAGTTAGCATCTGCTTTGTTTTGTTGTAATGCAAGCGCATGTGTGTAGTAGCGGCTAGGCCTGAGGTGGTCAGCGTTTTGGCGCATATCCTACCTCCTCCGAGGATTGCTGGATGTTTTCCTGCTACTATCCAAGTTCTATGACTCCCGTTAAAACAAAGCTTCAGGTGATAAATGATGGATGAGGTAGTGGCAAAGGAGAAAGAGCAGAAGGAACAGGGACCATTCACATCAATATCAGGCCAGTCAACCAGATATGTCTTGTAGGATATGTTTCTGTAACAAAAGGAGCGGTTCGGCTACACAGTTATAGGGCATACAGTGAGTGCAATGCCTACCAAAAATTTCGAGCCACTCCAATGCCCCTTGGAAATGACATGGAGGTCAGAGGGCGTTAACTAAACCTTTTTTTCCATTTATAGCAACTGGGTCTCCCGTGCACTGTTGGCCTAAGCAGTGAATGGAAGGCTTTCTAAAAATTATGAGGAACTGCAATGCCCCTTACAAGAGCCATGTGTGGCACCCCAGGGGTCTGGTCACCACAGTAATAGAGATATTACGTCGGAGAGCAAGTGGGAGGTTTCCTGGTCAGGATCCCTAAAACATGCAAAATCCTCCTGCCCCAATCCTGGGAGGGGAGAATTCTGCCCTTATAAACTGGATCTGGGGCGGGGTTGAGTGAGTCAGAGAACAGTCAGAGTCAGAGTGAGAGCAAGGGAAAGTAATAGCAAGGAGCTCTGTAGGAGCTAGGAGCTAAAGACCAGGGGCTGGAAGCTGAGCAGAGCTCGCCCTGGCAGAAGACAACAGGAACCGGACACAGGAGTCCGAAGCTGTGAGGACTTATATATCCAGCAGCAGAAACCAGCCGGCAGGGGATTTCAGGTCCTCTGGCCATAGAAGCCCGGAGGCTCAGTCACAAGCAAGGGACCAGCACCGCCGTCGTGGAGCGGAGGCTAACAGAAGGCCCCAAGTCACCAGCCATACAGGTGAGCACTACACGGTATACTCAGGGACGTGGGCTACTTCTACCCGCTTACAGCAAGGTAGCCAGGAAGAGTGCAGACAGACGGGGAGGCCTACAACTCCACCTGGCCGGGGGAACTCCTGCTTGCTCACAGACTGACCAGGCCTCTTATGCTAGCCAGTACTCCCGGGAGGGTCTACCTTATAATCATCAGTAAAGACCCTGAACTGCACTGCAAAGACTCTGAGTCATTCCTGCTGCGCTCGTGCACCATCACCCCCATCATCCACACTCACTGCCCTGAGGCTATACTCCTCCCGAGGGGAGTTATCCCATTCTATGCTGCGCACACAACACCAGCCTCAGCGGTCTGCCTCGCAGCGGTGGTACTCCCTGACCGCAATCCACGGGTGGCGCAGTCGGACAATTAACCTCAAAACCTAAGAAAGACTGCCACTGGTTTGACCAGCCTGAGCCACGGGACCGGGTCACCGCCACAGAGACTACAGACCCCAGAGACCCGGCATCGGGTATCCCACATATGAGTACACACGGCCCAGGGGGCGCGTCACATGCAGTACAGCATATTACAAACATAAGTCCCATTATTGGGGAGTGGGTGTCCCATGGTATTTGCTTATGCTTTCCAAGCAAAAGCTGCCAAAAATTAGGACGGAGCAACTTGCAATGCCCTATACAAGAGCCATGCAGTACAGCATATTACAAACATAAGTCCCATTATTGGGGAGTGGGTGTCCCATAGTATTTGCTTATGCTTTCCCAGCAAAAGCTGCCAAAAATTAGGACAGAGCAACTTGCAATGCCCCTTACAAGAGCCATGCAGTACAGCATATTACAAACATAAGTCCCATTATTGGGGATAGGTGTCCCATAGTATTTGCTTATGCTTTCCCAGCAAAAGCAGCCAAAAATTAGGATGGAGCAACTTACAATGCCCCTTACAAGAGCCATGCAGTACAGCATATTACAAACATAAGTCCCATTATTGGGGAGTGGGTGTCCCATAGTATTTGCTTATGCTTTCCCAGCAAAAGCTGCCAAAAATTAGGACGGAGCAACTTGCAATGCCCCTTACAAGAGCCATGCAGTACAGCATATCAAAAACATAAGTCCCATTATTGGGGAGTGGGTGTCCCATAGTATTTGCTTATGCTTTCCCAGCAAAAGCTACCAAAAATTAGGACGGATCAACTTGCAATGCCCCTTACAAGAGCCATGCAGTACAGCATATTACAAACATAAGTCCCATTATTGGGGAGTGGGTGTCCCATAGTATTTGCTTATGCTTTCCCAGCAAAAGCTGCCAAAAATTAGGACGGAGCAACTTGCAATGCCCCTTACAAGAGCCATGCAGTACAGCATATTACAAACATAAGTCCCATTATTGGGGAGTGGGTGTCCCATAGTATTTGCTTATGCTTTCCCAGCAAAAGCTGCCAAAAATTAGGACGGAGCAACTTGCAATGCCCCTTACAAGAGCCATGCAGTACAGCATATTACAAACATAAGTCCCATTATTGGGGAGAGGGTGTCCCATAGTATTTGCTTATGCTTTCCCAGCAAAAGCTGCCAAAAATTAGGACGGAGCAACTTGCAATGCCCCTTACAAGAGCCATGCAGTACAGCATATTACAAACATAAGTCCCATTATTGGGGAGTGGGTGTCCCATGGTATTTGCTTATGCTTTCCAAGCAAAAGCTGCCAAAAATTAGGACGGAGCAACTTGCAATGCCCTATACAAGAGCCATGCAGTACAGCATATTTCAAACATAAGTCCCATTATTGGGGAGTGGGTGTCCCATAGTATTTGCTTATGCTTTCCCAGCAAAAGCTGCCAAAAATTAGGACGGAGCAACTTGCAATGCCCCTTACAAGAGCCATGCAGTACAGCATATTACAAACATAAGTCCCATTATTGGGGAGTGGGTGACCCATAGTATTTGCTTATGCTTTCCCAGCAAAAGCAGCCAAAAATTAGGATGGAGCAACTTGCAATGCCCCTTACAAGAGCCATGCAGTACAGCATATTACAAACATAAGTCCCATTATTGGGGAGTGGGTGTCCCATAGTATTTGCTTATGCTTTCCCAGCAAAAGCTGCCAAAAATTAGGACGGAGCAACTTGCAATGCCCCTTACAAGAGCCATGCAGTACAGCATATCAAAAACATAAGTCCTATTATTGGGGAGTGGGTGTCCCATAGTATTTGCTTATGCTTTCCCAGCAAAAGCTACCAAAAATTAGGACGGATCAACTTGCAATGCCCCTTACAAGAGCCATGCAGTACAGCATATTACAAACATAAGTCCCATTATTGGGGAGTGGGTGTCCCATAGTATTTGCTTATGCTTTCCCAGCAAAAGCTGCCAAAAATTAGGACGGAGCAACTTGCAATGCCCCTTACAAGAGCCATGCAGTACAGCATATTACAAACATAAGTCCCATTGTTGGGGAGTGGGTGTCCCATAGTATTTGCTTATGCTTTCCCAGCAAAAGCTGCCAAAAATTAGGACGGAGCAACTTGCAATGCCCCTTACAAGAGCCATGCAGTACAGCATATTACAAACATAAGTCCCATTATTGGGGAGAGGGTGTCCCATAGTATTTGCTTATGCTTTCCCAGCAAAAGCTGCCAAAAATTAGGACGGAGCAACTTGCAATGCCCCTTACAAGAGCCATGCAGTACAGCATATTACAAACATAAGTCCCATTATTAGGGAGTGGGTATCCCATAGTATTTGCTTATGCTTTCCCAGCAAAAGCTGCCAAAAATTAGGACGGAGCAACTTGCAATGCCCCTTACAAGAGCCATGCAGTACAGCATATTACAAACATAAGTCCCATTATTGGGGAGTGGGTGTCCCATAGTATTTGCTTATGCTTTCCAAGCAAAAGCTGCCAAAAATTAGGACGGAGCAACTTGCAATGCCCCTTACAAGAGCCATGCAGTACAGCATATTACAAACATAAGTCCCATTATTGGGGAGTGGGTGTCCCATAGTATTTGCTTATGCCTTGCAAGCAAAAGCTGCCAAAAATAAGGACAGAGGAACTTGCAATGCTGGCACCCTGGTGGTATAGTGGTGGTGGAGGCTGAGGATAAGGAGAAGAAGATTAAACAGCCGAAACGAGGAAGCGTATACCCATGTGTGGGTGTGAAGCGGTGCATGTGAATACACCTCCCGAAATAACACAGTGGATTTCACTTTATGTTACTCTGCTGTCATTTGGTGGTGATGAGAAGTCTGGCCCAATCCAGCCCTTGTTCATTTTGATAAGGGTCAGCTTGTCAGCATTGTCAGTTGACAGGCGAGTGCGCTTATCAGTTATATTTCCCCCAGCGGCACTAAAAACACGCTCCGATAACACGCTAGCGGCAGGGCAGGCCAGGACCTCCAAGGCGTACAGAGCGAGTTCATTCCAAGTGTCCAGCTTGGATACCCAATAATTAAAAGGCACAGAGGAATCATGGAGGACGCTGGTACGATCGGCAAGGTACTCCCTCACCATCTTTTGAAACTTTTCACTCCTTGTGAGAGTACCCCGCACCTCAGGGCCTGTAAGCTGGGCGGGTGTCAGAAAACTGTCCCAGAACGTTGACAGTGTTCCCCTGCCTCTGCTGGATTGGAGTTGCATCTCTCTCGCCTGTACGCCTTGGTTGGGCAACGAACTGTGACCTCTGCCGCTAGCGTGTTCAGATGGGAATTTTGTTAAGAGTTCTGCAGCAAGGGCCTTCTGGTATTGTCCCATTTTTGTAGACCTCTCCACCTCAGGAATAAGAGAGTGAAAGTTCTCCTTTTAGCGGGGGTCTACAAGTGACACCAACCAGTAATGGCTGTCACCCAACATTTTGACAACGCGAGGGTCACGGTTAAGGCAGCGTAACATAAAGTCAGCCATGCGTGCCAGACTGGTAACGGGCAAGATTTCCGTGTCCTCACCAAGATGACGACTGACCATGCTCTCCTCCTCCTCCTCCTCTTCCTCCTCCCCCCTGTCCTCAGGCCACCCACGCTGAACCGACGGTATGACACTTGTACAGGTACTACCGTCTACAACGCATGATAGCAGCTCCTGTTCTTCCTCCTTCTCCTCTCCCTCATTGTTCCCCAATGCACGTTGGGATGAGATGAGGCTGGGCTGTGTGTAATCGCCTGCTACGGCTTCTTCATCCATCTCATTATACTCTGGCTGCAATGCCTCCTCTTTAATTCTCTGCAGAGAGCGTTGCAAAAGACAGACAAGTGGGATGCTGACACTAATGATGGCGTCATCGCCACTCACCATCTTGGTGGCCTCCTCAAAGTTTGTCAGGTTGGTACATATGTCAGACATCCAGGTCCACTCCTGAGGTCTTATGTGTGGAGTCTGACCTGAATATCGACGGCCTTGTTGCAGCTGGTACTCCACAACTGCTCTCTTCTGCTCACAAATCCTTTGCAACATGTGGAGGGTAGAGTTCCAACGTGTAGGGACATCACACACCAGTCGGTGTGCCGGAAGCTGCAAACGCTGCTGCAACACAGCTAGGGTGGCGGAAGCTGTAGCCGACTTGCGAAAATGAGCTGACAGGCGGCGTACTTTCACGAGCAGATCTGGCAACTCGGGGTACGATTTAAGAAACCGCTGAACCACGAGGTTAAGCACATGAGCCAGGCATGGTACGTGTGTGATCTCACCTCGCCTCAGAGCCGCCACCAGGTTACGGCCATTGTCACACACGACCATGCCGGGATGTAGGTTCAGCGGTCTCAGCCACAGATCTGCCTGCTCTTTCATAGCTGTCCACAACTCACAAGCAGTGTGAGGTTTATCACCTAAGCTTATGAGTTTCAGCACAGCCTGTTGCCGCTTGGCGGAGGCAGTACTGCAATGCTTCCAGCTTGTAATTGATGTGGTGATATCTGAGATGGAGGCTGAACATGAGGAGGAGGAGGAGGAGGATGCGCAGGAGCTGTACACTGTGGGGGCAACTCTGACTGACATAGGGCCCGCAATCCTTGGTGTGGGGAGGATGTGTTCCGTCCCAAGGTCCGACTGAGTCCCGGCTTCCACTATGTTTACCCAGTGTGCCGTCAGAGAGATGTACTGTCCCTGGCCACAAGTACTTGTCCACGTGTCCGTTGTCAGGTGGACTCTCCCAGTAACTGCGTTGTTGAGGGCACGGCAGATGCTTTGGGACACTTGCTTGTGTAGTGCGGGGATGGCACACCGGGCAAAATAGTGTCGGCTGGGTACCGAGGGACGGCCACCGCCATAAGATTAGGGAAGGATTCCGTCTCCACCAGCCTAAAAGGCAGCATTTCCAATGCAAGCAGTCGTGAAATGTGCGAATTTAGGACTGTGGCCTGTGGGGCGTTAGCTGCGAATTTCCGCTTTCGTTCAAAGGTCTGGGATATGGACAATTGAACGCTGTGGTGGGACGTGGACGTGGACGTTGATGCTGTTTCTTGAGAAACTGCCATAACAAGTGAAGACTGAGAGGAGGGGGCATCTTTACCTGCAGTATGGACAGGGGATTGCCTTGCACACACAACAGGGGGTTCTATTGCACGCACAACAGTGGAAGAAACAGTGGTGACACCCGCTGACACTGGTCGTGGACCCTGGGTTTCGCCCCACAAAGTCAGGTGCTTTGCTGCCATGTGCCTGATCATGCTGGTGGTGGTCAGGCTGGTAGTTTTGTCACCCCTGCTGATGCTAGCATGGCAGGTGGAACATATGGCCTTTTTGGGGTTATCAGCAGAGTCTTTAAAAAAATTCCAGACTCTGGAAGACCTACCGCTTGTACTGGCAACGTCCCTCGTGTTGGTGTTACGGGGAACGGTTGCCTGCCTTCTGTCTGCGGCCACCACACTGCTTCTTCCTGCCTGATGGGGTACTCTGCCTCCCTCCCCCTGTGTGCTGCTGGCCTCACTCTGCATGTCCTCCTTCCACATTGGGTCAGTTACTAGACCATCCACCACCTCCTCCTTTTCCACTTGCGCACCACGATCCTCCTCCTCACTTCCTGGCAATTGTGTCTCGTCATCGTCCACCTCTTGTGACAGATTGCCAACGTCGACTTCCTGTGGCCGTGGCTGTTCAAATATTTGGGCATCGCAACATGGGATCTCCTCTTCCACCACTTCAAGCGTATCAGGCGAGGGGCCCAAATATGGAAATGGACCAGTGAACAGCTCTTCAGAGTGTCCAAGTGTGGGATCACTTGCTGTCTGACAACACTCGGCATGGTGGGAGGAAGGAGCATCAGGGTGAGGAGGAGTATGCGGTCGAGACTCACGGCTACTTAAACTTGACCGTGTGGAAGACAGACCGGAGGTGGTGGTGCCCAGGTAACTGGAAGTATTATCTGCTATCCAATTAATAACCTGTTCACACTGATCAGTTCTCAATACTGGTGTTGTTCTGTGCTTCCCTAGTAATTCGGTCAAGAAGTGGGAGCGAGAAGATGTGGCTGTTGGTTGTGGCACATTTTCACCTTGGCCACGGCCCCGTCCTCTGCACGAACCATCACCAGAACGTCCACTTCCACGTCCCTTGCCACGCGCCTTGCCCATTGTAAATGAAGTAAAATAGCTTACTGTAGCGTCTGCTAGGCAGGGACGCTGTTCCCCTCACCTCTCTGCTCCGAGCCCGGCGCCCTCCTCCCGCTCTGCTGGCAGCGTGCACTCCTTCCCGGCCACGGTGCTTAGGGCGCGCGCTCCCCCCCTCTTAAAGGGGCCGCGCGCGCCGTCCTAAGGAGTCCCCGGCCAATGGCCGGAGGACTTCACCATATATAAGGCACCTTCTCCAAAATGGAGGTGCCCGAGCAATGTTGTTGCACTGTTCACTACTCTGCTTCAGCCCTCAGGTCCCATTTCCAGTTACCTGCCAGTTACCTGCCAGTTTCCTGCCAGTTTGCTGTCTGATTCCTGCCTGTTATCCGCTTACCTGCTTGCTAGCCTGAGGTCCGACGGTCTGCCTTCCGACACCTGTCAGTCTGTCTATGGACCAGCTTGCCCGCTCACCTGGGAGCGCTCACCTGCTACCTGTCTGCTAGCCTACCTGGAGGCTCCGCCGTCACGTGCTGTGACCACCTGCCAGTCCAGAGACTCTTGCCCGCTCACCTGGGAGCACTCATCTGCTACCTGTCTGCTAGCCTACCTGGAGGCTCCGCCGTCACGTGCTGTGACCACCTGCCAGTCCAGAGACTCTTGCCCGCTCACCTGGGAGCGCTCATCTGCTACCTGCCTGTTAGCCTACCTGGAGGCTCTGCCGTCACGTGATGTGACCACCTGCCAGTCCAGAGACTCTTGCCCGCTCACCTGGGAGCGCTCATCTGCTACCTGCCTGTTAGCCTACCTGGAGGCTCCGCCGTCACATGCTGTGACCACCTGCTTATCCAGAGACTCTCGCCTGCTCACCTGGGAGCACACATCTGCCATCTGCCTGCTAGTCTACCTGGAGGCTCAGCTGTTACAGGTCGTACCTACCCTTTACCCAGAGACTGTCCCGGTCACTTGCCGTGACCTCCCGCCCGTTCACCCAGAGACTGCCCCGGTCACTTGCTGTGATCTCCTGCCCGTTTACCCAGAGACTGTCCCGGTCACTTGCCGTGACCTCCTGCCCGTTTACCCAGAGACTGTCCCGGTCACCTGCTGTGACTACCCGCCTGACTTCCCTGGTCGCCACCCGCTTCCTTACAAGGACCGCCCCCCTTGTATAAGTTGCTCAGAGGTTCCGCCTCCCAGACCCGTTACAGTTTGCTCGGGCCATGGAACCCGGTGGCACCCAAGCTCCCTCGCTCTCGGACCTTTGTCATGAACTGTCCCGTCAGAGGTCCCAACAGGAGTCCATCCTGAGTCACCTGCGGAATGTCAATTCTTGCCTGGACACTCTGACTGCTCTACCAGCAACCTCCGCTAGTGTCATGACTCGCAACCCGGCAGCTCCGCTGCCCACCAATACCATGGTATCCTGCTCCGGACCCCGGCTTTCTGCACCTCCTCGCTTCGGAGGCGACTCCGCTCAGGTTCGGGGCTTTATAAACCAGTGCACCCTGCACTTTGAACTCCTGTCTCACCAGTTTAACTCCGACCGGGCCAAAGTAGCCTTCATCATGTCCCATCTCACGGGGGAGACACTGGCTTGGCTAAATCCTCTATGGGAGAGAGGAGACCCCCTGGTGTCCGACTTGCCTGCCTTTCTCACGGCTTTCCGGAAAGTCTTCGACGAACCCGGACGGAAAACCTCATCCGCATCGTCTCTGCTACGCCTCCGTCAGGGAAGTCTCACCGTGGGCCAATATGCCATACGGTTCCGTACCCTTGCCTCGGAGCTGGCCTGGGATAACGACGCTCTGGTATCTGTCTTCTGGGAGGGTCTGTCCTGCCGTATTAAAGATGAACTCGCCGGTCGGGACATTCCTACCACTCTCGATGACTTAATAACTCTTGCCACCCGGATTGACCTACGGTTCCAGGAGCGTGCCAAAGAGGTCACCCGTGAGAGGAGGTTTCCACGTCTAGCTCCTACCTTCCAGAAACCCGTCACTCCCTCCGTTTCTCCCCAGGTACACTCTCCTGAGCCTATGCAGGTCGACCAGTCCAAGATGGTCAAAACCCGTCAGGACTTACGCCGTGCCGAGGGGAGCTGCTTCTACTGTGGCAGCAAGGAGCACCGGATCCGTACCTGCCCGGAGAGGTCGGGAAACGCCTGTGTCTAGGTTCGCTCAGAGAGGTCGACCTAGACAAGAATAAATCCTCTCCATCTCTGCTGCTGTCAGTCTCAATTATCTGCGGGGAGAACCGTTATTTCGAACTAGCCCAACTTGACTCTGGAGCAGCTGGGAATCTTATTTCACAATCCCTGGTAGAAAAACACCGCATTCCCACCAAACCTCTGGCTGTACCCTTATCTGTCGCTGCCGTGGATGGGGGCCTCTTACCACGTCCCATCCAACTCATCACCGAATCCATTACTCTGCAGGTGGGAATGCTGCATTCTGAGAGCATCTCTTTTCATGTTCTGCCTGGACTCTCTCACGCCCTCTTACTAGGCCTACCTTGGCTCCAGAAACATGCACCCGTGCTTGACTGGAAGACCGGAGAAGTCCTTCGCTGGGGACAGGACTGCCATAAGACTTGTTTGGTTCCCGTTCATCCCGTCCGTCCGTCTCCTACCCCAACTAATCTACCTGGACTTCCGATTCCTTATTGGTCATTTGCTGATGTCTTTAATAAAAAGGAGGCAGAGACATTACCCCCTCATAGACCATACGACTGTCCTATCGACCTGATACCCGGTACTACGCCTCCCCGTGGGCGTATTTACCCATTGTCCGCTGCTGAGACCCGGTCGATGTCCGAATATATTGAGGAGAATCTGGCCCGGGGATTCATCCGGAAATCTACCTCCCCGGCGGGAGCAGGCTTCTTTTTCGTTAAAAAGAAGGACGGCTCTCTCCGTCCCTGTATAGACTATAGAGGCCTTAACCAGATCACGGTGATGAATAAGTACCCCCTTCCGCTCATTCCGGAATTATTTGATCGTCTGAGGGGGGCTAGAATCTTCACCAAACTGGACCTCCGTGGGGCGTACAACCTGGTCCGTATCCGTCAGGGGGATGAATGGAAGACTGCATTCAACACCCGGGACGGCCACTATGAATATCTGGTAATGCCCTTTGGTCTCTGTAACGCTCCTGCCGTCTTTCAAGAGTTGGTCAATGACATCTTCCGGGACCTTCTCTACTCCTGCGTAGTGGTGTACCTGGACGACATCTTGGTCTTCTCTCCGGATCTCCAGACTCACCGGAGGGATGTTCGTCAGGTCCTGCTCAGGCTCAGGCAGAATCACCTCTTCGCTAAATATGAGAAGTGCCTCTTTGAGCAGACCTCGCTTCCGTTTTTGGGCTACATTATTTCTCAGACCGGCCTCCGAATGGATCCAGAGAAACTGTCTGCCATCGAGAAATGGCCTTGACCGGAGGGGTTGAAGGCTATTCAGCGGTTCTTGGGCTTCGCCAACTACTACCGCCTCTTCATACCGCACTTCTCTTCCCGGACTGCCCCAATTTCCGCGCTCACCCGTAAGGGCACTAATCCCAGAGAGTGGTCGCCCGAAGCAGAGGAGGCCTTTCTTTCTTTAAAACAGGCCTTCTCTTCCGCCCCGGTGCTGCATCGCCCGGACGGCAACAAGCAGTTCTTCCTGGAAGTTGACGCCTCCTCCTCTGGAGCCGGTGCGGTACTTACCCAAAAATCGTCTTCCGGGAGAATGGTAACTTGTGGCTTCTTCTCCAAACTCTTCTCCTCTTCTGAGCGCAACTATTCCATAGGAGACCGAGAGTTATTGGCCATCAAGCTGGCATTGGAGGAGTGGCGTTACCTACTCGAGGGGGCTCTTCACCCGGTAATAATTTACACTGGCCACAAGAACTTGGCTTACCTCCAGCATGCCCAGAGACTTAACCCGCGCCAAGCCCGGTGGTCCTTGTTTTTTGCTCGCTTTGATTTTGTTCTTCATTTTCGCCCGGCTGACAAAAACATCAAAGCGGACGCCTTGTCCCGATCCTTTCTGGTGTCTGACCTCGAGGAAGAACCTAAACATATCATCGATCCCGCCAGAGTAATGAAGGTGGCTCCCGTGAGTCTAAATCGTCTCCCTCCCGGTAAGACGTTCGTATCGGTACCTGATCGGGAGAAGATCCTACACTGGGGTCATTCGTCTAAACTAGCTGGCCACGCCGGTCAGAAAAAGACCCTCCAGCTTATTACCCGGCACTACTGGTGGCCTACCCTGCACAAGGACGTAATAGACTTTGTTTCTGCCTGTGTGTCCTGCGCCCGCAACAAAGTTCCGAGACACCTGCCAGCCGGTCGCCTCCTTCCGCTTCCTGTACCTACTGCCCCCTGGCAGCATATAGCTATGGATTTCATAACTGATCTCCCCGTCTCTGCCGGTTGTACGGTCATTTGGGTGGTCGCTGACCGCTTTTCCAAGATGGCTCACTTTATTCCCCTGCCAGGCCTCCCATCTGCACCCGAGCTGGCTAAAGACTTTATCCGCCACATCTTCCGTCTTCATGGCCTGCCCCTCCACATCGTGTCGGATCGTGGGGTACAGTTCACCTCACGTTTCTGGAGAGCCACTTGTAAATTGCTAGACGTCACCCTGGACTTCTCCTCCGCTTACCATCCACAGTCTAATGGTCAAGTGGAGCGGATCAATCAGATCCTGACCAGTTACCTCCGGCACTTCGTTAATGCCCACCATTCTGACTGGGTGGATCTCCTGCCATGGGCCGAATTCTCTTACAACAATCACGAGAGCGAATCTTCCTCCAAATCCCCGTTTTTTGTAGTCTTCGGTCAGCATCCTCGGATCCCATTTCCCGTCTCCACCTCGGTGGATAATCCGGCTGCGGAATCTCTTGTTAACAAATTTTCCTCCATGTGGGAGAGTACCCGGTCCGCACTCCTTCAGTCGTCCGAGCGTATGAAAAGACATGCTGACAAAAAACGTCTGGATCCTCCTCAATTCCGTCCAGGGGATAAGGTCTGGCTCTCGTCCAAGTATGTCCGGCTCAAGATTCCTTCCTATAAGTTAGGGCCTCGGTTCATCGGTCCTCTGGAGATCATCAGTCAGATCAACCCGGTGGCCTATAAATTGAAACTCCCGGCCAACTTGCGGATCCCTAACTCCTTCCATGTATCTCTCCTCAAACCCGTGGTACTTAATTTTTTTTCCAAGTCTACAGGTACGCCTCCTGCTCCGGTTTCCGCTGAAAACGAGTTTGAGGTAGAGAACATTCTGGCCACAAAAAGGGTAAGAGGAAAGACCTTTTTTCTAGTAGATTGAAAGGGGTTTGGTCCTGAGGAGAGAACGTGGGAGCCCCGGGAGAACATCCATGCCCCTCTCATCCTTGCTAAATTTCTGTCTGGCCTAAAAAAGGGGGGGCCTAAAGGGGGGGGTACTGTAGCGTCGGCGTCCCTGCCTCCTGCTAGGAAGGGACGCTGTTCCCCTCACCTCTCCGCTCCGAGCCCGGCGCCCTCCTCCCGCTCTGCTGGCAGCGCGCACTCCTTCCCGGCCACGGTGCTTAGGGCGCGCGCGCGCTCCCCCCCTCTTAAAGGGGCCGCGCGCGCCGTCCTAAGGAGTCCCCGGCCAATGGCCGGAGGACTTCACCATATATAAGGCACCTCCTCCAAAATGGAGGTGCCCGAGCAATGTTGTTGCACTGTTCACTACTCTGCTTCAGCCCTCAGGTCCCGTTTCCAGTTACCTGCCAGTTACCTGCCAGTTTCCTGCCAGTTTGCTGTCTGATTCCTGCCTGTTATCCGCTTACCTGCTTGCTAGCCTGAGGTCCGACGGTCTGCCTTCCGACACCTGTCAGTCTGTCTATGGACCAGCTTGCCCGCTCACCTGGGAGCGCTCACCTGCTACCTGTCTGCTAGCCTACCTGGAGGCTCCGCCGTCACGTGCTGTGACCACCTGCCAGTCCAGAGACTCTTGCCCGCTCACCTGGGAGCACTCATCTGCTACCTGTCTGCTAGTCTACCTGGAGGCTCCGCCGTCACGTGCTGTGACCACCTGCCAGTCCAGAGACTCTTGCCCGCTCACCTGGGAGCGCTCATTTGCTACCTGCCTGTTAGCCTACCTGGAGGCTCTGCCGTCACGTGCTGTGACCACCTGCCAGTCCAGAGACTCTTGCCCGCTCACCTGGGAGCGCTCATCTGCTACCTGCCTGTTAGCCTACCTGGAGGCTCCGCCGTCACATGCTGTGACCACCTGCTTATCCAGAGACTCTCGCCTGCTCACCTGGGAGCACACATCTGCCATCTGCCTGCTAGCCTACCTGGAGGCTCAGCCGTCACAGGTCGTACCTACCCTTTACCCAGAGACTGTCCCGGTCACTTGCCGTGACCTCCCGCCCGTTTACCCAGAGACTGTCCCGGTCACTTGCCGTGACCTCCTGCCCGTTCACCCAGAGACTGCCCCGGTCACTTGCTGTGATCTCCTGCCCGTTTACCCAGAGACTGTCCCGGTCACTTGCCGTGACCTCCTGCCCGTTTATCCAGAGACTGTCCCGGTCACCTGCTGTGACTACCCGCCTGTCTTCCCTGGTCGCCACCCGCTTCCTTACAAGGACCGCCCCCTTGTATAAGTTGCTCAGAGGTTCCGCCTCCCAGACCCGTTACACTTACACTTGCACTATCAATGGAAAAAGGGTAATAAAGAGTAGATTAGAACCGTGGAAGAGGAAAACCACAGTTATTGTTTACTGGGGTATACCACACTTTTTTAAATAGAGATATTTGCGGCTGAACAGTGAGCGACACACTCAAACTGCTTTTTTTTTAGATACCAAATGCCCAAAACTGGATAGTACAGCGATTTGACCCATGGAACTGCGAAACCACACTGGGATGTCGGGCCCACACAAGACTATTTTCAACAGATATATTTTTGTGTCACAACAGTCAGGAGACACTACTGTTTTTCTTTACGGAAAAAACTACCAAAACCTGAATAATAGAGATTTTTTACCATGGGATGGCAAAACCACAGTTATTGTTTACTGGGGTATACTACACTTTTTTAAATAGAGATATTTGCGGCTGAACAGTGAGCGACACATTCAAACTGCTTTTTTTTTAGAGACCAAAGGCCCAAAACTGGATAGTACAGCGATTTGACCCGTGGAACTGCGAAAACACACTGGGATGTCGGGCCTACACAAGACTATTTTCAACAGATATATTTTTGTGTCACAACAGTCAGGAGACACTACTGTTTTTCTTTACGGAAAAAACTACCAAAACTTGAATAATAGAGATTTTTTACCGTGGGATGGCAAAACCACAGTTATTGTTTACTGGGGTATACCAAACTTTTTTAAATAGAGATATTTGCGGCTGAACAGTGAGCGACACACTCAAACTGCTTTTTTTTTAGATAACAAAGGCCCAAAACTGTATAGTACAGCGATTTGACCCGTGGAACTGCGAAACCACACTGGGATGTCAGGCCTACACAAGACTATTTTCAACAGATATATTTTTGTGTCACAACAGTCAGGAGACACTACTGTTTTTCTTTACGGAAAAAACTACCAAAACCTGAATAATAGAGATTTTTTACCGTGGGATGGCAAAACCACAGTTATTGCTTACTGGGGTATACCACACTTTTTTAAATAGAGATATTTGCGGCTGAACAGTGAGCGACACACTCAAACTGCTTTTTTTTTAGATACCAAAGGCCCATAACTGGATAGTACAGCGATTTGACCCGTGGAACTGCGAAACCACACTGGGATGTCGGGCCTACACAAGACGATTTTCAACAGATATATTTTTGTGTCACAACAGTCAGGAGACACTACTGTTTTTCTTTACAGAAAAAACTACCAAAACCTGAATAATAGAGATTTTTTACCATGGGATGGCAAAACCACAGTTATTGTTTACTGGGGTATACCACACTTTTTTAAATAGAGATATTTGCGGCTGAACAGTGAGCGACACACTCAAACTGTTTTTTTTTTTTAGATACAAATGGCCCAAAATGGATAATACAGAGGTTTGAACCATGGAAGTGCAAAACAACACTTTTGTTTCTCTAGCCTACACCAGACTATTTTCAACAGTTATATTTGTGTCTGAAAAATCAGAGACACGCTTTTTTTTTTTGGGGGGGGGAGGGGACACACCAAAAGGTTAATAAGATGGGCATTTGTACAGTGTGAAGGAGGAAAAAAAAAGGAGGATTTAGATGAAAAAAAAGGATTTTTCCTGGCCCCCGACACCTGGTGCTAAGTCCAGCAATTTCAGCAACAGGAGCACACAGGACTGTAATGCAGCGTTTGCTGGTATAACCACTGTGTCTCCTATACAGCCTGCCTGCCTGGTATCTGGGATGGATATTAGTCCTGAAAAGGACTGTTTGTTTGTTCTGGCAGCCTTTACAGACCCTACACTAACTATTTCACAGTTTATATCTCTCCCTAAATCAGCAGCGCTGTCCCTACACTGTCTGATCCGGAGCGACTGTGTCCAAGATGGCGGCGCCCCGTTTTAAATACTCGAGGTGACGCTGTGCGGCCAGCCAATCACTGTAATGCCCACAACCAACATGGCTGCAGCATTACAGTGACTGGCTGGCAATCCCTGCATGTTCATTGCCTCTGTAAAGAGCGCCAAACATGCAGGGCGGAGACCCGAGCTCCCGCCCGAGTAACCCGGAAATGCTCGGTGCTCGCCGAACATCCCGAGTAGCGTGATGCTCGGGTGAGTACCGAGCAGTGTCGAGCATGTTCGCTCAACACTAGTTTTTACGTGCGATAAAAATCACAGATGTCTGAATGAGGACTATATTCAGCCTAAATTAGAACAAAGAGTCCTGTAAGTGATGATACAGCCCCCATAGCACTCTGCCCTCAATGTCATCAAGCTTGCTTGGAATTACATGACGAGACAGAAGGATTTGCACAAACAACATCCACAGGAGATCTGTGGTTAGCTCTCCTTTATGTTTGGAACAACCAACCTACAGATTTCCTTCAAACAAGTGTACAAGTAGAAGTACCTAGAAGAGTTTATGCGGTTTTGAAGACAGAGTGTGGTCACCAAATATTGATTCGAATTCGATTTCTTTGTTATTCATTCACTTTTCATTTTGTTAATTGAAAGCATTCTTACTTCAGCACTTTTTTCACACCTGCCTAAAACTTTTTCACAGTATTATACATGCGTATGACTAAATCTGCTCAGTTGCTCCTGCTCTATAGCAGGTTGCCCATACACAGGGCTGTAAGTACATTGTGACAGGTTCTCTTTAAAAATTAGTACAACACAGTCTAAAATATATTGCTAATGTCACTCCAGCTACCCTATAGCAAATGATGTATTTTTTTTTTGGCACATTGCCCTAGGTGGACTCTTGAAATTCTTCCCAATATATGAGAAGTGTTGCATCTCATGTTCTCTGCTGTGACAAATACTATGATGTATACCAAGGCCTCCAGTCTCAGTGACGTGCCTCTGCATGGTGTGGGTAGGAATTAGACCAAGGAAAACAACCTATTGGGACATTTCGTCATCTTACAGCAATAATAGTCTATCATCTGGATTTGTGTATGATCACCAGGACAACTTAATATATACACAACACATTACGGAAAAAAAGGAGTCCAACAAAACACTGACTACTCTCAGGTCTGTGCCGGAGACTTATGCACAGAGCTGGGCTGCACCCAGTGGTAGATGCCATGCCGACATTTTAACCTGTTCAGCTAGTTTGCAGCCGTCTATTGTATGCTGACTTCGATGTAAATTGTTCCTCACCCAACATATAACAAGGTGCCTTCCTCTGCAATAACTGTGGAATATAAAACATCCATTTCAATAAAACAAGAAGCTAGAATAAAAAAAAATGCTAATTTCCCTCATTTAACAGGGACTTGAGTGTTTCCTGCATGAAAGAATTCAAACCAGACACATCGTGATTAGCAAACATGCAACAGGAGACCCTCAATCTGTGCACTAAAACTGATTTATAGGCCTGTGGGCGAGCTGAAATCTTACACTGGATGCTTTGCTAAGAACATCAAAAACACACACACACACACACACACACACACACACACACACACACACACACAAGCTTCCTCTGAGTAATTAAGGACATTTCTGAGAGCAGACGGAAGTTTCAAAATCCAAGCAAAGACGTAAAAACAGATCACAAGTCAAGAAATGGACTCATTAAGAGAAGGAGGGGGTAGTGGGGGCTGAATACCTGTCCATAAAACCAAGGTACAGACCAGCTGTCAATCACTTCTCATGCAGCCCCCTCCCCTAATATTAATCATTCTTATTAATTGCTGCAGTGTACATGCAACATTAAACACTTGTGTACAGCAAGTGTCAAATTGGGTGTCATGCTCCAATCAAGGTGGCGGAAAGAGGGCAGAGACTGGTGGGTACATTCATTTTAGTCCCATCACATAGCAAGTCCCACAATGCAATACAAAATGTAACACTGTAGCAACCATGGGTTTCTAGGTTAGCCTGCTCATTGGATGATGTCACCTGCTGGGAGCATTGACCTAGTCTTCAGATGATGTAACCAGGCCTTCTCCGGCTGTGTTTGTCACATAGAGGGCATAGCTTACATTTGCATCAATTCATCATGATATCAAGGATGAATCCTACTTATTGCAGCTTATTCTGAGGGACATCTGTCAAGTTAGCAGTCTTCCCCCATGATTGTGGAGCCTACTGAAACAGACTAAGAGACCTTTTTAAACGCTTAGGAAGCCTTTGCAGGTGTTTTTATTAATTATTCAAATTTACTGAGATAATGACTTTTGTGTTTTCATTGGCTGTAAGCCATAATCATCAACATTAACAGAAATAAACACGTGAAATAGATTACTCTGTGTGTAATGACTCTATATAATATAGGAGTTTCACTTCTTGTATTGAAGAACTGAACTAAATTAACATTTTTTGATGATATTCTAATTTAGTGAGATGCACCTGTACATCCTGAACATGCAAGAACCTGCAGACCATTGTAGTGATTATAGCAGACTGCTGAAAGCCACATTGGCGAACTGACAGAAGAAACATACATATCCCTATTTCTGCCCATTCTTATGCTTCCCATTTTGGTATAAATAGGACAAAAATGTACAAAAATAAAGGTGATTGAATTAAAAAAGAAACTGAAGAGTTTAGCGCTGCAGCTTAAACAATTTAAAAGCTATTTCCGTGCAACACAGCTTCACGTTCCTTCAGTCTCAGGATTTGTGAGGTCCAAGCAGTCAGATCCTCATGATCAGAAAATTATGGCCTATCCTAGCATTGAGTAAAAGCCCTTTAACAGGGCATTTGTGTGAAATTCTTTTATGGAAAATGCGTTTGTTTTATTGTAAGTACAACCTACATATACATTCTTGAAGATTGTTTCTATATTATTCACTGGGGGTGTTATCCCTCCACAGTGGAAAGCCTATAGAATGCTCTGAACAGATAAAAGTGAGGATGCTCTGTGCAAGCCCCAAAAAAGCTGCAAGTGGATGGAAAATCATGCTTTCCCTTTCCCTAAACTAACATCTTGTCGATACACTTTTTCACATGATACATCAAAATTACTTCTATAAAAACTGGAACATGCCAGACCTGAAGGTTTGGTGCATGACACTGGGGTTCTCGCCTTGATGTTCCTTGCATCCCTGTGTCAGTATTGCCCCTTCAGGCCTTGCATTAGGAATATCACAGGGTATCAATTTTTCCCAAAGCAGGTGGAAGATCAAAGTAATATGCACTTACAAAGTTTCTTTTCTATCATGTATGGGCTTATTTTGCTTGCTAGATTGTTTTAAGATTACCTTTTATGTTTAGTACAAAGTAATATTCAATAATATCCTGAACCAAAAATCATTAGCTACAAATTGAAAATGATTCTGGTCACCAGAATGTCAGAAACAAACAGGTTTTCTTTTTTTTTTTTTTTTTTTAATGTAAAAATATTGGGATAGTCTATTACTCCACACACCATATAGGTAAAAGGTGGAACTATACGTAGATTTGTGTACAATGTTTAGGAGCTCATTAGTAAAAATTCCATATTGAAGTTATGGCACATTTATCTCTTTCCGCAGATCTTGTATAATGTAAGTTCGTTCTTGAAGCCTGGAAACCATTTGCAGGTGTTGGACTTTAGTTATTAAAACAAAAAGGCATCAATCATCTTTGTCAATGACGTGGGCCATACGGTGGTCTTCTCAAAAGGTTAGGAAGTTATATGTAACTTAGACGGAGCCCTAAAGGGAAGTGGGTTACTAGGTCAAGTAAGTGAGAGCTAAAATGTTCTTAAGGTGGACCAGAGCTCTGCTCACGGGGCTATTATAACACTGTGTATTGGTTTGGGGAGGTCAGGCGGGTACTAGTCAGATGTGCTGAAATGTAAAGTTATAATACTGTTGTGTCTTATGCCCTCATTCTTCAAATCAATCAACAAGGACAGAAAATGAAGTAAAAAGGTCTGTGGACCAGATAAGAAACATATCAACCCCATATGGTACGTGCACAGAGGCTGTATCCTCATATACTGGCCAAGAATAATAGGCCTAAATGTAAATGATTGTACGTATAGACCAAAAAGGCAAGTTTCTGTTTGTTTCATATATGTGTTCTTTCCAAAGTGGCCACAGTAATGCAGCAGGACATACAGTATACACTGTGTGCAGAATTATTAGGAAATGAGTATTTTGATCACTTTTATACTTTTATACATGTTGTCCTACTCCAAGCTGCATAGGCTTGAGAGCCAACTACCAATTAAGTAAATCTGGTGATGTGCATCTCTGTAATGAGGAGGGGTGTTGACTAATGACATCAACACCCTATTTAAGGTGTGCTTAATTATTAGGCAACTTCCTTTCCTTTTGCAAAATGGGTCAGAAGAGAGATTTGACGGGCTCTGAAAAGTCCAAAATTGTGAGATGTCTTGCAGAGGGATGCAGCAGTCTTGAAATTTCCAAACTTTTGAAGCGTGATCACCGAACAATCAAGCGTTTCATGGCAAATAGCCAACAGGGTCGCAAGAAGCGTGTTGGCCAAAAAAGGCGCAAAATAACTGCCCATTAATTAAGGAAAATCAAGCGTGAAGCTGCCAAGATGCCATTCGCCACCAGTTTTGCTTTATTTCAGAGCTGCAACGTTACTGGAGTATCAAAAAGCACAAGGTGTGCAATACTCAGGGACATGGCCAAGGTAAGGAAGGCTGAAAAACGACCACCTATGAACAAGAAACATAAGATAAAACGTCAAGAATGGGCCAAGAAATATCTTAAGACTGATTTTTCAAAGGTTTTATGGACTGATGAAATGAGAGTGACTCTTGATGGGCCAGATGGATGGGCCACAGGCTGGATCAGTAAAGGGCAGAGAGCTCCACTCCGACTCAGACGCCAGCAAGGTGGAGGTGGGGTACTGGTATGCGCTGGTATCATCAAAGATGAACTTGTGGGACCTTTTCGGGTTGAGGATGGAGTGAAGCTCAACTCCCAGACCTACTGCCAGTTTCTGGAAGACAACTTCTTTGAGCAGTGGTACAGGAAGAAGTCAGTATTGTTCAAGAAAAACATGATTTTCAAGCAGGTCAATGCTCCATCACATGCATCCAACTACTCCACAGCGTGGCTGGCCAGTAAAGGTCTAAAAGAAGAAAAAATAATGACATGGCCCCCTTGTTCACCTGATCTGAACCCCATAGAGAACCTGTGGTCCATCATAAAATGTGAGATCTACAGGGAGGGAAAACAGTACACCTCTGGGAACAGTGTCTGGGAGGCTGTGGTGGCTGCTGCATGCAATGTTGATCGAAAACAGTTCAAGCAACTGACAGAATCTATGGATGGAAAGCTGTTGAGTGTCATCATAAAGAAAGGTGGCTATATTGATAGCTAATTTTTTTGGTTTTTGTTTTTGCATGTCAGAAATGTTTATTTCTAAAATTTTGTGCACTGATATTTGTTTACCTGGTGAAAATAAACAAGTGAGATGGGATTATATTTGGTTTTTATTAAGTTGTATAATAATTCTGCGCAGTAATAGTTACCTGCACAAACAGATATCCTCCTAAGATAGCCAAATCTAAAAAAAAAAACACTCCAACTTCCAAAAATATTAAGCTTGGATATTTTGGAGTGTAGCATCGGCGTCCCTGCCTCCTGCTAGGCAGGGACGCTGTTCCCCTCACCTCTCCGCTCCGTGCCCGGCGTCTTCCTCCCGCTCTGCTGGCAGCGCGCGCTCCTCCTCGGTCACTGTGCTTAGGGCGCGCGCGTGCGCGCTCCCCCTCTCTTGAAGGGGCCGCGCGCGCCGCCCTAAGGAGACCCCAGCCAATGGCCGGAGGACCTCTCCATATATAAGGCACCTCCTCCAAGATGGAGGTGCCCGAGCAATGTTGTTGCAAAGCCTTCACTCTGCTTCAGCCCTCAGGTCCCGTTACCAGTTACCTGCCAGTCACCTGCCAGATTCCTGCTTGTTACCTGCCAGTCACCTGCCATATTCCTGCTTGTTACCTGCCAGTCACCTGCCAGATTCCTGCTTGATACCTGCCTGATATCCGCTTACCTGCTTGCAAGCCTGCGGTCCGACGGTCTGCCTTCCGACACCTGTCAGTCTCTCTATGGACCAGCCAGCCCGCTCACCTGGGAGCGCTCACCTGCTACCTGCCTGCTAGCCTACCTGGAGGCTCTGCCGTCACTTGCCGTGACCACCTGCCTGTCCAGAGACTCTTGCCCGCTCACCTGGGAGCGCTCACCTGCTACCTGTCTGCTAGCCTACCTGGAGGCTCTGCCGTCACTTGCCGTGACCACCTGCCTGTCCAGAGACTCTTGCCCGCTCACCTGGGAGCATCCACCTGCTACCTGTCTGCTAGTCTACCTGGAGGTTCTGCCGTCACTTGCCATGACCACCTGCCTGTCCAGAGACTCTCGCCCGCTCACCTGGGAGCGCTCACCAGCCACCTGCCTGCTGTCCTTCTACCCAGAGACTGTCCCTGTCACTTGCCGTGACTACCTGCCCTTCTACCCAGAGACTGTCCCTGTCACTTGCCGTGACTACCTGCCCGTCTTCCCTGGGAGCCACCTGCTTCCTTACAAGGACCACCCCCTTGTATAGTTGCTCAGATGTTCCACCTCCCAGACCCGTTACAGTTTGCTCGGGCCACGGAACACGGTGGCACCCAAGCTCCCTCGCTCTCGGACCTATGTCATGAACTTTCCCGTCAAAGGTCCCAACAGGAGTCCACCCTGAGTCACCTGCGTGGTGTTAACTCCCGCCTGGACACATTGACTACCTCTTCGGGAGCTGCCTCCACTCGCACACTTACTACCCCGGCACCGCCGCAGCCCATCAACACCATGGCATCTCTTCCTGGTCCCCACCTCTCCGCCCCTCCTCGTTTTGGCGGAGATCCCAGCCAGGCACGGGGCTTCATTAACCAGTGCACTCTGCACTTCGAACTGTTGACACACCAGTTTTCCAGCGACCGTATTAAAGATGAACTCGCCGGTCGGGACATTCCTACCACTCTCGACGACTTAATAACACTTGCCACCCGGATTGACATCCGGTTCCAGGAGCGCGCCAAAGAGGTCACCCGTGAGAGGAGGTTTCCACGTCTAGCCCCTACCTTCCAGAAACCCGTCACTCCCTCCGTTACTCCCCAGGCACACTCACCTGAGCCTATGCAGGTCGACCAGACCAAGATGGTCAAAACCGGTCAGGACTTACGCCGTGCCGAGGGGAGCTGCTTCTACTGTGGCAGTAAGGAGCACCGGATCCGTTCCTGCCCAGAGAGGTCGGTAAACGCCTGTGTCTAGGATCGCTCAGAGAGGTCGCCCTAGACAAAAGTAAACCCTCTCCATCCCTGATGCTGTCAGTCTCTATCATCTGCGGAGAGAACCGCTATTTTGAACTGGCTCAACTTGACTCAGGAGCTGCTGGAAATCTCATCTCTCAATCCCTGGTAGAAAAATACCGCATTCCCACCAAACCTCTGGCCGTACCTTTATCTGTCGCCGCCGTGGATGGGGGCCTCTTACCACATCCCATCCAACTCATCACTGAATCTCTAACTCTACAGGTGGGAATGCTGCATTCTGAGAACATCTCCTTTCATGTTCTGCCTGGACTCTCTCACGCACTCTTGCTAGGCCTACCTTGGCTCCAGAAACATGCACCCGTGCTTGACTGGCAGACCGGAGAAGTCCTTCGCTGGGGACAGGACTGCCATAAGACTTGTCTAGTTCCCATTCATCCTGCTCGTCCTTCTCCTACCCCAGTCAATCTACCCGGTCTACCGGTTCCCTATTGGTCTTATGCGGATGTCTTCAATAAAAAAGAAGCAGAGACATTACCCCCTCATAGACCATACGACTGCCCAATCGACCTGATACCCGGTTCTTCTCCTCCCCGTGGGCGTATCTACCCTTTGTCCGCTGCAGAGACCCGGTCCATGTCAGAATATATTGAGGAGAATCTGGCCCGGGGATTTATCCGGAAATCTACCTCCCCGGCGGGAGCAGGCTTCTTTTTCGTTAAAAAGAAGGACGGCTCACTCCGTCCATGTATAGATTATAGAGGCCTTAACCAGATTACAGTGAAGAATAAATACCCCCTCCCGCTCATTCCTGAATTATTTGACCATCTGAGGGGGGCTAGAATCTTCACCAAACTGGATCTCCGTGGGGCGTATAACCTGGTCCGTATCCGTCAGGGGGATGAGAGGAAGACGGCATTCAACACCCAGGATGGCCACTATGAGTACCTTGTAATGCCCTTCGGTCTCTGTAACGCTCCTGCCGTCTTTCAAGAGTTGGTCAATGACATCTTCCGTGACCTTCTCTACTCCTGCGTGGTGGTGTACCTGGACGACATCTTGGTCTTCTCTCCGGACCTTCCTACTCACCGGAGGGATGTTCGTCAGGTCCTGCTCAGGCTCAGGCAGAACCACCTCTACGCTAAATATGAGAAGTGCATCTTTGAGCAGACCTCTCTTCCATTTCTGGGCTACATAATCTCTCAGACCGGCCTACAAATGGATCCTGAGAAACTGTCTGCCATCCAGAAGTGGCCCCGACCAGAGGGGTTGGAGGCTATTCAGCGGTTCCTGGGCTTTGCCAACTATTACCGCTTCTTCATACCGCACTTCTCTTCCCGGACTGCCCCTATCTCTGCGCTCACCCGTAAGGGTACTAATCCTAGAGAATGGCCGCCCGAAGCAGAGGAAGCCTTTCTTTCCTTAAAACAGGCTTTCTCCTCCGCCCCGGTGCTGCATCGTCCGGACGGCAACAAAC
Organism: Phyllobates terribilis; assembly: GCF_046119375.1. Lineage (NCBI taxonomy): Eukaryota > Metazoa > Chordata > Amphibia > Anura > Dendrobatidae > Phyllobates > Phyllobates terribilis. Next base: position 43,638,821 of record NW_027362767.1, read on the forward strand.
AATTCTTCCTAGAAGTTGACGATTCCTCCTCCGGAGCCGGGGCGGTACTTACCCAAAAATCATCTTCCAGAAGAATGGTAACCTGCGGCTTTTTCTCCAAACTCTTCTCCTCTTCTGAGCGCAATTATTCAATAGGAGACCGAGAATTATTGGCCATTAAGCTGGCACTGGAGGGGTGGCGTTACCTGCTCGAGGGGGCTCTTCACCCAGTAATAATTTACACAGATCACAAGAACTTGGCTTATCTCCAGAACGCCCAGAGACTTAACCCGCGCCAAGCCCGGTGGTCCTTGTTTTTTGCCCACTTTGATTTCGTTCTTCATTTTCGCCCGGCTGACAAAAACATCAAAGCTGACGCCTTGTCCCGATCCTTCCTGGTGTCTGATCTTGAGGAGGAGCCTAAACACATCATCGATCCCGCCAGAATAATGCAGGTGGCCCCCGTGAGTCTAAATCGTCTCCCTCCCGGTAAGACGTTCGTAACAGTACCTGATCGGGAGAAGATCCTACACTGGGGTCACTCGTCTAAGCTAGCTGGCCATGCCGGTCAGAAAAAGACCCTCCAGCTTATTACCCGGCACTACTGGTGGCCTACCCTGCACAAGGACGTAATAGACTTTGTTTCTGCCTGTGTGTCCTGCGCCCGCAACAAGGTTCCGAGACACCTGCCAGCCTGTCGCCTCCTTCCTCTTCCAGTACCTGCTGCCCCCTGGCAGCATATAGCTATGGACTTCATAACAGATCTCCCTGTCTCTGCCGGTTGTACGGTCATTTGGGTGGTCGCTGACCGCTTTTCCAAAATGGCTCATTTCATTCCCCTGCCAGGCCTCCCGTCTGCACCCGAGCTGGCTAAAGACTTTATCCGCCACATCTTCCGCCTCCATGGCCTGCCCCTCCACATCGTGTCGGATCGTGGGGTTCAGTTCACCTCACGCTTCTGGAGAGCCACATGTAAGCTGCTAGATGTCACCCTGGACTTCTCCTCCGCTTACCACCCACAGTCCAATGGTCAAGTGGAGCGGATCAATCAGATCCTGACCAGTTACCTCCGGCACTTCGTTAATGCCCACCATTGAGACTGGGTGGATCTCCTACCATGGGCCGAATTCTCTTACAATAATCACGAGAGCGAATCTTCCTCCAAATCCCCGTTTTTTGTAGTCTTCGGTCAGCATCCTCGGATCCCATTTCCCGTCTCCACCTCGGTGGACAATCCGGCTGCAGAATCTCTCGTTAGCAAATTTTCCTCCATTTGGGAGAGTACCCGATCCGCACTCCTTCAGTCGTCCGAGCGGATGAAAAAACACGCTGACAAAAAACGCCTGGATCCTCCACAATTCCGTCCTGGAGATAAAGTCTGGCTCTCGTCCATGTATGTCCGGCTCAAGATTCTTTCCTACAAGTTAGGGCCTCGGTTCATCGGCCCACTGGAGGTTATCAAACAGATCAACCCGGTGGCCTAGAAAAAGAAACTCCCGGCCAACTTGCGGATCCCTAACTCCTTCCATGTATCTCTCCTCAAACCCGTGGTACTTAACTCTTTTTCCAAGTCTACAGGTACGCCTCCTGCTCCGGTTTCCGCTGAAAACGAGCTTGAGGTAGAGAACATTCTGGCCACCAAAAGGGTAAGAGGAAAGACCTTTTTTCTAGTAGATTGGAAGGGGTTTGGTCCTGAGGAGAGAACGTGGGAGCCCCGGGAGAACATACATGCCCCTCTCATCCTTGGTAAATTTCTGTCTGGCCTAAAAAAGGGGGGGCCTAAAAGGGGGGGGTACTGTAGCGTCGGCGTCCCTGCCTCCTGCTAGGCAGGGACGCTGTTCCCCTCACCTCTCCGCTCCGTGCCCGGCGTCTTCCTCCCGCTCTGCTGGCAGCGCGCGCTCCTCCCCGGTCACTGTGCTTAGGGCGCGCGCTCCCCCTCTCTTAAAGGGGCCGCGCGCGCCGCCCTAAGGAGTCCCCGGCCAATGGCCGGAGGACCTCTCCATATATAAGGCACCTCCTCCAAGATGGAGGTGCCCGAGCAATGTTGTTGCAAAGCCTTCACTCTGCTTCAGCCCTCAGGTCCCGTTACCAGTTACCTGCCAGTCACCTGCCAGATTCCTGCTTGTTACCTGCCAGTCACCTGCCAGATTCCTGCCTGTTACCTGCCAGTCACCTGCCGGATTCCTGCTTGATACCTGCCTGATATCCGCTTACCTGCTTGCAAGCCTGCGGTCCGACGGTCTGCCTTCCGACACCTGGCAGTCTGTCTATGGACCAGCCTGCCCGCTCACCTGGGAGCGCTCACCTGCTACCTGCCTGCTAGCCTACCTGGAGGCTCTGCTGTCACTTGCCGTGACCACCTGCCTGTCCAGAGACTCTTGCCCGCTCACCTGGGAGCGCTCACCTGCTACCTGCCTGCTAGCCTACCTGGAGGCTCTGTCGTCACTTGCCGTGACCACCTGCCTGTCCAGAGACTCTTGCCCGCTCACCTGGGAGCGCTCACCTGCTACCTGCCTGCTAGCCTACCTGGAGGCTCTGCCGTCACTTGCCGTGACCACCTGCCTGTCCAGAGACTCTTGCCCGCTCACCTGGGAGCGCTCACCTGCTACCTGCCTGCTTTCCTACCTGGAGGCTCTGTCGTCACTTGCCGTGACCACCTGCCTGTCCAGAGACTCTTGCCCGCTCACCTGGGAGCGCTCACCTGCTACCTGCCTGCTAGCCTACCTGGAGGCTCTGCCGTCACTTGCCGTGACCACCTGCCTGTCCAGAGACTCTTGCCCGCTCACCTGGGAGCGTCCACCTGCTACCTGTCTGCTAGTCTACCTGAAGGCTCTGCCGTCACTTGCCGTGACCACCTGCCTGTCCAGAGACTCTTGCCCGCTCACCTGGGAGCATCCACCTGCTACCTGTCTGCTAGTCTACCTGGAGGTTCTGCCGTCACTTACCGTGACCACCTGCCTGTCCAGAGACTCTCGCCCGCTCACCTGGGAGCGCTCACCAGCCACCTGCCTGCTGTCCTTGACGCGCCCCCTGGGCCAGTGCTGTTAGGGATACCCGGAGCCGGATCAGATGGGGGTTGTAGTCTCCGAGTGGCTGTGACCCGGTCCGTGCCCAGGGTGTCAAACTCAGTGTGTGGCAGTCCTTATAGATGTTACTAGATGTTCTTTTATGTCGACTACGCCACCCGTTGATTTGCGGTCACTACGGCCGCCGCTGCAGCAGGGTCCGCTGAGGCTGGTGGTGTGTGTGCAGCTTTGGGTAGTATAACCCCCAACGGGAGGGGTATAGCCTCAGGGGGTCAGCCGTGGAGGATGGTGGTTGTGAAGGTACAGCAAAGAGACTCAGAGGCATAAAATGCAGTTCCAGGGTTTTACTTACTGGTGTTGCTCGGGTCACTGTGTACAGCAGTGACCACCCGAGCCGTGCTGCGTCCACCAGGTCCTGGACTCGGTCAACTCCCAGGCAACTCCGGAGTGTGGTCCTGAGCTCCTTTCTGACTCTCCCTTCTTCTGGCCGTTCCCACCAGGGATCCACCTAAGTCCGGCTCCCTCGGGCCTCTTGTTGGTAAACCCTTGTCTCTGGGTTCCCTGACCCTATTCTTGGTCTGCCTTCCGGGTGGATTTAGTGGGTGGTCGTGGCAGATCCTGCCCACGACCTCCGGTCTCTGGCTGAGGATTAGTGCTGCAGCCTCCACCAGCTTGGGATCCGGTACCCTGTTGCCGACCCTTCACCCTATTAGCTCTCTTATGGGCTCTTGGGGTCCCCTCTTCCTGCGCCTCTGGGTCCCTCTTCCTTCTCCTCTGCTCTGCTTCTCAGGCTCTCAGACAGACTGTCTGACTGGCTGACTGACAACTGACTGACTGACCCTGATCTAAGATGGTTCCCACCTTAAATACTCCCTCTATGTGTGAGCTCAGGTGACCAGCACCCAATGAGCTCCTAGCTTTACCCAGGCTGCTCCCCCTATCTGCCCCTACACTACTGGGATGTTCCACCCCCCTCCCACTCCAGCCAGGAACAGACACTGTCGTACCTGCACATTTCTCTAGTGGGAGTACCATCGGTCTGTTCCCCGGAAATGGGATGTGTGTAGTGCATGCAGCCTACTAGCTCAGTTCCACACTCCATCCTTACCCGGGAGTGGAATATCACACCTCTGGGTTGAGGTGCAATACCCCTGTATCAGCCGAATCCTCAGGGTGCTACATTCCCCCCTGGTAAATCACAGCACGTCCTCGGGCTGTAAAATATAAACATCCAAAACATACAATTTTTTTCATAAACATAAACATAGAAAACATCATATAGATATCATCAGCAATAAACTTTTCATATATAACATTCTTGTTTCTGGTTCCTCCGGTCACGGTGCAACTTGTGACCGGGTAAAGTGCGACAGTCTCTTTTGGAAGAAAACAGTTTCCTATAAAACCGGTAGGGGGCGCTTTAGGAAGCGCAACTATATACAAGGGAACTATGGCCGCTCTCAGTCCTCGGCCAGGTATTAGGAACTAGGGACACACGGGCATCAGTTCAATTGGCTGGTCCCAACGGGGACTATATTTTAACTAGAACAGTTCTTATACCCTGACGGGTAACTATGTACAGTCTCTCTCTACCGTACTTCAACGACGGCGTCCTCCTGCTCTTTCTTGTTGGTTGGTTTCAGTTTCAGACCCGTCCGGGTCCTCTTGCTCCTCCTCACACCGCAGCTCCTCCTCCGTCAGGCGATGGACATGGAGGGCGTAGGGTCCTTTGGCACACTTGTGCCGGGTGAAGGTGACCTCGTCCCCTACATACAGGTCACGACCTCTGTGTCCCTCCGGCAGATGGCTCTCTACGTCTCTGCGGGTTACAAAGACGTCGCCGGGGGTCTGATGGTCTCTAATGAAGCCCCATCCGTGCTGCATGTTGAATTTTATCACAGTCCCGGTGGAAGGGGGACCATGTGCTGCACGGGGTTTCCTCCTGGTCCGGCTCTTCTGCTCCGCGCTCCTTATCTGCATTTGCTGTTCCCGGACCCGCCTCTCTCTCCGCTCCCTCTCGAAGACCTCGAGCTGCTGCCGGCAGCACTCTGCACGCTCCGCTGCGGCCGCCCGAGTCTCCTGAGTGAACCCCATGAGGTCTTCTCCAGTGGGGTCCCACTCAAACTGTGCCTCCTCCAGCGGGGGCGAGGTCCTCTTTACGGGCTTCGGAGCCGGAATCAGGGGCTCGTCTAGGGGTCTCTCTTTCCGGAGTCGGGGATGGTGAAACTCCGGTGGCCATATAAAGAGCTGCCCATCCGGGCACGTATGCTGGGTAAATAGATTTTCACCCAGGTGCGGCACTCTAGATGTTGAGGGCGCGTTGATGGTAGTGGCGCCCGGGTCGACCAGGCCTTGCGACCAGGCTTGGGGCACCCTAAAGGCAAAGGGCACCGTAAGAACGGCGGCGCCCGTGGTTACTCGGCCCTGCGGCCAGGCCGGTGGCTCCGCGGAGGTAAGGGGCGCTGTTGGTATTGCGGCGCCCGGAGGTACTAGGCCTTGCGACCAGGCCGGTGGTATTTCCTGCTTGGCCACGCTCGAGGTCGAGGCGTGTGACGTCACAGGGGTCGCGGCCGCGGTTTCCGGTTGAGGCCTAGTCGGCGGCGGTGACGATGCAGCGACGGGCATGGCAGGGGGAATTTCGGGCTCTGCGACGGGGAGCTGGGGCAGGCACGCGGTTTCCCGGCTCGGGGTAGAGACGTCCCCTTTACCTGCCTCCGTCCGTTCAGCTCCCTTCTCGGCGCCGTCTCCTGCCTTCATTCCTCCTGCGCCATCCTCAGAGGCGGTCTGTCTCCTCGTCTCGGGCGGCGTGCTCCGCTGACGGGTTCCGGTCTGCTGGGCCATCTCTCGGCTCCACTCCGCCAACGTCTCTCGCTGCACCCGGGCCATCCTCCGTGCGAGGCCCTCCAGCGCGGTCTGTGCACACTCCCGGTCCCGGGGGAGCTGTGCTAGGATCTCCAGCAGGCCTTCTGGAGTGGCGACCTGCAACAGGCTCCTGACCACTGGGTCGGTGCTGCCTGACTCTCCCTCCATCTCCGGGTAGGCTCTCTCTGGACTCTCTTCCAGACGTCTTGTCTCCGGGTGCGCTCTCTCCAGACTGCTCCAGGCGACACCCATCTTTGTTCTCTTGTTCTGTCTCCGCCCACATTGAGGGTGGTCCCGGGGCAACTTTGTGATTGTCAGTTCCAGGGGCAGTTCTCTTACGCTGATGGACACTTCCAGCATCACAGTCTCTGTTGGTGGGCGCGGTTTCCGCTTTTGGCGCCATTCTTCGACCTGGCCCACGATGGGAGGTGGCCTTTTGCCACCCTCTGGCACGCCCATAATGGCGTCCGCTCTTCCAAGGCGGGAAATCTTTGGAAATGGCGGGAATCGTCTCCCAGTGGCGGGAAACTCCATGGATGGCGGGAAAAAGCTGCAAATGGCGGACAACCGGCGGGAAACGACCTGTGATGGGGCCCGATGGCGGGGACCCTCCGGAACCGGCGGGAGACTTCTTTTTGAGGTAACAGTGAACTTTTCTTCAGGCACGCAGTACCCGGTTGTTGCGGGCACGTTATCCTGCCGACTACGCCAAAGTTGACGCGCCCCCTGGGCCAGTGCTGTTAGGGATACCCGGAGCCGGATCAGATGGGGGTTGTAGTCCCCGAGTGGCTGTGACCCGGTCCGTGCCCAGGGTGTCAAACTCAGTGTGTGGCAGTCCTTATAGATGTTACTATATGTTCTTTTATGTCGACTACGCCACCCGTTGATTTGCGGTCACTACGGCCGCCGCTGCAGCAGGGTCCGCTGAGGCTGGTGGTGTGTGTGCAGCTTTGGGTAGTATAACCCCCAACGGGAGGGGTATAGCCTCAGGGGGTCAGCCGTGGAGGATGGTGGTTGTGAAGGTGCAGCAAAGAGACTCAGAGGCATAAAATGCAGTTCCAGGGTTTTACTTACTGGTGTTGCTCGGGTCACTGTGTACAGCAGTGACCACCCAAGCCGTGCTGCGTCCACCAGGTCCTGGACTCGGTCAACTCCCAGGCAACTCCGGAGTGTGGTCCTGAGCTCCTTTCTGACTCTCCCTTCTTCTGGCCGTTCCCACCAGGGATCCACCTAAGTCCGGCTCCCTCGGGCCTCTTGTTGGTAAACCCTTGTCTCTGGGTTCCCTGACCCTATTCTTGGTCTGCCTTCCGGGTGGATTTAGTGGGTGGTCGTGGCAGATCCTGCCCACGACCTCCGGTCTCTGGCTGAGGATTAGTGCTGTAGCCTCCACCAGCTTGGGATCCGGTACCCTGTTGCCGACCCTTCACCCTATTAGCTCTCTTATGGGCTCTTGGGGTCCCCTCTTCCTGCGCCTCTGGGTCCCTCTTCCTTCTCCTCTGCTCTGCTTCTCAGGCTCTTAGACAGACTGTCTGACTGGCTGACTGACAACTGACTGACTGACCCTGATCTAAGATGGTTCCCACCTTAAATACTCCCTCTATGTGTGAGCTCAGGTGACCAGCACCCAATGAGCTCCTAGCTTTACCCAGGCTGCTCCCCCTATCTGCCCCTACACTACTGGGATGTTCCACCCCCCTCCCACTCCAGCCAGGAACAGACACTGTCGTACCTGCACATTTCTCTAGTGGGAGTACCATCGGTCTGTTCCCCGGAAATGGGATGTGTGTAGTGCATGCAGCCTACTAGCTCAGTTCCACACTCCATCCTTACCCGGGAGTGGAATATCACACCTCTGGGTTGAGGTGCAATACCCCTGTAGCAGCCGAATCCTCAGGGTGCTACATTCTTCTACCCAGAGACTGTCCCTGTCACTTGCCGTGACCTCCTGCCCTTCTACCCAGAGACTGTCCCTGTCACTTGCCGTGACTACCTGCCCGTCTTCCCTGGGAGCCACCCGCTTCCTTACAAGGACCGCCCCCTTGTATAGTTGCTCAGAGGTTCCACCTCCCAGACCCGTTACATGGAGTCTTTTGGGTTGATTGAGAACATAGTTGTTGATCACTAATAAAAATAGTCCTCTAAAATACAACTTGCCTAATAATTCTGCACACAGTGTATATCAGAACACCCCCTTTGTCACTTGCCATATATAAATACGAAAGTTATAATTTAATTGAATGGATAAATAAATTGTCATCTTTGTGATTGTGGTAGAGTCTATACCATGCCTGAGGAAGAGACCTAAGATGTCTCAAAAGCTTGCTTTGTAACATTATTTATTTTATTTTTGTTAGCCATTAAAAGGTATCATAACTACAAGATTATCTTGTTGTTCCCAGGGAGAGAAATCTTTTTTCAACTGGCTAACACTGTACCAAACCCTTTTTTTTCTAGTAGAGTCTGAAAAATGGAGTAACAGAAAGGCTTGTGGTTTAGATTTGCTGGTTGAATAGATGTTTCTCTTTTAATCATTTGCAAACTTTTTGATTGTGAAACGCAGAACCCACAAGTGTGGTCTGTTTACGGCCTGCGAGAAGACTGGTGTTTGCAGCTATGTAAATATCTTCCATTACTGGGGGTGAGGGTCAGTTTATTAAGTATTAACTTTGGTTTTGCAGTGCTGACCTCTCATTCTTGTGGCTGTCAATTTCCTAAAGCGATTCGATCAATTCTTCATTTTATAATAATTAGTCCCAGGTATGGATGCATAGCCAGTGGCCTGAGCAGCTAGTGTTTCATCCCCTGAGTAATCCCAATGATTGAGGTGACTAATGTTTTGTCGTGAACTAGCGAGGGGAAAGAAAGCATGCCTGAGCCCTGCGGTTTACCTATACTCAGTAGGGCCAGTTTGCTTAGTCATTCCACTTCATGTTAACATTAGCTGTTGCTTTCAGTGGATGTTACACTTGCATTTCAGCTATCCCACTGAGAAGTTTTGGTAAAAGAGTAGTTGTGCCTCTCTGGAGAGATTACTATGCTAATATATTGTCTTTGTTACCAAATGTATACAAAGCCTCTTGTTGGTATAATCCGGCTACAGGACCTTCAATTTGGAGTAACTGTAAATCTATCCCCCCAGGGAAACACAATGTTATGACTGCAGGGGCAGTGGTCCTAGTAAACAATGCTAACAATGGTAACATTACCTAATGAGGATCTGAGGGAATATCATATGTAGGGTTTTGTTTGAATCTTTCCATAATGTATAGTGATGCATATATGGCATACACATTAAAAAGAGAAATATTTCCTACAGAGCGTTTTACTAATAATGGCGCGTGTAACATTTCTACAAAATCTAAGGAACATTGAGAATGATGCAGATTACATTTTCCATGCAATGTCTGGACAAATACTTTAAATACAGATAATGTTACTATATAACATAAGAATAAACCATAAATGACCAATCTTAAAGGGGTTTTCCAAAACTCATGACTTATGTTCCACGATCAGCTGACTGAAAGAGCCACAGTGCACAAAAAGCATCAGAACTGAAAGCCGTCTCCTATTCACTTGGAAGGGAGCGATCATGCAGGATCAGCCCTGCCGGTGCTCTGTGGCATCTTAAGTTGGCTGATCGTGTGATGTGGCAGAAGTCAGACAGATTCGTTTTTTTATAACATAACATACTCTAATAGGCCACCAGGAAAAAAATAAAGAAAAAACCCCTTCAGGTACTGTAGCAGTGGAAGTATCTGCAGCGGATTTAGTTATAGAAATGCTACAGATTTGCCTTTCATTTCATCCTTTGCATTTTGGTTAAATCCGTAGCACCAATTGACATTGACTGTTGATTTCAATTCCACTTGAATGAGATTTTGTGACATCTGATCATGATAATGTTACAGAGTCGCCTAGAAAATCAACTGAGTATATGCCGCTGATAAATTACAGTATTTTCATCAATATTTGTGTTGGATCCACTTCTGGTTTTGGCTTCTAAATTCTGATACAAAATATTGTACTGCAATGATAAAGTGGCTTTACGGCTCCCATACACTTTAGACTAACGTCAGCTGAACCCGCCGATATGAGTGGGTACAGCCAGCAGTCTAATGTGTATGGGGCCCCCCAACATATGACTGCCAGGGGAAATAAGGATCCGGCATATCCGATTTCAGACAGCTGATCCTTTTTTCTCTAGAGATAAGCCACCAATAGAGATGTCTGACCACAGCTTTCTCACAGAGAACACAGGAGAGTCGGGCAAAATGGCTGCTGGCAAAACAACTGTTAGAACCATCGTTCACCCGACAGCCATCTTACATGTAGGGGTGGTTTTAGAGGAATTGTCTGAGGTTTTTTTTTTCCTTAGGCATGGATTGTCATAAAGCAATAAACAAGGGCATTCTCCACTCCTGTCCATCTGGGGCTCTAGCGCAGGACCCATTAGAAGCCTGTATTTGGCTACATAGGTCAGGTGACCGAAACAGCGCCTCATCGAAGATGATGGATGACTATGTCCCATTATTTTCTGACAGCCCATGCCTAAATTTTTTTTTTTTAAAAAATGAATGCTTCTTTAAAGTGTCTATATTCACTCGATTAATGTGAGCTCAACCTGCAGATTTTTTCAGGGCCAGTACCATCACAGAGTTTTCTAAACTCCAGTCCTCACGGCCCCCAACAGATCATGTTTTCAGGATTTCCTTAGTTTTGCACAGGTGATGCAATTTTTATCTCCCCTCTGCCCATTGAAAACAGTTGAAGATTAGGAGGAATAGGTGCTTTTTTGGCTGACAGCTATCTAAAATATATGGACAGACTTCAGGCCCCCATACACATTAGACTGTTGGCCGAACCCTTCAATATTAATAGAAACAGTCAAATGTGTATGGGGGCACATCCAACTGTGTGGTATCGGTATCGGCATAATTGTTCTGACCTGGAAAATCAAGTTGACAAAATCCACAAACAATGACGGAATCACCTCTATGGAGCAAAAATGCTCCTGTGCTATGAGCGCCGACCACTAGGTGGCGTTCATAGCGATCAGCTCATGACAACCACAGGGGTCTGCTGCAGACCCAGGGTTGCCATGCCCATGCATCGGTGACCTGCGATCACGTGACGGGGTCACCGATGGGAAAGGCTAAGGCCGCGCTTCCGGCGCGACGATGTTAAATGCCGCTGTCAGAGATTGACAGCGGCATTTAACATGTTAGCAGCCGTGGGTGGATCGCGATTCCACCCGCGGCTGTTGCGGGCACATGTCAGCTGTAAGAATCAGCTGACTTGTGCTCGGTTCAGTGCGGGCTCAGCACCGGAGCCCTCACTGAACCAGGGGTTACAGCCTGGTGCGTACTAATATGGTCCAGGCTGTAAAGGGGTTAAAGGGGTTTTCCCACAAACAAAAGTTGTCTGTGTCTGACCATGTATGGTACATACCACAGCTCCTGGGCAGGGGAGGAAGCAAAAGACAATACAGGCATTACAGCAGGGGATCACAGAGGATTCATTTTGGGAGGAAAAATATTGTTTAAAAACTGGCAGTGAAATATTTTACCTCACAAAATGAATCCCCTGCTGTAATGTCTGTATTGTCTTTTGCTTCCTCCCCTGCCCAGGAGCTGTGGTATGCTCCATACACGGTCAGACACAGACAACTTTTAAAATGAACTTTTGTTTGTGGGAAAACCCCTTTAATAAATAGCATTTCCCACATGTCTGCCTTACATCAGCACCATTTGTAAAGTGTTGTGTTATTTTGTTAGAATTTTAGAAGGTTTAAAAATGTAGCAGTAACTTTTCATTTTTTCAAGGAAATTTACAAAACTTATTTTTGTAGGGACTTGTTCAGTTTTGAAGTGACTTTGGGGGTCCTATATGTTGGAAACCACCCAAAAGTCATACCATCTTAAAAACCGCGCCCCTCAACGTATTTAAAATTGCTTTCTGGTAGTTCATTAACCCTTCTGGTTCTTTTCAGGAAGTAATGGAAAGTGGCATGACAAAAGAAAGAAGAGTAAAGAAAAGTTTATTTTTACCATCTAAATTTTGATAACTTCTGAACAGGCCGCTATAGCCGACAGACTCTAAGGCCGTTATTTGGCCATTACCTGCCATAGCAAACATCAGGACCACACAATCAAGATTTCAGGGTGCCAATGAGGTTAAAGAGAAAGCCTCCACACTCTGTTAACTATTTAGATGCTGTAGTCACTATTGACAGCAGAATCTAAGGTGTTAAATGTCCATGGTCGGTGCCAACGCTGATGGTGGCTGATGCAGCAAGTTGTCAACTATAGTGTAGAGATGACATTTACAGGATTGTCACCTGTCGGGGAACACTAGTTTCTTATATTGCAGTTCAGTAAAAAGAGATCTGGTGGTCACTAAGGGGGTAACTCATCATGCAAAAATAATCCGTCGTACAGCTATGTCAACGGAAAAATAAAAAAATGTTGTGGCTCTTGGAAAAGGCAAAGGAAAAAACGAATGCACAAAAAAAGGAAAATCGGGAGTGAAGGTTAGAAAGGAAGGCTCGATTTTCCTGTTGGCCTAACAACTGCTTTAAGGGAAAAAAGTGAGAAAAAAATAAACTAAGCAGGAATCCTTGTGTCTATGTGCTGCATACATGATGTTCCTAAAGCATTAGAGATCTCAAGAATACATAATACTATATACATTCTGTGTATTATATAAATATAGAGCCAAAAAACGATGCAACGAGTATTAGTCCCTTTTTTTTGTTAATACCCAGAGATTGTTGCCTCTTGGAATTACTACTTGAAGATTGAACTCAATTTTCTACAAGCCCCGATTACACTTACAATTACTGAAACTGGATACTGTATGGAGTTAAAATGCTTTATATTATATCAATACAGAGGGAAAGAGAGAGAATTCTTATTTCACTCTGTATTAAGCCGGCAAATAGGATTAAACGGGGTAATAATAGTTTCTCTTTCAGCTCCTTAGTACTGTCCTTTCATTGTCTACCTGTGATTTACATTAGTTTGCCTCAGTCCTGTTTCCGCCAACAGTAAAGCTTGTGACGTTACTGATTCATATTCATGGAGTAAATCTATGCAAACTTCCGAATTAAAAGTGCGATGCACATGGCACTGTTATACAATGAGCAAATGAAAGCCCTCCAGAAGCATTGTGCTTGTGCCACTCAGCATTTCAAAGCTTTCACACAGGAGCGGCAAGCACATTGTTCTACAACAAACCCCTCTAGTCACTTCAGGTAAGAAAGTCATTTACAACTACTGAACCATGAGAAAAGTTTTCATGGGGTCTTGGGAGAGCAGCCAGTAAATAGCTTAATCAATATTGACTTTTGGGTGGGTTTGTTTATTGCCATCATTACTGCATAATTCTATGCAATGGATCCCTGTGTACGTACCCTGGATGTACAGTAATGCGCAAAACTTGTAGGCATGTGTGGAAAAACAAAAAAAGAAATGCATTCAAAATCAAAGTGTTAATAGTTTATTTTTATCAATTAGCAAAATGCAAAGTGAAGGAATAAAACAACAATCTAAATCACATGAATATGTGGTGTGACAACAAATAACTTTCAAAATAGCAAGGACGCAACATTTCCACTAGGTACACTTGAATTTACACACAATTTTTGAAGGAATTCTGCCAGTAGGTTGTTCCAAACATCTTGGAAAACTAACAACAGATCTTCTGTGGCGGTTGCTTCTGCCAATCCTTCTGTCTCTTCATGTAATCTCACATAGACTCGATAATATAGAGATCAGGGCTCTCTGGGCCTTATCACTTCCGGGGCTTCTTTACCCTGAAGATAGTTTGCAATGACATTTAGGGTGGTTGTTTTACTGCAGAATAAATTTGGAGGGAATCAGACGCCTCCCTGATGATATTTCATTAGGGATAAATATCTGCCTGTATTTCTCAGCATTACGGAAACCATTACTCTTGACCAAATTCCCAACTCCATTTGCTGAAATGCAGCCCCAAACTTTTATGGACCCTCCACCTCCTTAACTGTTGCCTGCAAATTCTAAATATTGTACAATTGTGGCCAAAAGTTTTGAGACTGACACAAATTCTGTTTTTCACAAAGTTTGCTGGCTCTGGGTTTTTTGATCTTTTAGTCAGATGTTTCTATGGATACTGGAGGAAGCGGCGGACATATCATTGGTGCAGCCACACAGGGTCCCAAGAGGTAAGGGGCGAGTGCCACCTCTAAAGCAGCTTCATAGACCATACTATTTGACTGCAAAGGGCCATATAGTGATATTGCACAGCTCTTGTTTGTCAATGTCTGCCATTGACTGGAGTACAATTATAAGCATTTCATACATTTTTAAGCATATCAAGTTTATGCAAAAACTCAGTATTTGCAATGTTGTCCCTTAATTTTCACAACTTTTGCCCTTCACAATGGAAGCTGGATATTCGCTTCTGGGACAAGTCCTGACTGATGACTGCCCATTCTTGACTATTCAGTGCTTTGCATTTATCACAATTTCTGTGTTTTGTTTGTCCTCCTGCTTTTTGAGGATTGAGCACAGGTTCTCAATGGGATTGATATCTGGAGAGTTTCCTGGCCATAGACCCAAAATTTCAATGCTTGTTAACTGATCCACTTTAGTTATCACTTTTGTCTTGTGACATGGTCTCCACCATGCTAGGAAAAGCATCATCACTACATTGCTCCTGGCTGGTTCGGAGAAGTTGCTCTTGAAAGATGTTTAGATCCCATTCTTTATTTATGGCAGTTATCCTAGTCAAAATTGTGAGTGAACTCCATCCTCGATTTTGAAACATAAGCATTATGTCTTTCATCTGCACTTAAGTTTTCTTGGCCTATCACTGTCTATGGTTTTTAACATTGCCCATTTCTGAGAAATACAGGCAAATGCTTATAGATCATGCAAAACCATGTAGGAGGTGTCTGATTGGCTCCAAATTAGTTTGGCCGCAGAACAATGACCCCAAACATTCAGGCAATGCCAACAAGAACTATTTTCAGTGTAAAGAACAAGGAGTCCTGGAAGTAATGATCCTATCCTGGTATATATGGTACCCCTCATCCTGGTATGCATGGCACCCCATCCCTCATCCTGGTATGCATGGTACCCCACATCCCTATTCTGGTATGTATGGTACCCCTCATCCTGGTATACATGGCACCCCTCATCCCAATTCTGGTATGTATGGCCTCCTCATCCCTCAATCCTGGTATGTATGGTACCCCGCATTCCTATCCTGATATGCATGGTACCCCTCATCCCTATTCTGGTATGCATGGTACCCCTCATCCTGGTATGCATGGTACCCCATATCCCTATTCTAGTATGTATGGTACCCCTCATCCTCCAATCCTGGTATGTATGGCCTCCTCATCCCCCAATCCTGATATGCATGGCACCCAACCCCTCATCCTGGTATGAATGGCTCCCTCATCCCCAATCCTGGTATGTATGGCCCCCTTATCCCTATCCTGGTATGCATGGCACTCCTCATCACCCAATCCTGGTATGCATGGCACCACATATTACTATTCTGGTATGCATGGTACCCTTCATCCCTTTTCTGGTATGCATGGTACCCCTCATCCTGGTATGCATGGCACCCCATCCATCATCCTGGTATGCATGGTACCCCGCATTCCTATCCTGGTATGCATGGTACTCCTCATCCCCAATGTTGGAATGCATGGCACCCCTCACCCCCCTCCTGGTATGCATGGCACCCCTCATCCCCCAATTCTAGTATGCATGGTACCCCTCATCCCCCAATCCTGCTATGCATGGTACCCTTCATCCCCCAATCCTGCTATGCATGGTACACTTCATCCCCCAATCCTGGTATGCATGGTCCCCTCACCCCCAATCCTGGTATGCATGGTCCCCTCACCCCCAATCCTTGTATGCATGGTCCCCTCACCCCTCAATCCTGGTATGCATGGTCCCCTCACCCCTCAATCCTGGCATTCATGGTCCCCTCATCCCCCAATCCTGGTATGTATGGTACCCCTCATCCTCCAATCCTGGTATGTGAGGCCCCCTCATCCCCCAATCCTGGTATGTGTGGTCCCCTCATCCCCCAATCCTGGTATGTGTGGCCCCCTCATCCCTTTCACGCTGCACACATACAAAAAAAAACAGTTATACTAACCTTTCTTCACTGTGCTCCAGCACTGCGGTGTCCTGTTCTGACGGAGGCCGGGGGAGGAGTGTGTCTTCAGTAAAATGGCACCGGATAGCGCTATGCAGATGCACTGACTCTGACGCCCCCACTCCTGCCCCGGTCCCCGGCGAGAAGAGAGGCGCCGCGGCAACGCTCCTCCCGGTCAGATAAGTATGTAAGTATGGCGCCGGAGATCACGGTATGCGTTCAGTATCTACGCATATCGTGATCTCCGGCGCCATACACTCCTCTTACCTGTAACGGCTCCATGCGTTCTTCTGTCTGGAGCCAGACTGCGTGTCGCGCATGCGCAGTCTATAGAGGCTTCAGACAGAGGGACGCTTGCAGCGTTATATTATAGATACAGATTATCTAAATATTATAAATATAAGTGAAATTCCTATAAGCTAACACATATACTGTATATCTTGATATGAAATATATAAAAATGCCCTAAATTAAGCATCTACGGTACTCTGCAATAGTCTTGGGCAGGTCTGGGAAAAATGCTGCAGAGTAAGAAGCTTCCAAAACAGAAATGTTAATAGTTTATTTTAGTTAATGAACAAAATGCAAAGTGAGTGAACAAAAGAGAAATCTAAATCACATCAATATTTGGTAATTGCCCGTCACCTTCATCAGATCTTCTAGAGACTTGCACACAGTTTTTGAAGGAACTCGGCAGAAGGTTGTTCCAAACATCTTGGATAATTAACCACAGATCGTCTATGGATGTCACCTTGTGCAGATCCTTCTGTCTTGTCATACAATCCCAAACAGACTTTGTGATCTTGAGCTCAGGGCTCTGTGGGGTGCGGGGTACCATGCATACCAGGATGAGGGATGGGGTGCCATGCATACCAGGATGAGGGGTACCATACATACCAGGATAGGGATGAGGAGTGCCATGCTCCTGGCTGGTTCGGAGAAGTTGCTCTTGAAAGATGTTTAGATCCCATTCTTTATTTATGGCAGTTATCCTAGTCAAAATTGTGAGTGAGCTCCATCCTCGATTTTGAAACATAAGCATTATGTCTTTCATCTGCACTTAAGTTTTCTTGGCCTATCACTGTCTATGGTTTTTAACATTGCCCATTTCTGAGAAATACAGTCAAATGCTTATAGATCATGCAAAACCATGTAGGAGGCGTCTGATTGGCTCCAAATTAGTTTGGCCGCGGAACAATGACCCCAAACATTCAGGCAATGTCAACAAGAACTATTTTCAGTGTAAAGAACAAGGAGTCCTGGAAGTAATGATCTTATCCTGGTATATATGGTACCCCTCATCCTGGTATGCATGGCACCCCATCCCTCATCCTGGTATGCATGGTACCCCGCATCCCTATTCTGGTATGTATGGTACCCCTCATCTTGGTATACATGGCACCCCTCATCCCAATTCTGGTATGTATGGCCTCCTCATCCCTCAATGCTGGTATGTATGGTACCCCGCATTCCTATCCTGATATGCATGGTACCCCTCATCCCTATTCTGGTATGCATGGTACCCCTCATCCTGGTATGCATGGCACCCCATCCCTCATCCTGGTATGCATGGCACCCCATCCCTCATCCTGGTATGCATGGTACCCCGCACCCCACAGAGCCCTGAGCTCAAGATCATAAAGTCTGTTTGGGATTGTATGACAAGACAGAAGGATCTGCACAAGGTGACATCCATAGACGATCTGTGGTTAATTCTCCAAGATGTTTGGAACAACCTTCTGCCGAGTTCCTTCAAAAACTGTGTGCAAGTCCCTAGAAGATCTGATGAAGGTGACGGGCAATTACCAAATATTGACTTTATGATCTTGAGCTCAGGGCTCTGTGGGGTGCGGGGTACCATGCATACCAGGATGAGGGATGGGGTGCCATGCATACCAGGATGAGGGATGGGGTGCCATGCATACCAGGATGAGGGGTACCATACATACCAGGATAGGGATGAGGAGTGCTATGCATACCAGGATTTGGGATGAGGAAGCCATGCATACCAGGATTGGGGATGAGGGGTACAATCCATACCAGGATTGGGGATGAGGAAGCCATGCATACCAGGATTGGGGATGAGGGGTGCCATGCATACCAGGATTTGGGATGAGGGGTGCCATGCATACCAGGATTTGGGATGAGGGGTGCCATGCATACCAGGATTTGGGATGAGGGGTGCCATGCATACCAGAATTGGGGATGAGGGGTGCTATGCATACCAGGATAGGGATGAGGGGTACCATGCATACCAGGATAGGGATCTGGGGGGGGCATGCATACCAGGATTTGGATGAGGGGCCATGTATGCCTGGATAGGGATGAGGTGTACCATGTATATCAGGCTGAGGGATGGGGTGCCAAGCATACCAGGATAGGGATGAGGGGTACCATGCATACCAGGATGAGGGATACCATACATACCAGGATAGGGATGAGGGATGGGGTACCATGCATACCAGGATTGTGTATGAGGGAACCATGCATACCAGGATGAGGGGCGCCATGCATGCGAGGATTGGGGATGAGGGGTGCCATGCATACCAGGATTGGGGATGAGGGGTGCCATGCATTCAAGGATTTGGGGTGAGGGATGCCATGCATACAGGATTGGGGGTGAGAGGTGCCATTCATACCAGGATTGGGGATGAGGGGTGCCATGCATACCAGGATTGGGGATGAGGGGTGCCATGCATACCAGGATTGGGGATGAGGGGTGCCATGCATTCCAGGATTGGGGATGAGGGGTGCCATGCATACCAGGATTGGGGATGAGGGGTGCCATGCATACCAGGATTGGGGATGAGGGATGCCATGCATACCAGGATTGGGGATGAGGGGTGCCATGCATACCAGGATTGGGGATGAGGGGTGTGATGCATACCAGTATTGGGGATGAGGGGTGCCATGCATACCAGGATTGGGGATGAGAGGTGCCATGCATACCAGGATTGGGGGTGAGGAGTGCCATGCATACCAGGATTGGGGATGAGGGGTGCCATGCATGCCAGGATTGGGGATGAGGGGTGCCATGCATACCAGGATTGGGGATGAGGGGTGCCATGCATACCAGGATTGGGGATGAGAGGTGCCATGCATACCAGGATTGGGGGTGAGGAGTGCCATGCATACCAGGATTGGGGATGAGGGGTGCCATGCATACCAGGATTGGGGGTGAGGAGTGCCATGCATACCAGGATAGGGATGAGGGGTGCCATGCATGCCAGGATTGGGGGTGGAGTGCCATGCATACCAGAATTGGGGATGAGGGGTGCCATGCATGCCAGGATTGGGGATAAGGGGTGCCATGCATACCAGGATTGGGGATGAGGGCTGCCATGCATACCAGGATTGGGGGTGAGGAGTGCCATGCATACCAGGATAGGGATGAGGGGTGCCATGCATGCCAGGATTGGGGATGAGGGGTGCCATGCATACCAGGATTGGGGGTGAAGAGTGTCATGCATACCAGGATAGGGATAAGGGGTGCCATGCATGCCAGGACTGGGAGTGAGGAGTGCCATGCATACCAGGATAGGGATGAGGTGTGCCATGCATACCAGGATAGGGATGAGGGCACCACATAACAGGATGGAGGAACAGGATTGGGGAGCATAAATACCAGGATGGGGGCAGCACATACCATGGGAGACCATATACCAATAAAAATGCTCACCACACGGGCATAGAACGGGCTCAATAGCTAGTATATAATATATTTATATAATCAGGTGTCTTATATTCCACTCATTTACTGGAAGGATAATACCTACCAAGTCATATGGGGGCTATAATCTAGGACTTGATAGCAGACTTCTTTGCAATTTGATTTGTTTCAGGTTAGAGGTACCTGTCTTGTTTAGGTTTTATTTTTGAAAATGTAATTGATGCAAGGGATGATTTAATTTTATACAAAGAAAACTTAAAGGGGTATTCCCATCTACAAGATCCTATCCCAATATGTAGTAGGTGTAATAACAATATATTAGCAAATACCTTCAATTATAGAAATGTAGTATAGTTCTTCTGATTCACTATGTCGCTTACCCAATGTGCAGGGAATTGCAGTAGCTTAGGTATCCATGGTTATGGCCACTAACAACTGACTAACTCTCACTATATGAGTGGCCATAACCATGGATATGCAATGCCCTGAACATGGGGTAAGCGACGTAGCGAATCAGAAGAACTATGCTACATTTCTATAATTGGAGGTATTTGCTAATATTATTATTATTACACCTACTACATATTGGGGGTGAGGAAGGTTGGGGAAGGGCTGGGGAATTACAGGCAGGGAAGAGAAGAGCCAGTGCACAGCCCGGCCCCTGTGCACCAAAATCTAATTAGCAGAAAACCTGAAATGGCGATTATAGAAGAGCCACAAAGCAGATTTCTTCATCAATGGTATCCATTTAATCAGTATTACAGCACCATTACAGCCTCGTCTTTACTAGAGATGAGCGTTGTTCTACTCGAACTGTTCGCCAATCTCAAATTCGAGCTGTTTTGGGCGGTGTTCGAGCCGGTCGGCGAACACGAACAATTTGAGAAAAATTCGGCTGTTCGAGGTTATGTTCGATAACTGTTCGTGCACCAAAATCATAACTGGATTTTTTCTCAGTAATGATGAAAATTAATGTTAATACGCAGTTTGAGTGTACAGCGGGGCGGGGGGAGGGGCAGGGGATGGATCTCTGCAGGAACAATGAAGATCTCCATTTTTTTTTCTCTTTCCCACATTTGCAGTGGGGAGGTGCAATCTGTCAGCCTATCAGCAGCGCACACACGGAGCGAAGTGCTTTTTTTCACACAAGCAAGGGCATGTGTGATTGGCAGTGTATGTCACATGTCCTTGCCCTATAAGACCAAGCCATTTTCCCCGTCGCCACCATTTTCTCACTGCTGCAGCTGCGTGTTAGACGGCACCGCTGTTGCTGTGTGCGCTATACCTTGTTAATTTCAAGCCAATTTTCGCACAAATATACAGATAGCTTGGGAGTAGGGAATAGTTGTGATTGCAGTCCTTTTAAGGACTAGGTTACAGCATTTCCTACGACTTTTATCAGGCAGGTCTGTGCTCTTAAATAGATAGATTGTGGGAGTAAAGACTAATTGTAATTGGAGTCCTTTTCAGGACTAGGTTACATCAGTTCCTATCAGTTTTTGCCAGGCAGGTCTGTGCCAGTGCTGTGCAAGTTTTTTTCACAGCATTTGGCTGAATCTAGCAAAGCTAATCCTTTTTGGCCTATTGCAGAGTGTGTTAGTCAGTGGAGTAGCCTATCTGTGTTGCAAGATATACCACCTGTGTATAGAATACCAATTTTTTTACTGCACCTAGTGAAGTAAAATCTTTTGGGCATAGCATCATTCTATTAGTCCATCTATACTGACCTCCATCAGGTTGCAAACTGAATATAATTTTTTTCTGCATCTAGCTCTGAAAAAATATTTGGGCTTCTAGCAGTGTGTGGGACTTGGTCTATTAGTCCATCTATACTGACCTCCATCAGGTTGCAAATTAAAAATAATTTTTTTCTTCATTTAGCTCTGAAAAAATATTTGGGCTTCTAGCAGTGTGTGGGACTTGTTCTATTAGTCCTTCTATACTGACCTCCAGCAGGTTGCAAATTGAATATAATTTTTTTCTGCATCTAGCTCTGAAAAAATATTTGGGCTTCTAGCGGTGTGTGGGACTTGGTCTATTAGTCCATCTATACTGACCTCCATCAGGTTGCAAATTAAAAATAATTTTTTTCTGCATCTAGCTCTGAAAAAATATTTGGGCTTCTAGCAGTGTGTGGGACTTGGTCTATTAGTCCATCTATACTGACCTCCATCAGGTTGCAAATTAAAAATAATTTTTTTCTTCATTTATCTCTGAAAAAATATTTGGGCTTCTAGCAGCGTGTGGGACTTGTTCTATTAGTCCATCTATACTGACCTCCATCAGGTTGCAAATTAAAAATAATTTTTTTCTGCATCTAGCTCTGAAAAAATATTTGGGCTTCTAGCAGTGTGTGGGACTTGGTCTATTAGTCCATCTATACTGACCTCCATCAGGTTGCAAATTAAAAATAATTTTTTTCTGCATCTAGCTCTGAAAAAATATTTGGGCTTCTAGCAGTGTGTGGGACTTGGTCTATTAGTCCATCTATACTGACCTCCATCAGGTTGCAAATTGAATAAAAAAAATTTCTGCATCTAGCTCTGAAAAAATATTTGGGCTTCTAGCGGTGTGTGGGACTTGGTCTATTAGTCCATCTATACTGACCTCCATCAGGTTGCAAATTAAAAATAATTTTTTTCTGCATCTAACCCAGCCAATAGTTTTGGCCTAATACCACAGTTTGGCCACTCAGCTCTGCTCGGTTACCATCCATTGTTTTTTTGTGCAAACAACTCCAGAGTTGTGAATTAGTTAACCACCAAAATGAGTGGAAAAAGGCCTGCTGCTGGTGGAAAGGGGAATAGGCGTGTTGGGAAGGGGAAAAAAGGTTGTGTCCGTGGGGTAGGTGCAGAAGAAAGACCATCTTCCAGCCAAACTAAAATGTCTACTTCTTTTAGCGGACAATGTGATAAGATCCCTTTCTTACGGCCACGCCAATCGCTACAAATTCCAGATGAGGCACAAAAACAGCAGGTGCTTCAACGGATATCAAGTGCTCCTTTAAGTGGGCTCTACTCCACATCAACTTCAACATCACAAATACTCCAGTCCTCAAAGGTGTCACCCAAATCGCACTTGCTTCCTCACAGCTCCCAAATCTCCAGCTGCCCGTCTGAGTATGAGGTAGAACAGATGGTTGAGTCTGTGTTATGTTCTGCTACCAAAGCTAAGGAAAGAGAGGAGATCTGTCCCTACTATAGGACTCAGCTGAATCCCTACGATGTAACAGGGAACCTGATCCTGCGATCAGACCTGCTAAAGTCCTAATCTAGTCTGTACGGAGACCTATAGATGTGGGGAGGGAATCCCTACAAGTACTAAGGACTGGGAGGAATATAGGACACCTCCTAACAGAAATAGTAGCAGACAGACGAACAAACAAAATAGATAGAACATAGAGGTCCGTAGACCAAGCAAACTAACAGAGTTAGATACAGAGCACAGGCTAGCTAGAAAGTAGATATACAATGAAGTCCAGCAAAGCCAGAAGGGCGGAGCAGGATTAAATAGGCCAACAAGGTCATGTGACCAGCAAAGGAAAAAAAACCTAACAGCAAGGTTCTAACAGTACCCCCCCTTCTAAGAGGATCCTCCGGATCCCCTAGGACCAGGCTTATCAGGAAATCTCCTGTGAAATGCTCTGATAAGTCTGGACGCGGAAACATCATCTGACCTCACCCAAGAGTTATCCTCGGGTCCGAAACCTTTCCAGGCCACAAGATACTGCAAACTACCTCTATACCGTCTAGAGTCAAGGATGCGAGAAATTTCATATTCCCCGTCCTCCACCACCGGAGGAACAGAGGCAGAGGCGTCACCATCCGACACAACAGCTTTTTTTAACAGAGAGACATGAAAGACCGGATTAATTCTCCAGGAGGTAGGAACCTCCAACCTAACAGCAGATTGGTTGACAACCTGAAGCACCTTAAAGGGCCCTACAAACTTGGGACCCAATTTCTTAGAAGGAATCCTCAACCGCAGATTCCTAGAGGACAACCAAACCATGTCACCAACAGCGAACAAAACCTCCTGTCGTTTCCTATCAAAGTAGTCTTTAGATTTTCTGTTGGCCTCCTGAAGATTACCACGCACATCCGTCCAAACTCTTTCCAAATCACCGGAAAAATTCTCCTCCTCAGGCACGGCAGATCCCAACTTGGAGAACGACCCAAACGACGGATGTCTCCCAGAACAACAAAAAAAAGGCGAACAACCAGCAGAAGAAGATGTATGATTGTTCAGAGCAAATTCGGCAAGTGGCAGAAACTCAGACCACCCCTCTTGATTGTCTGCCACAAAACAACGCAAGAACTGCTCAACATCCTGGTTTTTCCTTTCTGTCTGGCCATTAGATTCAGGATGATATCCGGACGAAAACGACAAATGAATTCCCAACCTGTCACAAAAGGCACACCAAAAACGAGCCACGAACTGAGGACCCCTATCAGAAACAATGTCAGTAGGAACGCCATGAAGTCTGACAATTTCCTTGACAAAGGCCTTAGCGAGAGTTTTAGCGCAGGGCAGTTTGACGAAGGGAACCAAGTGACACATCTTGCTAAAACGGTCCACGACCACCCAGATGACAGTAAAACCCTCAGAGGGGGGAAGGTCAGTTATAAAGTCCATAGCCAAATGTGTCCAAGGAGCACTGGGGACCTCCAAAGGACAAAGCAACCCCGCAGCAGGAGTATGTGAGGACTTAGATCTAGCACATATAGTACATTGGCGCACCCACTTAATGACTTCCTTCTGCCATCCAGGCCACCAAAAACTGCGACCCACCAGTCTCTTGGTCTCAGAGATTCCGGGATGACCTGCCAACCGAGATTCGTGACACTCAACAAACAAATCTCTCCTAAAGGTCCCAGGCACAAACAACCTCCCATGAGGAGTGTTAGATGGGGCATTCTCCTGAGCTTTAAGAATCTCATCTTCCAAAACGGAGTCTAAAGCAGCTATCACAACACCTTCTTGTAAAATGTTTTCCTCTTTCTCAGCACCGACTATGGGAGAAAAACTGCGAGACAAGGCATCCGCCTTAACATTCTTAGTACCAGGGATGTAAGTAACGGAGAAATTAAACCGCGAGAAAAACAGTGCCCACCTAGCCTGACGGGCATTCAGGCGCTTGGCAGCATCAAGATATATCAGATTTTTATGATCCGTAAGAACCTGAACGGGAAATTCCGCACCTTCCAAGAAGTGGCGCCAGTGTTCAAATGCGAGTTTAATAGCCAATAATTCCCGATTACCAATATCGTAATTCAATTCAGTCTCCGAAAATTTTTTTGAAAAAAAGGCACAGGGATGTAATCCATCCCCGTTATCCTGAGACAATACTGCGCCAACCCCCACAGAGGAAGCATCAACCTCAACCAAAAACGGCCTAGTAACATCAGGCTGCATAAGGATGGGAGCAGAGGTGAACCTCTCCTTGAGATACACAAAAGCTTCAATGGCCTCAGAAGACCACTGAACCACATCAGCACCTTTCCTGGTGAGATCAGTCAGAGGTTTGACAATACTAGAAAAATTTTTTATGAATTTTCTATAGTAATTGGCGAAACCCAAAAACCTCTGTATCGATTTCAAACCAATAGGCCTAGGCCATTCCTGCACAGCCTGAACCTTAACCGGATCCATCTCAAAACCTTTGCTGAAGATAATGTAGCCCAAAAAACTAATTCTCTGTACAGCGAACTCACATTTCTCCAGCTTAGCAAAAAGCGAATTGTCCATTAATAACTGTAATACCTCACGCACGCTCCGCCAATGAGACTCCAGATCTGGCGAATAAATCAAAATGTCATCCAAATACACAACCACATTTTTACCGATCAAAGGTCTAAGGATGTCATTAATCAGATTCTGAAAAAATGCAGGAGCATTAGTAAGACCAAAAGGCATAACCAGATTCTCAAAATGACCCACAGGAGTGTTAAAAGCAGTCTTCCATTCATCACCCTCCTTCATGCGCAACAGATTGTATGCCCCCTTAAGGTCAATTTTAGAGAACCACTTGGCCCCCAATAACTGGTTAAACAGATCAGGAATCAATGGCAGTGGGTAAGGATTGCGTACCGTAATTTTGTTAATCTCACGAAAATCCAGACAAGGACGTAAACCGCCGTCCTTTTTTTTTACAAAAAAAAATCCAACCGCCACAGGAGACTTAGAGGGCCTAATGTGACCGGCGGCCAAGCTTGTCTGTATGTATTCCTCCAAAGCCTTCCTCTCAGGAATAGTAAGGTTAAATAAACGACTCTTAGAAAGAGTCGCTCCAGGGACAAATTCAATAGAACAATCATAGTCTCTATGGGGAGGCAAAACCTGCGATTCTTTCTCAGAAAAAACTCTCCAAAAATCCTGAATAGGAACAGGCAATTCTCCCCTATCCAAAGCTGCAATACGCCCGTTACAACACTTGTCATAACATTTATGGCTCCAGGATTTAATTTCACTGGTAGACCAATCCAGTACAGGATTGTGAAATTTTAACCAGGGCAAACCCAATATTACTGGAGAAGGCAAGTTATTCAACACTACCAAATCCAATTTCTCATGGTGAACACCATTAATAGTGAGAGGAAATTCACTGACCTTGAGAGTAATATTCTTCAAAGGGGAGCCATCCACAGAAACCACAGCAATGGGGGATGATAAAGGTTCAGGTTTTAAATTGAGTTTTTCCACGAATCCCCCATCAATTACATTCAGTGTAGACCCGCAATCAACAAACACCCAAAATTCCATTAATTTTTCCTGAGCAATCGTGGAAGCAGCTAAAAATATACCCTTGGAATTTAAACAGGCAATACGGGCGTGACTGACCATTTTTTTTTCTTTCTTCATACGAAGCTCACAGCCTTTAATCAAATGACCAGATTTTCCGCAATAGAAACACAAGCCTTCCGAAAAACGACGGTCTTTTTCTTGAGAGCGAGGTGCCACCGATCCAATCTCCATTGGTTCACCACTGTTAGTACACACATTATCATAACCAGAAACTGACATAGCAGAGGATTTGCTCTCATTAACCCTAGCACGCAGTCTTCTATCCACCCGTATAGCTAATTGCATAGCCTGTTGCAAATCCTCAGGTGTAGGATAAGCAATTAGCAGGTCTTTAACCCTTTCACTGAGCCCAGCAAGAAATAGACTTTTCAGAGCAGAATCGTTCCACCCTGTTTGAGTGGACCAACGACGAAAATGTGTACAATATTTTTCCACATTACCTGATCCTTGTTTTAAACGTCTCAACTCAGTCTCAGCTGATGCGACACGGTCAGGATCATCATATAATAGTCCCAAAGCAGAAAAAAAACTATCCACTGATCTGAAGCATGTATCACTAGGTTGCAAAGAAAAGGCCCACTCCTGAGGCTCTTTGCGCAAAAGTGACATTATGAACCCTACGCGCTGGGATTCATCCCCAGAGGACTTAGGTCTCAAACGAAAATACAATAAGCAAGCATTTTTAAATGAAAAAAATTCTCGGTGTTCACCAAAAAATAAATCCGGCAAACATACCTTAGGCTCCAAGAAATGTGCTCCAGAACAGTTACTCACGTGCTGACGGAGCTCGGCCACCTCCAGAGAGAGTCCCTGCAGGCGATGAGCCAAATCCTGAACCGACACCATGATGGAACAGAAAAATCTTTCCTTAGAGAATTTGCTGGCTAGACTTACTGTTATGTTCTGCTACCAAAGCTAAGGAAAGAGAGGAGATCTGTCCCTACTATAGGACTCAGCTGAATCCCTACGATGTAACAGGGAACCTGATCCTGCGATCAGACCTGCTAAAGTCCTAATCTAGTCTGTACGGAGACCTATAGATGTGGGGAGGGAATCCCTACAAGTACTAAGGACTGGGAGGAATATAGGACACCTCCTAACAGAAATAGTAGCAGACAGACGAACAAACAAAATAGATAGAACATAGAGGTCCGTAGACCAAGCAAACTAACAGAGTTAGATACAGAGCACAGGCTAGCTAGAAAGTAGATATACAATGAAGTCCAGCAAAGCCAGAAGGGCGGAGCAGGATTAAATAGGCCAACAAGGTCATGTGACCAGCAAAGGAAAAAAAACCTAACAGCAAGGTTCTAACAGTTTGCAGAGCTGTTTACTCATACTATAGCCTGGGAATCAGAGGTCGACTCCAGCGCTTCTGTGAATCCAGACGAGGAAATGATCTGCACTGATGCCCAGAATCTTTATGAGTCGGATCCAGGACCAGACGCAGAAGGTTCTGACCATAATGTAGACCCTCATTCCCAAACTGTAACTCCTGTTGGTGGAGACAATGAGGAAGACGATGATAAGACTCAAATACCTGATTGGAGGGACAACTTTAGTTTTTTGTCAGGGCAGGAACAGGTTGGCTCTGAGGACGACGGGTGTGATAACGCACAGGGTGATGATGATGAGGTCGGAGATCCCACTTACTGTCAACCCACAGTCAGCCAAGAGATGAGGTCAGCAGAGGAGGTGGAGGAAGATGCTAGTGACGACGAGGTCAGGTTGCGCCTTCCTGGACAGAGACGTAGTACTGGAAGCACGTCAACAACTGCATCCTCAAACACAACTCTGCCTCTCACCACAAGTCGTGGTGGCTCTTCAGGTCGCATGGGTGCTAAGCCTTGCATAGCCTGGGCATTTTTTCAGATCGATAAAGATGACCCAACTCGTGTTATCTGTAACATTTGTCAGCAAAAGCTAAGTAGAGGCCAAAAAATACATAGTTTGAGTACTTCATGCATGAACCGGCACATGGACATGAAGCATAAGTTGCAGTGGGAAGCTCAGTGTGCTACAATGCGGTCTAGCCGGCCGGGCCAACCACCGTCTGCCATATCTTGTGCATCCGCGGCCTCTTCATCCTCTGTGACTGGGGGGACAGCAGTCACACCTGTTTTGGGGCGCAGACCTGCCACCTCTTTACCCGCAACAGCCAGCGTGATTGGCAGGTCATCATTTTCTTTGGAGGTGGTAAAACCAGCTGGTCTTGAGCGCTGTCCGACATCGATAGCACCACCTTTGGATCAAGGCAACCTAACATGTCCGCCTGCATCTTCCTCACAGACCGGCAGTTTGCCGGGGACACCCTTATCAACCCCGTCTAAGCACAATAGCCAGCCCTCGGTCCCTCAGATGTGGACAAGTAAAAGACCATTTCCTCCTAGCCATGAGAAAGCTAAGAGGTTGAATTTCACCATCTGCAAGCTCTTGGCTACAGAAATGCTGCCTTTCCGCCTGGTGGACACAGAGGATTTTCGAGACCTTATGTCCGTCGCAGTGCCCCAGTACCAGATGCCCAGTCGGCACTACTTCTCAAAGAAAGGTGTGCCTGCGCTCCACCAGCATGTCGCACACAACATCACCGCTTCTTTGAGAAACTCTGTGTGTGACAGGGTGCATTTCACCACAGACACTTGGACGAGTAGGCATGGACAGGGGCGTTACATGTCGCTGACTGGGCACTGGGTAACTATGGTGACAGCAGGACAAGGGGCTGCTGTCCAAGTCTTGCCGTCCCCACGAGTTGTGCGTCAATCCTCTTTATGTCATTTTTCCTCCACTGCTTCTGCCTCCTCAACCTCCTCTCGGTCTTCCACCTGCACCCAAAGCCTGTCTGGTCATGCCACAAGCTTTCTAACTGCGCAGAAGGGATCCTGCACACCTCCTTACTATGCTGGCAGTAGGGCTCAACGTCATCAGGCGGTTTTTACATTGAAATGTCTGGGAAATGTGAGTCACACAGCTGAGGAGTTGTGGTCAGCTCTGGAGAACCAATTTCATGAATGGTTGTCTCCACTGGACCTGAAACCAGGGAAGGCCGTGTGCGACAATGCTGCAAACCTGGGTGCGGCCCTTCGCCGGGGCAATGTCACACACGTGCCTTGTATGGCTCACGTGTTGAACCTGGTTGTCCAGCAATTTTTAGCCCACTATCCCAGACTAGATGGCCTTCTGCAGAGGGCACGGTCGCTGTGTGCTCACTTCCGCCGTTCGCATCCCGCAGCTCAGCGACTTACATCTCTACAGAAGTCGTTGGGCCTGCCACTTCACCGGCTAAAATGCGATGTGCCTACCCGGTGGAATTCAACTCTGCACATGTTGCAGCGACTGTGGCAGCACCGACAAGCCCTGGTGCAATACGTTCTGACGTATAGCCTGGGCCAACGAGATTCAGAGGTGGGGCAAATCACGCTGGAGGAGTGGTCTCAGATCAGGGACCTATGCACCCTTCTGCACAGTTTTGAAATGGCGACGAAGATGTTTAGTGCTGACGATGCCATTATCAGCATGACTATTCCGGTGATTTACATGCTGGAGCACATGTTAAACAGAATTCGGAGTCAGGTGGTGGCACAAGAGGAGGTGGAGGAAGTAGAGGAGGAGGAGTTGTATGCGGAAGGGCTAACATCTGCAAGGTCCAGACGGTCGGCAGCACCAGGGCGGCAGGCATGTGAGGGTGGGGGAGATGATTTTACCAGGGCGCATGGTAGCAGCCAAACTAGTGAGGAAGGTGCAGGAGCCCAGGAAGAAGTGGAGGACGAACTGATGGAAGACTCATCAGATGAGGGAGACCTTGATCACATTTCTGTTGTGCGAGGTTGGGGGGAGAGGACAGAGGAAGGAAGCATGATTGTTACCTCGCCACCAACACAACAGGGACTTGGTGCTCCTGGATGCGCAACACACATGAGTGCCTTCTTGCTGCACTACCTGCAACATGACCCTCGAATTGTGAGAATTAGAAATAATCCTGACTACTGGGTTGCCACACTGTTAGATCCCCGGTACAAAAGTAAATTTGCAGAAATTATTCCTGCCATAGAAAGGGATGCACGCATGCAGGAGTATCAGCAGAGACTGTTGCAGAATCTTACATGTGCTTTTCCACAAAATACCAGTGGTGCACGTAGTGAATCTCACAGTTCCAACTTGCCAACCGTGGTCTGTATGGAATTGTTCAATAAAGGGCCCAAAATTAAGATAACATAGATGGGAGAGGTCTCTATGAATAGGAATTCCTAAGTATTTGATACCCTGTGAGGGCCAGGCAAAGGGAAAGTTGGACTGGATGGAATCCTATATGGATTTAGGGAGGGAGACATCGAGGGCCTCAGACTTCGCTGCATTGATTTTAAAATTTTACCATGTAACAAAGTGATCTATTTCAGCCATAACAGCAGGGATGGATATATGTGATTGAGTGATATATACTAGGACATCATCAGCAAATAGAGAGCACTTGTACTCGGTGCCTCCCACCTCAATCCACCTAATATTGGGGTTATGGCGAATTGATGAGAGCAGGTGCTCCGTCACTAGGATGTATAAGAGAGGGGACAGACGACATCCCTGCCTTGTCCCATTGGTGATTGTGAAAGGTGATGAAAATGTTCTGACGCACCCCCTGGGCCTTGGGACACCCGGAGCCGGACCCTTTTTGGTGGATGCTGGTGGTTGTAGACTTCGTGGCGGCGATCCGGTTCCGTGGCTCAGGGCGGTCAAACCAGTGGCGGAACTATTTATGTGGTTTTGATGTTTAAATGTCCGACTACGCCACCCGTGGATTGCGGTCAGAGTGAACCGCCGCTACAGGGCAGACCGCTAAGGCTGGTGTTGTGGGTGCAGCAGAGCGTAGCATAACTCCCCACGGGAGGAGTATAGCCTCAGGGCAGTGTATGCGGAGGATGGGGGTGATGGTGCAGGGCAGCAGCAGTAACGACACGGAGTCAGTGATGCAGTTCAGGGCCTTTACTCACAGTTCTTATTATCCAGACCACGTCTGCAGGTAACGGCTGCCCACGTCGTACTGTGCTCACCAGGTGAGGGGCTCAGACAACTCCCAGATAACTTTGGAGCGCTTCACAGGACCCCCTTTGTGTGTCCTTTGTCTGGCCTTTCTTACCAACACTTCTGTCCGGCTGCCTCGGGCCTCCTCTTGGTAAACTTGGCGCCAGTTTCCCTGACCCTATGTGGTGCCTTCCTAGCGGGTGGAGCAAGGGGTTGCGCCACATAAAATGTCAGAGCCTCCGGTTTCTAGCTGAGGGTCGTTTCCTGCCTCCACTAGTTCGGGGACCGGTCTCCCCCTTTGGCCTGACCCCTCCACGCAGGTGGATTCGGGCGTGCGATGGCGACTCGCCCGTCCGCACCCCTGGGATCCCTTCATTCCTCGTTCCTGGAGCCTTCTCCGCTCCTCTTCCTTCCTTCTCCCTCTTGCAGGCCTGGGCCTCTGTTACTAGGCCCGCCTCCGGAGCAGAGCTCATGCAGAGCCCCTGCTCCCTGCCACTTCTGCTCAGACTTCTCTGCACTGAACTAAGATGGTGCCCACCTTTTATACTCCCTTCTCAATGCACCCAGGAACTGCTTCCTCCCTGCTCCTGCACTGCAGGGTTCCCCTTCCTCAGTGTTCCCTCCCCCCACTCCAGCCAGGGACAGGGACTGTCGTGCCCATCTCAGGGGCATATTGGTCGCCCTGCCCCACGGCAATGTGGTGTAATGCATGCAGGTGTCGGGTCCTGATCCACACTCCATCCTTATCTGAGAGTGAGATATCACACCTCTGGGTGAGGTGCAATACGTCTGTAGCAACCGAGCCCTCGGTGCTACAGTTCCATTTATCTTCAGCCTAGGTGACGTATTGTGATACAGGGCCGTGATTTTGGCTATAAAAGGGTCCCCTAGACCCCTACCCCAAGCTTTTTAAGAGAATCATATATGGCGTGCCAGGAGACTCTATGGAATGCTTTCTCAGCATCCAACGAGAGTATCTACTTACAAATTTTTAACTGCATCTAGCCCAGGAAATACTTTGTGCCTAGTAGCAGTGTCTGCTAGTCAGCGGATTATCCCGGCTGTTAAGCAAGCTACACCACCTGTAGTTTGGACACTTAATTTTTTCAAAGGAAATGCTTCGGGACCACGGGATACTTAGTGAAGAGCATCAGGAGGCACCCCAAGGCATAGGGGCTGGGACTGGCACTAGGATGCCTTGCGGTGGACAGCCGAGCTCGATCCTTATAAAAGCTTTTTAACTGCAGTAGCTTTAGTGGACGCTACTGGAGCTGGAATTACGCGGCTGCTGGCATGAGACTTGCCCTCCAATAGATCCTTGTAAATGGATTTAAAGTGTATTCATTCAAATTAGAGGGACAATTTAAATTAAAAAGCTTAGAGCTGCCTCCACCACAGGGGGGCTCTCTCGACCCACCAGCGGACAGGCACCAGTATTGGGAGAGGGGGGCTGGCCGTCAGGGTTCACCGCGGCTCTGGCACAAACCCGGCGACACGGAGGTGGCACGGGCAGGAGCGGACTGGCCGTCTCGGCTTCTCACTTTTTGGATTTTAGAAGGGCATGACATGCCTATATCTGTGTCTCCCCCTCCTTTTACTCCTCCACCTCTTTTCTTTTCGCATGACTATATGTACTTGTCACTTTTCCATGTGTTAGTTGTGTCTTCTGAGCAGTTTGTCAGCTTTTGGACACCTTTGAAGGTGTTTTCTATGTGTTTCTATGTGTTTTTGTTTGCCTGCCATTGGTTTTAACGGTGTTCGAAGGTGTTCGACGAACAGTTCGACGAACAGTTCGGCGAACACACGGGTGTTCGACGAACCGAACCGAACTCGAACACTACGGGGGTGGCTCAACACTAGTCTTTACCCTACATCACAAAATCGTGCTGACAATCTCTTTAACTAGAAAGCATCTGGGGAGGATTCTACACACATACAAAACCCTCTTAAGTGCTGTTTACTAAAAGGTTGGAAATGGATAACCCCTGTAATCACTATACAATGACAAGTTATGCAATTTTAGAATATATTTTAGATTTAGTTCCTCAAGATCTCTGTTTGCGGTCAATGAATGCAAACACTTTTGTTTATATTCAGAATCTAGAAACCCCTAATCCTGCTCTCATAGTAGGTGATACCGCTGTGTCCATTCTAGGCAATCCTCCATGGGTTAAAAAGAGCAGTAGTACAAACCCTGATTAATTGGTACATTAGGCAAACATTGTACATAATGGATACAGTGCATCAGTCTAGCATTCAGGTACTATTGATAATGATAATGCATGATAATATGCTTTTACAGCAAAGCCTTTATTAGCGCAAGACTAGAAAACTCAGTACAAGGAAAATAAATCTCTTTTAGAGCCAGCAATCCTAGAAACAAAATGAGCGGGGACTGATAATTCTCATGGATACATGAATGCCATTAATATGTGGCAAGCTTGACAAATGGAGAACGTGAGAAGACGACTTAAATTGGTGTCCATTCTATACATTCAGTTATATTACTTTTCACTTTGCTGTAAATTATCTGCTATTAATGGGTCTTATGGTGGTCACTGCCAGTAAGTCTATATGTTACATCCATTTATTGTAATTGTTTTTATTTTCTAGGTCCCTACCTTTCTTTTTCCTCCTTCATGCTGACTGGTGGTCCATTCCATATGTCAGCAGCACTGATATTCAACAAGCTGTAAATGACAGACGACTGCTCCCTGTGGAGAGAAATAGAAATATAATTTTAAGAGCTAAAATTATGCATACTGAGAATGTGAAGAACCGCCAGCGAGGATCTATAAGTCATGGAGTGTAGTCTGCAAAACTAGCTAGGACGTAGAGGATGTCACCAGTAACTTCATATCAACCAAGACACATTAGACACCTGTAACTTATATAGTAATTATTTATATTGTATATTTACTTATTTTACTCACTTATATAATGCCATTGATTCCATAGCACTTTACAGACATTATCAGCACTGTCCCCATTGGGGCTCACAATCTATATTCCCTATCAGTATGTCTTTCAAGTGTGGGAGGAAACTGGAGTACCCGGAGGAAACACACGCAAACACAGGGAGAACTTACAAATAATGTTGTTCTTGGTGGGATTTGAACCTAGAACCCCAGCACTGCATAGGTACAGTGCTAACCACTGAGCCACTTTTATTATGAATTTTACACCTCAAGTCAAGATGCAGCAAAGATTTCATTTTAGAGGGCCAAAGTTGGTCAATTAACTTTTGATATGGCCAGTGCTGCAAAATTATTCACCATGAGGCCGGTTTCACACGTCCGTATATTTCCGGTACCGGAAAAAACGGTACCGGAGATATCCGTATCCTGTGTGTCCATGTGTGTCACCCGTGTGCCGCCCATGTGCCACATCAGGAGCACACGTACCGGCGCCTGGGAATCAGCACTACAGTTAGCGCTGTTCCCAAGCGCCGGGTGCTGAATGCTGCCCTCATCATGGTTCCCTGCCGGCGCTGCGATCAGCACCAGCAAGGACAATGATGTGGGTAGTAGTGTCTGCACCTGCAGTGTCCAACTGTAAAAATAAGAATAAAATAATAAAATCCTTATACTCACCTATCCTAAGTGTCCCTTGCTGTAATCCTCTGACTGATGACACACGGATGTCATCCGTGTGTTTTCAGCGTGAGACACTTTTGCGTACTGTGCATCTGCAAAAAACGGACATGTCAGCATGTGGAACACACGGTCCGTGGAAACACACTGACATGTGAGCAGACCCATAGATTTGAATGGGTCTGCGTGTGTCAGTGTCTCCAGTACGTGTGGAAACTGTCACCACATGCACTGGAGACAGGGACGTGTGAAATAGCCCTTGGGAAGTTACTTTGAAGGGGACCCATCACTACGCCAAAAAATAGTGAGCTTCAGGTTTTATTTTATTCCGGCGGCTTCCTTGAATATTTTGTTTTATTTTTTTAATTTGCCAACGCATAGGTGATAGCACCCTAAAGGCTTGCTTTACACGCAGTTCTGCCACGTTTGGACATCATTCATCTATTGTGTGTGGGGGTCTTAAGAATAGAGATGAATGAACTTTTTCGGAAAATGTTCGCCAATGTCAAAGTCGGTACGAACATTGCACATTCGGATTCCTGTTCTGACCCTGAGCATTTTTACTCAAAATCTGCAAAATTCAGCCAAAGTGTGGTAAACGATTGCGTTTCCACTAATGCTTTTTTTAGGACTTTGGCTAAGATAGTGGTGTGGTATGATGAGCGGGGGGATGTATTTGATGAGGGGACAGGGTGAGGAGAAGTCAGAGGAGTGGCGGACTGTTATTCTTACATTTTTTTTTTCCTTAACTTAATGTGTGGAGATCTCGGCTGTCAATCAGGGCGCAAAAACCATCCACAACGTCCAGACACAAGGGCTTGTGTCATTGGCTGCCTGTGAGGCAGTGACCGGGATCGTATACGAGGGACGTTATATATCCCACAGAATGTGTACAGAGACCTATTAAATCCATTGGAGTGCACTGCAGTCACAAACTCACCTGCGGCTGTAATGCAGGAATGAAGGTGAGCAATGACCTGGTCAGACTACCTGGCTAAGGCAGATTAAGTAAAACCCGGCAGGGCCTTCATTTCTTGGAGGAGGTCACAGGAGGCAGTGGGGCGGCCTCCTCCCTCCAACCTGGGTTTTCCAGTGGCTCTTGCCACAGGTCCTTTAAAACCCCTGCACTAAGGATTAGTGTTGTTCTATGTTGGAACCTGCTAGGAGCATAGCAGGAAAGCTCAGCAGGATTGAGTGTGGCTGAACCCCCGCCTGGGAAGGCTATGCACCTGTCAGGCTTTGAGTGGCCCGGCGTGGCCGTTGCCCCCGGCAGCCGTTGTTTATGGACTCATGTTAACCTGGCTGCGAACCGGTGGACTTTCTGTTTACCCGTGAGTTGCTGAATAAAAGCTGTTTATGTTGGACTTGCTTGGGTCACTGCCTCAGTTACTGCACGTTGTGAACACCGCCACCCTACAGCTTGGTGGAGAATGCGGGCATTGTGACTGAGGCATACCCCACCGGCAGCTGCATGACCACAATCCGGCCTGCCACCTTTCAGTTCCACCCTGTGGACAAAATGGACGAGCTGTTAAAGCATTTGGGACTCGCCCTGCAGCAGCAGCAAAAAACAAACGAACTGTTGCTGCAACAGACGGCTGCCCTGCGGGAGACACCAACGGCGCCAGCCCTGGAATGTTGAGAGGCCCGGGACAAGGTTCGCTCAGCGTTGAGGAAGATGGGACCGGAGGACGACGTGGAAGCCTTCCTGACCATCTATGAGCGCACAGCAGAATGGGAAAACCTACCTGCCGGCCAGTGGGCGATGCCCAAAAGGCCTACTTCGACCTAAGTCGAGAGGACACCCAGGACTACCAGAGACTCAAAGGTGAGATCCTTGCCCGGCTGGGGGTCAATACATATGTGAGGGCTCAGCGTGTGTTTTCGTGGGCCTATGTGGTGACCCGACCCACCCGGTCTCAGGCTTATGACCTCCTGCAGCTGGTAAAGAGGTGGCTCCAACCTGAGACTTTGTCTCCAGCACAGATGGTGGAGAGGGTGGTGGTTGACCGGCTGGTGAGGACTCTGCCAGCCGCTATCCAACGTTGGGTGGGGCAAGGGGAACCCGGCACACTCGACCAGGTGGTCAGCCTGATCGAGCGCTACTCGGCCACTCAGGACTTTATCCGGGACTCTGCCCCCTCGCGACTGTCACGCCGATCCCTGCCAACCCAGGAATCGGGAAAGGGGTCGCGTCCCTCTGCTGGGGACAGTCTGCACTGTACCCGTGCTGGAGGGGAACCTCGGAGTGAGAGTGGCAGGAGACCGATTCCCTCCCAAACTGTCATAAAACCTAATAGTACCTCCACCCTTAGGTGCTGGCGGTGTCAGGGGCCGGGACATGTGGTTGCTAATTGTCCCCTGACTACGGAACCCATGGACTGCGGATATAACTGCCGGGTCTCAATGTATGCCCAGACCATCTGCACGGCGAGCGCCGACCCTCGGGACAGTGAACTCCAACTGTGCCAGGTTCTGGTTAATGGGTACCCCACGGAGGCCCTCCTGGACTCAGGGAGCCTCGTAACTCTGGTACATGGGTCGCTGGTGGCAGGAGACAACCCCAGTGGACTGCCAGTCGGGGTTGTGTGTATCCATGGGGACCTCCGAGAGTACCCAACTGCGGAGGTAGTTTTGTCCACACCATGTGGAGACATAAAACATGTGGTGGGGGTGGTAAAAACTCTTCCCTATGGGACTGTGTTGGGAAGAGACTTGCCCCTGTTCTGGACTCTGTGGAAAAACAAAATCCACTCTCCCGCGGTAAAGTGTATTACAGACGCTGTACCTGACGAACCTGCCGTAGGGGTGTCCAACCTAGGGACAGAGCGTGACCCCGATAGGTTTCTCTTAGAGGTGCTGGCAGGAGAGGTCAAGGAGACCCCATCGATCCCCAAGCTGGAAGTGTCCCGGGACACGTTTGAGACGGCTCAGCTACAGGATCCCACCCTGACTCAGGAGCGGGAAAGGGTGGTAGAGGTAAACGGCGTAGCCCAACAGCCCGATGCAGATACTGTATTTCCACGCATGGTAGTCAACGGTGAGTTGCTCTATAGGATAGATAAGATCAGGGACGAGGTCGTGGAACAGTTGGCAGTACCTAAGTCGTACTGTCGGGTGGTTCTAGATTTGGCACACACACACATGCTGGGTGGACACTTAGGGGTAAAAAAAACGCAAGAACGTATCTTGCAGCAGTTCTTTTGGCCTGAGGTTTACGCGGAGGTCAAAAGGTACTGCGAATCCTGCCCCAAATGTCAGTTGACCTCACCCACCGCAAGTTTCCGTAGCCCATTGGTACCCCTGCCAGTGATAGAGGTACCTTTTCAACGGATTGCAATGGATTTGGTAGGGCCCATTGTAAAATCTGCCCGTGGCCACCAACATATACTGGTGGTCGTCGACTATGCCACCAGAGGCTATACCACTACGCCATACCTCGGCAAAACTGATTGCACGGGAGCTGTTTGCCATGTTCTGTCGCCTTGGACTACCTAAGGAGATCCTGATGGATCAGGGGACCCCTTTTATGTCCAAAGTGACAAAGGGAACTGTGCAAATTGCTAAAAATTAAACAATTGCGCACCTCGGTGTACCATCCTCAAACCAACGGGCTAGTAGAACGGTTCAATAAAACCCTCAAGTCCATGTTAAAAAAGGTGGTTTCTAAGGACGGAAAGGATTGGGACATGTTGCTACCCTATTTTATGTTCGCCGTCCGTGAGGTACCTCAGGCTTCCACAGGGTTCTCTCCCTTTGAGTTATTGTATGGCAGACACCCTAGGGGTCTGTTGGACGTAGCCAAAGAGACATGGAAGCAAGAGCCGACTCCACATAGAAGTATAATTGAACACGTGGCTAGTATGCAGGACCGGATTGCGACGGTCATGCCCATCGTGAAAGAGCATCTATTAGATGCCCAGGCAGCCCAGAGGTGCACATACAATAAAAGAGCCAGAGTCAGGTCTTTTAACAAGGGCGATCGGATGTTAGTACTGGGACCCACAGCCGAGAGTAAGCTTATGGCCAAGTGGCAAGGGCCATATGAGGTTCGAGAAAAAGTGGGGGTGTATCAGCCCGGAAGGAGGAAACCTGAGCAGCTTTACCATGTAAACCTGCTAAAGCCTTGGAAATATCGAGAGTGTTTAGTTACAGACGTCACCCCGGGCATATCGCCAGAGAGTTCTCTACCTTCAGCCAGGGATGCGTCCGGGGGAGAGGTCAGGATAAGTGATGCTCTCACTAAACAGCAGCGATGGGAGGCTCGCTCGCTGGTGCAGCACAATACCGACGTGTTCTCAGAGCTACCGGGTAGGACTACGGTTATCCAACATGACATTATCACCGAACCTGGGGTAAGGGTGCGAATAAGACCGTACCGGGTACCCAAAGCCCGGAGGCAAGCCATCACGGCTGAGGTAAAACAAATGCTTCAGTTAGGCGTCATAGAGGAATCATGGAGTGAGTGGGCTAGCCCCATCGTACTGATTCCAAAACCAAACGGATCGTTACGCTTCTGTAACAATTTCCGGAAATTGAATGAAGTGTCAAAGTTTGACCTCTATCCAATGCCCAGGGTGGACGAGCTGATTGAGAGACTGGGGCAGGCCCAGTACTTTACCACGCTCGATCTCACCAAGGGTTACTGGCAGGTACCTCTCACAGATTCGGCGAGGGAAAAGACCGCCTTCGTAACTCCGGGGCGTCTATGCCACTATGTGGTCTTACCTTTTGGGTTACATGGGGCCCCGGCTATATTCTAGAGGTTGATGGACATAGTGCTCAAGACTCATCAGGAGTACACGTCCGCATATCTAGATGATATTATCATCTTTAGCACTGACTGGTATACGCATCTATCCCAGGTACAAGCAGTGCTGGATTCTCTCAGAGCCGCGGGGTTAACGGCAAACCCCAAAAAATGTGCGATAGGGCTAGAGGAAGCCCGATATTTGGGGTATGTGATAGGCCGAGGAGCTATCAAGCCCCAAATCAGTAAAGTTGAGGCCATAAAAACCTGGCCTAAACCGTCAAGTGCAAAACAGGTGAGGGACTTCCTTGGCATCCTTGGGTATTACCGCCGGTTTATACCTAATTTTGCTGGGCGAATGGCGGCCCTGACCGATCTCTTGAAAGGAAAAAAATCGGTAATATATTCGGTGGAACCCTCAGGCAGAAGAAGCTTTTCAGTCCATGAAGTTGGCCCTGTGTGGACAGCTGGTCCTCATCAGCCCCAACTTCAAGGAAACCTTCATTGTACAGACAGATGCCTCGGAGGTAGGCCTAGGGGCGGTATTGTCACAAAAAGTAAATGGTGAAGAGCACCCGGTCACTTACTTGAGTAGAAAACTTGTCCCGGCAGTGAAAAACTATAGCGTGGTAGAGAAGGAGTGTTTGGCTATTAAGTGGGCCTTGGAATCGCTACGTTATTATCTACTCGGGCGTCAGTTCCACTTGGTGACGGACCACTCACCCTTGGTATGGATGAGGAATGCCAAGGAGAGGAATGCGCGAGTAACCAGGTGGTTCCTGTCACTGCAAAATTTCAGTTTCTCTGTAGAACATGGCCCTGGGAAGTTGCAAGCAAATGCGGATGCCCTGTCCCGGGCACCCCACAAGTTTGAACAGAGGGGGGGATATGTGAGGCAGTGACTGGGATCGTATACGAGGGACGTTATATATCCCCCCAGAATGTGTACAGAGACCTATTAAATCCATTGGAGTGCATTGCAGTCACAAACTCACCTGCGGCTGCAATGCAGGAATGAAGGTGAGCAATGACCTGGTCAGACTACCTGGCTAAGGCAGATTAAGTAAAACCCGGCAGGGCCTTCATTTCTTGGAGGAGGTCACAGGAGGCAGTGGGGCGGCCTCCTCCCTCCAACCCGGGTTTTCCAGTGGCTCTTGCCACAGGTCCTTTACAACCCCTGCATTAAGACTTAGTGTTGTTCTATGTTGGAACCTGCTAGGAGCATAGCAGGAAAGCTCAGCAGGATTGAGTGTGGCTGAACCCCCGCCTGGGAAGGCTCTGCACCTGTCAGGCTCTGAGTGGCCCGGCGTGGCCATTGCCCCCGGCAACCGTTGTTTATGGACTGATGTTAACCCGGCTGCGAACTGGAGGACTTTCTGTTTACCCGTGAGTTGCTGAATAAAAGCTGTTTATGGTGGACTTGCTTGGGTCACTGCCTCAGTTACTGCACGGTGTGAACACCGCCGCCCTACACTGCCGAAGTCACATGTCCCTCTCCATATAAAGAGCAGACATGCTTTTTTGGCGCCATTTTGTCAGTGTAACAGTGCAGAGAGGCTGCTCCTGCTGATGCTACTGGATAGTAAGATAGTTAGCTAGGCAGTTGATGGTAACATAGTAACATAGTTTGTAAAGCCGAATAAAGACTTGCGTTCATCAAGTTCGACCTGTTAGTTCTGTAATTGCTAAAGTTGATCCAGAGGAGGGCAAAAACCCCAAATGATTTAGCCAATCTTCACCTGAGGAAAAATTCCCTCCCGACTCTGAAACCAGCAGTCAGAATAAATCCCTGTATCAACCTACTATTTTATTTTATTTTTAAGTATATGCTGAAATCTGCCTGGTATCTAGAAATGCATCCAGTCCCCGCTTGAACTGGTGTAGTGAATCCGACATTACCGTCTCCTCACTCAGTGAATTCCATATTCTCACTGCTCTTACCGTAAAGAACCCCTTCCTATGCTGGTGCTGAAACCTTTTCTCTTCCAGTCTTAGTGAGTGCCCTCTTGTTACCGTAATATCCCTCCTTTTGAACAAATCCCGGGCAAATCCCCTAACATATTTGTACACATTTATTATGTCCCCCCTCAACCTTCTCTTTTCCAGGCTGAATAGTCCTAGTTTTGCCAACCTCTCTGGGTATTGCAGTCCCTCTATTCCCTTTATTAATTTTGTTGCCCTCCTTTGTACCTTTTCAAGCTCATTTATATCCTTTCTATATATTGGGGCCCATAACTGAGCACAGTATTCCAAGTGTGGTCTGACCAGTGCTTTGTACAGTGGAAGAACAATGTTCTCCTCCTTTGCAGCTATACCTCTTCTGATACATCCCATTACCCTGTTTGCCCTTACAGCAGCGGCCTGACTTTGGGCACTCCAATTTAGTTTGCTATCAATCAAGATGCCCAAGTCCTTCTCCATCTCTGAATTCCCCAATGATTTCCCATTCAGTGAGTACTGGTGACTTCCATTTTTCCTTCCCATATGTATGACTTTACATTTCTCCTCATTAAACCTCATTTGCCATTTAATGCTCCACCTACCCAGCTTATCCAAATCCCTCTGTAGGTCTGCACTGTCCTCTTTTGTATTAATTGTTTTACATAACTTTGTGTCATCTGCAAATATTGACATTTTACTATTTATCCCGTTGACTATGTCGTTAATAAAGATATTAAATAACATTGGGCCTAGTACAGATCCCTGTGGTACCCCACTAGTGACGCTTACCCAATCTGAGTATATTCCATTTATAACCACCCTCTGCCTTCTATCCTTTAGCCAGTTAGCTACCCACTTGCAGACATTTTCCCCCAGCCCCATCATTCTCATTTTGTATACCAACCTATTATGTGGCACTCTATCGAACGCTTTTGAGAAGTCGAGATACACGACATCCACTGGTTCCCCCTGATCTACTCGAGAGCTAACCTCCTCGTAGAAGTCAATCAGGTTTGTTTGGCAGGAGCGATTCCTCATGAATCCATGTTGGTTCGGGATTAAAAGATTATTAGCATCAAGATGCTCCGTAATTGCCTCTTTAATGAAGCTTTCAAAAATTTTGCCCACAACAGACGTCAGACTCACCGGCCGATAGTTTCCGGCGTCACTTTTCGCTCCCTTTTTGAATATTGGCACTACATTCGCCTGTCGCCAATCAAGTGGTACAGACCCAGTCTCAACAGAGTCCTTAAATATAAGATATAACGGTCTGTCTATCACATTACTTAGTTCCCTTAGTACCCGTGGGTGTATGCCATCAGGTCCTGGTGATTTGTTTATTTTAATGTTACTGAGGCGTTTCTGTACCTCAACTTGGGTTAGATTTGTCATACTTAGTGGAGGATTAAGCTTGTCACTTCTCATTTCTCCTGTTAGTTCTATTTCCTTTGTGAAAGTTGTCGAAAAAAAATTATTTAATAGATTAGCTTTATCCTCATCTTTCTCTATGATTTTGCCTTCCTCACTTTTTATCGGTCCAATATTATCCAATTTAATCCTTTTACTATTTATATACGTAAAGAACAGTTTGGGATTTGATCTACTTTCCCTAGCAATACGTCTCTCTGTTTCCTCCTTCGCTATTTTTATTTGTTTTTTACAGGTTCTCGTTTTTTCCTTGTAACACTTTAGTGCCTCCTTACTGTTTTCCTGTTTTAATCTCTTGAATGCCTCTTTTTTGCTATTTAACGCCCCTTTTACGTTCTTGTTCAACCATATTGGTTTCCTCTTATTTCTGGCCCTTTTATTCCCATATGGTATATATCTCTCGCACTGAGTATTCAGAATTCTTTTGAAGGTTTCCCATTTACTATTCGTATTCCATTGATTAAGTACTTTGTCCCAGTCAATAAGTTGAAGGTTTTCTATCAGCTGATCAAACTTCGCCCTCCTAAAGTTTAATGTTTTTGTTGCTCCCTTATTGATAACCCTACTGAAGGGCATTTTGAAGTCGATAATATTATGATCGCTATTACCTAGGTGCCCCCCTATCTGTACCTCAGTTATTCTATCAGGCCTATTAGTCAATATTAAGTCCAACACGGCCTTCCCTCTCGTTGGTTCCTGCACTAGTTGGGAGAGATAATTATCCTTAATATTTGTCAAGAACCTTTTTCCTTTCTGAGATCTACAGGTTTCTGTTTCCCAGTCAATATCCGGGTAGTTGAAATCCCCCATTACAATCACTTCATTATGTTTTGCTACTTTGTCTATTTGTCCTAATAGCAGATTCTCATTCTCCTCTGTTATATTTGGTGGCTTATAGCAGACCCCCAGTAATATTTTATTATTTTTTTTTGCCCCCTCTATCTCTACCCACATGGACTCGACCCCCTCTTCTCCCTCTCCTATATCTTCCCTTAGTCTGGGTTTTAGACATGACTTTACATATAAGCAGACTCCTCCGCCTTTCCCCTGTTTCCGGTCCCTTCTAAATAAACTATAATCTAATAAATTTACCGCCCAGTCGTAGCTATCGTCTAGCCAAGTCTCTGTTATACCTACGATGTCATACCTCTCCTCCGATATAAGCGCCCGCAGCTCATCCGCCTTATTGGTCAGGCTTCTTGCGTTGGTCAGCATGCAAGATAAAACTTTGGGGTTATTTAGCATCCTATTCTTCTCTAACGATCTAACTGTACTATCCCCACCCCCCTCTCCACCCTCATTATATTCACTTCTCCCCTTCCCCCTTGCTTGCCTCACATCCCACCTATTTCCTTGGTTTCCCCCCCCGTCTCTAGTTTAAAAACTCCTCCAACCTATTAGCCATCTTCTTCCCCAGCA
Organism: Phyllobates terribilis; assembly: GCF_046119375.1. Lineage (NCBI taxonomy): Eukaryota > Metazoa > Chordata > Amphibia > Anura > Dendrobatidae > Phyllobates > Phyllobates terribilis. Next base: position 43,683,470 of record NW_027362767.1, read on the forward strand.
CCGCTGCACCCTCCCCGTTGAGGTGCAGCCCGTCCCTACGGTAGAGCCTGTAGCCGACCGCGAAGTCGGCCCAGTTCTCCATGAACCCAAACCCTTCTGCCTTGCACCAACTCTTTAGCCACTTATTCACCTCCCTAACTTCCCTCTGGCGCTCCTGTGTGGCTCGCGGGATTGGTAGTATTTCTGAGAAAACTACCTTGGAGGTCCTTGCCCTAAGCTTCCTACCTAGGTCCCTGAAATCATTTTTAAGGACCCTCCATCTACCACTCACTTTGTCATTGGTGCCGATGTGGACCATGACCGCTGGGTCTTCGCCAGCCCCACCCAGTAACCTGTCAACCCGATCCGCAATGTGCCGGACTCGAGCGCCAGGGAGGCAGCACACCGTTCGGCGATCCCGGTCTTTGTGACAGATTGCCCTGTCTGTCCCCCTAATAATAGAGTCACCCACTACCAGAACCTGTCTTGCCTGCCCTGCACTTCCCCCCTCCCCCTCATTACTGGAGCATACACTCCCCCGGCGGTCAGAGGATCTGTCGTGCTCCAATAATGCCGGTTCTGAACCAGCCTTCCTATACTTCTTCCCTCTATCCCTCCTAACTGTTATCCAGCTCCCTGCCTGTTCAGCCTGCACTTCCCCTCTATGCTCCACCCCCAGTATTGACTCATTGAGTGTTTGCTCGGTGAGCAGCAAACTCCGTTCCATGTTGTCGATGCTCCTCAGTATCGCTATCTGAGCACTTAGATCCAGAATTTGGGCTTCCAAGTGCACGATATGCTCACATCTCTCGCAGCAGTATGGATCCTCGAGCGGTTGCTCACGGAATGCATACATTGCGCAAGATGTACACTGCACGGCTCCGGCCAACATGGACGTCATTCTAAATATGGGGATACAGTCAGTATATATATACAAGTACAAAACACAATTATTTATATATAGGTGTATGGACGGGGATCAATTAGGGATGTGAAAGTGTATCAATTAGATATCGGCGGGGGATCAGTTAAGTATGGACGGGGGATCAATTAAGTATCAAGTATGGACGGGGGAATCAGCTAAGTAGGTCAGGTGGATTAATTAAGTAAAAAGTAAAGTAAAGAAAGAATGAAATACAGTCAGCAATTCAGTCCTAAGTCCTCCCTTCCAAACTCCCTGAATCCAAAGTCACTCATAAACAAGACACACACTTACTTTCATTCGCACTTACGCTCCGGACACACGCAGCTCGTTCACACTCGCAAACTAAGAGATTTAAAGAGTTTTTTTTTTTTTTTTTCTTCCTTTTCCAGCAATGTATCCTTCACCTCAATGCACTTCCAAAGGACTTGATGCCCAACCAGCTGCCCCTTATAAACCCTTAATTATGACCCCTTCCCCTTAATTAACCCCTTGTGAGTAAATCTACACCTCAGGATTTTAGTGCAATGTAGTTAACCCTTAAATACACAGGTAGTAAACTAAGAAACTAAAACTGTAGTGAGAAAATAGGTTTTAAAAAGCCCAATAAATCTAAACAGGTAGAAAAGCACTCAGCAGGTCACAATGCAGCACTCACCGCAATTCACACAGGTATTTTCTGCAGGATTCCCAATACCTCTTCACTGAAAAACAAGTCACACACTTACTTTCGTTCGCACTTACACTCCGGACACACGCAGCTCGTTCACACTCGCAAACTAAGAGATTTAAAGAGTTTTTTTTTTTTTTTTTTTTCCTTTTCCAGCAATGTACCCTTCACCTCAATGCACTTCCAAAAAAGTCAGTCAGCTAGTTCAGATAGATAGGATTCTGTGTGGCTGTGAAATCTACTTTTCAGCAGATCAATACTTTTTGCTAATTTTGTGGTCCAGAGACGCCAGGCCACTTTTCAGCATATAACTCTTTTGTGCTGTTAAAAGTGTTAATATTTTTGGCCAGGTAGGAGTCCACATTTGAAACTCTAAATTGTTTGTGCTAATAGCGTGGTCCTGAAACAAGACCACATTTGTGCATACAAATATTTTGTGCTGGTAATATTTTTGGCCAGGCAGGAGTCCACATTTGAAAATCTAAATTCTTTGTGCTACTAGCATGCTACAGAAAGCAGGCCATATTCCTGCATATAAATCTTTTGTGCTGGTAATATTTGTGGCCAGACAGGAGTCCACATTTGAAAATATAAATTCTTTCTGCTAATAGCGTGGTCTTGAAACAAGGCCACATTTGTGCATAGAAATATTTTGTGCTGGTTATATTTTTGGCCAGGCAGGAGTCCACATTTGAAAGTCTAAATTCTTTGTGCTACTAGCGTGCTAAAGGCACACTATGACAGCAAATAAATACTGATTGGTAATTTAGTGACAGGTGACTGACAGGTTGTCATGCACAGTGTGGGAAAGACTAAGTGCAACACAATGGGATGAGGGGAAGGAAGTCCAGACACTAGGGAAAGGGGGAGTGGAGACCTCTAGGCAGATCTAATAACACCCTGCCTACCCTACCATCCGTATATTGGTTCAACACCAATCACCGAGCAGGAAACCTAAGCCCTGTATATCCCTAGAGCTAAGCCCTAGATAGGGAGGGGGTGAGCACTGGTCAGTCCCCACTATAAACTAAAGACAACAAGGGAGACAAGAAAAGGGGGGAAAACCTAGTTTGAGCAGACACCAGAGAGATAACACCAAACGTCCTCCAAAGGCACCAGAGAGGAAGCTAGCTGTCTGCTATAGCTCCAAGCCTTCACAAGGGAAAATGAGAATATCACCGATGACTCCCTGAAGCAGACTGAGAGTTTATAAACACCCAGACTAGGGTGTGTCAATCAAAGCAGGAGGGAAGTTGCCGCTGGGTCCAAAAGTAAGAGGGATTAAGAAGGCGTCTGCAATGCCAAATGCAGTGACCTTCTGCAGCCAGATGCAGAGCGACTGTCTGTTACATGTGACACACCCGTGACAGTACCCCCCCCCCTACGAGTAGCCTCCGGACACTCAGGACCAGGTTTCTCAGGATAAGAGGTGTAGAATGAATGAACCAACCTGGGGGCATTCACCTCTGATGCTGGAACCCACATCCTTTCCTCTGGACCATAACCCTTCCAGTGCACCAAGTATTGTAGGGAACAACATTGGAGACGAGAATCTACAATACTCGAAATCTGAAACTCTGGATTACCATCAACCATTATTGGGGGCGGTGGTAGGGCTGAGAACTCAAAAGGTTCCACATATTTCTTGAGCAGAGACCTGTGAAAGACATTGTGGATCTTAAGGGCCTGAGGTAGCGCAAGACGAAATGCTGCTGCGTTTATGACGGCGGTTATTTTATAGGGACCAATAAATCTAGGTCCCAGCTGCCAAGAAGGAACTTTCAACTTGATATTCTTGGTAGACAACCACACAAAGTCATTCACATTCAGCTCCGGACCTGGCAAGCGTTTCCTGTCAGCCGTACTTTTGTACCTGTCTCCCATGATCTTCAAATTACTCAGAATCCCCTGCCACACAGAGGAGAGTGACGAAGCAAAACGTTCCTCCTCGAGCACTCCTGAAGCTCCTCCCCCACTAAAAGTACCAAACTGGGGATGGTAACCGTATGCACCAAAAAACAGTGACCTGCCGGTAGATTCTTGACGATGATTATTAATAGCAAATTCTGCCAGCAGTAAGTAGGATGCCCAATCCTCCTGATTTTTGGAAACAAAACACTTGAGGTAAGTCTCCAAATTCTGATTAATGCGCTCGGTCTGTCCATTCGACTGCGGATGGAAGGCAGAGGAAAAGGACAGCTGCACCCCCAGTCGAGAACAGAACGCTTTCCAGAACTTGGAAACAAACTGGGTCCCCCGATCTGACACCACATCGGAGGGAACGTTGTGAAGCTTCACGATCTCATTTATAAAAGTTTTTGACCCCTGGATGGAAAGTGCCAACAAAATTGAACCTAGTTAAAAACAGGGACTATCTAGCTTGCCTAGGGTTGAAACATTTAGCCAATTGAAGATATGACAGGTTCTTATGGTCAGTGATAACAGTAATAGGATGGAAAGCCCCTTCCAACCAATGTCGCCATTCTTCTAATGCCGATTTAATCGCCAAAAGCTCCTTATTACCCACGTCATAATTTCTCTCAGCCGAAGATAATTTCTTAGAAAAGAAAGCGCATGGATGCCATTTACCAGGGGACGGACCCTGAGACAACGCTGCCCCAACCCCCACCTCCAATGCATCAAATTCCACAATAAAGGATTGGGATACATCGGGTTGACTGAGTATAGGTGCCGTGGCAAAACAGCTCTTTAGGGAGGAAAAAGCCTGCAGGGCGGCATCCAACCATTTGGAAAAATCAGACCCCTTCCTTGTCATGTCAGTGAGGGGTTTCACAATTACTGAATAATTTTGGATGGATTTCCGGTAAAAATGAGTAAAGCCCAGAAAACGTTGTAGAGCCTTCAGGTTCTCGGGACGGTCCTAATCAAGGATAGCACGGATCTTCTCCAGATCCATCCGAAAACCCGAAGATGACAACAGGTACCCCAAAAACTGCACCTCCCAGATGGTGAAAACACACTCTTCTACTTTGGCATATAGTTTGTTATCCCTTAATATCTGAAGCATCTGTCTAACATGCCCCCGATGTGTCTCAAAATCAGGTGAGTAAACCAACATATCATCCCGATAGACCACCACAAACCGGTCCACCAAATGATGGAAAATATCATTAATGAAATGCTGGAACACCGCAGGTGCATTGGTCAGACCGAAAGGCATAACCAGACTCTCGAAATGCCCTACAGGGGTATTAAACGCTGTTTTCCATTCATCCCCCTCTCTGATTCTAACCAGATTGTAGGCTCCCCTTAAAGTCAACTTGGAGAACACTTTAGCTCCCACAACCTGGCTGAACACATCTGGAATCAGAGGAAGAGGGTATGGATCCCGGATGGTAATTTGATTTAATTCCCGGAAATCTAAAAAGGAACGTAGACTGCCATCTTTTTTCTTCACAAAGAAGAAGCCTGCCGCCACGGGTGAAGATGAGGGTCTGATATGTCCCTTCTCCAGACTTTCCGCAATGAAATCCTTCATGACTTGTCTCTCAGGGCTAGAAAGATTATACAGTCTGGACTTAGGTAGTTTAGCTCCGGGGTCAGGTTAATAGAACAGTCATATGATGAAGATAGAAATGGGCTTAGCTAAAGTACAGCAAGCAAGACCATGAGTTCTCACAAACTCAGCATCAACCATGCTGAGTCCAGCTCCAATGTCAACAAAAACAGAAATGTTCTCGGTTTTGCTCTTAAGCACCACCTCTGCTGCTGGACAAACTGCGAACTGCAGGTTAATGATAAATGCACCCCTTGCTTATCCAACTCCAGACTACCAAGGGTTAATCAAGCTTCCTTTTGCTTAGGAATCGAAGGACAGGCCCCAATAAAATGTCCCTTTTTTCCACAAAAAAAACCCACCCCCCCCTTCTTTTTGCAGATCTCCGGGGAAATGTACCATGCAGAGGCACCCCCTAACTGCATGGGTTCTTTCGTTCACCGCCAGACCTAAGGTATGGCCGTAGCCTCCCCCTCCAGTAAAGGAGTACTACCCTGAAATGAAGGCTCTGGAGAAGGTGGTCTCACCCACCTATCCCGAAGGCGTCTATTAACACGTATAGCCAACGACATGGCAGCCTCCAAGGACTCTGTGGTTTCATACACTGCCAAAGCATATTTCAACTTTTCAGTAAGGCCCTGACAAAATTGGCTTCTAAGAGCTGGGTCATTCCATTTTGCATCAGTTGCCCATCTGCGAAATTCGGAGCTGCACGTCTCCACTGACTGATTCCCCTGATGAAGGTGACGCAACCTGGACTCAGACAAGGAGATTTGGTCAGGGTCATCATAAATGAAGGCTAGAGCCCCACAAAACCCCTCCACAGAATGGAGACAAACCGGACCCTGCGGCAAAGAGAAAGCACAGGATTGAGGATCTCCTTGCAGCAGTGAGATCACAATTCCCACGTTTTGCTCCTCATCTCCGGAGGAGTAAGGGCGAAGTTTAAAATACAGGTTTCAAGCTTCCTTGAACACAAAAAACTGGTCCCTACATCCTGAAAACCTGTCCGGGAGTGTAACCTTGGGCTCAAGCTGGACTGGCCTACCTGCAGAGACCACAACATTGGGGACCTGTTGTCACAGGTATCTCAGAAGTGACAGACAGTCGCCCTGCAGTTGGTTGCAGGAGAACTCTTAGTTTAGCATTACAGACACCTTCTTAGAGGCTGTTTCTGTAGGACCCAGCGGCTACCTTCCTCTTGCTAATTAATACCCTGGCCTGGGTGTAAAAATACCTGCTGTCTGATAGAGGGAGGTGCCGGCGATACCCACATTACCCCTTGTGAAGGCTCGGAGCAAGTGCATTACTTATTCCTCTCTGGAGATATAAGGACGGGTATTCATTAGTGTTGAGTGAGCATTAAAATGCTCGGGTGCTCGAAGCTCGGGCCGAGCTCACCGTGATACTCGGGTGCTCGACCTGAGCAACGAGCCCAATGTTAGTCTATGGGAGAGCATTTTTGCGGCGGTACCCCCGGCAGTCTGTAGAAAGCCTAAAAAGTGCCCAAAACGATAGTGACAGTGCTCAAAAGACATGGGGACAGCATGAGCATCACCCCAGGAAGCATTTCTGACCCCCAGGTCACTGCTGTCAACAACGTGGTCAGAGGTATTAAGCCACTTTTACGGGCTCACAATAAAACGTTCAAAAACAAAACTGAAACGGTTTTCCTGTGAAATAAGTTAAGGAACTTCCTTTCCAGGGTAAAGACTTGTGTATAAGGTAAAATAAATAACTAAAAACAAAAATACTCCTCTACACCTTGGGCTATGTTCACAAGTAGCATTTTTTATGCGTTTATGCTTTTGTATTGCTTTCAACCGTGACAAATGCATTCACCAGGAAATCTCATTTTAACATTTTACAATCTTATATGGCCATGTGCTGTGTGACACATGCATACAGTGCTGAAAAGACATGGGAACAGCATGGGGAAGACCCCTGGAAGCATCTCTGACACCTAAGTCACTGCCTAAAAGTGTGCCCATCAGAAGTGATCCTTGCCGCATCAGAAGATGCAGACTTGCAACTATCCCCGTGCAAGTCCTTGTCCAGGGCAGTGTTCAATTGTACCTCCCCCATTCCTTGCAATGCAAGCGCAAGTATGCAAGTATGCAGCCTGCCACCAATCCACCCCCAGGCTGCAATACTATACTGCTAGCTTGCACTTGAAATGGGGCCTTTTAGTTTGGAGGAGGCTGAAGCTGACCACTACCTCATAGCTGCTTTGGCAGCGAGGTATCCATACTCAGTCACCAGCCGCCCGGAGGCCGATATCCACGCTCGGTCCCCAGCCGCCAGGGGGCGGCCGGGTATCCTTACTCGGTCCCCAGCTGCCCCGAGGCCGGGTGTCCACACACGGTCCCCAGCCGCCTGGGGGCGGCCGGGTGTCCATGAACGGTCCCCAGCCGCCCCTATTTCTCCTTGGAAGTTCCCCCACACTTTTCTTAGCCTGGCCTGCTTTAGGGCAGCATTGGACGAGCCCACCAGAGAACCAGACTCCTCTGGTGGGCCCTGGCTTCTCCATCAGGGGAGTTGAGAGTGCCAAGGTGAGGAGCATGATGTTGATAGAAGTTAGCATCTGCTTTGTTTTCTTGGAATGCAAGCGCATGTATGTAGTAGCGGCTAGGCCTGAGGTGGTCAGCGTTTTGGCGCATATCCTACCTCCTCCGAGGATTGCTGGATGATTTCCTGCTACTATCCCAGTTCTATGACTCCCGTTAAAACAAAGCTTCAGGTGATGAATGATGGATGAGGTGGTGGCAAAGGAGAAAGAGCAGGAGGAACAGAGACCATTCACATCAATATCAGGCCAGTCAACCACGCATGTCTTGTAGGATATGTTTCTGTACCAAAAGGAGCGGTTCGGCTACACAGTTATAGGGCATGCAGTGAGTGCAATGCCTACCAAAAATTTCGAGGCACTCCAATGCCCCTTGGAAGTGACATGGAGGTCAGAGTGCCTTAACTAAACCGTTTTTTCCATTTATAGCAACTGGGTCTCCTGTGCACTGTTGGCCTAAGCAGTGAATGGAAGGCTTTCCAAAAATTATGAGGAACTGCAATGCCCCTTGAAACAGACGTGAATTACAGCATACTAAAAACCTTCTACCCATTATTGGGGAGTGGGTCTCCCTTAGTGTTCGCCTATGCATTGAAAAGCAAAAGCTGACTAAAATTAGGAGGAAATGCAATGCCCGTTGGAAGAATGGTGGAGGTCGCAGTGGAATAAAAAGACAATATCAATGCCCCTTGAAAAAGTGGTGGAGGTCGCAGTAGCTTAACAAGACGGTTTTAATGCCCCTTGGAAGAATGGTGGAGGTTGCAGTGGAATAAAAATACAATATCAATGCCCCTAGAAAAAGTGGTGGAGGTTGCGGTAGCTTAACAAGACGGTTTAAATGCCCCTTGGAAGAATGGTGGAGGTCGCAATAGCTTAACAAGACGGTTTTAATGCCCCTTGGAAGAGATGTGGAGGTCGCAGTAGCTTAACAAGGCGGTTTTAATGCCCCTGGAACAGACGTGGAGGTCGCAGTAGAATAAAAAGACAATATCAATGCCCCTAGGAAAAGTGGTGGAGGTCGCAGTAGCTTATCAAGACGGTTTTAATGCCCCTTGGAAGAATGGTGAAGGTCACAGTAGCTTAACAAGACGGTTTTAATGCTCCTTGGAAGAATGGTGGAGGTCGCAGTGGAATGAAAAGACATTATCAATGACCCTTGAAAAAGTGGTGGAGTTCACAGCAGCTTAAAAAGATGGTTTTAATGCCCCTTGAAAGAATGGTGGAGGTCGCAGTAGCTTAACAAGACGGTTTTAATGTCCCCGGGAAAAGTGGTGGAGGTTGCAGTAGCTTAGCAAGATGGTTTAAATGCCCCTTGGAAGAATAGTGGAGGTCACAGTGGAATTAAAAGACAATATCAATGCCCCTTGAAAAAGTGGTGGAGGTCGCAGTAGCATAACAAGACGGTTTTAATGCCCCTTGGAAAAGTGGTGGAGGTGGCAGTAGCTTAACAAGATGGTTTTAATGCCCCTTGGAAGAATGGTGGAGGTCGCAGTAGCTTAACAAGATGTTTTAATGCCCATTGGAAGATACGTGGAGGTCGCAGTAGCTTAACAAGACGGTTTTAAGGCCCCTTGGAAGAGACGTGGAGGTCGCAGTAGCTTAACAAGACGGTTTTAATGTCCCTTGGAAGAGACGTGGAGGTCGCAGTGGAATAAAAAGACAATATCAATGCCCCTGGGAAAAATGGTGGAAGTCGCAGTAGCTTAACAAAATGATTTTAATGCCCCTTGGAAGAATGGTGGAGGTCGCAGTAGCTTAACAAGATGGTTTTAAAGCCCCTTGGAAGAAGGGTGAAGGTCACAGTAACTTAACAAGATGGTTTAAATGCCCCTTGGAAGAATAGTGGAGGTCGCAGTGGAATTAAAAGACAATATCAATGCCCCTTGAAAAAGTGGTGGAGGTCGCAGTAGCTTAACAAGACGGTTTTAATGCCCTTTGGAAAAGTGGTGGAGGTCGCAGTAGCTTAACAAGACGGTTTTAATGCCCCTTGGAAGAGACGTGGAGGTCGCAGTAGCTTAACAAGACGGTTTTAATGCCCCTTGGAAGAGACGTGGAGGTCACAGTGGAATAAAAAGACAATATCAATGCCCCTGGGAAAAGTGGTGGAGGTCGCAGTAGCTTAACAAGACGGCTTTAATGCCCCTTGGAAGAATGGTGGAGGTTGCAGTGGAATAAAAATACAATATCAATGCCCCTTGAAAAAGTGGTGGAGGTTACGGTAGCTTAACAAGACGGTTTTAAGGCCCCTTGGAAGAGACGTGGAGGTCGCAGTAGCTTAACAAGACGGTTTTAATGTCCCTTGGAAGAGACGTGGAGGTCGCAGTGGAATAAAAAGACAATATCAATGCCCCTGGGAAAAATGGTGGAAGTCGCAGTAGCTTAACAAAATGATTTTAATGCCCCTTGGAAGAATGGTGGAGGTCGCAGTAGCTTAACAAGATGGTTTTAATGCCCCTTGGAAGAAGGGTGAAGGTCACAGTAACTTAACAAGATGGTTTAAATGCCCCTTGGAAGAATAGTGGAGGTCGCAGTGGAATTAAAAGACAATATCAATGCCCCTTGAAAAAGTGGTGGAGGTCGCAGTAGCTTAACAAGACGGTTTTAATGCCCTTTGGAAAAGTGGTGGAGGTCGCAGTAGCTTAACAAGACGGTTTTAATGCCCCTTGGAAGAGACGTGGAGGTCGCAGTAGCTTAACAAGACGGTTTTAATGCCCCTTGGAAGAGACGTGGAGGTCACAGTGGAATAAAAAGACAATATCAATGCCCCTGGGAAAAGTGGTGGAGGTCGCAGTAGCTTAACAAGACGGCTTTAATGCCCCTTGGAAGAATGGTAGAGGTTGCAGTGGAATAAAAATACAATATCAATGCCCCTTGAAAAAGTGGTGGAGGTTGCGGGAGCTTAACTAGACGGTTTTAATGCTCCTTGGAAGAATGGTGGAGGTCGCAGTAGCTTAACAAGACGGTTTTAATGCCCCTTGGAAGAGATGTGGAGGTTGCAGTAGCTTAACAAGGCGGTTTTAATGCCCCCTGGAAGAGACGTGGAGATCGCAGTGGAATAAAAAGACAATATCAATGCCCCTAGGAAAAGTGGTGGAGGTTGCAGTAGCTTAACAAGACGGTTTTAATGCCCCTTGGAAGAATGGTGGAGGTCGCAGTAGCTTAACAAGACGGTTTTAATGCCCCTTGGAAGAATGGTGAAGGTCACAGTAGCTTAACAAGACGGTTTTAATGCCCCTGGGAAAAGTGGTGGAGGTTGCAGTAGCTTAAAAAGATGATTTTAATGCCCCTTGAAAGAATTGTGGAGGTCGCAGTAGCTTAACAAGACGGTTTTAATGCCCCTGGGAAAAGTGGTGGAGGTTGCAGTAGCTTAAAAAGATGGTTTAAATGCCCCTTAGAAGAATAGTGGAGGTCGCAGTGGAATTAAAAGACAATATCAATGCCCCTTGAAAAAGTGGTGGAGGTCGCAGTAGCTTAACAAGATGGTTTTAATGCCCCTTGGAAAAGTGGTGGAGGTCGCAGTAGCTTAACAAGATGTTTTAATGCCCATTGGAAGATACGTGGAGGTCGCAGTACCTTAACAAGACGGTTTTAATGCCCCTTGGAAGAGACGTGGAGGTCGCAGTAGCTTAACAAGACGGTTTAAATGCCCCTTGGAAGAGACGTGGAGGTCGCAGTGGAATAAAAAGACAATATCAATGCCCCTGGGAAAAATGGTGGAAGTCGCAGTAGCTTAACAAAATGATTTTAATGCCCCTTGGAAGAATGGTGGAGGTTGCAGTAGCTTAACAAGACGGTTTTAATGCCCCTTGGAAGAATGGTGGAGGTCGCAGTAGCTTAACAAGATGGTTTAAATGCCCCTTGGAAGAATAGTTGAGGTTGCAGTGGAATTAAAAGACAATATCAATGCCCCTTGAAAAAGTGGTGGAGGTCGCAGTAGCTTACCAAGACGGTTTTAATGCCCTTTGGAAAAGTGGTGGAGGTCGCAGTAGCTTAACAAGACAGTTTTAATGCCCCTTGGAAGAGACGTGGAGGTCGCAGTAGCTTAACAAGACGGTTTTAATTCCCCTTGGAAGAATGGTGGAGGTTGCAGTGGAATAAAAATACAATATCAATGCCCCTTGAAAAAGTGGTGCAGGTTGCGGTAGCTTAACAAGACTGTTTTAATGCACCTTGGAAGAATGGTGGAGGTCGCAGTAGCTTAACAAGATGGTTTTAATGCCCCTTGGAAGAGATGTGGAGGTCGCAGTAGCTTAACAAGGCGGTTTTAATGCCCCTTGGAAGAGACGTGGAGGTCGCAGTGGAATAAAAAGACAATATCAATGCCCCTAACAAAAGTGGTGGAGGTTGCAGTAGCTTAACAAGACGGTTTTAATGCCCCTTGGAAGAATGGTGGAGGTCGCAGTAGCTTAACAAGACAGTTTTAATGCCACTTGGAAGAATGGTGAAGGTCGCAGTAGCTTAACAAGACGGTTTTAATGCTCCATGGAAGAATGGTGGAGGTCGAAGTGGAATAAAAAGACATTATCAATGCCCCTTGAAAAAGTGGTGGAGGTCGCAGCAGCTTAAAAAAGATGGTTTTAATGCCCCTTGAAAGAATGGTGGAGGTCGCAGTAGCTTAACAAGACGGTTTTAATGCCCCTGGGAAAAGTGGTAGAGGTTGCAGTAGCTTAACAAGATGGTTTAAATGCCCCTTGGAAGAATAGTGGAGATCGCAGTGGAATTAAAAGACAATATCAATGCCCCTTGAAAAATTGGTGGAGGTCACAGTAGCTTAACAAGACGGTTTTAATGCTCCTTGGAAAAGTGGTGGAGGTCGCAGTAGCTTAACAAGATGGTTTTAATGCCCCTTGGAAGAATGGTGGAGGTCGCAGTAGCTTAACAAGATGTTTTAATGCCCATTGGAAGATACGTGGAGGTCGCAGTAGCTTAACAAGACGGGTTTAATGCCCCTTGGAAGAGACGTGGAGGTCGCAGTAGCTTAACAAGACGGTTTTAATGCCCCTTGGAAGAGACGTAGAGGTCGCAGTGGAATAAAAAGACAATATCAATGCCCCTGGGAAAAATGGTGGAGGTCGCAGTAGCTTAACAAAATGATTTTAATGCCCCTTGGAAGAATGATGGAGGTTGCAGTAGCTTAACAAGACGGTTTTAATGCCCCTTGGAAGAATGGTGGAGGTCGCAGTAGCTTAACAAGATGGTTTTAATGCCCCTTGGAAGAAGGGTGAAGGTCACAGTAACTTAACAAGATGGTTTAAATGCCCCTTGGAAGAATATTGGAGGTCGCAGTGGAATTAAAAGACAATATCAATGCCCCTTGAAAAAGTGGTGGAGGTCGCAGTAGCTTAACAAGACGGTTTTAATGCTCTTTGGAAAAGTGGTGGAGGTCGCAGTAGCTTAACAAGATGGTTTTAATGCCCCTTGGAAGAGACGTGGAGGTCGCAGTAGCTTAACAAGACGGTTTTAATGCCCCTTGGAAGAGACGTGGAGGTCACAGTGGAATAAAAAGACAATATCAATGCCCCTGGGAAAAGTGGTGGAGGTCGCAGTAGCTTAACAAGATGGTTTTAATGCCCCTTGGAAGAATGGTGGAGGTGGCAGTGGAATAAAAAGACAATATCAATGCCCCTTGAAAAAGTGGTGGAGGTTGCAGTAGCTTAACTAGACAATTTTAATGCCCCTTGGAAGAGACGTGGAGGTCACAGTAGCTTAACAAGACGGTTTTAATGCCCCTTGGAGGAGTCGTGGAGGTTGCAGTAGCTTAACAAGACAGTTTTAATGCCCCTTGGAAGAGACGTGGAGGTCGCAGTGGAATAAAAATACAATATCAATGCGCCTGGGAAAAGTGGTGGAGGTCGCAGTAGCTTCACAAGACAGTTTTAACGCCCCTTGGAAGGGTGGTGGAGGTCGCAGTAGCTTAACAAGACAGTTTTAATGCCCCTGGGAAAAGTGGTGGAGGTCGCAGTAGATTAACAAGACGGTTTTAATGCCCCTTGGAAGAAAGGTGGAGGTCGCAGTGGAATAAAAAGACAATATCAATGGCCCTTGAAAAAGTGGTGGAGGTCACAGTTGCTTAGCAAGATGGTTTTAATGCCCCTTGGAAGAGATGTGGAGGTCGCAGTAGCTTAACAAGATGGTTTTAATGCCCCTTGGAAGGGACGTGGAGGTCGCAGTAGCTTAACAAGACGGTTTTAATACCTCTTGGAAGAGACATGGAGGTCGCAGTGGAATAAAAAGACAATACCAATGCCCCTTGGAAAAGTGGTGGAGGTCACAGTAGCTTAACAAGACGGTTTTAATGCCCCTTGGAAGAATGGTGGAGGTCGCAGTAGCTTAAAAAGATTGTTTTAATGCCCCTGGGAAAAGTGGTGGAGGTCGCAGTAGCTTAACAAGACGGTTTTTATGCCCCTTGAAAGAATGGTGGAGGTCGCAGTGGAATAAAAAGACAATATCAATGCCCCTTGAAAAAGTCGTGGAGATCGCAGTAGCTTAACAAGACGGTTTTAATGCCTCTTGGAAGAGACGTGGAGGTCGCAGTAGCTTAACAAGATGGTTTTAATGCCCCTTGGAAGAGATGTGGAGGTCGCAATAGCTTAACAAGACTGTTTTAATGCCCGTTGGAAGAGACGTGGAGGTCACAGTAGCTTAACAAGACTGTTTTAATACCTCTTGGAAGAGACGTGGAGGTCGCAGTGGAATAAAAAGACGGTTTTAATGCCCCTTGGAAGAGACGTGGACGTTGCAGTGGAATGAAAAGACAATATCAATGCCCCTTGGAAAAGTGGTGGAGGTCGCAGTAGCTTAACAAGACGGTTTTAATGCCCCTTGGAAGAGACGTGGAGGTCACAGTGGAATAAAAAGACAATATCAATGCCCTTGGGAAAAGTGGTGGAGGTCGCAGTAGCTTAACAAGATGGTTTTAATGCCCCTTGGAAGAATGGTGGAGGTCGCAGTAGCTTAACAAGATGGTTTTAATGCCCCTGGGAAAAGTGGTGGAGGTCGCAGTAGCTTATGCTTAGTGATAGTTAATTAATCCAGGGGTTTAATCTGACTGCCATATTGGAGTCGGGAAGTGAATTTTTCCTCAATGATGTAAATTGGCCTATACCGCATGTTTTTTTTTTGCCTTCCCCTGGATCAACGCTGCGGAATAGCTGCAGTGCACAAGAAATAGGCTGAACTCGATGGACGCTTGTCTTTTTTCGGCCTTGTATAAACTATGTAAACTATGTATAAACTTAACAAGACGGTTTTAATGCCCCTTGGAAGAATGGTGGAGGTCGCAGTGTAATAAAAAGACAATATCAATGCCCTTGGGAAAAGTGGTGGAGGTCGCAGTAGCTTAACAAGATGGTTTTAATGCCCCTTGGAAGAATGGTGGAGGTCGCAGTAGCTTAACAAGATGGTTTTAATGCCTCTGGGAAAAGTGGTGGAGGTCGCAGTGGAATAAAAAGACAATATCAATGCCCCTTGAAAAAGGGGTGGAGGTCGCAGTAGCTTAACAAGACATTTTTAATGCTCCTTGGAAGAGACGTGGAGGTCGCAGTAGCTTAACAAGACGGTTTTAATGCCTCTTGGAACAGATGTGGAGGTCGCAGTAGCTTAACAAGACGGTTTTAATGCCCCTTGGAAGAGACGTGGAGGTCGCAGTAGCTTAACAATACTGTTTTAATACCTCTTGGAAGAGACGTGGAGGTCGCAGTGGAATAAAAAGACGGTTTTAATGCCCCTTGGAAGAGACGTGGAGGTTGCAGTGGAATAGAAAGACAATATCAATGTCCATTGGAAAAGTGGTGGAGGTCGCAGTAGCTTAACAAGACGATTTTAATGCCCCTTGGAAGAGACGTGGAGGTCGTAGTGGAATAAAAAGACAGTTTTAATGCCCCTTGGAAGAGACGTGGAGGTCACAGTGAAATAAAAAGACAATATTTATGCCCCTGGGAAAAGTGGTGGAGGTCGCAGTAGCCTAACAAGACAGTTTTCATGCCCCTTACAAGAGCCATGCAGTACAGCATATTAAAAACATTATTCCCATTATTGGAGAGTTGGTCCCCCATAGTCTTTGCCTATGCCTTCCTAGCAAAAGGTGGCAAAAATTAGGACGGAGGAACTTGCAATGCTGGCAACATGGACCACGGTCACCTTGGTGGTATAGTGGTGGCGGAGGCTGAGGATAAGGAGAAGAGCAAAATATAGCCGAAATGAGGAAGAGTATACCCATGTGTGGGTATGAAGCGGTGCATGGGAATACACCTCCCGAAATAACACAGTGGATTTGACTTTATGTTACATTTCTGTCATTTGGTGGTGATGAGAAGTCTGGCCCAATCCAGCCCTTGTTCATTTTGATAAGGGTTAGTTTGTCAGCATTGTCAGTTGACAGGCGACTGCGCTTATCAGTTATAATTCCCCCAGCGGCACTAAAAACACGCTCCGATAACACGCTAGCGGCAGGGCAGGCCAGGACCTCCAAGGCGTACAGAGCGAGTTCATTTCAAATGTCCAGCATGGATACCCAATAATTAAAAGGCACAGAGG
This sequence comes from Phyllobates terribilis, assembly GCF_046119375.1. NCBI lineage: Eukaryota > Metazoa > Chordata > Amphibia > Anura > Dendrobatidae > Phyllobates > Phyllobates terribilis. The sequence continues at coordinate 43,699,659 of NW_027362767.1, forward strand.
AATCACGGAGGACGCTGGTACGGTCGGCAAGGTACTCCCTCACCATCTTTTGAAACTTTCCACTCCTTGTGAGAGTACCCCGCGCCTCAGGGCCTGTAAGCTGGGCGGGTCTCAGAAAACTGTCCCAGAATGTTGACAGTGTTCCCCTGCCTCTGCTGGATTGGAGTTGCGTCTCTCTCGCCTGTACGCCTTGGTTGGGCAACGAACTGTGACCTCTGCCGCTAGCGTGTTCAGATGGGAATTTTTTTAACAGTTCTGCAGCAAGGGCCTTCTGGTACTGCCCAAGTTTTGTTGACCTCTCCACCTCAGGAATAAGAGAGTGAAAGTTCTCCTTGTAGCTGGGGTCTAAAAGTGTCACCAACCAGTAATGACTGTCACCCAACATTTTGACAACACGAGGGTCACGGTTAAGGCAGCGTAACATAAAGTCAGCCATGCGTGCCAGACTGGTAACGGGCAAAACTTCCGTGTCCTCACCAAGATGACGACTGACCATGCTCTCCTCCTCCTCCTCCTCCCCCCCTGTCCTCAGGCCACCCACGCTGAACCGACTGTATGACAGTTGTACAGGTACTACCATCTACAGCGCATGATACCAGCTCCTGTTCTTCCTCCTCCTCCTCCTCTCCCTCATTGTCCCCAAATGCATGTTGGGATGAGATGAGGCTGGGCTGTGTGTAATCGCCCATTACGGGTTCTTGATCCATCTTATCATACTCTGGCTGCAATGCCTCCTCTTTAATTCTCTGCAGAGAGCGTTGCAAAAGAGAGACAAGTGGAATGTTGACGCTAATGGTGGCGTCATCGCCACTCACCATCTTGGTGGACTCCTCAAAGTTTGTCAGGATGGTACATATGTCAGACATCCAGGTCCACTCCTGAGGTCTTATGTGTGGAGTCTGACCTGAATATCGACGGCCTTTTTGCAGCTGGTACTCCACAACTGCTCTCTTCTGCTTACAAATCCTTTGCAACATGTGGAAGGTAGAGTTCCAACGTGTGGGGACATCACACACCAGTCGGTGTGCTGGAAGCTGCAAACGCTGCAGCAATCAGCAAGGGCGGCGGAAGCTGTAGCCGACTTGTGAAAATGATCTGATAGGCGGCGTACTTTGACAAGCAGATCTGGCAACTCGGGGTACGATTTAAGAAACCGCTGAACCACGAGGTTAGGCACATGAGCCAGGCATGGTACGTGTGTGATCTCGCCTCGCCTCAGAGCCGCCACCAGGTTACGGCCATTGTCACACACGACCATGCCTGATATAGGTTCAGCGGACTCATCCACTGATCTGCCTGCTCTTTCACAGCTATCCACAACTCACAAGCAGTGTGAGGTTTATCACCTAAGTTTATGAGTTTCAGCACAGCCTGTTGCCGCTTGGCTGAGGTAGTATTGCAGTGCTTCCAGCTTGTAACTGATGTGGTGATATCTGAGATGGAGGCTGAAAATGAGGAGGAGGAGGATGATGCGCAGGAGCTGTACACTGCGGGGGCAACTCTGACTGACATAGGGCCCGCAATCCTCGGTGTGGGGAGGATGTGTTCCGTCCCAAGGTCCGACTGGGTCCAGGCTTCCACTATGTTTACCCAGTGTGCCGTCAGGGAGATGTACCGTCCCTGGCCACAAGCACTTGTCCACGTGTCCGTTGTCAGGGGAACTCTCCCAGTAACTGCGTTGTTGAGGGCACGGCAGATGTTTTGGGACACGTGCTTGTGTAGTGCAGGGATGGCACACCGGGAAAAATAGTGTCGGCTGGGGACCGAGTACCGAGGGATGTTTACCGCCATAAGGTTGCTGAAGGATTCCGTCTCCACCAGCCTAAAAGGCAGCATTTCCAACGCAAGCAGTCGTGAGATGTGCGAATTTAGGACTGTGGCCTGTGGGGCGTTGGCTGTGAATTTGCGCTTTCGTTCAAAGCTCTGGGATATGGACAATTGAACGCTGCGGTGGGACGTGGACGTTGATGCTGTTTCTTGAGAAACTGCCATAACAAGTGAAGACTGAGAGGAGGGGGCATCTTTGCATGCAGTATGGACAGGGGATTGCCTTGCACGCACAACAGGGGGTTCTATTACACACACAACAATGAAAGAAGCAGTGGTGACACCCTTCTGACACTGGTCGTGGACCCGGGGTTCGCCCCACAAAATCGGGTGCTTTGCTGACATGTGCCTGTTCATGCTGGTGGTGGTCAGGCTAGTAGTTTTTTCACCCCTGCTGATGCTGGCATGGCAGGTGGTACAAATGGCCTTTTTGGGGTTATAAGCAGAGTCTTTAAAAAAATTCCAGACTCTGGAAGACCTACAGGTTGTACTGGCAACGTCCCTCGTGTTGGTTTTACGGGGAACTGTTGCCCGCCTTCTGTGTGCGGCCACCACACTGCTTCTTCCTGCCTGTTGGGGTACTCTGCCTCCCTCCCCCTGTGTGCTGCTGGCCTCGCTCTGCGTGTCCTCCTGCCACGTTGGGTCAGTTACTAGATCATCCACCACCTCCTCCTCTTCCACTTGCGCACCACGATCCTCCTCCTCACTTCGTGGCAATTGTGTCTCGTCATCATCCACCTCTTGTGACAAATTGCCAGCGTCGACTTCCTGTGGCCGTGGCTGTTCAAATATTTGGGCATCGCTACATGGGATCTCCTTTTCCACCACTTCAAGCAGAGCAGGCCAGGGGCACAAATATGGAAATGGACCAGTGAACAGCTCTTCAGTGTCCAAATGTGGGATCAGTTGCTGTCTGACGACACTCGGCATGGTGGGAGGAAGGAGCATCAGGGTGAGGAGGAGTATGCGGTCGAGACTCACGGCTACTTAAACTTGACCGTGTGGAAGACAGACTGGAGGTGGTGGTGCCCAGGTAACTGGAATTATTATTTGCTATCCAATTAATAACCTGTTCATACTGATCAGTTCGCAATACTGGTGTTGTAGCGTGCTTCCCTAGTAATTCGGTCAAGAAGTGGGAGCGAGAAGATGTGGCTGTTGGTTGTGGCACATTTTCACCTTTTCCACGGCCCCGTCCTCTACACGCACCATCACCAGAACGACCAGTTCCACGTCCCTTGCCACGCGCCTTGCCCATTGTAAATGAAGTAAAATAGCTTACACTCGCACTATCAATGGAAAAAGGGTAATAAAAAGGAGATTAGAACCGTGGAAAAGGAAAACCACAGTTCTATTTGTTTGGCCTACACCAGAATCTTTTAAACAGATATATTTGTGACTGAACAGACAGGGAGACACTATTACTGTTTTTTTACGTAAAACAGGCCAAAAGCAGGATAATACAGAGATTTGACCCGTGGAACTGCAAAACCACAGTTATAGTTATGTTGCATACACCAGAATCTTTTAAACAGATATATTGGTGTCTGACCAGTCAGGGAGACACTATTACAGGTTTTTTTCGCGGCAAAAAATGCCAAAAGCAGGATATTACAGAAATTTGACCCGTAGAACTGCAAAACCACAGTTCTATTTTTCTGGCCTACACCAGACTATTTTAAACAGATATATTGGTGTCTGAACAGTCACAGAAACACTCCATTTTTTTTTTTGGGGGGGGGGGGGATACCAAAAGGTTAATAAGAAGTATTTGTACAGTCTGACAGAGGGAAAAAAAAGGATTTAGATGAAAAAAAAGGATTTTTCCTGGCCCCTGAGACCGGGGGATAAGTCTAGCAATTTGACCAACAGGAGCACACAGGACTGTAATGCAGCGTTTGCTGGTATAACCACTGCGTCTCCTACAGTGGTGGCCAAAAGTATTGGCACCCCTGTAATTCTGTCAGATAATACTCAGTTTCTTCCTGAAAATGATTGCAATCACAAATTCTTTGGTATTATTATCTTAATTTAATTTGTCTTCAATGAAAAAACACAAAAAGAATTGTCCTAAAGCCAAATTGGATACAATTCCACACCAAACCTAAAAAAGTAGGTGGACAAAAGTATTGGCACTGTTTGAAAAATCATGTGATGCTTCTCTAATTCGTGTAATTAACAACACCTGTAACTTACCTGTGGCACCTAACAGGTGTTGGCAATAACTAAATCACACTTGCAGCCAGTTAACATGGATTAAAGTTGACTCAACCTCTGTCCTGTGTCCTTGTGTGTACCACATTGAGCATGGAGAAAAGAAAGTAGACCAAAGAACTGTCTGAGGACTTGAGAAACCAAATTGTGAGGAAGCATGAGCAATCTCAAGGCTACAAGTCCATCTCCAAAGACCTGAATGTTCCTGTGTCTTCCGTGAGCAGTGTCATCAAGAATTTTAACCCCCATGGCACTGTGGCTAACCTCCCTAGATGTGGACGGAAAAGAAAAATTGACGAGAGATTTCAACGCAAGATTGTGCGGATGGTGGATAAAGAACCTCGACTAACATCCAAACAAGTTCAAGCTGCCCTGCAGTCCGAGGGTACAACAGTGTCAACCCGTACTATCCGTCGGCGTCTGAATGAAAAGGGACTGTATGGTAGGATACCCAGGAAGACCCCACTTCTTACCCCGAGACATAAAAAAGCCAGGCTGGAGTTTGCCAAAACTTACCTGAGAAAGCCTAAAATGTTTTGGAAGAATGTTCTCTGGTCAGATGAGACAAAAGTAGAGCTTTTTGGGAAAAAGCATCAACATAGAGTGTACAGGAAAAAAAAAGAGGCATTCAAAGAAAAGAGCATGGTCCCTACAGTCAAACATGGCGGAGGTTCCCTAATGTTTTGGGGTTGCTTTGCTGCCTCTGGCACTGGACTACTTGACCGTGTGCATGGCATTATGAAGTCTGAAGACTACCAACAAATTTTGCAGCATAATGTAGGGCCCAGTGTGAGAAAGCTGGGTCTCCCTCAGAGGTCATGGGTCTTCCAGCAGGTCAATGACCCAAAACACACTTCCAAAAGCACTATAAAATGGTTTGAGAGAAAGCACTGGAGACTTCTAAGGTGGCCAGCAATGAGTCCGGACCTGAATCCCATAGAACACCTGTGGAGAGATCTCAAATGGCAGTTTGGAGAAGGCACCCTTCAAATATCAGGGACCTGGAGCAGTTTGCCAAAGAAGAATGGTCTACAATTCCAGCAGAGCATTGTAAGAAAATCATTGATGGTTACCAGAAGCGGTTGTTCGCAGTTATTTTGGCTAAAGGTTGTGCAACCAAGTGTTAGGCTGAGAGTGCCAATACTTTTGTCTGGCCCATTTTTGGAGTTTTGTGTGAAATGATCAATGATTTGATTTTTGCTTAATTCTCTTTTGAGTTTTTTCCTTGCAAGCAAATTAAATGAAGATAATAATACCAAAGAATTTGTGATTGCAATCATTTTCAGGAAGAAACTGAGTATTATCTGACAGAATTGCAGGGGTGCCAATACTTTTGGCCACCACTGTATACAGCCTGCTTGATATCTGGGATGGATATTAGTCCTGAGAAGGAATTTTTGTTTGATTTGGCAGGCTTTAGAGACCCTAGACTAACTATTTCGGAGTATAAATCTCCCCCTAGCTCTGCAGCACTGACCCTACACTGGCTGATCCAGAGCGACTGTGTCCAAGATGGTGGCGCCTGGTTTTCAATACTCGAGGTGACGCTGTGCGGCCAGCCGATCACTGTAATGCCCACAAACAACAAGGCTGCGGCATTATAGTGACTGGCTGGCAATCCCTGCATGTTCATTGGCTCTGTAAAGAGCACCAAACGTGCAGGGCGGAGACCCGAGCTCCCGCCCGAGTAACCCGGAAATGCTTGGTGCTCGCCGAACATCCCGAGTAGTGAGATGCTCGGGCGAGTAACGAGCAGTGTCGAGCATGCTCGCTCAACACTAGTGTTCATCTCTCTGAAGTTGACTAAAAGCTAAGCTATCTTCCCTTGTTTGTTCCCCCTTGTTGTCTTTAGTTGTCAGTGGAGATCGACTAGCGCTCATCCCCCTCCCTTCCCTAGCCAGGGCCAAACTCCAGGGAAAGACAGGGCAAGGTTTGCATGCGGCGATTGGTGAACAACCAATATAGGGACATTAGTGGAGACAGGGTGTTATTAGATCAGCCTAGGAGGTGTCCACTCCCCCCTTTCCCTAGAGTCTAGGCTCCCTTTCCCTCTTCCCTTTGTGTTGCACTAAGTCCCACACCTTGCGTGACACCTGCAGCCGCTGTTGCTGCTGCTGAACCTCATAGCGGAGGTCAGTCACCTCCAGAGACAGCCTGTGCAGCTGCTCTGACAGCTCAGCAATGGGATCCATAAACCAAGAAAAAAAAACACACACACAAAAAAAAAAAACACGTGTCAGTTTTTTGTTTTTTTCCTATATATGCATTGCCGGTGATAATGTCACGCACATTGTGGGAAAGACTAAGTGCAACATGAAGGGATGAGGGAAGGGAAGCCCAGACACTAGGGAAAGGGGGAGTGGAAACCCCTAGGCAGATCTAATAACACCCTGCCTACCCTACCGTCCCTATATTGGTTCCACACCAATCGCCGAGCAGAAAACCTAAGCCCTGTATATCCCTAGAGCTAAGCCCTAGATAGGGAGGGGGCGTGAGCATTGGTCAGTCCCCACTATAAACTAAAGACAACAAGGGAGACAAACAAAGCGGGGAAAACTTAACTTGAGCAGACACCAGAGAGATAACACCAAACATCCTCCAAGGGCACCAGAGAGGAAGCTAGCTGACTGCTATAGCACCAAGCCTTCACAAGGGAAAATGAGAATATCACCGGCGACTCCATGAAGCAGACTGAGAGTTTATAAACACCCAGACCAGGGTGTGTCAATCAGAGCAGGAGGGAGGTTGCCACTGGGTCCAAAAGTAAGAAGGATTAAGAAGGCGTCTGCAATGTCAAACGCAGTGACCTTCTGCAGCCAGATGCAGAGCGACTGTCTGTTATATCTGACACACCCGTGATACAGGTCTGGGTCTAGGGTTGTGAAACAGCTGGTTAAAAGAGGGAAAGGGTACATCCAACATAAGTGAGAAAAAGCAAGTTTGTGGTGGAAGGGAGAATAGGTTTGGTGTTCAAGGTGTATGTGGGGTATGTGGTAATGTTGGTGAAAGCTCTACTTAACAAACACCGTCTCGTCCTATCCAAAGACAACTGACAACTTCTGTTACTGGACGGGCTACTCCACTTCCTTTCTTTGGCAACCGCACAGCGGTATACCTTGCAGATGAGGGCCAGAAAGAGAATGTGCTCCTGTGGATGGCAAGCGCTGCATCAAGTGGCCTCTGCTCTTCTTCCTCTACCTCAACATCACACACAGTACAGTCCTCAGAGGTGGCACACCAATTACCCTTGTTTCCCCCCGCGTCACAACTCTCCAACCACCCAACTGACTGTGGGGAACCACAGATGGGCGAGTCTGCAGAACTGTTCACACATTCTAGTCCATGGGCATTAGAGGTCTGCTCCAAAGATTCAGATACTCAAAAGGATGAAAGCATCTACACCAATGCCCAAAATTTTTTTACGTTGGATCCGGGGCTGGACGAAGTAGGGTCCGAGCAGAATCCAGACCCTCGTCACCAGACGGGGGTGGAGGTGATCCTGATGAGACTCAGATACCTCAGGCGCAGGCATACTGTACTGTGCTGTCAGGGCAGGAAGAGGAGGAGGGTGACTCTCAGGGTGAGGAGTGGGAGAACAAAGAGGATGATGATGAGGTTGTAGATCCCACAACTGTGGCTGTGGCCAGCAGCGGTCGTGGGTCTGCTGTTCGCAGGGGCAGCAAGGGTTGCCTAGCCTGGGCCGTTTTTGAGACCGCAAAGGATGACCCAACTTACGTTATCTGCCAACTTTGTAAAAAACGACTCAATAGAGGCAAAAATTGCAATAATTTGACTACTACATGCATGAACCGGCACATGTGCGATTAACAGGGGTTAATCTGGGAATCTCACTTCGCTAAAATACAGACTAGCGGGCCTTGCCAACCACAGGCCATCCCATCGACCGCATCTGCTGCTTCCTCCTCCCTCACCGTGGCAATTGTTTGCACACAGGTCTCCGGCCGCAGAACCTCCACTTGTTTACCTGCTACAGCCGGGGTGAGTGACAGCCTGTCAGCTGTTATGGAAGTGGACATGCCTGCTGTTTTTGTTTTACCGAGCACACCACATCTTTCTCAATCCACCATAACATCTTCGCCTACACCTCACTCACTGTCCAGCAGTTTGTCGTGTTCACCCTACTTCACCCTCTCTCAGCATAGCAGCCAGCCCTCAGTCCCGCAGTTGTGGTCACGTAAAAGATTGTTTCCTCCTACACAAGCCAAAGCTAAGAGCTTGAATTCCACCATCTCCAATCTGTTGGCCACGGAAATACTGCCTTTCCACCTGGTGGATAAAGACTTTTTCTGAAAGCTGATGACGTGAGGAGGTGGTGGTCCCAGAGGAAGAGGAGGAAGCAGAGAGGATGCAGAAGGGAGAACAATATCTCTAAGTTCCAGACTGTCGTCGCACAGGTGGGTGCCAAGTGAGCGTGGATTACAGCGATCAAGGGGGGCTCATGATACCAGACAAAATGTTAGTGAAGGTGCAGGAGCCGAGGAACAAATGGAGGAGGAAAAGGTGATGTGCGCAACAGTCAGGAGATGACAAGGCTAATGATCCCCTCTCTGTTGTCCATGGTTGGCGGGAGGGGACGGAGGAAGCAAGCTTCAGTGTTACCCCGCCACCAACACACCATGGACTTGGACCTCATGGAAGAGCCCGACACATGAGCGCCATCTTGCTGCGCTATCTGCAACATGATGTCCGTATTGTTAACATTCAAAATGATGCTTACTACTGAGTTGCCACTCTGTTAGATCCACGGTACAAGAGTACATTTTGCCAGATTCTTCCCACCCTGGAAAGGGATGCATGCATGCTGGAGTATCAAAACACACTTGTGGACCGCCTTAAGAGTGGTTTTCCCCAAGACAGCAGTGAGGCACACAATGTTCATTGCAGTTGTAGGCTTCCAACCCTGGGAATGTTGAGTCGTCAACGCAAAAACATTAGCAGCAGCAGCAGTGTAAGTGACAGAAGCAATTTCTGTGAGTCGTTTCACACATTTTTTAGACCAGCCTGTGCACCAGCAGAACAGAGTACAAGTCTGACACGTAGTGAACGACTGGAGAGGATGGTGCTGGAGTATCTCGAGCTCAATATCAATGCCATCATGGAGGATTTGGACCCTTTTGCATTTTGGTCTTCAAAAATGGAAGAGTGGCCTGAGCTTGCCTGTCACGCCTTGGAGGTTTTGTCATGCCCGGCAGCCAGCGTTCTCTCAGTGTCGTGTCCTGATGCATAAGCGCATCCCGCTGTTCCCTGAAAGTGTAGACCGCCTAACTTTCATAAAGATGAACAAGTCATGGATCTCCAAGGACTTTTGCACCCCAGTCGTAGACTGTGGAGACTAGGCGATGGTGTTGTTTTTAGTGTGCTGCATTGATCTCGCATTATTGCAGACTGTGACATCTTTGTCGTGGCTTCTGTGCCTGCTGTTGCTACTGCTGCTGATGTTATCAATAATGTTTTGAGATGTGGAGACTCCTAATTGGGCATCCATCTGGTGTGTTGCCTGTAATGGAAGGGGTGTCAGTGCCCCATTATACTATTTTTAATCTGGTGAAATTGATGCCACTTTAGTGGTGTGAGGCAATAAGTTTTTCAAATGAGGAGACTCCTAGTTCGGTATCTATCTGGTCTGTTGCTTGTAGTGGAAGGGGTGTCAGTGCCCCATTATACTATTTCTACTATGGTGAAATTGATGCCACTTTAGTGGCGTGTGGCAATCAATTTTTTAACTGTGGAGACTCCTAGTTGGGTATCCATCTGGCGTGTTGCCTGTAGTGGAAGGGGTGTAAGTGCACCATTATGGCTGACTTCTGCTGTGCCATTAAAAAATTTTGACTGTGGGTCATTTGATGCCACTTACTTTTCCTGGTGTCTGCCCCTAATTTGTGGTTTTTTTTGGCAGCTTTTGGGCCCCTTTGAAGGTGTTGTCTGTGCATTTGGTTTTGCCTCCCATTGAATTCAATGGGGTTCAGATATGTTCGACGAGCTGTTCAGCGAACATCAGGAAATTTGCCGGTCAGAACCGAACCTTGAAAGGTTCGCTTATCTCTACTTATGAATAGGTCATCGATTTATATTCTAGGAGAACTCTGTAACAGGTAGGAGTATGTTCAGATTCACCTGGAATCGCTGTCTAATAAATATGGCAGGATCGCACATGCATCTGTATAGGGCCTTTCTTCAATGTGTAGTAATGGAAGATTTATGGGAACACATGGTGGAAATCACATACAACATGAGAGCCAAGTATTTTTCTTTTATATCACGCCACATGTGCCTTTTTTATCAGATATCATTAATATGATCCGAACAGCTGGGTAGCTGTACTCTCATGCATTGATAATTTATTGGTTCACGAGCAATGGGTTCAGTTTTGATTAAACCCGAGATGAAGTATGATATGTACATGCTGTTGGTTTTGGACAGAGCTGTCTTCTCACTTAAACATGCTAAGTTTATGTATGCAAAATCCCCAATGGAAATTCTGGTGCCAAGAACTAAAACCTATAACATCTGTCAAATAAAAAAATATCAGAAAAAAAAGATGGCTAAATGCAATATTGTCCACTCATTCTGTATTTTGTTACAAGCTCTCAGCAAGCACATGTCTTTGTTGATTATGGCTGATGTATTTCATAGCACACTACTACCCTTATTGGTTAAATGAAATTATGGATCTTGCTGTTCAGTATCTGTAGAGATACCGCACCCGCAGCTAGCCTGCATTGACTTACAGAATAGCTGAACCCGAGACGTGACATATATTTTACCCCGTAGCATTATTTGGAGGCAAGCTGTGATAGCATATTTCCCACCTTTGCATTAAGTTAATGACTAAATAAACCATGATTGCTCCTGATTAGAATACGATCCGGTTCTGGTAACGCTGGCACATTATTTTATTGTATTGTTGGAGTGGTATTCCTTTTTGACTTACAGCCATAAAAATGTAACGTAATAGACTATGTAACAGTAAGATAGAACTATATCTGCTATTAAGGTTTTGTATAGATCAGGAATGTCAAAATCAAATACATAGAGGGCCAAAATTAAAAGCTTGGACAAAGTCGCAGGCCAACCTTGATATTTATTAAAAAAAATGTCTACAAATAAGGAAGTTTTTCCTTATCATCAAATATAACAATGAACCTTTTCATATAGAAAAAAAAACTTAAAGGGGTTGTCCACGAACTCTCCACATGCACGGTAAGATGACCCTACTGTACCCCCCTCAAAACTTCCCCCACTGGCAAAGTATGGTGACCCCAACACAGTATGTTTCCTCAACTGTAATCCCCACCATGCTCTATACAGTACAATGACCCCCACATAGTTCTCTATACAGTATAATGACCCCCACATAGTGCTCCATACAGTATAATGACCCCCACATGGTGCTCCATACAGTATAATGACACGCACATAATGCTACATACAGTATAATGACCCCCACATACTGCTCCATACAGTATTATGGCCCCCACATAGTGCCCCATACAGTATAATGGCCCCCACATAGTGCTCCATACAGTATAATGGTCCCTACATAAGGCTCCATACAGTATAATGACCCCCACATAATGCTCTATACAGTATAATGGCCCCGACATAAAAAAAAAAATACTCACCTCTCCTTGTTCCACCGATGCTCCGGTCTCTGCAGCTCATCTTCTGATTCTCTGCACTGCTCGGCACAGCGGGCACGTTGTAATGACGTCAGATGCAGAGGGAGAATAATGGTGGAGAGAGCGAACCAAATATACTCACACTGTAGGTCAGATTTGGCCCGTGGGCCAGAGTTTGACATGTGTGGTATAAATCGATTAAAAAGGAAATATATAATCAGAAAATTAGCTACTGATTAATCACAGTATTATGCAAAACTCTTTTTTATTTAAACTTTCCATCTTCGTATCTATATTAAAAAAAAAACACACAAAAAAACCTCCTAAAACCTTGCAGTTTTTATGCCGATTACTGAGCCTCATAAAATTTTGGCACTGATTCATCAAGGAGTTTTTACTAGAATTCTTGCGTAAAACTCCTTGAAATGCTGCAAAATGTTTATGCCACTTGAAATTGCACAAAAATTTTGCTACTTTTGTTTTTTTAACATTATTCACAGCCCAAAGTGGGCACTGCTGGGTTGGGACAGAGAGAGGTGGTGAAGCCAGCCCACAAATTCATTACAATTTATGCCTCAAACTAGGGTGAATTTCCTCCAGAAATGTAAGCCAGCCCATGGCAGTGGCACACGCCAGTTGTAAGATGCGCCACTTAATGATTTTGGCACATCTTACTCCAGAGCCCTTTTCATTAAGACTGCCATACAAAACACCAGATTTAATGAATCGGGGCCTTTCTGTTCTGCAGTGACCTCTCATTATCAATAAAGGCAGGATTACAATGGTAGGTAACACAATAGGTGATGTTAAGCCCCGTCTCACATAGCGAGATCGCTAGTGAGATCGCTGCTGTGTCACGGTTTTGGTGACGCAACAGCGACCTCACCAGCGATGTCGCTATGTGTGACACTTTGCAGCGATCAGGCCCCTGCTTTGAGGTCGCTGATCGCTGCAAAGTGTCCTGGACCATTTTTTGGTCGTTGCCCTCCCGCTGGTCAGCACGCATCACTGTGTATGACCAGCGGGAGCAGCAATCAGGCTGGTAACCATGATAAACATCGGGTTACTAGGGGCATACGCGCACCTAGTAACCCGTTGTTTATCATGGTTACGAGCCTGCTAAAGTGAGCGGTAACCTCCCGCTCACCGTAGCAGAGTGGTAACCATGATAAACAACGGGTTACTAGGTGCGCGTGTGCCCCTAGTAACCCGATGTTTACCATGGTTACCAGCCTGCTCCTGCTTCAGCAGGCTCGTAACCAGGAGCAGGACATCGTGGAAAGATTCTTTCCACGATGTCGCTGCTCCCCTGATCGTTGGTGAGCCTGCCTGTTTGACAGCTCACCAGCGACCACATAGCGACGCAGCAACGATCCCTGACAGGTCGTATCGTTGTCGGGATCGTTGCAGCGTCGCTAAGTGTGATGGGGCCTTTACTGCTCACCTCTTCCCTGCACAATGAACTCTGCAATGGTCACAGAGCATGCCCACAACAATCATTGAGCATTAACAGGCTACTAGTTCAAGTGGCTGCAGTAGGGAAGATGGTCGCCTGCATAATTACATACAAAAAATGTAATAAAATTTATACAATCCAAAAATAAAAACAGAAAAAAATAATTAGTATTACTATACAGTGTCAATTGGTATGATTAAGTGAATAGAAATGATACATCCCTTTCAGAAGAAAAACCTAATGATGCGAATAAATATGGACAGTAAAAAAAAGTCTGCTATTGCAGAGGGTTTAGAATAAAAAGAAAAAACTGTTCCATAATTAGTGGAGAAGCAGTATTTTGGGGAGCGCCAAAGTTTAAATAACATCCAGTGGAGGATCCTCTGTAAAGTGAGCAATAATAAAAACCTTATTGGACCAACTGTACATTGTAAATTTCAATGACATATCCGCAATTCTGTCTAATGATTTCTAACCGTGACATCTTTATTCTGCGTGGGTTTGAAGTCTGACTACATGGGATTGTCTGGTGACTGCAGACAAAGCCTCTCGTCTGAGCAATCTGTAGACGTTCTATCCCAGTAATGGCAGGCAGTGGATGGCAGGTCAGATGACATCTGGGCAGATCACACAAACTGGTCCACTTTGTTGTCAGCATGTACAATCCTGTCCATTCCAAACACTAATATGACTTTAAAGCTTTTACTTTTTTTCTTTCTTTTTAAAAACTGAAAAGTTAATTAAATTTAATAATGGAAAGTATTAATTTTTAATGAAAAAAAAGAGATCATAAACAATTTTTCATTATCACATTCGCCTTCTATGGCCTAATAGGCAGATGCGTAGGGCAGACCAAGGCTCATTTGTGAAGTCCCCAACTGCTGTAGGAAAGCATCATTCCCCACAACAATCGCTATATGGGGGATGATAAACTGAAAGATAGAGCCCCCTCCTTCCAAACCATCGTTCAGCCTACAACTATCTATTGAGTATGGGGGGCTTAAATTTTATATCTCAACTATTAATCTGTTTATTAGTAAATAGACACTTTAAAATATTAGGTCATCCCATGTAACGGCCATGGTTGTCACAGAATCTGCTCCAGTACCAGAATGTGGTCTTGAGCCCATTTTCAAAATATCCATTATTTCAATGTAAAAAAAATAAATAAAGGACTGCGACCATATTCCTGGAGGTAAATGTTGAAATTCCCAGTCTCTGCCTTTGGCTGCAAAACAATCAAGATAATTACTAGGTCTCTGTTTTTAAAATTAGAAGAGTACTCACTGGCCAGGAATGCTACTTCTTCTGTGCCTCTACTTGGGGGAGTGGCATGAAATTAGGAAAAAGAGTCAGAGAGGGTAAAATCTCAATGTCATATTATCATAACAAGTGAAATTGTACAACTCCACTCTTGGGACTAATGCAAAAGGTTAAAAAAAGAAAATTGCGGAGCAATGTTAGCAAAATAAAATATTACACTCAAGTACGAGACCTGCATTATAACAGGAAAAGAAAAAAATTCCAGGTTGAGACCATGTCTGTGCCCCCATCAATTTCTCAGTCAAAGTCTTCCATCTGACACTAGTGAAGAAAAAAAATGAAATGCAGACATACCCCCAACAAAACCAGTGACTTCAATTAGGAAAACTGTGTCCAAAACATGAAAATTTGACTGTATCTGACCTTTTTTGTTTGTTTGTTTGAGCTGGACACAATAGTGTAATCTACTGATCTACTGCACTATCGTGTCCAACAGAAAGGCACAATGCTGAAAAGGAAGTCAAGCTGAGGCCAACATTTCATATTATGGTCCAAATTAAATAAAATAAAAAAGTGGTCTATAGGGCGCTAAAAGAATGAACACTAGAGGTACCACCTGAGGAAGATAGTTTACTATCGAAACGCGTTGTGGAAAGGGCTCATTAAATTTCTTTTTTAGCCCTAAAAAAAAAAATTTTCACCTCTAGTGTTCATTCTTTTAGCGCCCTATAGACCGCTTTTTTATTTTATTTAATTTAGACCACTTTCAGTCCCCCTTTGGGGGTTAGCAGCAGGAGCAGCTTCTAGTTAATCATTCTTAAATCCCCCCCACTATAAAATTCCCCTTTGGCTGCTCAACTCAGGACCTGCACTCTCCTAACTTTCAGGACCTGTGGTGATGCACATCTGATCCTGAGTCACGTCATCTGTGGAAGCGGTGAGCACGAGCGGCGGTCTGCAGCACACGGCACGTGGTGTGCCAAGCTACCTATACCTTGTGGTGAGACATGCCTGCTCCTTCCATCCTCACACTAACACCGGAGTTGTGCAGGGGTGCACAACTCCAATAGGTGAGTGGCATTTTGGCTGTTTCCGTCACATCTACCTATCAGGTCCTTCACATAGCGCGCTTTTTCTCCCTTTCTCTTCCAACATTTCATATTATGGATTCCATTTACCTCATTGAAGTCAATGGCTCCATCCAGGGGCATGTGCAAATCCCGTCTTTTGGGGATTCAGACAGAAGTTGCCTACGGAGTCATTAACAGGAACATAGAAATGGTCTGAGCCTCACCTAAGTGAATGAGATCTGTCAGGATTTGTTGGGATCCATTTGTGAATAGAGAAGTAATATTTCCTTTAATAACAGATGCTATGGCGGCCTCTTGTAAACCACAAATAACCACCTGGTTATGGATACAATTACATTTATGCCTAAAGTATATTGTCTAAGCCCATACAGTTTAAGCATTAATGTACTCTGCTGAATAATATTAAGACGGACGGCATAAAATATAGGTTCCTGCTGATCCTTTTTTACAGTAAAAGTTAGCAGTGATGAGGTGTGACGCCTCTGTTTTAACTATGGTACATGGAAAGGACATGAAACATAGAACATCATCAATCCCAGTTTTGTGCACCTCCAAATAACCATAGTGAGATATCAAGTTAGGAAATTACTGTAAATTTAGATGGTCACTAGTGATGAGCGAGCACTAAAATGCTCGGGTACTCATTGTTTGAGTTGAGCAAATTGGAATGCTTGAGTGCTCGACCCGAGCAACGAGCCCAATGTAAGTCTATGGGAAACTCGAGCATTTTTCCGGCGGCTCCCCCCAGCGGTCTGCAGAGGGACTAAAAATTGCCCAAATTGATGGGAACAGTGCTCAAATGACATGGGAGCAGCATGGGAAGACCCCTGGAAGCATTTCTGACTCCCAGGTCACTGCTGTCAACAACGTTGTCAGAGGTATTACGCCACTTTTACGGACTCACAATAAAACATACAAAAATGAAACCAAAATGGATTTTCCTGGGAAATATGTTAAGGAACATCCTTTCCAGGGTAATGACTTGTATAGGCAAAATAAATAACCAAAAACAAAAATGCTCCTCCACACCTTGGGCTATGTTCACACGTAGCGTTTTTGATGCATTTTTGCACTTTTGCATTGCTTTTAACGGTGAAAAAACATTTACCAGTAAATGTCATTTTAACATTTTACTACCTTATCTGGCCATGTGGTGTGTGACACACCATCAGACACATCCTGTTTCATTTATGATGGAGGGACTCTGAAAGTCACAAAGACTATTTTTTGGGGCCATCAGGAGGCCCTTACTATTGTTAAAGGGCCAGCAGTCAACTATGCTTTGTTGTTCCCATTATTAACGAGTGGATCTACTATACTGTTATTGCGTATGCAGTGACTGCAACGGGTGCCAAAAATCTGGAGGAACTCCAATGCCCCTTGCAAGAGATGTAGAGGTCGGAGGGCCACCTGAAAGCAATGTTCCCATTATTAGGAAGTGTGTCTCCCATACTGTTTGCCTATGCAGTGAAGCAACGGCTGCCAAAAATTTGGAGGAACTCCAATGCCCCTTGCAAGAGACGTAGAGGTCAGAGGGCCTCCTGAAAACAATGCTCTCATTATTAGGAAGTGTGTCTCACATACTGTTTGCCTATGCAGTGAAGCAATTGCTGCCAAAAATTTGGAGGAACTCCAATGCCCCTTGCAAGAGATGTAGAGGTAGGAGGGCCTCCTGCAAAAAATGCTTCCATTATTAGGAAGTGTGTCTCCCATACTGTTTGCCTATGCAGTGAAGCAACGGCTGCCAAAAATGTGGACGAACTCCAATGCCCCTTGGAAGAGATGTGGATGTCGGAGGGCATCCTGCAAAAAATGCTCCCATTATTTGGAAGTGTGTCTCCCATACTGTTTGCCTATGCAGTGAAGCAACAGCTGCCAAAAATTTGGAGGAACTCTAATGCCCCTAGCAAGAGATGTAGAGGTCAGAGGGCCTCCTGCAAAAAATGCTCCCATTATTAGGAAGTGTGTCTCCCATACTGTTTGCCTATGCAGTGAAGCAACGGCTACCAAAAATTTGGAGGAACTCCAATACCCCTTGCAAAAGACGTAGAGGTCGGATGGCCACCTGCAAAAATGCTCCCATTATTAGGAAGTGTGTCTCCCATACTGTTTGCCTATGCAGTGAAGCAACGGCTGCCAACAATTTGGAGGAACTCCAATGCCCCTTGCAAGAGACATAGAGGTCGGAGGGCCTCCTGAAAACAATATTCCCATTATTAGGAAGTGTGTCTCCCATACTGTTTGCCTATGTAGTGAAGCAATTGCTACCAAAAATTTGGAGGAACTCCAATGCCCCTTGCAAGAGACGTAGATATGTTGATATCCCCTAAAATTGTAAAGTGCTGCGGAATATGTTGGCGCTATAAAAAAAAAAAAAAATTATTATTATTATATGGTACATATGGTGGTGATATGGTGGTGGAAAATCAGGATGCAGAGAAGGAGGAGGACAACAGCAAATAGACAAAATCAGGAAGCGTATACCCATGTCTGGGTGTGAAGACAGAGGTGCATGCGAATAGAGTTAGACCTCCCAAAAAAAGACACTGTATTTGAGTTTATGTTACATTTCTATCTTTCGGTGGTGTTGAGAAGTCTGGCCCAATCCAGCCCTTGTTCATTTTTATAAGAGTTAGCCTGTCAGCATTTTCAGTTGACAGGCGGATGAGCCTATCAGTTATAATTCCACCAGCGGCACTAAAAACCCTCTCTGACAAAACGCTAGCGGCAGAGCAGGCCAGGACCTCCAAGGCGTAGAGAGCCAGTTCATGCCACGTGTCCAGCTTGGATACCCAATAATTATAAGGCACAGAGGAATCACGGAGGACATTGGTACGGTCAGCAAAGTACTCCCTCACCATCTTCCAAAACTTTTCCTTCCTTGGGAGAATACCCCGCGCCTCAGGGCCTGTGCGATGGGAGGGTCTGAGAAAACTTTCCCAGAACTTTGACAGTGTTCCCCTGCCTCTGCTGGATTGCATTTGTGTCTCTCTTGCCTGTACTCCTTGGTTGTCCAACGAACTATGACCTCTGCCGCCAGTGTTTTCAGATGGGATTTTTTTTAAATAATTCCGCAACAAGGGCCTTCTCATACTGCCCCATTTTATTAGGCCTGTCCTGCAAGGGAATAAGAGACAGAAAGTTCTCCTTGTAGCGTGAGTCTAGAAGTGTCACCAACCAGTAATGACTGTCACCCAAAATTTGGACAATGCGAGGGTGATGGGAAAGGCAGCGTAACATAAACTCAGCCATGTGTGCCAGACTGCAAAGAGGCAAGACTTCCGTGTCCTCACCAAGAGGATGACTGACCATGCTCCCCTCCTCATCCTCCTCCTCTTCCTCCTACTCCTTGTCCTCAGGCCATCCACGCTGAACAGAAGGTATGACGGTTATGCAGGTAGTACCAACTATAGCGCAGGAAACTAGCTCCTGTTCTTCCTCCTCCTCCTCCTCCTCCTCTTCTTCATTGTCACCCAATCCACATTGGGACGAGATGAGGCTGGGCTGTGTGTAATCACCCTGTATGGCTCCTTGCTCCATCTCATTGTGCTCCGCCTACAATGCATCCTCTTTAATTGTGAGCAGAGAGCGTTTCAGAAGGTACAAAGATGGTACAAATGTCTGACATACATGTCAAATCCTGAAGTTTTATGTGTGGAGTCTGACCTGAATACCAACGGCCTTGTTGATGCTGGTAGTCAACAACTGCCCTCTTCTGCTCACAAATCCTTCACAACATCTGCAATGTAGAGTTCCAACGTGTGGGAACATCGCAGATCAGTCGGTGAGCTGGAAGCTGCAAACGCTGCTGAAGCACGGCAAAGGCGGCAGAAGCTGTAGCTGACTTTCTAAAATGGACACACAGGCGGCGTACTTTGACAAGCAGATCCGACAGATCCGGGTAGGTTTTGAGAAACCGCTGAACCACGAGGTTAAGCACATGGGCCAGGCATGGTACGTGTGTGAGCTCGCCTCGTCTCAGAGCTGCCACCAGGTTCCTGCCATTGTCACACACAACCATGACTGGCTGTAGGTTCAGCGGTGTCAGCCACAGATCTGCCTGCTCTTTCAGAGCTGTACACAACTCTTCAGCGTTGTGCGGTTTGTCACCTAAGCATATTAGCTTCAGCACAGCCTGTTGCCGTGGCAGTGCTGCAGTGCTTCCAGCTTGCAACTGATATTGACATTTCGGAGATGGAGGCTGAAGAGGAGGAGGTGCAGGACAAGTAGAATGTGGGGGCAACCCTGTTGACCCAGGGCCCGCAATCCTCGGCGTCGGGAGGACGTGTTCCGTCCCAAGGTCCGACTGGGTCCCGGCTTCCACTATATTAACCCAGTGTGCTGTCAGCAAGATGTACAGTCCCTGCCCTCAAGCACTTGTCCACGTGTCCGTGGTTGGGTGGACTTTCCCAGTAACTGCATTGTTGAGGGTACATCTAATGTTGTGGGACACATGCTCGTGTAATGCGGGGATGGCACACAGGGAGAAATAGTGGCGGCTGGGGACCGAGTACCGAGGGACGGCCGCCGCCATCAGGTTACAGAAAGCTTCTGTCTTCACAAGCATAAAAGGCAACATTTCGACCGCAAGCATTCGCAAAATGTGTGAATTTAGTAGTGTGGCCTGTGGGGCGTTGGCTGCGTATTTGCGCTTGCGTTCCAAGGACTGGGGTATAGCAAAAAGAAAAAGGAGAAAAATCAGCTCACCCACCTAGAAGATCGCAGCAAGGAACCAGTAGTGCAACCGGGCGTACGTATGAGGAATCAAAAACTCCAGCTGGATGAATCTTATAAAAACAAGTGTTTTATTGAGTCATAGAAAAATATATAAAAAGTCCACCTTGGGAGGGAAACAGCAAACGCATTTCGAACTATGCAATGGTTAAGAACATATAGTTCGAAACGCGTTTGCTGTTTTCCTCCAAAGTTGGACTTTTTATATATTTTTCTATGACTCAATAAAACACTTGTTTTTAGAAGATTCGTCCAGCTGGAGTTTTTGGTTCCTCACAAGGACTGGGGTAGGGACAACAGAATGCTGCACTGGGACAAGGACGTGCTCGCTGATGGTTCTAGTTGAGAGTTGAGAGTGGGCAACGACAGGTGCAGGGCTGGAGGCATTTTGGCATGCGCCATGGACAGGGGATTGGCGTGCACGCACAACAGCGGAACAAGCAGTGGTGTCACCTGTAGACACTATTGCTGGACCCTAGGGTCCGGCCCACTTAGTCGGGTGCTTTGCTGCCATGTGCCTGATCATGCTGGTGGTGATCAGGCTGCTAGTTTTGCTACCCCTGCTGATGCTGGCCTGGCAGGTGGTGCAAATGGCCTTTTTGGGATTATCTGCAGAGTCTTTAAAAAATAACCAGACTCGGGAAGACCTAATATTTGTACTGGCAACTTCCGCCGTGTTGGCGTTACAAGGAACGCTTTCACGCCTTGTGTCTGTGGCCACCACGCAGCTTCTTCCTGCCTGTTGTGGTGCTACGCCTCCCTCACTCTGTGTGCTGCTGTCCTCGCTCTGTATGTCCCCCTGCCAGGTTGGGCCAGTTACTATATCATCTACCACCTCGTCTTCCACTTCTGGATCCTGGTCCTCCTCCTGACTTTCAGGCAATTGTGTCTCATCATCTTCATCCACCTCTTGCAACAGTAATTGCACTTTCCCACTGTGGCCTTCATGTGACCGTGGCTGCTCTAATATTTGGGCATCGCTACACGCGTTCTCCTCTAGACTCGCTTGAAACTGGCTGGGCGAGAGGCCGGAATCTACAAATGGAAAAGTGAACAGCTCTTCTGAGTGTCCAAGTGTGGGATCAGTTGTCTCCGGGCACTCGGCATGGTGGGAGGAAGGAGGATCAGGGTGAGGAGAGGTATGCGGGTAGTTTGAGAGATGGGCGGGTCTTGCTACCCACATGCCTCTCCTCTGGATGTGGTATGTGGGTGTGAATATGCGGTCCAGACTCACGGCTACTGAGACTTGACCGTGTGGAAGACAGGGTGGTGGGGGTGGCTAAGTGACTGGAAGCATTATCTGCTATCCAACCAGTAACCTTTTGACACTGCTCTGTGTTCAATAGTGGTGTTCTGTGGTCCCCCAGTAATTGGGACAGGAAGGTCGAGCGACAAGATGTGGGTGTTTGTTGTGGCACAATTTCAACTTGCCCACGGCCACGTCCTCGGCCTCTGCATGCACCATCACGTCCACTTCGTCGTCCTTTGCCACAAACCTTGTCCGTTTTTAACGGAGGACAATAATTTCCACGTTCACAAGAAATGGCTGATTTTGGAACGCAGTTATACAGTACAGACCAAAAGTTTGGACACACCTTCTCATTTAAAGATTTTTCTGTATTTTCATGACTATGAAAATTGTACATTCACACTGAAGGCATCAAAACTATGAAATAACACATGTGGAATTATTTACTTAACAAAAAAGTGTGAAACAACTGAAAATATGTCTTATATTCTAGGTTTTTCAAAGTAGCCACCTTTTGCCTTGATGACTGCTTTGCACACTCTTGGCATTCTCTTGATGAGATTCAAGAGCTAGTCACCAGAAATGGTCTTCCAACAATCTTGAAGGAGTTCCCAGAGATGCTTAGCACTTGTTGGCCCTTTTGCCTTCACTCTGCGGTCCAGCTCACCCCAAACCATCTCGATTGGGTTCAGGTCTGGTGACTGTGGAGGCTAGATCATCTGGCGTAGCACCCCATCACTCTCCTTCTTGGTCAAATAGCCCTTACACAGCCTGGAGGTGTGTTTGGGGTCATTGTCCTGTTGAAAAATAAATGATGGTCCAACTAAACGCAAACCGGATGGAATAGCATGCCGCTGCAAGATGTTGTGGTAGCCATGCTGGTTCAGTATGCCTTCAATTTTGAATAAATCCCCAACAGTGTCACCAGCAAAGCACCCCCACACCATCACACCTCCTCCTCCATGCTTCACGGTGGGAACCAGGCATGTAGAGTTCATCCATTCACCTTTTCTGCGTCGCACAAAGACACGGTGGTTGGAACCAAAGATCTCAAATTTGGACTCATCAGACCAAAGCACAGATTTCCACTGGTCTAATGTCCATTCCTTGTGTTCTTTAGCCCAAACAAGTCTCTTCTGCTTGTTGCCTGTCCTTAGCAGTGGTTTCCTAGCAGCTATTTTACCATGAAGGCCTGCTGCACAAAGTCTCCTCTTAACAGTTGTTGAAGAGATGTGTCTGCTGCTAGAACTCTGTGTGGCATTGACCTGTTCTCTAATCTGAGCTGCTGTTAACCTGCGATTTCTAAGGCCGGTGACTCGGATAAACTTATCCTCAGAAGCAGAGGTGACTCTTGGTCTTCCTTTCCTGGAGCAATCCTCATGTGAGCCAGTTTCTTTGTAGCGCTTGATGGTTTTTGCAACTGCACTTGGGGACACTTTCAAAGTTTGCCCAATTTTTCGGACTGACTGACCTTCATTTCATAAAGTAATGATGGCCACTCATTTTTCTTTACTTAGCGGCTTTTTTCTTACCATAATACAAATTATAACAGTCTACTCAGTAGGACTATCAGCTGTGTATCCACCAGACTTCTGCACAACACAACTGACGGTCCCAACCCCATTTATAAGGCAAGAAATCCCACTTATTAAACCTGACAGGGCACACCTGTGAAGTGAAAACCATTTCCGGTGACTACCTCTTGAAGCTCATCAAGAGAATGCCAAGAGTGTGCAAAGCAGTCCTCAAAGCAAAAGGTGGCTACTTTGAAGAACCTAGAATATAAGACATATTTTCAGTTGTTTCACACTTTTTTGTTAAGTATATCATTCCACATGTGTTAATTCATAGTTTTGATGCCTTCAGTGTGAATGTACAGTTTTCATAGTCATGAAAATACAGAAAAATCTTTAAATGAGAAGTTGTGTCCAAACTTTTGGTCTGTACTGTATGTGATACGTCTGACAGAGAACCACAATTTTAAATAGCAGGCCTGTAATTTACTAATACTATCCTTCACAGACACCTAGAGTGAATAGCTTGACCGACACACTGCAACTGCCTGCCTTCCTAAATCCTGCTATCACCACTGAATATATGCAGCTGGATTAGTCCTCAGAAGGACAGTTAGTTCAGTTGGATATACAGTACAGACCAAAAGTTTGGATACACCTTCTCATTTAAAGATTTTTCTGTATTTTCATGAATTTCAAAATTTTACATTCACACTGAAGGCATCAAAACTATGAATTAACACATGTGGAATTATATACTTAACAAAAAAGTGTGAAACAGCTGAAAATATGTCTTATATTGTAGGTTCTTCAAAGTAGTCACCTTTTGCTTTGATGACTGCTTTGCACACTCTTGGCATTCTCTTGATGAGCTTCAAGAGGTAGTCACCGGAAATGGTTTTCACTACACAGGTGTGCCCTGTCAGGTTTAATAAGTGGGATTTCTTGTCTTATAAATGGGGTTGGGACCAGCAGTTGTGTTGTGCAGAAGTCTGGTGGATACACAGCTAATAGTCCTACTGAATAGACTGTTCGAATTTGTATTATGGCAAGAAAAAAGCAGCTAAGTAAAGAAAAACGAGTGGCCATCATTACTTTAAGAAATGAAGGTCAGTCAGTCCGAAAAATTGGGCAAATTTGGAAGTGTCCCCAAGTGCAGTTGCAAAAACCATCAAGCGCTACAAAGAAACTGACTCACATGAGGACCGCCCCAGGAAAGGAAGAGCAAGAGTCACCTCTGCTTCTGAGGATAAGTTTATCCGAGTCACCAGCCTCAGAAATCGCAAGATAACAGCAGCTCAGATTAGAGACCAGGTCAATGCCACACAGAGTTCTAGCAGCAGACACATCTCTACAACAACTGTTAAGAGGAGACTTTGTGCAGCAGGCCTTCATGGTAAAACAGCTGCTAGGAAACCACTGCTAAAGACAGGCAACAAGCAGAAGAAACTTGTTAGGGCTAAAGAACACAAGGAATGGACATTAGATCAGTGGAAATCTGTGCTTTGGTCTGATGAGTCCAAATTTGAGATCTTTGGTTCCAACCACCGTGTGTTTGTGCGAAGCAGAAAAGGTGAACGGATGGACTCTACATGCCTGGTTCCCACCGTGAAGCATGGAGGAGGAGGTGTGATGGTGTGGGGGTGCTTTGCTGGTGACACTGTTGGGGATTTATTCAAAATTGAAGGCATACTGAACCAGCATGGCTACCACAGCATCTTGCAGCGGCATGCTATTCCATCCGGTTTGCGTTTAGTTGGACCATCATTTATTTTTCAACAGGACAATGACCCCAAACACACCTCCAGGCTGTGTAACGGCTATTTGACCAAGAAGGAGAGTGATGGGGTGCTACGCCAGATGACCTGGCCTCCACAGTCACCAGACCTGAACCCAATCAATATGGTTTGGGGTGAGCTGGACCGCAGAGTGAAGGCAAAAGGGCCAACAAGTGCTAAGCATCTCTGGGAACTCCTTCAAGATTGTTGGAAGACCATTTCTGGTGACTACCTCTTGAAGCTCATCAAGAGAATGCCAAGAGTGTGCAAGGCAGTCATCAAAGCAAAAGGTGGCTACTTTGAAGAACCTAGAATATAAGACATATTTTCAGTTGTTTCACACTTTTTTGTTAAGTATATAATTCCACATGTGTTAATTCATAGTTTTGATGCCTTCAGTGTGAATGTTCAATTTTCATGGTCATGAAAATACAGAAAAATCTTTAAATGAGGTGTGTCCAAACTTTTGGTCTGTACTGTATATATATACAGTGCCTACAAGTAGTATTCAACCCCCTGCAGATTTAGCTGGTTGACACATGCGGAATTAACTTGGCATTGTGACATTTGTACTGTAGATCAGCCTGGAAGTGGGAAATGCACTGCAGCAAATTTTGTTTTTGTTTTTTTTTTTTTTTTTTTTTTAAAACGTAAAAAGTTAATTCAGAGTGTCATTTATTATTCAACCCCTCAAACCACAAGAATTCTGTTTGGTCCCCCAAAAGTATTAAGAAGTAGTTCAGGCACCAAGAATAATGAGCTTCACATGTGTGGATTAAAGATCTCTTTTGCCAGCCTTTTCTGACTATTTAAGACCCTCCCCAAACTTGTGAACAACACTCAGACATGGTCAACATGGGAAAGACAAAGGAGCATTCCAAGGCCATCAGAGACAAGATCGTGGAGGGTCACAAGGCTGGCAAGGGGTACAAAACCCTTTCCAAGGAGTTGGGCCTACCTGTCTCCACTGTTGGGAGCATCATCCGTAAGTGGAAGGCTTATGGAACTACTGTTAGCCTTCCACGCCAGGACAGCCTTTGAAAGTGTCCTCCCGTGCCGAGGCCAGGCTTGTCCGAAGAGTCAAGGCTAACCCAAGGACAACAAGGAAGGAGCTCCGGGAAGATCTCATGGCAGTGGGGACATTGGTTTCAGTCAATACCATAAGTAACGTACTCCACCGCAATGGTCTCCGTTCCAGACGAGCCCGTAAGGTACCTTTACTTTCAAAGCGTCATGTCAAGGCTCGTCTACAGTGCCTACAAGTAGTATTCAACCCCCTGCAGATTTAGCTGGTTTGATAAGATGCAAATAAGTTAGTGCCTTCAAACTGCAAACGAGAGTAGGTTTTATGAACAGAAGCATAAATCTTACAAACCAAAAAGTTATGTTGCTCAGTTGAATTTTATTAAATTTTAAACATAAAAGTGTGGGTCAATTATTATACAACCCCTATGTTTAATATTTTGTGGAATAACCCTTGTTTGCAATTACAGCTAATAATCGTCTTTTATAAGACCTGATCAGGCCGGCACAGGTCTGTGGAGTTATCTTGGCCCACTCCTCCATGCAGATCTTCTCCAAGTTATCTAGGTTCTTTGGGTGTCTCATGTGGACTTTATTCTTGAGCTCCTTCCACAAGTTTTCAATTGGGTTAAGGTCAGGAGACTGACTAGGCCACTCCAACACCTTGACTTTTTCCCTATTGAACCAGGCCTTGGTTTTCTTGGCTGTGTGCTTTGGGTCGTTGTCTTGTTGGAAGATGAAATTACGACCCATCTTAAGATCCTTGATGGAGGAGCGGAGGTTCTTGGCCAAAATCTCCAGGTAGGCCGTGCTATCCATCTTCCCATGGATGCGGACCAGATGGCCAGGCCCCTTGGCAGAGAAACAGCCCCACAGCATGGTGCTGCCACCACCATGCTTGACTGTAGGGATGGTATTCTTGGGGTCGTATGCAGTGCCATCCAGTCTCCAAACGTCACGTGTGTGGTTGGCACCAAAGATCTCGATCTTGGTCTCATCAGACCATAGAACCTTGAACCAGTCTGTCTCAGAGTCCTCCAAGTGATCATGAGCAAACTGTAGACGAGCCTTGACATGACGCTTTGAAAGTAAAGGTACCTTACGGGCTCGTCTGGAACGGAGACCATTGCGGTGGAGTACGTTACTTATGGTATTGACTGAAACCAATGTCCCCACTGCCATGAGATCTTCCCGGAGCTCCTTCCTTGTTGTCCTTGGGTTAGCCTTGACTCTTCGGACAAGCCTGGCCTCGGCACGGGAGGACACTTTCAAAGGCTGTCCTGGCCGTGGAAGGCTAACAGTAGTTCCATAAGCCTTGCACTTACGGATGATGCTCCCAACAGTGGAGACAGGTAGGCCCAACTCCTTGGAAAGGGTTTTGTACCCCTTGCCAGCCTTGTGACCCTCCACGATCTTGTCTCTGATGGCCTTGGAATGCTCCTTTGTCTTTCCCATGTTGACCATGTCTGAGTGCTGTTCACAAGTTTGGGGAGGGTCTTAAATAGTCAGAAAAGGCTGGCAAAAGAGATCTTTAATCCACACATGTGAAGCTCATTATTCTTGGTGCCTGAACTACTTCTTAATACTTTAGGGGGACCAAACATAATTCTTGTGGTTTGAGGGGTTGAATAATAAATGACACTCTGAATTAACTTTTAACGTTTTAAAAAAAAAAAAATAAATAAATTTGCTGCAGTGCATTTCCCACTTCCAGGCTGATCTACAGTACAAATGTCACAATGCCAAGTTAATTCCGCATGTGTCAACCAGCTAAATCTGCAGGGGGTTGAATACTACTTGTAGGCACTGTATATATATGTTGTGGAATACCTATACTAACTATGAGGAAGCAAATCTCTCCCTGACGCAGTACCAGCTCTCCCTACTGTGCCTGATTCCGGGGTAGACTGTGATGAGCATGGCGGCGCCCGGTCTTATATACACCTGATGACGCTGTGCGGCCAGCCAGTCACTGTAATGCCCACAACCAACATGGCTATGGCACTACAGTGCATGGCAGGCAATCGCTGCATGTTCATTGGCTCTCTAAAGAGCGCCAAACATGCAGGGAGGGGACGCGAGTTCCCGCCCAAGCAACCCGGAAATACTCGCCAAGCTCGTCTAACACAGTGATGCTCGGGCGAGTACCGAGCAGTGATGAGCACGTTCGCTCATCACTAATGGTCACCAATCTTAGAGTTCTCAATTACTTCTAATAAAAGTGTGATCAGTAGTATTACAATAACATATATAATTATAAGTTAGTAATGTCAATGTTGTCTTGTTTCTACTGATGTGAACCAATGTTCTCAAAAATGCATCGTCATTCACAATAGTTTTGTTATACCAGCATGAACTATGAAAGACTATCAACTATTTTGGTGCAATCCTTGTGCACTTCAAGCCCAAAAACCTAGAAAGTAAGGAGAACTTCCCATGATTATAATAATTTACATTATGTTGAGAACATATGCAGGTTGTCCCAGCTAATTCTGTGGTTGTGTCCAGGCTTTCCAAACTGCATGTTAACACTCAAATAATGGCTGCTGCATCTTGTAGCACAGTGATTTCCAAAAACCAATAACTAAACTGCAACAAAAGGCATGCATTTTTTGCCAACGTGTTAAATGCACACCACCCCGCGAAATAAACTCTGGGCACTGTGCTATACTAAATGATTGCTGCACAAACACACATTCATAGATCGTCACTATATAATGCATATGGCTCAATGGATCTGCGGTGAATGCTAATTGGCTGCTAAAGCAGTTGTCCAGAACTTTTATATTGATTGTCTATCTTTAGGATAAGTCATCAATATCTGATTGGTGAGGGTGTGACACCCTGCATCCCCGCAGAATAGCCGTTCTTGATGCCAGCGGCAGCCAGATGTGATCAGTTGTGAAGTGCAACTACACAACTCTGCCAAGTGCATAGTGGCTGCAGCCGGGTATTGATTCAAATAGCGGGCGAATGTGCAGTACCCGGCCATGACCTGTATATAGTTGACGGCGCTGTGCTGTGCAGCCCCGTAACTGAGAACATCTAGCTGCTGCCACCACTGGGAGCAACTGATTGGCAGGGGTGCCAGGTGTTGCACCGCCACTAATCAGATATTGATACCTATCCTATGGATAGGCTATCAATATACAAGTCCCACACAACCACTTTAACTGTGGCCCATATATAGCAGCAGGTAACTCTGTCTTGTGCCATGTACTGCCCTAATAACATACAGTAAATTAGGCAGGTCATCCATAAAGTCTGATGTTTGCATTCTAACTGGTTCCAGAGTGACGTGTCTGAACAGGACAATGGTCTAAATAGTTATTGGATTTTCCAGGTTTAAAAAAAAAAACTCCAAAAAATGTTTTTGCTCTATTGAAAATGACCTAAGTGTCGTATCATCACAACTATACCACCCAGCTCCTTCTGACTGCTAATACCTAGAGATTGTCCTGTGAGGGGAATGAGCTAAGCCTTAGGCATAATCCTGGGTGTTCTAGTGGCTTAAATGCCATTTCTTGTAGAGTTAAAGATCTAGATGGATACAATTAGAGAAAGATAAGGTAATCAGTTACCCACTGACAATCCTGTTGTCATTTCACCAAAACTTGCCTTCGGGAAATACAGAATGTGTCCAGACATTTTTGGAATAAGCTCATAGTGCATAACGAAAGCTTTGCGACTTAACTTGTAAGACAAATATGAGCCCTTCTGGCATATTTAAGATGCCTGTGATCCGGAATATGCAAACCTAAAGACATATACACAAATTCTTCCACTGGCCACTGGAAATGAGACAAAACAAATGGAGAAGGGCAGAAGTTTATCATGGAGCAGATTGTTTTGATTTACAGTTTTGCTCTACTGACAATGTATGACACGGAAAAAGCCTATAAAGGTATGTGTTATTTAACCTCTTTCATGTCAAATTGTAAGTCAAATGTAGGATGGCAGATCCAAGCAGAAGCTCAGGAGCTGGCAGAATAAATCTGCACCATGTTTTAATGTCACATTCCAGACAGTAAAATAAATATAAAATTCTAGTTTTCGTTTTCCATCTTTTTCAGTCTTTCCATTGACTGATGTCACTGGCTGGCACGTTCTTTCATCTCAAGTAGAAAACTTCCAGCGGTCTTCGATGCCATGTAGAGATGCTGGTCCCGGTGATCCAGCGCTGTAAAACGTATATCCGTGTGGCTCTCTGGATTTAATTATCATCTTGGAATGTACAGCCGGCTTGTGGCTTTTCTCCTATGAGTTCCTTAAACACAGATACTGGGTTTTATTTTCATGTGTTACACAATACCCACCATGGAATTTAGTGTTTGCACTTTGTTACATTGAAACCATACACATCCATATTGTATCAGAGCAAAGCTAACAATGGCAGAACACAAGCCATAATTCAGGAGATCCTGAAACAGTGATTAGCATGACTGGATTTATTATCAGTGGATACAAATGTGTCTGTAGGAGTTTAGTCCTGAAAACAGGCAGTTTTTCATAAGCACTGAATTCTCATTTATGGCTACTCTAATAATATGTATAAATTACAGGTCCATCGTACCACCCTTATTGTCACACAGCCTGTGCAAATGGCATGGGACAAATAGAAAGTATGAAAAATATGAAGAAATGTATTTTTCTCCGGCTCTACTAAAAACTGAGATTGTCCAAAGACCGTGGCAGTTTCTTTCGTGCCGAATTGCACATAGCAGCCATGTCTGCAATTAACTGACGTAAGTGCCACAATTAATTACCCATCTTCCATACTATTTTATTGGCAGAATGAATTTTTGCTTTCCTCAGTAGCCTTTGTACTACGGGGTTCCTTTATCATATGCAAATATGCAATCACAATTATTTTAATTGACCAAAATGTTGCAGTTTCTTATAGCCCTATGTATATAAAACTGATTGATACTGTTATGTCGTGATTGAAGCGCTTTACAAATGCCTTTACTTTATTTTTTAAAGCACATAAGTCATGACTTTCACATCCATTGCCACAAGCTCTGTGCACTGCTCCCCCCCAAAACAAATGACCTTCAAGGCCATATAATTAAATGTAAAAGCTCTAACCTACTTAGACAACCAAAAAGTAAGGGTGCATTCACACTGGTCAATTATTGTGAATGAGAATTCCTAGGACTGCTCATCTCTCACTAACCTGCCAGTGTAAACAGGTTGCCATTCACCCAACGAATGAACAAAACGCTTGTTAATTAGGCAATATGATTTTTAAGTTTGCTTAAAAATCATTGTTCTCATCAGCACATCACACTGTGTAAGCACGAGATGTGCTGCCGAGAGCAAAGACAGTCTATGCACACAGTGCAATCGTTTTCTACACTTCGGAAACGCAGACAGCCTGTCTACGAAACAGGTTATTAAAAAACTGCCAGCAAAAACTTAGCTGATCGCTTAATGGCCACAAGTTGTGTAAAGTAAATGCAACTTATGATCTGATAACTGCTGTCAAAAAATAAGGCTAAATAAAGACAAAGGGTTGAAATGTAACTGATGGCACAGTGTTCTTAATAGGACTTCCAATGTTTGGAACTGAAAAACAATTAGACTCATTTTCGTCTGTCAAAAGAGCCACACAAAAAAATAAAAAAATCAGTTCTTGTTTTTTTTGCTTTTAACTGTACATAGGTAAAAGATGATTTACATTTGTAGAAGAAAAAGTGTTCTAAATGACTTCACTAATCAAGGTAATTTAAGACTTGCTAAGTCATTATACTCAATTTAGTTCTTGGCGTGAGGTAAAGTATAGGGTGTAGTCTCCTTTGAACTAGTTGACTTAAGTAAATATGAAATAATTTAGACCCATGTAATCTAAAATGCTACATTTTTGGTGGTGATTGTAGTTTGTTAAAATGAAACATTTGAATCATTTTAATGTGTATCAAAGTAAAAAAAAAAGAAAAACGAACACATGCTTTATCTTTCTATAACGCCGATGTAATCATTTTTTCTTAATGGTATTTAGCGGTTTTAAATTAACTTGCTCTTGTATTTCTCGTGAATCTCATCAAGAATGATCTTTTAAAGCAGAATTCACATGTCAGTTTTTTGGCATTTTTTTGTACAGTATAAAACCACCAATTTTCGTTAGTGTATTTAATTCGATTTTCATCTAATTTTGGTGCATGTATCATCTGGTTTTCTTGTATCATAAGAAAAGCAGAAATGGAGCTTTCCCAATATTTTCCAAGCACTAGTCAGTGCAAAAAGGACAGCACATGACAAAAAAGACCTCACACAACAAAAAAGACCGCACATGGGTGCTTTTTTTCACTTTCTGAAACGGCTAAAGTGCGCGCAAAATAAAAAAAAAGTACAGAACACGCACATGAAACTTAGAAATGTAGTTCCCGGCAGACTCTGGTGACTTGAGGGAAAAATTAGAAGCAGACAAAGTGCTTAAAGAAAAGCTATCGTCAGAAAATCACTTATTGTTTAAACCAGGTTTTTGTGTTAAATATATTCCTTTTTCTTGGCCATGTTTTTATTTTCTTTCCATATTACAATCTGTATTAAAAATAAACATCTTGCCATTTTCACACTGACAACTAAGGCATTTATAGAGTATAACTTCCTGTTATCACAGGAAAAACCACATGTAAATTAGCAGCACTGAACAGATTCTAACCCTATCTTTTGTTTTGGAGCATCCAATGAGCGTTTGCAAAGGTCACTGTGAAAGTAGGGGGAGCGGGGTCAGCTGTGATATCACCTGCTGTGATTGGTGGATCCTGTGTTATCAGCTGTGTATAGAGGTGTTATCATTCATTGTAATCTTAACTCTGATGATAAGGAGCCTGCTGTAAACTCTTCCTGAAAGGACAGGAAGTATGAGTCTAAAAACACCCCAGTGGCCAATGTGAAAGTTGCAAGGTTACTAATTTTTGTTTTAGAGATCATAACTTAAAAAAAAAAAATCAAAAATATATACAGTAGGGCCTTTTATTGGGAACTGATGCAAATTGTAAATGACGCGCCCCTGGGCCTGCTGTGTCGCGCAGCGTCTCGCGCACAGGGGCTTACCCGGAACCGGATCAGATGAGGGTTGTAGTCTCCGAGTGGCGGGGACCCGGTCCGTGCCCAGGGAGTCAAACTCAGTGTGTGGCAGTCTTGATAGGTGTTATTTGAGTGTCGACTACGCCACCCGTTGATTTGCAGCTATGGAGCTGCCGCTGCAGGGCAGACCGCTGAGGCCGGTGTAGAATTGTGCAGCGTGATAGTATAACCCCCAACGGGAGGGGTATGGCCTCAGGGCAGCCGACGTGGAAGATGGGGGTAGCAGGAACCACTCAGAGACGGTGCGGTGTAATTCAGGGTCTTTACTGGTAACAACGATAGACCCTCCCGGAGTACTTGCTAGCGAACGGGGCCTGGTAAGTCCTTGAGCAGATGGGATCTCCCCTGGCCAGGCGGAGTTGTAGGCCTCCCAAACTGACTGTACTCTTCTGGCTACCTTGCTAGAAGCGGATATAAGTAGCCCACGTCCCTGAGTGTGCCGTGTGGTGCTCACCCGTATGGCCGGTGACTCGGGGCCTTCTAATGGCTTCCGCTCCACGATGGCGGTGCTGGTCCCACGCGTGTGACCTTGCCTTCGGGTTTCTGGGCCTGAGGACCTGAAATCCCCTGCCGGTCGGCTTCTGCTGCTGGGTAAGAGTTAGTCCCCACAGCCTCGGACGCCGGGTCCGGTAAGAAAGCTTCTCAGTCAGGGCGAGCTCTGCAGCTGCCAGCCCCTGACTCGTAGTAGTATTGCTCCCACTGACCTTCTGCTGTTTATTCCTAGGACTGTTTCTCGTCTCTACTCTCCTTGACTCCTAACCCTGCCTCAGCCCCGGGTTTATATAGGGGAAGTTCTTCCCCTCCCAAGACTGGGCAGGAGGTGTGGCATGCACAGGATCCCTGACCAAAGGACCTCCCACCTGCTCTCAGACATAACATTACATTACTGTGGAAACCAGACCCCTGGGGTGCCACATTCCCCCCTAGTGAAATTTAGTACTCCGGGACTAAACATATTTTAGAAAAACATAACAAGATATAACAACAATAATAGTACAATAAGAAGAAACACATAAAGGTGGTCACGGATATCCGTAACCGGGTGCAGTCTTTGAAGAAAGCAAGGTGTCCATTTCACCAAAACAGGGAGACGTAACCAGGTAGGGGTCTGTTCTGCCCCGAGTCCTTAACAGTCTTTAGTCCGTCCTGGGTTACGCTCCAACTATGTACACCGGATTCCCGGTAAATCCACCAAAGACTCCTATAAACAACTAGAAACACATAATTATACACAAGCAATAAGAAAAACAGGTAACCACAAATAAAACAACTTATACATTTCAAATCCTCCAACGTGCGGGTAACTGGCCTCTAGTGGCCCTAGTGGACCTACGGAGCTGACTGTCTAGCCCTGAACTACAGGGTGTAGGAGCTGTCAAGGGTAAACTGGGCAGCTGTCTACCGGCTCTTTGGCTCACTAGGGGTACGGCAGGCTCACTATAAGCAGAGGGTTGATCCTCCTGTTCTGCTTGTGTGGAGTCTTCTGCCTCCTGGGCCGGCTGCTCTTCCAGCTCTACCTGTCGCTCCGTAGGTGCTTGGGATGCGGGTTGGAGGAAGGTGAGTACGGGTACCACAACTGCGCCATTGACTTGAGTCCAAGACCGAGGGAAGTCTCCGAGCACAGTACTAACCATGTCTTCCCTTTCCTCTACGGGTCGAGGGTCTTCTTGTTCCTCTTCAGGGTTCCGTAGCTGTTCGGGACACTTCTTCAGGTGATCCCGGGATACAATGGTTGTGGTTTCACCTCCATCTTTACTGATGGTACAGATCTTTGGGTTGTCGTGGCTTGAGGGCAGTACGGTGTACGGGTCCTTCTCCCACTGGTCGTCCAACTTGTGGAGCCGTCTTTTTCTCTTCAAGACCTGCTCTCCGGGTACCAGGGGAACAGCGGGAGCATACTGGTTGTAAGTTTTCTCTTGTCTTTCCCTAGCCTGACAGAGACTTCGCTCCACGCTCTCCTGTACTCTCCGGTACTGCTGCTGCCTCTCTGTGTCCCAGTCTGCTTCTGGTGAAGTGTCCTCGGGTGTCAGGACTCCCATTTCCAGGTCAACAGGTAACTTACCAGGTCTCGCCCTCATTAGGTAAGCCGGGGTACAGTTGGTGGAACCTACCGGGATGTGGTTGTATAGGTCCACCAGATCGGGCAGCTTCTCAGGCCACAGACCGCGTTCTTCCAGGGGCAACGTTTTCAGAAGATCCATTACCACCTGGTTCATTTTCTCACAAAGTCCATTAGTTTGCGGATGATAGGGTGTCGTCCTTATCTTCCGGCAGCCATACAGAGTGCAGAATTCTTGGAAGACCTCCGCTTCAAAGGCAGGTCCCTGGTCTGTCAACACTTGGTCCGGGTACCCGTGTGGACGGCAGAAATGCTGCTGGAAGGCTCTAGCTGCTGTTCGAGCTGTTAAGTCCTTGACGGGGACGACAACCAAGAACCGGGAGTAGTGATCCACGATGGCTAGTGCGTAGACGTAGCCACTTCTGCTTGGGGTCAGTTTTACATGATCCAAGGCTACCAGTTCCAACGGCTGCCGGGTGACGATGGACTGCAGGGGAGTCTTCTGGCTGGCACGGTCCTTCCTTCTTAGGTTGCACGGGCCACAGTCTCTGCACCACCTCTCGATGGTTCCCCTCATGCCTACCCAGTGGAACCGCTCGCGCAGCAGGAACTCCAGCTTCTTCCATCCGAAGTGTCCAGCCCCGTCGTGGTATGCCTCCATCACCATGGCTGCGTCTCTTCGTGGCACCACTACTTGCCAGATTAGTTCATGCGTCCGGGAGTTAACCATTCTGCGGCACAACTTCCCCTTGTAAAGGAACAGTCTACTCTTTTCTGCCCACAGTTGCTTGGCTTCCTCCGGAGCGTCTGGGTCAAGGCGAGCCTCTGGCCGAGTCAGCATCTCCTTTACCAGCCGGATGGCAGGGTCGCTGTCTTGCGTTTCCGCCCAGTTGTAGTGAGGCAAGGGGTTAAACGTAGCGGCTTGCTTACTCCCTACCCGGTGGGAACACTGGATAGTCCCATGACGGTGGAACGCAGGGAGTTCGACTTCTTCCAGTTCCTCTGGATCTTCTCCTACGTCTGGTAGATTTGGCATCCTGGACAGGGCGTCCGCGTTGGTATTGGAGCGTCCTGCCCGGTATTTGATTGTGAACTCGTAGTTGGACAGACGAGCCATCCATCTCTGCTCTAGGGCACCGAGTCTTGCTGTGTCCAGGTGTGTCAACGGGTTGTTATCCGTGTACACGATGAACCGGGAAGAAGCGAGGTAGTGCTTAAAGCGTTCGGTGACTGCCCACACCACTGCCAGGAACTCTAGCTTAAAGGAGCTGTAATTCTCCGGGTTTCTCTCGGTGGGTCGCAGTTTTCGGCTGGCGTAAGCGATTACTCGTTCTTTCCCCTGCTGGATCTGGGACAGCACAGCTCCTAGCCCGATGTTACTTGCGTCAGTGTAGAGGATAAAGGGCTGGCTGTAATCGGGGTACGCCAGGATTTCATCCCCCGTGAGGGCCATCTTCAGCTGGCGGAAGGACTCTTCTTCTAACTTCTCCCATCTGAAGGGCGGCTTCTGGTTCTTGGCCTTCCGGGACTGGCCTATCAGGAGGTCCTGCATAGGAGCTGCCTTTTTGGTGAAACCGGGGATGAATCTGCGGTAATAGCCTACCAACCCAAGGAACTGCCGCACTTCCTTTATACTGGAGGGACTTGGCCATTCCTTAATTGCGGTGATCTTATCAGGGTCGGGAGCCACTCCGTCAGCGCTCACCACGTGTCCCAGGTACTGCACCTTTGGCTTCAGGAGGTGACACTTAGAGGGTTTCACCTTCAGGCCGTAACTTGCCAGGGCTTCGAACACTTCCGCCAGATGTTTCAGGTGGTCCTCATAAGTCTTGGAATATACGATGACATCGTCCAGGTACAACAGGACCGTCTCGAAGTTTTTGTGTCCCAGACAGCACTCCATTAATCGTTGGAAGGTTCCGGGTGCGTTACAAAGTCCAAACGGCATACAGGTAAACTCGCTAAGTCCCATCGGGGTGGTGAATGCGGTCTTCTCCCGGTCCGCCTCTGCTACAGGAACCTGCCAGTACCCGCTAGTGAGATCCAAGGTAGAGAAGAAGTTAGCAGATCTTAAAGCAGCCAAAGACTCCTCTATCCTTGGTAAAGGGTACGCATCCTTGTGTGTGATACGATTGATTTTCCGGTAATCTACACACATCCTCATAGTGTTGTCTTTCTTTTTGACTAAAACTAGTGGGGCTGCCCAGGGGCTACAGCTATCCCGGATTACCCCAGCCTCCTTCATGTCTCTAAGCATCCCCTTGGCGTGTTGGTAATGTGCAGGGGGTACGGGTCGATACCTCTCTTTTATGGGAGGATGATCTCCCGTGGGGATGCGGTGTTCTACCCCCTTAACTCGCCCGAAGTCTAACGGGTGTTTACTAAACACTCTCTCATACTCTTGGACCACCCGGTAGACTCCCTGTTTCTGGTGGGAGGGAGTGGAGTCAGTTCCCAAGTGTAGTTGCTGACACATATCCTCCATTACTTTCTTAGAGCCGTTACCTTCCTCCGGGTGAGATGGAGGCAAGGGTTCCACAGACTGTATAGAGTTTTGGTTGATGGTATATAATTTGGCTAGCGTGGCATACCGGGGTAGGTATACTTCCCTCTTCCCGATATTTATTAGGCGAACGGGCACCCTCCCATGGCGTACATTAACCACCCCCCGTGCTGTCAAAATGGTGGGCCTACTGTCTGAGTAAACTGGTTCTACCATTGCCTGGTAATCCCTACCTCTCGGACCAATAGCTGCCCGGCACCAAATCATCATTTCACTTTTTGGGGGCATGGCAATAGGGAAAGGGTCACACATTCTTACGCTACCAATCTCACCGCCGGAGAGTTCCACCTGTTGCCGTCGCATCAGTGCCCGGATCTCTTTCTGGAGCACTCGCTGCTCGCCGGAGCTGGCGTTCTTGGCAACCTGTTGTAAAAGGAAAATCACCTCTGCAAGACAATTTTCAATTACATTAGTTCCTAGCGTTATCTTTGGGTGACTCTCGTGTTTGTCAATGTCTACAATAATCAGTCCCTGTGCTGCCAGTTCGACTCTACCAATTTTAATGGTCGCCTCTTTAAATCCGATCTGTGGCACGGGCTGACCATTGCTGGCGATGATACTCAAGTCGTCGTCAGGGTAGCGGGTTATATCCGAGTCATTCCAGTACTGCTTGAAGAGCACGTACGGGATGGTGGTGACCTGTGACCCGGTGTCCAGTAGGGCACTCATAGGGATGCCATCCAGTACCACAGGCAAGACTGGACGCCCTCCGACATATTTGTCGCGCCAGTTCGATGGGCCTGGTGGTCTTTTTCCTGGGGGTTGGCCCTCTACCCCCAGGTTGTGCCAGTTTAAAGGACAGTACCTTGCCATATGTCCGGGTTGATTGCAGCGGCGGCAGATGGGTCGTCCGTCCTCGTTGTACCGGTCACTGGGTCTTCCTCTGGCCGGTGGGGTCCTCCTTGGTCGACGCCACGGGATGTTCTCCGGTCCGGATGCCAGCTGGATCTTCCCTGGAGTGGAAGCCTGTAAAGACTGCACAGTTCGGGTTAACGCAGCAACGCTTTTAGCTAGCTCTTGGACCTGATGGTGCAGGTCTGGAGCCGGGTCATTGTTCAAAGCCTGCGCATCAGCCCCTACAGGCCCTGCCGACAAGGGCGCCGCCTCCTGGTGGTAAGTGATAGCTGGGCGCCTGTGGGTCACAACGCCATCCGGTGCCGGTTCTCGGAGCACCCGGATGGCTCTGTCCTTGAACTGTGCAAATCCCAGATGAGGGTCCTGTAGGGCCATTGCCCGCAACTGGGTTCGGTGGGCATTGCAATATAAACCCTCTATAAATTGTTCAGTCAACAGCCTGTCCTCGTCTCCCACGCCGTCAGGGTCGGTCTGCTTAACGGCTCTCAGGGCCTCTTGTAGGTTCAGGGCATAGTCCCTTATACTCTCATGGGCCCGCTGTTTGCACCCGTAGAATCTAAGCTTGATCTCGGCTGAGGTGCGGGTATCAAAGGTGTCCCTCAGCCGGGTTAGTATCCCTGCGACAGTCCTCCCCCCAGGTGGCCAGGACTTTACCTCCCTTCGGGCTGCTCCGGTTAATTGGGCCACCAGGATGCTCACTTTTTGCTCTTCTGTGAGGGGGTACACCTGGAAGAGGCTATCCAGCCTTTCTCTAAAGTCCTGCAGGGTATGTGACTCCCCTGAGTACTGGGGTAGCCAGGCTGCCCCCGGGATATAGGGCATGGTGAAAGGCATGACCGCGACAGCGGTGGCGCTGGCGGGGGTTGAAGCGGTGAAGCTCTCCTCCGTATCCGACATCCTTCTCCCCCCTAGTGGACCGTGGCCTACCTTGCGATGATCCTCTTCCGTAGGCCGCGGCTCCGCAGTGGATCGTCAGGGTTGAGGACCTTCCGTCGCGCTTCGGTGACGTCGGCGTCTGCTGGGCTCCTTCCAGGACCTTACGCAACGTCCGGACGTGAGGCGGGGCTTCAGTTCTCGCGGGCTTTTCGGAGTCCACGCCCCTCTTCTTCCCGCGCGGCGTCCTCAAGATGGCGTCCAACGGCGGGAAAACTCCACGGATGGCGGGAAGAAGGCTGAAGATGGCGCCGGATGGCGGGAATCTTCACAGATGGCGGGAAGAAGGCTGAAAATGGCGCTGGATGGCGGGAATCTTCACCACAGGTGAGTTTGAAAGTCTCTTTTTCAGGCACGCAGTACCCGGTGGTTGCGGGCACGAAATCCTGCCGACTACGCCAAAGTTGACGCGCCCCTGGGCCTGCTGTGTCGCGCAGCGTCTCGCGCACGGGGGCTTACCCGGAACCGGATCAGATGAGGGTTGTAGTCTCCGAGTGGCGGGGACCCGGTCCGTGCCCAGGGAGTCAAACTCAGTGTGTGGCAGTCTTGATAGGTGTTATTTGAGTGTCGACTACGCCACCCGTTGATTTGCAGCTATGGAGCTGCCGCTGCAGGGCAGACCGCTGAGGCCGGTGTAGAATTGTGCAGCGTGATAGTATAACCCCCAACGGGAGGGGTATGGCCTCAGGGCAGCCGACGTGGAAGATGGGGGTAGCAGGAACCACTCAGAGACGGTGCGGTGTAATTCAGGGTCTTTACTGGTAACAACGATAGACCCTCCCGGAGTACTTGCTAGCGAACGGGGCCTGGTCAGTCCTTGAGCAGATGGGATCTCCCCTGGCCAGGCGGAGTTGTAGGCCTCCCAAACTGACTGTACTCTTCTGGCTACCTTGCTAGAAGCGGATATAAGTAGCCCACGTCCCTGAGTGTGCCGTGTGGTGCTCACCCGTATGGCCGGTGACTCGGGGCCTTCTAATGGCTTCCGCTCCACGATGGCGGTGCTGGTCCCACGCGTGTGACCTTGCCTTCGGGTTTCTGGGCCTGAGGACCTGAAATCCCCTGCCGGTCGGCTTCTGCTGCTGGGTAAGAGTTAGTCCCCACAGCCTCGGACGCCGGGTCCGGTAAGAAAGCTTCTCAGTCAGGGCGAGCTCTGCAGCTGCCAGCCCCTGACTCGTAGTAGTATTGCTCCCACTGAGCTTCTGCTGTTTCTTCCTATGACTGTTTCTCGTCTCTACTCTCCTTGACTCCTAACCCTGCCTCAGCCCCGGGTTTATATAGGGGAAGTTCTTCCCCTCCCAAGACTGGGCAGGAGGTGTGGCATGCACAGGATCCCTGACCAAAGGACCTCCCACCTGCTCTCAGACATAACATTACATTACTGTGGAAACCAGACCC
Source organism: Phyllobates terribilis (assembly GCF_046119375.1). NCBI lineage: Eukaryota > Metazoa > Chordata > Amphibia > Anura > Dendrobatidae > Phyllobates > Phyllobates terribilis. The sequence continues at coordinate 43,740,345 of NW_027362767.1, forward strand.
CTGGGGTGCCACATAAAGGTTTATTGTTAAAGGAGTTGTCCACTACTAGGACAACTGCTTCTCACTCTGAATGTTTGCCCCCATTAAAATAAAAACACCTATACTCATCTCCCGTGCCGGCACTATTCCAGCGGTGTCCGCACTCGTGTTTCCGGGGCAAAAGTGAGTTTGTGTCACATGAGCCCTGTGCCAAATCAGCGTCGCATCACTGTTCCCCGCCTTCGGACGTATAAGTAATCAAGAGGAGTTGAGCGCTGCGGCTGGCTGCTCACTTCCTCTTGATTTATACAGGCCAGTTATTGAGAATGCCGATTATAGACCTGTGTAAAGGAGACATTAATCTCTTGGAGTGTTTAATTAATAAGCATACTGATTTTTGGAAACATGATCTCTGTGGGTGACTTTTGTCTTAATCTTCTGTTGTTGATTGTCACCTATCGTAAGTCATAAGTAAAGGTTTAGCATTTAGCTGAGCAATGCCTATTTCTCCACTCTGCAGGAGCCTACAATAACCTCAACCTAAGTCCACAAGTGTCTGTATTTGTATGAACTTGCTGAATGCTAAAAGAGCAATTGCAGTCAAATATGAAAATACATATTAATATATATAAAGCAGAATACATTTTAATAAACCTGCTTGCTACTAAGAGCAAAGGTTGGGAATGACATAGCATACAAGCTTCAACAAGGATCCACAGAATTGCTTTTCACTTGAATTTCAGGGCTCAATAGTAATTAACAGAGCTTAACATGTTGGCTGTGTCAAGCTGAAATACTACATGTAGCTTCCCCATAGACTCGATCGGGATCCATTTGGTGAGCCATGTTTATACAAGTGAAGTGTCTTTAGTATGATCACTGACATGTGAAAGCAGTCAGCTATTTTGGTTTAGTTTTGTCTCCGTTCTGTAGGAGCATGGGCTGTGGAAGGAAATCATCTGTTCCCCTAACATTTTCTAGGACTCGCTCTAACTGTACACAGCTGCGTGGAAACAGCTCAAAGAAATACATATTTGCTAGCACATTACAAAGTTTACTCTGGAATTTCACCTGCGTCCTCGGAAAAAAATGTTCAAAGGAGAGATGGACACAAATTCCCACGAGAGCGATTATGTAATTAGAATTCTTATAGAACGGCCCTCGAATACCTCTGTTGTTTGTTTATTGGAAATGAGGTTTCGTGGAAAATATGTTTCATAATGTGATATGTTCTCAACTCGATTCCTTCCTATTAAATAGTTTGGACTTCCAACTATTCCATTTTGAGCTGGAACTGATTTTCAGCTCAGATTTGGATGTTTAATTTGTCTTTCATTGGCTTTACACTGGACTGAATGATACAGATTTGCAAAAAGTTTAAGCATTACACCTAAGCCTAAAAACGTGTGCGTGACATCTTTTTTCCCAATCTGTAAATCTTAATGGATCAGGAAACAAAGCTAAAGGCCCCCATACATGTTAAATAGCTCTTGGCCGAACGATCGTTCAACCAACCTCTATCGCTCCCGCCTCCCCCGTTCATCAGAACGCTCAGACAAATGCTCCTATGTGCTCTATGAGAGCGTCGCTGTCAGAATAATGTGCCAGTTTCTTATCTCCATGGAGAACAAAAGGATAGACTAGTAAAATTGCAATGGCTGGATACTTCCCCCCCCCCCCCCCCCCCCCCGCATTATTTATAAGGGACAGTCGGGAGGCTTCCACACATGTTAGACTGTCAACAAATCCTACTGGTCTTGATAGGTTCGCCCGACTTTGGTCTAATGTCTATGAGGGCATTAAAGAGTCATTGTCACCAGTCTGGGGATGTCCCGTTTTATTTAAGAAAAAAGTGGGCACCCCAGACTTGTGATTATTCTAAATATCACCTATTAACAAAAGTGCATCGAAGTAACCCTACTGTCCCCCGAAGGACACAAACTTCGAGGTTGTGAAGGACACGAATTTACAGGATCCCACAATCCCCCCATGACTCTTTTCGCAATGAAAGAGTGAAATAAATCTCATTCTTTGCACTGCCTCCTACTTTACTAATGGTAACATCATTAGAGCAGTTTGTGATATTTAGTCGGGGGCTGACCACTCTATTATTAAATAAAAAGGGCAGCCCCGATTGGGATCACATCTGTAACAGGTATTCTCTGATCTGTCATAGGAACAGACAATTGAAAATATTAGCAGAGCAGGATCTGTTACATGACAGACCTTAATGGCTGTAATGGTGGTCATTTCGCCCCAAAAATTAACAATGCGATAAAAGCTCCCAAATGGGAGCACTTTTACCATGCTATGATTGTCTGCACAGCTTTATCACCAGAATGTATAAACCTCTATAAATCAGTGTTAAGAGAGGGGGGGGGGGAGCCGACAGAATCTGTTACCAAGCTTTTTCTGAATTATGTCAGCAATACAGGTGATTCTTTACCACTTAATGCCTATATGCAGTTTCTGAGCGGATCACTGTAGGTCAGAGCTGGATCAGCGGTTTATCAGGAAGGATTCATTCTGAGCATAAGGACAACCCCTTTAATTTTTTTTTATAGATTTCTAGACTTTATGAGGATAGAAAAATAAAGGAATGCATGGATAGCTAGAGACTGATAGTGACTGTATTTAGTTATTTTTACAGGCTTCTCTGTCCTTTTTTATGCTACAGAAAACATCTATTACCCAGGACACCTGCATCCTTTGAAGGTTATATGAAAGCCACGCCAGGTGAGGAAATCTGTTGGCTCCATGCCAACCAAACAAATACACTTATATTGTTGGTAAATGATACTTTAAAGGTTGCAGGTTTGTTGAAACTTGTTTTGGCTAAGCAGGGTCATCATTATGTGAAGTTCTGTGAACGCCTCTTACTGTTCCTCACATGCACATCAGACAGGTTAGAAATGTTCTGAAGTCGTGAATAGGACAAGAAGGTGAACAAGCTGTGGCCGCCTGTAATAAGACGTGCTACACATGTGTATGAGAGACGCGTTACTTTGTGGATTCATTCATACGTTCAGGTTACTCCTTGCCATCACACAAATGCATAGACTTGTCTGCTCCTTGCACGCTACAGTTTTTTGTTCACAAGCGCTCACACTTTTTATCATCTTATAGGTGGTGGGGGGTTATTAAAAACTGGCAACTTACTAATATAACTTAATAAATAGCTGCATTTTGATTGTCCACTATGCTCTTCTGGTAACACTTGCTGGCAGCATGTAAGCAATGTGACAGCCAAGATAAGGACTTTAATTATTTCCATAGCTGGCATACTCTAACACGAAACTGAAATCATCATGGTTTATTCTCAAACACACTGAGGCCAAATCAGCTATTAGTATTTTTGTAGTGTGGGGGTAACCCACTCAAACGCGAAAAAAACATACAACCTGTTTGGGTTTAAGATCTGGACACCAGTGGGCAACAAAGCAAACCCCTCAGCCATGAGAATGGAAACCATCTTTGCCAGCAATACAACTTCTGGCAGACCCTAAAAATAATTGCTTAGTGTTAAAAAATATATATATTTTTTGCCAGAAACTAAAATATAGAATGGCTTCAGCTATGAAAATTTTGAAAATAAAACAGCAAAAGATGAATTCACTAAACACTTTATGGTATGGTGCACATGTACAGCTGTGGATTTTGTGGCAGAAGTGCTACAGTTCTGCTGCATATTTCAGTCTTTCCATTGCAAAGAGTAAAATCCACAGAGAAATCCGGAACATAAATTGACCCACTCCGGATAGCAATTTAAGCTATGATGCTGCTACTACAATGTGGTACCCACCTGTAATCCGCTGCGTATATGGTCCATTTGCACACATCACAGATACAGTATTGAGCAGCATACAAAGCCATAGCAGAGAAACGATACTTATTGAAAAATGTATCATTTTCACATTTAATTGTGTGGCCAATGCTATTGACATCCTGACCCAATGTAATGATATATTTTGCTACATCTTTTAGGTAGAGAAATAATCAAAGCACATTTCATCCAATAATTAGCTGTAGAAAAAAAAGCCTAAGCCCCATAGGTGTAGAAAAAAATGAGCTTGTCATATTTGATTAAAAAACATTTTCGGTCTGGGTTGATCGATGGGAATAGAGACTGCAGTACTGAGTTGTTCCTCAGGCTGTTCGCTCGTACCTCTTTGTACAGAATGTTTCATTATATTGTCATGGTGGATACAGTTCAGCTTTTTCGTTTTGAACTTAAATTGAAAATCAGAAGGTTAAACCAAACTGTTAACTGTGTCTCTTCAGAACTGACACTTAATACAGGATATAAATCACTGTGGGGGCCTGTTATTCTTTCAGGAATGCAATTACATAGGTTCAAATAAAACATGAAAGAAGGCTACAAGTTTTAAAATGTACTACGTTCTCGAAAGCAGGCAGGAAGGAATGTGAAGCAGTTAAAATATGCTAACATCCACATGTGGTACATGGGAGGATTAGAAGAGCAGGTTTCTGTCGTCTAATGATCAGGTCCTGAGCAGTCCAGGTACGCTCTTTACCAACCAGTTTTGTCCTCGGTGGAGCCAGGTGTGTGCGATCCACCCCTGATATTCATCACCCGACTTAAAACAATCATCAATGATGGAGAAATATTTTATATTATTTCAATTATAGGAAATGGATGCATGGGTAAACTCGAAACGCCTTTGGACTCCAAGCCAGGACTGACAATACTACTTGATATGAAAAGTTCAGTTCATCTAAACTGATGGACCAGCACCTCAATGGCATTGTCCAATTGCCCAAATGCGTATCAAGTCCCCAGTTCACGTGTTACACCTTAGATAGCTGCCAGCTGAAAAATTCTCAGGTGACACTTATGTTTCCCAACATCATACACCTGAATGCTCGACTGAGATTTCGTATGTTCTCTATGGTAAGAGCAAAGTAATAGCCCATTTAGACTTCCCAATTTCCACCCATAAGCGAGTGCGATTGGCGTTTGTTTATGGCCCCATTCACACAAGACTGTACCGGGACACAATCTTTATTAATATGATCATTCTGTCCTCATGTTGACTGCAGTATGTTGCCTGTTTACATGGGTAGATGCATTGCTGACAACAATGATTTAATGGCCCACATAGATGATTTATGGTCCACATAGATGATCAGCCAACCAATGAACACATTTTCTTATCAACTTGTGTAAACAGGCCTTAAAGGGGTTGGCCACTTTCACTTGTAAGTGCAGCTTTCCTCACAAATTGTCCAGCACTTCTGTCCATAAAATGCCCGCGGCTTATGTGCCTAGAGAATAAAAGGATCGAGCGTTTAAGGGTTTGAACTGCTTGATCCCTATTTTCCCTGACAGAATGTGTTTGGGGAAAGTTGAGGAGGCCTTTGTATATATTAGATGTTAATTATTTTGATAAATACTGGCCCATTATTTGTCAAGCGTAGATGATTTTGGCATATGCTAAATAAGAGAGCTTTAGTGATACATTTTGGTTTATTCCCAAAGTGTTTTCTTTCTTTGACATTTGCCCTCAGTTCACAAATGTCATGCCAACACAGATTCACCCAAAAAATAATGACCAATCTACTAAATTATCCCCCCACAAGGCTGGTAATTGAGATTATTACCCAGTATAAAGAGCACCCATAAAATGCCAACACTTTCCTGAAGTAATACAGTTAATCGTTTACATTGTGGCTGAAGACTCAACAATCTCTCCGGCCTCGTTACACCGGGACCACAGCCCTGGAAGTGCTCTAGTACATACAGTACAGACCAAAAGTTTGGACACACCTTCTCATTTAAAGATTTTTCTGTATATCCATGACTATGAAAATTGTACATTCACACTGAAGGCATCAAAACTATGAATTAACACATGTGGAATTATATACTTAACAAAAAAGTGTGAAACAACTGAAAATATGTCTTATATTTTAGGTTCTTCAAAGTAGCCACATTTTGCTTTGATGACTGCTTCGCACACTCTTGGCATTCTCTTGATGAGCTTCAAGAGGTAGTCACCAGAAATGGTCTTCAAACAATCTTGAAGGAGTTCCCAGAGATGCTTAGCACTTGTTGGCCCTTTTGCCTTCACTCTGCGGTCCAGCTCACCCCAAACCATCTCGATTGGGTTCAGGTCTGGTGACTGTGGAGGCCAGGTCATCTGGCGTAGCACCCCATCACTCTCCTTCTTGGTCAAATAGCACTTACACAGCCTGGAGGTGTGTTTGGGGTCATTGTCCTGTTGAAAAATAAATGATGGTCCAACTAAACGCAAAGTGGATGGAATAGCATGCCGCTGCAAGATGCTGTGGTAGCCATGCTGGTTCAGTATGCCTTCAATTTTGAATAAATCCCCAACAGTTTCACCAGCAAAGCACCCCCACACCATCACACCTCCTCCTCCATGCTTCACGGTGGGAACCAGGCATGTAGAGTCCATCCGTTCACCTTTTCTGCGTCACACAAAGACACGGTGGTTGGAACCAAAGATCTCAAATTTGGACTCATCAGACCAAAGCACAGATTTCCACTGGTCTAATGTTCATTCCTTGTGATCTTTAGCCCAAACAAGTCTCTTCTGCTTGTTGCCTGTCCTTAGCAGTGGTTTCCTAGCAGCTATTTTACCATGAAGGCCTGCTGCACAAAGTCTCCTCTTAACAGTTGTTGAAGAGATGTGTCTGCTGCTAGAACTCGGTGTGGCATTGACCTGGTGTAATGCACACGCCCGGACTGACTGGGTGGGCGTGTTTAGTGGTTCCACTGTGCCATGAACCGGAGAGTGTCTGGAGGGGCGTAACTAAGTATCTGCCCGATCCGACCAAGGTCGCACGACGGCATACGACGCCAGTGCACCAGGGAGGAACCGAGCAGAGGGACGAGGGTCTACTCCAGGTCAGACTCCGGACACGGCTGTTGACCCACACCGGGGAATACAGGAACAGGCAGACTAGAGCGCAGGCTGGGTAGGGTCCAGTACAGACTGGGAGACAAATTCGGAGCCGCAGATGCGGTAAACAAACAGAGTGAAGCGAAACCGCAGGTGCGGTAGTCAAGGCCAAGCAGAGCAGAACCACAGACGCGGTAGACAAGGCCGAGCAGAGCAGAACCGCAGGCGCGGTAGACAAGGCAGAGCAGAGCAGAACCGCAGACGCGGTAGACAAGGCTGAGCAGAGCAAAACCGCAGACGCGGTGGACAGGGCAGAGCAAGCAAGAACCGCCGAAGCGGCAAGCAAGGCAGAGCGGAGGGGACAAGGCTCAGTTCACACGGAACAGACAGGAAGGGAAAGGCAGAACCAGATACCCACAGGGTACTTGCAGTGAAGTAGCGAGTGGACCACAAACTCACAAATGGAAGTACAGTGACAACGAGCAGGAGTTAGGTACGAGTTCAGACTCTGCAGAAAAAGGGAAGGTACGGACATAGAGAAAAACAGGAAACAGGCTAGGAGAGTATTCAGACAAGAACAGACACAGCAGCAAGATACAGGAGCGGGTCTAGGTATGCGGCCCCTAGAAGGCGGAACGAACAGGCTAGGAGCGTGTACACACAGGCCTGGAAATACAGCCTCCAGGATAGGCAGAAGACAACAGGCTAGAAGATAATACAGACAGGACACAGTTCAGACACGGGAACTGATACCGAAGGCAGGAAACATAAACGGGACCTGGCATATCAGTGACCAGAAGCCAACTGACAGAACACAATACTCAGGCATGGGTTAATTGGAGCAGCTGGTTTAAATACCAGGTGACAGACAGCAATAGGCTGAGGACGCACAAGGGGTGTGCCTGCAGCAGGTACAAAAAGCAGGAAGTGATCGGGCGCCGCCCTTAAGCAGCAGAAACAGAAGCAAACAGACAGCATGGAGGGAAGCCAGAGAGACATTCTGGATTGGAGATCAAGTGTGCGCTCTTGCACAGTGGGAGATGGACCACTATGCAAGGACGCCGCCAGGTATGTTACAGTACCCCCCCTTACGCCCCCTCTTCTTCAGGCCTGCCAGAATCTTCCGCAGGGAATTCGAGGGCCAATCCTTCACTTCAAGGAGATCCCTTCCACTGTCCACAGGAAAAACTCGTCTCATCTGGTTAGCTAGTATGCTACCTCCTATCCAGCCATCCTCAGCAACAGACGAAACGGGTGGAGTACCAGGAATAGCACACAAGGAAGTCTCTCTCCACATATTTTCAGGTAGCACCCCAGAGGGTACAGAAGACAACTGGAAGTCCTCCGCCGGGTTGGAGGGGGGCAGAGACTCGGGGGTAACCTCCGCTTCGGAGTACACTTGTTCAGACTCACTGGATGAAGCAGGCGAGGTATCAGGTACCGAGTATAGGAGAGTCTCTGTCCATTCGCTATCAAGTAGCACCCCGAAGGGTTCAGGAGACACCTGGAGGTCCTCTGCTGGGTCAGAGGAGTGCAGAGACTCGGAGGTAACCTCTGCTTCAGAAAACCCTAGGTCGGACTCACTGGACGAAGTAGGCGAGGTATCGGGTGCCGAGTATAGGAAAGTCTCTGTCCATTCACCACCAGGTGGCACCCCGAAGGGTTCTGGAGACAACTGGAGGTCCTCCGCCTGGTCAGAGGGGTGTAGAGACTTGGGAATAACCTCTGCTTCGGAGTACACTAGGTTAGACTCACTAGGCGAAGCGAGTGAGGTATCAGACCCAGGATATAGGAAAGTCTCTGTCCATTCACCACCAGGTGGCACCCCGAAGGGTTCTGGAGACAACTGGAGGTCCTCCGCCTGGTCGGAGGGGTGTAGAGACTCGGGAGTAACCTCTGCCTCGGAGTACACTAGGTTGAACTCACTGGACGAAGCGAGCAAGGTATCAGGTACAGGGTATAGGAGAGTCTCTGTCCTTTCGCTACCAGGTAGCACCCCGAAGGGCTCAGGAGACAACTGGAGGTCCTCCGCCAGGTCGGAGGGGTGAAGAGACTCATGGTAACCTCTGCTTCGGAGTACACTAGGTCGGACTCACTGGAAGAAGCGGGCGAGGTATCAGGTACCGAGTATAGGAGAGTCTCTGTCCACTCGCCATCAGGCAGCACCCCGAAGGGTTCAGGAGACAACCAGAGGTCCTCCGCCTGGTCGGAGGGGTGTAGAGACTCGGGGACAACCTCTGCTTCAGAGTACACTAGGTCGGACTCACTGGAAGAAGCGGGCGAGGTATCAGGTACCGAGTATAGGAGAGTCTCTGTCCATTCGCTATCAGGTAGCACCCCGAAGGGTTCAGGAGACAACTGGAGGTCCTCCGCCTGGTGGGAGGGGTGTAGAGACTCGGGGATAACCTCTGCTTTGGAGTACACTAGGTCGGACTCACTGGACGAAGCGGGCGTGGTATCAGGTACAGAGTATAGGGAAGACTCTGTCCATTTGCTACCAGGTAGCACCCCGAAGGGTTCTGGAGACAACTGGAGGTCCTCCGCCTGGTCGGAGGGGTGTAGAGACTCGGGGTTAACTACCTCTTTGAGGTACCCATTGTCAGGCTCACAGGACGGAGCGGACGAAGTATCAGGTACTGGGTATAGGGAAGTCTCTCTCCATTTGTCATCAGGTGGTATCCCGGAGGATTCTAGGTGGGCAGAAGTCTCTTCGGGCAGGAGAACAGGTGCGCTACCCACGTATATTACCCGTAGGGGCTGCTCCGGGATACAGGGAAATGAAGCTTCAGCAGGGACTTCAAGGTTGGGATCAGGAGGTCTTTGGGAGGACAGACCCAGGCATGACGGCTTGCCTCTACGCCTAGCACGTCTGGGCTGCCTCTTGAGGTTGGGAGAAGTATTCCGAAGAGCGTAGTCATCCTGTGTGGATTCTGGATGGGCAGTAGTCTCTTCGGGCAGGAGGACTAGTGCGCTACCCACACACATTACCCATCGGGGCTGCTCCGGGATATTGGGAAGTGAAGCTTCAGCAGGAGCCTCCGGGTTAGGATCATCGAAGACCATTAGAAAGGCCACCAGGAAGGCCATTATGTCCAGGACGATAGGATCCTGTGCGTCCCATAGGGGGGTGATCCATTTCAAGGCATCACCCGCTAGGTAAGACATCATGAATCCCACCTTAGCCCGATCGGTGGGAAAACAAAGAGAGTAGAACTTGAAGTGTAGCATGCATTGCTCCACAAATGCACGACTCTGTCTTGGATCCCCATAGTACCGTGGCGGATCCGCAGGAACGAGTGCAGAAAGATCCATCTGGACAGGTGCGTAATTCGCCTGGAACTCAGCTAAAGAAAAAAATATATATATATATTTTTTTTTATTCATTTTTAATGCACGTATTCGCTGGAAAACGTCTCAGAGAGCGAAGGCCGTGGGGCTCAACGGGAACCATGGCCTGAGCATGCTGTAATGCACACGCCCGGACTGACTGGCGTGTGCGTGTTTAGTGGTTCCACTGTGCCATGAACCGGAGAGTGTCTGGAGGGGCGTAACTAAGTATCTGCCCGATCCGACCAAGGTCGCACGACGGCATACGACGCCAGTGCACCAGGGAAGAACCGAGCAGAGGGACCAGGGTCTACTCCAGGTCAGACTCCGGACACGGCTGTTGACCCACACCGGGGAATACAGGAACAGGCAGACTAGAGCGCAGGCTGGGTAGGGTCCAGTACAGACCGGGAGACAAATTCGGAGCCGCAGATGCGGTACACAAACAGAGTAAAGCGAAACCGCAGGTGCGGTAGTCAAGGCCAAGCAGAGCAGAACCGCAGACGCGGTAGACAAGGCAGAGCAGAGCAGAACCGCAGACGCGGTAGACAAGGCAGAGCAGAGCAGAACCGCAGACGCGGTAGACAAGGCTGAGCAGAGCAAAACCGCAGACGCGGTAGACAAGGCTGAACAAAGCAAAACCGCAGACGCGGTGGACAGGGCTGAGCAAAGCGAAACCGCAGACGCGGTGGACAGGGCAGAGCAAAGCGAAACCGCAGACGCGGTGGACAGGGCTGAGCAAAGCGAAACCGCAGACACGGTGGACAGGGCTGAGTAAAGCGAAACCGCAGACGCGGTGGACAGGGCTGAGCAAAGCGAAACCGCAGACGCGGTGGACAGGGCTGAGCAAAGCGAAACCGCAGACACGGTGGACAGGGCTGAGCAAAGCGAAACCGCAGATGCGGTGGACAAGGCTGAGCAAAGCGAAACCGCAGACGCGGTGGACAGGGCTGAGCAAAGCGAAACCGCAGACGCGGTGGACAGGGCTGAGCAAAGTGAAACCGCAGACACGGTGGACAAGGCTGAGCAAAGCGAAACCGCAGACGCGGTGGACAGGGCTGAGCAAAGCGAAACCGCAGACGCGGTGGACAGGGCTGAGCAAAGTGAAACCGCAGACGCGGTGGACAGGGCTGAGCAAAGCGAAACCGCAGACACGGTGGACAGGGCTGAGCAAAGCGAAACCGCAGACGCGGTGGACAGTGCTGAGCAAAGCGAAACCGCAGACGCGGTGGACAGGGCTGAGCAAAGCGAAACCACAGACGCGGTGGACAGGGCAGAGCAAGCAAGAACCGCCGAAGCGGCAAGCAAGGCAGAGCGGAGGGGACAGGGCTCAGTTCACACGGAACAGACAGGAAGGGAAAGGCAGAACCAGATACCCACAGGGTACTTGCAGTGAAGTAGCGAGTGGACCACAAACTCACAAATGGAAGTACAGTGACAACGAGCAGGAGTTAGGTACGAGTTCAGACTCTGCAGAAAAAGGGAAGGTACGGACATAGAGAAAAACAGGAAACAGGCTAGGAGAGTATTCAGACAAGAACAGACACAGCAGCAAGATACAGGAGCGGGTCTAGGTATGCGGCCCCTAGAAGGCGGAACGAACAGGCTAGGAGCGTGTACACACAGGCCTGGAAATACAGCCTCCAGGATAGGCAGAAGACAACAGGCTAGAAGATAATACAGACAGGACACAGTTCAGACACGGGAACTGATACCGAAGGCAGGAAACATAAACGGGACCTGGCATATCAGTGACCAGAAGCCAACTGACAGAACACAATACTCAGGCATGGGTTAATTGGAGCAGCTGGTTTAAATACCAGGTGACAGACAGCAATAGGCTGAGGACGCACAAGGGGTGTGCCTGCAGCAGGTACAAAAAGCAGGAAGTGATCGGGCGCCGCCCTTAAGCAGCAGAAACAGAAGCAAACAGACAGCATGGAGGGAAGCCAGAGAGACATTCTGGATTGGAGATCAAGTGCGCGCTCTTGCACAGTGGGAGATGGACCACTATGCAAGGACGCCGCCAGGTATGTTACAGTACCCCCCCTTACGCCCCCTCTTCTTCAGGCCTGCCAGAATCTTCCGCAGGGAATTCGAGGGCCAATCCTTCACTTCAAGGAGATCCCTTCCACTGTCCACAGGAAAAACTCGTCTCATCTGGTTAGCTAGTATGCTACCTCCTATCCAGCCATCCTCAGCAACAGACGAAACGGGTGGAGTACCAGGAATAGCACACAAGGAAGTCTCTCTCCACATATTTTCAGGTGGCACCCCAGAGGGTACAGAAGACAACTGGAAGTCCTCCGCCGGGTTGGAGGGGGGCAGAGACTCGGGGGTAACCTCCGCTTCGGAGTACACTTGTTCAGACTCACTGGATGAAGCAGGCGAGGTATCAGGTACCGAGTATAGGAGAGTCTCTGTCCATTCGCTATCAAGTAGCACCCCGAAGGGTTCAGGAGACACCTGGAGGTCCTCTGCTGGGTCAGAGGAGTGCAGAGACTCGGAGGTAACCTCTGCTTCAGAAAACCCTAGGTCGGACTCACTGGACGAAGTAGGCGAGGTATCGGGTGCCGAGTATAGGAAAGTCTCTGTCCATTCACCACCAGGTGGCACCCCGAAGGGTTCTGGAGACAACTGGAGGTCCTCCGCCTGGTCGGAGGGGTGTAGAGACTTGGGAATAACCTCTGCTTCGGAGTACACTAGGTTAGACTCACTAGGCGAAGCGAGTGAGGTATCAGACCCAGGATATAGGAAAGTCTCTGTCCATTCACCACCAGGTGGCACCCCGAAGGGTTCTGGAGACAACTGGAGGTCCTCCGCCTGGTCGGAGGGGTGTAGAGACTCGGGAGTAACCTCTGCCTCGGAGTACACTAGGTTGAACTCACTGGACGAAGCGAGCAAGGTATCAGGTACAGGGTATAGGAGAGTCTCTGTCCTTTCGCTACCAGGTAGCACCCCGAAGGGCTCAGGAGACAACTGGAGGTCCTCCGCCAGGTCGGAGGGGTGAAGAGACTCATGGTAACCTCTGCTTCGGAGTACACTAGGTCGGACTCACTGGAAGAAGCGGGCGAGGTATCAGGTACCGAGTATAGGAGAGTCTCTGTCCACTCGCCATCAGGCAGCACCCCGAAGGGTTCAGGAGACAACCAGAGGTCCTCCGCCTGGTCAGAGGGGTGTAGAGACTCGGGGACAACCTCTGCTTCGGAGTACACTAGGTCGGACTCACTGGAAGAAGCAGGCGAGGTATCAGGTACCGAGTATAGGAGAGTCTCTGTCCATTCGCTATCAGGTAGCACCCCGAAGGTTTCAGGAGACAACTGGAGGTCCTCCGCCTGGTGGGAGGGGTGTAGAGACTCGGGGATAACCTCTGCTTTGGAGTACACTAGGTCGGACTCACTGGACGAAGCGGGCGTGGTATCAGGTACAGAGTATAGGGAAGACTCTGTCCATTTGCTACCAGGTAGCACCCCGAAGGGTTCTGGAGACAACTGGAGGTCCTCCGCCTGGTCGGAGGGGTGTAGAGACTCGGGGTTAACTACCTCTTTGAGGTACCCATTGTCAGGCTCACAGGACGGAGCGGACGAAGTATCGGGTACTGGGTATAGGGAAGTCTCTCTCCATTTGTCATCAGGTGGTATCCCGGAGGATTCTAGGTGGGCAGAAGTCTCTTCGGGCAGGAGAACAGGTGCGCTACCCACGCATATTACCCGTAGGGGCTGCTCCGGGATACAGGGAAATGAAGCTTCAGCAGGGACTTCAAGGTTGGGATCAGGAGGTCTTTGGGAGGACAGACCCAGGCATGACGGCTTGCCTCTACGCCTAGCACGTCTGGGCTGCCTCTTGAGGTTGGGAGAAGTATTCCGAAGAGCGTAGTCATCCTGTGTGGATTCTGGATGGGCAGTAGTCTCTTCGGGCAGGAGGACTAGTGCGCTACCCACACACATTACCCATCGGGGCTGCTCCGGGATATTGGGAAGTGAAGCTTCAGCAGGAGCCTCCGGGTTAGGATCATCGAAGACCATTAGAAAGGCCACCAGGAAGGCCATTATGTCCAGGACGATAGGATCCTGTGCGTCCCATAGGGGGGTGATCCATTTCAAGGCATCACCCGCTAGGTAAGACATCATGAATCCCACCTTAGCCCGATCGGTGGGAAAACAAAGAGGGTAGAACTTGAAGTGTAGCATGCATTGCTCCACAAATGCACGACTCTGTCTTGGATCCCCATAGTACCGTGGCGGATCCGCAGGAACGAGTGCAGAAAGATCCATCTGGACGGGTGCGTAATTCGCCTGGAACTCAGCTAAAGAAAAAAATATATATATATATTTTTTTTTTATTCATTTTTAATGCACGTATTCGCTGGAAAACGTCTCAGAGAGCGAAGGCCGTGGGGCTCAACGGGAACCATGGCCTGAGCATGCTGTAATGCACACGCCCGGACTGACTGGCGTGTGCGTGTTTAGTGGTTCCACTGTGCCATGAACCGGAGAGTGTCTGGAGGGGCGTAACTAAGTATCTGCCCGATCCGACCAAGGTCGCACGACGGCATACGACGCCAGTGCACCAGGGAGGAACCGAGCAGAGGGACCAGGGTCTACTCCAGGTCAGACTTCGGACACGGCTGTTGACCCACACCGGGGAATACAGGAACAGGCAGACTAGAGCGCAGGCTGGGTAGGGTCCAGTACAGACTGGGAGACAAATTCGGAGCCGCAGATGCGGTACACAGAGTAAAGCGAAACCGCAGGTGCGGTAGTCAAGGCCAAGCAGAGCAGAACCGCAGACGCGGTAGACAAGGCAGAGCAGAGCAGAACCGCAGACGCGGTAGACAAGGCTGAGCAGAGCAAAACCGCAGACGCGGTAGACAAGGCTGAACAAAGCGAAACCGCAGACGCGGTGGACAGGGCTGAGCAAAGCGAAACCGCAGACGCGGTGGACAGGGCAGAGCAAAGCGAAACCGCAGACGCGATGGACAGGGCTGAGCAAAGCGAAACCGCAGACACGGTGGACAGGGCTGAGTAAAGCGAAACCGCAGACGCGGTGGACAGGGCTGAGCAAAGCGAAACCGCAGACGCGGTGGACAGGGCTGAGCAAAGCGAAAACGCAGACACGGTGGACAGGGCTGAGCAAAGCGAAACCGCAGATGCGGTGGACAAGGCTGAGCAAAGCGAAACCGCAGACGCGGTGGACAGGGCTGAGCAAAGCGAAACCGCAGACGCGGTGGACAGGGCTGAGCAAAGTGAAACCGCAGACACGGTGGACAAGGCTGAGCAAAGCGAAACCGCAGACGCGGTGGACAGGGCTGAGCAAAGCGAAACCGCAGACGCGGTGGACAGGGCTGAGCAAAGTGAAACCGCAGACGCGGTGGACAGGGCTGAGCAAAGCGAAACCGCAGACGCGGTGGACAGGGCTGAGCAAAGCGAAACCGCAGACGCGGTGGACAGTGCTGAGCAAAGCGAAACCGCAGACGCGGTGGACAGGGCTGAGCAAAGCGAAACCACAGACGCGGTGGACAGGGCAGAGCAAGCAAGAACCGCCGAAGCGGCAAGCAAGGCAGAGCGGAGGGGACAGGGCTCAGTTCACACGGAACAGACAGGAAGGGAAAGGCAGAACCAGATACCCACAGGGTACTTGCAGTGAAGTAGCGAGTGGACCACAAACTCACAAATGGAAGTACAGTGACAACGAGCAGGAGTTAGGTACGAGTTCAGACTCTGCAGAAAAAGGGAAGGTACGGACATAGAGAAAAACAGGAAACAGGCTAGGAGAGTATTCAGACAAGAACAGACACAGCAGCAAGATACAGGAGCGGGTCTAGGTATGCGGCCCCTAGAAGGCGGAACGAACAGGCTAGGAGCGTGTACACACAGGCCTGGAAATACAGCCTCCAGGATAGGCAGAAGACAACAGGCTAGAAGATAATACAGACAGGACACAGTTCAGACACGGGAACTGATACCAAAGGCAGGAAACATAAACGGGACCTGGCATATCAGTGACCAGAAGCCAACTGACAGAACACAATACTCAGGCATGGGTTAATTGGAGCAGCTGGTTTAAATACCAGGTGACAGACAGCAATAGGCTGAGGACGCACAAGGGGTGTGCCTGCAGCAGGTACAAAAAGCAGGAAGTGATCGGGCGCCGCCCTTAAGCAGCAGAAGCAGAAGCAAACAGACAGCATGGAGGGAAGCCAGAGAGACATTCTGGATTGGAGATCAAGTGCGCGCTCTTGCACAGTGGGAGATGGACCACTATGCAAGGACGCCGCCAGGTATGTTACACCTGGTCTCTAATCTGAGCTGCTGCTAACCTGCGATTTCTGAGGCTTGTGACTCGGATAAACTTATCCTCAGAAGCAGAGGTGACTCTTGGTCTTCCTTTCCTGGGGCGGTCCTTATGTGAGCCAGTTTCTTTGTAGCGCTTGTTGGTTTTTGCAACTGCACTTGGGGACACATTCAAAGTTTGCCCAATTTTTCGGACTGACTGACCTTCATTTCTTAAAGTAATGATGGCCACTCATTTTTCTTTACTTAGCTGCTTTTTTCTTGCCATAATACAAATTCTAACAGTCTATTCAGTAGGACTATCAGCTGTGTATCCACCAGACTTCAGCACAACACAACTGATGGTCCCAACCCCATTTACAAGGCAAGAAATCCCATTTATTAAACCTGACAGGGCACACCAGTGAAGTGAAAACCATTTCCGGTGACTACCTCTTGAAGCTCATCAAGAGATTGCCAAGAGTGTGCAAAGCAGTCATCAAAGCAAAAGGTGGCTACTTTGAAGAACCTAGAATATAAGACATATTTTCAGTTGTTTCACACTTTTTTGTTAAGTATATAATTCCACATGTGTTAATTCATAGTTTTGATGCTTTCAGTGTGAATGTACAATTTTCAAAGTCATGAAAATACAGAAAAATCTTTAAATGAGAAGGTGTGTCCAAACTTTTGGTCTGTACTGTATGTGTTCCACTTCTTTTACCATAGTGTTTCCCACGGGTCTGGCATAGTACAATGAAGTTATCTGTAGATGGGCAGAGGGTCCCAATTGGATGCTTCGTGGCACCGCATAACCTGAAAATTACAAGGTGTTGCTGCGTATGTTGTACTTGAAGATTGTAATGGTTCATCGATTTACTGTCTAAACAGATCTCTGGTTACAGAAAATAAATAATGGAAAGCAGTGAATTATTAAAGAACAACCCAGCTATTGCACAATGTATTCTGTACATACGTAAACAACCTGTACGCTGCATGGACCAAATGAACACAAACACATTGCTTGTCATCTACAACTGTCCACCCAGTCAGATATAAGAAGCTGAAGCACAGCCAGCACAGAATATGTTCCTACCACCTGTAGCAGCCAGTTTATACTCAATGTTGTATAAAGGACCCATTAACTGAGAGATTACTAATCAAGTATATAAAAAATAGAGAGAAACGCATTCAATACCAAATACCTGGCCTGATTGGTAAGTAACATCCTACCCATTTTGTTACCACGGGACAGATACATAACAATGAGTGTAATTCACGATGACAGTAGAACCATAGAAAATGCACCTGTAATAGCTGTAGGAAATGCTCATTATCACAACATGTTAGAAAATTAAATGGGTTTTTCAGTACTATGATATTGATGACCTGATGTAGATGTGACGTCCTTAGAATAGGTCACCAATAGCAGATTAGTGGGGTCCAGCCCCCTGAACACCCACCATACAGCTATTCAGCCACCCTGTTCAGTCTCAGGTGCTGCAGATTAGATATCAGGAGAGGCCAAAAAACAGTGTGACCGAAATGTGATGTACACCTCAGTACACTGTGTACATCCGCCCACTACCAGAGCTGGTAGATCAGTGGGAGTGCCGGGTATTGGACCCCCAGCAATCTGATATTCATGACCTATCCAAAAGGTAAGGTCATCAATATCATTGTAGCGGAAAACCCTTTTAACATACGATAACGTCAGATTTTAATTTTTCTGAATGAGAAGGCATGAACAGCTAGCAACATCTTAAAGATCTTGCCAGATGCACATAGAAAGTGGCATGACGTTGCGATCAATGACCTCTGATGAGATGGCTGGAGATCATTGGCCAGCTTCAGATGTACACTTCAGAAAAATACTAGCTGAACCTGCCATGTTGGACGAGACCAGCCAACCATCTCATACCTATTTTGGCGTGCTGATTCCTCTTCAAAGACAGTAGTTGGGGGAAAGAAGAGTCCAATATCCTTTAATTCTCAAAGATTTATTCACTTCACAAACAATTGACTCCGGTGACTGAACATCTACATTTTACCAGCCAGGATGCCTGCCCGATAGGTATCTATAGAGCTGCAGCTCACCTACAACGCGGACGTGAGTGGCATCAGAATAACGCTTAATGGGAGATGTGCTTACATTTTCCTATTGAAAACACATACAGGTGCTTTCATGTTTGGGGGTCAGAGAGAAACTAAAGTGTATGTTCAGCTTAAAGGGGTATTCCAGTAAGAACAAGTTGTTACTCTATTGGATATGTGATAATTACTTTATTAGTGCAGTCCCACCGCAGGGGACTTCTGTCCCTCTCCTCAATCAAATGAAGCCGCACACTATCACTCCATCCATTCTCTATGGGACAACCGGATACAGCTAAGGGCTGACACTGACCAATATTGTAAGTTAATACCTAGGTGATATCTTTACTGGAATACCCATTTATCTACTGCTACTTATAGAAAATGCCACGGCCCCACTATCAGTATTTGGTCAGTATTTTTTCTCAGGAGTGGGAGACAAAACCAGGAGTGGGTGATAAATGCAGAATTTGGTGACTTGTTTCTATTATACCTTTTCTCTGATTGTTCCTCACCTGGTTTTGTCTCCCACTCCTGAGAAAAAATACTGACCGAATACAGACCCAATACTGAAAGTGGAGCCGTGGCCTAAGTCTTCTGGTAGCAGAACATCCTGATAATTTATGTGGCAAGTTAAAGAGGGATCACATTTCCTGAAATCATCCATACACAGGCATTTTTCTGAGCCATTACTCAGGAAAATAAATTTAATTGTTTAAGTCCCAAACCCAATGGAGATACTATGATACTATCTAATGTATTTTAGCATAACTCGCCAACCCCCCCCCCTCCTCCCAAAAACAGTCAGCAAAACCAAAATTAGCCTTTTATGTTTCTAAGTGATGTTCCCAGTCCTGACTAAAGTTATAACCTGTGTACCACCTGGTCCATCTGACTAAACAACTGCCCATTAACAATATATTGGTACTTATCTAAAACAAAAAATGTAAATGTATCATCTTTTGCTCTGTCCTAGGGGAGATGACAGAGGTCTGGTACATAGAGTTGGGATAACTCATAGATTTCTGACATGGCTGGGAGTTTATAGTGTCACATGGACTATTCCCTTAGGCTTGAAGAACTTCATAAGGTCTATTGATCTCTGAGCAGAAAACGTGTGAAGTGTGTTAGGACAAGCCGCCGGCGTTTTATTGTTTGATGCATTTGTGCACATAATTACAATTATCTAGGGTGTGTTCACACAATTTCCTCAGTGCTTTAAAGTTCACAAGCCTTAAGTTCCTTTTTTTTTTTGTACTGCTACTTTCCCTTAATTCCAGTTTTACTCAAATTGGATTTTTTCCCCTCTTTGAAATCTTCGTCTTTTCCTATAACTTGTTATACTGAGGTGAGCATATGCCTTTGTACAACTTCCCATAGTTTACAACTACAGATAAAGCTTACAGCGGCTAACAAATAGCACCACTGCTGGTCATTTTGTGCGATCGACCATCTGCAAGTAGTTTTTCCCATGTCAAGGGCAAGAGGTTGCAGGTGGCACCTGTCATGATGCCCACATACTAAGATCTACACTACTGAAAACGTATACAGCCTTAAAAAGCATGGAGTAAAAGTGGTATCGGGCATTGTGTCTTTTTTGGTTTTGTTTATTTACCAGTTTTTATTACCATTATTATATTTACCTTTAAGGTTTATATGTTTCGGAAAGTAGATATAGGCCTTATGCGCTGTTTGTACCTTGAAATCTCCTGACTGCACGGGCAACATACTAACGATGAAATGCAGATTCTCACTTTTCTTTAGTATGTATATTTACAGCAGTGGCTAATGGAGCCATATATATATTTTGTTACTATGAGAAACATTGGGATACTCACTCATGCTTCTTATTTCTATGTATTTTTATATATCTGTGTGACTAAAGTCCACTTTTTCACTTATTTCCATCGGAGTGCTGCTTCCAAACTATTTTTTCGATGTATTTTAATGGATACATAGTTACTTTGTATCTCCACACAAAATGTTTTGGCTTAGTGCTTCGCTTTTATTGCCTGCCGCTGGTTGTATCAACATTTTAAAACTGTTATTTTTACCAGTATTTCTGAATACTTCTGTTAGGCGTCAGGCTGTTGCTGGATTCGAAATGGGTCCAGAGCCTTCTGTGGTCTCCCATTTCAGTCCAGCCAGGGCTGATGCTGTTCAGCATCATCATCAGCCCCAACGCCTAGCTGGTCCACGAGATGTACAGATTGTCTCTCGGGTATTTGTGCCTAGCAATGTTAAGCATAGGTTGCTGAGGGAGACAGGGCTGTTGGAGCCTAAGTCCAGGATTCTCCGTACAGAGCATGTCCGTGACCTGGCGGACCGTGATTGGTGGTTTGGCAACCACCTGATCCAGTGACCTGGCACCGCCTGATTGGTCACGGGTGACGCCACCAATAGTGCGAAGGTGGGCAGGGCTTAGTCTTTAAAAGACCCGCCCACAAACATGGCGGCGCGCTCTGATCATTGAGCAAGTGTTGCTGTTGTATGGACGACTGTGTTCCACGTAGTTTCTATAGGCCGACTAGTGGAAATAGGCAGGTACCTCCGTCTTGCAGTCTGGCTCTGCCAAAGGGGTCGCCTAACACCCCGAGCAGCCTGCAGACGTCCTGTCCACGGCTATCGCCTGTCAGCCACGTGGAGTAATACCCTTCAGTCCGGTAGCACGCCGGCTGGAGGCACGTGTACCCGTCGGCGTAGTCACACACGTATCCTAGCGCCGCCAGTGTAGTCCCTGTGTAGTTAACAGGGCTACAGATACTTCCTTGGTCGCGCATCTCCCGTGCAGTTAACGGAGATAGAGGGAACCGCTATACCCGTTCCTGTGTGCAGTAACACGGAAGGGTTTATCATTTAAGTTGGTTGCTTTCCTTTCTACCCGGAAAGTGTTCGGCAGCAGTCCACCAGGCTGCATCGCGGACCCCAGGGTCGGTTGCGTTCCATTATAATAAAGTTGTCTGCAACCGCCCTCTTAACAGTATCAGAGCGCCAGGGTCTTGCCGAACATGGCTGACAACCAGCAACTGCTGCAATATAAACAGCGTATTGAGGCCAGACTTAAGTCTCTTGAACAAGCTGTCCCGGTCACTGATATCACTGTAGTAGCTACCCAGGCGGCTTTTCTAGCAGCCAATATTATTAAGTCGGCTGCGGTGAATAATGCGACCACAGCAAGTGCTCCATTACCCCGTTTTGCTCTCCCGGAAAAATTTTCTGGGGACAGTAAAATCTGCAGGGGTTTTATTAATTTATGCTCCATTCACTTGGAGATGATGGAGGTATGGTTCCCCTCCGAAAGGGCCAAAGTGGGTTATGTCATCTCATTACTCTCCCACAGGGCTCTGGAGTGGGCTACTCCTCTATGGGAGCGGAATGATCCAGGTTGTAGAAAATGCGGGTCTTTTCCTTAAGACTCTAAAAAGTATATTCCTTGGTCCTCAGGTCACGCATGATACGGCCCTTAAGCTTCTTGCGTTGATCCAGGATTCGGCCACCGCCAGCCACTATGCCATCCAGTTTAGAACCCTAGCGGCTGAACTGGATTGGTCTGAGCGGTCGCTTATCCCGGTGTTCTGGAAGGGTCTGGCTGGTCATGTTAAAAATGCTGTATCTACCAGAGAGATTCCAACCTCCCTGGAGGAGTTAATATCTCTCGCAGACCGAATTGATTTGCGTCATGCAGAACACAGGTTAGAGCTGGAGGTCGCCAAACCTCAATATCATTCGGCATCATCCTTCTCTAGACCCATTTCTGAACTCGCGACTCCCGACCCGGTGCCTGAGGCTATGGATATATCCCGGACTGACTCTAGTCCCTCTCGTTCCCGACCTGCACATCTCTTGGAGTACCCCGTAAATAAGGGTTCCAAGCAGTCGGGAGAACGAGTAGGTCTTACCACCGTTGGAGGAGGTGTATTAGATTCTGGGACTTCTTCCTCCAAATTGTTGTATAATGTGACATTGTCCTTTGGTACATCTGCAGTTACTGCCAAGGCGTGGGTGGACTCTGGTGCTGATGGCAATTTTTTGTCATCTGCGTTTGCCCAGAGGCACGCCATCCCTATAGAGTTACTGTCAAGACCAATGAACATCAGTGTAGTCAATGGTTCACTCCTGGACACGCAAATCACCCACCAGTCGATTCCCCTCACCATGTAATTTCCTCAGGGCCACCGGGAGGTCATCTCCTTTCTTATTATTCCCGGTGGATTAGACGAGGTGTTATTGGGTCTCCCCTGGCTACGTTGTCATACTCCACACATTGACTGGAATACGGGGAGAATTTCTTCCTGGAGTGAGAATTGTGTTTCTCAGTGTCTGGTCACAGTCACCCGGAGGGTAGTCTCTGATCCCTCTACCGTTGTGGCTTCCAGTACAGATTCTTTGTCTGTCCCCAGGACCCGGGCCTTGTCAGACTATGTCAAAAAGAACTCTCAGGTAGAGAGGGTGGCTGCAGTGTCCTCTAACCAGGTTCCGTTGGGGAGGACGTTTGTCGGAGCTCATCTGGGGGTCAAACGTACCACTAAGTCCCTTCAACGGTCCTATTGGTGGCCCCGGTGGCGCCAGGACATCAAGGACTTTGTTCTCACGTGTCCCGTCTGTGCGAGAGATAAATCTTTCCGTCAAAGTCCGGCTGGTCTTCTCCATTTGTCACCTGTGACGGACTCCACACATAGAGAGTCGGTTGTCACTTCTCGTCGTCCTGCCCCCGCATGCTATCCGGGCGACAGAGTGTGGCTCACGGCTCGCAATACTAAAGTACGCGGGGAGTCTGCTAAGTTTGCCCCCCGCTTTAAAAAAGGGTACCCTGTACACCGGAGGGGTCACAGTTCTGAGAATCTTCTCTGTGACCCGGTGGACCACATTCATGCTCCCCTGCTCGTTGAGGAAAATGAGCGTCAAGTGGAGGGGGATGTTAGAAGGGGGGATAATGTTAGGCGTCAGGCTGTTGCTGGATTCGAAATGGGTCCAGAGCCTTCTGTGGTCTCCCATTACAGTCCAGGCCCCAACACCTAGCTGGTCCACGAGATGTACAGATTGTCTCTCGGGTATTTGTGCCTAGCAACGTTAAGCATAGGTTGCTGAGGGAGACAGGGCTGTTGGAGCCTAAGTCCAGGATTCTCCGTACGGAGCATGTCCGTGACCTGGCGGACCGTTATTGGTGGTTTGGCAGCCACCTGATCCGGTGACCTGGCACCGCCTGATTGGTCGCGGGTGACGCCACCAATAGTGTGAAGGTGGGCAGGGCTTAGTCTTTAAAGACCCACCCACAAACATGGCAGCGCGCTCTGATCATTGAGCAAGTGATGCTGTTGTGTGGACGACTGTGTTCCACGTAAATAAACAAAAAAAGCAGCCTGACCGTGTCCTCTTTGTATAGCTCAGTCCGTTTTGCAATGCTGTGGGTCTCCAACCAATAGCCGTGACTTAAGGCTTCACATAAGAAAAATAAATTTGGTGAGTCCCAAGAATAATTAAAATCCTCAATTTATTAGAAAATAATTAAAAGATTATACAGGTTGGGGATACATCTCAACGCGTTTCTGGCAAAAGCCCTTATTCACTGAGATGATAAATTGAGGATTTTAATTATTCTTGGGACTCACCAAATTTATTTTTCTTATGTGTTCCACGTAGTTTCTATAGGCAGGCTAGTGGAAATAGTCAGGTAGCTCCGTCTTGCAGTCTGGCTCTGCCAAAGGGGTCGCCTAACACCCCGAGCAGCCTGCAGACGTCCTGTCCACGGCTATCGCCTGTCAGCCACGTGGAGTAATACCCTTCAGTCCGGTAGCACGCCGGCTGGAGGCACGTGTACCCGTTGGCGTAGTCACACACGCATCCTTGCGCTGCCAGTGTAGTCCCTGTGTAGTTAACAGGGCTACAGCTACTTTCCCTGTGGCGCATCTCCCGTGCAGTTAACGGAGATAGAGCCAACCGCTATACCCGTTCCTGTGTGCAGTAACACAGAAGGGTTTATCATTTAAGTTGGTTGCTTTCCTTTTCACCCTGAAAGTGTTCGGCAGCAGTCCACCAGGCTGCATCGCGGACCCCGGGGTCGGTTGCGTTCCATTATAATAAAGTTGTCTGCAACCGCCCTCTTAAAAACTTCTCGTCTGCTGGACTTGTACTGACACCTACATCTAGTCTTTTATATATTGTAACTACTGTTCTAGCAGAGGTAAGAATCCTTTATCTGCCCGGAAAAGATGGTGGATATACTTATACGTGCAGACATCAGAGTTGTCATTTACCTTCTGGACATATCTTATTTTCCATTTAGAGGTACTGTATATTTTTATTTCTGTCACAAACCCATAGATCTCCAGTGATACTGGTGATACTGGCAAAGGTGAAAAATAAGCTTATGAGAAAATGATAAATTTCTGTAAATTCAAGAAGATTATTTGTCACTTTTATCGAAGTATATTCAGCATTCCTAGCGAGGGAACTTCTATAATAAAAGACACGATGCTTAAATAAATGATAGGTATGGCTCAGCTAGTTGCACATCTCATGTTCTCTAGCTGTTAAGTTTTATTAGTTGGCTGCTCCCGGAAAGAAGTAAATGAAAAGGGACTATGTCAACTACCTAAGGCCAGATTCATACAAATGTATTTCATGGTCTGTACATAGACAGGTCTTGGGTCTCCTGACCTGAACTCAACAGCCTCAACAGTGCAGGTCTGGAAACCTGCCGCCGCTCTGTGAAACATGGATGTGTGAAGTCGTCCTAAGTAAGAGTAGACCTAATGGCCCATTTAGAAGAGCTGATTTTGGCAAGTCAATGAAGACTGATCGACTATCTATGGATCCATCATTGCCTGTTTATACGGCCCAATGAAAACTGATGGGAACAGAGGGATGGCTAACACAATGGTTCTGACACATAGATCATCAAGTTGTCAGCATCACAACACCCCATTTACACATGGTGATATCCTGCCGACAATGTTGATTTTTATGCCGACATAAAAGATCTAATCACCGAATTAGCATTTTGATAGTTTGTCGGGTGATAACATGGGCTGATAGTCTTTTCTAAATGGGGTTTAATAGGCATATAAAATATCACAGTGAAATATCTTAAGATGCCATTGAGATAAATAGTCATGCTCGGATCCAGGAGGACATGTTTATATAGACCTTTCCTAGAGGTGCAGAGCTGCTGGAAATGACAACCCTCAAGCACAACCAAAAATTATGTCTTTTTTTAAGCAAGACCTACTCCAATTAGGTCAGTATCAGGGGGATTGCATTCGAAAAATGGGTCATCAACTTGACAATGGGGAAAGTGGTGAAGAAAAAAAAATTTATGTACGTCTTCAAGATAACACAACTCATAAGAAATTCCTGTGCATGATCACTGGTTTTAACTCTATTAAAGGGACAGCGAATCAAAGGTTTTGCACAATGTAGAAGTGCACCGAGCGGCAGCAGGAGACATGTTTTTACTTGCTTATTTTCTCTTTGTTGGCTTAAGACAGGAAAACATGTAAATAATTTCCTAGCGCACTTAAAATATTTCACATTCAAAATGCTATCTGAAATGCTAGTTTATTTTCCTTCCTCTTTCCTAAGTTGTGCCTGCCAGGACAGCAACTCATTAGCGTGAATTATGTCCTACCATGCCATGCCGAAACTTCACATGGAAACATGACAGAAGCACCATTTAAAAGAAAAATATTCCCTGATTATAAGTGAAGATTTATTTTCCAAGAGATGTGGTATGAAACATATGGGCATGGTTTACTAGGTCTGTACAACATGCAATTCATAACATTTACATATGCTTGGTAGATAATGCCACACTGAAAGAGAGTCATAAAAACAGACACATTCGGGCGTGAGGATCTCAGGATCTCTTAAATTAAGTCCAACCAGGACTTCCTGCATCACTTCAGTGGCAGTTCCAAGTTAAGGTATCAGATAGAGCGCTGTACCAGACATGTACTAGATATGTACTACCTGGTAACCCAACGATGAGGATTGTTAAGTAACGTATCACTGACATCAGGACTATCAATCACATCTGTACTGTTCCACTCAACCTTACTGAAAGCAGAGAAGAGGGAAAACAACGTAGCACCAATCAATATGAATCCAGCATGATAGAGAAATAAAAGTCTTCCTGTATATTTCTCACTTTTTTACTCCAAAAAATTGCATCAAAACTAGATGTCTGATTGTCATATACAGTTACTTTCATAAGGGAAAATCCTATAGAATACCAGTTTAACAGGCAGTATTCCTCAACCAATCGCTTAGGAAGCTCCTACATGAGGCTACTAGCATCTCCTAATTCTACTGTGCCCAAGAGGCAATAGTGAGGTCACAGCATAAGGCTCAATTCACATCTCATTTCATAGTTGGATTTCAAATCGTAATGGCTGGACTGATCTCAGGTCTCCTGGACCGATCTAAGGTCTCTTGACCCAAACAAACAGTCTCTTAGGTACACATAAGGTTATTAGTTCAGATCAGGGAGATATAGGCATTGCGGTCTGTACTCAGATAGTGAAACAGGGAAATGTGAATTCAGCGTTACTAAAACCTGGTAAGAGTTTCAAAACCTATTTCACTACCATTTATCACTAGATTAAGTTCCATATAATTGACATAACTTTTCTAAACTTGCCCTTTTAAAGCACTACTCCAGCATGTTTTTTAATGCACCGCTGGAGTGGTGCTTTAAACGTAAGTCCCCCGCCCCCTGTCATATACTCATCTTCCGCCGCCTTCATCGGTTTCCCTGCCGCTCCTGTCCATCTCCCGTGAAAAGTGACTTGCCGGCGAGTTCCAGTGTATGCTGGAGCACGTCGGAGGCCACTTTTCAATACAAGTCTATGAGAACCTTAGTCTGGCTATCATAGACTTGTATTGAGAGCTTGTGAGCGGAGCTTCTGACTTCCGGCTGTCAGAAGCTGCACTCACAAGATGGCGCCGCGGGACCGGAGCGGTGCTGAAAACCAGGGAAGATGCCGGAGGGTGAGTATATCACCGGCGGCTGGGGGCTTACACTTAAAACACCACTCCAGTGCTGAAAAAAAACACTGTAGTGGTATTGAAACCTTTGGAGATAAATTTTTATTATTTTTTTTAAACTCAGTCATCAGAGCGAACTCACTGACTGGTTCTCAGTTAAGTAATGCTGCTTATCAATAGGCAGTTGTAATGAAACCCCAATTGAAAAAAAATATTTTTAGCCAAAATACACTCGGTCCTGTAAAAAAAAAAGTAAATAATAAAATATGCATATATATATATATATATATATATATATATATATATATTAAGGTGACAATGCGTTCTATAGAAAAAATAAAAAAAGTCTTACCCCCTATAATTGTTATACATAATGAACTGCAATATCCTTTAAAAAAATCATTTCTTTTGGTTGTGTTTAAAAGGAGGCTCAGTGTCATCCCTTGATCACTTAATAGCTGTTAAAATATAATTTGTGCAGCTTTAATATAGAGCATCAATAAGGGCCCCACCGCTCCTTGAAACTCTCTCCAATTTACTTATTTGTAATTTGTAAAGAATAATGAATATTATTAATATTAGTTTATATTTCCTGTTTCAAAGTAAACTTGCCAGATTACAGACAGCATTCAGTATTATTCACTGTTTTAGGTAAATCAAATCTCTAAATATTTATGCAGCAGCCTACACCACTCCCCATTGTCTTTTTCTGCCTAATTAAAATGTTGCCTGAAATTCACTTACTTTAATTAATAATAGTAATTTGCAAGTGTTGATGAGCGATATTAGGGTGATTTGCAGCAACTAGAGTAGGGATGAGCGAATCTCTGTGTATTCGACTTCGGCCGCATTCAGCTGCTGTCCAGCCCACACTGGAAGTGAATGTAGAGGTGGGTGAGCATGCACAGTAGCGCACACTCACGCTCCATCCACTGTCCCTGATTCCGTCCTGGACAATACAGTTTGTTGAAAGGCTGAGTGCAGGGCAGCCAATCAACAAACTTTGCAGCTGTAGCCCCTCCCTCAATAATTAGCATAGGCTGAAGGTGCACAGCCGAATATACAGGGATTCGCTCATCCCTAGCAGCAGCATATCAGACTTTAATGAAATGCGGTTTTATGTTTGCCATTTAGGCCTCCCACAGTTTTAGTCACTGTTGTGAGAAAAAAT
Source organism: Phyllobates terribilis (assembly GCF_046119375.1). Taxonomy (NCBI): domain Eukaryota; kingdom Metazoa; phylum Chordata; class Amphibia; order Anura; family Dendrobatidae; genus Phyllobates; species Phyllobates terribilis. The sequence goes on from NW_027362767.1 coordinate 43,769,057, forward strand.
GGCGTCTTCAAATTGCAGTGCTAGAGGAATGTGGTTAATTGGAGGGACAGCTGGCAGTATTACCGGTTCTAAGCTGCCGTCGAATCAGCAGGTGTTGGCCAGGTTTTATTTCCTGCACTGTATATGTAGCACCCCGAGGGCTCGGTTGCTACAGAGGTATTGCATCTCACCTAGAGGTGTGATATCTCACTGCCAGGTAAGGATGGAGTGTGGATCAGTACCCCGACAGCTGCATGCACTACACCACATTTCCGGGGGGCAGGGCGACCGATATGTCCCTGTCCCTGGCTGGAGTGGGGGGAGGGAACACCTAGGAAGGGGGAACCCTGTAGTGCAGGGGCAGAGAGGAAGCAGTTCCTGGATGCACAGAGAGAGAGATATAAAAGGTGGGGGCCATCTTAGAGCAGCAGCCAGTCAGAGGAGGAAAAGAGCAGGAGCAGGGCTCTGTGGAGCTCTGCTCCAGGAGGCGAGCCTAGCCTGAGAGGCCCAAGACAGAGAGAAGACAGGGTGCAGGGCTGCTGCATGGGCTCTGCTCCACAGGCAGGCTCTGTCAGGAGGCCTGGGCCTGAAGGAAGAGGGAAGAAGGAAGGGGAGCGGAGGAGGCTCCAGGAACACAGAGGAAAGAAGGGACCCCAGGGGTGTGGACCGGCTGGTAGCCACCATACGCCCATATCTACCTGCGTAGAGGGGTCAGGCCAAGGGGGGAGACCGGTCCCCGAAACTAGTGGAGGCGGGGAACTACCCTCAGCTAGAAACCGGAGGCTGCGACATTTCAAGTGGATAGGAAGGCACCATATAGGGTCCAGGGAAACGGAATGCACACTTGCCCGCCAAGGCCCGAGGCAGCTGGACAGAAGCGTGGTCACTGGTGGGGTACGACAGGCCAGAGGAAGGACACATAAAGGGGGTCCTGTGAAACACTCTGGGGATACCTGGGAGTTGGCTGAGCCCCTCACCTGGTGAGCACAGTGCGACGTGGGCAGCCGTTACCTGCAGAAGTGGTCTGGATAATAAGAACTGTGAGTAAAGACCCTGGACTGCATCACTGACTCTGTGTCGTTACTGCTACTCCTGCACCATCACCCCCATCCTCCGCATACACTGCCCTGAGGCTACACTCCTCCTGTGGGGAGTTGTACTACACTCTGCTGCACCCACAACACCAGCCTCAGCGGTCTGCCCTGCAGCGGCGGTTCATCCTGACCGCAATCCACGGGTGGCGTAGTCGGACATTTAATCACAAAACCTTATAAATAGACTGCCACTGGTTTGACCGCCCTGAGCCATGGGACCGAGTCCCCGCCACGCAAGGACTACAACCCCAAGCATGCACAGAAAGGTCCGGTTCCGGGTTTCCCCACACACACACGGCCCAGGGGGCGCGTCATATAGAATCGCAACCAACATGTACCAGTGCTACCATCACAGATAAAGAAGTACTTTGGTTCTAGGAAAAAGTGAGAATCCCCACAAGGCAACAATATCACATGATCAATAAAGTGAAGAGTCTGTTTGGTCAATGGAAGAGTCTCAAGAAGAATGCTAAATGGTGACAGCTCTTGGATAAAGTGAAGTTCATGTCATTCGACACGACCAATAGTAACACTGGTACAAAGGCTGGTGCATGATTCCTCTTGCAACAGAAACTGCAGAAAGAACTAGTGAGTTTGCCGTGTAGGCATCACATTTACAAGCTAATTATTGCAAGCGTGTTTGATAAATTGTGGCCGTCATCAACAATATAAAGTTGTTATAGAGTTTTTCGTCTGCCTGGAATCAACTGAACAAAACCAAGTTTTCGGCTGGAATGGAAGATGACATGGTTTCTACTGAGTTAGGTCCACTTAAGGAGTGTCTAGCTGAATTTTGTACCAACCAGCTTGCACAATGCCATCCAAGAGATGATTACAAGGAATTGTTAACACTGGCACTCCTGTTCCTTGGTTCGCCGGCAAACCCAGACGTACACATCAACACTCCAGGTGCCTACCATCGGGCCCGATGGAGGAACAAAGTGATATATGCTCTGACAATCTTCATATTTTGTCGCCAATTTCGTTTAACTTTGACAGAGTTAAAAAATTCACATAAATTTTGCACTTTTACTGTCCGCTTATACTTGAAGACTTGGTACCTCTGTCAGATTCAGGTCCCAGCCACATCGCCGCAAAATGACTTGATATTACTGCAAGAACTCATAGAATACAAAGGAATCAATGCGCCTATTGCTGAGGCTGCAATAAAAACTTTCAACAGATACCTATGGGTACCTCAGTGAGATTATAGTGGGTCTGGCTTTTTTTGACAGTGAGTTTCCAACCGCAGAAAAGGTTGAGATGGTATTGGCTTTGCAGAAGGAAAGCAACAATGTTTGCTCAACTTGTGTACAGCCTGCCGAAGACCTTGTGTCCCACAAGAAGCTTCATCACCTCATGTCGTACAACCCAAACAAACTGTTGTATAGAGATGGCTACTCTTAGTTCGCACCTGTTTTCTGATTTGGAAGTGCCAGTCAGTCTTTTGTTATTATTATTATTATTAATATGAGGGTATTCATATCCATCCTAATTGAAGTAAGTGTTTAGGAATTATAGCTCTTTAATATGTAGCTGCCTCTTATTAAATAGACCAAAAGTAATTGGACAATTCTCTCAAAAGCTCTTTAATGGGCTGCATGGGCTATTCCCTTGTTAGTCCATCATCAGTTTAGCAGGTAAAAGGTCTGGAACTGATTCCAGGTGTGGCATTTGCATTTGGAAGCTGTTGCTGTGAACCCACAACTTCCAGTCAAAGGTGCTCTCAATGGAGGAAAAACAGACCATCATTAGGCTGAAAAAAAGAAGAAATCCATCAAAAAGATAGCAAAAATTTAAGGAGTGGCCAAATCAACAGTTTGGTTCATTCTGCAAAAAAAAAGAGCGCACTGGTGAGCCTGGGAACTCAAAAAGGCCTGGACGTTCATGGAAGACAACAGTGGTGGATGATCGCAGAATCCTTTCCATGGTGAAGAAAAACGCCTTCACAACATCCACCCAAGTGAAAAACACTCTTCAGGAAGTAGGAGTTTCATTATTTTAATCTATCATAAAGAGAAGACTTCATGAGAGCTAATACGGAGAGATTTACATTAAAAATTCCTCTGAAAGTGTCCATATCCTTTAAATTTAATCTGGCAGCAGTACCACCCTCCCCCCCCCCAAACTATTTACATGTGCATGTAGGTCTTCCAAAGAAAAGTCCAGCAATTCCGTTATATGGCCAGTCCACCCCTCTATTACTGAGCCATTAGTGCATTAACTTATATGCAACTTAGGCTAAAGGACTATATGAAGATCTGAAGCCTTCGTCTCTCCAGCTCTATTCCCAACCCAAGAACCGCCTCCTGCTTGACTAATAACCTCTATGCTGTGTGACGTCAGGAAAAGGAGCAGTCAATCAAGTAAAAGGAGGCAGTGGGCTGGTTGGGTAATAGAGCTGGAGTGACAAAGGCTACAGATCTACAGCCTCATTTGTACAGTATATCAATTCAAGTGCTAATTTCTCGGTAATAGAGGAATGGACTAGCCATGTAACAGTATTGCTGGACTTATCTTTGAAAGAGCTACATGCACATATAAATAGTTTGAGGAATTAAATCCTGTTGATTCTTTAATACATCATCTGTTATATCTAATATTGTCCACGATTTAGGAAACGGTGGAACCTCTTTTGCAGAAAGGCTAATTTGTCACAGTGAATTTTTGCTATTATCTATGTATCTAATATCGATTTAATATAAACAGAGAAAAAAACATCTTTAATATCTTTAATATATTTTATAATTGATCAGTTACAGAGAACTATTTAGGACATTTTCCAGGCTCTTGTAGCCAATGTTAAAATGTAGTGATGTGAAATAGGAATATAATGAAATGTCAAACATGGAGCTCATAAAGATTCATTTTTTTTACCATTTAGAAGGGCATTTTCAGCTTGTGGAGCACATATGTTGTGAATTGTATATTTTATGTTTATGAAGTTATTGCTTTATAATATCAGATGACACATCACATGTGCTTTATGTGCATATGGCGTAGACTGTGTCTAATAAAACGGCATTCGCATTTCCAGCGTTGACTTCTATATGATGATGATTAATTCAATGACTGCAACATTAGGTAATACAAAATGGCTTGATTTATGTCAAGCGTTTATTAAAGTTGAGGATGAAAAGGCAAGCACGATTTTCTGGGGTTTGACTCACATTCCATATGAAACAAAGCCTCACAAGCAAAACTTCCTGCCCCAAAAAATCCAAATGCTTCCGCTTCATGATTATATTGCAACACCTTCACTTTAATCTGCATTATATTGTTCCGAAACAGTCAGCTACAGATATATAATTTTGTTGTACTGAAATCACGGGTGGACTTGTTTTAATTTCTGAGCTGGAACTGTAAATAATAAGGTTTGATATTCATTAAGTCCCCTTGTCAGGTAGCTACTACATAAAGCACAAGGCTGGCATTTTGCATACGAGTCTTGATGAAGAGTGCACTCTAAGAAGTATGTGCCTCTTAATGAATTTGACGCACCTTTGAGCTGCAGTGTACCAGCGTAAGAAATGTGCACCAGTCATGCATAACAGTTAATTTATGTCAAAATTTATGACACTTTTTGTGGAGTAAATTGTGATGACTTTATCGGCCCCGCTTTACCCACCACACCTCTACCCACTTTTCAAAAAATTGTAAAAATGTCAAAAGCTGCAACATTTTTGTACAGCTATGCGTTACACAAAAAATTGTGCCATTTCAAACAGTTTTACAGCAAAAATCTGGCAAAAAAATGACTGATAAATGTGCCACAATTTAGAGAGAAAGCAATGTTGTATTCTACCGTTCTAAGTCTTTGTGGCCTTTTCCTATTTTCCTTGTTTGACATTGCAAAGTCACTTTTTATGTACATTTAAATGTGCAGTTTTTACATTCCTATTTTGCAGAAAGTTAGAATGATTTTATTATCTTGTTTTCTAAAGATTTTTCACAAATAGTTTTTATATATTTACCCTTGGAATTAGACATGTGACTTACCCGCAAGCTTCTATAGGTCAATAAAGCTCTAAGACAAAAAATCGTGAAAAAAAAAATTAACTTTCACGACATTTTCAGTTTATATACGCAATGATAGAGAAGTACTTCCCGACCAATGCAGTATCTATACATAATGCCGATTGCCCGGCCACAAGGGTCTGTGTGCGGGGGCGATCGCCTCTGGGCGTCAACTGATTTTGACAGCTGACACCCACCACACCGCACCGCTCCTGGCACTTTAACTCGCTAAATTATTAGTTATCGATCGTAGCATTTAGCGAGTAGGCAGAGGGAGGAAGCCCCTCTGCCCTTATGCCCTTAGATCGGCGCCCCCGAGACATCATTGCGGGGGCCCGATCGTTGCTCCTGCATTCCTATGCTTTATAAGCGATCAGGCTGAAAAAAAAGTGAAAGACACATAAAGGAACAAAGTAATAAAGTGAAAAACAAACTGTAAAAATATATATTTTTTAAAAATCACAAAATAAAAATATATGGTAACAATAAATACATATTTTTATGAAAAAAAGACAAAAAAAACACCAAAAAAGTACACATTTTTGGTATTGCCGCATCGGGAACAACCCGATCTATAAAACAGTCCTACTAGTTAACCCCTTCAGTGAACACCGTGGAAAAAAAAAAACGATGCAAAAACCGATGCTTAATCATCATACCGCCGAACAAAAAGTAAAATAAAGCTTGATCAAAAAGACAAATGTAAATAAATATGGTATCTCTGAAAACGTCATCTTGTCCTGCAAAAAACAAACCACCATATAGCTCCATCAGCGGAAAAATAAAAAAAGTTATAACTCAGAATAAAGCGTTGCAAAAATTTTTTTTTTTTCTATAAAAAAAATGTATTGTGTAAAAGCGCCAAAATGTAAAAAAATGATATAAATGTGGTATCGCTGTAATCATACCGACCTGAAGAATAAAGCAGCCTTTTCAATTTTACCACATGTGGAACGGCATAAAAAAAAAACAATTACTGAATTTCTGGCTTTTTTCATTCTGCCTCCCAAAAATTGGAATAGAAAGCGATCAAAAAATGTCATGTGACTGAAAATGGTACCAATAAAAACGTCAACACAGCTCCCATAATATGGCGATGCAAAAACTAGTTTTTGCAATAAAAAGAGTCTTTTAGTGTGTGACAGCAGCCAAACGAAAAAACCCAATATAAATCTGGTATCGCTGTAATCTCACCGACCTGAAGAATAAAGTCGTCTTATCACTTATACCGCACGAGGAACGGCGTAAAACATAAATAAAACCAATTCTTCATCTGCTGTTGATTTGTTCATTCTGCCTCCCAAAGATCAAAGTATGGCTCGGCTCACATTTATCCTGTGCTCTACGCTGAGCGCTTACGTCGGGGTTTCCGTGTAAATCTCTGAAATACGTCATTCAGACGGAACCCCCGGCGGAAGATTCCCTATAATGAGGCAGATGGGGGCACTGTAGACGCCGTCTAACCTGTTATCAGGCGGTGCCCATCTTTTTAGATGTGCATAAAAGCACTGTCGAGCCACAGTTTTGTGCACTTCTGAAAAGAAAGACACCACTGAACAGAGGCCAGACTGCGTTCAGCGTAACTCTGCTGCCTGATTATAGTGAATGGATCTTTCGGGGATTTCATCTGAATCACGTCACTCTGAGATCTAGATGAAAACCCTGATATAAGTGCTCAGCGTAGAGCGCTGGATAAATGTGATCCAAAATGTTATGGAAAATGTTCCAAACAAAAACTTCAAATCAATCTGCAAAAAAAGCCCCCACTCAGGTCCGCCATCTGTTTGCGGACATATAGGGGGCTTCAACATTATGGGTAGCACAAAGGCTCTGGAAAAGCGAAATGGCTCCTCGTCCCCCCAAAACAAATTCAGCAAATTCTGTACTCCCAAATCCAAATGTCCTCCTCCCTTCTGTGTTTCAGTTTGCCTAAACCGCAGTTAGCGTCCACATGTTTGGCATTTCTGTAGTGATGAGAGCCCGCCTAATTTACGGGTGCGTGTCTCCAAAAGCAAGAGCTGAGCACAATGCACTGGTCACTACAAGATACTGGTCACTGCAACGTACTGGTTACTACAACAGCAGTTTGCAATTTTCACTCAGCAACATCCACTGCTACTTGTTTCTGAAAAACACCCATGAAGTCAAAATCGTCACTACACCTGTAGATAAATTCACAAAGGGGTATAATTTCCAAAATAGCATCACTTGAGGGGGATTTTGCTATTCTAGCACTTAGGGGCGTTGTATAAGGAGTCCGCATACTATTCTATGAAAATCTGTGCTCCAGGAGGCAAATAGCGCTCCGTCCCTCCCAAGTCTCGTTGTGTGGCTAAGCAGTACTCTACAGCCACATATGGAGTATTTCTACATTCAACAGAAATTGTGAGACACATTTTGGTGCCATTTTTACCCATTTTCAGTGTGAAAATGTAAAATCTGGGGCTAAAACAAAATTTTGGTGGTAAAAATGTAATTCTTTTTTCTTCACTGCCCAATGGTATAAAATTCTGGTGGTGTTGATGTGATCACTGCACCCCTAGATGAATTCATTGAGAGGTGTAGTTTGTAAAATGGAGTCTCTTATGGGGGGTTCTGCTGTTCTGGCACCTCAGGGGTTCTGCCAATGTGACATGGCATCCTCAAACCTGTCCAGCAAAATCTGAACTCCAATATAGTGCTTCTTCACTTCTGAGCTTTGCACTGTGCCTCAAAAGTAGTTTACAACCACATATGGGGTATCAGCGAACACAGGAGAAATTGCACAACAAATTTTGGGGTCCAATTTCTCCTGCTAGCCTTGTGAAAATGAAAAAATTTGAGGCTAAAACAACATTCTTGTGGGAAAAATATTTTTTTTCATTTTTACAGATCCGCTTTGTAAAATTCTGTGAAGCACCTGTGGCTTCAAGGGGCTCACCACACATCTAGATAAATTCCCTGAGGGGTCTAGTTTCCAAAATGGGGCTGCTTGTGGGGGTTTTCCACTGTTTAGGCACATCAGGGTTCTCCAGACACGACATGACACCTGCAGACCATTCCATCAAAGTCTGCGTTCCAAAATGTCATTCCTTCCTTTCTGAGCCCTGCCGTGCACCCAAACAATAGTTTTCCCCCACATATGGGGTATCTGCGTGCTCAGGAGAAATTGCACAACACATTTTGGGGTTCATTTTCTCCTGTTACTCTTGTGAAAATAAAAAAACTGGGGCGAAAAAAAAAAAAAATTATTTTCACAGTGAAGCACTTGCGGTTACAAGGTGCTCACTACACATCTAGAGAAGTTCAATAAGGAGTCTAGTTTCCAAAATGGTGTCACTTGTGTGTTTAGGCACATCAAGGGCTCTCCAAATTCCAAAAACAACATGGTGTGTGCAAATTATTCCAGCAAATTTTGCATTCCAAAAAATCAAATGGTGCTCCTTCCCTTCTAAGCCATGCCCAAACAGTAGTTTTCTTCCAAAAATTGTATGGTGCAATTTCTCCTGTTACCCTTCTGAAAATGCAAAATTTGGGCCTAAAAACATTTTTGTAGGAAAAAATTTGATTTCTTTTATTTTCACGGCTCAACGTTATAAACTTCTGTGAAGCACCTGGGGGTTTAAAGTGCTCACCACACATCTAGATATGTTCCCTTAGTTTCCAAAATGGTGTCCCTTGTGGGGGCTTCCACTGTTTAGGCACATCAGGTGCTATTCAAACGCGACATGACGTCCGCTAATTATTCCAGCAAATTTTACATTCAAAAAGTCAAATGGCGCTCCTTCCCTTCCGAGCCCTGCTGTGTGCCCAAACAGTGAATGGGTTAACTATTGTAAAAAAAAATGTTGTTGCAATATGAAAAATTGGGGACATTTTTCTGGACTACAACACTTAAAATGTGTCATTTATACTTATCTACCAGCTACTACACCTGTGGTATACTCCCCTCTTTCATAGATGTTTAAGTGTTCATTGGCACTTTATTCCACCACCCAGAACTAGAAAAACGCTAGTCATAAAAGCATGCCCAGAGCCCACAGGCTGTAATAAGTACTTGTCAAAAGTCCACCAAATTGATGAATGGGACTGAAACCATTGAAATTTAATTTATACAGTTGAAAATATATCTGGTAATTGGAAGTGACCTGATCCTGCCTGGTAATTGAGCTCAAAGTCATCATTTCTAGAATCAGTCCAACTTGGACAATTTATTAGCATACAGGCACATTTATTGGGGCGTACAATTTCTGGTAATTATCCCCCGTTTCCCAAGTAGCCATTGTGGCTATAACTAAAAACACAAATGTGTTCTATGTTGGAAATGTAACGTATACGAGTAAAGCGCTAAATCCTAAATATATATAGATTTATGATAAGGCGCAAGATATCCCTCTCTAAACTATACTAAAATGTATCAATCTCAATCTCTCTTTTTTAATGGGATTGAGGAATACATTTTACTCTAGTACAATTTAGAAAGATTTTGATGGGGACAAAGCTAGATATAGATAGATTTTGGGTGCTTTGAATACATTGTGAAAAGCAAAAGTGTGAGGTCTGACCGACGCTGCTTCATGCACTTATAAAAATTTAGGCTACAGGAAAAGCAGCAAAAAATAAAACAACAAAAATCAAAACACCACAAACCAAAATGCATGGCATTTACCGCTTAAGTAGTGCACTTCACTAAATACTTTAATGCACCATTTGACTGCACAAAAATTAAAAAAGAAAACACCACCATATAAAACGTGGCAGTAGGTGCATTTTACATGAAGATTTTTTTTGTTGTTTTGAGCCAGAATCCGAAATGAATTCAGTAACAATTAGAAAAGGAAAATTGTAAGTCTTTTCTCATATTGTATTTCTCATTTTATTTAAATCACTTTTGGCCTTGAATCATAAAAACACAACATGCTCTGGTATGGCAATTTTCTAGCATTTTTCCAATAGATTTTTCAATGGGTTACGAAAAATACCAGAAAAACAAACTCATGTTGGAAATGTAATGTTTTGCATTTGCCTCGGCTCAGCAGGGCTCATCACCTTCCCCTATGGCCACTGCCCTCTGCTGTGCTCTATGCTGGGTTTTAGAAGTGGTCCAGCATGCTCCAATGTCGTCATCTGCCTAGGCCTATATGAGGCCCTCTAAAGGCCCCGTCACACTTAGCGACGCTGCAACGATCCCGACAACGATACGACCTGTCAGGGATCGTTGCTGCGTCGCTATGTGGTCGCTGGTGAGCTGTCAAACAGGCAGGCTCACCAACGATCAGGGGAGCAGCGACATCGTGGAAAGAATCTTTCCACGATGTCCTGCTCCTGATTACCAGCCTGCTGAAGCAGGAGCAGGCTGGTAACCATGATAAACAGTAGGTTACTAGGGGCACACGCGCACCTAGTAACCCGATGTTTATCATGGTTACCACTCTGCTACAGTGAGCGGGAGGTTACCGCTCACTTTAGCAGGCTCGTAACCATGATAAACAACGGGTTACTAGGTGCGCGTGTGCCCCTAGTAACCCGATGTTTATCATGGTTACCAGCCTGATCGCTGCTCCCGCTGGTCACACACAGCGATGTGTGCTGACCAGCGAGAGGGCAACGACCAAAAAATGGTCCAGGACACTTTGCCGCGATCAGCGACCTCACAGCAGGGGCCTGATCGCTGCAAAGTGTCACACATAGCGACATCGCTGGTGAGGTCGCTGTTGCGTCACCAAAACCGTGACACAGCAGCGATCTCGCTAGCGATCTCGCTATGTGAGACGGGGGCTTTAGACACACACTTGTGTCTTGATATTAAGACTCTTGGTTCTGTGAACTGTGTACCACTACCTGTTCCTGGTCTGCTAGTGCCTGCATTATCTTGGACTTTCCAGCGTCCTGTCTTCCTGCGGCCTCCAGTGCTTCTATTCCTTTCTCCATACCTGTTTTCTGATGTTCTTTCTGTGGCCTCCAGTGCTTCAAGTCCTCGCTCTATGCATGCTTTCCTGCTGCTGCATAAACACCTGGGATCCATGTGCCCACCCGTACCTGGGCTTCGAGGATCCACTTCACAAAGTGAGTCCATACCATATAGTTAATAAAATAAAAAACGCCACCAAAAATGTGTGTGAAACACACGACAAGGCATCAAAAAAGTGCATTTTTAATACAAAAGTATTAAAATTTGAGAGTCCTCAGTGGTTGATGATAATAAATAACAAGCTTCGAGACTACTCAGGTCTCTTCATCAGGCATAGAATAATATAAAATTTGAAGAGTCACGCATTTATACACAACATTACATAGAATAGTGCATTTTTTATGCAGTGTTTTTCCTGCCAAGAGACACATTTTTGATGCAGAAATATCTTCAGCAAATACTTAACGTGTGCACACATACCCTAATGATGGTAGAATACTTGAGCACTATCTTGTGTGGGAAGGAAGGAACTACAGATTTCTAGTATGTAAACTATATCACTATTCTAGCTGGAATCCATGGTATTATGCACTATGATGACATACTTGTACATGTCACAGTACCGCTCTCCATGGTAATTAGTGTGTATTACATCTAGTTTATTTTTATTTATTTTATTCTCACCAGTTTAGATACAATTACCACCAGGCTGCTAAATCCAGGCACATTAAAACACTGGATTAACGCATGGGTTTAGTAAGCCTCCATATACACTATAGAATTACAAGCAATATTCAGCTGTCATCCTCCTCCTCCTTCACCGCTCTGGATGAGAGCAGAAGAATACAGCTGCCACAAAGCATTGTGAGGTCTTTCAAACATAAACTCCAGTGCTATCCTCCCATCACAAGGTCATAAAACTGATTTATTATAAATACATCTCTCACTTGTTTACAGTGGGGATGTTTGGGTTCTGGGTAATTAGCACATTAGCCATCTCTCATAGTGAGCGCTTTCAGGTGTTGAGAGGAGTGACCAGGCAGTTTAAATTAGATGCAAAGCATTTAAAAGACTAATGGTCTCTTTGATTTAACCCCTCTGCCCTTCCGACAACAATTTTATTTAGCACACCCTGATATATGGTGCACAGTGTTTTGATTCCCATTATTCATATACTCTAGATAAAAGGCTCTATCTGCTTGTTCGAATGTGATAAAATACAGGATAAAAAGTCCTTTTACACTGGGTGACAAATTGCCTCTAACAAGCATTAAAATTGCACATTATCATTGATTTTATCTGTTGCAATGATTTTGACTATCTCCATTACTCCTATCATGGTATATGTTTGTTATTACCAGGGGATGTGCTGCCAACTTACGATAATGTTTATGTCTGCATAAAAGAAGAAATTAGCAACAAACAAAATATAATTTGTTGTTCAGTAGCTGCACATGGATTCACAGGGCATTTACTGGAAAAAAATCATTTTAACAAATAATTTGGGCCATTCTCAACCTAAGGCCTGATTCACGCATCTTTATTTTAACACATCCTTCTTTTACTGTGTGAGCCCTTTGCAGGGTTCAGCTACTTTCGACGGTCCTATTAAGGAAGAATAGAATCAATGTGCTCATGATCGACCATTACTCCTTTCACAAGGAATCTCGAGATCAGTGGGGTTCCCAGTGATTGTATCCCCAGTGATTGGGAAGTTATCTCCGTTCCAGTTGATAAAGTATGAAAAACCCAACAACAATTCTAATCTTTCATCCAAACACACAACACGTTTAGAATAAATGTCTAAGTTTCAAGTTTCCAACATGATTGTTGGTCTTAGGTTTGGTGTGTGCCCAATCTTGTAACTTCTGTTGGTGCCCAATCTCATAACTTCTGTTGGTGCCCAATCTTATAACTTCTATTGGTGCCCATCAGCTAATGATCATCCAAGCAATACAATTATACAGTAACATTGTCTAAGTAGACTAGGAAATTTAGCCACATCCTTTTTCAAACAAACTTTATTAATATTTTCAAACTTTAACAAATGCAAACTGGATAGGAAGAAGTAATGTAGCAACAGCCTGTACAGCTCTGCAACCACCGGTTGGAGTACCAAGTGAAGGATGCAATCTATGGGGTGCCCATCATGGCCAGTGGTGCATACGGTTGGCTTTATTGTCAGGCTGTAACTCATACTATTGACGTTTCAATTGTGTTTTATATTCTGGCCGATCATTGTCATGTGTGCATAGCTTTATCTTGAACCTCTGAATAAAGGCTGAGAATGAGTAAGAAAAATATCAACATGATTACTTTCAATTAGATTATTGGGAAAAAAATCTAATTATATGCTAATTAAGAGGAAATCATTGCATCCATGTGTACTTAGATAAGTGATACACATACAAATATGATGTCTCTTGACTCAATAACATTGGGACCAGACAAGCCCCCAAAAAAACCTTAAAACATTAAAAATAACTAGGTGGATCCCAGTGAAATTTGCAGTACCTCGCTGACATTTATCTGATGTTTATGTACTATTTTATACGTTGCACAAATGGTTGATGAAACCAAACTTTCCAACATATGAAACTAGTTAAAGAAAATGCTGGTAATGTTCATCAGGTCATTGAATCAGTTTCTTAGCAAGCATACCCAAGCTCATGAGAAATATAAATGTAATGGTTTCAGGAAGGTCACATTTCTTAGATGACACCTGCTGTCTTAATTTTAATAGCGGTCCTATATTTCCTATATGATTCTGGTTCTTCATCCTGCATTTATGTGTTGCATTTCCTCTTAAGCAAACAATTGCCTACTCCAAAAGTGTGGTCCTAAGCCCTATAATTAGTGAAGCAAATGGACCTGGTAAACCAATAGGATGTGTGCACATAGTTTATATATAATTGTGTGGAATACTGGCCGCTCATTCCTAAAATATGGTTGGCCAAGGTTTTCTGAGGACAAACACGAGAACTGAAGCTTTACACACCTCAAAAGACTCAAGCCCAAAGCACTCTGTAAAACATTCATCCGCTATCTAACTAAAGCTTACCCTACACTCTCTGTTTTATAGGTGTATTATTTTTGGAGACGAAGGGACATTTGCATGTCGATTGTAAGACTCAGATACAGTCCTAAATCTATATTTTACTGCTGACTTGTGTTCCCCATTGCAATAAATATCAGCCAACAATCAAGTCCAGCAGGGAGAGACAATGGGCCGTAAAATTATTTAAGTACTTCTAAAATAATGTTTCCTGCTTAAAAGATTTAGCTCTTAATAATTTTTCATGTGATCATTAAAATAAATTGTCTTTGTTACTTTTGAGACGGATCTTGTTAGATACATATATTTACACACACTTGGAATTTATAAAGTCTTCATATGTTAAATAATGGTTCTCTTGAGCTTATTCGTTCTAACTCCATAATTCGCTGTGAGGAAAAATTAAGATTTTTACCAAGAAAGTAAAAAAATAAAGTAGAGGTGAAATAAGGATTTGCATTTTGGATGATTATGGGCTTCCTGAGCTAGCAGAAAAGCAACTTCAATCAACGTATCAATAGCGCATAGCGCTCCTAATTCGCAAGCACCATAAATTTACCAAACTCATGCAAGAAACTGAAAAAAATAACAAAGGTATTGTTTTGTCCTAATCCACAAGTGGTGATAAATCACCAATTTAGTCAAGTAACCAAAACATTTAGCACCAAACACTGGACGTTCCACAACTACCACTGCCCTGTCTTATATCCAATAGGGAAGGACCAGAACACCGTAGGATAAATCATATGTCCAGTGCAGCATAAAGTTTCATGGAGATCAGGATCCGAAAAGAAGTTTCATGTTCTTTAGCAAGATTTACGCTCCATGCTATACAGCATAACAAGGGGGAATGTTCTGAGGCATCTTCCATGGGATAAAGATGATTAGGGTTCTATGTAGAAAATGTAAAAAAGTATTTGGCAAGAGGTTAATCTGGATGATCCATGCCCACAGCTGGAAGTCACAGGAGAAATATCATTACAGGCATGAACGTCTTCAGCAGGCCCCGGTGGTTATAACAACCCATAATCGTGTCGTTGAGGAAGGAGCGGCTGTTGTCCGAAAAAATGCCAAGGCCAGATTATAGCACTTAAATGATGCTGTCAGTGATTGGCACAGCTACAGAAAGAAGTATTAACATGTCACCAATTTTCTAAGTAAATATATTTCTAAATGTGCTATTGACATGAAATTCTCACAATATGTCAGTAGCAACCCATCCAATCCACACAGGCAAACAAATCAAACCATAGATGTCCATAAATTAAGTTTTGTGTAATAATTATAAATGATACAGGAAAAAAAGTATTGAACACACTAACTGAAATGTATTTAATACTTCATACAAAAGCCTTTGTTGGTGATGTCAGCTTCAAGATTTCCCCTGTATGGAGAATCTAGTTGCAGGCATTGCTCAGGAGTTATTTTGGCCGATTCTTCCACACAAACACTCTTCAAATCCTGAAGTTCCCGTGGGCTCCTTCTATGAACTCTGAACTTTAGTTCCTTCCATAATTTTCTATTGGATTCAGGTCAGTTGATTGAATGGGCCATTCTAGCAGCTTTATTTGCTTTCTTTGAAAGCATTTGAGAGTTTCCTTGGTTGTGTGTTTGCGATCGTCTTGCTGAAATATCTACCCTTGTTTCATTTTCAACATCCTGGTAGCTGGCAGCAGATTTTTATCAAGAATGTCTCTGTACAGTTGTCCATTTATCCTTCCTTCAATTAAATGAAGTTTACCAGTGCCGTATGCTGAAAAACATTTCCACACCATGATGTTCCCATCTCCAAACTTCACTTTTGGTATGGTGTTTTGGGGTGATATGCAGTGCATTTTGGCCTCCAAACATGATGTGTATTATGGCATCCAAAGAGTTCAATTTTGTCTCATCTGACCAGATTATATTCTCCCAGAATTTCACAGGTTTGTCTAAATGTTGTTGAGCAAACTTTAAACGCGTTTGAATATGCTTGTTGTTCTGCAACAGAGTCTTGCGTGGTGAGCGTGCACACAGGCCATGGAGGTTGAGGGCATTACTTATATTTTTCTTTGAAACAATTGTACCTGCTGATTCCAGGTCTTTCTGTAGCTCTCCAGAGGTGGTATTTGGCTCTTGGACAACTCTTCTGATAATTCTTTTCACTCCTCTGCCTAAAATCTTGCAGTAAGCAACTGATCATGGCCGGTTTATGGTGACATCATGTTCTTTCCACTTCCGGATTATGGCCCCAACAGTGCTCACTGGAGCCTTCAGTAGTTTAGAAATTCTTCTGTAACCAATGCCATGAGTATGTTTTGCAACAATAAGGTTGAGAAGGTCTTGAAACAGCTCCCTGATTTTACCCATCATGAGATGTTACTTGTGCGGTACCTTGGTAATGAGACACCTTTTTATAAGCCATCAGTTGAACCAGCTGATATTATTTTTCACTAAATGGCAGGATTGCTTTCTAATTACTGATAGATTTCAGCTGGTGTCAAGACTTTCCAATGCTTTTTGCACCTCTCTTTCTTCATGTGTTCAATACTTTTTTTCTGTGTCATTTCTCATTATTACACCATTATGTACAATATCCTGCCTGAAGAAGGAGCCACTGTGCTGTGAAAGCTTGCAAATATATATTTTGTTCTGGTTTGCCAATAAAAGAATCACTTCGAGAATACTTTTGTCATGTTTGGACATAATTATTACACATAACTTAATTTATGGACATCTATGGTTTGATTTCTTCGCCTGTGTGGATTGGATGGGTTGTTACTGACATCTTGTGAGAATTTCATATCAATAGCACCTTTAGAAAGATATTTACTTAGAAAATTTGTGACTTATTTCACTTGCTGTACGTAATATAACCGGCATCTGCCCTGTGTGGACCAGGCTCAGCTCCTGAACCTGCTCCAAACATACAGACATGCTCCATGATGTAATAGTATGTCATGGAACGTAGAAGATTGTGAAGATTGTGATATAAAAAAATAAACATTGCCAAAAAGAATGCATTTAGCACAAAAAAACAGATTTAAACAATAGGTCTGTATTGATTCCTCCGCTCAGTGTGTCTTGAACGCAGTGAGTGACAATTTTGTTGACCTATGGAATCAGGGTCCTGCTGAGCTGTTAGTCTAGTGAGTGACAGCTCAGTCATCCAATCTAGTGCAGGGGCATGCTGAGCTGTCAATATTTTGATAGACTGCTCAGACGCCCAATCTGACACAGGGTGGTGCTGAGTTTCCTTCAGTTGTTCCCTTTTCTTAGTAATTACACAGCTATTTAAGCTGTCAGTCCTAGACCTCTGCCAGCCATAGCTTTCAGCTCAGTGGTATGTTTTCTCTGTGCTTTGAACTCAGACATTCTGATCTTTTGTTGCCAGACCTTGGATTTCCCTTTTGAGTATCCATTTGTATTACCCCTTTTTCCTTGACGCACTCTGACCTTAGAAATCTGACCCCGGACTGTGACCTGACTATGACTTTGTCTCTTCCCTCTATTTATAACGTACCCTCCTGGCTCTTGACCTCAGACTCTTTGACTTACCTCACTCATGGCTTGTCTGTCAGAAGTGACTCAGCGTCACATTAGGACTGGCCTATACATTTTTTCTTTTTCGCCATTATGGATCTTGTTCACACGTTCTATGACCAGGTGTCAAATCTGACGCAGATGATGCAGAATGTAGCGCCGGCGTCCCTGCCCTCTGCTAGGCAGGGACGCTGTTCCCCTCACCTCCCTGATCCGTGCCCGGCGTCCTCCTCCCGCTCTGCTGGCAGCGCGCGCTCCTTCCCGGCCACTGTGCTTAGGGCGCGCGCGCGCGCTCTCCCTCCCTCTTAAAGGGGCCGCGCGCGCCGTCCTAAGGAGTCCCCGGCCAATGGCCGGAGGACTTCACCATATATAAGGCACCTCCTCCAAAATGGAGGTGCCCGAGCAATGTTGTTGCACTGTTCACTACTCTGCTTCAGCCCTCAGGTCCCGTTGCCAGTTACCTGCCAGATACCTGCCAGATTCCTGCCAGCTTGCTGTCTTATTCCTGCCTGATATTCCGCTACCTGCCTGCTAGCCTGAGGTCCGACGGTCTGCCTTACAACTCCTGTCAGTCTGTCTAAGGACCAGCTTGCCCGCTCACCTGGGAGCGCACTACAGCTACCTGCCTGCTTGCCTGAGGTCCGACGGTCTGCCTTCCTACTCCTGTCAGTCTGTCTATGGACCAGCTTGCCCGCTCACCTGGGAGCGCATATCTGCTACCTGTCTGCTAGCCTACCTGGAGGCTCCGCCGTCACGTGCTGTGACCACCTGCCTGTCCAGTGACTCCTGTCCGCTCACCTGGGAGCGCTCATCTGCTGCCTGTCCGCTAGCCTACCTGGAGGCTCTGCCGTCACGTGCTGTGACCACCCGCTTATCCAGAGACTCTCGCCCGCTCACCTGGGAGCGCTCATCTGCCGCCTGTCTGTTGGTCTTCCTGGAGGCTCCGCCGTCACATGCTGTGACCACCCGTTTATCCAGAGACTCTTGCCTGCTCACCTGGGAGCTCAAGTCTACCATCAGCCGCCACAGGTCGTACCAACCCTTCACCCAGAGACTGCCCCAGTCACTTGCCGTGATCTCCTGCCCGTTCTTCCAGAGACTGTCCCGGTCACTTGCCGTGACCATCTGCCCGTTCACCCAGAGACTGCCCCAGTCACTTGCCGTGATCTCCTGCCCGTTCTTCCAGAGACTGTCCCGGTCACCTGCTGTGACTGCCTGCCTGGTCGCCACCCGCTCCCTTACAAGGACCGCCCCCTTGTATAGTAGCTCAGAGGTTCCGCCTGCCAGACCCGTTACACAGAATATGGCTAAGGAATGCCGTAGTCTTGAATCATCGCAATATCAATTGCAGGCTCAGATAATTAGTTTGATGAAAACTTCCTTTAGCCCTCCATTGCAGGCAGTGGCTGTGACATCGGTACCTTCTGACGTACAGTTGGTTCCCCCCACATCTGTAATGGCCGTCCCTAATAAATTTTCGGGAGAAAAAAAACAGTTTAGGGTGTCCAGGGAGGGCTTTAGACTATCTTTTACCCTGAAACCTTGGTCTTCAGGGGATGAATTCCAGCGGGTGGGGATAATCATGTCCCTACTGCGAGGGGGTCCTCAGATCTTGCATTTTCTATGTCTCCACAAGCCCTAGAAAGGTCTTCTGTTGACTCCTTTTTTGACGCCTTAGGTTTGATCTATGACGAACTCGACAGGATCCAGGTCACCGAGGCAAAGATAATGAACCTGGCACAGGGGAGCCGCACTGCTGAGGTGAGGACTACTGCAATGAGTTCCAGCAGTGGTCCATTGAAGTTCAATGATGCAGCTCTCAGGTGCCAGTTCCACAGAGATCGTTCTGAGACTCTTAAGGAACCTTTGGTTCTTCAGGACTTCCCTTGTTCTTTGGCGAAAGCTTAGACTGAGGCCATATGGATGTACCGCAGAATCCGTGAGACACGTGGTGCTTGTTATACTTCCCCGGAGCAGGTCCATTTACCTGAGGTAAAGCCATTGGAGGTTAGAGTTGCCAGTTTTAGTTTTGTGGAGAAAAGACATAGACAAGATCTTGGACTATACTTTGATCTCACAGGACTTTTTCTCAAGAATTGCCCAACTCATCCTCAGGCAAGCAAACCATTGGGAGCAAGTCTAAGTCTGGGTGATTGACAAATAGGTCACCCAGACTCCCAGATACTAGTGTTGAGCGAGCATGCTCGACACTGCTCGTTACTCGCCCGAGCATCACGCTACTCGGGATGTTTGGCGAGCAAAGAGCATTTACGGGTTACGCGGGCAGCAGCTCGGGTCTCCGCCCTGCATGTTTTGCGCTCTTTACAGAGCCAATGAACATGCAGGGATTGCCAGCCAGTCACTGTAATGCCGCAGCCATGTTGATTGTGGGCATTATAGTGATTGGCTAGCCGCACAGCGTCACCTCGAGTATTTAAAACCAGGCACCGCCATCTTGGACACAGTCACTCCGGATCAGCCAGTGTAGGGTCAGTGCTGCTGAGTTAGGGAGAGATATATAGTGCGAAATAGGTAGTGTAGGGTCTCTAAAGCCTGCCAAATCAAACAAACAGTCCTTCTCAGGACTGATATCCATTCCAGATACCAGGCAGGCAGGCTGCATTACAGTACTGTGAGCTCCTGTTGGTCAAATTGCTAGACTTATCACCCCGGTCTCAGGGACCAGGAAAAAATTTTTTTTTTTCATCTAAATCCTGTATTTTTTTCCTCAGTCAGACTGTACAAATATGCGTCTTATTAACCTTTTGGTATTTCCTCCCCCCCAAAAAAAAATTGAGTGTGTCTGTGACTGTTCAGACACCAATATATCTGTTTAAAGAGTCTGGTGTACGACACATAACTATAACTGTGGTTTTGCAGCTCCACGGGTCAAATCTCTGTATTATCCTGCTTTTTTCATTTTTTGCCGTAAAAAAACAGTAATAGTGTCTCCCTGACTGTTCAGACACCAATGTATCTGTTTAAAAGAGTCTGGTGTAGGCCAGAGAAATAGAACTGTGGTTTTACTGTTCCACGGGTCAAATCTCTGTATTATCCTGTTTTTGGCATTTTTTGCCGTAAAAAAACTGTAATTGTGTCTCCCTGACTGGTCAGACACCAATATATCTGTTTAAAAGAGTCTGGTGTACGTCACATAACTATAACTGTGGGTTTGCAGTTCCACGGGTCAAATCTCTGTATTATCCTGTTTTGGGCATTTTTTGCTGTAAAAAAAAAACTGTAAAAGTGTCTCCCTGACTGGTCAGACACCAATATATCTGTTTAAAAGAGTCTGGTGTAGGTCAGAGAAATAGAACTGTGGTTTTGCAGTTCCACGGGTCAAATCTCTGTATTATCCTGTTTTTGTCATTTTTTGACGTAAAAAAAAAACTGTAACAGTGTCTCCCTGACTGGTCAGACACCAATATATCTGTTTAAAAGAGTCTGGTGTACGCCACATAACTATAACTGTGGTTTTGCAGTTCCACGGGTCAAATCTCTGTATTATCATGTTTTGGGCATTTTTTGCCATAAAAAAAACAGTAATAGTGTCTCCCTGACTGGTCAGACACCAATATATCTGTTTAAAAGAGTCTGGTGTAGGCCAGAAAAATAGAACTGTGGTTTTGCAGTTCCACGGGTCAAATCTCTGTATTATCCTGTTTTTGGCATTTTTTGCCTTAAAAAAACAGTAATAGTGTCTCCCTGACTGTTCAGACACCAATATATCTGTTTAAAAGAGTCTGGTGTAGGCCAGAAAAATCGAACTGTGGTTTTGCAGTTCCACGGGTCAAATCTCTGTATTATCCTGCTTTTGGCATTTTTTGCCGTAAAAAAAACCCAGTAATAGTGTCTCCCTGACTCTTCAGACACCAATATATCTGTTTAAAAGAGTCTGGTGTAGGCCATAAAAATAGAACTGTGGTTTTGCAGTTCCACGGGTCAAATCTCTGTATTATCCTGTTTTTGGCATTTTTTGCCATAAAAAAAACTGTAATAGTGTCTCCCTGACTCTTCAGACACCAATATATCTGTTTAAAAGAATCTGGTGTACGCCACTTAACTATAACTGTGGTTTTGCAGTTCCACAGGTCAAATCTCTGTATTATCCTGTTTTTGGCATCTTTTGCCGTAAAAAAAAAACAGTAATAGTGTCTCCCTGACTGGTCAGACACCAATATATCTGTTTAAAAGAGTCTGGTGTAGGCCAGAAAAAATAGAACTGTGGTTTTGCAGTTCCACGGGTCAAATCTCTGAATTATCCTGTTTTTGGCATTTTTTGCCGTAAAAAATACTGTAATAGTGTCTCCCAAACTGGTCAGACACCAATATATCTGTTTAAAAGAGTCTGGTGAACGCCACATAACTATAACTGTGGTTTTGCAGTTCCATGGGTCAAATCTCTTTATTATCCACTTTTGGGTCTTTTTTACATAAAAAAAAACAGTTTGAGTGTGTTGCTGACTGTTCAGCCCCAAATATATATATTTAAAAAAGTCTGGTATACGCCAGTAAATTAGAACTGTGGTTTTGCAGTTCCACGGTTCAAATCTCTGTATTATCCAGCTTTTGGCCTGTTTTACGTAAAAAAAAACAGTAATAGTGTCTCCCTGTCTGTTCAGTCACAAATATATCTGTTTAAAAGATTTTGGTGTAGGCCAGACAAATAGAACTGTGGTTTTCCTCTTCCACGGTTCTAATCTCCTTTTTATTACCCTTTTTCCATTGATAGTGCAATGGGCAAGGCGCGTGGCAAGGGACGTGGAACTGGACGTTCTGGTGATGGTGCGTGCAGAGGACGGGGCCGTGGCCAAGGTGAAAATGTGCCACAACCAACAGCCACATCTTCTCGCTCCCACTTCTTGACCGAATTACTAGGGAAGCACACTACAACAGGTTATTAGTTGGATAGCAGATAATACTTCCAGTTACCTGGCCACCACCACCTCCGGTCTGTCTTCCACACGGTCAAGTTTTAGTAACCGTGAGTCTCGACCGCATACTCCTCCTCACCCTGATGCTCCTTCCTCCCACCATGCCGAGTGTCGTCAGACAGCAACTGATCCCACACTTGGACACTCTGAAGAGCTGTTCACTGGTCCATTTCCATATTTGTGCCCCTCGCCTGCTCCACTTGAAGTGGTGGAAGAGGAGATCCCATGTAGCGATGCCCAAATATTTGAACAGCCACGGCCACAGGAAGGCGATGCTGGCAATTTGTCACAAGAGGTGGACGATAACGAGACACAATTGCCACGAAGTGAGGAGGAGGATCATGGTGCGCAAGTGGAAGAGGAGGAGGTGGTGGATGATCTAGTAACTGACCCAACGTGGCAGGAGGACACGCAGAGCGAGGCCAGCAGCACACAGGGGGAGGGAAGCAGAGTACCCCAACAGGCAGGAAGAAGCAGTGTAGTGGCCTCACACAGAAGGCAGGCAACCGTTCCCCGTAACACCAACACGAGGGACGTTGCCAGTACAACAGGTAGGTCTTCCAGAGTCTGGAATTTTTTTAAAGACTCTGCTGATAACCCCAAAAAGGCCGTTTGTACCACCTGCCATGCCAGCATCAGCAGGAGTGACAAAACTACCAGCCTGACCACCACCAGCATGATCAGGCACATAGCAGTAAAGCACCCGACTTTGTGGGGCGAACCCCAGGGTCCACGACCAGTGTCAGCGGGTGTCACCACTGCTTCTTCCACTGTTGTGCGTGTAATAGAACCCCCTGTTGTGCGTGCAAGGCAATCCCCTGTCCATACTGCATGCAAAGATGCAACCTTCTCTCAGTCTTCACTTGTTATGGCAGTTTCTCAAGAAACAGCATCAACGTCCACGTCCCACCGCAGCGTTCAATTGTCCATATCCCAGAGCTTTGAATGAAAGCGCAAATTCTCAGCCAACGTCCCACAGGCCACAGTCCTAAATTCGCACATTTCACGACTGCTTACATTGGAAATGCTGCCTTTTAGGCTGGTGGAGACGGAATCCTTCCGCAACCTTATGGCAGTGGCCGTCCCTCGGTACTCGGTCCCCAGCCGACACTATTTTGCCTGGTGTGCCATCCCCGCACTACACAAGCACGTGTCCCAAAACATCTGCCGTGCCCTCAAGAACGCAGTTACTGGGAAATTCCACCTGACAACGGACACGTGGACAAGTGCTTGTGGCCAGGGATGGTACATCTCCCTGACGGCACACTGGGTAAACATAGTGGAAGCCGGGACCCAGTCGGACCTTGGGACGGAACACATCCTCCCCACACTGAGGATTGCGGGCCCTATGTCAGTCAGAGTTGCCCCCACAGTGTACAGCTCCTGCGCATCATCCTCCTCCTCATGTTCAGCCTCCATCTCAGATATCACCACATCAGTTACAAGCTGGAAGCACTGCAGGACTGCCTCAGCCAAGCGGCAACAGGCTGTGCTGAAACTCATAAGCTTAGGTGATAAACCTCACACTGCTTGTGAGTTGTGGACAGCTGTGAAAGAGCAGGCAGATATGTGGCTGAGACCGCTGAACCTACATCCAGGCATAGTTGTGTGTGACAATGGCCGTAACCTGGTGGCGGCTCTGAGGCGAGGCGAGATCACACATGTACCATGCCTGGCTCATGTGCTTAACCTCGTGGTTCAGCGGTTTCTTAAATTGTACCCCGAGTTGCCAGATCTGCTCGTCAAAGTACGCCGCCTGTCAGCTCATTTTCGCAAGTCGGCTACAGCTTCCGCCACCCTTGCTGTGTTGCAGCAGCGTTTGCAGCTTCCGGCACACCGACTGGTGTGTGATGTCCCCACACGTTGGAACTCTACCCTCCACATGTTGCAAAGGATTTGTGAGCAGAAGAGAGCAGTTGTGGAGTACCAGCTGCAACAAGGCCGTCCATATTCAGGTCAGACTTCACACATAAGACCTCAGGAGTGGACCTGGATGTCTGACATATGTACCATCCTGACAAACTTTGAGGAGTCCACCAAGATGGTGAGTGGCGATGACGCCATCATTAGCGTCAGCATCCCACTTGTCTGTCTTTTGCAACTCTCTCTGCAGAGAATTAAAGAGGAGGCATTGCAGCCAGAGTATGATGAGATGGATCAAGAACCCGTAGCGGTCGATTACACACAGCCCAGCCTTATCTCATCCCAACGTGCATTGGGGGACAAAGAGGGAGAGGAGGAGGAGGAGGAAGAACAGGAGCTGGTATCATGCGCTGTAGACGGTAGTACCTGTACAACTGTCATACAGTCGGTTCAGCGTGGGTGGCCTGAGGACAGGGGGGAGGAGGAGGAGGAGGAGAGCACGGTCAGTCGTCATCTTGCTGAGGACACGGAAGTCTTGCCCGTTACCAGTCTGGCACGCATGGCTGACTTTATGTTACGCTGCGTTACCCGTGACCCTCGCGTTAAAATGTTGGGTGACAGTCATTACTGGTTGGTGACGCTTTTAGACCCCCGCTACAAGGACAAATTTCACTCTCTTATTCCTGAGGTGGAGAGGTCTACAAAAATGGGGCAGTACCAGAAGGCCCTTGCAGCAGAACTGTTAAAAACAACTCCCATCTGAACACGCTAGCGGCAGAGGTCACAGTTCGTTGACCAACCAAGGCATACAGGCGAGAGAGACACAACTCCAATCCAGCAGAGGCAGGGGAACACTGTCAACATTCTGGGAAAGTTTTCTGAGACCCGCCCAGGTTACAGGCCCTGAGGCGCGGGGTACTCTCACAAGGAGTGGAAAGTTTCACAAGATGGTGAGGGAGTACCTTGCCGACCGTACCAGCGTCCTCCGTGATTCCTCTGTGCCTTTTTATTATTGGGTATCCAAGCTGGACACTTGGAATGAACTTGCTCTGTACGCTTTGGAGGTCCTGGCCTGCCCTGCCGCTAGCGTGTTATCGGAGCGTGTTTTTAGTGCCGCTGGGGGAATTATAGCTGATAAGCGCACTCGCCTTTCAACTGACAATGCTGACAAGCTGACCCTTATCAAAATGAACAAGGGCTGGATTGGGCCAGACTTCTCATCACCACCAAATGACAGCAGAGTAACATAAAGTCAAATCCACTGTGTTATTTCGGGAGGTGTATTCCCATGCACCGCTTCACACCCACACATGGGTATACGCTTCCTCATTTCGGCTGTATTTTGCTTTTCTCCTTATCCTCAGCCTCCACCACCACTATACCACCAGGGTGACCGTGGTCCGTGTTGCCAGCATTGCAAGTTCCTCCGTCCTAATTTTTGGCAGCTTTTGCTTGGAAGGCATAGGCAAAGACTATGGGAAACCCACTCCCCAATTAGTTGGAATAATGTTTTTAATATGCTGCACTGCATGGCTCTTGTAAGGGGCATGAAAACCGTCTTGTTAAGCTACCGCGACCTTCACCACTTTTCCCAGGGGCATTAAAACTGTTTTGTTAAGCTACTGTGACCACCACCACTTTTTCAAGGGGCATTGATATTGTCTTTTTATTCCACTGCGACCTCCACGTCTCTTCCAAGGAGCATTAAAACCGTCTTGTTAAGCTACTGTGACCTCCACTACTTTTCCCAGGGGCATTAAAACCGTCTTGTTAAGCTACTGCGACCTCCACCACTTTTTCAAGGGGCATTGCTATTGTCTTTTTATTCCACTGCGACCTCCACGTCTCTTCCAAGGGGCATTAAAACCGTCTTGTTAAGCTACTGCGACTTCCACCTCTTTTCCCAGGGGCATTAAAACTGTCTTGTTAAGCTACTGCGACCTCCTCCACTTTTCCCAGGGGCATTAAAACTGTCTTGTTAAGCTACTGCGACCTCCACCACTTTTTCAAGGGGCATTGATATTGTCTTTTTATTCCACTGCGACCTCCACTTCTCTTCCTAGGGGCATTAAAACTGTCTTCTTAAGCTACTGCGACCTCCACCACTTTTCCCAGGGGCATTAAAACCGTCTTGTTAAGCTACTGTGACCTCCACCACTTCTCCAAGGGGCATTAAAATTGTCTTAAGATACTGCGACCTCCACCACTCTTCCAAGGGGCATTGATATTGTTTTTTTATTCCATTGCGACCTCCACCACTCTTCCAAGGGGCATTGATATTGTCTTTTTATTACACTGTGACCTTCACGTCTCTTCCAAGGGGCATTTAAACCTTCTTTTTAAGCTACTGTGACCTCCATCACTCTTCCAAGGGGCATTAAAACCGTCTTAATAAGCTACTGCGACCTCCATCGCTCTTCCAAGGGGCATTAAAACTGTCTTGTTAAGCTACTGCGACCTCCACCACTTTTCCCAGGGGCATTGATATTGTCTTTTTATTCCACTGCAACCTCCACGTCTATTCCAAGGGGCATTAAAACCGTCTTGTTAAGCTACTGCAACCTCCACGTCTCTTCCAAGGGGCATTAAAACCGTCTTGTTAAGCTACTGTGACCTCCACCACTTTTCCCAGGGGCATTAAAACCGTCTTCTTAAGCTACTGCGACCTCCACCACTTTTCCCAGGGGCATTGATATTGTCTTTTTAATCCACTGCGACCTCCACCATTCTTCCAAGGGGCATTAAAACCGTCTTGTTAAGCTACTGCGACCTCCACGTCTCTTCCAAGGGGCATTAAAACCATCTTCTTAAGCTGCTGCGACCTCCACCACTTTTCCCTGGGGCATTAAAACCGTCTTGTTAAGCTACTGTGACCTCCACCACTCTTCCAAGGGGCACTGATATTGTCATTTTATTCCACTGTGACCTTCACCATTCTTCCAAGGGGCATTAAAACTGTCTTGTTAAGCTACTGCGACCTCCACCACTTTTCCCAGGGGCATTAAAACCGTCTTGTTAAGCTACTGCGACCTGCACCAATTTTCCCAGGGGCATTGATATTGTCTTTTTATTCCACTGCGACCTCCAACATTCTTCCAAGAGGCATTAAAACCGTATTGTTAAGCTACTGCGACCTCCACGTCTCTTCAAAGGGGCATTAAAACTGTCTTCTTAAGCTACTGCGACCTCCACCACTTTTCCCAGGGGCATTAAAACCATCTTGTTAAGCTACTGCGACCTCCACCACTTTTTCAAGGGGCATTGACATTGTCTTTTTATTCCACTGCGACCTCCACGTCTCTTGCAAGGGGTATTAAAACCGTCTTGTTAAGCTACTGTGACCTCCACCACTTCTCCAAGGGGCATTAAAATCGTCTTGTTAAGATACTGCGACCTCCACCACTCTTCCAAGGGGCATTGATATTGTTTTTTTATTCCACTGCGACCTCCACCACTCTTCCAAGGGGCATTGATATTGTCTTTTTATTACACTGTGACCTCCACGTCTCTTCCAAGGGGCATTTAAACCTTCTTTTTAAGCTACTGTGACCTCCATCACTCTTCCAAGGGGCATTTAAACCGTCTTAATAAGTTACTGCGACCTCCACCGCTTTTCCCAGGGGCATTGATATTGTCTTTTTATTCCACTGCAACCTCCACGTCTATTCCAAGGGGCATTAAAACCGTCTTGTTAAGCTACTGCAACCTCCACGTCTCTTCCAAGGGGCATTAAAACCGTCTTGTTAAGCTACTGCCACCTCCACCACTTTTCCCAGGGGCATTAAAACCGTCTTCTTAAGCTACTGCGACCTCCACCACTTTTCCCAGGGGCATTGATATTGTCTTTTTAATCCACTGCGACCTCCACCATTCTTCCAAGGGGCATTAAAACCGTCTTGTTAAGCTACTGCGACCTCCACCACTTTTCCCAGGGGCATTGATGTTGTCTTTTTATTACACTGTGACCTCCACGTCTCTTCCAAGGGGCATTTAAACCTTCTTTTTAAGCTACTGTGACCTCCATCACTCTTCCAAGGGGCATTAAAACCGTGTTAATAAGCTACTGCGACCTCCATCGCTCTTCCAAGGGGCATTAAAACTGTCTTGTTAAGCTACTGCGACCTCCACCACTTTTCCCAGGGGCATTGATATTGTCTTTTTATTCCACTGCAACCTCCACGTCTATTCCAAGGGGCATTAAAACCGTCTTGTTAAGCTACTGCAACCTCCACGTCTCTTCCAAGGGGCATTAAAACCGTCTTGTTAAGCTACTGCGACCTCCACCACTTTTCCCAGGGGCATTAAAACCATCTTCTTAAGCTACTGCAACCTCCACCACTTTTCCCAGGGGCATTGATATTGTCTTTTTAATCCACTGCGACCTCCACCATTCTTCCAAGGGGCATTAAAACCGTCTTGTTAAGCTACTGCGACCTCCACGTCTCTTCCAAGGGGCATTAAAACCATCTTGTTAAGCTGCTGCGACCTCCACCACTTTTCCCTGGGGCATTAAAACCGTCTTGTTAAGCTACTGTGACCTCCACCCCTCTTCCAAGGGGCATTGATATTGTCATTTTATTCCACTGCGACCTCCACCATTCTTTCAAGGGGCATTAAAACTGTCTTGTTAAGCTACTGCGACCTCCACCACTTTTCCCAGGGGCATTGATATTGTCTTTTTATTCCAGTGCGACCTCCACGTCTCTTCCAAGGGGCATTAAAACCGTCATTTTAAGCTACTGAGACCTCCACCACTTTTCCCAGGGCATTAAAACCGTCTTGTTAAGCTACTGCGACCTCCACCAATTTTCCCAGGGGCATTGATATTGTCTTTTTATTCCACTGCGACCTCCACCATTCTTCCAAGGGGCATTAAAACCGTCTTGTTAAGCTACTGCAACCTCCACGTCTCTTCCAAGGGGCATTAAAACCGTCTTGTTAAGTTACTGCGACCTCCACCACTTTCCCCAGGGGCATTAAAACCGACTTGTCAAGCTACTGCGACCTCCACCATTCTTCCAAGGGGCATTAAAACTGTCTTGTTAAGCTACTGCGACCTCCACCACTTTTCCAAGGGGCATTGATATTGTCTTTTTATTCCACTGCGACCTCCACCATTCTTCCAACGGGCATTGCATTTCCTCCTAATTTTAGTCAGCTTTTGCTTTTCAATGTATATAGGCGAACACTAAGGGAGACTCTCTCCCCAATAATGGGTAGAAGGTTTTTAGTATGCTGTAATCCACGTCTGTTTCAAGGGGCATTGCAGTCCCTAATAGTTTTTGGAAAGCCTTCCATTCACTGCTTAGGCCAACAGTGCACAGGAGACCCAGTTGCTATAAATGGAAAAAACGGTTTAGTTAAGACCCTCTGACCTCCATGTCACTTCCAAGGGGCATTGGAGTGCCTCGAAATTTTTGGTAGGCATTGCACTCACTGCATGCCCTATAACTGTGTAGCCGAACCGCTCCTTTTGGAACAGAAACATATCCTACAAGACATGTGTGGTTGACTGGCCTGATATTGATGTGAATGGTCCCTGTTCCTCCTGCTCTTTCTCCTTTGCCACCACCTCATCCATCATTCATCACCTGAAGCTTTGTTTTAACGGGAGTCATAGAACTGGGACAGTAGCAGGCAAACATCCAGCAATCCTCGGAGGAGGTAGGATATGCGCCAAAACGCTGACCACCTCAGGCCTAGCTGCTACTACATACATGCGCTTGCATTCCAAGAAAACAAAGCAGACGCTAACTTCTATCACATCATCATGCTCCTCACCTTGGCACTCTCAACTCCCCTGATGGAGAAGCCAGGACCCACCGGAGGAGTCTGGTTTTCTGGTGGGCTCATCCAATGCTGCCCTAAAGCAGGCCAGGCTAAGAAAAGTGGGGGGGGAGTTTGAAGGAGAAATAGGGGCGACTGGGGATCGTTTATGGACACCCAGCCACCCCTAGGCGGCTGGGGACCGTGTGTGGGCATCCGGCCGCGGGGTGGCAGGGGACCGAGTATGGACACCCGGCCGCCCCCTGGCGGCTGGGGACCAAGCGTGGACACCCAGCCACCAGGCGGCTGGGGACTGAGTTTGGATACCTCGCTGCCGAAGCAGCCATGAAGTAGTGGCCAGCTTCGGCCTCCTCCAAACTAAAAGGCCCCATTTCAAGTGCAAGCTAGCAGTATGGTATTGCAGCCTGGGGGTGGGTGGGTGTTTGGTTGCACACTTACGCTTGCATTCCAAGAAAACAAAGCAGATGCTAACTTCTATCATCATCATCATGCTCGTCACCTTGGCACTCTCAACTCCCCTGATGGAGAAGCCAGGGCCCACCGGAGGAGTCTGGTTCTCTGATGGGCTCGTCCAATGCTGCCCTAAAGCAGGCCAGGCTAAGAAAAGTGTGGGGGAAGTTTCAAGGAGAAATAGGGGCGACTGGGGACCGTTTATGGACACCCGGCCGCCCCCAGGCGGCTGGGGACCGTGCGTGGACACCCGGCCGCGGGGCGGCTGGGGACCGAATATGGACACCCAGCCGCCCTCTGGTGGCTGGGGACCGAGCGTGGACACCCGGCCGCCGGGCGGCTGGGGACTGAGTATGGATACCTCGCTGCCGCCAGCTTCGGCCTCCTCCAAACTAAAAGGCCCCATTTCAAGTGCAAGCAAGCTAGCAGTATGGTATTGCAGCTGGGGGTGGGTGGGTGGCAGGCTGCATACTTGCGCATGCATTTCAAGGAATGGGGGAGGTACAATTGAACACTGCCCTGGGACAAGGACTTGCACGGGGATAGTTGCAAGTCTGCATCTTCTGATGCGGAAAAGATCACTTCTGATGGCCACACTTTTAGGCAGTGACATGGGTGTCAGAGATGCTTCCAGAGGTCTTCCCCATGCTGTTCCCATGTCTTTTCAGCACTATATGCGTGTGTCACACAGCACATGGCCAGATAAGGTTGTAAAATGTTAAAATGACATTTCCCGGTGAATGCATTTGTCACGGTTGAATGCAATACAAAAGTGCAAAAACGCATAAAAAATGCTACTTGTGAACATAGCCCAAGGTGTGGAGGAGTATTTTTGTTTTTGGTTATTTATTTTACCTTATACACAAGTCTTTACCCTGGAAAGGATGTTCCTTAACATATTTCACAGGAAAACCGTTTCAGTTTCGTTTTTGAACGTTTTATTGTGAGCCCGTTAAAGTGGCTTAATACCTCTGACCACGTTGTTGACAGCAGTGACCTAGGGGTCAGAAATGCTTCCTGTGGCGACGCCCATGCTGTCCCCATGTCTTTTGAGCACTGTCACTATTGTTTTGGGCACTTTTTAGGCTTTCTACAGACTGCCGGGGGTGCCACCGCAAAAATGCTCGGGTCTCCCATAGACTAACATTGGGCTCGTTGCTCGGGTCGAGCACCCGAGTATCACGGTGAGCTCGGCCCAAGCTTCGAGCACCCGAGCATTTTAGTGCTTGCTCAACACTACCAGATACCTCCTTTTTCCTTTGATAAAGTACTGATGAATATGATGTTATCCATCAAGAGCCAGGTGTTATCAGCATTGGTGTTTATTGACTGTGGGTCTGCTGCTAACTTTATTGATTTGGTACTGGTTCTAAAGTTAGGTTTTTAGTCAGTTAGTTTGGAAAGACCCATTCAAATTTTAGCCATTGACAAGACACCGTTAGTCCGGAATTTGGTCAAGATGGTAATGGTGGATTTCACGCTCCAAGTGGAAGCACTTCACTTTGAATCCATCTCCTGTTTTGGATAATTTACCTGCTGGGTTAATACTGGGGCTTCCATGGCTGTTTTTTCACAACCCTGTTATTGATTGGTGTCAGAAAGAAATTGTTAAATGGAGTCCCAATTGTTACAAGATATGTTTAAAGTCGGTACAAATATGCTCCGCTAGTCTGAAGTCGGAGATGTGTTCTCGGAAAAAGTGGCGGAGATACTACCTCCCCATCATCCTTATGATTGTGCTATATTAATCTTGTCCCTGATGCCAGATTACCTAACGCTTGCCTTTACAATTTGTCTGGGTTGAATGGACCGCCAAGAAAAACTATGTTAACGAAAGTTTACGGAAGGGTCATATCCGTCCTCCTTCTTCCCCTGTAGCTGACAGATTTTTGTTTGTAACAAAGAAAGATTGTGGTGTCCATCCTTGCCTCGATTTCCTACTTTAACTCATCCCAGATCTATATAATCAGCTTATGGGGACCAACTTGTTCTTAGATGGGCTTACAATTTAATACGCATCCGGAAGGTTGATAAGTGGAAAATGGCGTTTTTAATGTCTGAGGGTTTATTTCAAAATCTTGTCATGCCATTTGGGTTATCCAATGCACCTGCTGTTTTTCAAAATTTTATGAATTATATTTTCTCTGATTGCATTGGAAAATTTGTTGTGATTTACCTGGATGACATTCAAATTTTCCTGCCCGATTTGGACTCTCTCCAGGAACATGTCTGTGTAGTATTACAAAGGTTGAGGGAGAACTCTTTGTTTGCCAAATTAGAGAAATGTGTTTTTTTGTGTTCAGGAAATTTCGTTTTTTGGGTTTATCTTGTTAGCAGAAGGGTTTAAGATGTACCCTGGGAAGGTACAGTCCATAATTGATTGGGTTCAACCTTGTGACCTTAAAGCATTGCAATGTTTTCTTGGATTCGCCAAGTATTCTAAAAAATTAATCAAGGGTTTTTCTCAGATTGCTAAACCTCTTACTGACCTTACAAATAAGAGGACGGATCTCAAGGTTTGGTCGCCGGATATTATTAGGGATTTTGAAAGATTAAAAGAGTGTTTCATGTCTGCTCCTCTTATCATTCAGCCCAATCTACAAAAAACTTTCATTGTGGAGGTGGATTCTTTGGAGGTCGGGGTAGGGGCCGTTTTATCGCAGGGGTCCAAAACTTTGACTAACATGCGTCCGTGTGCATTTTTTTCTAAAAAATTGTCTGCTGAAAAAAATTATGATGTTGGGAATCGTGAGTTATTTGCTGTTAAATTGGCCTTTGAGGATTGGAGGAATTTTTTGGAGGAGTGGTTCATTAAAGAGGTTGTCCACTATTATTTTGAATGTCCCAATTAGAGATGAGCGTTGTTCTACTCGAACTGTTCGCCAATCTCAAATTCGAGCTGTTTTGGGCGGTGTTCGAGCCGGTCGGCGAACACGAACAATTTGAGAAAAATTCGGCTGTTCGAGGTTATGTTCGATAACTGTTCGTGCACCAAAATCATAACTGGATTTTTTCTCAGTAATGATGAAAATTAATGTTAATACGCAGTTTGAGTGTACAGCGGGGCGGGGGGAGGGGCAGGGGATGGATCTCTGCAGGAACAATGAAGATCTCCATTTTTTTTTCTCTTTCCCGCATTTGCAGTGGGGAGGTGCAATCTGTCAGCCTATCAGCAGCGCACACACGGAGCGAAGTGCTTTTTTTCACACAAGCAAGGGCATGTGTGATTGGCAGTGTATGTCACATGTCCTTGCCCTATAAGACCAAGCCATTTTCCCCGTCGCCACCATTTTCTCACTGCTGCAGCTGCGTGTTAGACGGCACCGCTGTTGCTGTGTGCGCTATACCTTGTTAATTTCAAGCCAATTTTCGCACAAATATACAGATAGCTTGGGAGTAGGGAATAGTTGTGATTGCAGTCCTTTTAAGGACTAGGTTACAGCATTTCCTACGACTTTTATCAGGCAGGTCTGTGCTCTTAAATAGATAGATTGTGGGAGTAAAGACTAATTGTAATTGGAGTCCTTTTCAGGACTAGGTTACATCAGTTCCTATCAGTTTTTGCCAGGCAGGTCTGTGCCAGTGCTGTGCAAGTTTTTTTCACAGCATTTGGCTGAATCTAGCAAAGCTAATCCTTTTTGGCCTATTGCAGAGTGTGTTAGTCAGTGGAGTAGCCTATCTGTGTTGCAAGATATACCACCTGTGTATAGAATACCAATTTTTTTACTGCACCTAGTGAAGTAAAATCTTTTGGGCATAGCATCATTCTATTAGTCCATCTATACTGACCTCCATCAGGTTGCAAACTGAATATAATTTTTTTCTGCATCTAGCTCTGAAAAAATATTTGGGCTTCTAGCAGCGTGTGGGACTTGTTCTATTAGTCCATCTATACTGACCTCCATCAGGTTGCAAATTAAAAATATTTTTTTTCTGCATCTAGCTCTGAAAAAATATGTGGGCTTCTAGCAGTGTGTGGGACTTGGTCTATTAGTCCATCTATACTGACCTCCATCAGGTTGCAAATTGAATATAATTTTTTTCTGCATCTAGCTCTGAAAAAATATTTGGGCTTCTAGCGGTGTGTGGGACTTGGTCTATTAGTCCATCTATACTGACCTCCATCAGGTTGCAAATTAAAAATAATTTTTTTCTGCATCTAGCTCTGAAAAAATATTTGGGCTTCTAGCAGTGTGTGGGACTTGGTCTATTAGTCCATCTATACTGACCTCCATCAGGTTGCAAATTAAAAATAATTTTTTTCTTCATTTAGCTCTGAAAAAATATTTGGGCTTCTAGCAGTGTGTGGGACTTGTTCTATTAGTCCTTCTATACTGACCTCCAGCAGGTTGCAAATTGAATATATTTTTTTTCTGCATCTAGCTCTGAAAAAATATTTGGGCTTCTAGCGGTGTGTGGGACTTGGTCTATTAGTCCATCTATACTGACCTCCATCAGGTTGCAAATTAAAAATAATTTTTTTCTGCATCTAGCTCTGAAAAAATATTTGGGCTTCTAGCGGTGTGTGGGACTTGGTCTATTAGTCCATCTATACTGACCTCCATCAGGTTGCAAATTAAAAATAATTTTTTTCTGCATCTAGCTCTGAAAAAATATTTGGGCTTCTAGCAGTGTGTGGGACTTGGTCTATTAGTCCATCTATACTGACCTCCATCAGGTTGCAAATTAAAAATAATTTTTTTCTTCATTTAGCTCTGAAAAAATATTTGGGCTTCTAGCAGTGTGTGGGACTTGTTCTATTAGTCCTTCTATACTGACCTCCAGCAGGTTGCAAATTGAATATAATTTTTTTCTTCATCTAGCTCTGAAAAAATATTTGGGCTTCTAGCGGTGTGTGGGACTTGGTCTATTAGTCCATCTATACTGACCTCCATCAGGTTGCAAATTAAAAATAATTTTTTTCTGCATCTAGCTCTGAAAAAATATTTGGGCTTCTAGCAGTGTGTGGGACTTGGTCTATTAGTCCATCTATACTGACCTCCATCAGGTTGCAAATTGAATAAAAAAAATTTCTGCATCTAGCTCTGAAAAAATATTTGGGCTTCTAGCGGTGTGTGGGACTTGGTCTATTAGTCCATCTATACTGACCTCCATCAGGTTGCAAATTAAAAATAATTTTTTTCTGCATCTAACCCAGCCAATAGTTTTGGCCTAATACCACAGTTTGGCCACTCAGCTCTGCTCGGTTACCATCCATTGTTTTTTTGTGCAAACAACTCCAGAGTTGTGAATTAGTTAACCACCAAAATGAGTGGAAAAAGGCCTGCTGCTGGTGGAAAGGGGAATAGGCGTGTTGGGAAGGGGAAAAAAGGTTGTGTCCGTGGGGTAGGTGCAGAAGAAAGACCATCTTCCAGCCAAACTAAAATGTCTACTTCTTTTAGCGGACAATGTGATAAGATCCCTTTCTTACGGCCACGCCAATCGCTACAAATTCCAGATGAGGCACAAAAACAGCAGGTGCTTCAACGGATATCAAGTGCTTCTTTAAGTGGGCTCTCCTCCACATCAACTTCAACATCACAAATACTCCAGTCCTCAAAGGTGTCACCCAAATCGCACTTGCTTCCTCACAGCTCCCAAATCTCCAGCTGCCCGTCTGAGTATGAGGTAGAACAGATGGTTGAGTCTGCAGAGCTGTTTACTCATACTATAGCCTGGGAATCAGAGGTCGACTCCAGCGCTTCTGTGAATCCAGACGAGGAAATGATCTGCACTGATGCCCAGAATCTTTATGAGTCGGATCCAGGACCAGACGCAGAAGGTTCTGACCATAATGTAGACCCTCATTCCCAAACTGTAACTCCTGTTGGTGGAGACAATGAGGAAGACGATGATAAGACTCAAATACCTGATTGGAGCGACAACTTTAGTTTTTTGTCAGGGCAGGAACAGGTTGGCTCTGAGGACGACGGGTGTGATAACGCACAGGGTGATGATGATGAGGTCGGAGATCCCACTTACTGTCAACCCACAGTCAGCCAAGAGATGAGGTCAGCAGAGGAGGTGGAGGAAGATGCTAGTGACGACGAGGTCAGGTTGCGCCTTCCTGGACAGAGACGTAGTACTGGAAGCACGTCAACAACTGCATCCTCAAACACAACTCTGCCTCTCACCACAAGTCGTGGTGGCTCTTCAGGTCGCATGGGTGCTAAGCCTTGCATAGCCTGGGCATTTTTTCAGATCGATAAAGATGACCCAACTCGTGTTATCTGTAACATTTGTCAGCAAAAGCTAAGTAGAGGCCAAAAAATACATAGTTTGAGTACTTCATGCATGAACCGGCACATGGACATGAAGCATAAGTTGCAGTGGGAAGCTCAGTGTGCTACAATGCGGTCTAGCCGGCCGGGCCAACCACCGTCTGCCATATCTTGTGCATCCGCGGCCTCTTCATCCTCTGTGACTGGGGGGACAGCAGTCACACCTGTTTTGGGGTGCAGAC
Organism: Phyllobates terribilis; assembly: GCF_046119375.1. Classification (NCBI taxonomy): domain Eukaryota; kingdom Metazoa; phylum Chordata; class Amphibia; order Anura; family Dendrobatidae; genus Phyllobates; species Phyllobates terribilis. Next base: position 43,806,111 of record NW_027362767.1, read on the forward strand.
CTGCCACCTCTTTACCCGCAACAGCCAGCGTGATTGGCAGGTCATCATTTTCTTTGGAGGTGGTAACACCAGCTGGTCTTGAGCGCTGTCCGACATCGATAGCACCACCTTTGGATCAAGGCAACCTAACATGTCCGCCTGCATCTTCCTCACAGACCGGCAGTTTGCCGGGGACACCCTTATCAACCCCGTCTAAGCACAATAGCCAGCCCTCGGTCCCTCAGATGTGGACAAGTAAAAGACCATTTCCTCCTAGCCATGAGAAAGCTAAGAGGTTGAATTTCACCATCTGCAAGCTCTTGGCTACAGAAATGCTGCCTTTCCGCCTGGTGGACACAGAGGATTTTCGAGACCTTATGTCCGTCGCAGTGCCCCAGTACCAGATGCCCAGTCGGCACTACTTCTCAAAGAAAGGTGTGCCTGCGCTCCACCAGCATGTCGCACACAACATCACCGCTTCTTTGAGAAACTCTGTGTGTGACAGGGTGCATTTCACCACAGACACTTGGACGAGTAGGCATGGACAGGGGCGTTACATGTCGCTGACTGGGCACTGGGTAACTATGGTGACAGCAGGACAAGGGGCTGCTGTCCAAGTCTTGCCGTCCCCACGAGTTGTGCGTCAATCCTCTTTATGTCATTTTTCCTCCACTGCTTCTGCCTCCTCAACCTCCTCTCGGTCTTCCACCTGCACCCAAAGCCTGTCTGGTCATGCCACAAGCTTTCTAACTGCGCAGAAGGGATCCTGCACACCTCCTTACTATGCTGGCAGTAGGGCTCAACGTCATCAGGCGGTTTTTACATTGAAATGTCTGGGAAATGTGAGTCACACAGCTGAGGAGTTGTGGTCAGCTCTGGAGAACCAATTTCATGAATGGTTGTCTCCACTGGACCTGAAACCAGGGAAGGCCGTGTGCGACAATGCTGCAAACCTGGGTGCGGCCCTTCGCCGGGGCAATGTCACACACGTGCCTTGTATGGCTCACGTGTTGAACCTGGTTGTCCAGCAATTTTTAGCCCACTATCCCAGACTAGATGGCCTTCTGCAGAGGGCACGGTCGCTGTGTGCTCACTTCCGCCGTTCGCATCCCGCAGCTCAGCGACTTACATCTCTACAGAAGTCGTTGGGCCTGCCACTTCACCGGCTAAAATGCGATGTGCCTACCCGGTGGAATTCAACTCTGCACATGTTGCAGCGACTGTGGCAGCACCGACAAGCCCTGGTGCAATACGTTCTGACGTATAGCCTGGGCCAACGAGATTCAGAGGTGGGGCAAATCACGCTGGAGGAGTGGTCTCAGATCAGGGACCTATGCACCCTTCTGCACAGTTTTGAAATGGCGACGAAGATGTTTAGTGCTGACGATGCCATTATCAGCATGACTATTCCGGTGATTTACATGCTGGAGCACATGTTAAACAGAATTCGGAGTCAGGTGGTGGCACAAGAGGAGGTGGAGGAAGTAGAGGAGGAGGAGTTGTATGCGGAAGGGCTAACATCTGCAAGGTCCAGACGGTCGGCAGCACCAGGGCGGCAGGCATGTGAGGGTGGGGGAGATGATTTTACCAGGGCGCATGGTAGCAGCCAAACTAGTGAGGAAGGTGCAGGAGCCCAGGAAGAAGTGGAGGACGAACTGATGGAAGACTCATCAGATGAGGGAGACCTTGATCACATTTCTGTTGTGCGAGGTTGGGGGGAGAGGACAGAGGAAGGAAGCATGATTGTTACCTCGCCACCAACACAACAGGGACTTGGTGCTCCTGGATGCGCAACACACATGAGTGCCTTCTTGCTGCACTACCTGCAACATGACCCTCGAATTGTGAGAATTAGAAATAATCCTGACTACTGGGTTGCCACACTGTTAGATCCCCGGTACAAAAGTAAATTTGCAGAAATTATTCCTGCCATAGAAAGGGATGCACGCATGCAGGAGTATCAGCAGAGACTGTTGCAGAATCTTACATGTGCTTTTCCACAAAATACCAGTGGTGCACGTAGTGAATCTCACAGTTCCAACTTGCCAACCGTGGTCTGTATGGAATTGTTCAATAAAGGGCCCAAAATTAAGATAACATAGATGGGAGAGGTCTCTATGAATAGGAATTCCTAAGTATTTGATACCCTGTGAGGGCCAGGCAAAGGGAAAGTTGGACTGGATGGAATCCTATATGGATTTAGGGAGGGAGACATCGAGGGCCTCAGACTTCGCTGCATTGATTTTAAAATTTTACCATGTAACAAAGTGATCTATTTCAGCCATAACAGCAGGGATGGATATATGTGATTGAGTGATATATACTAGGACATCATCAGCAAATAGAGAGCACTTGTACTCGGTGCCTCCCACCTCAATCCACCTAATATTGGGGTTATGGCGAATTGATGAGAGCAGGTGCTCCGTCACTAGGATGTATAAGAGAGGGGACAGAGGACATCCCTGCCTTGTCCCATTGGTGATTGTGAAAGGTGATGAAAATGTTCTAACGCACCCCCTGGGCCTTGGGACACCCGGAGCCGGACCCTTTTTGGTGGATGCTGGTGGTTGTAGTCTTCGTGGCGGCGATCCGGTTCCGTGGCTCAGGGCGGTCAAACCAGTGGCGGAACTATTTATGTGGTTTTGATGTTTAAATGTCCGACTACGCCACCCGTGGATTGCGGTCAGAGTGAACCGCCGCTACAGGGCAGACCGCTAAGGCTGGTGTTGTGGGTGCAGCAGAGCGTAGCATAACTCCCCACGGTAGGAGTATAGCCTCAGGGCAGTGTATGCGGAGGATGGGGGTGATGGTGCAGGGCAGCAGCAGTAACGACACGGAGTCAGTGATGCAGTTCAGGGCCTTTACTCACAGTTCTTATTATCCAGACCACGTCTGCAGGTAACGGCTGCCCACGTCGTACTGTGCTCACCAGGTGAGGGGCTCAGACAACTCCCAGATAACTTTGGAGCGCTTCACAGGACCCCCTTTGTGTGTCCTTTGTCTGGCCTTTCTTACCAACACTTCTGTCCGGCTGCCTCGGGCCTCCTCTTGGTAAACTTGGCGCCAGTTTCCCTGACCCTATGTGGTGCCTTCCTAGCGGGTGGAGCAAGGGGCTGCGCCACATAAAATGTCAGAGCCTCCGGTTTCTAGCTGAGGGTCGTTTCCTGCCTCCACTAGTTCGGGGACCGGTCTCCCCCTTTGGCCTGACCCCTCCACGCAGGTGGATTCGGGCGTGCGGTGGCGACTCGCCCATCCGCACCCCTGGGATCCCTTCATTCCTCGTTCCTGGAGCCTTCTCCGCTCCTCTTCCTTCCTTCTCCCTCTTGCAGGCCTGGGCCTCTGTTACTAGGCCCGCCTCCGGAGCAGAGCTCATGCAGAGCCCCTGCTCCCTGCCACTTCTGCTCAGACTTCTCTGCACTGAACTAAGATGGTGCCCACCTTTTATACTCCCTTCTCAATGCACCCAGGAACTGCTTCCTCCCTGCTCCTGCACTGCAGGGTTCCCCTTCCTCAGTGTTCCCTCCCCCCACTCCAGCCAGGGACAGGGACTGTCGTGCCCATCTCAGGGGCATATTGGTCGCCCTGCCCCACGGCAATGTGGTGTAATGCATGCAGGTGTCGGGTCCTGATCCACACTCCATCCTTATCTGAGAGTGAGATATCACACCTCTGGGTGAGGTGCAATACGTCTGTAGCAACCGAGCCCTCGGTGCTACAGTTCCATTTATCTTCAGCCTAGGTGACGTATTGTGATACAGGGCCGTGATTTTGGCTATAAAAGGGTCCCCTAGACCCCTACCCCAAGCTTTTTAAGAGAATCATATATGGCGTGCCAGGAGACTCTATGGAATGCTTTCTCAGCATCCAACGAGAGTATCTACTTACAAATTTTTAACTGCATCTAGCCCAGGAAATACTTTGTGCCTAGTAGCAGTGTCTGCTAGTCAGCGGATTATCCCGGCTGTTAAGCAAGCTACACCACCTGTAGTTTGGACACTTAATTTTTTCAAAGGAAATGCTTCGGGACCACGGGATACTTAGTGAAGAGCATCAGGAGGCACCCCAAGGCATAAGGGCTGGGACTGGCACTAGGATGCCTTGCGGTGGACAGCCGAGCTCGATCCTTATAAAAGCTTTTTAACTGCAGCAGCTTTAGTGGACGCTACTGGAGCTGGAATTACGCGGCTGCTGGCATGAGACTTGCCCTCCAATAGATCCTTGTAAATGGATTTAAAGTGTATTCATTCAAATTAGAGGGACAATTTAAATTAAAAAGCTTAGAGCTGCCTCCACCACAGGGGGGCTCTCTCGACCCACCAGCGGACAGGCACCAGTATTGGGAGAGGGGGGCTGGCCGTCAGGGTTCACCGCGGCTCTGGCACAAACCCGGCGACACGGAGGTGGCACGGGCAGGAGCGGACTGGCCGTCTCGGCTTCTCACTTTTTGGATTTTAGAAGGGCATGACATGCCTATATCTGTGTCTCCCCCTCATTTTACTCCTCCACCTCTTTTCTTTTCGCATGACTATATGTACTTGTCACTTTTCCATGTGTTAGTTGTGTCTTCTGAGCAGTTTGTCAGCTTTTGGACACCTTTGAAGGTGTTTTCTATGTGTTTCTATGTGTTTTTGTTTGCCTGCCATTGGTTTTAACGGTGTTCGAAGGTGTTCGACGAACAGTTCGACGAACAGTTCGGCGAACACACGGGTGTTCGACGAACCGAACCGAACTCGAACACTACGGGGGTGGCTCAACACTAGTCCCAATGTATTTAAACGGTGGATAATAGTTTTTTTGTAAATACCTTCTGCTGTGCGTCTTGCCTGTGAGAGGCGCTATTGCTGACTGCTCACCAGGCATCACCTGTGGCCCCGGTTGCAGCCGACTTTGACATCCACTGATGTCACGTCAAGTTCCGACTGCAGCCGGGCGTGACCCAGTGACGCGTTCTCCCTAATTAATGGTCAGTGGGCAGGGCGCAGCCCAGCATACACTGCACACTTTCCCTCTCCTCTGCATTCATTGGGAAAGCGCCGTCTATGAATAATAATATTACAGATTTTGCATCCGCTTGTGAAGGTTGCGCACACGCTAATGTCTGTCATAACCGGCCAGCCGGGAAATTGACTCCATTGCCAAGTCCAGAAAGACCATAGACTTATCTGTCTGGTGGGAAAACTGTTATTTGGGTGGTGGTTGACTGATTCAGTAAACAGGCTCATTTTGTTCCTTTGCCAGAATTGCCTAATGCAGAGACTCTCTCCAGGTTGTTTATTTTTCACATTGTAAGGTTACATGCGATCCATCTTCATATTGTGTCTGATAGGAGAGTGCAATTTGTCTCTAAATTCTGGAGAGCTTTTTGTTGTGAACTGGGAATTGACTTGTCATTTACCTCTACCTACCACCCTGAAACCAACGGTCAGACTGAAAAGACAAATCAATCTTCAGAACAAATTTTAAGGTGCTTTGTGGTAGCTCAGCAGGAACACTGGTCCTCATTCTTACCTCTCGCTGAGTTTGCCTTTAACAATCGGGTCAATCAGTCCCCTAGAACCTCGCCGTTTTTCTGTAATTATGGTTTCCATCCTCATGTTGGAAAATTTCCTAGGATTAGTTCTGAATGTCCTGGGGTGGACGTTGCCATACAGAGACTGAGAGATGTCTGGAGGGAGGTTCAAAAGAATATTGGGGCCGCTCAGATTTGCCAAAAAACAGAAGGCTGATAGAAAACGTTTGGTCGGTCCCGTCTTTCAGATAGCTGATAGGGTTTGGTTGTCATTAAAAAATATTAATTACCACACTTAGTCAAACCAGTAAAAGCGTAAACCTTTAGAACAATATTAAACAACACTTCATGGGATGCAAAATCTCAGGACTGGAATGCAGAAGTCCTATAGATATGTTAAAATAATTAGATTGTAAATCTATATCATTAAAACAAATTAAATTAAAAATAAGCAAGGATTTTCAAGATCTAGAAAACCAATATCAAACAGAGCTTCATGTAATAATATATGAATCAAAAATGACAAACATATTGCACAGATATAAATAAGAGATAGAAATATATAAATGTCAATACTAATGGAAGAAATAAGGTGCTCAGTGTAGGACTGTGAGTATACTGTAGATATAGTAAAGTGCAAGTGCTGCTATATTAGAACAAGTCCCAACAAATGATTAGTTTTTTCATCATAGGGTTGTATGCAGGTAAGTAGGATGTCCTTATTATACATGCATGGTCAATCAGAGGTGTCAATTCTTTGTACTTACAGCAGTAAGATGAGAAAGTCTGTACGTAACAGGGCTACTACCCCGACGACGCAGTTTAACCTGAGCGTTTTCCTTTGCTCAAGCTATCAAGAGAATTCTACAACCTACCTATACCCGATATAGCAATTTCTTTGGGCGGTTCAACCATAACTCCCAAGCTGCTAGCTCGCTGTCCTGGGGTCATATTTGTCACAGAACTTTCCTTTATTCCCTATATCCAATCACTCACTCGCTCATGTCACCAGCACCTTAAAAATATCTCCAGAATCCGACTTTTTCTCACCTTTGAAAACTGCAAAAACTCTTACTGTAACTTTTATTCATTATTGTCTGGATGACAGCAACGCTCTACTGGTTGGTCTCTTTTTTTTACCAAACTGTCCCTTCTCCAATCCATCCTGAATGCAGCAGTCAATATCATATTCCTATCCAATTGCTACATTGATGCCTCCACCTTGTGCCAGTCATTGCACTGGTGCCCATTCACTTCAGAATACAATACAAACTAATTTCTTTCACCCACATGGCTCTTCACAGTTCTGCTCCATCTACATCTTCTCCCTCATCTATGTCTATTACCCTACCCGTGCCCTCTGTTCTGCAACTGATCTAAGACTAACTTCCTCCATAATACAAATCTCCCACCTCCGTCTCCAAGACTTCTCTCATGCTTAGCCAGTTTTCTGGAATGCACTACCCCGGACGATCTGATTAATACCCAGCCCCCACATTTTTAAGAGTGCTTTAAAACACACCTCTTTGGACAGGCCTATCACCTCACTTCACTAGTCTAACTCTTCCCTGTTCCCTCTTTTCAAATTTTCCTCAGTTTCTGGTCCCTCCTATTCATCTGTCTCCACCTCTATGCACCTAACAGCAGATGGCAGATGGCAACTGTACTTAGACAGATATTGGGACAGTTCATGAAGCTTTATATTATAACCCCTATTTATTATAATGATGGCTGGACCATACATGACAAGTATGTTTTACCTATTGTGTCCCCGCTATTTCCTTAGCTTGTGTGCTGGACACTCACTGCTCCTGTAACTGGTGAACAATGGGTTACTTTGTAATGTCTTTATAGTTTGTACATGTCCCAGCTCAATTGTAAAGTGCTGCGGAATATGTTGGCACTATATAAGTAAATTATTATTATTACAATGGTTTTGGCATGAGTAGTTACCGCTTTGCAACCAAATCTAGTTCCTGGCATTGAGATAAAAATGGTTGAATACTGACAAGCATTACCCTTACAACTAAAGTCAAAAGTATGTTTTATTTTTGTAAACTAGAAATCAGTAGGACTATAAATTACGTCTACCATCTCTATTTTGAATGGAACTACTTTTTACACCTCGTGAAAGAAAAAAGGAGCAGAAGCTCCATTCAGTGACCTTGTTAGGACACTTATTTCATTAGGGGGGGAAATAGCTCAAGTCAAGATGATCATGGATCTAATTGACATGTCTAGTGATGCAATAACGTAAAAAATGTAGAGATGAAAACAACATAACACATTCATTGTTAATCATATGTGACTGCTCACCTTAAAAAGGTCAAAAGTGTCTGCCAAGAATGGAGCAGGAAGGCACAGTCTCTAATTTGCTTTGAACAAAAATGCCTTCATTAAAAAGCTGCTGTTCGTTATGACACTTGTCTGACATATTTACATTTTTTACACTAATCCCTTATCTCCCAGAGGGGCTGATTAACACTCCATAATAAGTCATGTATATAAGTTTATTGTACTGTAACCCAACCGGTTAATCAGATAATTTCCTTTCTATGTAACAAATATGTTCTGTTACTTTTAGAAACAGAAAGAAAGGGTTGGGAGACAGCAAATGGGGACTATACTGTGTAAATTGTATATGTATATATTTACAAATGGGTGTAACCATAGACTCTACAAGAAACATGATTGGAAAAAGCTGGAAAAGTCTGAAATGGAAATTAAAAATAAGAATTCGTTAAGAAAACATGGCATTATATGTAAAACCGATGGAACATGGATACACAATTGATGACTGTCTGCCAAGCGATGGTTCGGCCAGCAGCTACCTCCCCAGATTCCTTGATAAACAGGAGCGGTCGCTCTGCCAAGGGCTCCTGTGTACTCTACAAGAGAGCTGCTGCTATAATCCCTTTGTCAGTAGTTTATCTCACAGAGAACAATAGGATGATTAATCCGACATACTAGATCCTCATCTTACCCGGAGATTTGTCGGAGAAGATTTGGGAGGCCCCCATATACATTTGACAGTATATGCTTGTCTGATAGCTCCTTTGCTTGGAGTCACACAGCAAAGAAGCTGCCAGTGACAATGAAGTAGGAGAAGGCATTGCCAGGCGGAGAATAGAGCTGAAGAGTCAAAGGCGTGGGAAGTGCTTCTACTTGCCCAAAGCACTTCAGCCTCATTTGCATATTGATTTATATTACTGATTTATCAGTAACGGAGGAAGGGACAAGCTAGCTAAATGTATGTATTGGCTTATCTTTGCAAGAGTTATCAGCACAGGTTTTTGGGGTTTTTTTTTTTTTGGGGGGGGGGTGAAATCATGCTGACAGATTATCTTTTAATGACCAAAGGTGAATAGAGACTATATTACCAAACAAACAACAATTAGAGACAAAGTGGAATTAATACAAACCTGAGAGCAGAATTATTTACTACATGGCCATGTGTAGTAAACTACATTTTTTATGCAGAAGTATCCCACAAAAAAATTGTAGTACAATGTATAAGTTTTCAGCATTACAAACAACCTATAAACAGAGGTGTCTGTACAACCACATTTACAAAGATCAGTTAAAGGGGTTGTCCACTACTAGGACAACCCCTTCTCATACCGCACGCTAAGCCCCGATAAAATAAAAAAGCCTATACTCACCTCCTGTGGCGGTGCGGTGTCTGCACTCGCGGTCCCGGAGCTCTCATGTGGTTGTTATGACACGTGAGCCCAATCAGCACTGGCATCACTGTCTCTGCCTTCGTACAAATTGAACAGGAAGAGGAAGTTAGAGATCGGCCGCAACCCGGACTTCCTCTTCATGTTCAATTCGTACCAAGGTGGAAACAGTGACGCCGGCGCTGATTTGGTGCCAGGCTCACGTGTCATAACACTGCACAAGAGTCATGGGGAGAGTGAGTGCCGACACCGCTGGAACAGCGCCGGCATGGGAGGTGAGTATAGGCTTTTTTATTTTATCAGGGCCAAGAGTGGGGTATGAGAAGGGGTTAGTAGTACAACCGCTTAAAGAATGGGACCATGTATCTATGCTATTCACAATATTGATCTAGGGTCAAAAGTATGTTATTGACATTAATATGCTCAGGTCTTGAATTGTTTAAATGACATTCAATAATCTTATTGAAGCGCTTTCAATGAACATTGTCATTGACGATACTTATGGGACCATGTAATACAGGAAAAAAAGGTCTATTGATACAGGACGATATTCTGGGAATAAAAACCATTCCAAGGGTACATGCTGCTAGAAGAATGATCAGGGTATGTTTTTATGGTTTGTGTTGGCCCTTCAGTTCCAACATATAAAGAATTGATAACACATACCATGTTTCCAGATTTGGGGCAACAGTTTGGAGAAAGTCAATGTTGCAGGAGAAATGTAAAAGCAGCAGGTCCCATAAATTGACAATGAGAAAAAAAAACAACTTACTGGCACACACTGCAGTATAAACCAAAAATCTAATTAGATGACTATTATAAAGTTTCATATTTCTTAAATTATACCTTGAGGGTACATTCCCACGTAACAGAGAAGCAGCATTTTTAACATGTTTTCCACAGGTGTTCACACTAGCAGTGTGTTCTGTTTATTTCATTTTTGTTTCTCCTGTTTTTTTATGCATTTTTGGTGAGGCACTTTTTATGCGTCATTTTGGTGCAAGAATGCCGAAAAACACAATTGTAATTTGCATGCTTTTTTCAGGCTCCACATAGAAGTCCATGATGAAAAAAAATTCATGTGTATAGACATGAGTTTTCAGAAAATGACATCCACTTTGCTTGAAATGTTAAACGCAGTGGATCTTCCACGCCAAAAAGAAAAAAAAATGCAGTGGGAACATGATCTGATACTAAACTTCAATAGCAAGGAGAAAACACCTGAGCATCTCATAAAACGTCAGCAGTCTCCAGTTTTGCAGACAATGACATATTGGATAAGGACAAGAACCAATATCTTCAAAATGTAAACAAGAAAAAGCCGAATCAAGCACTTGCCACTCCAATGTCCTCCAAGACAGAATCAGGTTCCTCTCTCCTGATGGGTTAAGAAGGAAACTATGCAGATTTTTATATCTGTGCTTGATTTCTTCTTTATGTGGCCACATTGAATTTAGTGGTTTTTGAAAATATCTCCAGAGGAGGCTGGCTGAAGAAATGTAAATGATGTAGTTGCCATTGAGTTAAAACCAGTAACCTTTAAATAAAGTCATGAAATAAAGACTTTTGAAGGACTCTGTGCCAAATAAAGACCATAAAACATGTTTTTCTATGTGTTTGGCATGTTATCTTGAGAAACTAATATAACTGCCTCAAACCCAGTCATCCTTGTTTCTTGAGAGAGAGGGAAAAAAAAAAGAGTTGACACTTTGGAAAAGGCAAATTTCTGAGGATTAGCAAGTCTAGGCCATGGTCTGTAACTTGAGCGAGGAGTTATGAGCAACAGGAAAATTATAATCATGAGAACACCTGCTGAACATTTCTGGTGGTGTAGATAAGTGTTCACACCAATTCCGCATAAGGCAGGTATGCACGAGGGCAAAGTGGAGAACGCTTCCGGAGACCACCCAGATCAAGGGTAATTAAAAACTTGTTCTTACAGCTCGCTCTGAAAGTCCCACTCTTGTATTCATGAAGGATTGCTCTGCACAGACCTCCCGAAACCAGGTAATGATTTAAAATATCAGTTCTGCCAATGCAATGTGTTATTTTATGGCATGGGAATGTGGACTTTTTGGCCTCTGCAAAAGCAATATTTTATTGGAGAGACCTCCGTGTCATTCTTCCACACACTCTACCATGTTGGTTAGCTGTCAGTTAAAATGTCGTTTTGACACATCTTTGTTTAGACGCATGTAAGCGGAAACCATATTCTGGCACAGGCTTTTTCTATGATTTTATTGGACAGCTTAATATATAATTTTTCTATTTCTGTATGAAATAAAAAAATAAAGTAAAAAAAATAGCACTAAAGGGGAAAAACACAATCCAAATAGCACATGACAGAACTGTTAGCAAGAGTTCTAGCTTCTTTTACTTACAGGGGTATTTCTATCTGGGACATATATAGAATATTGATAGGATATGCTACATAGGTCTGCTTGATTTTTGTCCCTGATCCATTTTGAGCACTGTCAGGAATAGAGAGGCAGCCGTGCTTCCACTTCTCTCTCCATTCATTTCTATGAATAAGAGCTTCCATAGAAATGAATGGAGCGAGCAAGGTGTGCGTGCGTGGCCAACTATCCATTCCTGAGATCTTGGATCTCAAGATAGATGTTGGTCCAACCTTTTGGATTCACATATATTGGACATTTATGGCATTCTCCATTGACAAGTCATAAATATTCCCCAAAAGCATAAAAACTTTATTTACGCAAAGATGTGTTGCGACAATTGTAATGATAGCGCTGAAATGCTACTGAGCAAAGAGGTGTTATTAGAGTTCAATAGATCAAGGGCATCAAGAGTGGTCTTTAATAATCTGCCCAAAACCCGGAAAAAAATCCAGTGCTCATTAAAAAAAAATAATCTAAAATGCATTTGTAAATGTTTGTTTCCAACTGAGGATCACCACAAGGCACCAATAAAATCAATGAAGATTGTTAAAATATAACATATCTACATTTGAATTTCTCCGCACATTTTAAATAAATAAATGTATATATTTATATATCTTTATATAAGATATATAAAATTTCCTAAAAATACATCTGCAATAAACAATGGTTTTATAAAATAATACTCCGGTGGGAAGAAGCAGGGTTGTGCTATTATACAAACACAGTAGGCAGAAATAGATTTATACACAGGTCAAAGACATTTCTATTTGCCTTTCTAGAACTCGTGGACCTTAATAGCTTAGAGAGTGTCTGTTACAGACAAAGAGAATACATTTCAATAGAGGGGGCTGCACTTCTACCGTCGTAAATCTGTCTGGTTGGATATTTTATTGCACTTTTATAACTGTATAAGAAATTAATGATGTGACAGCAAAATCTCAACCAGCCCTATTCTGTCAGTCGGTTACATATCTTTATTTATATATGAAATATTACCTGATAAGTAAATTTAGAGACTTGAATCTTATGTTTCTTAGTAGAAAGCACCCGCGATTAAATTGGAAATAATCCCTTAAAAATGAAAGTGTTAAACCTTGCAGCTAATACTATATTTGTATTATCAATGTAAAAACAAGCTTATAATAAACTGAGCTGACAAAAGACCAAGTTCTGGGAAATTAGTTTTCACTTGCTTTGTGGGAGAAAGATGGCAGGCAAAACTGGTGACAGAATATATAGACTATGTACAGATATATAAACTGTGTTCGATACTGCTGGTATAATTATCTCTGCCTCTGTCCTCTGTATTTCAGGAATATAATCTCCGGGTCCGCCTTGGGCACTTTCTATGGTTCAGAAACAAGACATTATCAATGAACTACAAAAAATGAGAACTAATGATCTTAACAATGAAATGGTTTTGCCAAGTTTGGGAACTCAAAGATTTACTTGTTCATGGTTTCCAATGGGCAAATCAGTTCAGATGCTATTTCCACAAAATACACTTTACAGTTACATAATACTTTCCTAGGCTGGGATCAGGAGTTTTTTTGCGGTGGTCTATGGCTCCAAGAGTAAAAACTCCATGTTTAAAATCATGTTGGATATATAAATGGTCACGGCGTTTTGCTTGACTACATAAATCTTCTTATTAGACACTCAGGGGACCCTAATAACATTTTTTATATAAAGGCCTGATCTGGACCATGTAATCACCAGAAACAAATAAGTTACACAAGTTGCCGATTTGGTTTACAGATTATAAGGCTAAAAAAAGTGAGGGAAATACGTGTTCCATTGATTTGCTTTTTAGAAAGTTGTGAAAGCTAAGGTCTGTACAAATGTATGTTGTCAGCCCTTGAGGGAATATTAGCAAGAGATTTACTGGCACATGATTAAGAAATTGTGTTTTTCGATTTTTTTCTTTTAAATAATAATCCTTATATCCTTTTTAAATGCCCAAATGAAGCATCTAAACATATACGTATTTATTAGCTACCTTTTAAATATATATATATCTATGGTTTAAAGAAATGCAAAATTACTTTTACAGTTTCAACCACGTAAATAGGCTTCTCAGACTTCCCTCGCAATTCCATTTTAATGATGAAATGATACTACTAATACTACTTCGAGCAGGCTGCACAAGGTGTTATAATGAAAAAAAGGCATTTTTATTGATGTGGTTTTATGGAGATGACAGGAAGGTCTGCAATAGCTAGCTCCACACCCGATCCCATTGGAGACATCACAACGTGGCGGAAATGAAGACATCTTCAATGCACGGCGAGAGAGCATTGAGTAATGATGTGCAACAGTCTGAAAATATTTCAACACTTTAATGTGATTTTCCAAACCAACAATTTATATTGTTACGAATAAATAAAGTATGTATTTGTTAACATAGAATTATTTGCTGTTCTTTTATTTTTACTTGTCTTTTACCTACAAAAAAAATATTTTATTCTAGAAAATGTTGCAACTTATTAAAAAAATCTATAGTGGGTGTTAGGGTATGTTCACAGACTGTGGATTTAGATTTTTATGGAGAAAATCCAAATAAAAAAAGTTTTGGCATACTGTAGCATTTTTTCAAGCAGAGACACCTCCACATGAGGAAAAAAAGAAACGTAGAAATAAACATCTCCATGTACACCATAGGCGTGTCTCCCATTGAAATGAATAGGAAGATTATTGTGGCAATTGTGGTCTTCCAAAAATATTTAAACATTGCTATTGCTTCATCGCTTTACTAACCCTAGGGAAGGCAAAGTATTTAAGTGTCATCCACTCGGAAGTCATTCAATTAAAGAGATATTTTCTCAGTTAAAAATTATTTGTAGGCTTTGCATTGTGGATATTGCACATTATTGTATATGTTGTAGTTTAACAATTGTATTGTAGTTTAACAAAATAAAGGAGATTTTGAGAATGAAGGATCTAATCAGGTTACTTAAAGGCACTCACAATAAGTTCCTCAAATCACTGGAAAGTTTCCATAATTCAGCTGAAATACATTGCTGAATGAGAATAGATTAAAAGTTCCAAGTTGTCACATTTGGCTGTACCCATGTGTCCAACTGGTTTTCATTGTGTTAACATGGTCATAATATATTAGATGGTCAGTTTATCCTGTAGAAATCAGTAGGTTTGAGGCGCATTAGTGATTACAGGGATGTCAAGTATTTTCTCTGATGGCAGATGTAGGGGACACAAAAATCGAAAAGTTAGATTTCAACATGCCCAATCTTTTGGTTCTCCAAAGAGTAAATTCTTCATCAGAGGTGCCTGGCTGCGGCTTACTTCCCTCTCCACATTTTCAGTATGCGAACACAGGAGGGATAGCTGTTAGCCTAATTGAGTTTTTGGCCAGCAGTTATGTAAAATCTTGCTGTCAATATATATAGTGACTTCCCCTGCCCTAATAGAGAGAGTGTATACCCTGTCATTGGGATCATATAAGAAAAAGCACTGATAAGACCTTTATAGTATATTGACAGGTTCATGATGGCCATCATTATGTTTCAAAAGTGACATCTAAACAAGCAGTGCTGCTGTGTAAAACATAAGATAGAGACATAACAGCAACCTAAACTTCCGATGAGTAAAGAGAGCAATGACCAGTGGCGTAACTTGAAGCTTATGGGCCCCAATGCAAAAGCTTCAATGAGGCCTGCAATGATTGCAAGTCTTTAATAGAAATGTTTTTTATATATAGGAAAAATGACCTTTTGGGCCCCCTAGGCTCCAGGGCCCAGGTGTAATTGCAACCCCTTCACCTAATTTGTAGTTACTCCCATGGCAATGAAAAACTCAATTACACTAAAGCACAATTTTCTCAACTTTCATACCCTCCATTACCACCCTACGCCCACATATTGTCAAATCAGCAAGTTCAGTTTCTGTCATATAGCTAAAGATCCAGCAAGCTACAGTACAGTATGCCTTACAAAGAAGAGTTGTCACACATGTGTAGGAAAGACTTAGTGCAACACAAGCGGAAGAGGGCAAGGGAGCCCAGACTCTAGGGAAAGGGGGGGAGTGGAGACTTCCTAGGTTGATCTAGCGTCACCCTGTCTCCCCTAACACTCCTGTATTGGCTCCTCACCAATTGCCACACGCGTGCCTCGCCCTGTCTTTCCCTGGCTTATGGCTAAGGCTAGGGAAGTGAGGAGATGAGCACTAGTCGATCTCCACTAAACACTATAGACGGCAAGGGTGAACAAACAGGGGGAAATTGCTTAGCTTAGCTTTAGACGGCTCCAGACAAATGTGCACACATCCTCAAGCTCCAGAGAGGACGAAGTACTGCTCTTGCTAAAGCCTTCAGTACTGCTCTTGCTAAAGCCTTCAGACGTAGTAATGAATATCGCCGGCACCTCCCTCTGAAACACAGCAGGTATTTATGCACCCAGGCCAGGGTGTTAATTAGCCACAGGGAGGTAGCCGCTGGGTCCTAGAGACAGCCTCTAAGAAGATGTCTGTACTGTAATGCCAAATGCAGAGATCTCCTGCAACCAATTGCAGGGCGACTGTCACTTCTGACACACCCGTGACAGTACCCCCCCCCCCTCTACGAGTGGCCTCCGGGCACTCAGGACAGGGTTTCTCACGATAAGAGATGTGGAATGAGCGAACCAATCTGGGAGCGTTCACTTCTGACGCTGAAACCCACATCCTCTCCACTGGACCATAGCCTTTCCAATGCACCAAGTATTGTAGGGAACAACGTTGGACAGGAGAATCTACAATCCTAGAAATCTTAAACTCCAGATTAACATCAACCATTACTGGGGTGGTGGTACAGGTGAGGGTTCAATAGGTTCCACATACTTTTTGAGTAAGGACCTGTGGAACACGTTGTGGACTTTAAGGACCTGAGGAAGTTCAAGACAAAATGCTGCTGAGTTAATGACGGCGTTTATTTTATAGGGACCAATAAACCTAGGTCCCAGCTTCCAAGAAGGAACTTTCAATCTTATATTCCTGGTAGACAACCACACAAATTCATTCACATTTAGGTCTGGACCTAGCAAGCATTTTCTGTCAGCCATATGTTTATACCTATCTCCCATGATCTTTAAATTACTCAGAACACCCTGCCATAGCAAGGAGAGCGACAAAGCAAACCGTTCCTCCTCAGGAACTCCTGAAGCTCCTCCCCCACTAAAGGTACCAAACTGTGGGTGATAACCGTATGCACCGAAGAACGGTGACCTGCCAGTGGATTCTTGACGATGATACTAATAATAATAATCTTTATTTTTATATAGCGCTAATATATTCCACAGCTCTTTACATACATTATCGTTGCTGTCCCCATTGGGGTTCACAATCTAAATTCCCTATCCGTATGTCTTTGGAGTGTTGGAGGAAACCGGAGAACCCGGAGGAAACCCGCACAAACATGGAGAGAACATACAAACTCCTTGCAGATGTTGTCCTTGGTGGGATTGGAACCCAGGACCCCAGCGCTGCAAGGCTGCAGTGCTAACCACCAGGGCTGTGGAGTCGGTAAGCAAAACCT
Organism: Phyllobates terribilis; assembly: GCF_046119375.1. NCBI lineage: Eukaryota > Metazoa > Chordata > Amphibia > Anura > Dendrobatidae > Phyllobates > Phyllobates terribilis. Next base: position 43,823,208 of record NW_027362767.1, read on the forward strand.
TCGACTCCAACTCCTACTCCCTCATACATGGCTCATGTTTAAGTGATAAATTTACGGTAGGACACATTTTTCTCAGCTAAAAGTCTAGACCCTTAGATCAGGAATAGGACAGACATATATAAGACATTTCAAACTTTCCCAAATTATTATGAAAAAATATTCCCCACAAACTGCATTGAACTACTGTACCCAATTTATTATATATTTTAGGAGTTGGAGTCGGTCCATTTTATACCGACTCCAACTCCGACTCCACCAAAATGGGCACCGACTTCACGACTCCGACTCTACAGCTCTGCTAATCACTGAGCCACCGTGCTGTCCTGAGGATTATTAATGGCAAATTTTGCCAGCAGTAAGTAGGATGCCCAATCCTCCTGATTTTCATAGACAAAACGCCTGAGGTAGGTCTCCAAATTTTGATTGACGTGCTCGGTCTGACCATTAGACTGAGGGTGGAAGGTAGAGGAAAAGGACAGCTGCACCCCCAGTCGAGAACAGAATGCCTTCCAGAACTTGGAAACAAACTGGGTCCCCCGATCTGACACCACATCGGAGGGAACCCCTTGAAGCTTCACAATATCATTATTAACACCTGAGCAAGTGTCTTGGCATTTGGAAGTGCAGGCAATGTGACGAAGTGAACTATTTTACTGAACATAGGTAGATAGGTTCATGATGGCCATCATTATGTTTCAAAAGTGACATCTAAACAAGCAGTGCTGCTGTGTAAAACATAAGATAGAGACATGACAGCAACCTAAACTTCCGATGAGTAAAGAGAGCAATGACCAGTGGCGTAACTTGAAGCTCATGGGCCCCAATGCAAAAGCTTCAATGGGGCCTGCAATGTTGTTTAGATGTCACTTTTGAAACATAATGATGGCCATCATGAACCTATCTACTACCACCAAAACCACCGTTCTGCCGAAACCGGTAGGTCAGTAATAAAATCCATGAACAAGTGTGTCCATGGCCTACTAGGGATAGGTATTGGAAGAAGAGAACCGGACGGATGGGTATGCGAAACCTTAGAACTCGTGCAAATACTACAAGCAACTACGTTTTCAATCAAATCCTGATGCAACACCGGCCACCAAAAACGACGAAAGAGGAGGTCCGCGGTTGCCTTACCACCTGGATGTCCAGCAAGCACAGAGTTATGATGTTCCTTAATTACTTTGCGCCGCAGATTAGATGGTACAAATAACCTTCCTAAAGGGCAGGAGGCTGGGGCATCCTCCTGAGCCTCCAACACATCACTCTCCAGTTCAGGATACAGTGCAGAAATGACTACCCCTTTCTGTAATATCGGGGTAGGGTTCTCATGGCCACCACCACCAGGGCAGCTCCAGAACAAAGCATCAGCCTTGACAATTTTGACGCCTGGACGAAAAGTGACAACAAAATTGAACCTAGTAAAAAACAGGGACTATCTGGCTTGCCTAGGGTTGAGACGTTTAGCTGACTGGAGATATGACAGGTTCTTATGGTCAATAATAACAGTAATAGGATGGACAGCCCCCTCCAACCAATGTCGCCATTCCTCGAATGCCAATTTGATCGCCAAAAGTTCCCTATTACCCAGGTCATAATTTCTCTCAGCCGAAGACAATTTTTTAGAAAAGAAGGCGCATGGACGCCATTTACCAGTAGATGAACCCTGAGATAACACAGCTCCAAGCCTGACATCTGATGCATCAAACTCCACAATACAGGGATGGGAAACACTGGGTTGACTGAGTATAGGTGCAGTGGCAAAATGATTCTTTAAGGAAGAAAAAGCCTGGAGGGAAGCATCCGACCATTTGGAAAAATCCAAACTCCTTCTTAGTCATGTCAGTAAGGGGTCTCACAATTACTGAGTAATTTTGGGTGAATTTCCGGTAAAAATTAGTAAAACCCAGAAAACGTTGTAGAGCTTTCAGGTTCTCAGGATGTTCTCAATCAAGGACTGCACGGATCTTCTCCGGATCCATCCGAAAACCCGAAGATGACAAGTACTCCAAAAACTGCAACTCCTGAACAGCGAAAACACCTTTTTCCAGATTGGCATAAAGTCTGTTATCCCTTAATATGTGGGGCACCTGCTTAACATGCCCCCAATGAGTCTCAAGATCAGGTGAGTAAACCAAAATATTGTCCAGATAGACCACCACAAACCTCCCCACCAAATGATGGAAAATATCATTTATGAAATGCTGGAATACCGCAGGTGCATTGGTCAAACCAAAAGGCATAACCAGACTCTCGAAATGTCCTTCCAGGGTATTGAACGCTGTTTTCCATTTGTCCTCTTCTCTGATTCTAACCAGTTTGTAGGCTCCCCTTAAATCCAACTTGTAGAATACCTTAGCTCCTACAACTTGGCTGAACAAATCAGGAATCAGAGGAAGAGGGTGTGGATCACGGATGGTAATTTGATTTAATTTCTGGAAATCTAAACAGGGACGTAGACAGCCATCTTTTTTCTTCACAAAGAAAAATCATGCCGCCACGGGCGAAGATGAGGGTCTGATATGTCCCTTCTCCAGACTTTCCGCAATGAAATCCTTCATGGCTAATCTCTCAGGGCCAGAAAGATTATACAGTCTGGATTTTGGTAGTTTAGCTTTGGGGGTCAGGTTAATAGAACAGTCATAAGCATGATGAGGAGGCAAATCCTGACCAGACAGAAAAGCAGGTAATATTTCTGTAGAGACAGTAGCCAGGGAAATATCTAAACAGTTCTCATGGCAGTAATCTGCCCATTCAATAATCTCCCTGGCTTGCCAACGGAATATGTTTGACAAGCCAAGGAATACCCAAAACAATCGGTGTGGAAAGATTGTCCATGACATAGCAAGAGATTATTTCACAATGAACTGACCCCACCCTCAGTTTTACATTATGTACAATCTGAGTAAATGCTTTCTGTGCAAGTGGCGCCAAGTCAATGGCAAAGATGGAAATAGGTTCAGCTAAAGCCCAGCAATCAAGACCATGAGTTTTCACAAACTCAGCATCAACCATGCTGACTCCGGCTCCACTGTCTACACAGAAATTTTCTCGGTTTTGCTCTCTAGCGCCACCTCTGCTAAGAGGACAAAGCGGGTACTGCAGGTTGGTAACAAATGCACCCCTTGCTTATCCAACTCCAGACTTCCAAGAGACTCTTTTTGTTTAGGAATTGCAGGACAGGTCCCAACAAAATGGCCCTTTTTCCCACAAAAAAAAAAATACGCCTTTTTTCCTGCGAATCTCCGGGGAGATGTATGATGTAGATGACGCGCCCCCTGGGCCAGTGCTGCAGTGCGGCGCGCGTGCGCGCGGGGAATACCCGGAGCCGGATCCGATGGGGGTAGTAGTCTTCGTGTGGCGGTGACCCGGTCCGTGCCCAGGGTGGTCAAACTAAGTGGCAGTTACTGGTATGATGGTATTAGTGTCCGACTACGCCACCCGTTGAATGCGGCTATGAAGCCGCCGCTGCAGGGCAGTCCGCTGAGGCCGGTGGTACGGATGTGCAGCGTGGATGGTATAACCCCCAACGGGAGGGGTATGGCCTCAGGGCAGAGGATGAGGTTGATGTTGGGAGTGATGGTGTGGATGTCCCAGCACTAATGGTGTGACAAGGAAGCACGGAGACGCGAGGGTACAGTTCAGGGTCTTTACTGATGGTACAAGGCAAATTCCCCCGGGAGTACTGGCTAGTAGTTGGGGCCTGGTTAGTCTGCGAGTAAGTCGGAGTTCCCCTGGCCAGGTGGAGTTGTAGGCCTTCCCGTTAGTCTGTACCCTTCCTGGCTACCCTGCTTTCGGCGGTTACAAGTAGCCCACGTCCCTGGGTATACCGTGTGGTGCTCACCCGTATGGCTGGTGACCTGGGGCCTCCTGTTAGCCTCCGCTCCGGGATGGCGGTGCTGGTCCCTTCGTTGTGACTGAGCCTCCGGGCTTTTATGGCCAGAGGACCTGGAATCCCCTGCCGGATGGATTCTGCTGCTGGGTATATCTTAGTCCCCACAGCCTCGGACTCCTGTGTCCGGTTTTAGTACCTTCTCCCAGGGCGAGCTCTGCACAGCTCCAGCCCCTGGCGCTTCTCCTTGGCTCCTACAGAGCTCCTGATGTCTATCTGTCCTTGTTTCTGCGTGTCCAGGCCAGACTCCGTCTCTGTCTGGAACTCCTCTCTCTAACCCTGCCTCAGCCCCAGTTTATATAGGGGAAGTTCTTCCCCTCCCAGGACTGGGCAGGAGGTGTGGCATGCTTAGGATTCCTGCCCAGGAGACCTCCCACCTGCTCACAGACGTAATACTGCTATTACTGTGGAAACCAGACCCCTGGGGTGCCACATTCCCCCCTAGTGAAATTTAGTACTCCCGGACTAAACATAACAGGGTATAAACAATAACAATTAAATACATGAGATGGTCACGGCGTGTCCGTAACCGGGAAGCAATAAGGGTGTCCATTTCACCAAAGAACAGGGAGCCGTAACCAGGTAGGGGTCTGTCCTGCCCCGAGTCTTTAACAGTCTTTAGTCCATTCCTGGGTTACGCTCCAAACATATTTACAACAGAGTTCCGGTTACTCACTGTCCATAACCTGTCAGTCCATATAAAGAAACCTGTAACTGAAAAACATAATTAGCAACGGCTACAACAAAACAGGTAAACATAAAATAGTTAAAGCAACTAGCCAACTTAGATTCTCCAACGTACGGGCATCTGGCCTCTGGTAACCCTAGTGGACCTACGGAGCTCACTAACTGGTCCTGCACTACAGGGTGTAGGAGGTGTTATGGGCAGGCTGGGCAGCTTTCTGCGCACTCTTTGGCTCACTAGGGGCACGGCAGGCTCACTACTAGCAGAGGGTTGATCCTCCTGTACTGCTGGTGTGGACTCTTCTGCCTCTTGGGCCGGCTGCTCTTCCAGCTCTTCCGGTTCCTCTGTAGGCACTTGCGGGGCTGGCTGGAGAAAGGTGAGGACGGGTACCACGACAGCACCGTTTACTTGTGTCCAAGACCGGGGGAAGTCTCCGAGTACAGTCCTGATCATTTCTTCCCTTTCCTCTGCGGGTCGAGGGTTTTCTTGATCTTCTTCTTCAGGGCTTTGCAGCTGCTCGGGACACTTCTTCAGGTGGTCTCTGGAGACAACGGCTGTGGTTTCTCCTCCATCCTTACTGATCACGCAAATCTTTGGGTTCTCATGGCTTGATGGCAGTACGGTGTACGGGTCCTTATCCCACTGGTCGTCCAACTTGTGGAGCCGTCTTTTCCTCTTCAAGACCTGCTCTCCAGGTACCAGGGGAACAGCGGGAGCATACTGATTATAAGCCCTCTCTTGCCTTTCTCTAGCTTGAGACAGACTTCGCTCGACGCTCTCCTGTACTTTCCGATACTGCTGCTGCCGTTTTGTATCCCAGTCTGCCTCTGGCGAGGTGTCCTCGGGCGTCAGGACTCCCATATCCAGGTCGATAGGCAGCTTACCAGGTCTCGCTCTCATTAGGTAAGCCGGGGTACAGGTGGTAGAACCTACAGGGATGTGGTTGTATAGGTCCACCAGATCAGGCAGCTTCTCAGGCCACATACTGCGTTCTTCCAGGGGCAATGTTTTCAGGAGGTCTATCACCACCTGGTTCATCTTCTCGCAGAGTCCATTGGTTTGAGGGTGATAGGGCGTTGTTCTTATCTTCGTGCAGCCATACAGGTTGCAGAACTCCTGGAAGACTTCCGCTTCGAAGGCTGGCCCTTGGTCTGTCAGCACTTGGTCCGGGTACCCGTGTGGACGGCAGAAGTGCTGCTGGAAGGCTCTAGCTGCTGTTTGAGCCGTTAAGTCCTTGACCGGGACCACCACCAGGAACCGGGAGTAATGATCTACGATTGTGAGGGCGTAGACATACCCAGATCTGCTTGGAGCCAGTTTCACATGGTCCAGGGCTACCAGTTCCAGTGGCTGTCGGGTGATGATGGGCTGCAAGGGAGTCTTCTGGCTGGCACGGTCCTTCCTTCTTAGGAGGCACGGTCCACAGTCTCTGCACCACCTCTCGATGGGTCCTCTCATGCCTACCCAGTAGAACCGTTCGCGCAATAAGAACTCCAGCTTCTTCCACCCGAAATGTCCTGCTCCGTTGTGGTACGCCTCCAGAATCATAGCCGCGTCTCGTCTGGGGACCACTACCTGCCAGGTCAACTCATGCGTTCGAGAGTTAACCATTCTCCGGCACAACTTCTCCCTGTAGAGGAACAGCCTACTTTTCTCCTTCCACAGTTGCTTAGTCTCCTCTGGGGCGTCTGGGTCCAGACTGGCATCGGCTTGGGTCAGCATTTCCTTCACCAGGCGGACTGCAGGATCACTGTCTTGCGTCTCCGCCCAGTTGTAGTGGGGCAAGGGATTGAACGTCGCGGAGCGCCTATCCTTCACACGGTGGGAATACATGGTAATCCCATGACGGTGGAATGCAGGGAGCTCGACTTCTTCCAGATCTTCTGGATCTTCCCCTACGTCCGGTAAGTTCGGCATTCTAGACAGGGCATCCGCGTTGGCATTTGAGCGTCCTGCCCGGTATTTGATGGTGAATTCAAAGCTGGACAGGCGAGCCATCCATCTCTGTTCCAGAGCACCGAGCCTTGCAGTGTCCAGGTGTGTCAACGGGTTGTTATCCGTGTACACGATGAATTTGGAGGAGGCAAGGTAATGCTTGAAACGTTCGGTCACTGCCCACACTGCTGCCAGGAACTCCAGCTTGAATGAGCTATAATTCTCAGGGTTCCTCTCCGTGGGTCGTAGCTTTCGGCTAGCGTAAGCGATTACCCGTTCTTTTCCTTGCTGGATCTGGGACAGCACGGCTCCTAGCCCGATGTTACTTGCGTCCGTGTGGAGGATAAAGGGCTGGCTGTAGTCTGGATATGCCAGGATTTCATCCCCCGTGAGGGCCATCTTCAGCTGGCAAAAGGACTCCTCTTCCAGCTTTTCCCACCTGAAGGGCGGCTTCTGGTTTTTGGCTTTTCGAGATTGACCTATCAGGAGGTCCTGCATAGGGGCTGCCATTTTGGTGAAACCGGGAATGAATCTTCGGTAGTAGCCTACCAACCCGAGGAACTGCCGCACTTCCTTTATGCTGGAGGGTCTTGGCCAGTCCTTAATCATGGTGATCTTATCAGGGTCAGGAGCCACTCCGTCAGCACTCACCACGTGTCCCAGGTATTGCACCTTTGGTTTCAGGAGATGACACTTGGAGGGTTTCACCTTTAGGCCGTAGTTTGCCAGAGCTTCGAACACTTCTGCCAGGTGTTTCAGGTGGTCCTCGTAGGTCTTGGAATAGACGATGACATCGTCCAGGTATAACAGGACCGTCTCGAAGTTCCGGTGTCCCAGACAGCATTCCATCAACCGTTGGAAGGTTCCTGGTGCGTTGCAGAGCCCGAACGGCATGCAGTTAAATTTGCTGAGACCCATCGGGGTGGTGAATGCGGTCTTCTCCCGGTCTGCCTCTGCTACAGGAACCTGCCAGTACCCGCTAGTGAGATCCAAAGTAGAGAAGAAGTTAGCAGATTTTAATGCAGCTAAGGACTCTTCTATCCTTGGTAACGGGTACGCATCTTTGTGTGTGATACGGTTGACCTTCCTGTAGTCTACACACATTCTCATAGTGTTGTCCTTCTTTTTCACTAAGACTAGTGGAGCTGCCCAGGGGCTACAGCTGTCTCTGATTACCCCAGCCTCCTTCATGTCTCTAAGCATCCCCTTGGCGTGTTGGTAGTGTGCAGGGGGTACGGGTCGATATCTCTCCTTTATGGGAGGATGGTCTCCCGTGGGGATGTGGTGTTCTACCCCCTTTACTCGCCCGAAGTCTAACGGGTGTTTACTAAACACTCTCTCGTACTCTTGAACCACCCGATAGACTCCTTGTTTCTAGTGTGAGGGAGTGGAGTCGGTACCCAGATGTAGTTGCTGACACCAGTCCCCCACTGGTTTCTTAGAGCCGTTACCTTCCTCTGGTTGAGATGGAGGCAAGGGTTCCACGGCCTGTACAGAATTCTGGTTTATGGTGAACAATTTAGCTAGCGTGGCATACCGGGGCAGGTGTACTTCTCTCTCACCGATATTTATGATGCGAACGGGCACCCTCCCATGGCGTACATCGACCACCCCCCGTGCTGTCAAAATGGTGGGCCTACTGTCTGAGTAGACGGGTTCTACCATTGCTTGGTAGTCTCTACCTCTTAGACCAATAGCTGCCCGGCACCAAATCATCATCTCACTTTTTGGGGGCATGGCAATAGGGAACGGGTCACACATTCTCACGCTACCTATCTCACCACCAGATAGTTCCACCTGTTGCCGCTTCATCAGTGCCCGTATCTCTTTTTGGAGCACACGCTGCTGGCCGGAACTGGCGTTCTTGGCAACCTGCTGTAAAATGAGAATCACCTCTGCAAGACAATTTTCAATTACATTGGTTCCCAGGGTGATTCTAGGGTGACTCTCATGACGGTTGATGTCCACTATAATCAGTCCTTGTGCCGCTAGTTCGACTTTACCGATTTTAATGGTCACCTCCTTGAATCCCATCTGCGGCACGGGCTGACCATTGCTGGCGATGATACTCAGGTCGTCGTCTGGGTAGCGGGTTATGTCCGAATCATTCCAGTACTGCTTGAAGAGCACGTACGGGATGGTGGTGACCTGTGACCCAGTGTCTAGTAGGGCACTCATAGGAATGCCATCCAGTACCACAGGCAAGATTGGACGTCCCCCTACGTATTTATCACGCCAGTTTGATGGGCCTGATGGTCTTATGCCTGGGGGTTGGCCCTCTACCCCAGGTTGTGCCCGTTTAAATGACAGTACCTTGCCACATGTCCGGGTTGATTGCAGCGGCGGCAAATAGGTCGTCCGTCCTCGTTGTATCGATCGCTGGGTCTTCCTCTGGCCGGTGGGGTCCTCCTTGGTCGGCGCCACAGGATGTCCTCCGGTCCGGATGCCAGCTCGATCTTCCCTGCAGTAGAAACCTGTAAAGACTGCACAGTTCGGGTTAGCGCGGCAACGCTTTTAGTTAGCTCTTGGACCTGATGGTGCAGGTCTGTAGCTGGGTCATTGTTTAAAGCCTGCGCATCAGCTCCCACAGGCCCTGCAGACAAGGGCGCCGTCTCCTGGTGATAAGTGATAGCAGGGTGCCTGTGGGTCACAGCGCCACCTGGTGCCGGTTCTCGGAGCACCCGGATGGCTCTGTCCTTGAACTGTGCAAAGTCCAGGTCAGGGTCCTGTAAGGCCATTGCCCGCAACTGGGTTCGGTGGGCATTGCACAGTAGACCCTCAATGAATTGTTCAGTCAACAGCTTATCTTCATTTCCCACGCTGTCAGGGTCTGCCTGCTTAATGGCTCTCAGGGCCTCTTGTAGGTTTAGAGCATAGTCTCTTATACTCTCATGTGCCCGTTGTTTGCACCCATAAAATCTTAGTTTTATTTCGGCTGAGGTGCGGGTGTCAAATGTGTCTTTCAGCCGGGTTAGTATGTCTCTGACAGTCCTCTTCCTCCCAGGTGGCCAGGACTTTACCTCCCTTTGGGCTGCCCCGATTAATTGGGCCACCAGGATGCTCACTTTTTGCGCCTCCGTGAGGGGATACACCTGCAAGAGGCTATCCAGCCTTTCTCTGAAGTCATTTAGGTTATGTGACTCCCCTGAGTACTGTGGTAGCCAGGCTGCCCCCGGGATATAGGGCATGGTGAAAGGCATGACCGCAGCAGCGGTGGCGCTGGCGGCGGCTGTGGCGGTGAAGCTCTCCTCCGTATCCGACATCCTCCTCCCCCCTAGTGGACCGTGGCCTACCTTGCGATGATCCTCTTCCGTAGGCCGCGGCTCCGCAGTGGATCGTCAGGGTTGAGGACCTTCCGTCGCGCTCCTGTGACGTCGGCGTCTGCTGGGCTCCTTCCAGGACCTTACGCAACGTCCGGACGTGAGGCGGGGCTTCAGTTCTCGCGGGCTTTCGGAGTCCACGCCCCTCTTCTTCCCGCGCGGCGCTCTCAAGATGGCATCCAATGGCGGGAAAACTCCACGGATGGCGGGAAGAAGGCAGAAGATGGCGTCGGATGGCGGGAATCGGCTCCAGATGGCGGGAAACGACTCCGGACGGCGGGAAACTTCACCACAGGTAAGTATAAAAGTCTCTTTTTTCAGGCACGCAGTACCCGGTGGTTGCGGGCACGTAATCCTGCCGACTACGCCAAAGTTGACGCGCCCCCTGGGGCAGTGCTGTAGTGCGGCGCGCGTGCGCGCGGGGAATACCCGGAGCCGGATCCGATGGGGGTAGTAGTCTTCGTGTGGCGGTGACCCGGTCCGTGCCCAGGGTGGTCAAACTAAGTGGCAGTTACTGGTATGATGGTATTAGTGTCCGACTACGCCACCCGTTGAATGCGGCTATGAAGCCGCCGCTGCAGGGCAGTCCGCTGAGGCCGGTGGTACGGATGTGCAGCGTGGATGGTATAACCCCCAATGGGAGGGGTATGGCCTCAGGGCAGAGGATGAGGTTGATGTTGGGAGTGATGGTGTGGATGTCCCAGCACTAATGGTGCGACAAGGAAGCACGGAGACGCGAGGGTACAGTTCAGGGTCTTTACTGATGGTACAAGGCAAATTCCCCCGGGAGTACTGGCTAGTAGTTGGGGCCTGGTTAGTCTGCGAGTAAGCCGGAGTTCCCCTGGCCAGGTGGAGTTGTAGGCCTTCCCGTTAGTCTGTACCCTTCCTGGCTACCCTGCTTTCGGCGGTTACAAGTAGCCCACGTCCCTGGGTATACCGTGTGGTGCTCACCCGTATGGCTGGTGACCTGGGGCCTCCTGTTAGCCTCCGCTCCGGGATGGCGGTGCTGGTCCCTTCGTTGTGACTGAGCCTCCGGGCTTTTATGGCCAGAGGACCTGGAATCCCCTGCCGGATGGATTCTGCTGCTGGGTATATCTTAGTCCCCACAGCCTCGGACTCCTGTGTCCGGTTTTAGTACCTTCTCCCAGGGCGAGCTCTGCACAGCTCCAGCCCCTGGTGCTTCTCCTTGGCTCCTACAGAGCTCCTGATGTCTATCTGTCCCTGTTTCTGCGTGTCCAGACCAGACTCCGTCTCTGTCTGGAACTCCTCTCTCTAACCCTGCCTCAGCCCCAGTTTATATAGGGGAAGTTCTTCCCCTCCCAGGACTGGGCAGGAGGTGTGGCATGCTTAGGATTCCTGCCCAGGAGACCTCCCACCTGCTCACAGACGTAATACTGCTATTACTGTGGAAACCAGACCCCTGGGGTGCCACATAGAGATATCACCTAACTGCATGGGTTCCTCCATCTCGCCCAGTACTGGCTCAACCCCAGACCGCTCCCCCGGCAGAGTTATACAACCCCGACAAGAAGGCCCTGGAGAAGGTGGTCTCACATCTTGATAGACGAAGGGGTCTAGACAAATGTGCACACATCCTCAAGCTCCCGAGAGGATGAAGTACTGCTCTTGCTAAAGCCTTCAGAAGTAGTAATTAATATCACCAGCACCTCCCTCTGAAACACAGCAGGTATTTATTCACCCAGGCCAGGGTGTTAATTAGCCAGAGGGAGGTAGCCGCTGGGTCCTATAGACAGCCTCTAAGAAGATGTCTGTAATGCCAAACGTAGAGATATCCTGCAGCCAACGGCAGGGCGACTGTCTGTCACTTCTGACACACCTGTGACAGAAGTACAATGAAGCAGTATACCAGACAAGTTCAGGACTGGGCGCAGTTCTCTTTTGACACACACTTGCGTTAGAATGATTTGCATTCTTCATTTATCTTCCTGTTTACATCCTGTTCTATGGTCCTGCCACAGCTATTACAGTTTGTGCAAAAAATAAAGACAAATGGACAACATCAATATCACCAGCTTGGGCTTTTCCCATACATAAGTAAAACTGTTTCCTTTCCTTGTGGTTAGAAATGAAGTGATTCATTACTCTTTACTTGCTACACTCGGCCATTCCCCAGCTAAGCATCGCAGGAATGTGGATGTCAATTAATTCATAAATTGTGGAAAATGAGAGGCAAAGAGGTCTCTTGGTATAAACATTAATACATAACTCCAGAAGTGTTCACATCATTGGTTTAATGTTCCAACTTCTTCTCATGACATGACCTTTAAGAAAAAGCTTTAAGAAAGAGCCTTACATTCTGTATAGTTGTTTGTAATCATAGTGGGCAGCCACATCAGGTATAATACTTGGTTTAATTAAAGTTACGCTTATGTTTAGATAGAACTTTTGTAATCTTTGTGGAAAAGCTGAGTGTCACTTGTATAATGAGAAAAAGAAAAAAAAGAGAAAGATAGAAATAGAATGGGAGAGGGAGGGGGGAGAGAAAGAAAGATTAATAGAGAAAGATGAAGAAAGAAAGAGAAAGGGAAAGAAAATGATAAAGAATGAGATAATGAGAAAGAGAGAAAGAAAGAAAGGGAAAAAGAAAGAAAATAAAAAAGAAATAAAAGTAAAGAGAAAAAAAGAAAGAAAAAAGAATGAGAGGGAGAAAGAAAGAGAAAGCAAGAGATAAGGAGAGAAAAACAAGGAAAGGAAAGGAAAAATAAAGGGGGGGAGGAGACAAAAGGATAAAGTCAGAAAGAGAGAAATTGAAGAAAGCAAGAGTAAGAGAAACTGAGAAACAAAGATACTGAGAGAAAGGAAAAAAAAACGGGGGAAAGAAAGAGAAACAGAAAGAGAGAGAAACTTGGAGAAAGAAAGGGAAAAGGAAACAGAGAGAGAAAGAGTGAGAGAAAAGAATGCTTCCTGTTGTGGAAGAGGAAATCATTGTGGACATTGTAGCACAGTATGTGAGAGCATGCCATAGACTGAGGGGAACATAATATGTCATGGACTTCTATAGAAGGTTCCCTAGATGTGTCCCTAACCCAAATTACCCCAGTCCATATTCACCCTACTCTACACTGGATTTTGCACTGAGAAAGAAAGAAAGAAATGAATGTATCCCCACAATGAGAGTCTTCCATATTACCAGAACTTTTATTTTTCAAGTTACACATAGTCTGTCTAGAGAAGAATCGGCTGGGTCTAGGTTTTGCTGGTTATTCACATTAGATAAATGTCAGCACATCCTGCAGATTCCGGCAGGACCGGACAATCATCTGATACGGATAGGGCTGTTCAGACGGCAAACTTCAAAGGAGAGAAGAATTATGCAGGTTGTTATTCTACAGACCAGATCCTTTATTCTCAAAGAATATAAGCGCCAGGACAGGTGTTTGACAGCGGCACCCTTTTCTCTTCGTAATGGAAGCAAATATACACTTGGCCAAGTTCCCCATTTTTATGTGGGGTTGAAATGAGTAGCTATCTGTTATACACTTCAAAGAGGGACTCGAAAAGACTGGGACCAAATCAGCAAATGCACAGCCACAGATGCATTTGGCGCAAGCTGCCCAGGTGTAGCGTCGGCGTCCCTGCCTCCTGCTAGGCAGGGACGCCGTTCCCCTCACCTCTCCGCTCCGTGCCCGGCGGCTTCCTCCCGCTCTGCTGGCAGCGCGCGCTGCTTCCCGGCCTCTGTGCTTAGGGCGCGCGCGCTCCCCCTCTCTTAAAGGGGCCGCGCGCGCCGTCCTAAGGAGTCCCCGGCCAGTGGCCGGAGGACCTCTCCATATATAAGGCACCTCCTCCAAAATGGAGGTGCCCGAGCAATGTTGTTGCAAAGCCTTCACTCTGCTTCAGCCCTCAGGTCCCGTTACCAGTTACTTGCCAGTCACCTGCCAGATTCCTGCTTGTTACCTGTCAGTCACCTGCCTGATTCCTGCCTGTTACCTGCCAGTCATCTGCCAGATTCCTGCTTGATACCTGCCTGATATCTGCTTACCAACTTGCAAGCCTGCGGTCCGACGGTCTGCTCTCCGACACCTGTCAGTCTGTCTATGGACCAGCCTGCCTGCTCACCTGGGAGCGATCACCTGTTACTTGCCTGCTAGCCTACCTGGAGGCTCTGCCGTCACTTGCCGTGACCACCTGCCTGTCCAGAGACTCTTGCCCGCTCACCTGGGAGCGCTCACCTGCTACCTGCCTGCTAGCCTACCTGGAGGCTCTGCCGTCACTTGCCGTGACCACCTGCCTGTCCAGTGACTCTTGCCCGCTCACCTGGGAGCGTCCACCCGCTACCTGTCTGCTAGTCTACCTGGAGGTTCTGCCGTCACTTGCCGTGACCACCTGCCTGTCCAGAGACTCTCGCCCGCTCACCAGCCACCAGCCCGCTGCCCTTCCACCCAGAGACTGTCCCTGTCACTTGCCGTGACTACCTGCCCCTCTACCCAGAGACTGTCCCTGTCACTTGCCGTGACTGCCTGCCCGTCTTCCCTGGGAGCCACCCGCTTCCTTACAAGGACTGCCCCCTTGTATAGTTGCACAGAGGTTCCACCTCCCAGACCCGTTACACCAGGTAGGCGAGTCCATGAGGTCAGGGAATACTCTTCACCCATCTCCCATTAAATGAAAGGGGGACTTTGGCAGAGCCCTTCCCAGGCCCACGTCGCCGGACAGCTGGCATCTGATGACGCGGATGGTGTTCAGTCTAGGACTAGGTGACTACCTCTGAAGATAGCCCAGAAAGCGTAACCAAAAGAGAAAATGAGAAAACCTTGCTGTAATAGCAAAACCTAATGCTAACACAACAAACCATCAAGCACATGGGAAACTGCAATAAACAGTAAGGGACTGAGCAGGGAGCAGGATTATATAGCCCACCTAAAGATCAGGTGCTGACTAACTCCCAGTCATTCCCAGACAGCCACTCCCTGCTATCTTCATTAGCAGGCTGGACAAAAGCTCACCTATTTGCTTATTGTCAAACAAAACAGCGTGCTGCGTTGCTTGGCAACCAGGGAAGACAGAGTCCCATCTTCCCTGGGTAGAGAAATCAGTGAGGGACACGGCGTCCCGTGTCCTCACACATCCCACAACATCAAAATTCGACCCTACACAAGATTGGGACAATTTTACTGCATGCTTGGTAATTCCGCCTCCCGGGTCAGGATAATGGCTGCACTTGCGACCAAGGTAGCGCCGTACTGGACCAGCTCCATTACCAGGTGGGAGCACAGAACCATGATTCGTAATCGTAACACTATCTAAGGTGTATAATCATCCTGTGAATAAAGTATTCTATGAAGAAACAAGAGCATTATTTTAGGTGTTTGCTTTTGCTAAAGAGAAAAAACAGCAATGTATTTAAGGACATTTGTTTCAGCTGTCTTTTTGCTGCAGTAGCATTATGAATGTATCCTACATTAATATACTTCATGTAACAGAGGCGTCAGTCTAGGAACGGGTTTTAAGCAACATAGTCCTAACAACTTTCTGTTCCAAGGTATCAACGTCGTACAGATGAAGAAACAAAAGGCCGGTGCATCTTGACATGTCACCCAGTAACCTAAAATAACTTGATGTTATGGGAGAAGAAAATATTTTACCTCTATGGCTGAGATTAAGTTACTGCAACTCCAATACAGAAAGTTGTGAATTCGACATTGTAGGGCTTGCTAGAAGAGAGAATTTGGGGTATTTAAGATCAGATTAAGCTGGAAGGAATTTTTTGCCAGTGGTGGAATGCTTTATTTCACTTCTCTGGGGCTGGAGAGGACGATTCTCTGGCTCAATTAGGATTTACAAAACACTGTGACACTCAAGAGGGTGAAATGTCAAGTGGTAGTATTAAAAAATGTTCACATTAAAGCACATATTTTAACAGGCAGGTAATGAGTTTCTAAACACAAGACCACCAGGCTCCTGTTCCAGCAGCCAATTCACGGGTCACTGATATGAACACTTCATGTGAACAGGACCAAACCCGTATGACTCACCTTGCTAAGGCCAATGAGAGGGCAACTGCTCCTTGGGATTGTAAAACAAGCATTTATTCAGGATCTTGTACTCGTCTGTATTGTTCAGCTATTTATTACATCAGTTCAGAATCTAGGCCCATTTTGGGGTGTTCATTAAGGCTGTGTGTCCACTATGCGTTTTTCAAGCGTTTTTGCAGCGGAATTTCCGCAGCGAAAACGCTTAAAAAACGCTTGGTACTAGGTGCCCCATTGTCCCCAATGATAATCCGCATGTGCTGTGCACATGCTGCAGAAATTTCCACTGTGGATTATCATTGCGGAAAAATACGCAGCATGTCCATTAATTTTGTGGACACGCAGCGTAATTGCTGCCATTGACTTGCATTCAAACGCATAATATCCGTGTCAGTACATTTGTACATGCGGATATTATGCATTTCTATGTGCAGATGGTACCCGGGTTGGGAGAAGAGGAGACTCTCCTCCAGACCCAGGTACCATAGAACCTGTTAAAAAAAGAATTTAAAATAAAAATAAAGATTATACTTACCTTCCGATGGCCACCGGTGTTTTCTCCGCTCTGCCTGGTCTGCTGTATGGGTCGCGGTGTTGTGAAGGACCTGCCATGACGTCATTCAGTCATGTGACCTGACACATGACTCAATGACATCACCGCAGGTCCTTCACACCACCGCAAGCCGCCCAAGACACCGGACGGAGCAGAGAAAATACCAGGAGGACATCGGAAGGTGAGTATAAAATTTATTTTTTATTTTTTACCATTCTTATTCTTTTTATTTAACTAACTTGGTCACACTATATAAATCCATGCCGGTTGCATGTATTTATATAGTGTGAACAAGTTGTCAAGCACTTTTCCAAGTGAAGCTAAAATCACTTTGAAAATCGCTTGATAACCCGCATGCAAAAACGCTTGACAAACGCTTCTACCTGGCAGGAAAACCGCATGTAAAATCCTCATGCGTTTTTCCTGCCAGGGAGAAGCTGAAAAAATATGCAGCATTTCTGCATCGTGGGCACATAGCCTAATAATGGATCTATCAGACAGACAGAAGTGTGCAGCTCCTGTTTGAGTGCACACAACCCAGAGTATGGATTCAAAAGAAAGTTAAGCCTAATAATGAATCTATCAGACAGACAGAAGTGTGCAGCTCCTGTTTGAGTGCACACAACCCAGAGTATGGATTCAAAAGAAAGTTACTATCTACTTAGTTGTGCACGACTCGGGGGGTGTATTGGAAAATTGGAGGGGGTCACAGGACCTGGACACCCAGTGATATGCAGGCAATGCAAGTGCCTGCTAAATATGAAAATTTAGAAAAATATGAAAAACCAAGAAGAAAGTTTAGTTACTCTTTAAAATATAAATATACACGTGCACAGCTACGCAAAAGTGATGCTCCTCAAAGGCACCCAAGATCAGAATGTGGCAATGTCTATTAGATCTAAGGCAAAATGTCAATTAGTAAACAGTTGGAAAAACACTAAGTGTAAATAAGACTTTAGAAGACAACTAGAGATTGTCCAGGTCAGTAGTCTTTGGCCATTATTATTATTTATTTTTGGACATGAACAGGAGTTGCTTAAATTTCTTTACCCTCCGAGATCCCAGGCTTGGCTTATGATTAGCCGGGCTGGCGAGACATCACCTGTGCATCATATGCCACATAGATGACATCTGCCAGGAGGATAAGGAAATTTGTGCAGCTCCTGACCGTGGCCAGAGACAATGGTCCGGAGTCATGAGAAACGATCAGTTCATCTCTAGAGACAACATCTCTTCCCTCATGATTTAGCCTCAAATTTAGTAATTTACTTAATTTACTGTAATGCATTGGTCGTAGACTTGCATTAAACTATAAATCCAATAAGATGGTAAAATATGTATAATAAATGCAAGTGTCTAATCTACTATATAATCGTCTTATCCCGTTTGTCTGTCTGTCTGTCTGTGTGTCTGTCTATCCAGGAAATCCCGCGTCGCTCATTGGTCCGGCAGCGGCCAATCAGCGCTGCGGGATTTCTGAAAAAAGATGGCGGCCGTTAGCGGCTCATCTGCGGGACGGAGCTGAGCGGCGATGCAGCCGGGAGATGAGCGCCGCGAGGCGCTCATCTCCCGGCCGGTACCAGCAGAAGGACCCCGACCTCTGGACCCATCTGCGGGACGGAGATGCAGCCGGGAGATAAGCAGCGCGAGGCGCTCATCTCCCGGCCGGTAGCAGCAGAAGGACCGCCGGCGCCGCTGACCTCCATGCGGAAGGGAGGACCGGGGAGTGGCGCTGCGGGCCGGGATACTTCTGCTGCGAGCGCATGCTATGTCCCGGGTTCTCGCAGCGGAAGTACCCGCACAGGCAGCGCCGCTCCCCGGTCCTCACCAAGACGATTCGATGATTGGTCGCGGTCTTCGGACCCGACCAATCACTGATCTTACCGCAAAAGTTCAACACCGCTGTGCTGCCTGCGACCAATCACCGATTTGGGCGCCACATTTAAATATTGGCCGCGACCAATCAGTACAGCGGTGTTTAAATGTGGAGCCAAGATCGGTGATTGGTCGCGGCCGATATTTAAATTTGGCGCCCAAATCGGTGATTGGTCGCGGGCAGCGTCCGCGACCAATCAGCACAGTAGTGTTTAACTTTGGCCGCAAGATCAGTAATTGGTCGCGGGCCAAGTCCGCGACCAATCAACGATTTGTGCGGCACATTTAAATAGCGGCCGCGACCAATTGGATGTCAGCGCCGCTCTCCGGTCCTCCCTTCACACCCTAGCCGCTGATGTCCCCACAGTATCCGCATGGTGTTACAAAGGTCCGGACATTTGTGTTAAAAATCGCTGATTGGTCGCTGGTGCTGCCCGCGACCAATCACCGATTTGGGCGCCACATTTAAATATCGTCCGCGACCAATCAGCACAGCGGTGTTTAAATGTGGAGCCAAGATCGATGATTGGTCGCGGCTGATATATAAATTTGGCGCCCAAATCGGTGATTGGTCGCGGCCAGCGTCCGCGACCAATTAGCACAGTACTGTTTAACTTCCGAGACCAATTGGATGTCAGCGCCGCTCCCCTGTCCTCCCTTCACACCCTAGCCGCATGGATGTCAGCGGCGCTGCCTGTGCGGATACTTCCGCTCCGAGAACCCGGGACATGAGCGGGCGCTCGCAGCAGAAGTATCCCGACCCGCAGCGCCGCTCCCCGGTCCTCCCTTCACACCCTAGCCGCAAGGATGTCAGCGGCGCTGCCTGTGCGGATACTTCCGCTGCGAGAACCAGGGACAGGAGCGGGCGCTCGCAGCAGAAGTATCCCGACCCGCAGCGCCGCTCCCCGGTCCTCCCTTCACACCCTAGCCGCTGATGTCCCCACAGTATCCGCATGGTGTTACAAAGGTCCGGACATTTGTGTTAAAAATCGCTGATTGGTCGCAGGCGCTGCCCGCGACCAATCACCGATTTGGGCGCCAAATTTAAATATCGGCTGCGACCAATCACCGATCTTGGCTCCACATTTAAACACCGCTGTACTGATTGGTCGCAGATGCAATTTAAATGTGCCGCCAAAATCGGTGATTGGTCGCGCACAGCGTCGGCGACCAATCAGCACAACGGTGTTTAAATGTGGAGCCAAGATCGATGATTGGTCGCGGCCGATATTTAAATTTGGCGCCCAAATCGGTGATTGGTCGCGGGCAGCACCAGCGACCAATCAGCGATTTTTAACACAAATGTCCGGACCTTTGTAACACCATGCGGATACTGTGGGGACATCAGCGGCTAGGGTGTGAAGGGAGGACCGTGGAGCGGCGCTGCGAGTCCGGATACTTCTGCTGCGAGCGCCCGCTCAGGTCCCGGGTTCTTGCAGCGGAACTATCCGCACAGGCAGCGGCGCTGACATCCATGCGGCTAGGGTGTGAAGGGAGGATATTTGAAATATCTACGCCACCTTCAGGAGATAGCACGGCTAACTCCGCCCATGTGGTCATGTGACTCGCAAAATGCTCATAACGTACTGAGCAGGTTTTCTTTGTCACACTGTGCGAGGGACTTCAGTCAGACTGTGCGAGGGACTTCTGTCACACTGTGCAAGGGACTTCTGTCACACTGTGCGAGGGACTTCTGTCACACTGTGAGAGGGACTTCAGTTACACTGTGCGAGGGACTTCTGTCACACTGTGCGAGGGACTTCTGTCACACTGTGAGAGGGACTTCAGTCACACTGTGCGAGGGACTTCTGTCACACTGTGCGAGGGACTTCTGTCACACTGTGAGAGGGACTTCAGTCACACTGTGCGAGGGACTTCTGTCACACTGTGCGAGGGACTTCTGTCACACTGTGCGAGGGACTTCTGTCACACTGTGCGAGGGACTTCAGTCACACTGTGCGGGGGACTTCTGTCACACTGTGCGAGGGACTTCAGTCACACTGTGCGAGGGACTTCTGTCAGGTTTACTGAACACGTTCTGCCAGTGACAGCGCGCTGAACAGATACGTCTTTACGTTTCCTGTTTTATAATGGGTCGTAAGCGAAAATACGCCACGGAGGAAGACAGAAAATCAGCAGAAGCAGCAAGAAAACGACAACGTCGAGAGCAACAGACACCACAACACACTGCCGCCAGACAAGCCCAGGATGCAGAAGCTCGCAAAAAACGCCGGGAACAGGAGACACCGCAACACACTGCCGCCAGACAAGCCCAGGATGCCGAAGCTCAACAAAAACGCCGGGAACAGGAGACACCGCAACACACTGCCGCCAGACAAGCCCACAATGCAGAAGCTCAAAAAAAACGCCAGGAAGAGGAGACACCGCAACACACTGCCGCCAGACAAGCCCAGGATGCAGAATATCACAAGAAACGACGGGAGCAGGAGACACCGCAACAAACTGCCGCAAGACAAGCCCAGGATGCGGAAGCTCAACAAAAACGCCGGGAACAGGAGACACCACAACACACTGCCGCAAGACAAGCTCAGGATGCGGAAGCTCACCAAAAACGCCGGGAACAGGAGACACCACAACACACTGCTGCCAGACAAGCCCAGGATGCGGAATCTCACCAAAAACGCCAGGAACAGGAGACACCACAACACACTGCCAGCAGACAAGCCCAGGATGCGGAAGCTCACAGAAAAATTCGCCAACAGGAGACACCACGACACACTGCCGGCAGACAAGCCCAGGATGCGGAAGCTCACAGAAAACTTCGGGACCAGGAGACACCACAAGACACTGCCGGCAGACAAGCCCAAGATGTGGAATCTCACAGACAACATCGGGAACAAGAGACACCACAACACACTGCCGCCAGACAAGCCCAGGATGCGGAATCTCAACAAAAACACCGGGAAAAAGACACACCACAACACACTGTCGCCAGACAAGCCCGGGATGCGGAATCTCACAGACAACGTCGGAAACAAGAGACACCACAAGACACTGCCGCCAGACAAGCACAGAATGCAGAATCTCACAGACAACGTCGAGAACGGAAAACACCGCAACACACTGCGGCTAGGCAGGAACACGATGCGGAATCCCATAGACAATGTCGTCTCAATGTATCTCTAGAATCCAGGACAAACTGAGAACAACACGATCGACAAATTTATCAAAAACGAATGCTCTACCAACTAAGGCAAACCCAGCAGAACATTCAACAACTTGCACGTTATGTAACAAACAATGAAACTAACATTATTCAACACTACTGTGGGAAGATGAATGTAGTTTGTTCAAAATGCGAATCTATGAATTTTATCGAGGAAAAACCATCTGACAATCAGTTTACTCAATGCTGGCAAAAAGGAAAAGTAATGCTACCAAGATGTCACTACTCAGATCTGTTTGAGCAGTTGATGAAAGGAACGCATGAACACAGTAGAAATTTTATGGAAAATATCAGAAGTATCAACAGTTCTCATGCCTTTGCTTCATTTGGTGCCAACATTGCACCGCCCCCTGGATTCGGACCGTATTGTTTTAAAATTCATGGCCAGATCTACCACCGTACTGGAACACTTCACCCAGAACTAGGACAACCACCAACATTTGCACAATTATACATCTTTGATCCAAATGAGGCTACAGAACAAAGGATGAACCGAAAAGAAAATGAAAAGTGTAATGCAGAACTGATGAAACTAATTGCTGTACATTTACAAACAATCAGCCCATTTGCTGCCGCATATCGCATGCTAAAAGACGTTGAAGCTGAAGAGGAACAGAGAGCTTTACAAAATGGGATGGAAATGCCTTCTATTATCATGGCCATTAAACAAGAACGTCAACAAGATCCCCGATGTTACAACAAACCACGTGTAAGTGAGGTCGCAGTTGTTTTTCAAAACGATGATGGAGAGCCTCCTTTTCAAAGAGATATATTAGTCCATCTTAAGCCAGACAAAAACAACCCTTTCGTTCCTAAAACACAACGGATTAGCATTTTGCACAGCAACCTTGATGCTCTTCTGCATCCGCTATTCTTTCCAAGCGGTGATCAAGGGTGGCATGAAAACCTACGCCAGCAAGGAACTTCAAGAAGAATTACACAACTACAGTACTACAGTTTTCTTCTGTCTGTGCGAAATTACTTCAATCCTATTTTAAACGGTGGGAAACTGACACAACAGTACTTAGTAGACGCATACGTTAAAATTGAAGCAAATCGGCTCAATTTCATACGAAGGAACCAAAAACAACTTAAAGTTGAAGACTACTGCGTTCTTCAAGAACATTTGCAAAAACAATCCATTGAAAAAGGAATTCCAATTGGAAAAACAGTAATTCTCCTGTCGTCCTTTGAAGGTAGCCCCCGCAACATGCAACAGCGTTATCAAGATGCAATGGCAATAGTAACAAAGTATGGAAGACCTGACATTTTTTTAACAATGACCTGTAATCCTAAATGGCCGGAAATTACAGAAAATCTACAACCCCGGCAGCACATTGAACACAGGCCGGACTTCGTTGCACGCGTATTTCGACTAAAACTCAGCAGCCTTTTTGAAGACATCAAAAAAGTCCTTTTTGGAACAGTCGTAGCAATGGTACACGCCATAGAGTTTCAGAAACGAGGTCTCCCACATGCGCATATACTAATTATTTTAAATGCGGATTCCAAGTTTCGCACGGAGGACGAAATTGACAACATAGTGTGGGCTGAAATTCCTAACCAAGAAAAGTATCCTGAATTGTATAATATTGTAATCTGTAATATGGTTCATGGCCCATGCGGTGTAGCAAATCCAAAAAGTCCATGCATGGAAAACGGAAAGTGTACAAAAGGGTTTCCAAAGCAGTTGAGACAGCACACTGTTAAAGATTTGGACGGCTACCCATCCTACCGGAGACAACTGATTGATAACATTGTACACAACAAAAAGATTATAAATAACTCATGGATAGTTCCATACAACCCGTACTTATTAAAACGCTACAACTGTCACATCAACGTTGAAATCTGCGCTTCAATAAAAAGTGTTAAATATCTTTTCAAGTACATCTACAAGGGACATGACAAAGCTAACGTCGAAATCCAACAAAAAACAGTCAATCACGATGAATCATCACGGTTTGTTGACTCAAGATATGTCAGTGCTCCAGAAGCTGCTTGGAGAATATTTGCATTTCCAATGCATTCACAGTCCCATGCCATTATACGTTTAGCTATTCATTTACCAAATCAACAACAGCTTTATTTCTTTGAAAATGCTCAAGTCGAAGATGTCTCCAAAAATGTAAGCACAACGTCAACATTAATGGAATGGTTTTTGCTGAACCAACGTGACGAAAACGCAAGGCAGTATTTGTATCGAGAGATTCCAGAGCATTACGTTTGGAATAAAACATGGAAGCCAAGACAACGAGGACTTAGCAGAATAATTGGACGCATGTATACTGTTAGTGTCAAGGATCAAGAAAGATATTGCCTTTGGCTGTTACTACTGCATGTCAAAGGAGCTAGAAGTTACGAAGATTTGAAAACAGTTAATGGAGTATTGCACGATACATTTAAAGCTGCAACTTTGGCTTTAGGACTTCTATTGGATGATACTATGTGGACACTTACCTTAGAAGACGCAGTTACCCTACATATGCCTAAGAAACTACGTGAATTGTTTGCCTACATTTGTGCCTTTGGACCGCCTACAAATCCGGATCAACTTTGGACAAATTTCAAAGAACATATAATTGAAGATTACTGCTTACGTCTTCACAACAAAAGTGGAAATTGTCACAATTGCGAATCTTATGCCATGCAAGATGTCCAAAATATCCTACTACTGCATGGAAAAACATTTTCAGACTTTAATTTGCCACAGCCTACAAGTCAAGTTGCACAAATTCAAGAGTATGACGAAGCTTATGAATTATTGTTGGCAACAGAGAAGAAAAACTCCTTAAATCAAGAACAACGAATTGCATATGACACTATTGTGAGCGCTGTAGAAAACAAAACCGATCCAACGGCAAAATGCTTCTTTATTGACGGTCCTGGAGGCAGCGGTAAAACATACCTCTATGAAGTTTTAATGCATCACGTTAGAGGGTTAGGAAAAGTCGTATTGCCATCGGCTACAACAGGTATTGCAGCAAACCTTTTAAGAGGAGGTCGCACTATGCATTCACTCTTTGGGATACCAGTTCCGGTCAATGAAATCTCCGTTTCCAGAATCAAACAAGACACATTTGCAGGAAAACAGTTGAACAGTGCAAATCTGTTGATACTTGATGAGTGCACCATGGCGCTTAAATATGCTTTGAGCTTAATTGACAGACTTCTGCGTGAAGTTATGACTACAAATATTGCTGAAAAAAATGAAATTCCTTTTGGAGGTAAAGTTTTTGTCCTTGGCGGAGATTTTAGGCAATGCCTTCTAGTTGTACCGAATGGAACAAGAACAAATATTATCGAGTCAACCCTAAAAATGTCAGACCTTTGGAAAGAGTTTAATACACTACAACTAATTAACAACATGCGATCTTCTGACCCAGAGTACAGCAACTGGCTTCTTAAACTTGGGAATGGTGAACTTAGCAATGAATATAACCTTGGAGAAGACATTATTGAAATACCAGAAGACATGTTGTGCACTGACTGCATCGTAAGTGATGTTTTTGGACAACGCGTTGAAATAGATGTGAACGACCAAAGCAGTGTTGAGAGAGCCTCTTCCTATGCAATTCTCTGTCCCAAGAACGATGACGTAGCTCTGCTAAATTCCCGTGTGATGGATAGAATGCCTGGAGAGTATAAATTATACAAAAGTGATGATTCGGTGGATGTCGACAATGAAGATGAACGAGACCATTATCCAGTTGAATTTTTAAATAGTGTTACGCCATCAGGAATGCCATCCCACAGACTACAACTTAAAGTTGGAGCAATCGTCATGTTGCTGCGGAATCTAAATACAAGAAGTGGTCTATGTAATGGAACTCGCCTTATTGTTACTGGATTCCATTCCCACATAATTCAAGCAACAGTGATCACTGGATCTGCAAAAGGAGACGAAGTGTTCATTCCACGCATTGATTTATGTCCTTCAGACACCGGTCTTCCATTTAGGCTTCGACGTCGACAGTTTCCAGTAAAACCAGCATTTGCCATGACAATAAACAAGTCAGAAGGTCAAACTCTACAACGTGTTGGCATATATTTACCGGAGCCCGTTTTTGGACATGGACAACTGTATGTTGCATTTTCAAGAGTTAAAATGAGATCCAATGTCAAGGTGCAAGTTTTGGATACCCATTTACAAGGAAAGTTGCTTACAGATAGTCCAAAAGTATTCACCAAAAATGTCGTGTACAAAAATATTTTAGGTTGATAGTGTTAAGAAATATATTCTAAAGTCGTACTTCTTTTGTCCGATGATTTATTGTAAAATATTGTTACATATTCATGGAATAGTTTATATATTTTTATTATCTGTTTAATAATTTTGTTCAGTTGTATTAAGTTCTATAACCAATAATAGTTAATAAAGTATTATTTTGTGTATTCATTGTATTATTGTTAAATCTTCATAGCGACATCTGCAGCATGTGCTACTAAAGTGAATGCAGATTTGTGCCTCTCCTGCACTTAGTCCCGGCGTGGAAAGCAGCAAATCTACAGACAGCAGCTAATCACAGCAGTATCTGAGAGCGCGTGCTGTGCCTCACATCTTGCGAGGAGCTGCTGAAAACAGGACAGACAGCGCTAGAGCAGAGAAAGGAAACAAGGGGAGGATTAGGGTTTAGTTCTTGAAATGTGCTGTAGAGATGGGGAAATGAGAAGGTCATACCAAACCAGGATAAGCAGCCCATACAAGCTAAGATGAGGAAGGCGTACAATCCAAAATAAGTCAGCCATACAAAGCAGGATTAGACGAATGACGCAGCCATACAAACCACATTGACAGACCGCGCTGTGGATCCTGGATGTGACACGATGGGGGATAACCCCGCCCACAGCCCGTCATTCACTGTGTTGCGCGGAACAGCAGACCCCTGGCTGCAGCCGCAAATAGTCGTGATGTAAACGGAAACAAGATCCGGCTGCAGGCGGGAGAATTACGTGCTGGCTGTGCGTCGTCAGCAGCGCCAGCGACCAATCAGCGATTTTTAACACAAATGTCCGGACCTTTGTAACACCATGCGGATACTGTGGGGACATCAGCGGCTAGGGTGTGAAGGGAGGACCGGGGAGCAGCGCTGCGGGTCGGGATACTTCTGCTGCGAGCAGTCGCTCATCTCCCGGCTTCTCGGAGTGGAAGTATCCGCACAGGCAGCGGCTCTCCCCGGTCCTCACCAATACGATTCGCTGATTGGTCGCGCTCTCCGCACGAGACCAATCAGTGATCTTGGCGCTAAAGTTAAACACCGCTCTGCTGATTTAAATAGCGG
Organism: Phyllobates terribilis; assembly: GCF_046119375.1. Lineage (NCBI taxonomy): Eukaryota > Metazoa > Chordata > Amphibia > Anura > Dendrobatidae > Phyllobates > Phyllobates terribilis. Next base: position 43,849,924 of record NW_027362767.1, read on the forward strand.
CCGCGACCAATCACCGATCTTGCCGCGACATTTAAACACTGCTGTGCTAATTGGTCGCGGACGCCAGCCGCGACCAATCAGCGAGCTTGGCGCCAAATTTAAACAACGCTCTGCTCATTGGTCGCGGACGCGTCCAATCAGCGAGATTGGCGCCAAATTTAAACAACGCTCTGCTGATTGGTCGTGGCCGGCGACCAATCAGCGATTTTGGCGCAAAATTTAAACACCGCTCTGCATCGCTCTGCTGATTGGTCGCGGTCGCCGGCCACGACCAATCAGCAGTATTGTCGCCAAATTTAAACACCTCTTTGCTGATTGGTCGCGACTAATCAGCGATTTTGGTGCCAAATTTAAACACCGCTCTGCTGATTGGTCGCGGCCACCATCCGCGACCAATCAGCGAGATTGGCGCCAAATTTAAACAACGCTCTGCTGATTGGTCAAGGCCGGCGACCGCGACCAATCAGCAGAGCGATGCAGAGCGGGGTTAAAATTTGGCCCCAAAGTCGCTGATTAGTCGCGGCTGACGGCCGCGACCAATCAGCAGAGCATTGTTTAAATTTTGCGCCAAAATCGCTGATTGGTCGCGGCCGGCGGCCTCGACCAATCAGCAGTATTGGCGCCAAATTTAAACACCGCTCTGCTGATTGGTCGTGACTAATCAGCGATTTTGGTGCCAAGTTTAAACACGCTCTCCAGTCCTCACTAACACGGTTCGCTGATTGGTCGCGGCCGCCTCCCGCGACCAATCACCAATATTGCCGCCAAATTTAAACACTGCTTTGCTGATTGGTCGCGGTTGCCGAACGCGACCAATCAGCGATTTTGGCGCAAAATTTAAACACCGCTCTGCTAATTGCGCCCGGTCGGCCGCATACCTATTCTAGAATACCCGATGCATTAGAATCGGGCCACCATCTAGTTATTTATAACAGTCCAGTCATCATGAGGCTTTAATCTACTTAAAGTATTATATTGTACTGGTTGCACCCAAGGTGTCACAACCAGTACATTTCTATGAAAACTAAAAAATGTGATAAAGCATAATCCTTTTTTTCATCCTTTAATGATAGCCTAATGCACAGAATGGTAAACCATCATGCTATATACTGTGGGGAAAATAAGTATTTGATACACTGCAAGTTTTCCCACCTACAAAGAATGGAGAGGTCAGTAATTTTTATCGTAGGTACATTTCAACTGTGAGAGACAGAATCTTAAAAAAAAAATCCAGAAATCACATTGTATGATTTTTACATAAATAATTGGCATTTTATAGCATAAAATAAGTATTTGATGCAATAGAAAAACAGAACTTAATATTTGGTCCATAAACCTTTGTTTGCAATTAAAGAGGTCAGACGTTTCCTGTAGTTCTTGACCAGGTTTGCACACAATGCAGCAGGGATTTCAGCCCACTCCTCCATACAGATCTTCTCCAGATATTTCAGGTTTTGGTGCTGTCGCTGGGTAACACTGAGTTTCAGCTCCCTACAAAGATGATCTATTAGGTTCAGGTCAGAGACTGATTAGCCCACTCTAGGACCTTATAATGCTTCTTATGGAGACACTGCTTAGTTGCCCTGGCTGTGTGTTTCGGGTCATTGTCATGCTGGAAGACGCAGCCACGACCCATCTTCAATGCTCTTACTGAGGGAAGGTGGTTGTTGGCCAAAATCTCACGATACATGATCCCATCCATCCTCCATTCAATACGGTGCAGTCGTCCTGTCCCCTTTGCAGAAAAGCACCCCTAAAGTATGATGTTCCACGGTTGGGACGGTGTTCTTGGGGTTGTACTCATCCTTATTCTACCTCCAAACACAGCGAGAGGAGTTGATACCAAAAAGTTCTATTTTGGTCTCATCTGACCACATGACCTTCTTCTATGGAGACAGGGGCGTACATAGAAATCATTGGGCCCCATAGCAGAAGCTCTAATTGCCCCCCCCCCCCACCCCCCAAAAAAATAAAAATATTTGTTACATACATGACCTTCTCCCATTCCTCCTTTAGATCATTCAGATGGTCATTGGTGAACTTCAAATGGGCCTGGACATGTGCTGGCATGAGCAGGGGGACCTTGTGTGCCCTGCAGGATTTTAATCCATGACGGCGTAGTATGTTACTAACTGTAATGTTTGAGACTGTGGTCCCACCTCTCTTCAGGTCATTTACCAGGTCCTCCTGTGTAGTTCTGAGCTGATTCCTGACCTTTCTCAGAATCACACTTACCCCACGAGGCGAGATATTGCATGGAGACCCAGACCGAGCAAGATTGACAGTCATCATGTGTTTCTTCCATTTTCTAATAATTGTGCCAACAGTTGTTGCTTTCTCATCAAGCTTCTTGCCTATTGTCCTGTAGCCCATCCCAACCTTGTGCAGGTCTACAATGTTGTCCCTAGTGTCCTTAGACAGCACTTTGGTCTTGGCCATGGTGGAGAGGTTGGAGTGTGATGGATTCAGTGTGTGGACAGATGTCTTTTATACAGGTAATGAGTTCAAACAGCTGCAATTAATACAGGTAATGAGTGCAGAGTAGGATGGTTTCTTAAACAAAAACTAACAGGTCTGTGAGAGCCAGAATTCTCTCTGGTTGGTAGGTGATCAAATACTTATTTCATGCAATAAAATGCAATTTAATTATTTAAAAATCATACAACCTGATTTCCTGGGGTTTTTTTTTTAGATTCTGTCTCTCACAGTTAAAGTGTACCTACAATAAAACTTACAGACCTCTCTATTCTTTATAGGTGGGAAAACTTGCAAAATCGGCAGTGTATCAAATACTTATTTCCCCCACTGTATGGTTGACTATATATTTAAAACTAGAAGGAGGTGAAGTGGCCTTTAATATCTATTTTAATTTAGGTGCCATCTGATGAAAGACAAATCCTTCCAGGAGTGGCATTGTACAGAAAACCTTGTGTCACATTGTATCTGTAAGAGGCTGATGTGCTGCTACAGTATTTCGGGACTGTCCATTGTCTAGACAATTGACTGATCAGAAAGTTAAGCCAACAATGATATATAATGCACGTTTACAGGGTCAATAGATTTGTTGCCGGAGAGGAGATGACTTGTTTAAATAGCTGCTGTCCCTCCTATTATCAGTGACGCTGTCTCACACTCTTCCAGCTTCCAGATGGTCAAGTGGTCTTTAGAGCAGGCACTTATTAAAAGATTAAGTCGGGCTGGTATGCTTAATGAAGGACGAAAGGGTTTTTATCGCTTCGGAAGTAATGCTAGTAGTTATCTAAAGCAGCGAGTATCGTATCATACACTTTATCTCCGAGTGTCTTGTTCCTTCCAGTAGTAGGAACGGATTCTTAATAAACTCAGACAAGGCTTAGCCAACAATTTTTTTTCTCCATACCTGGCTAGGAGCCATTCTGCAGCATAAGCATGTAATCATCCCAAAAATGTATAATCTGGGGAAACATACAAGTATTTTCTTGAAATATTGTTTGTAAAGAGCTAATTTATAATAGCGATTGTTTTTGTTAGGGTCTCTCCGAGTGTATGAATAACAAGAACCTGCTGTTCCGCTGCCAGCATATTTAATCAACAGGGCCTTGTGTGGACCATAACTGATATGTCTTGTTGAACAATGGACGCCTTTTTCCCAGTAACCGTACGGCATGATAGAAGAGCAGTCTGCTATTTAATCTGCCATTGTCCCATTTGACAGATATTGTTACTGTCAATGCACCACATCACAACATACATGATATCGGATTTACAAGCCTGTAATGCCCTTTCTTTACATTTATCTGACAGCACCAGTTATTGAGGACAATAACGCAACTATAGCCTCTTTGTTGCTCTCTGAATAAATTCTGGTTACGTTTCAATATGCTCTAAATAGGTAGGCACATATCAAAGACAATATGCTTAGACACATCTGCTGGGTGGGGGAGCTCTGCGGGCTGTAAACTATCCTGAAATTATACTCTCCAATAAAAGGACAGAATTTGTGGCCACTTGACTTTTTAACGCAATAAGGATTTTCCGGGCTTTGCCGACTATCTGCTTCCCCGCAAGGACAGGAAACAAGGCCCCGGAAGCACAATTAGAGTGGATGAGTCCCTCCACATAAAGCTCTAATTACAAACTTATGTTACTTAGAGGCCGCAGGGACCATTCCAGTAGTTTGCTTCTTCAACCTAAACTTTTTTTTTTACTTTGAATCTTCACAATGATCCAAAAAACAGTATATAGAGTACAACATTTACACTGGTCCAATAATCTCCTAACGCAGAAAAATTCTGGCTTCACAAGTGCTCAAATAATTAGATTTTCTATGTCAAAATGTTTAGGCCATGTGCCCAAGCCGTGGATTTTATCTGCTGGAAAATGTGGCCTGAAAACCTACGTGTTACATGTGGACTTCCATGAGGGTTTCAATGAAATTGTGCAAATCTGGGGTGTGGACTTGATGTTTGCATTCCTCCCCATGTACATGCATTGTGTTAGAAACCTCCTGTTTCTTTTTTTCCATCTTGTGTTTTGCGGTCACGTAACCATCTGCCTTTATATTCCAGCTCCGCCCTTTTGGCTGTGCTGGACTTCAGTGTTTGACTGTTTCTCTAGCCAGGTGCTTCAGTGCCTTTCTCTGTCAGTTTGCTTGGTCCTTCTGGGACCTCTAGTACCTTTTTGTCAGTTTGTCTTTTTGTGTTCTGCAACAACTTCTCTGTTTAGGAGGTGTCCCATTTTGTCCCAGTCCTTAGTTCTTTTAGGGACCCCTCCCCTTATGCTATAGGTCTTCATTCAGACTAGCCGAGGACTAAGGCGGGTCTGTTCGCTAGGAACAGGCAGCACGCTACATCGTAGGGATTCAGCTTAGTCTTACTGTAGGGACAGCTTTCCCACTTCTTTCCTTAGTATACAGTGGTGGCCAAAAGTATTGGCACCCCTGCAATTCTGTCAGATAATACTCAGTTTCTTCCTGAAAATGATTGCAATCACAAATTCTTTGGTCTTATTATCTTCATTTAATTTGCTTGCAAGGAAAAAACACAAAAGAGAATGAAGCAAAAGTCAAATCATTGATCATTTCACACAAAACTCCAAAAATGGGCCAGACAAAAGTATTGGCACCCTCAGCCTAATACTTGGTTGCACAACCTTTAGCCAAAATAACTGCGAACAACCGCTTCCGGTAACCATCAATGAGTTTCTTACAATGCTCTGCTGGAATTGTAGACCATTCTTCTTTGGCAAACTGCTCCAGGTCCTTGATATTTGAAGGGTGCCTTCTCCAAACTGCCATTTTGAGATCTCTCCACAGGTGTTCTATGGGATTCAGGTCTGGACTCATTGCTGGCCACCTTAGAAGTCTCCAGTGCTTTCTCTCAAACCATTTTATAGTGCTTTTGGAAGTGTGTTTTGGGTCATTGTCCTGCTGGAAGACCCATGACATCTGAGGGAGACCCAGCTTTCTCACACTGGGCCCTACATTTTGCTGCAAAATTTGTTGGTAGTCTTCAGACTTCATAATGCCATGCACAAGGTCAAGCAGTCCAGTGCCAGAGGCAGCAAAGCAACCCCAAAACATCAGGGAACCTCCACCATGTTTGACTGTAGGGACCGTGTTCTTTTCTTTGAATGCCTCTTTTTTTTTCCTGTACACTCTATGTTGATGCTTTTTCCCAAAAAGCTCTATTTTTGTCTCATCTGACCAGAGAACATTCTTCTAAAACGTTTTAGGCTTTCTCAGGTAAGTTTTGGCAAACGCCAGCCTGGCTTTTTTATGTCTCGGGATAAGAAGTGGGGTCTTCCTGGGTATCCTACCATACAGTCCCTTTTCATTCAGACGCCGATGGATAGTACGGGTTGACACTGTTGTACCCTCGGACTGCAGGGCAGCTTGAACTTGTTTGGATGTTAGTCGAGGTTCTTTATCCACCATCCGCACAATCTTGCGTTGAAATCTCTCATCAATTTTTCTTTTCCGTCCACATCTAGGGAGGTTAGCCACAGTGCCATGGGCTTTAAACTTCTTGATGACACTGCGCACGGAAGACACAGGAACATTCAGGTCTTTGGAGATGGACTTGTAGCCTTGAGATTGCTCATGCTTCCTCACAATTTGGTTTCTCAAGTCCTCAGACAGTTCTTTGGTCTTCTCTCTTTTCTCTCTGCTCAATGTGGTACACACAAGGACACAGGACAGAGGTTGAGTCAACTTTAATCCATGTTAACTGGCTGCAAGTGTGATTTAGTTATTGCCAACACCTGTTAGGTGCCACAGGTAAGTTACAGGTGCTGTTAATTACACCAATTAGAGAAGCATCACATGATTTTTCAAACAGTGCCAATACTTTTGTCCACCCCCTTTTTTAGGTTTGGTGTGGAATTATATCCAATTTGGCTTTAGGACAATTCTTTTTGTGTTTTTTCATTGAAGACAAATTAAATGAAGATAATAAGACCAAAGAATTTGTGATTGCAATCATTTTCAGGAAGAAACTGAGTATTATCTGACAGAATTGCAGGGGTACCAATACTTTTGGCCACCACTGTATGTTGCAGATCATAACACATTGGACTTGTTAGACCTTTCATATGCATAAAACTGTACTTTAATTGCAGATTTTTGGTATGGAAATTATGGTAATCCACTGGTTATGTACGAAATTGATTCAGAGGAGCCTGGTCGAGTGGTCATGTCTGTAGTCCGAGGCTCTGGACGGGAACCCTGCAAACATAATGCCTGGTACCTCTTCTGATTAGTAGGCCTGTCAAGATATCAGACGGCATGTGTCACGCCACAACAATGACATTGTGATGGGCCTACAAATGGGAAAAGGTGCTGGTGATTTCAGCATATTGGAAGCATTTTGCAGGACTCCTTTCTGTGGCCACTAGACCGGGGTCCTCATCTGTAGAGATGAGCGTTGTTCTACTCGAACTGTTCGCCAATCTCAAATTCGAGCTGTTTTGGGCGGTGTTCGAGCCGTTCGGCGAACACGAACAATTTGAGAAAAATTCGGCTGTTCGAGGTTATGTTCGATAACTGTTCGTGCACCAAAATCATAACTGGATTTTTTCTCAGTAATGATGAAAATTAATGTTAATACGCAGTTTGAGTGTACAGCGGGGTGGGGGGAGGGGCAGGGGATGGATCTCTGCAGGAACAATGAAGATCTCCATTTTTTTTTCTCTTTCCCGCATTTACAGTGGGGAGGTGCAATCTGTCAGCCTATCAGCAGCGCACACACGGAGCGAAGTGCTTTTTTTCACACAAGCAAGGGCATGTGTCATTGGCAGTGTATGTCACATGTCCTTGCCCTATAAGACCAAGCCATTTTCCCCGTCGCCACCATTTTCTCACTGCTGCAGCTGCGTGTTAGACGGCACCGCTGTTGCTGTGTGCGCTATACCTTGTTAATTTCAAGCCAATTTTCGCACAAATATACAGATAGCTTGGGAGTAGGGAATAGTTGTGATTGCAGTCCTTTTAAGGACTAGGTTACAGCATTTCCTACGACTTTTATCAGGCAGGTCTGTGCTCTTAAATAGATAGGTTGTGGGAGTAAAGACTAATTGTAATTGCAGTCCTTTTCAGGACTAGGTTACATCAGTTCCTATTAGTTTTTGCCAGGCAGGTCTGTGCCAGTGTTGTGCAAGTTTTTTTCACAGCATTTGGCTGAATCTAGCAAAGCTAATCCTTTTTGGCCTATTGCAGAGTGTGTTAGTCAGTGGAGTAGCCTATCTGTGTTGCAAGATATACCACCTGTGTATAGAATACCAATTTTTTTACTGCACCTAGTGAAGTAAAATCTTTTGGGCATAGCATCATTCTATTAGTCCATCTATACTGACCTCCATCAGGTTGCAAACTGAATCTAATTTTTTTCTGCATCTAGCTCTGAAAAAATATTTGGCCTTCTAGCAGTGTGTCGGACTTTCTCTATTAGTCCATCTATACTGACCTCCATCAGGTTGCAAATTCAAAATAATTTTTATCTGCATCTACAGTACCTCTGAAAAAATATTTGAGCTTCTAGCTGTGTGTGGGACTTGTTGTATTAGTCCATCTATACTGACCTCCATCAGGTTGCAAACTGAATATATTTTTTTCTGCATCTACCTCTGAAAAAATATTGGGCTTCTAGCTGTGTGTGGGACTTGTTGTATTAGTCCATCTATACTGACCTCCATCAGCTTGCAAACTGAATATATTTTTTTCTGCATCTACCTCTGAAAAAATATTGGGCTTCTAGCTGTGTGTGGGACTTGTTGTATTAGTCCATCTATACTGACCTCCATCAGATTGCAAACTGAATATAATTTTTTTCTGCATCTACCTCTGAAAAAATATTGGGCTTCTAGCTGTGTGTGGGACTTGTTGTATTAGTCCATCTATACTGACCTCCATCAGGTTGCAAATTGAATATAATTTTTTTCTGCATCTAACCCTGCCAATAGTTTTGGCCTAATACCACAGTTTGGCCACTCAGCTCTGCTCGGTTACCATCCATTGTTTTTTTGTGCAAACAACTCCAGAGTTGTGAATTAGTTAACCACCAAAATGAGTGGAAAAAGGCCTGCTGCTGGTGGAAAGGGGAATAGGCGTGTTGGGAAGGGGAAAAAAGGTTGTGTCCGTGGGGTAGGTGTTAAAGCAACAGTAACATCTGCAGAAGAAAGACCATCTTCCAGCCAAACTAAAATGTCTACTTCTTTTAGCGGACAATGTGATAAGATCCCTTTCTTACGGCCACGCCAATCGCTACAAATTCCAGATGAGGCACAAAAACAGCAGGTGCTTCAACGGATATCAAGTGCTCCTTTAAGTGGGCTCTCCTCCACATCAACTTCAACATCACAAATACTCCAGTCCTCAAAGGTGTCACCCAAATCGCACTTGCTTCCTCACAGCTCCCAAATCTCCAGCTGCCCGTCTGAGTATGAGGTAGAACAGATGGTTGAGTCTGCAGAGCTGTTTACTCATACTATAGCCTGGGAATCAGAGGTCGACTCCAGCGCTTCTGTGAATCCAGACGAGGAAATGATCTGCACTGATGCCCAGAATCTTTATGAGTCGGATCCAGGACCAGACGCAGAAGGTTCTGACCATAATGTAGACCCTCATTCCCAAACTGTAACTCCTGTTGGTGGAGACAATGAGGAAGACGATGATAAGACTCAAATACCTGATTGGAGCGACAACTTTAGTTTTTTGTCAGGGCAGGAACAGGTTGGCTCTGAGGACGACGGGTGTGATAACACACAGGGTGATGATGATGAGGTTGGAGATCCCACTTACTGTCAACCCACAGTCAGCCAAGAGATGAGGTCAGCAGAGGAGGTGGAGGAAGATGCTAGTGACGACGAGGTCAGGTTGCGCCTTCCTGGACAGAGACGTAGTACTGGAAGCACGTCAACAACTGCATCCTCAAACACAACTCTGCCTCTCACCACAAGTCGTGGTGGCTCTTCAGGTCGCATGGGTGCTAAGCCTTGCATAGCCTGGGCATTTTTTCAGATCGATAAAGATGACCCAACTCGTGTTATCTGTAACATTTGTCAGCAAAAGCTAAGTAGAGGCCAAAAAATACATAGTTTGAGTACTTCATGCATGAACCGGCACATGGACATGAAGCATAAGTTGCAGTGGGAAGCTCAGTGTGCTACAATGCGGCCTAGCCGGCCGGGCCAACCACCGTCTGCCATATCTTGTGCATCCGCGGCCTCTTCATCCTCTGTGACTGGGGGGACAGCAGTCACACCTGTTTTGGGGCGCAGACCTGCCACCTCTTTACCCGCAACAGCCAGCGTGATTGGCAGGTCATCATTTTCTTTGGAGGTGGTAACACCAGCTGGTGTTGAGCGCTGTCCGACATCGATAGCACCACCTTTGGATCAAGGCAACCTAACATGTCCGCCTGCATCTTCCTCACAGACCGGCAGTTTGCCGGGGACACCCTTATCAACCCCGTCTAAGCACAATAGCCAGCCCTCGGTCCCTCAGATGTGGACAAGTAAAAGACCATTTCCTCCTAGCCATGAGAAAGCTAAGAGGTTGAATTTCACCATCTGCAAGCTCTTGGCTACAGAAATGCTGCTTTTCCGCCTGGTGGACACAGAGGATTTTCGAGACCTTATGTCCGTCGCAGTGCCCCAGTACCAGATGCCCAGTCGGCACTACTTCTCAAAGAAAGGTGTGCCTGCGCTCCACCAGCATGTCGCACACAACATCACCGCTTCTTTGAGAAACTCTGTGTGTGACAGGGTGCATTTCACCACAGACACTTGGACGAGTAGGCATGGACAGGGGCGTTACATGTCGCTGACTGGGCACTGGGTAACTATGGTGACAGCAGGTCAAGGGGCTGCTGTCCAAGTCTTGCCGTCCCCACGAGTTGTGCGTCAATCCTCTTTATGTCAAAGTTCCTCCACTGCTTCTGCCTCCTCAACCTCCTCTCGGTCTTCCACCTGCACCCAAAGCCTGTCTGGTCATGCCACAAGCTTTCTAACTGCGCAGAAGGGATCCTGCACACCTCCTTACTATGCTGGCAGTAGGGCTCAACGTCATCAGGCGGTTTTTACTTTGAAATGTCTGGGAAATGTGAGTCACACAGCTGAGGAGTTGTGGTCAGCTCTGGAGAACCAATTTCATGAATGGTTGTCTCCACTGGACCTGAAACCAGGGAAGGCCGTGTGCGACAATGCTGCAAACCTGGGTGCGGCCCTTCGCCGGGGCAATGTCACACACGTGCCTTGTATGGCTCACGTGTTGAACCTGGTTGTCCAGCAATTTTTAGCCCACTATCCCAGACTAGATGGCCTTCTGCAGAGGGCACGGTCGCTGTGTGATCACTTCCGCCGTTCGCATCCCGCAGCTCAGCGACTTACATCTCTACAGAAGTCGTTGGGCCTGCCACTTCACCGGCTAAAATGCGATGTGCCTACCCGGTGGAATTCAACTCTGCACATGTTGCAGCGACTGTGGCAGCACCGACAAGCCCTGGTGCAATACGTTCTGACGTATAGCCTGGGCCAACGAGATTCAGAGGTGGGGCAAATCACGCTGGAGGAGTGGTCTCAGATCAGGGACCTATGCACCCTTCTGCACAGTTTTGAAATGGCGACGAAGATGTTTAGTGCTGACGATGCCATTATCAGCATGACTATTCCGGTGATTTACATGCTGGAGCACATGTTAAACAGAATTCGGAGTCAGGTGGTGGCACAAGAGGAGGTGGAGGAAGTAGAGGAGGAGGAGTTGTATGCGGAAGGGCTAACATCTGCAAGGTCCAGACGGTCGGCAGCACCAAGGCGGCAGGCATGTGAGGGTGGGGGAGATGGTTTTACCAGGGCGCATGGTAGCAGCCAAACTAGTGAGGAAGGTGCAGGAGCCCAGGAAGAAGTGGAGGACGAACTGATGGAAGACTCATCAGATGAGGGAGACCTTGATCACATTTCTGTTGTGCGAGGTTGGGGGGAGAGGACAGAGGAAGGAAGCATGATTGTTACCTCGCCACCAACACAACAGGGACTTGGTGCTCCTGGATGCGCAACACACATGAGTGCCTTCTTGCTGCACTACCTGCAACATGACCCTCGAATTGTGAGAATTAGAAATAATCCTGACTACTGGGTTGCCACACTGTTAGATCCCCGGTACAAAAGTAAATTTGCAGAAATTATTCCTGCCATAGAAAGGGATGCACGCATGCAGGATTATCAGCAGAGACTGTTGCAGAATCTTACATGTGCTTTTCCACAAAATACCAGTGGTGCACGTAGTGAATCTCACAGTTCCAACTTGCCAACCGTGGGACCGTCAAGTGTTCAGCACTCAAACCGTAACAGAACCACAGTATCTGCTGGTAACATCAATTTTGCGGAATCATTTCACCACTTTTTTAGCCCATCCTTTGCAAGGCCACAGGAGACAAGAAGTCTGACACATAGTCAACGCCTAGAGACGATGGTACAGGAGTATCTCCAAGTAAACATTGAAGCTGTGTCACTGGACCCTTGCTCTTTTTGGGCTTCCAATCTGGATAAATGGCCGGAGCTAGCCACTTACGCCTTGGAGATCTTGTCATGCCCCGCAGCCAGCGTTCTGTCTGAACGTGTGTTCAGCGCTGCTGGTGGTGTGCTGACAGATAAGCGCACGCGGCTCTCCACTGATAATGTAGACAGACTCACGTTCATAAAGATGAACAAATCATGGATCCGAAACGACTTTTCTACCCCTGTGTCATCCTGGGGAGAGTAAAAGCTTGATGATTGGTTAAAATCACCCTACCAACCGTTTTAAGCTTTCAAATTACTAATCATGTTTATCTGTATCTTGACTGGAAAATAATTTGGGCTTTGTAGCAGTGTGCAGCACTGATCCTATTAGGCCATCTATAATAAGCTCCACCAGATTTAAAATTAAAAATAATTTTTAGCTGCATCTAGCCCGGAAAATAATTTTGGGGCTCCGAGATGCGCAAGACACATAAGTGCCTTCTTGCTGCACTACCTGCAGCATGACCCTCATATTGTCAGAATTCAAAGTAATCATGACTACTGGGTTGCCACACTCTTAGATCCCCCAAACTTTTCGATCAACCTTTTCATTTTAATAAAGACCAAAAAAATGGTCATTTTTGAAATTATAAGCATTAGCAGGTTGTTAGAAACTGAAATCAAACAGTTTTCAACTCAAAACTTTATTGTAGGTGATGTTACATTTTCACATAGGACCCCTTGTTCGAAAGGAGCTTCTGAACTCTCTCGTCCATTGAATTTGTCAGGTTTTGGATGGTTTCTGCTTCAATTGTTTTGCATGAGGACAGAATACCCTCCCAGAGCTGTTGCTTAGATGTGAACTGCCTCCTGCCATCATAGACACTCCTTTTAATGATGCTCCAAAGGTTCTGAATGGGGTAGAGGTCAGGGAAGCATGGGGGTCACACCATAAGTTTGTCCCCTTTTATGCCCATATCAGCCAGAGATGCAGATGTTTTATGTGCAGCATGAGATGGTGCATTATCATGCAGAAAAATGATCTTGCTGTGAAATACACGGTTCTTCTTCTTGAACCATGGCAGGAAGTGCTGTTTGAGAAAATCCACATACATTATGGAGTTCATCTTTAGCGCCTTCAGGGATCCTAAAGGGGCCGACAATCTCTCTCCCCATGATTCCAGCCCAAAACATTACTCCACCTCCTCCTTGTTGGCGCTGTAGCCGTGTTTGCGTGGGGTGTCCATCAACCAGCCATCCTCCACTCCATCCATCTGGACCATCGAGCACTGCACGGCACTCATCCGTGAACAAAACAGTTTTGAAATCAGTCTTCATGTAATGTTTGGCCCACTGGAGCCGTTTCTGCTTGTGTGAAGTGGATAGAGGAGGTCGACAGGATGGCGTATGCACAGCTGCAAACCTCTGAAGGACCCTGCATCTTGTTGTTCGGGGTACGTTGGAGGCACCAGCAGCTTCAAAAACTTGTCTGCTGCTATGACAAGGCTTTCTTGCCGCTGCTCTTTTAACCTGACGTAATTGCCTGTAGGAAAGAGTCCTCAATTTGCCCTTATCAGCACGCACACGTGTGTACTGTGAATCAGCTACATACTTCTTGATTGCCAAGACACTTCATCCTGATCATCGCACAATGTTGATTGTAGTCATGCCTTGACCTAAACACTCCACAATTTGTTGCTTCTCAGCAGCCGACACATCCTTTTTCTTTCCCATTTTGGCAGAAAATGTAGGCTGCTTAATAATGTGAGAGAGCCTTCTTAAGTAGTCTTGCCTTTCATTGGACACACCTGCCAAACTAATTAGCACAGGTGTCTGCAATTGCTTACAGTGATATAAAGAGCCCTGACACACATCACCATCAATGAGTTTAACTGACAAACAAACAAATTCTTCCCTTATCACTCCTAAACACTTTTTGCATAATAATTTGGAACGCAGTGTACATGTGCTTTTCCACAAAACACCAGTGGTTCACGTAGTGAATCTTACAGTTCTAACTTGCCAACCGTGGTCTGTATGGAATTGTTCAATAAAGGGCCCAAAATTAAGATAACATAGATGGGAGAGGTCTCTATGAATAGGAATTCCTAAGTATTTGATACTCTGTGAGGGCCAGGCAAAGGGAAAGTTGGACTGGATGGAATCCTATATGGATTTGGGGAGGGAGACATCGAGGGCCTCAGACTTCGCTGCATTGATTTTAAAATTTTACCATGTAACAAAGTGATCTATTTCAGCCATAACAGCAGGGATGGATATATGTGATTGAGTGATATATACTAGGACATCATCAGCAAATAGAGAGCACTTGTACTCGGTGCCTCCCACCTCAATCCACCTAATATTGGGGTTATGGCGAATTGATGAGAGCAGGTGCTCCGTCACTAGGATGTATAAGAGAGGGGACAGAGGACATCCCTGCCTTGTCCCATTGGTGATTGTGAAAGGTGATGAAAATGTTCTGACGCGCCCCCTGGGCCTTGGGACACCCGGAGCCGGACCCTTTTTGGTGGATGCTGGTGGTTGTAGTCTTCGTGGTGGCGACCCGGTTCCGTGGCTCAGGGCGGTCAAACCAGTGGCGGAACTATTTATGTGGTTTTGATGTTTAAATGTCCGACTACGCCACCCGTGGATTGCGGTCAGAGTGAACCGCCGCTACAGGGCAGACCGCTGAGGCTGGTGTTGTGGGTGCAGCAGAGCGTAGCATAACTCCCCACGGGAGGAGTATAGCCTCAGGGCAGTGTATGCGGAGGATGGGGGTGATGGTGCAGGGCAGCAGCAGTAACGACACGGAGTCAGTGATGCAGTCCAGGGCCTTTACTCACAGTTCTTATTATCCAGACCACGTCTGCAGGTAACGGCTGCCCACGTCGTACTGTGCTCACCAGGTGAGGGGCTCAGACAACTCCCAGATAACTTTGGAGCACTTCACAGGACCCCCTTTGTGTGTCCTTTGTCTGGCCTTTCTTACCAACACTTCTGTCCGGCTGCTTCGGGCCTCCTCTTGGTAAACTTGGCGCCAGTTTCCCTGACCCTATGTGGTGCCTTCCTAGCGGGTGTAGCGAGGGGCTGCGCCACATAAAATGTCAGAGCCTCCGGTTTCTAGCTGAGGGTCGTTTCCTGCCTCCACTAGTTCGGGGACCGGTCTCCCCCTTTGGCCTGACCCCTCCACGCAGGTGGATTCGGGCGTGCGGTGGCGACTCGCCCGTCCGCACCCCTGGGATCCCTTCATTCCTCGTTCCTGGAGCCTTCTCCGCTCCTCTTCCTTCCTTCTCCCTCTTCCAGGCCTGGGCCTCTGTTACTAGGCCCGCCTCCGGAGCAGAGCTCATGCAGAGCCCCTGCTCCCTGCCACTTCTGCTCAGACTTCTCTGCACTGAACTAAGATGGTGCCCACCTTTTATACTCCCTTCTCAATGCACCCAGGAACTGCTTCCTCCCTGCTCCTGCACTACAGGGTTCCCCTTCCTCAGTGTTCCCTCCCCCCACTCCAGCCAGGGACAGGGACTGTCGTGCCCATCTCAGGGGCATATTGGTCGCCCTGCCCCACGGCAATGTGGTGTAATGCATGCAGGTGTCGGGTCCTGATCCACACTCCATCCTTACCTGAGAGTGAGATATCACACCTCTGGGTGAGGTGCAATACGTCTGTAGCAACCGAGCCCTCAGGGTGCTACAGTTCCATTTATCTTCAGCCTAGGTGACGTATTGCGATACAGGGCCATGATTTTGGCTATAAAAGGGTCCCCTAGACCCCTACCCCAAGCTTTTTAAGAGAATCATATATGGCGTGCCAGGAGACTCTATGGAATGCTTTCTCAGCATCCAACGAGAGTATCTAATTACAAATTTTTAACTGCATCTAGCCCAGGAAATACTTTGTGCCTAGTAGCAGTGTCTGCTAGTGAGCGGATTATCCCGGCTGTTAAGCAAGCTGCACCACCTGTAGTTTAGACACTTAATTTTTTCAAAGGAAATGCTTCGGGACCATGGGATACTTAGTGAAGAGCATCAGGAGGCACCCCAAGGCATAGGGGCTGGGACTGGCAGTAGGATGCCTTGCGGTGGACAGCCGAGCTTGATCCTTATAAAAGCTTTTTAACTGCAGCAGCTTTAGTGGACGCTACTGGAGCTGGAATTACCGCGGCTGCTGGCATGAGACTTGCCCTCCAATAGATCCTTGTAAATGGATTTAAAGTGTATTCATTCAAATTAGAGAGACAATTTAAATTAAAAAGCTTAGAGCTGCCTCCACCACAGGGGGGCTCGCTCGACCCACCAGCGGACAGGCACCAGTATTGGGAGAGGGGGGCTGGCCGTCAGGGTTCACCGCGGCTCTGGCACAAACCCGGCGACACGGAGGTGGCACGGGCAGGAGCGGACTGGCAGTCTCGGCTTCTCACTTTTTGGATTTTAGAAGGGCATGACATGCCTATATCTGTGTCTCCCCCTCCTTTTACTCCTCCACCTCTTTTATTTTCGCATGACTATATGTACTTGTCACTTTTCCATGTGTTAGTTATGTCTTCTGAGCAGTTTGTCAGCTTTTGGACACCTTTGAAGGTGTTCTCTATGTGTTTCTATGTGTTTTTGTTTGCCTGCCATTGGTTTTAACGGTGTTCGAAGGTGTTCGACGAACAGTTCGACGAACAGTTCGGCGAACACACGGGTGTTCGACGAACCGAACCGAACTCGAACACTACGGGGGTGGCTCAACACTACTCATCTGTAATACAATGGTCTAGGTTCGTATTGGTCCATTCATAAAAAATTCATGAGAAAACATAGCATAGCCTCTAGATAAAGTATAATAGCATAAGAAGGGGCCAAATGGAGACATACACTTGTATGGATGGGATACTGTATTATGGCTCTGTACAACTTGGAGCTTGTACTCAGCTTTATGCATTGGGCCTAAAGGTGAAAATGCTGATTACATCTTTTTTTTTTATTCCGTGGAGGGGTTTATTCATTTTTTTAGAATTTGGAAACCTGGCTGGATGAATTAAATTACCTTTCTTCTTTTGGTGTACAACAAATACCTCATCTTTATAAATAACCAATCTCCTGAGGTATTTTAGGGCTGTCTAAGAACATTGTTCAATTTCTGTGCCAGAAACCCAATCGTGTGTTTCTATATTAAATATATGACATTGTAATTATGGGGTGGAACGGCGAACTACTGGCAGAAAAAAAACGTTACAAGAGTTTGTAAAGATATTTAAAGCTGCAGTCACTGGAAAAAGGAAAATGCATTTCTAAATATTCTTTAATACTGTCTCTTCAATGTAACAATTGGATTATGTCATGGAATACCGGCTGCTACATTAATTTATTCATTAGTATACACTATGTCCTTGTTTTATTAACATCTTTCTTGCACTACAAAATATGTATAAAAATTCTGTATTCACTCAAAAATAAAACAACGTTCTTACAAAAAAAAAGGGATAAACCGTACAAGGGAATAATCTCTGATAAAACAAACTATTTTTTTCCCACTGGTTTAAAAAATTCCATCATGATTATCAGGAAAGTAGAAAGGTGAACTTTTTTTATGGGAGGCATCTAGTCTTGCAGCTCAACTACTCAAGTGGATGTCTGCAAACTTTTTATTATATCTTCAATGCATAAAAAACCACAGCTTCTGCATCACCATAGTAACAGACTACAAACAAACCCTGTTTGTAGTCAGATCCTGAAGCCTTGTGTTGCTCCATTCACTCTTGAGGTCAGCGTACACAGGACGACTGGAGGCACAATACGACTGCCATTTGGTAAACTTTTCCCAATCGGCAGTCGTTTGTCTATTTACACAGGCAGACCAAAATAAACTATGCGCACTGAGCAATCTATACTAGAATGCTCAGTGTGCTACAGCTGTCATTGTTCTAGCAACGCAAGTCCTGTTTATCCAGGATGATGCACCACCGAAAACGATGATCTGATCCGTGGCCAATCAGCACTGTCTTCTTCCCTTTTCCCTCCTTCGGACAAATGAGGACATCCGGAGGAAGTAGACCAGCTGCAGCTCTCACTTCCTCCGGACGTCAGTTATGTATGTACGAGGGCAGAGGGAAACCAGCGCTGATTGGCCGCAGATATCACATGCCGCTGGAACGGCACCGGAGGGGAGTATAAGTGTTATTATTTTACTTCAGGGAAACGTAGGGGTTGTCCGAGTAGTGGACAACCCCCTTGACATCAGGTCAGTCATCTCACATTATTATTATTTTGCAAACAGTCTACAGGCAAATGGCCCACTAATCTTTCTAAAATAGCATACAAATGCCTATCACACCTGAACTACCCCATACACAAAACTGCCATATACCTACTGAAGATTTATTGGCCATTGGCCTGTAGACTGTTCTTAAATAAATTAATAATAAAAATGATGTCTATGGTCTAATTATCGGGTGACCAGCTTGACATTAAACAATTAATGGCCTCATTATCTAGTTGGTAGCCCTTATCTAGATAAGAAAGGGTGTTATATCTCTACGAAAACTGTTCTTTTGAAATGAAATGTACAAATCATCGTAAACACGTAAATCAGAGAAATGCTTTTCAACCTGGTCCAACATAACCATGTGTTACGTGAAAAGATTAACTCTCCTGGAAGTATGTGCCTTGTCTTTTCCTGATGCATACGGGAATATTTTTGACATTTTTTTGCCTTGATTACAGGGCAGAAGAGTAAAACGGAGGATTTGGAGTTCTTTCTAAAGCCTAGAAACGCAAAAAAATTTCCAAATCCACATGCGGAGACAGTTATTAAGGAAAAAGGGGGGTAGTTGGACTTCAAAGAACTTTTTAGAAGAACAGTATCTGTTTTTTAACGATGTAATATCTTGGGGAAATCTTATCTCCAGTAGGACCATGCCGTAAACATATTTCAAGAACACTTACAAAGCAATTTTTCAAGCTGAATGTATTATTTTACCAAGAGATGGTGTCCTGTCCTCAGGTTAACTCGATCAAGATTTACAAAGGACATCAGATGTAATTTTTTATTCTGTCTTCATTTTACATGCACATTGCTGGATAGTGACTGTTTATACTGCATTTGGCATTTGCAACACGTTTAATGATATGTGCAGATAGTTATACAGGACACAAATATGGAAAAAAGTAAGCTAGTGTCCTGATGTCATGGAAGGTCCTTTTACATTCCCGGACCCGCCACAGAGCCAGCAGCGACGCCGGGAGCAGAGCGGGGGCCATCAGAAGGTGAGTATAAGGTTATATTTTATTTTTTACGTTCTAATTCTTTTTTTTAACATCAAGCACTTTTCCAAGTGATGCTAAAATTGCTTGGAAAAGCACTTGACAAAAGCATGCGAAATCGCATACTAAAAACGTTTGACAAACACTTGTCCCTGGCAGAAAAAAACGCATGTAAAATGCGCATGCGTTTTTTCTGCCAGGGAGATGCAGAAATGCTCAGGAAAAATCCGGAGCATTTCTGCATCGTGGGCACATAGCCTCAGTCAAGCAGGAGCGCACTGGAAGGCAGGGGAGCCATGCGCTCCGTGGGAGATGAGACAACCTCTTTAAAACCTACATGACTGAAGACTTGAAAATCTTTACATGGTAATGGATTACATTTATTTCCCATTTTTTAGTAGGCACCAAGTATAGTGCTGTATAAAGATTATTAGCAACATTTATGAAAGTCCCTGCACCAGTTTCCTGGCATTAAAATTTGCATTTGTTTAAACATACTTGTGCAAAAATTAGCCATTTTTTTCACCCTCTTTCCACTGCTCTCACCAGTGTTTTGAAAAATGGGTATAAATGCATGAGGCGACACCATCCAGTGCCCTTCAAATGTAATATCATTTATGCAAGAAAGTACCATAAATTATGGCAAAAATTAGACTCACAGCTAGTGTGAATTTCAGTTTGTGTTGCGTGGCTTGCTGACGATGAGCCAAATCTATTAAGAGGAATGCATTGCCTTCTAATAAATTAAGTACTGATTAAAACAAATGTAGCAATGCTAGTCTCATGTAAATGTCCCGTTATGTTGTATCTCTCCAAATGGGACTCATAATTTACTATCTCTATCACAATCACACACCAGGGCGAATATATAGAGAACCAATTAACCCATTAGCATAGTTTAAAGTTTTGGAAGAAAGTGGAGAGCCGTGAAGGAAACGCACAAAAACGCAGATAAATCAAAGACTTCACAGAGCTCGTATAGATTAAAGATTGGTCATTTGCCTTAAAAGGCAAGTTAATATTGCTACAATACAATTACTAACACTTCTGAATTTATTTACAAAATGTGGAGAACCCCAAAATAGACCCCTCTCTAACAAGCCATAAAACTTAGCTTTTATTTCATATTTGATTAAAAACGCCTAGGGGTATATAAATCTTTCTCCCTAATCTGCCTCTCGTATTTAATAGTGGTATTCATATCTCTACACACACTTAGTGGCACCTCGGGGTGCCTTCGTTCAACTTGTTTGCAAGAAAATTAGCACTTCATAAGTTATATAAACATCGTGATAAAGAATTAAATTATGAGAAATGAACAGGAGACTGTGAATTCATTCGATGAACTATTGGTGGAGAATGAAGTAGACACTCTGATTTCTTTGCAACCTTTTACATTTCTCAAGCCAAGATCATTAACGACACTCTCCCTTTCTACTTATCCTTCTATATCAAACTTTGTGGACTCTGTTACTAGGGATTTTGAAAAAATTTGTCTTTTCCCCACCGGCCACGACAGCAATGTTACCCCCCAAGAACGAAAAGAGATTGACGAGCTTCGTCATAAGGAGAATTTGGTGATTAAACCAGCCGATAAGGGGGGTAACATTGTTATCATGGACATAGATTTTTATATCTGGATGGTGGAATGTATTCTTCATGCTTCAAATAAATATGAAAAATTGAAAACAGATCCAACAGCACAATTCCTAAGTGAATTGAAAAGTATTTTAGATCATGGGAAAAGGGGTGGTTGGATTAGTGAGGAGGAATATAAATATATTTACAACAAACATCCCACTATTGCAACTTTTTATGCACTACTCAAAGTGCATAAGAATACAATCAACCCCCCAGGGAGACCAATTGTCTCGAGAAATGAGTGCTTGACCGAAAAAGCTAGTATTTATGTGGACAAAATTATTCAACAGTTTGTCAGTACAATTCCTTCTTATTTAAAAGACACTAAGGACACTGTTTGAAAACTGCAAAATTTATCAGTATCAGAATATACCTATATAGCCAGCCTGGATGTCGAGATGCTTTACAGTAGCATTAAACATGATCTCGGCATTTAGGCTGTTGCGTCTTTCCTTAAAACACGTGGCTCCCATCACCATGAACACAATTCGTTTGTCCTTACACTTCTTCGGTTTGTTTTAGAGCACAATTTTTTTATTTTTAATGGGGATATTTTCCACCAACTCAGGGGTACTGCTATGGGGATGGTTTGTGCCCCATCTTATGCCAATTTATTCCTGGGTTGGTGGGAGAATAAATTTGTGTTTAATGAGGATCTTTCATTTTACACCAGTCACATATTACTTTGGGCACGTTTTATTGATGATATTTTGATTTTTTTGGGAAGGGCCTAAATCTCTTTTTCTTGATTTTGTCCACATCCTAAATAATAATGATCTTGGCTTGAGATTCACACATGAAATTAATGCTAGATCCATCAACTTTTTGGATCTTACCCTTTGGATTGACATGGCCGGTAATATTCAAACTAAAACCTTAAGGAAGGAGACGGCAACAAATAGCCTCCTCCATTGGGATAGTTTCCATCCACTATCCCTTAAAAAGGATATTCCCACCATACAATACTTAAAAGCAAGGAGGAATTGCTCGAGGGATGAAGTTTTTATGGAGGAGTGTTCTACTCTCTACAGACGTTTCAAAGATAGAGGTTACCCTGCGAAACCTCTTAAAAAGGCATTTCACCGAGCGCTACATACTGAGAGAAACCAACTGTTATTAGCAAAGAAACCCTTTCCACAAAATAAAAATGAACAAGTTATACGTTGTATTGGCTGAGCTTCGTCAGATTCTGACAAATCACTTTCACAGTAATCACTGTTAGATTTACCTATATTTCTCTCTTGCTTACATATAGTTTTTCATACTCTGTACCTGTTTAAAAATTATGCAAGTCTCTGATGAATTTTTTATGTTTTCTTTCTTTTATAATTCTTTTAAAACTTTCAAACTTTTTCTGTAATTTATTTTTCCAGATCACTAAATTCTGAATTTACAGAGAATTTTTTAATTTGTTCAATTTCGTTTTCAAGTGACAAATTAGAGAAATATTCTTTCTCGTAGTCCAATTGATACTTTATCATCCGTAAAGAATTTTCCATGACCAATCATTCCCAACCTTTCAGGAATTCTTTATCCTCCCTATGTGAATTTGGTAGCAAAGAAATTCGTAGACCACGGTATACTAATCTTTGTTTTAAATAAGTGTCTAAACTAGCCACTTCTCACCACTATCGTGTGTGAGTTTTGAAGGCTTTAAATAAATTCTGGAATGCTAGATGTATATCCGTGGGACTATCCAATGTATCTGATTTAGAGAACACTTGTATTGCTTCTGGCGACAAGTTATCAAAGTTAATTTGTTGTGAGAGAAACCCTGCCATACTATATTTAGGCATTATTTAGAAGGGTCCACAAACCCACACTTATATCCTCAATAGGGGCTTTAAACCATAATTACAATAATAACAAACTGTGAGGAAAACAATGGTCTGGAAGGGGTATATTGATAATGTATTTGCAAAATGGGGAGAACCCCAAAAGAGACCCCTCTCTAACAAGCCATAAAGCGTTTATTTCATATTTGATTAAAAATGCCTAGGGCTATATAAAACTTTGTCCCTAACCTTCCTTTAGTATTTAATAGTAGTATTCATATTTCTACACACTTAGCTGCACCCTGGGGTGCCTTCGTTCAAACAGCAGAATAGGAGCCCAGAATGAATGGGCTCTCCCATTACGGTCAGATGACCGCAATATGGCCACTCAGCAAGCACCATGTCATTATGATATCACCAATGACAAACTCCCCGATGATTGGAGCCCAGAATGAATGGGTTCTCTTATTGGTTGGATATCTCCATGGCAACAATTAAGCAAGACGCTTCTTATTACTGACGTATCAGGATACATCTTTTATTCAGGTATGAAGTGAGGTGATTGGCTCATTACT
This sequence comes from Phyllobates terribilis, assembly GCF_046119375.1. Lineage (NCBI taxonomy): Eukaryota > Metazoa > Chordata > Amphibia > Anura > Dendrobatidae > Phyllobates > Phyllobates terribilis. The sequence goes on from NW_027362767.1 coordinate 43,873,136, forward strand.
TTGATGCAATTGATTGGTGACCCATACATCTGGGTTACTCCCTTTATTTGCATTGATTGCTCACATTGGTTGAGCGTTATACACAAAGGCTATATATATGAGGCATTTGGTACTGGCAGCCATCTTTTCCAGAGTCCCATCTCCTGATTACGCCGCAAATGCGGTGAAATATGTTGGGGGGACTTGTCCTATGAGTATGACGCTCCCCCTGGGACATATTCCTTTTTGAGGGGAATACCCGGCACCGGATCAGATGGGGGGTTGTAGTCTCCGAGCGGCTGTGACCCGGCCCGTGCCCAGGGCGTCAAGCTCAGTGTTATGTGGCAGTCCTACAGATGTTATTAAGAGTTCTTTTGTGTCGACTACGCCACCCGTTGGGATGCGGTCACTGTGGCCGCCGCTGCAGCAGGGTCCGCTGAGGCTGATGGTGGGTGCGCAGCTTGGTGGGATAACCCCCAACGGGAGGGGTATAGCCTCAGAGGGGACAGGCGCAGAGGATGGGGGTTGTAGTGGCGTAGTGCAGACGGCAGTGAAGACAGAGTCGGGTTGTGCAGTTAAGGGTGTTTACTTACTGCAGATGTTGTACTGGTCACTCCAGCTGCTAGTGACCACCCGAGCCGTGCTGCGTCCACCAGGTCCTGGATCCAGCCAACCCCCAAACAAGTCCGGAGCGTGGCCCTGAGCTCTCTTTCTGTCCCGTTCTCTGGCCGTCCCCACCAGTAATCCACCTAGGTCCAGCTCCCTCGGGCCTTCTGTTGGGACACCCTTGGCCCTGGGTTCCCTGACCCTTCATGTGGTGTGCCTTCGGGGTGGATGTGATGGGTGACCGTGGCAAACGCTGCCCACGGTCTCCGGTCTCTGGCTGGGGAATGTTTTTACCCCCAACAGCTTAGGTTCCGGTACCCTGATGCCGACTCTTCACCCGGTGCTTTTAGTTGGGATCTCAGAGTCCTTCTCTTCTGTGCTCTGGGTCTCTCTCTTTTCTCCTCTCTCACTCTGGGTCTTTGTTCTCTCCTCTGCTCCTGACTTGTTCTCTGCAGCTGACTCTCTGTATCTGATCCTCTGCATCTGACCCTGATCTTAGTTGGTGCCCACCTTATATACACCCTCTATGTGTGAGCTCAGGTGACCAGCACCCAATGAGCTCCTAACTTTACCCAGGCTGCTCCCCCTATCTGCCCCTACACTACTTGGGATGTACCACCCCCCTCCCACTCCAGCCAGGAACAGACTCGGTCGTACCTGCACATTTCTAAGTGGGAGTACCGTTGGCCTGTTCCTCGGAAATGGGATGTATGTAGTGCATGCAGCCTACCGAGCTCAGTTCCACTCTCCATCCTTACCCGGGAGTGGAATATCACACCTCTGGGTTGAGGTGCAATACCCCTGTAGCAGCCGAATCCTCAGGGTGCTACATTCCCCCCTGGTAAATCACAGCACGTCCTTGGGCTGTAAGACATAAATAACACCAAAAACATACTTTTTTTTTTTTTTTTCATAAACATATAAAACATATAAAACATTATATATATAAAACTTTTTATATAAACATTCTCGTCGTCGTTTCTTGTTTCAGGTTCCTCCTCCGGACACTGTGCAACGTGTGTCCGGGAAAAGTGCGACAGTCTCTTAGAAAAACTGGTTTTCCTATAAAACCGGTAGGGGGCGCTTTAGGAAGCGCAACTATATACAGAGGAAGTTGGCCGCTCTCAGTCCTCGGCCAGGTAGAGGGAAGGGAATGGCTGCTCACAGTCCTCAGCCTGTGGGATGAAGGGGTTAACGGGTAAACAGTTCACTCAGCTGGTCCCAACGGGGACTATATATGTATGTATCAACAGTTTCTTTGGTACCCGGTCGGGTAACTATTTACATCACTTCTCTGCCGCACTCAACGGCGTCTTCCTCCTGCTCTTTGCTTACAGCTGGTTGTTACTTCAGACCCGTCCGGGTCCTCTTGCTCCTCCTCCTCGCACTGCAACTCCTCCTCCGTCAGGCGGTGTACGTGGAGGGCGTAAGGTCCTTTGGCACACTTGTGCCGGGTAAAGGTGACCTCGTCTCCGATGTAGAGGTCACGACCTCTGTGCCCCTCCGGCAGATGGGACTCCACGTCTCTGCGCGTGACAAAGACGTCGCCGTGGGTGTTGTTGTCTCGAATGAAGCCCCACCCATGCTGCAGATTAAACTTTATTACAGTCCCGGTGGTACGGGGACTGTGCGCTGCACGGGGGTCCCTCCTGGTCCGGCTCTTCTGCTCGGCGCTCCTTATTTGGGCCTGTTGTTCCCGGACCCGCCTCTCTCTCCGCTCCCTCGCGAACTCTTCGAGCTGTTGTCGGCAACACTCAGCGCGCTCCGCTGCAGCTGCCCTGGTTTCCTGAGTGAACCCCATTAGATCTTCTCCGGCGGGGTCCCACTCAAACTGTGCTTCCGCTAGCGGGGGCGAGATCCGTGCCACGGGCTTCGGAGCCGGAATCAGGGGTGTACACATGGCCCCAACCCTCCTCTGGTGCTCCAGTTCATAATACTTCTGGGGCCAGATGAAAGGCTGCCCGTCCGGCCACGTGTGCTGGGCAAACAAGTCCTCTCCCAGACGCGGCACCCTTGGTTTTACGGGTGCGGGCGCGGTGGTGGTGGCGCCCGGGTTGCCCAGGCCTTGCGGCCAGGCCTGGGGCACCTGGAAGGTGAAGGGCACCGTTAGGACGGCGGCGCCCTGGGCTACCTGGCCTTGCGACCAGGCCGGAGGCTCCGCGGAGGTAGGGGGCGCTGTTGGTGTTGCGGCGCCCGGGAATTCTAGGCCCTGCGACCAGGCTGGTGGTACTTCCTGCTTGGTCACGCTCGGGGTCGAGGCGTGTGACGTCACAGGGGTCGCGGCGGCGGCTTCCGGTTGGGGCCTAGTCTGCGTCGGTGACATGGCGTTTTCGGGCACAGCAGGGGGACTTTCGGGCTCTGCGACGGGGAGCTGGGGCAGGTAAGCGGTGTCACGGCTTGGGGTATAGGCGTCCCCTTTACCTGCCTCCATGCGTTCGGCTCCCTCCTCGGCGCCATCTCCGGCCTTGGGTCCTCCCGCGCCATCCTCAGAGGCGGTCTCCTTCCTCATCTCGGCTGGCGTGCTCCGGGTCTTGGTTTCAGCTTGCGTCTTGGTTTCAGCTTGCTGGGCCATCTCCCGGCTCCATTCCGCCAATATCTCGCGCTGTACCCGGGCCATCCTCCGTGCGAGGCCCTCCAGGGCAGTCTGTGCACACTCCCGGTCTCGGGGGAGCTGTGCAAGGACCTCCACTAGGCCTAGTGGGGTCGTGGTGTCCAGCAGGCTCCTGACCAACGGGTCGGTGCTGCTCTGCTCTTCTTCCAGCAGGCTCCTGGCCAGCGGGCCGGTGCTGCTCTGCTCTCTGGACATCTCCGGGTGAGCTTCTCTGCTACTCCTCTCCAGACTTCTTGTCTCCGGGTGCGCTCGCTCCAGACTGCTCCAGGCGGCACCCATCTTCGCTCTTTTCTTTCGTCTCCTCCCACTTAGAGGGCGGTCCCGGGGCAACTCGGTGACTGTCAGCTCCAGGGGTAGTTCTTTCACGCTGACAGACACCTCCAGCATCACAGTCTCTGTTGGTGGGGGCGGTTTCCACTTTTGGCGCCATTTTCTGTCCTGGCCCACGATGGGCGGTGGCCTCTTGCCCTCCTTTGGCACGCCCATAATGGCGTCCGCTGCTCTTCCAAGGCGGGAAATCTGCGGTTTTGGCGGGAAGCGTCGCCCAGTGGCGGGAAACTCTGCAGATGGCGGGAACAAGCTGGAAATGGCGGACAATCGGCGGGAAACGACTGGTGATGGAGTCCGATGGCGTGGACCCTCCGGAACCGGCGGGAGACTTCTTTCTGAGGTAAACTTGCACTTTTCTTCAGGCACGCAGTACCCGGGTGTTGCGGGCACGTAATCCTGCCGACTACGCCAAAGTTGACGCGCCCCCTGGGACATATTCCTTTTTGAGGGGAATACCCGGCACCGGATCAGATGGGGGGTTGTAGTCTCCGAGCGGCTGTGACCCGGCCCGTGCCCAGGGCGTCAAGCTCAGTGTTATGTGGCAGTCCTACAGATGTTATTAAGAGTTCTTTTGTGTCGACTACGCCACCCGTTGGGATGCGGTCACTATGGCCGCCGCTGCAGCAGGGTCCGCTGAGGCTGATGGTGGGTGCGCAGCTTGGTGGGATAACCCCCAACGGGAGGGGTATAGCCTCAGAGGGGACAGGCGCAGAGGATGGGGGTTGTAGTGGTGTAGTGCAGACGGCAGTGAAGACAGAGTCGGGTTGTGCAGTTAAGGGTGTTTACTTACTGCAGATGTTGTACTGGTCACTCCAGCTGCTAGTGACCACCCGAGCCGTGCTGCGTCCACCAGGTCCTGGATCCAGCCAACCCCCAAACAAGTCCGGAGCGTGGCCCTGAGCTCTCTTTCTGTCCCGTTCTCTGGCCGTCCCCACCAGTAATCCACCTAGGTCCAGCTCCCTCGGGCCTTCTGTTGGGACACCCTTGGCCCTGGGTTCCCTGACCCTTCATGTGGTGTGCCTTCGGGGTGGATGTGATGGGTGACCGTGGCAAACGCTGCCCACGGTCTCCGGTCTCTGGCTGGGGAATGTTTTTACCCCCACCAGCTTAGGTTCCGGTACCCTGATGCCGACTCTTCACCCGGTGCTTTTAGTTGGGATCTCAGAGTCCTTCTCTTCTGTGCTCTGGGTCTCTCTCTTTTCTCCTCTCTCACTCTGGGTCTTTGTTCTCTCCTCTGCTCCTGACTTGTTCTCTGCAGCTGACTCTCTGTATCTGATCCTCTGCATCTGACCCTGATCTTAGTTGGTGCCCACCTTATATACACCCTCTATGTGTGAGCTCAGGTGACCAGCACCCAATGAGCTCCTAACTTTACCCAGGCTGCTCCCCCTATCTGCCCCTACACTACTTGGGATGTACCACCCCCCTCCCACTCCAGCCAGGAACAGACTCGGTCGTACCTGCACATTTCTAAGTGGGAGTACCGTCGGCCTGTTCCTCGGAAATGGGATGTATGTAGTGCATGCAGCCTACCGAGCTCAGTTCCACTCTCCATCCTTACCCGGGAGTGGAATATCACACCTCTGGGTTGAGGTGCAATACCCCTGTAGCAGCCGAATCCTCAGGGTGCTACAAGTACAGTTTGTTCTATTCTGCCGTTTGAACGAAGGCACCCCAAGGTGCCGCTAAGTGTGTGTAGAAATATGAACACCACTATTAAATACTAGACGCAGATTAGGGACAAAGTTTTATATACCCCTAGGTGTTTTTAATCAAATATTAAGTAAAAGCTAAGTTTTATGGCTTGTTAGAGACGGGTCTCTTTTGGGGTTCTCCCCATTTTGTAAATACATTATCAATATACCCCTCCCAGGCCATTGTTTTCCTCACAGTTTGTTACTTCTAAATTTATAACTAGATTAATATACAAAGTTTATTGAATCTCGATTATATAAAGTCTAAAAATGACAAAAATCCAATTTAGGTATAAACTACCAAATTTTACATTCACAGTGAAATTAGATAAGAAATCTACAAATAGAAATAAAGAGATAAATAATGAAAAATCTTCATTATTTTATAGTATGCAAACTGAAAATTACGACTAAAAGCATATAAACAATTATAATCACAAAAACAGAGATTGGTGGTCAGGGTAGCACAAAAAAATGAGATGGAAGAGTTTATAAAAAATAAATATTGCAGAATTATCCCAGTTCTGACATTATGTATCCACCAACATTTCGCCTTCTCAAGATTTAGGGTATGTGCACACGATGCAGAAATGAAGCAGAAAATTTCTGCATCATTTCTGCATCTCCCTGGCAGAAAAAACGCATGCAGATTGTGCATGCGTTTTTCCTGCAGAATACATGCGGATCCACATGCAGATTGACATGTGTTTCCGCATGCAGATTGACAAGCGCTTTCCAGGCGATTTTAGCATCACCTGGAAAGTGCTTGACAACTAGGTCACACTATATAAATCCATGCAAACAGCATGGATTTATATAGTGTGACCCGAGAGAGTGTATATACTTACCTCTGATGGCCCGCGCTGTCCTGCTTTACAAAGTTCCCGGCTGCCGGCAACTTTGAATTGAAAGACCTGCCGACGTCAGCGTCACGTGACCCGTCACATGACTCTGACGTCACCGCAGGTCCTACAACTCACTGCAAGTGCCGGGAACCAAGCGGGAGCGCTGCGCGGGCCGACAGAAGGTAAGAATACATTTATTTTTTATTTTATTCTTTTTTTACAGCTTTTTTAATGGTACCTGGGTGTGGATGAGACTCTCCTCTCCTCCACACCCGGGTACCATCCGCATATTAGAACGCGCCAATAACGCAAGTACAAATGCTGTCTTGCGGAATTGGCGCATTCTAATGCAAGTCAATGGCGGCAAAATCGCCGCGTTTCCGCAAAATTAATTGACATGCTGCGGATTTTTGACCGCAGCGTTAACGCTGCGGAAAAATCCGCATCATGGGCACAGCACATGCGGATTTCCATTGGGGAACATTGCTTCCCTTCTACCATGCGTTTTTCATGCGTTTCCGCGGCGTTTACGCAACTGCAAAAACGCCGCGGAAACGCATGAAATACGCATCGTGTGAACTCAGCCTTAAAGTTAAAATTGAATTAGTGTACTGCACCTTCATATCTGTGCTGATAGCAGGGAGGCCAACATAATTAATTAGTAAACTAACTTGGTGATGAATTGTAATGTCCCAACAAACGTCATCTGTTACAAAACACTGGTGATCCCACAAACAATAGAAGACTAAAAGCAGCATGCCGATGACTGACGGAGGAAAATCAACTAAAAATAGAAACTTTTATTTTCTTTTTCCCCTTTTTTTTTCCTCTTTCATTCACAAATATACATTACATGTCGCTTCCTTCCACACTAACAAGGAGTTATCTTCCAGACCAAAAATGCCCTTGTAATGATGCACTTAACACTCAACGCTTGTTTGACCTGTCCTGCTAATGTGTTTGTGGAAGAGGTTAATTAACAGTAGATAGCTGCATCCTTCAAGTTAATTTTTCCCAAACCATTTCGCTCATAAAAGGAAAATTGGAGGGTATATTGGAGGAAACAATTAGCCTGCGCAAATAGTGATCTCATTGAACCACAGCTGACTTTTATCATGTCAAAGAACAACTAAACACCAGAGTAATAAAAAAACAATGTACCAGTGGCCACCACTGAGCTGGCTGGCAATAAAGATGAATAACTTCCTACTTGAAGATTACAGATTAGAGCTCTTTAATACCAAGGTTAGCTAGGTAAAGACAGCGAGAGGGCAATGCCTTGGAAAAACATGCTCTGTCTGTTTGGACAGAGTTTTGTAGACAATTGAGAAAGAAGTTTAATGTGACACTGGTTAAGCCTCTCACTTTGGAATTGTATATTTAAATGCTGTCTTGCTTAAAATAACGGCAAAGCAGCAGTCTACATATATACATATATATGTGTGTCAAATAAGGGTGAATGCAGGTAATATACAGGCAAGAACCTATAAATCTTAGGAGTTAATAAATAAAGCAGACATTAAAAATGTCCTGACCAATTTTTGATACAACTCATGCCTAAAATACAGCACAAAACTTAGTAATTTTGGGTACTATAATGGCTAAAGACAACCCCCATATCTTTACATTTTACATGTAGAAATAATAATTACTTTTTTGGGGTTGATTTTATTGTTTTAGCTTCTGGTTCAACTGTGTTTTTTTTACTATACGATTAAACTTCCTGGGCTTTTTTTTTCAACATACTTGTTACTTTGTAAAAAAACCTTTTATTTCTAAGTGGGAGGTAGCATCAGACCCTACTAGATGCCTTCTTAAGAACATTTAAAGGGGTTTTCCCACGAAAGAAAGTTCATTTTAATCAATAGATCTTGGAATAACAATAAGTTCCACAATTGGATGTGTTTAAATAAAATGTTCCCGTGCTGAGATAATATTATAAAAGTTCCCCTGTGTAATGGTCGTGTCTGACCATGCAGGAACACTGTCTGATCATAGCACAGCCCCTGGGCAGGGGGATGGGGACAGTACAGATATTACAGCAGGGGATCGCAGCTGATTCTTTTTGTGAGGTAAAACATTTCCTGCCTGTTTTTAAACAATGTTTTACTTCAAAGAAAGAATCAGCTGTGATCCCGGCTGTAATATCTGTATAGTCTTTTGCTTCTTCCCCTGCCCAGGAGATGTGCTATGATCAGACCATGTTCCGTACACGATCAGACACAGCCATTACACAGTACACAGCAGGGGCACATTTATAAGATTATCTCAGCACAGGGACATTTTATTTAAATACATTCAATTGCGGAAGTTATTAACATTCCAAGATCTATTAATTAAAATGAACTTTTGCTTGTGGGAAAACCCCTTTAAGTCCTTTAATGACATATAAATATTTGGAAAACATGTTTATACCCTTTGATATCTTCACTGTTGTCAACTGGCTACTTATTCACTGTGAATGAAGAATGTTGAGCAACAGATTAAAAATGGGGATCAATCTTCTTCAATGGGTAAATGTGCATTCTTGTTGCAAGCTTGCGTATTTTGACCAAAATATCGACCAATACCTCATGTGGTGTATTTATCTTATACACTACATCTTTTTTGCACATTTTTATGCAGGATGCGGCCAGGCCTCTTTAGTGTTGGCTGGGTGAATTGGGGCATCTGTCCTATGGGGGTGCAAGTATATAGTGCTGGGCAACCCGCCTGATCTAATAGTATGGGCGTCATCAATAGGGTGCAAGCCAGACACTGTGCATCACACATATCTGTGTGACTGGCGCCCTATGCAAACTCAATCGTTGTGCATGTATAATACTACACAGCCACCCCCTCCATGAATTGGTAGGTTAGTGAGTGGTCTCTGCATCAGTATCTTGCACATGTGCACATGTGCTGCCCCCGCCTTTATTTATGGAGGCTTGCTGCATCCTGTAGTGCATTGGTAATCTGACCTGGTGTTGGTAAGGCATTATCTTTTACTGTGATGTTTTTTGAAATTATGTCCAATATTCACCATTTTAAATGTGCATTCTTACCAAGTTACCTTTCTTAGTATGGATATATGCAAATGTAATGGGCTCCATAGCTGACTCCATCAAGGTAAAATCTAGAATTAAATCTAAGTAAAAAATTCTATGTGCCAGTAACTAAAGGGATGAATGATCAACTGGGTTGACGGGATTCAATGGAACAGTATAGACATGTGATATAAGAACACACTAGAACATGGGTAACCACTGTGCCTTCTCTTGGAACTATCATCTATATCAAGTCAAATATATTTTATTTTCACCAAGAAAGTAACTAGGTTTAAAGATACTTATTACAGTTTAAAACTAATTTGTGATTTAAAATAAACACACTATTTAAATTTTTAAATACAACAATTTTCCATATAGAGTCCTATTAATAATATGGTCACAACTCAATTGTGTAACATTGACACAACAATATCACAGGATTAATTAAACCCAAGATGCTCAAGAGTAAACCATAGTAAATCTTTATTAAATATTATATTAGATTAAAAACAATCACAAAAAAAATCAAAGTGCAACTAAATAATTGCAGGGCCCCTGATGCCCTTTGACGAAGAAAGGTTGAAACGCGCGTTGGGGCGGCAGGGAAGGTACTCTTACCAACATCCATTTGTAAGTACCTATTTTCTATAGATTCAACCTTCTATTTCCTCATCTGCACATTTACTGCCTGATAATGTTTATGTTATAGTAACCATACACTGTTTACTTACATACATTATCAGACACTATCTGCACAAAGTATAGTAGCAACACATTTTGTGAACTTATAGCAGAGTAGGTGGTTTCTTATATGGTCTAACCAATCAGCCTAATCTAGTTACCCTGTATAATTTCTATCTGATATGTAGTGTACCAATTGATATTGGACACACTATACACCTTGCATTGCTGGTCTACAGTACAAATGATCTAAAGTAGGTGTCATTAGGCTGGCTAACATATGAATCTTTAAATTACACCTAAATTATATATTTTGGTACTACTTACATACATCTGTTTTTTTGCTTGGTTATTATATGCTTTATCCATGCACTTTGATTTATTGTTGTGATTATTTTTAATCTAATATAATATTTAATAAAGATTTACTCTGGTTTAATATACTCTTAAGTATCTTGGGTTTAATTAGCCCTGCAATATTGTTGTGTCAATATTTAATGTTTTACTAAATTTCTACTAAGGTGCAAACTATCATAGTTTGCAGGATAATAAATGTAGTCGTACGCTTCTTACTCCTACCTGTGGGCCACAATACTACCATAAAGAACGGAGCCCCCTTTTACAAGAGGGTCAAGCACCCAACAGACCTAATTAAAAACTAATTAGAGTCGACCGTCCATTAGCAGGCTATATTTCATGCAAATCCATTAGCACCTGAGTTCTCTCTTCGGAAGCTTTACATTCCTCTTCATTGCCCCAGGGACTGGAAAACATGGTGCTAATTTGTTGTTCCAAGTATCCAAACTTCAGGGATAGTCCAGCACTCTTATGTTCTGGATTATTTCACATTCTTGTAAATTAGTCTTATCCTTTCTGAGAACAATTTAGGAAGAGAAATCTCTCTTGGCAGCCTATGTATAAAATAACAAGCAAATGGACAGAAGGAACAGTTCAGCTAATCAGCAATAAATAACTAGAAATCTCCCTTGAAGAGAAAGTATTCCTCTGTTCTGCTCCATTATTAATAACATTTCTAAAAGGCAACCTTTTCATTTTACTAGCATTTCCCAAAGAAGCAAACTAGGTGTCCCTTTTCTTCCTTTGTAAGCTAACTAGACTGAAGATCTCCAAACAGTTTAAGGATAAGGTACGTAAATGATACTATTGTTCGTCTGGAAAGAAAAAGACAGTTTATCTAAGGGGAATAAGAGAGAAATAGAGAGAGGTAAAGTCACCCCAACACAGCTCAAATGAACTGAAATGGATCAAAGTAAATGGAGACATCTAAAAGCTTTTGTAAGTTGAAAGCGGCTATCTGTTGCAGGTCTTGCCTCATTAACTGCTGATAGAGACACAGGCTTTGGCCTTCTGAAATACCTAACACCCTGTGTCTATAACAAGATGAACTCTGGGGTAAAGCTTCTTACTATTCCTTTCGTGTGTTTTTTTTTTTCCCTTTTTTTCTTGTGTGCGTAGAAGCCTTGACCTCAACCTCTGTTTCTCCTCCCTACCAGAGAGACGCGGCTCAGATAGCCTGCCAAAACTCCAGCACAGGTCTTGGAAATGAACACAAGTTCAAAGACAACAAAGGGATAGCAACGTCACTTTTCTTGGGTTTGGCATGTTGCACGCTCTTTTCACAGGCGTAAGTGAAGACTGGGGCTCTTAAAGATTACAGCACAAAAGCCTGTTTCCAGCGGGAGCGGCAACAGGATTTTACAGCCAAGTACAGTACCGACTTAGTGAGCATATATCCTACATATACAAAAGGATTTTATGTCCATAAAGTTGCATTTAGGAAATATAATTTTTCTGTATCTTCAAATGGGAAATGTACAAATCTAACAACTATCCACAGATTCCTACAGATGGAAACGGAAGGGCGCTATGATCTCTTTATGTAAAGAACACACTAGGGGTCCTACCGGTAACTCTCTATCACGTGTCATAGAGGACTTCCCCTTTAAATTTAATGGTCTTAAGGACTGAACATCTTTCATTCATTATCTCCTATTTATTTGAAAGCCCCATAAATTTAAAGGGTATTTCCAGTACAATAATATTTTCTTTAGGGTAGGCCATCAACATGAAATTGGTGAAGGTCCGGCATCCAGCACCCCTTCTGAACAGCTGACTGAATGAACCGCAATGTTTTATTGTTTACAAGACAGAGCGCCATAGTTTTGGTGGTGGCTATGCCTGGTATTGCAGCTCAGTCAAGTGAATGAGACAGGTGCAGCCGCTATCAATACTACAAAGCTGTGCCTGGAGATAAAGGGGTGAAGTGCTGTAGTCAGCTGATCAGGAGCCAGGAGTTGGACTCCGCAACAATGAGCTAGTGAACCCTATGATTTGATACTGATGGGCAATCCTACAGATAGTCCTTCAATATTATGGTCCCTGAAAACTCTCATATGTGAGTGATTATTGAAGTGTTCTGATCCTGTTCCAATCAGTGACCTTGGACTAGTTGTATTAGTTATTTTATAATATATCATATTTGGTGTAGTATCTAAAAGTATCTAAAATTCTGTTTTAAACGCACCAAGAAAAATATAGAATAACTCATTTCTGATGGAATTTTGATGCTTAATTTTGAGCCTTGTGTGTGAAAACAGGACTGGATTATCTTCCTATACTTTCAGTCGCTAAGGAAGAAAAAAAAATAGATCACACAATGAAATCCCCCACCCCCCAGATTGGCAGCAAAGGTGGCAAAAGTATTAAGCTTCCCCAGACAGATCTTTGTATTGGATACCGTTACAAGCATTCCTCCATGTTGCTTTTTTACTCCCTAAATTCTTCTATATGCCTGTCCTCTTCCACTGACTTCTCCCTGGTTTTCTCGCTTTCTCTCAAACAGGCTGCATGTGTGTTTCTAAAGACTCCATCTGGCCTAGCTTTGTGAACGGCAATAATTACAAGCCGATGATGGACATGGAAAAAAGGACCCGCTGAGCAAGCTCATAAAGGGATACAGGCTGGGACAGCAGGGAAATTACAGACTAAAAAGCATTTTAACTCAAACATTTAGAGTTCTTAATCACAGTCTTTAAATGTTGATAAACACTGATGTATTTTATAGACCAGCGCTCATGACAAGAAGACCAGGATTCATTCATTTAGAGGTCGTTTTTTCTGGATTGATGTAGAAACAATTGTTCACCCAAGAAAACATGTATAATAATAACAATAATATGATTATTATTATTAAGTTGATGAAAATGCAATAAACAACGGGGATGATGATGACATCAGCTCTGTAAAATTGTACCAAATTGGATAATGTAATTTTTATCATTTTGGAGAAATAGCTGTACTGTTAAGATTAAGATGATGATATGTAGTCCCATATTTTTAGAATATCTGTCAGAATTATAATATTTAGAACTGATTGCAGTTTGTGTTTCCTGTTCATGTTTCCTGATCATGCCCTATCACAGGGGTGGGCAATTAATTTTCCTGATTAGCCACATCAAAGTACGTGACTTGTGGAGGTTGAATCAATAGGCTGAAATTAATTCTGCTCAATATTAATATATTAATTATAATTATTATTTCATATTAATATTAATTGCATTACTTAATATTGAGCAGAATTAAAGACGCACTCCCATCAAAGTTTTTATCCTCTTAATATATTGCAGTCATCATATTACATAGCACTGTGTACTTACAATTGCTCATTTTGCCTTTCTACATAGCTAATTCTTCTCTTTTCTCTGCTCTATATAGAAACAGGAAGTCTCTTCTCCCAGCATAAATCATTCCCCTCTTCAACTCCTGAGCTAGCTGCTCCAAACTCCCCACTGCTATTGGACTTTTGCAGTGACTCATGAGTCATGCAGGGAAAATTGACCTGTTTCTACATAGAGCTCAGACGGATTTAGCTAGTCTGTTTTTAATCATGTGATGTAATAGACTTAATAGAAAACAGAAAAATTAACTGGATAGAAAGGCAAAATGAGTAATTGTAAGTACACAGTGCTATGCAATCTGATGATTGCAATATATTAAGAGGATAAAAAACTTTGATGGGAGGAGAAGTGCTTTTTTAAGTATACTGTCCCCCTATATATCGTATGAGGCCCCACACAGCCTCCCTATATTCTGACCAACCATCTGATATGTATGGTGGCTTTCAGAGTCTTCCCCGACAGATCATGTCTGGGGAGAGAAGATTCGGGAGTTGGAATTTCAACCCCCAATACTTTTGTTTGCACAGGAGATAAAGTTCTGCCAGAGAAGTCTGGCAGCAGCCTTCTCTTGTTGATCACACATGAACACTCACCAGAGCTGAGAGCTCATGTGCCAGGTTAAGTCAGAAGTGTCTGCTCTAGAAATGTTCAGCTGAGCGCCTAAAAAAAGATAGACAATCAAACCATTTTCTTATTGGTACTACATATTTAATAATGAAATTGGAAACAAATCCCAGGTGGCCATATTAGAAATGCTAGGTGTAAACATTAAAGTCGGACAAACGTGACAATTTCAAAGGGGATAACTGACCACCTAATGGGCATGAGGGCTTCCAGACTTGCTCCAGACAGATGATGTCGGGGGAGATAAGGATTGGTCATTTTGAATTCAAACACTTGATCTTTTTGCTCTCACTAGAATAAGGTACTGCAAAAGTTGTCTGGCAGTGGCTTCCTCTCCGTTTCCCATAATGAACACAATCACTCTCAACAGAACCAAAGGTGCAGGTATATGAGGAGGTCAAAAGTAATAGCTGTTAGTCAAATGAAATCATAGGCTGATGTGTCTTTCCACCTTCACAAGACTCAACCAAACAAACTTAAGTAAACTATTTAAGCATCATCTCTATATCATTAGTTAATATGCGTCAATAAAATCCGATGGAGCCGAGAGAGATATAGAAGGATTATGCTTCACTTTCTAGCAAATCTTTTATCTCACTTCAGTGCTGGATTCACATCTGTGTTGCTCAGTTCTGATGGGCATTAATTTGTTGGCCATCTTCTCACACAGAGATAATCATGTGCAAAGAAGGGAGACGGCTAAGAAATTGAAATAAACCAGTCAGCCAGCCACCTTCACGAATAACTTATGGCATGCTGACGCAGGGAGTTCTCTCCTGTGTACAAGCCAGAAGTGAAGCTGTAGGGACTGCATTAGCTATCTTTAATGTTAACTATACTTTAAAGTAGCTTTTAAGAATAAGCTGTCTTTTCGTACAATAAAATGAACACCCTTTCTGTCCTTTAGATGACTTGTATTCTGTATTTTTCACCAGTTCTCACCTCTGTAGGCTCTGGCTTTAATTGAGCAATAGACCAAGTTAGCGGGAACAGACAAGCTACTAAGATGTCTTCCATTTACAGAACACCACACAGAGAAGAATTAATACTCTTCATTCTTTAGTTACAAAAAAGAGACAAAAACATCAGCATCTTGGAGCAATTTATACAGTAGTACTGAACTGCATAGATGTGAATCCAGCACTGGAGTGAGACAAAAGACTTGTTAGAAAGCTAAGCATGATCCTTCAATTTACCTCTCTGCTCCTCACCCCTCCCCTCTATATAAGGAAATAATTAGCTATGAAAGACTTGACACCTCAATGCTCTGGCAAAGTGACTTGTCTTAAGCAAGACTGAGAAGCAATGTTTCGGGGATTTTTTCCTTCATAGTGGATAGTGAGTTCAGGAGGCAAAGGAAAGGGGAAGAAGTGGATCATAAAGCTAGAGAAAAGCAGAATTTTCTTACAATATATATTACTACGTTTCCTATAATCACTTCTACTATTGATTTAGGCAAAGATTTCTGAAAGTAAGTTTCCCTTCTAAGTTCAGGACACCATTGGAAATTTAAGTTTATTAGTATATATATAAGAATTACTCTTATTATTCTAAGAAATGCAAATGTCTATGCAACTCATACAGTCCATCAAATACTTTATTTTATTTATTTATTTTTTAAATCATTGACCATAAGCCAAGAGTTTCACAACATTTCATTTGAACTGATGAAAAAAGGGTCACATAAGAAAATATTTAAAAAGTTCAACCTTCCTATCCAGATATAACCCTTAGACCCATCCCATGACATTGATTCACCATCTCTTTCTACCATACAGGTCAGAATTGTTCCCAACAAAAGAAGCATGAATTGTTGAGAACCATATATTAAAATGCAAGACAATTTGGCTGGTTTTTCATTAGGTCGCTGAGTGAAAAGAGTAAGCTTGTCTTTTTCCCAAGGTGCTCAGATAACCAAGATGTATAGGAGCCCACGCAGTCATTTCTAGCACCAATAAACCGACCACCAGGAGGATTGTACCTTCTCCGGTCTTTTTATACTGTCACTTGTGTCTATTGTTTACATTGGAATCTCAAATCACTTGATATATTCCTTTAAACACTCCCGCTCATCATTAACTTTAGCCTTGCTCAGTCTCTCCCCCACCAGGCAGCTCCGAGTAACCTTTTCATGGTACGCTGACTGCCAAACCAAGATACTCTCCAGAAGAACCTCCAATCTTATCCAAATACAAACTGATGATAAATTGTTCCAAACAAAGGGCTCCGCTCAGAGACAGCTCTTGGGTTTTTACCACGGGGGTCACCAATACAGGCATTACATAAAGATAGAACAATTTTATATTTTTTACCTAATTTTGCAATATCTGTTATAATTTGATAATGATCCTTGCATTTTCCTAAAAATGTCATAAGATGATCCAATTGTGGTAAAGTGATCACACAACACTTGTAATCAACTCTGCAATTCTGTTACAAACATCAAGAGATAAAAATATGAAGAAAAACGCATATTTGGTGACAAGTGTTTTATGTTAAATAACAATTGTTTTATCACTGTAGCTACTTAAATTTTCAATGTAAATTATCACTGATTTGTAAAACACAAAAAGGGGAATAGCTAAGAAAACTCAATTTAAAAATGGGCAGAGATAATGAGTGCAATGCTATTCTCCAATACCTCTGGAGTAAAAAAATAAGAGTAAAATGATTTACCAGCACTCAAGAATCCTCTTATACCGGAATAATAATAATAATAATAATTTATTGAACAAATACAATAGACTAAAACAGACAAAAAGGGTAAAAAAATGTTCTTATAGCTAGAATTTTTTTTGTAGAAATTTCAAAGGTTAATAACTCATAGGATCTAACATATTCACTATAAAGGAATATTCATAGGAACAGAAACATACATACCGTACTTGTTGTATAAACAGTGCACAAAATGCAGCAAAAACACAACTTCATTGTCTATGCCTTTTTACACCTGTCTTCAACTTTATGATAAATTTACTAGATCCTTCAGAGTTTTTACTTTGGTGGCGCTATAGAGTACAAGTCCTCTTTTTCTCTGAAGAGGCAATTTGCATATAAAATTTCCCAGAGGAGCATTGCACGGCCTTGACGTGCCAGAGCTGGTGTGTCACTCTCCATAAGGAGAAACGTTACCCCTTAGTACTTTAAAAAAAAATCAACAGATTCACATCTATACAATCAAGGATAGCTATGCATTTAATCGATTCCTCTGCCTTTTTGTTTTCTTTTTTTAATGATCAGCAATTATTGTAATTACCGTAAGTAAAATGTCAAAATGTGAGGGCCGTATACATCTACAGTGGGGAAAATAAGTATTTGATACACTGTCGATTTTGCAAGTTTACCCACCTACAAAGAATGGAGAGGTCTGTAATCTTTATCGTAGGTACACTTCAACTGTGTCTAAAAATAAAAAAACAGAAAATCACTTTGTATGATTTTTAGATAATTAATTAGCATTTGATTGCATGAAATAAGTACTTGATACAATAGAAAAACAGAACTTAACATTTGATACAGAAACCTTTGTTTGCAATTACAGAGGTCAGACGTTTCCTGTAGTTCTTGACCAGGTTTGCACACACTACAGCAGGGATTTTGACCCCCCTCCTCCATACAGATCTTCTCCAGATCTTTCAGGTTTTTGGACTGTCGCTGGGCAACATTGAGCTTCAACTCCCTCCAAAAATTTTCTACTGGGTTCAGGTCTGGAGACTGGCTAGGCCACTCCCGGACCTTGAAATACTTCTTACGAAGTCACTCCTTACTTGTCATGGTTGTGTGTTTCGGGACATTGTCATGCTGGAAGACCCAGCCACAACCCATCTTCCATGCTCTTACTGAGGGAAAGAGGTTGCTGGCCAAAATCTCACGATACATGATACCATCCATCCTCCATTCAATACAGTGAAGTCGTCCTATCCCCTTTGCAGAAAAGCACCCCCAAAGTATCATGTTTCCCCCACCATGCTCCACGGTTGGGACGGTGTTCTTGGGGTTGTACTCATCCTTCTTCTACCTCCAAACACAGCGAGAGGAGTTGATACCAAAAAGTTATTTTTTTGGTCTCATCTGACCAGATTACCTTCTTCCATTAAGGTCTGGATCATCCAGATGGTCATTGGCAAACTTCAAACGGGCATGTGCTCGCGTGAGCAGGGGAACCTAATGCGACACGGGTACTTTAGATGCAGTGACACAAAAACACAGAGCAGCCAGTACAGGGTTAATAAACAGGGGGGATTTATTGTAACAGGGTTAATCTCCACGCAGGGAGTAACAGGGGAAATATGGGGACAACAAGGCAAGTAGCAGGTAACAGGCTATTACCGACAATCCACAGTTTGGCTAGATGTAGCAGAGTCGAAACGATTGTAATCTGCAGTTTTACACTTAGCTGACTCTTGTTCCCCACAAGGCAGTTGACGGCTGATGCCGGTGTTGTTTTCTTCTGGCTTCCCCGCCTAAACAATACTCCGTCTTCTGGTGGCAGCGGGCGGTCTCCGGTTTGACCCGCTGAGCCCCTAGTCCATAACATTGCACCTCACTTGCTCGGCTCCACGGACCCTGCGTCTCTTCTCCCTCTAGTGGGGCTTGACTCCAACTGTCAACTGCCTGATTTCCCACGCAAACCTCCTTTTTCTCCCTCTTCCTAGACAAGCCCCCAGCTCCCCGGTCACCTGACTCCTGAGATCTCACTCTGGACATGCCCCCAGCTTCCCGGTCACCTGACTCCTGTGCTCGCAGTCTGTCTTCCCCCTGCAACCAGAGGCACGGCCCCAGCAGTTCTGGATCCCTTGCTCTGAAAGTACTTACACCCGGGTCTTCCCCCTTACACTCCCGCTCTCCTTTAACTCGTCATTCCACGGACGAGAGTTCCTTCACCAAACGTTCACTTTCTTGGACTTCCTGGACGATACGTTGCCATATAAATTGATCTTGTTCGTAACGGTGAGGAGGCACTCCTGCTGTTGTCCGTTCTGACCAGCGTAACTCAGTTTGATGGACAGGGAGAGCAGGCTCACTCGGATTCCCAATCTCCGCCTGCCCGGTGGCTTCAACCGATGGTGTTCCCTCGCCGCCTGCACTGGGGACTGCAGGTAATCGAGTGCTGGGGCTCAGAGGTAGAATCAACAATTCTTCTTCATTCACATCGTGGCTTGGGGCCACTGTGACAGGACCCTCTCTAGAAGCAGGTGATCCTTTTTCATCCTCGTCATCTTTAGACAGACAGGGCCGCAGTATACTACGATGAACTACTCTGATAGGGGCTCCTTCAGCTCCCTCGGGTTGAACTTCATACACAGGTCCTTCAGCGCCAACTCTGCGCTTCACTCGGTGCGGGGTCTGTTCCCACCGCCTACTCAATTTGCCCTGGGGACACCTGTCTCGAACCAACACCCGCTCCCCGGGCCTCAGAGCTGTCCCTCGAAGAGGCAATGTCTCATGATGTTTGAGCTCCCGAAACTTTTGTTGTACCAACCGTCGGAGGGTCTGCAGTCGATGCCGGTGTTCCCGGACCCAGGAAGACATCCCCGTCCGTGGGTAGTCCTCCTCGGGGTCCAGCTCTAACTTGGTAATCTCTCGCCCCTTTCGCCCGAACAGTAAGGTATAAGGAGTGAACCCCGTCGTACTATTCACTCGGTTGTTGTAGACCCACACCAGCTCGGCCACAAACTCAGGCCATCATACCTTCTGATCTTCTTCCAACGTGCGGAGCATTTGGATCAGTGTCAGATTAAAGCGTTCACAGGCCCCATTTCCTTGAGGGTGGTAAGGAGTAGTCCGTGACTTCTCAATCCTGTACAACCAGCAGCTCTTCCATCATCCGGCCCTGGAAGCAGGCGCCTTGATCGGAATGGATCCTCTTTGGGCAGCCATACATCCGAATGAAGTCTCAGCAGATGGCCTGTGCAGCTTATTCGGCGGTCTGGTCTCTGGTCGGGGTCACCACCGCAAACTTTGTGAAGTGGTCTGTCATTACCAGGCAATGTTCATACCCGAGATGCGCCGGTCCAACAGTCAAATAGTCAATCATCAGCACCTCCAAGGGGGCAGAAGTCACAATGGTTTGTATGGGGACCCGCTTTTCTGGGGGTTTAACCAGCTCACAACTCTGACATCTTCGACAAGTGTCTTTCATTGTTGCTCGCAGTCGGGGGTGATACACCAGCGCCTGCAACCACTGAAATGTATTCTCTGATCCGAAGTGAGCACCTCGTTCATGAGCCTCCTTAGCCACTACTCCGACCAACTTCTCTGGGATCACCACTAGCCAGGTGATCCTGAACTCTCGCAGTAGCTGTACCCATCGGTACAGCAGCCCGTCTCGCAAACAAAGTCTCTCCCATTGTCTGAGCATTTTCAGCGCCCCCGGGGACAGGGTACTCCTCTCCTCTTGACTGGGGACCTGTCTCAAAGCCACCCATTGACGTAATTGGGCTACTTCTCTGTCAGTCTGTTGAAGTCGGACCCAGTCATCTCTTGGCTGCCCTAGCACTTGTTCTTCCAACATCTCTCCGATCTGTTCATGCGCCGCAACCAGCGGTCCCATGAAACTTCGGAAGCTAGGGACCTCATCCGCCTCCAAATATTCATCGCGGTCATGATCAGGCCGTTTATATGTCACTCTGGAGAGGGTGTCGGCATGAGTATTCTCTGCCTTAGACCGGTAGGAGATCTTATACCGGTACCTGGCCATGCGGGCCCACCACCGCTGCTCCAGGGCCCCCAATTTCGCATTCTCCAGGTGAGCCAGCGGGTTGTTATCTGTTCTCACCAGTACTTCGGACCCAGACAAATACTCTGCGAACTTTTCGGTCATTGCCCAAACCAAAGCCAGCAACTCTAATTTGAAAGAGCTATAATTATCTGGGTTCCTTTCAGAGTCGTGAAGGTAGCGGCTGGCGTACGCAATCACGTGCCCTTTCTCCTCCTGTACTTGGGATAACACGGCTCCCAGACCATGTAGGCTCCCATCAGTGTGAAGTATGAATGGTTGGGAGAAATCCACATAGGCAAGTATTGGGGCTTCGGTCAGGGCCATTTTTAGGGCACGGAAGGCCTCTTCCTGGCTGCTTCCTCACCGAATCGCCCGATTCTTGGAGCCCGCTGGCACTCTCTTAAGTAGCTCCAGCAATGGGTTGGCTATGCGGTTGAAGTTCTTCACGAATCTTCGGTAGTACCCGGCAGGTCCCAGGAAGGCCCGAACATCCTTCCCTGTCTTCGGGGTAGGCCACTCCTGTACGGCGGCCACCTATTCCTGGGTGGGCCTGACTCCTGCACCGGACACTGTATGACCGAGATATTCGATCTGTTTGCAGAACAGGTGGCACTTCTGGGGCTTCACCTTTAGGCCATAACTCGGTAGGCGACTCAGTACTTGCTCCAGTCACTGGAGGTGCTCCTCGAAGGTGGCGGCATAGACAATTATGTCGTCAAGATAAATCAGTGTCGCCTCGAAGTTCAAATCGCCCAAGCACCTCTCCATCAGATGTTGGAACGTCCCGGGGGCGTTAGTCAGGCCGAAGGGCATCCGATTGAACTCGAACAGTCCCATGGGTAATATGAACGCCGTCTTCGCACGGTCATATTCGGCCACGGACACTTGCCAATACCCGCTGGTCAGATGCAAGGAGGAGAAGTATCTTGCCTTCCCTAAGGCTGACAGGGACTCTTCGATTCGGGGTAGTGGGTAAGAGTCTCGTATTGTACAGGCATTCAGTCATCTATAGTCCACACAGAACCTCAGGGTCCCATCTTTCTTCCGGACCAGGACAACCGGGGCAGCCCACAGACTCTGACTCACCCGTATCACACCATTCTGTAACATATGGTCTAGCATCTCCTTAACCTCTTTATACATCTGGGGAGATATCTGCCGGTATCTCTCCTGCACTGGGGCAGCGCCCCCCGTGGGAATCTCGTGGGTAATGGCTTCGGTGCAACCAAAATCATCCTCATGGCAAGCAAAGACTTCCTGGTACCACTCCAGTACCTCTTCAACCTGCTGCACCTGTCGAGGTGAAAGTCCCATCAATTCAGCCCACATTTGTTCTAGGATTCTTTGTACCCCCTTCACACTAGCACGGTGGGATTCCAGCGGCACGGTGACCACCAGAATCCAGGGGTCTCCTTGTACCGCGGACAGCTGTACCACATTAGGTCTCACCAACTTCTCTGACATTCCCAGAATCTGGGTTATTTCCGCCCTGGGAGGGAGTGTGAGATCACCTTCACCCAGATTAAAGCACTGCACTATAACATTGCCACCCTGAACGGTGGCCAGTGTCCGAGCCACCAGGAGTCCGGGGGGTACTTAGTCCATCGATGTTGGGTCTATCTGAACTTCAACCCCCTCAAGAGGTGTGCAGGCCCGTGCAGGTAACGTGAGTACGGTTTGTCCTGGCGGTAAGGTGAGCGCTGTAGCTGCTGGTGCTATTATTTTCCCCAGGACCTTCCCTTCACTCGACGTCTCCTGAGCCTGGGCGGCTCGGATTAATTGTTGAAAAACCCTCCTTTGGGGGGGCGCGTGGGTCCCACCGGTCTAGAGGAATCTCCTTCGGCTCATTAATCAGGATTTGCCCGATCTCTTTCAGCACATTCATTCCGAGGGTCACCGGGGGTCCACTTTCGGTTCCCCCTGCGACCAAGATGACCCCTTTTTTTCCCACATCTTTTCCACACACTTGGATCTTCATCCAAACCACCCCTGCGACCGGGATGGGTAATTGATTAGCTGTCGTGAGTCTAATTACTGGTCCCCATTCAGGCCGCGCTGTCTCTGGAAGTCGCTGTTGAAAGTAGGCTCCTGTCATCGTAGTCACCTGGGATCCCGTGTCAATCAGGCAGTGAACAGCCCGACCGCTTATTTTGGCCCAGACATTCGGGCTGGTGGAAACTAGGTTCTTGGGACTTCCTCTTTTTCTTTCCCCTTCCTTAGGCTCCGGACTGTGTTCCCCAAACATGGAGCCCGTTAGTTTAACGGCTGCCGCGACAGGGGCCGCTCTCGGGTAGCACAGTCCCAGGCATAATGTCCTGCGCCTCCGCACTTCCAGCAGGTCGTGTCTCTGTCTGTAATCCTAATACCCTGAAGAGGGGAGGGCAGAGAAGTGTGACCAAGTTCATCAAATTCTATGAGGAGGACACCACTCTCAACCAAAAACAGCCAAAGGTATAGCTATTATTGCAAAAATCAATATATTTTATTGTACAAAATATTTGTATAATAAACAACAATAAGAAAGACAATATATGAGTGACTAAGGTGAGGGGCGGAGTAGAGGGTAAGATCAAAAATACCCAAGAAAAAAAGAGAAAAAAAAAAAGAAAACCCTTAGCCTGACTGCAGAAGTGACCACATTAAATGTGCTATAGTATATATTGAAGTATGCCTCATAGTCCGTGTCTAACTGGTTAGGAAGACACCAAGGCTATGGGTCTAAAGTTCAATCTAGATATTGATAGCAAGTGAACATGATCTCCATCAGTTATATAAGTAGCGTCAATATGCATAAATATTAGGATGTCAGACGTTACCTTGGGACATTATGATCACAGAGTGTGGAGGGTCTGCAGCAGGGGCTAAGAAAGAGCGCCTCAACGCGCGTTTTGCCTGCGTGGCTTCGTGTCTCTGTCTGTGTAGGGCTGCCTCACTCCTCTACGGAACTCTCCTGAAGGGCGGGGGCCTGAATTAAATTCTTTCCCTAACTGGGGCAATCGATCCGGGTATCTCTGGTGTCGGTGCAGGGGTCTTCTTGAGACTGGACCATTCACCCCGCATTTCCTGTATCTCCTTTCGCATCTCTCGAGCCCATTCCGGTTCAACTGCAGACGGGGTGGGTACCTCGTTACTCTGGACCATCCCCGCCAGGGCCGTCACCCCTATCTCCTGCTCTCTCAGACGTGTCTCCGCCCCCACATCTAGAAAAGTCATACGTGGGTTAGCGCACAGGCGCTCCCGCAAGCCCTGCTTCAGCTGCACATCCCTGAGGCCTGCCACAAATTGGTCTCTTAACATCACGACAGGGGGGCCCATTCCCAAATTCCCCTTGTCATCTTTTCTAGTGATATAGGCATGCACTCTCTGTAATGCATTAACATACTGCATCACAGTCTCCCCCTCCAGCTGCACTTGGTGAAACAGCCGTATCCTCAGCTCTCCTACATTGGTGGGATCCCCATGCATCTCCTCCAATATCCGCACCACTTTTTCTACAGTATCCCGGTCATGGGGAGAGCAATACATCACGGAGTGCCGGGCCTCGCCATCCAGGACCAGTAAGGCTATTTCGGCTTGCATAGCTGGGGTCATCGGATGCATACGTAACATACTCCTAACTCTCTCAACCCAGTCCCACAGCATCATATTGTCTCCGGTGAACTTTGGGAGATTGCTGAGCATGGCCCCCAGCGGCAAGCTAGATTTAGGGGCTCTCAGGATGGACTGATCTGCAGTGTCTGTGTCGAAAGACTGCATCCTGCCGACTATGCCAAATGCGACACAGATACTTTAGATGCAGTGACACAGAAACACAAAGCGGCCAGTACAGGGTTAATAAACAGGGGGGGGGTTATTGTAACAGGGTCAATCTCCACGCAGGGAGTAACAGGGGAAATATGGGGACAACAAGGGAAGTAGCAGGTAACAGGCTATTACCGACAATCCACAGTTTGGCTAGATGTCGAAACGGTTGTAATCGGCAGGTTTACACTTAGCTGACTCTTGTTCCCCACAAGGCAGTTGCCGGCTGATGCCAGTGTTGTTTTCTTCTGGCTTCCCCGCCTAAACAATGCTCCGTCTTCTGGTGGCAGCGGGCGGTCTCCAGTTTGACCCGCTGAGCCCCTAGTCCATAACACTGCACCTCACTTGCTCGGCTCCACGGACCCTGCGTCTCTTCTCCCTCTAGTGGGGCTTGACTCCAACTGTCAACTGCCTGCTTTCCCACGCAAACCTCCCTTTTCTCCCTCTTCCTAGACACGCCCCCAGCTCCCCGGTCACCTGACTCCTGAGCTCTCGCTCTGGACACGCCCCCTAGCTTCCCGGTCACCTGACTCCTGTGCTCTCAGTCTGTCTTCCCCCTGCAACCAGAGGCATGGCCCCGGCAGTTCCGGATCCCTTGTTCTGAAAGTACTTACACCCCGGTCTTCCCTCTTACACTTGCATTCCCTGTAGGATTTTAATCCATGACGGCGTAGTGTGTTACTAATGGTAATGGTTGAGATTGTTGTGCCAGCTCTCTCCAGGTCATTGACCAGGTCCTCCTGTGTAGTTCTGGGCTGATTCCTGACCTTTCTCAAAATCATCCTTACCCAAGGCGAGATCGTGCATGGAGCCCCAGACCGAGGAAGATTGATAGTCATCTTGTGTTTCTTCCATTTTCTAATAATTGTGCCAACAGTTGTTGCCTTCTCACCAAGCTGCTTGCCTATTGTCCTGTAGCCCATCCCAGCCTTGTGTAGGTCTACAATTTTGTCCCTTGTATCCTTAGACAGCTCTTTGGTCTTGGCCATGGTGGAGAGGTTGGAGTGTGATTGATTGTGTAGACAGGTGTCTTTTATGCAGGTAACAAGTTCAAACAGGTGCAATTAATACAGATAATGATTGCAGAATAGGAGGGCTTCTTAAAGAAAAACTAACAGGTCTGTGAGACCCGGAACTCTTGCTGGCTGGTAGGTGATCAAATACTTAATTCATGCAATAAAATGCAAGTTAATTATTTAAAAATCATACAATGTGATTTTCTGGTTTTTATTTTTAGATTTTGTCTCTCACTATTGAAGTGCACCTACGATAAAAATTACAGACCTCTCCATTCTTTGTAGGTGGGAAAACTTGCAAATTCGGCAGTGTATCAAATACTTATTTTCCCCACTGTATATATCTCCTGGATGCCAATGGTTTTATTTGAGATTATTATTATTATTATTTATTTATATAGCGCCATTGATTCCATGGTGCTGTACATGAGAAGGGTTTACAAACAAAATAAAGATATCACTTACAGTAACAAATAAACAATGATAGACTGATACAGAGGGAAGAGGACCCTGCCCTTGCGGGCTTACATACTACAGGATGATGGGGAAGGGGACAGTAGGTGGGGGATTGCAACAACTCCGGTGTTAGTGAGGCACAGGTCCAGTGTTGGTAAGGCAGCAGCTCTAGTAGTGTGGAGGGGGGAGCGGGGTCATGGCAGGCTGTAGGCTTTCTTTATGAGATGGGCTTTTATGTTCCATCTGAAGGATCCAAGTGTGGTGGAGTCGGATGTGTTGGGGCACAGAATTCCAGAGAATAGGGGATATTCGGGAGAAGTCTTGGAGGCGATTGGGTGAGGAACGAATAAGGAGGAGGAGAGAAGGTGGTCTTGGGAGGACCGGAGATTACGTGAGGTAATATATCAGGAGATTAGTTCAGAGATGTGTAGAGGAGAAAGGTTATGATTGGCTTTGTAGGTCAGTGTTAGTAGTTTGAACTGGATATGCTGGGCAATAGGGAGCCAGTGAAGGGATTTTCAAAGGGGGGTAGCTGAGGAGTAGCGAGTCGAGAGATGAACTAGTTGCGCAGTAGAGTTAAGGATGGACTGGAGGGGTGCGAGAGTGTTAGCAGGTAGGCCACAGAGGAGGGTGTTGCAGTAGTCGAGGCAGGAGATGATGAGGGCATGCACAAGCAGTTTAGTAGATTGAGGGTTGAGGAAAGGACGGATTCTGGAAATATTTTTGAGCTGGAGGTGACAGGAGGTGGCGAGAACTTGGATGTGGGGTTTGAAAAGCAGGGCAGAGTCAAGGGTTACTCCGAGGTAGCGGATTGCCGGTGCAGGGGAAAGTGTGATGCCATTTATTGTGATAGAAAGATAAGGTGGGGAAGATATGTGAGATGGGGGAAAGATGATGAGTTCAGTTTTGTCCACATTGACCTTGAGGAAACGAGAGGAGAAGAAGGAGGATATGGCTGATAGACACTCTGGGACTCTGGACAGCAGAGAGGTGACATCTGGGCCAGAGAGGTAGATCTGAGTGTCATCAGCGTATAGGTGGTACTGAAAGCCATGGAAATTTATGAGTTGTCCCAGGCCAAGGGTATAGATGGAGAAGAGTAGGGGTCCTAGGACAGAGCCTTAAGGGACTCCAATAGAGAGGGGGTGGGATATGGAGGTAGTGTGGGAGTGGGAGACGCTAAATGTGCGGTTAGAAAGGTACGAGGAGATCCAAGATAGGGCAAGGTCTTTGACGCCAAAGGAAGAGCGTATCTGTAGTAGGAGGCAGTGGCCAACTGTGTCAAAGGCAGATGACAGGTCTAGAAGGAGGAGTATAGAAAACTGTCTGTTAGCTTTGGCTGTAAGTAGGTCATTAGTAATTTTGATCAGGGCAGTTTCAGTGGAGTGATGGGGATGGGGAGAGATGGATATATTATCTTTTCACTGTTTAACTCCATTAAAGTACAACCTCAATCCCAAAAAATGTTGAGACGTTGTGTAAAATGTAAATAAAACATGAATGCAATGATTTGAAAATCTCTTACAGCCATATTTTATTCACAACATTCACAACAGAACATAGGACACAGAGCAGAAGCTGAACGTTGGACATTTTTTCATTTCATTTTGAAAAAATTAACTCATTTATAAAATTGTCAGTGACACATCTCAAAAAAAGTTGGGCCCAGTACCTGTCCACCATTGTATAGAATCCCCTCTTCTTTTTACAACAGTTTGTAAATGTTTGGGAAATGGGATTTGCTGGCGTTTTGGGGAAGGATTGTTGTCCCATTCTTGTCTGATAATTCCTTTTTGGAATTATGGCTGTATTTTAGCATTGTGTTTATAGGAAAATGTTTTTTTTCCTTTCTGTTTTAGTTCAACAAATTATTATTTTGTTTTAAGAGGTTTCTTGTGTGCTGGTAAATCATTTTACTCTTTTCAACGATTTGGCTTAACAAATAAAAATGGATCAACTGATCATGGATTGAGATTCAGAAAACCCAAGGAGCAGAGTTGAGCAAAAAGATTTGCAGGACCCTGGTCCAACGGCAATGTTGTAAGTCCGTGGCCCCCTGGATCAGAGACAAGTAAACTTCCTCCTAATTGCCCACATCACTGGCATCTTTTCTCATTCGTAAACCATTGTGATATCATCATTGTGGCATGACACACGCATGACTTGCACCAGACTTATCAATTAGAAGATGTGACAGGGATGCCAACAGGTGGCAGGCTCTCAGGGCTCTGGCCTGTCGGTCATGGAATACCGGCGTGGCCGTTGGACCAGGGTCATCCAAATCTTTTTTGCTCAACTCTACACCGAAGTATCTGTGGCAACCTGGTGGGCCATAGACTCCTCTGCAGCAGGCCATGAGTATAACACCTTCCATTCTAGGGAAGGGAAAGAGGATGTGTACTAAATGGGAGAAACCTGCTTTATGAAACGCTTCTTGTCTTGTGTTGTTATAGAGTCACTAAGGTGCTCACTAGTGGAAATGTTGAACTTAATTCCTTGTAAGTTCTGCCTGATAACTGTCTACACGTTTAGGAATTAATGAGGTACCCTAACCCTAATTACATTTTATAGATATGATTATTTTTTTAGTTTGTTAGTAAACCCATAGAATCATAGAATCATAGAATGGTAGAGTTGGAAGGGACCTCCTGGGTCATCTGGTCCAACCCCCTGCTCAAAGCAGGATTCACTAGATCATCTCAGACAGATGTCTGTCCAGCCTCTGTTTGAAGACGTCCATTGAAGGGGAACTCACCACCTCTCGTGGCAGCCTGTTCCACTCATTAATCACCCTAACTGTCAAAAAGTTTTTTCTAATATCTAATCTGTGTCTCCTCCCATTTAGTTTCATCCCATTGCTTCTAGTCTTTCCTTGTGCAAATGAGAATAAAGATGATCCTTCTACAATGTGACAGCCCTTGACATATTTGTAGACAGCTATTAAGTCTCCTCTCAGTCTTCTTTTTTGCAAGCTAAACATTCCCAAATCCTGCAACCGTTCCTCATAGGACATGGTTTGCAGACCAGTCACCATTCTGGTCGCTCTTCTCTGAACTTGCTCCAGTTTGTCTATGTCTTTTTTAAAATGTGGTGCCCAAAACTGTACACAGTATTCCAGATGAGGTCTGACCAAAGAGGAGTAAAGACCGATAATGACTTCACGTGATCTAGACTGTATGCTTCTGTTAATACATCCCAGAATTGTATTTGCCTTTTTTGCTGCTGCATCACACTGTTGACTCATGTTCAGTCTATGATCTATTAGTATACCTAAGTCTTTTTCACATGTACTGTTGCTTAGCTCTATTCCTCCCATTCTGTATATGCTTTTTTCATTTTTATTGCCCAGATGTAGTACTTTGCATTTTTCCCTGTTAAAAACCATTCTGTTGGTTGCTGCCCACTGCTCCAGTTTATTTAGGTCTTTTTGAATCCTCTCTCTCTCTTCTCTAGTATTAGCTATCCCTCCTAGCTTTGTGTCATCAGCAAATTTAATCAGCTTACCCTCAATTCCTTCATCTAAATCATTGATAAAGATGTTGAACAATACAGGTCCCAGGACGGAGCCCTGTGGTACCCCACTTGAGACATTCATCCAGCTGGATGTGAAGCCATTTACAACCACCCTTTGAGTCCGATCACTAAGCCAGTTATGAATCCACCTAACAGTTGCCTGGTCCATTGCATACTTGGTCATTTTTTCAATAAGGATGGTGTGAGATACTTTGTCAAATGCTTTGCTGAAGTCAAGATATACTATATCTACAGCATTTCCCTGATCCACCCAGTCAGTGATTCTGTCATAGAAGGAAATTAAGTTAGTCTGACATGACTTGTTAGTTACAAACCCATCATGAACATCCGAAGAATGAAGCCTGCAGAGAGTTCTCCAGCTTATATAACTATTACAAGGATTTTATCCCCTTCACTCCCAGGCAACTTCCCTGTTTTATTTTTCATTTTTGTTTTTTCCTCCCCTTCTTTCAAGAGCCATAACTATTTTTTTTTTTTCTGTCCATATAGCCATATGACACCATTCATTCTACCACATAGTATACTGGAAAACGGGGACAAAATTCCAAGTGCGTTGAAATAGCAAAAAAAAGGTTCAATTTCACAATTGTTTTTTTGAGTTTTTATTTACCATGTTCACTATATGGTAAAACTGACCCGGTAATATGATTCTCCAGGTCAGTGCGATTACGCAGACACCAAACATGTATAGTTTTGTTTTATTTAAGAGGTGAAATAAAATTTTGAAATTTGTAAAAAAAAAAGTTTGCTTTTGTCGCCATTTTCCAAGACCCGTGATGTATTCATTTTTCTGGATATGGGACTGTGTGAGGGTTTATTTTTTGCGCCCTGAGTTAACATTTTTACTGATACCATTTTGGTGTAGATAAAATGTTTTGATCTCCTCTTATTGCATTTTATTGAAATGTTGTGGTGGCCAAAAAAATGTAATTCTGAAGTTTTGATTTTTTTGCTTATTACGCCATTTACCGATCGGATTAATTTACTTTATATCTTGAGAGATAGTACTTTTACAAACGCAGTGATACCAAATATGTGTATTTTTATTTTTTTTAATGTTATTATCAGTGTAGCTCCTGCTGTAGAGGCGGGGGCCCTAAGGGTGTGAGGGCCCTGGGCAGTTGCCCAGTTCCTTCCCTCCTTACGCCGGCTCTGGAATAGGAAGCCCAGGAGGATTGTTGGATAAGGAATTCTGTAAGATAATGTTTAGAAGTTAAA
The DNA here is from genome assembly GCF_046119375.1 of Phyllobates terribilis. NCBI lineage: Eukaryota > Metazoa > Chordata > Amphibia > Anura > Dendrobatidae > Phyllobates > Phyllobates terribilis. The sequence goes on from NW_027362767.1 coordinate 43,903,979, forward strand.
ATAATAGAGGAAACAAAATATTAAATAGCAAGCCGGTCCTAAACAACATTGTATTCAATGTTTCTTTCCAATTATAATACCGCAAAAATGCTACACTTAAGCATCTGATGTCAATTAGAGAAAATTGCTGAGAAAAAAAATGACAATATCTGCAAGATTTTAGAAAATCTCTGATCTTCATCATGCCTGTAGGTCACAGGAAATGTTATTAGTCAACCACTTGCTTTTGATTATATTTAATGGTAATATATATGATTTAATTATCACAAAAGAAAAACATTCTACCAGTTTTGTTTTGAAAGCGTCCACCTGTTATTGTTGAGATGCTACATTTAATTATCGACTCGACTAATCTGGGGGCTGCAGCATTGAGACCGGATTAAGTGGTCTTTTTGTTCGGGAACATGTTATGTTAAGCAGATGGCTCTCTTATTGACCACTCTGCTACAATCAAGTCTTAACAGGCATATCTGCTAACAAGAGGGCAGACCCCAAATTGTTTGTAAAAAATAGCTGCTTTTAGGAAGCTGAGTAAAAAATATGCTGCTGTTACTATATGAAATCAACATAAGAAGGGAATTATAGTGGCTTGTCTGGAATTATGTAAATTTCTTTACTTGTTAACACTATCAACCATCAAGGTCAAATTTTACTAGTAGTGATGATGACCCAAACACAACATGTGAATACATCGTATAGCAAGATATGGACAGAAAGATTGTCCCTGATTAGAAAACAGTGAGGCAGATTTACTATTATAACTGTGCCTCGTTTTTCATAGAAAGCAAGCCAAATTTTAGCACAAATCAAATTTCACATATCTAGTTTTAGAGCCATTTGTTATATGTTTAGAACATTGTGCATCATTTGACGGGGAATTTTCTTCCCAGGACATTGCATTGTTAGCTGGATGGAACTGGTTACAGGGGACCCATCACTATTTTTCTTTTATTTTAAACTGTATAGCTCACAAAAAAGGGGCCAATGTGTTGATCAAACCTTTTTTTGTCTGTATTTTTTATTCCTCCACTATTTTGCTGAGGTATAGGGGAGAAAAAAAAGCAATCACCCAGAGAGAATATTATAATAGGCATTTTTACCATTTGCTCTCCCCGTTATTACCACACCAGAAGAAGAGGAGACCTACAGTATGGGAGCACCTGCAGTAGTGAAGATCATTGTGGTAGTGTAGGGGATCAGCCCTTACTGGACATTGAATACACTGTGGCTTTAATAAACCATGCTCCCCTCTGGGTTTTATTGCTGATGGACCAGTCGCCTCCCCTGCATCTTGGTCTGTGCTGAGAGAGGGAAATGAACCAGGAAGCAGAGGGACCTCTGTGTGTCTGAGGGAGCAGAGAGGCTCCTGCCTGTTCCTGATAAAGAGAGACTATAAAAAGAGACTGTAAATCTCTGGAAAGATAAGAGTGTGGAATTTTTAAAGATTTGTTGTCAGGACTGTGTCAAGGGTAGAGAAATCCATCCCTTTTTGAAGAACGTTTTCCCTGAAGGCTGCTGACCTGAGGTAACACACAACACAGAGTACCAGACATTTTACCTCAGTGAGAGTGAAGCAAGATTTGCCTGCCTGCAGAAGAAAGAGATCCAATATACAAAGGAAAGGTCTTGAGTGACGTGATACTGCTCGGTTACACCACAAACAAGCAGCGGCCGCCATCTGCGTCTGATCTGCGCAACAGTGAGTGACTCACCGGTGGTGAACTGTGCTAGGGTTTAGTGTCGTTTTTTTTAGTTTGGACGCTATAGTGGAAAGCCAGATAGGGGACTAGCCTAGAGTAGTATGTGAAACTTGATGTGTACTGTTGTATTGAGCTTTCATTGCCATAGCTGGAGCATAGCTTTGTGACTCGCTTCAGCTATTCCTTCCTCTATTCATGTTATTGATATTGTCATTGTAAATACTGTTATTCTCACTTCCCGGCATATAATCCCTTTGTACATAATAAAGCCAGAGATTTGTTTCAGCCTTCTCGGCTGCTGTACCGTACTTGAATCCTGCCTTGCAGTGTTCTTTGGATACCGCTACAGTAGCAGCGGGACCTATTACAAGTATTGGGTCATACCTTCAATCTCTTTATATAACACAATATAAGTGTGTCTCTGTGTATGTGGTTTAGCCTAGAATGTATGGACACTTGGTGGTATACATGTATATATGTGTGAAGACATATGTGTATGTATGTTCTCTGTATACATGCGTGTATGTGCTCTGTATATACATATATATGTGTGAGTGTATGTGCTGCGTGTATACATGCGTGTGTGCTAATTGAGGGTGTATACATGCGTGTGTTATATGTGTTTATACATGCATGCATGCTATGTGTGTGTTTACATGCATGTGGGCTTTGTGTGTATACAACCCCTGGCAAAAATTATGGAATCACCGGGCTCGGAGGATGTTCATTCAGTTGTTTAATGTTGTTGAAAAAAAAGCAGATCACAGACATGGCATAAAACTAAAGTCATTACAAATGGCAACTTTAGGGCTTTAAGAAACACTAAAAGAAATCAAGATAAAAAATGTGGTACTCAGTAAAGGTAATTTTTTTCAGACCAAGCAGAGGGAAAAAATTATGGAATCACTCAATTCTGAGGAAAAAATTATGGAATCATGAAAAACAAATACACAAAAAACACTCCAATACATCACTAGTATTTTGTTGCATCACCTCTGGCTTTAATAACAGCTTGCAATCTCTGAGGCATGGACTTAATGAGTGACAAACAGTACTCTTCATCAATCTGGCTCCAACTTTCTGTGATTGCTGTTGCCAGATCAGCTTTGCAGGTTGGAGCCTTGTCATGGACCATTTTCTTCAACTTCCACCAAAGATTTTCAATTGGATTGAGATCCGGACTATTTGCAGGTCATGACATTGACCTTATGTGTCTTCTTTCAAGGAATGTTTTCACAGTTTTTGCTCTATGGCAGGATGTATTATCATCTTGAAATGTCATCATCCCCAAACATCCTTTCAATTGATGGGATAAGAAAACTGTCCAAAATATCAATGTAAACTTGGGCATTTATTAAAGATGCAATGACAGCCATCTCCCCAGTGCCTTTACCTGACATGCAGCCCCATATCATCAATGACTGTGGAAATTTGCATGTTCTCTTCATGCAGTCTTTATAAATCTCATTGGAACGGCACCAAACAAAAGTTCCAGCATCATCACGTTGCCCAATGCGGATTCGCGATTCATCACTGAATATTACTTTCATCCAGTCATCCACAGTCCACGATTGCTTTTCCTTAGCCCATTGTAATCTTGTTTTTTTATGTTTAGGTGTTAATGATGGCTTATGTTTAGCTTTTCTGTATGTAAATCCCATTTCCTTTAGGTGGTTTCTTACAGTTCGGTCACAGACATTGACTCCAGTTTCCTCCCATTCGTTCCTCATTTGTTTTGTTGTGCATTTCCTGTTTTGGAGACATATTGCTTTAAGTTTCCGGTCTTGACGCTTTGATGTCTTCCTTGGTCTACCAGTATGTTTGCCTTTAACAACCTTCCCATGTTGTTTGTATTTGGTCCAGATTTTAGACACAGCTGACTGTGAACAACCAACATCTTTTGCAACATTGCGTGATGATTTACCTTCTTTTAAGAGTTTGATAATCCTCTCCTTTGTTTCAATTGACATCTCTCGTGTTGGAGCCATGATTCATGTCAGTCCACTTGGTGCAACAGCTCTCCAAGGTGTGATCACTCCTTTTTACATGCAGACTAATGAGCAGATCTAATTTAATGCAGGTGTTAGTTTTGGAAATGAAAATTTACAGGGTGATTCATTAATTTTTTCCTCAGAATTGAGTGATTCCAGAATTTTTTCCCTCTGCTTGGTCTGAAAAAAATTACCCTTACTGAGTACCACATTTTAATCTTGATTTCTTTTAGTGTTTCTTAAAGCCATAAAGTTGCCATTTGAAATGACTTTAGTTTTGTGCCATGTCTGTGATCTGCTTTTTTTCAACAACATTAAACAACTGAATGAACATCCTCCGAGCCCGGTGATTCCATAATTTTTGCCAGGGGTTGTACATGCGTGTGTTTTATGTGTTTATACATGTATGTGGGCTTTGTGTGTGTATACATGCATGTGGGCTTTGTGTGTATACATGTGTGTGTGCTTTGCGTGCTATGTGTGAGTAACATACAATGTGTGTGACATATAGTGTGTATGTAGCATTCACATTTATAAATCTCGGCAAAGCAGACAAGAGTTCATAGGTGTAAACATGTCAGAAATTGCCCAATGAACGAGCAAAATGCTGCTCATTTATCAGATGATTGGATTGTTTATGGTGGATCAAATATCATTGTTCTCTGCAGCACATCGCCTGGTGTAAACTGCAGAGGTGCTGCTGGTTACATGATACTGTTTGGGGACATATTTGCGGTGAGCCACAAGGGAGGTGCTAGCTGTTGCATAGGGGCCAGCTGGGACATGTAGTTTCACTGGCAGAAGATTTTAATGTCACAGTAGCTGAAGTGGATTGCTGTACCCTTAAACACTTCCCTCGTGTCCACAACAATGTCAATAGCGAGAGGTGGCACTTATGGAGATGGTATAAGACCCCCCGGGGGCACTTCTGTAGAGGTGGTATCTGAGTGTAGGTATTGGAGAGCTCATGATGTTCATGCAATTTTGAAGCAGCCAGACACACATGTGAACTTGTAAACATAAAACTTTACTGAAGGAGAAAACAGGGTACAGTCTCTTACTTAAAGGCAAAGTGGCGGTAGATCACAGTATATAGTGGCTTGTAAAAGTTTGGGCACCCTGCATGGTCAGTACCTAATAGCACCCCCTTTTTAAAGTATCACAGCTTTTAAACACTTTTTCTATTTTCAATGATGTTCAGATCAGGGGACTGTGAGGGCCATTGTAAAACCTTCAGCTTGTGCCTTTTGATGTGGTCTATTGTGGATTTTGACGTGTGTTGAGGATCCATATCCATTTGTAGAAGCCATCTTCTTTTCAAATTTAGCTTTTTTACAGATTTGTGTTAAGTTTGCATCAAAAATTTGTTGAAATTTCATTGAATTCATTCTTCCCTCTACCTGTGAAATTTTCCCTGTGCCATTGTCTGCAACACAACCCCAAAGCATGTTTGATCTAACCCCATGCTTAATGGTTGGCGAGATGTTCTTTTCCTGAAATTCTGTGCCCTTTTTTCTCCACACGTCTTTGATCATTGTGGTCAAATAGTTCTATTTCAACCTCATCGGTCCACAGGACTTGTTTCCAAAATGCAACAGGTTTGTTTAGATGTTCTTTTGCATACTTCTGATGCTGAATTTTATGGTAAGGATGCAGGAGAGGTTTTCTTCTTATGACTCTTCCATGAAGGTCATATTTGTGCAGGTGTCTCTGAACAGTAAAATAATGTACCACAACTCCACAGTCCGCTAAATCTTTTTGAAGGTCTTTTGCAGTCAAGCGGGGGTTCTGATTTGACTCTCTAGCAATCCTACGAGCAGCTTTCACTGAAATTTTGCTTGGTCTTCCAGACCTTATCTTGCCCTCCACTGTTCCTGGTAACTTATTTCTTAATTACATTTCAAATGGAAGAAAGGGAAGCTTAAAAACGCTTTGCCATCTTATAGCATTCTCCTGCTTTGTGGGTCTGCACCATTTTAATTTTCAGAGTGCTAGTCAGCTGCTTGGACGAACCCATGGCTGCTGTTTTTTGGCAAAAGTTTAGAAGAGGCTGAGTTTTTATAAAGCTGGGAAATTTGCATCACCTGGCCTTTCCTAAAGATGATAGTGAACAAGCCATAATCCTAACAGGCTAATTAAGATCTGAAACCTTGGTCAAAGTTATCTGGGCACACAAATCTCCAAGGGTGCCCAAACTTTTGCATCGGCCCATTTTCCTTTTTTGTAATTTTAAAAATGTAAAAGGTTAAAATATATAATTTTTTTGCCTTAACTACAAAGGAAATGTGTCATCTTTAACTTCAGGCCTTTTAGAGATTATTTCATATTCAACTTGCTTAACTATTCACAATAACAGTAATTTTGACCAGTGATGCCAAAACTTTTACATGCTACATTAGGTTACACTGCATATTGTGCATATGAAAGAAGGTGTCTTATCCTTATGAAACAAGCAAGTTCGGGACCTCACAGGGTGGCTGGAGCACAGATCTTTTCACTTGCTATTGGAGGAAATATTATGCGCAGTCCACGTAATGCTACACTGATGGAGGGACCTTCACAGATTGGCTCCCTGTGGTGACACACTTGTAGTATGTAAGTATTCACGGTTTTGGCTCTACCATTCCCTGTTGCAGGGGGTAGATCAGACAAAGTTTGTGGGTGGGAGAAACGTGGATCGGGTTCTGGGTAGAAACATATAGGGAAAAAACAGTATTCAGGAGAGTACTTGTCCAACCTTATCTCTAACCATTTGAGGCTGCACTCCTGTGTGGATGCGATTATATGAAGGATGGTGTCCCCTTAGTGTGGACTGGAATGGATTACGGTAGCTGTGCTGCTTCCTTCCTCTGCCTTGACTAGACAGGACTGGTTTGTACCAGCTCACAGGAAGTGTGTGTGTGACACCCCAGGGGTCTGGTTGCCACAGTGATAGAGATATTACGTCTGAGAGCAGGTGGGAGGTCCTTTGGTCAGGGATCCTGTGCATGCCACACCTCCTGCCCAGTCTTGGGAGGGGAAGGACTTCCCCTATATAAACCTGGGGCTGAGGCAGGGTAGGGAGTTCTGAGAGGAGAAGACAGGGAGCAGAGCTGCTCTATGGGCTCTGCTCCACAGGCAGGCCCTGTCCAGGGGCCTGAGCCTGGAGTCAAGGAGAGTAGAGACAAAAAACAGCAGAAGCAATACTACTACGAGTCAGGGGCTGGCAGCTGCAGAGCTCGCCCTGACTGAGAAGCTTTCTTACCGGACCCGGCGTCCGAGGCTGTGGGGACTAACTCTTACCCAGCAGCAGAAGCCGACCGGCAGGGGATTTCAGGTCCTCAGGCCCAGAAACCCGAAGGCACGGTCACACGCGTGGGACCAGCACCGCCATCGTGGAGCGGAAGCCATTAGAAGGCCCCGAGTCACCGGCCATACGGGTGAGCACCACACGGTACACTCAGGGACGTGGGCTACTTATATCCGCTTCTAGCAAGGTAGCCAGAAGAGTACAGTCAGTTTGGGAGGCCTACAACTCCGCCTGGCCAGGGGAGATCCCATCTGCTCAAGGACTGACCAGGCCCCGTTCACTAGCAAGTACTCCGGGAGGGTCTATCGTTGTTACCAGTAAAGACCCTGAATTACACCGCACCGTCTCTGAGTGGTTCCTGCTACCCCCATCATCCACATCTGCTGCCCTGAGGCCATACCCCTCCCGTTGGGGGTTATACCATCTACGCTGCACCATCCATCCACCGGCCTCAGCGGACTGTCCTGCAGCGGCAGCTCCATAGCTGCATTCAACGGGTGGCGTAGTCGTCCTGCATCTACCGCTGTTACATCGCCGCTCAGTTTGACTCCCTGGGCACGGACCGGGTCACCGCCACGAGACTACAACCCTCAAGAGATCCGGCTCCGGGTAAGCTCCCGCGTGCGCAACGCAGCGTGACACAGGCCCAGGGGCGCGTCAACTTTGGCGTAGTCGGCAGGATTTCGTGCCCACAACCACCGGGTACTGCGTGCCTGAAAAAGAGACTTTTCAAACTTACCTGTGGTGAAGATTCCCGCCATCCGGCGCCATCTTCAGCCTTCTTCCCGCCATCGGTGAAGTTTCCCGCCATCCGGCGCCATCTTCTGCCTTCTTCCCGCCATCCGTGGAGTTTTCCCGCCATTGGACGCCATCTTGAGGACGCCGCGCGGGAAGAAGAGGGGCGTGGACTCCGAAAGCGCGCGAGAACTGAAGCCCCGCCTCACGTCCGGACGTTGCGTAAGGTCCTGGAAGGAGCCCAGCAGACGCCGACGTCACAGGAGCGCGACGCCAGGTCCTCTACCCCGACGATTGACTGCGGAGCCGCGGCCTACGGAAGAGGATCTCCGGAAGGTAGGCCACGGTCCACTAGGGGGGAGGAGGACACCAGGAACGGACAGCAAGATGGCGGACCGGCAGCAGACTAAGCTGCCCATCATCGGCAGTGCCCCAGTCGTCGCCGGCCCCGACCAGCGCCGGGAGAAGACGCGTGACGCAGGAGCGGTCGCGGGAGCAGGTAAGAGGAGTCTCCCTGTCCCGGACGCTGCCAGCGTCAGCCTGCTCCCGGGCCCCCTGGTGGAGCCGCCGATTCCGGGCGCTGCAGACACCGACCTGCTCCAGCCCCCGCAACAAGCCCTGCGGCCAAGCCCTCCAGCCCTGGGCACTACCACCACCAGCCCGCGCCCAGGCCCAAAGTTGCACCCTCTGACCCCGGGCGTCATCAACGGCGACCCTCTCCACGCCTGGTCGCAAGGCCTGAACTCCCCAGGTGCAAAAGGACTGTACGCCCTCCACGTTAACCAAGGAGGAGCTGCAGTACTACCAATACGAGGAAAGCCAAGAGGACCCGGACGGGTCTGAAGCCTACACACAAGAAGGAGCAGGAGGATGCCGTTACTGAAGTACGGTAAAGTGGAACTGTACATAGTTACCCGTAGGGGTACTTGTGTTGCTAATTAAAATATGGTCCCCGTTGGGACAAGTGTGAACTGTTCCCGTGTGTCCCCTATCCTTAACCAGGCTGAGGACTGTGAGCAGCCATCCCATCTCCCCACAGGCTGAGGACTGTGAGCAGCCAATCCTTATCCCCACTGGCCGAGGACTGAGAGCGGCCATATGTTGTAAATATTATGTGTTTCCAGTTATTTATAGGAGTCCTTGGTGGATTTACCGGGAATCCTTTGTACAGTTAGTGGAGCGTAACCCAGGATGGACTAAAAGACTGTTAAGGACTCGGGGTAGGACAGACCCCTACCTGGTTACGTCTCCCTGTTTTGGTGAAATGGACACCTTGCTTTCTTCAAAGACTGCACCCGGTTACGGACACGCCGTGACCAGCTTTATGCGTTTCCTTATTGTAATGTTATTGTTTATACTTTGTTATGTTACAAAAATATGTTTAGTCCCGGAGTACTAAATTTCACTAGGGGGGAATGTGACACCCCAGGGGTCTGGTTGCCACAGTGATAGAGATATTACGTCTGAGAGCAGGTGGGAGGTCCTTTGGTCAGGGATCCTGTGCATGCCACACCTCCTGCCCAGTCTTGGGAGGGGAAGGACTTCCCCTATATAAACCTGGGGCTGAGGCAGGGTAGGGAGTTCTGAGAGGAGAAGACAGGGAGCAGAGCTGCTCTATGGGCTCTGCTCCACAGGCAGGCCCTGTCCAGGGGCCTGAGCCTGGAGTCAAGGAGAGTAGAGACAAGAAACAGCAGAAGCAATACTACTACGAGTCAGGGGCTGGCAGCTGCAGAGCTCGCCCTGACTGAGAAGCTTTCTTACCGGACCCGGCGTCCGAGGCTGTGGGGACTAACTCTTACCCAGCAGCAGAAGCCGACCGGCAGGGGATTTCAGGTCCTTAGGCCCAGAAACCCGAAGGCACGGTCACACGCGTGGGACCAGCACCGCCATCGTGGAGCGGAAGCCATTAGAAGGCCCCGAGTCACCGGCCATACGGGTGAGCACCACACGGTACACTCAGGGACGTGGGCTACTTATATCCGCTTCTAGCAAGGTAGCCAGAAGAGTACAGTCAGTTTGGGAGGCCTACAACTCCGCCTGGCCAGGGGAGATCCCATCTGCTCAAGGACTGACCAGGCCCCGTTCACTAGCAAGTACTCCGGGAGGGTCTATCGTTGTTACCAGTAAAGACCCTGAATTACACCGCACCGTCTCTGAGTGGTTCCTGCTACCCCCATCATCCACATCTGCTGCCCTGAGGCCATACCCCTCCCGTTGGGGGTTATACCATCTACGCTGCACCATCCATCCACCGGCCTCAGCGGACTGTCCTGCAGCGGCAGCTCCATAGCTGCATTCAACGGGTGGCGTAGTCGTCCTGCATCTACCGCTGTTACATCGCCGCTCAGTTTGACTCCCTGGGCACGGACCGGGTCACCGCCACGAGACTACAACCCTCAAGAGATCCGGCTCCGGGTAAGCTCCCGCGTGCGCAACGCAGCGTGACACAGGCCCAGGGGCGCGTCATGTGCACTGAGCTGAGAGGCTCCTTCCAGCCATTTCTATGGCAGCTTGTTGTGAGATTAATCACCTAACGTTCATACTCATTCATAGACCAGTAGATGGCAGGAAAGTACAGATTATGATGCACATTTAAGCATGCTCAATATACTCAAGTGCAATGTATTACATCTCCTAACTCACAGGGCCCAAAGTAGTTCTTTATGCAAATTGCCTCTTCACAGAGGAAGAGGACTAGAACTCTAGTGCCACCTATTGGAAGTAGCAATCATAAAAGTCAACATCGACCCTTTAACAAGCCTTGCCCATGACATAGGATAAAAGCCGAACCAGAATCTCAATTTGCAGACACGGTGTGTCGGGGTGCCGCCTTCAGTGCAAAGTTTGAGATCTGGCACACTGGAACAAATCTACTGCCACACGACAACTGTTTCACTCAGCAGCAGTAGATTGGGTACAGGGATACCACAGATTGATCTATTAGTGATTGTTCTGTCCCCATCATTCTTCCTCAGCCTGTGTAAAGAGGCTGGGAAAAAAGCGCCGAACGACTTCAATATTGTCGATCGCGCTCATTTAATGGTCTGAACTCAGAATAAATGCGATCGAAATGTTTGAGTAGGATGGTGCAATATGTTAGCATTTAGGGCCCTACTTTAAACTTTTTGCCCAGGGCCCCACTTTGTCTAAAACTGGTCCTGTCCAGGCCTTGTGTCAGGTAATACATCTTATCTGCGCTTCTTTAGCTATTCAATTATATACACTGAGTCATTGTTCCCACTTGTATGTGAAGAATGCACTTTCTTATTCTACTTTTCTGCCAGGCATTCATTTTTATGGCGTAGCACAGCACCCATTTATAAGGGATAAATGATAGATTTATGTAATGTAAAAAGTGACATGTAACCTACAATACTGGACGAATTTGGATGATAACAAAGAACCATCTATATTAAAAAAAAGTTTCAATTTCTAAACCCTATAAAAGTTAAAATTAGCTGTTGGTGTCCAACAACAAACTTTTTGACAGTTTACAAAGACCAGCAGAATAGTGAGTACAAATCTGGAGTATAATACAGGATGTAACTCAGGATCAGTAATGTAATGTATGTACACAGTGACTGCACCAGCAGAATAGTAAGTGCAGCTCTGGAGTATAATACAGGATGTAACTCAGGATCAGTACAGGATCAGTAATGTAATGTATGTACACAGTGACTGCACCAGCAGAATAGTGAGTGCAGCTCTGGAGTATAATACAGGGTGTAACTCAGGATCAGTAATGTAATGTATGTACACAGTGACTGCACCAGCAGAATAGTAAGTGCAGCTCTGGAGTATAATACAGGATGTAACTCAGGATCAGTACAGGATCAGTAATGTAATGTATGTACACAGTGACTGCACCAGCAGAATAGTGAGTACAAATCTGGAGTATAATACAGGATGTAACTCAGGATCAGTAATGTAATGTATGTACACAGTGACTTCAGTAGCACAATATTGAGTGCAGCTCTGGAGTATAATACAGGATGTAACTCAGGATCAGTAATATAATGACTGTACACAGTGACTGCACCAGCAGAATAGTGAGTGCAGCTCTGGAGAATAATACTGGATGTAACTCAGGATCAGTGCAGGATCAGTACTGTAATGTAAGTACACAGTGACTTCAGTAGCAGAATATTGAGTGCAGCTCTGGAGTATAATAAAGGATGTAACTCAGGATCAGTAATATAATGACTGTACACAGTGACTGCTCCAGCAGAATAGTGAGTGCAGCTCTGGAGTATAATAAAGGATGTAACTCAGGATCAGTAATATAATGACTGTACACAGTGACTGCACCAGCAGCATACTGGGTGCAGCTCTGATCAGCTGCTAGTCAGTGTGGTGATTGTGGGTGTGGTGGCTGCAGATCCTGCTGTGAGCTCCTGATCTCTGAGAAACCAACACCTCTCCACCTGGGGACCTGCTCTCTCTCTTTCCCAGGGAGGGAGCTGGTTTCTGGGATGAGTGATGGAGCCAAGTCCCAGGCTTCTGCTTCCCGAACCAGGCCGGCGGGGGGCAGAAGAAACCAGCAACCGACCTGCACATCAGAGGACTCGGGGGTGAGACGCTGCACCAGGAGTCGCAGCAATGTGGCTCCTACTCCCCCCGGAATTGTGGAGACCCCCAGAAGCCGCAAGGCTTCCAGCATGGAGGAAAAGCCTGACAGCGGCGTGCAAGATGGCGCTCCTTCTGGAGGAAAGCTGAGTGCTCACGGAGGTGAGGCCGACCTCCCTGAGGGGGAATGGGCGCTGCAGGGACCCCGGGAGTCTGTGTCCACCTATGCCTCCCGGGTCATGATCCGCCTCCGTGAGTATGAAGATGCCAGTAAGCTCATCAGGAGGCTCCGGGAGGAGTTGCGCTGCACAAGCGCCAAAGCTGCGGGGGCCTCCAAACCAAGGAAGGCAAAACTCCAAGCCGAGGTAAAAAGACTGAGCAGTGAAATTCAACGCCTGGAACTTAGGAAAGCCACCATCAGGGAGCAGAGTGGTCCTTTCAAAGAAAAACTTATAAATGAAGACCGCTACAGAGAAATGGCTGATACCAGAGAGCAAAGGCAGATGGGGCTGCAGCCTGAGAGCCAGGTGGATGATGAGAGTGATGATGACCAGCAGCAAGCCCCACCTGGCAGCCTGCAAAGTCACCCGCAGGCCACGTGCAGCGAGCTCCCTGCAGGACAGGCGACAGTGACATCCGGTCGCAGTTCTGCCGGCTCTGGGGAGGACAGTGATAGCAGCGGCCAGGGAGGGGCGCTAATGGCAGAGATTAAGCTCCTGGAGTCCCCAGTGTGCCTCCAAAACTTCCATCTTGGTGACGATCTACCAGAAGAGGCACCTGGGGGCCACAAAAAGGCAAAGAAGACCAAGCCAAAGCTGCAGGAAGCGGTAAGATACGTATATGCCCCCCTCCCTGTACCCCCTGAGTCGGCGGCAGGCTCAGCTCGCTGTATAAGCCCCGTTGACCAGCCCAGCCCGGGTTCTGCTGTGGATCCGGTGCAAAGGCGCGGGGAGATTACAGAGTGCGGTAGTGAGGCGCAGAGCTCCGTCTCTGCTTGTAGTAGTGGGGACGTAGCAGGAGGTGCATCAGCCGAGAGGCTGGACAGTGAGGGCGGCCCGGCGGCGGGCGTTCCATCAGGCCACGATGCTGTGGTGCGCTCCTCAGTGGGAGGGGGGAGCAGCCCGGTGTCGGGGGCAGCTCCGGTAGCCTCGGCGCCTCTGAATGCTGTTGCCGCTGATCACTTAGTTGAGAAGCGGCGGCAGTGTGAGGGGGCAGTTGGGGTTGAGCGTTACGGTCCTCCCACCAAAGTGCTATTTTGTGTTGGCGTCGCTGGTCCGGAAGATCCTGATGCTAAAGATCAGCGGCGCCTAACTGCAGCTAGAGATTAGCGGCACATTATACCAAATGCCAAACAGCGGAAATTACCGACCGATGATGTGGAGGGCACACATAAGACCGGGGGTGAGGTCGCCTCCAGTTCTATGGAGGTGACTGAGCCCCTTGTGCCTGATGCGGAGGTCAAAAGGTCATCCACCATTGTTACTGGTCCAGCAGGAATGAATGTGGTGGTGGAGGTGAATGAGGATAATTCATTGTCTAGTGGTGTGGTTGCTGGTTTGGTGGAGGGTGAGATGGAGGTGGGTAATGGTGATACTGTTGGGGCTGATGTGGTCACTGGTCCGGTTGCCCCCCCGGGGGTGGCAACACCTGTCCAGAGTTATGCCAGTGTCACCTCCGGGGCAAATAGGGCATCCTCCTCGTCTCCGGGCTTTGGGGACGGCATGTTGCAACGGCGCCTTCTGGAGGCTCTAAAGAAGGGGGAGAGATCACTAATGGTAGAGGGTCGAGAGGTTGATCTATCCTTCTGGATAGAGAGGCATGGCCTCGGGGCCTTCCGAGAGCAAAAAGGGGGAGATACAGTGTGGTCCCTCCCAACAGCCGGGCCAGGCAGTGTGCGTAGGAATGTGGTCCGTCTTCGGTGGAGGGGCAGTGATGCATGTCCGCCAAGGTCTAAAGTTGTGGATCTCCTGCTGAGGATGGGCTTCAAGGCGATTGACATCTACGCCTTTATACATCCCTATTCCACGCCTGAGTTTGATGTCAGCTTTGTTCGGCCGGAGGGGCTTGAGCTCTTCTGGGCGAATTATGAGTTGGCAAAAAATGAGCCCGGCTGGCGAGACTTTGCCGTTCAGGCAGTGTCTCGCCAAAACCAGATCAAGAAAGTGACCGTGATGACTCGTAACGAGTCGCTTTCTTGCTGTGACATCATGACGTGGCTTGGTCGGTATGGAGAGGTGGTGGAGATGCCAAAGAAAAACCGCGACGAGTTTGGTATATGGTCAGGGGCCTGGACGTTTATGGTAAAACTTAAGCGTTCAGGTGGTACGGTTGCCCACATTCCATCGTCTGCCTTCCTGGGTAGGGATCGTATCCTGGTCTTCTACCAGGGGCAACCGAAGCTCTGTCACAGGTGCGGCGACCCCACACACTTCAGTGCAAACTGCACCGTGCAGAAATGCGCGTTGTGTGGGGGTGTCGGCCATCTTGCCGCCTCTTGTGTGGAGATTAGGTGCCACCTGTGTGGTGAGTTAGGTCACCCATTCAGCCGTTGTCCTCGCTCCTTTGCTAATGCAGTCGAGACCCCGGTGGGAGTAAGCAGTGAGGCCGATTCTGCTGGAGAGGGGACTAGCAGGGGTGGGGGAGCTGAGGGGCCAGGGAAGAAAAGCAATAAAAAGACGCCTGCCCAGCTGAGGCGTCTAGACAAGCGCAGACAGGAGAGGGAGCGGGGCGAGCCCCAGACTACCAGGGCAGCCCCTGTCCTGAATGCCAGTGTTGCTGCTGAGGCCCCGAGGGATGATGAGTTGGATGAGGAGGTCAGGAGGATCCACAGGGAGGAAACTGCCTCTGCTTCAGAATCCTCCCATTATGAAAGTATGGATGAGGATAATAAGCGGTGGCTAGAGCACAAGCGTAAGCTCGGCACCAAAAAGAAGAGAAAGAAGGGAGATAAAACATCTTCTCCCGCTCTGACCAAGGTACCTAAGGAAGGTAAAACCGACTCCCCTCTGGTTGGTCTTTCTAACCGGTTCCAAGCCCTTGATAACATCTCTTCCTCTGAGGAGGAGACTGAGGGTGAGGTTCCGGCTTCAGCGGAGCTTACAGGGGGCGCCGAGTCTCCTTCTCCTGGGGATGCAAGGTCCTTGGGGGGAAGGACTGGCCCAGAGTCCGGAGACGAGGACGAAAAAAGAAGGAAAAGTGTGGGAATGGACACCTCTGTGTCATTAAAGAGGGGGAAGGATTCCTCCTCTGAGGCAGAGGATAAGGGGAGTGGGAAGAAGAAAGCCATCTAACTCAATCACCAATGATGGTGGTACCCACTCCGTTGACGCTGGCGTCCATTAATGTCGCCAGCATTAAGTCAAACATGGCTAGATTTGCGGCCTTTGATTTTCTCAGCCAGGTTGAAGCTGACATTTTCTTTCTGCAAGAGACCAGGCTGCCAAATATGGCAGAGGTGTTTATAGCTAAGAGGGAGTGGGGACTCGGGCCCTTCTATTGGTCTCTTGCGGCCGAGCCATATAGCGGAGTGGCGGTCCTTTTTACCGCATCGGTAGAATGCCGACGGGTTATTGAGTTAGAAATGGGGAGGTGCCTGATATTAGATGTCCTCATGAAGGGACAAGAGCTCCGGCTCATTAACATCTATGGTCCCCAATCTAAGTGGGACCGGAAGTGTCTCTTTATGAGGATCAAGCCCTACCTTTTTACGAGTCGGCAGGTCGTCTTTGGAGGGGACTTCAACACTGTCACGAGGCCCCGAGATAGAGGAGGTTCCAGAGACAAGCTGACTTATGATAGCGTCGCCCTTAATAGTATAGCTAGTGAGGCTCGCCTGGTGGATGTCCACATCCGGCACACCGCAGGCCACGAGGGGTTCACCTATCATAGAGGTAACTGTAGGTCCAGGATAGACAGGTTTTATTTAAAGGAGGAAGCCGTCTCTTCAGCAGTATCTGTTGTTGAGGTGGAGTTCTCCGATCACTGTATGATTTTGTTTTCCCTGAATGTTACAGAGACCCCCCGGATGGGAAGAGGCTTTTGGAGGCTCAATTCGTCTCTCTTGGAAGAAGCGGAGATAAGACAGTCCTTTGAGGATTTTCTTCAGAGCCAGGTACCCTTACTGGATCTTTGTAGTAGTAAGTCAGAGTGGTGGGAGATGTTTAAGAAAAGGGTGGCGAGATTCTTCCGCCAGCTCTCGAGCCTCAGGAGCCTGGACAGGTACCGCCTGTATCAGGGCCTGAGGAGGAAACTCGAGCATCTTGTCTCAACTGGAGGTAGCCGCGAGGAGATCTCCAGAGTGAAATCTTTGCTAATGAGGTGTCAGTATGATAGACACGCATCTTTGGTTTTTGAGAGGGATTACGGGAAGTACCGCTCGCCCGACCCTTATAGAAGCTGCAAGATGTCAGTGAATAGTAAAGTTGTTACAGGACTGGTTGACACTGCGGGGTCCCTGAAAAGATCCAGATCAGGGATCCTGGAGGTCGTCAGATCCTTCTACTCGCACCTCTTGGGGAAGAGGGATCTGGATTGGGATGAGATGTCGGCTTTTCTGGCTGAAGCCGTCCCCGAACCAGGGGTAGACCCCTCTCTTGGCGTTTTGACAGAGATGATCAGGGAAGAGGAAGTTAAGTTGGCGATTGAAGGGCTTGCCCTGAAGAAATCTCCCGGTCCGGATTGCTTAACATTTGAATTCTATAAGACCTTTAAGGACGCCTTGGTTCCCCTCTTGACTGAGGTATTCAATGAGTGTCTTTCCTCGGGCACTCTGCCAAAGTCAATGAGGAGGTCTGCCCTGATCATCTTGTCAAAGGGTAAGGACCCATCTTGCATTGAGAATTGGCGTCCCATAGCGCTTCTCAATGCAGACAGGAAGGTTTTGGCAAAGGTGCTGTTTAATCGGCTGGTGAAATTTGCACCCCAGCTCCTTTCGGGGGCCCAGCATTGCTCTGTTCCGGGCCGCAGTACAATTAGTGCTGTACTCTGTGTCCGAGAGGCGGTGGAGCAGGGTAGGGCTGGCCACTGGAAGGGGTACATGCTGTCATTGGACCAGGCAAAAGCGTTTGATCGGGTTAATCATGAGTATCTCTGGTCTGTCCTTCTGAGGTATGGCCTGCCGGGGGGGTTTGTTGATTGGCTTAAGACCTTGTACTCTGGGGCAGAGAGTTTCCCGCTTGTGAACGGTTGGATTGGCAGCTCTTTTGAGGTTGGGTGTGGTGTTCGCCAGGGTTGTCCCTTGAGCCCGCTACTCTACGTGTTTGCGATTGACCCACTTCTTAGGAGGGTGGAGCTTGGACCGTTGGCTGGGATCGGGATGGACCGGGCAGCACCGGAAGCCACTCTGAGAGTGGTGGCGTATGCCGATGACGTCACCGTTTTTGTTTCCTCTGATGGGGAGGCAGAATGGCTGATGTCATAGGTAAATCGCTACTCGGAGGCATCCGGGTCTAAGATCAGCCGGGATAAGTATGAGAGTCTCTGGCTGGGAGGAGGAGATCCTGGTTTTGATCTCCCGGACACCCTTCCAGAACCCAAAGTCTCTGCAAAAGTTCTTGGCATCGAATTTGGCCAGGGGGATTACCCCAAACAAAATTGGGACAGCAGGCTAGAGATCGCCACTCAGAAGGTGAACCAATGGAAGGGTTGGTCTTTGACCCTAAGGGAAAGGGTAAACCTGATCAAAACTTACCTGCTCCCTTTGCTGATCTATCTGGGCAGTGTGTGCATCTTGCCAGAGCCTCTCTGGACTCGGGTCTACAGTTTGTTCTTTCAACTGTTATGGGGGAATAGACTGAACCTGGTCAAGAGGGAGGTTACTTACCATACGAGGAGACTAGGAGGGTTGGGTATGGTCAACCCTGTGGTATTCCTTGTGAATACCTTCATTAAGATCAATATTGCAAACCTCTGGAAAGAGAGGGCTCCTCCGTGGGTATTCTCCTGTAAGGGATGGTTTCAGCCTTTCTTCCAGGAATGGGAGACAGGAGGGCAAGTGAAGGATCTCCGCACACCGCATGGACATCTCCCGGCTTACGCTACCGTGGTTCTGAAGGTAATTCGCCGGTGGGGTCTGGGAATGTGGGAGGTCAGGACTCTGCCAAGGAAGCTCCTTGACAAAAGGGTTCTGTTGACCCATTTTCAGAGGCCTCTGGTGCTCAGGGATTGCCCAAGTCGGGATCTTGGGGTGGGTCTGCATCTTTTGAATTCTATCAGGATCCCCTCGAAGGTTTGGGACTTGGCTTGGCGCTGCTTCCATGGGAAACTGTGTGTGAGGGACAATCTGAAGTGTAGGAGCTCTGAGGACAGGAACTGTCCTCGGGAGCATTGTGGTACCATGCTTGAAAGCATGGACCACTTCCTGCTTCATTGTCCCTTTAACACAGAGGTGTACAACAGGGTGGGTGCCTCCATTGGCTGGCCCCGGCTGGCCGGTCTCTCTTATGCGGAATGGGCCTATGGAGCATTCGGGGACCTGGGTGGTCGGGACCGCTGCACCTTATTTCTAGTTAGCGCAGTGGTTAGGTATCACACGTGGAACGCACGGTGCTTAGTATAGACACAGCGGAAAATCCTCCCAGTGGACGATGTGTTTAGGACCATACTCGGTAACCTGGTGAAGGTGTGTTCTCTGGAGTATGAGAGACTGGGTACACGGAGGGCCGCTCTCCTCTGGAGGGGCTTTTCTTTTAATGTGCCCTAGTCTGGTCATCTCCTCTCCTGGTGGTGGGCTGCTGCTGACACCATAGATTTTTGTTTTATTGATCAGTAGACAGTGATGTAGGGCTGCAGGCGCCGAACTTGGGCTTTGTCAGTTGTGGTTATTGTATTGTTTGTTTCTGTATATATTGTATATATGGGTTTGGGTGTAGGTGTTAGTTTGGGTGGAGGGAAAAGGGGGGAGGTGGGTTCATCTTGTGGGACACTGGTTATTTGGGTGAATAACTGGCACTGCCTGATCTGGCCTATGGACGTTGGACTGAGGCATGAGGCGCAGGACCAGCTCTCAGGTCAGTGCCGGGGAGGGACTGGTGGGCTTGAGTGTGGGGGGTTTTGTTTTGTCTTGTATATATTTGTATAGTTAGTATTTATTTTATTTAAAAAAAAAAAAGAATGTATATATTAGTATGTATATAATTTGTCGGTTATTGTTTATTATATTGTTATTATTTGTTTGGTAACCGGACCAGATGTCATGGTGTAGGTAGTTATTATTGTGTATATATGTATAATATGTGTGTGAGGAGAGAGGGAGCAGCTGGACCAGTTCATTACACTGTTTATTTTCTGGTTATTAATTTTGTTATGTTTCTGTTATTATTATTGTTATGTTTTTCATTTTTATAATAAAAGATCTACAGGATCTAACTCAGGATCAGTAATATAATGACTGTACACAGTGACTGAACCTGCAGAATAGTGAGTGCAGCTCTGGAGTATAATACAGGATGTAACTCAGGATCAGTACAGGATCAGTAATGTAATGTATGTACACAGTGACTGCACCAGCAGAATAGTGAGTACAGCTCTGGAGTATAATACAGGATGTAACTCAGGATCAGTAATGTAATTTATGTACACAGTGACTGCACCAGCAGAATAGTGAGTGCAGCTCTGGAGTATAATACAGGATGTAACTCAGGATCAGTACAGGATAAGGAATGTAATGTATGTACATAGTGACTACACCAGCAGAATAGTGAGTGCAGCTCTGGAGTATAATACAGGATGTAACTCAGGATCAGTAATGTAATGTATGTACACAGTGACTGCACCAGCAGAATAGTGAGTGCAGCTCTGGGGTATAATACAGGATGTAACTCAGGATCAGTACAGGATAAGTAATGTAATGTATGTACACAGTGACTCCACCAGCAGAATAGTGAGTGCAGCTCTGGAGTATAATACAGGAGGTAACTCAGGATCAGTAATGTAATGTATGTACACAGTGACTGCACCAGCAGAATAGTGAGTGCAACTCTGGAGTATAATATAGGATGTAACTCAGGATCAGTAATGTAATGTATGTACACAGTGACTGCACCAGCAGAATAGTGAGTGCAGCTCTGGAGTATAATACAGGATGTAACTCAGGATAAGTAATGTAATGTATGTACACAGTGACTGCACCAGCAGAATAGTGAGTGCAGCTCTGGAGTATAATACAGGATGTAACTCAGGATCAGTACAGGATCAGTAATGTAATGTATGTACACAGCGACCGCACCAGCAGAATAGTGAGTGCAGCTCTGGAGTATAATAGAGGATGTAACTCAGGATCAGTAATGTAATGTATGTACACAGTGACTGCACCAGCAGAATAGTGAGTGCAGCTCTGGAGTATAATACAGGATGTAACTCAGGATCAGTAATGTAATGTATGTACACAGTGACTGCACCTGCAGAATAGTGAGTGCAGCTCTGGAGTATAATATAGGATGTAACTCAGGATTAGTACAGGATAAGTAATGTAATGTATGTACACAGTGACTGCACCAGCAGAATACTGACTGCAGCTCTGGAGTATAACACGCACTGTAACTCAGGATCAGTACAAGATTAGTCAGGTAATGTATGGACACAGTGACTTCCCCAAAATTAACGTTGGCCATACATGAGATTAAGATCAATCATGGAGATAATATACCCATGATTGTCTGTCCTCTGACAGCAGATGTTGAGTAATAGACGGATTTAGCATACTTGATTTCAACATCCCAATCCTCTGTACGCTCTGAAGATAGCCAACCGACAGTCTTAGTAGCAGCAGACGCTTATTTTCCTATCCCCATGGAAAAATACATGTTCTGTAGTCAAGACAAGTGTGCATGTTTAATATGATGGTATTAGATAGGATTAAAATCACTTTTATTGCTGGTGTGTTAAAATTAGGATAAAATTGTGGTAAATTACAAAACCAATACAAATAAAAATATAAAACAAATGTGTTTTCAGGCCTGTACCAGGACCTTCCTGAGGTTTAGGTTTGATAATTCATAGCAGTAGCAATTAAGCAACATGTTTAAGATGAGGTCTGGATGTACAAATGAGGGTTGATACACTGACGATTTTGCAAGTTTTCCCACCTACAAAGAATGGAGAGGTATGTAATTTTTATCGTAGGTACACTTTAACTGTGAGAGACAGAATCTAAAAAAAATCCAGAAAATTACATTGTATGATTTGTACATAATTAATTTGCATTTTATTGCATGAAATAAGTATTTGATCACCTACCAACCAGCAAGAATTCTGGCTCTTACAGACCTGTTAGTTTTTCTTTAAGAAGCCCTCCTACTCTGCACTCATTACCTGTATTAATTGCACCTGTTTGAACTCGTTACCAGTAGGAAAGACACCTGTCCACACACTGAATCAATCACAATACAATCACGATACAATAGAAAAACAGAACTTAATATTTGGTACAGAAACATTTGTTTGAAATTACAGAGGTTAGATGTTTCCTGTACTTCTTGAACAAGTTTGCACACACTGCAGCAGGGATTTTGACCCACTCCTCCGTATAGATCTTCTCCAGAGCTTTCAGGTTTCAGGGCTGTCATTGGGGGACATTGAGTGTCAGCTCCCTCCAAAGATTTTATATTGGGTTCAGGTCTAAAGACTTGCTAGGCCACTCCAGGACCTTGAAATGCTTCTCACGGAGCCACTTTTAGTTGCCCTGGCTGTCTGTTTTGGGTCATTGTCATGCTGGAAGAATCACCCATGACCCATCTTCCATGCTCTTACTGAGGGAAGGTGGTTGTTGGCCAAAATCTCGCGATACATGACCCCATCCATCCTTCCTTCAATACGTTGCTATCGTCCTGTCCACTTTGCAGAAAAGCACCCCCAAAGTATGATGTTTTTCCCACCATGTTTCACGGTTGGGACTGTGTTCTTGAGGTTGTACTCATCCTTCTTCTTCCTCCAAACACGTCGAGTGGAGTTGATACCAAAAAGTTATATTTTGGTGTCATCTGACCGTATGACCTTCTCCCATGCCTCCCCCGGATCATCCAGATGGTCATTGGTGAACTTCAAACGGGCTTGGACATGTGCTGGAGTTAGCAGGCGGAGCTTGCGTGCCCTGTAGGATTTTAATCCATGATGGCGTAGTGTGTTACAAACGGTAATATTTGAGACTGTGGTCCCAGCTTTCTTCAGGTCATTGACCAGGTCCTTCCGTGTAGTTCTGGGTGGATTCCTAACCTTTTGCAGAATTAGTCTTACCCCACGAGGTGAAATCCTGCATGGAGTCCCAGACCGAAGAAGATTGACAGACATCTTGTGTATCTTCCATTTTCTAATAATTGCTCCAACAGTGTTTGCCTTCTCAACAATCCGCTTGCCTATTGTTCTGTAGTCCAATGTTCCCCAACTCCAGTCCTCAAGGCCCACCAACAGGTCATGTTTTCAGGATTTTCTTAGTATTGCACAGGTGATGGAATTATTGCCTGTGCAGGTGATGCAATTATCACCTGAGCAATACTAAAGAAATACTGAAAACATGACCTGTTGGTGGGCCTTAAGGACTGGAGTTGGGGAACCCTGCTGTAGCCCATCCCAGCCTTGAGCAGATCTACAATTTTTGTCCCTGGTGTCCTTAGACAGCTCTTTGGTCTTGGCCATGGAGAGGTTGGAGTGTGATTGATTCAGTGTGTGGACAGGTGTCTTTTATACAGGCAACGAGTTCAAACAGGTGCAATTAATACAGGTAATGAGTGCAGAGTAAGAGAGCTTCTTAAAGAAAAACTAACAGGTCTGTAAGAGCCAGAATTCTTGCTGGTTGGTAGGTGATCAAATACTTATTTCATGCAATAAAATGCAATTTAATTATTTAAACATCATACAATGTGATTTTCTGGATTTTTTTTAGATTCTGTCTCTCACAGGTGAAGTGTACCTACGATAAAATTATAGATCTCTCCATTCTTTTCAGGTGGGAAAACTTGTAAAATCAGCAGTGTATCAAATACTTATTTTCAACACTGTATGTCAATACAGTCAATGCACCAATGTCAACGTGTTAAGAATTCCTTAGAATATGATGATATTTTATTTATTTGTAACATTTCTGCAAATACTTTTTTTCACATTTAGGTAAATCTAGCTTTAAGTGGTGTTGACAAATGGTTGCTTTTTATGCCAGTGTAATTTCAGCTCAGCAAGCGTGCTCTGATTTTCGGTAGCAGTTTAATTGCTTTTAATTAAATATCATCTTTAAAATGCTGCAAATGCTGTTTTTATACTTGGACAGGTCATTTCAGTTAACTTGGAAACATGTTAATGAGAATGATTAAAAAGCACTGTGTGATAGCCTGCTGAAATAACAGTTTTATAGAAAATCGTTTCATTTGTTGTTTTCCCACTAGCATCTGAAATGCAGATTTAACATTTTTCTTTCCTATGTATAACCCTATTTTAGTACTTCACTGATGTACATAAATATTTTTTGGTAGACCAGAAAGGAAGCACTGCAAACAGTGTGCAAATTCACCATGTGTCATTATCATTATTAAGCAATGAGAGTCAGATCTAATCTCTTTGGATCCATACTCAGTGGGTAGTAAGAATAGTCAGTTCAGTGACTTTTAAAGCCATTGGCCTGACCATCTCTTTCCTGGGCAATATTTGCTCAAAACTGTACTTGTATCATCCCACCCATGTCTCGGCAGATCATAGGATGTGCAAAAGGCACCAGGGCTGTGGAGTCGGAGTTGGAGTCCTGGAGTCGGTGTCCATTTTGGTAGAGTCGAAGTCGGTATAAAATGGACTGACTCCGACTCCTAAAATACACTACCGTTCAAAAGTTTGGGGTCACCCAGACAATTTTGTGTTTTCCATGAGTTGCAAAATGAATCGAAAATATAGTCCAGACATTGACAAGGTTAGAAATAATGATTTTTATTTGAAAGAATAATTTTCTCCTTCAAACTTTGCTTTCGTCAAAGAATGCTCCGTTTGCAGCAATTCCAGCATTGCAGACCTTTGGCATTCTAGCTGTTAATTTGCTAAGGTAATCTTGAGAAACTTCACCCCATGCTTCCTGAAGCCCCTCTCACAAGTTGGATTGGCTTGATGGGCACTTTTTGCGTACCATACGGTCAAGCTGCTCCCACAACAGCTCAATGGGGTTGAGATCTGGTGACTGCGCTGGCCACTCCAGTACAGACAGAACACCAGCTGCCTGCTTCTTCCCTAAATATTTCATGCATAATTTGGAGGTGTGCTTTGGGACATTGTCCTGTTGTAGGATGAAATTGGCTCCAATCAAGTGCTGTCCACAGGGTATGGCATGGCGTTGCAAAATGGAGTGATAACCTTCCTTATTCAAAATCCCATTTACCTTGTACAAATTTCCCACTTTACCAGCACCAAAGCAACCCCAGACCATCACATTACCTCCACCATGCTTGACAGATGGCGTCAGGCACTCTTCCAGCATCTTTTCAGTTGTTCTGCATCTCACAAATGTTCTTCTGTGTGATCCAAACACCTCAAACTTTGATTCGTCTGTCCATAAAACTTTGTTCCAATCTTCCTCTGTCCAATGTCTGTGTTCTTTTGCCCATATTAATCTTTTCCTTTTATTAGCCAGTCTCAGATATGGCTTTTTCTTTGCCACTTTGCCCTGAAAGCCAGCATCCCGGAGTCACCTCTTCACTGTAGACGTTGACACTGGAGTTTTGCGTGTACTATTTAATGAAGCTGCCTGTTGAGGAGCTGTGAGGCATCGAGTTCTCAAACTAGAGACTCTAATGTACTTGTCTTGTTGCTCAGTTGTGCAGCGGGGCCTCCCACATCTCTTTCTACTCTGGTTAGAGCCTGTTTGTGCTCTTCTCTGAAGGGAGTAGTACACACCGTTGTAGGAATTCTTCAGTTTCTTGGCAAATTCTCGCATGGAATAGCCTTCATTTCTAAGAACAAGAATAGACTGTCGAGTTTCACATGAAAGTTCTCTTTTTCTGGCCATTTTGAGAGTTTCATAGAACAAACAAATGTAATGCTCAAGATTCTCAACTAGCACAAAGGAAGGTCAATTTTATAGCTTCTCAAATCAGCCAAACCGTTTTCAGCTGGGCTAACATACTTGTGCAAGGGTTTTCTAGGGTTTTCTAAACACCCATTAGCCTTCTTACACAGTTAGCAAACACAATGTACCATTAAAACACTGGAGTGGTGGTTGTTGGAAATGGGCCTCTATACACCTATGTAGATATTGCAATAAAAACAAGACGTTTGCAGCTAGAATAGTCATTTACCACATTAACAATGTACAGAGTGTGTTTCTGATTCATTTAATTTTAGCTTCATTGAAAAAAAATTTGCTTTTCTTTCAAAAATAATGACATTTCTAAATGACCCCAAACTTTTGAACAGTAGTGTATATAAAAAATTGGTTCAGTAGTTCAATGCAGGATGTGCTGTAAATGTTCTCATAATAATTTTGGAAAGTTATGAAATGTCCTATAAATGTCTGTTCTATTCCTGATCTAATGATCTCAGCTTTTAGCTGAGATGAATCTGTGCTGCACTTTATGTACATGTTGAGCAGTGAGGCAGGGCTGTGGAGTCGCAGTCGTGGAGTTGGAGGTTTGGCTTACCGACTCCACAGCCCTGATAGGCACAGTAGAAAGCTTCACCCAAACTAAACTGAACAAAAATCTGTGTTCGCCTTGAAGTAGGGCACAATAAGTGCTGACTGTTTTATGAATGATCGAAAGGCTTCTTAAAGGGGTTGTCTCAATATGATAAATATGAAAAATGTAAAACAAGTAACTTTGCAATTTTCTTCTTGTAACATATACTGCCTGCTCAAGAGAGACGAGATTTTTATTGTATAAAGTTTACAGCTTGCTGCCTAGGTTACCAGCCCCTCTGTAGTCTATCAGTGATGGCCAATTTACAAGGCAAAGAGTGCACGCTTGCTAGCTCTTTGATAAGAGCTTGTAAGCTTTGCTCTGAAGCTGGCCAAATTGCTGGATCTATTCAGATTCAGAGACCTTGTACCCCTCTGATGTTGAAGAGAGCGCTCAATTTGCACCAACAGATCAATTATACTGCAGGCCTGAAATTTCAATCTTTAGGAGTGCAAGTGACGCGCCCCCTGGGCCAGTGTTGTTTGGGGGATACCCGGAGCCGGATCAGATGGGGGTTGTAGTCTCCGAGTGGCGGTGACCCGGTCCGTGCCCAGGGTGTCAAGCTCAGTGTGTGGCAGTCCTACAGATGTTGCTGGATGTTCTTTAGTGTCGACTACGCCACCCGTTGATTTGCGGTCAATACGGCCGCCGCTGCAGAAGGGTCCGCTGAGGCTGGTGGTGTGTGTGCAGCTCTGGTAGTATAACCCCCAACGGGAGGGGTATAGCCTCAGGGGGTCAGTTGTAGAGGATGGTGGTTGTGGTGGTGCACTGAGGATGGTAATAAGACTCAGAGTCGGGCTGTGCAGTTCAGGGTTTTTACTTACTGCTGTTGTGCTGGTCACTCCGGCCTTGAGTGACCGCCCGAGCCGTGCTGCGTCCACCAGGTCCTGGACTCGGCCAACCCCCAGGTAATTCTGGAGCGTGATCCTGAGCTCCCTTTCTGACGTTCCTTTTCTCTGGCCTTCCCCACCAGGGATCCACTTATGTCCGGCTCCCTCGGGCCTCTTGTTGGTAAAACCCTTGTCTCTGGGTTCCCTGACCCTATACTCGGTGTGCCTTCACAGTGGATTTAGTGGGGGGTCGTGGCAGATCCTGCCCACAACCTCCGGTCTCTGGCTGAGGATTAGTGCCCTCCACCAGCTTGGGATCCGGTACCCTTGTGCCAACCCTTCACCCTTCTGGTTGTATTTGGGCTCTTGGGGTTCCCTCTTCTTCCCCTCTGGGTCCTTCTCTTCTCCTCTCTCTCTTCTTTCAGGACTGCTTGACCCTCTACAAAAGACTGACTGGTAACTGTCTGCCTGTCTGACCCTGATCTAAGATGGTTCCCACCTTATATACTCCCTCTATGTGTGAGCTCAGGTGACCAGCACCCAATGAGCTCCTAGCATTACCCAGACTGCTCCCCCTATCTGCCCCTACACTACTGGGATGTTCCACCCCCCTCCCACTCCAGCCAGGGACAGACACTGTCGTACCTGCACATATACCTAGTAGGAGTACCATCGATCTGTCCCCCGGAAATGGGATGTATGTAGTGCATGCAGCCTACTGAGCTCAGTTCCACACTCCATCCTTACCCGGGAGTGGAATATCACACCTCTGGCTTGAGGTGCAATACCCCTGTAGCAGCCGAATCCTCAGGGTGCTACATTCCCCCCTGGTAAATCACAGCACGTCCTCGGGCTGTAAGAGAATAAAAACATCAAACATACAAATTTTCATAACAACAATAACATATAAAACATTATATATATATCAATATTCTTGTTAACACTCTTGCTCCTCCGGCCACGGTGCGACTTGTGACCGGGTAAAGTGCGACAGTCTCTTGTAGAAAAACGGTTTCCTTTTAAAACCAGTAGGGGGCGCCTTAGAAAGCGCAACTATATACAGGGGGAAAGTGACCGCTCTCAGTCCTCGGTCAGTGGGATTAAGGGACACACGGGTTAACAGTTCACACTTGTCCCAACGGGGACATATTTAAAGCAGCAACAGTTCACTGTACCCCGACGGGTAACTATTTACAGTCTCTTTACCGTACTTTAACGACGGCGTCCTCCTGCTCCTTCTTTGTCTTCAGACCCGTCCGGGTCCTCTTGCTCCTCCTCACACCGCAGCTCCTCCTCCGTCAGGCGATGCACATGGAGGGCGTAGGGTCCTTTGGCACACTTGTGCCGGGTGAACGTGACCTCGTCCCCTACGTACAGGTCACGACCTCTGTGTCCCTCCGGCAGATGGCTCTCTACGTCTCTGCGGGTGACAAAGACGTCGCCGGGGGTGTGGTGGTCTCTTATGAAGCCCCACCCATGCTGCAGGTTGAATTTAATCACAGTCCCGGTGGTACGGGGACCATAAGCTGCACGGGGGTTCCTCCTGGTCCGGCTCTTCTGCCCTGCGCTCTGTTCCTGCAGCCGCTGCTCACGGATCCGCCTCTCTTTCCGCTCTTGCTCGAAGGCTGCCAACTGCTGGCGGCAGCACTCCACTCGCTCTGCTGCGGCTGCCCGCGTTTCTTGAGTGAACCCCATGAGGTCTCCTCCGGTGGGGTCCCACTCGAATTGTGCTTCTTCTAGCGGGAGCGGGGTTCTCCTGACGGGCTTCGGAGCCGGAATCAGGGGCTCGCACAGGGGCCTTGCTCTTTGGAGTTCCAGTTGGTAGTACTCCTGGGGCCATACAAAGGGCTGCCCATCCGGGCACGTGTGCTGGGCAAATAGATCTTCGCCCAGGTGCGGCACTCGAGATGTTGAGGGCGCGTTGATGGTAGTGGCGCCCGGGTTGACCAGGCCTTGCGACCAGGCTTGGGGCACCCTAAAGGTAAAGGGCACCGTAAGGACGGCGGCGCCCGGGGGTACTCGGCCCTGCGACCAGGCCGGTGGCTCCGCGGAGGTAGGGGGCGCTGTTGGAATTGCAGCGCCCGGAGGTACTAGACCTTGCGACCAGGCCGTTGGTATTTCCTGTTTGGTTGCGCTCAGGGTCGAGGCGTGTGACGTCACAGGGGTCGCGGCCGCGGCTTCTACTTGAGGCCTAGTCCGGCACGGTGACGATGCAGCGACGGGCACGGCAGGGGGAATTTCGGGCTCTGCGACGGGGAGCTGGGACAGGTACACGGTTTCTCGGCTCGGGGTAAAGACGTCCCCTTTACCTGCCTCCGTCCGTTCAGCTCCCTTCTCGGCGCCGTCTCCGGCCTTCACTCCTCCTGCACCATCCTCAGAGGCGGTCTGTCTCCTCGTCTCGGGTGGCGTGCTCCGCTGACGGGTTCCGGTCTGCTGGGCCATCTCACGGCTCCACTCCGTCAGCGTGTCTTGCTGCACCTGGGCCATCCTCCGTGCGAGGCCCTCCAGCGCGGTCTGTGCACACTCCCGGTCTCGGGGGAGCTGTGCTAGGATCTCCACTAAGCCTAGTGGGGTTGTTGCTTGCAGCAGGCTCCTGACCACTGGGTCGGTGCTGCCTGTCTCTCCCTCCATCTCCGGGTACGCTTTCTCTGGACTCCTCTCCAGACTTCTTGTCTCCGGGTGCGCTCTCTCCAGACTCCTCCAGGCTGCACCCATCTTCGCTCTCTTGTTCTGTCTCCGCCCACATTGAAGGTGATCCCGGGGCAACTTAGTGATTGTCAGTTCCAGGGGCAGTTCTCTCACGCTGATGGACACTTCCAGCATCACAGTCTCTGTTGGTGGGCGCGGTTTCCGCTTTTGGCGCCATTCTTCGACCTGGCCCACGATGGGAGGTGGCCTTTTGCCACCCTCTGGCACGCCCATAATGGCGTCCGCTCTTCCAAGGCGGGAAATCTTTGGAAATGGCGGGAATCGTCTCCCAGTGGCGGGAAACTCCATGGATGGCGGGAAAAAGCTGCAAATGGCGGACAACCGGCGGGAAACGACCTGTGATGGGGTCCGTTGGCGGGGACCCTCCGGAACCGGCGGGAGACTTCTTTTTGAGGTAACGGTGAACTTTTCTTCAGGCACGCAGTACCCGGTTGTTGCGGGCACGTTATCCTGCCGACTACGCCAAAGTTGACGCGCCCCCTGGGCCAGTGTTGTTTGGGGGATACCCGGAGCCAGATCAGATGGGGGTTGTAGTCTCCGAGTGGCGGTGACCCGGTCCGTGCCCAGGGTGTCAAGCTCAGTGTGTGGCAGTCCTACAGATGTTGCTGGATGTTCTTTAGTGTCGACTACGCCACCCGTTGATTTGCGGTCAATACGGCCGCCGCTGCAGAAGGGTCCGCTGAGGCTGGTGGTGTGTGTGCAGCTCTGGTAGTATAACCCCCAACGGGAGGGGTATAGCCTCAGGGGGTCAGTTGTAGAGGATGGTGGTTGTGGTGGTGCAGTGAGGATGGTAATAAGACTCAGAGTCGGGCTGTGCAGTTCAGGGTTTTTACTTACTGCTGTTGTGCTGGTCACTCCGGCCTTGAGTGACCGCCCGAGCCGTGCTGCGTCCACCAGGTCCTGGACTCGGCCAACCCCCAGGTAATTCTGGAGCGTGATCCTGAGCTCCCTTTCTGACGTTCCTTTTCTCTGGCCTTCCCCACCAGGGATCCACTTATGTCCGGCTCCCTCGGGCCTCTTGTTGGTAAAACCCTTGTCTCTGGGTTCCCTGACCCTATACTCGGTGTGCCTTCGCAGTGGATTTAGTGGGGGGTCGTGGCAGATCCTGCCCACAACCTCCGGTCTCTGGCTGAGGATTAGTGCCCTCCACCAGCTTGGGATCCGGTACCCTTGTGCCAACCCTTCACCCTTCTGGTTGTATTTGGGCTCTTGGGGTTCCCTCTTCTTCCCCTCTGGGTCCTTCTCTTCTCCTCTCTCTCTTCTTTCAGGACTGCTTGACCCTCTACAAAAGACTGACTGGTAACTGTCTGCCTGTCTGACCCTGATCTAAGATGGTTCCCACCTTATATACTCCCTCTATGTGTGAGCTCAGGTGACCAGCACCCAATGAGCTCCTAGCATTACCCAGACTGCTCCCCCTATCTGCCCCTACACTACTGGGATGTTCCACCCCCCTCCCACTCCAGCCAGGGACAGACACTGTCGTACCTGCACATATACCTAGTGGGAGTACCATCGATCTGTCCCCCGGAAATGGGATGTATGTAGTGCATGCAGCCTACTGAGCTCAGTTCCACACTCCATCCTTACCCGGGAGTGGAATATCACACCTCTGGCTTGAGGTGCAATACCCCTGTAGCAGCCGAATCCTCAGGGTGCTACACAAGCAGAAAGCCAGGGGAGAGGTTTACTCTTCAGGATTGATATAAAGATGTAACCTCCGTTCCTCGTTACTGGGATATCAGAGTTTGAATGCAAATAAGGCTGTAGATCTGAAGCCTCTGTCACTCCAGCTCTATTCCTCACCCAGCGCCATCTCCTCCTGCATGACTGAAAGCTCCTATCTCTGATGTCACACAGCACAGAGGCAGTCAGTCAAGCAGGAGGAGGCAGTTCTGGGCTGGGAATGCAGCTGGAGTGACAGAGGCTTCAGCTCTTCAACATCATTTGCATATCAATTCAAACACTGATTTCTCAGTAGCGGAGGAAATGTCCGGCCATGTAAAGGTATTACTTGCCTTGTCTTTGAAAGAGCTGCATAGTTTGGGGGTGATATCCTGCTGACAGATTCCCTTTAAAAATGTTAAGGGTGAGCATACCTTTTAGGTCAATAAAGCAATACTACTGCATACAAGGAGCAAATTAAAGGGTGGAAGTAAAAAAAAAGTTAAAGGAAATTCAGTCCGGTTTAGTTTCCCACTGTCTGCAATTGATAAAATGAATTTAGTCCATAGCACAGTCAAAGCTCTGCACTGGCATGCTTGTGGATTCCTGGATCCACTGGTGGTTTTCCTAACCCCTTTTGATCTTTAAGACCTCGCTTAGGAAATGACATTCCCCCTGCCTGTACTCTAAGATACATTAAGCAGAGTGAGTGCTGTGCACTGTCACTACTTCCTTTACATTGCATTGAAAGGCAACTAATGAGAGAGGCATTTAATGACAGGTTGTTTGCAAGTTAACCCCTACTGAGCTGCAAAGCCTAGGGCTCTGCGTGGCCTAAGCGAAACTGTTTCAAGTAACAGACCGTCTCACGACTTAGGAAGCAATGAGAACACAATGTCTCTTATTATATTAATAAGTCAATTTGTTCATAAAGAGTACTGGTTAACATTATTACCTGTGCATTTATTAGGGGCCACCTACTCCTATTAAAAATATATTG
The DNA here is from genome assembly GCF_046119375.1 of Phyllobates terribilis. Taxonomy (NCBI): domain Eukaryota; kingdom Metazoa; phylum Chordata; class Amphibia; order Anura; family Dendrobatidae; genus Phyllobates; species Phyllobates terribilis. Next base: position 43,936,104 of record NW_027362767.1, read on the forward strand.
GTAGGTTAATTGACTGCCCGCTGAATCCTAAGACGCATTTGTTTATGTACTTGACCAGGAAATTAGATTGTAAGCTCCAATGTGATCGTTTTTGAGGTGAATGGGTTGCATGTAATATGAAATATGGCGGCACTAAAGAAAAAACTGCAGAAATAAGAATAGGGGGTGGGGTGTTGATGACGAGCATTTCAGAATAGAATCAACTGATTTTTGTTAATTTTCTGTTAGAAAAAGTAAAGATATGACACTAAACAACTAATTACACAGAATCATGTTGTTAGGTTTAACTAAGTAATACCATATTGGCTTTTTGTACATAATGTTATAATTACTTTATATTCATGGGGTCAACTCACAGAAGAGCTAACAAGTGTGTCAAAATGACCAAACTCTTTAAAAAACCACTCCAGCTGTTTATTTTACCGCTGGAGTGGTGCCTCTAATCTAAGGTCCCTGAACCTACTCTTATACTTACCTGCTGCCATCTTCCCCTTCTATGACCGCCGCTCCTGTCGGTCTCCAGCAGTTTGTGCCCTGCTGGATCGCTCCAGTGTCTCATGGAGCAAGCCAGAGGTCACTCTTCAATGTAAGCCTATGAGAGGCTCGCTCTGTCCTCGTTCTGGCTCTCATAGACTTGCATTGAGAGTTTGTGATGTAACTTCTAACTTCCAGCCAGTCAGAAGTTGCAGTCATAATATGGTTCCACGAGACCAGAGCGGTGCTGAAAAAAGGTATAGAGGCCAGAGGGTCAGTGACGCGCCCCCTGGGCCAGTGCTGTTAGGGATACCCGGAGCCGGATCAGATGGGGGTTGTAGTCTCCGAGTGGCTGTGACCCGGTCCGTGCCCAGGGTGTCAAGCTCAGTGTGTGGCAGTCCTTACTGATGTTACTAAAGTTCTTTATGTCGACTACGCCACCCGTTGAATTGCGGTCACTACGGCCGCCGCTGCAGCAGGGTCCGCTGAGGCTGATGGTGTTTGTGCAGCTTAGGTAGTATAACCCCCAACGGGAGGGGTATAGCCTCAGGGGGTCAGGTGCGGAGGATGGTGGTTGTGGAAGTGCAGGGAAGATGGTAATGAGAGTCAGAGTCGGGTTGTGCAGTTCAGGGTTCTTTACTTACTGCTGTTCTTGTACCGGTCACTCCGGCCTTGAGTGACCACCCGAGCCGTGCTGCGTCCACCAGGTCCTGGACTCGGCCAACCCCCAAGTAGTTCTGGAGCGTGGTTCTGAGCTCCCTTTCTGTCCTGTCCTCGTCTCTGGCCTTCCCCACCAGGGATCCACCTATGTCCGGCTCCCTCGGGCCTCTTGTTGGCGAACCCTTGCCTCTGGGTTCCCTGACCCTATGCGTGGTCTGCCTTCCGGGTGGATATAGTGGGTGGCCGTGGCAGATTCTGCCCACGGCCTCCGGTTCCTGGCTAAGGTGTGCTGTAGCCTCTGCCAGCTTGGGATCCGGTACCCTGTTGCCAACTCTTCACCCTTTGATTTAATTTGGGCTCTCAGAGTTCCTTCTTTCTCCCCCTCTGGGTCTTTCAAACTCCTCTCTCACTCTTGGCTCTGGGGCTGCTCTGCTCCTCTGCTCTCTTCCACTCCTCTGCAAAGACTTACTGACTGACTGACTTCTCACAGACTGACAGACTGACCCTGATCCCTGATCTAAGATGGTTCCCACCTTATATACTCCCTCTATGTGTGAGCTCAGGTGACCAGCACCCAATGAGCTCCTAATTTTACCCAGGCTGCTCCCCCTATCTGCCCCTACACTACTGGGATTTTCCACCCCCCTCCCACTCCAGCCAGGAACAGACTCTGTCGTACCTGCACATTTCTAAGTGGGAGTACCGTTGGTCTGCTCCTCGGAAATGGGATGTGTGTAGTGCATGCAGCTAACTGAGCTCAGTTCCACACTCCATCCTTACCCGGGAGTGGAATATCACACCTCTGGGTTGAGGTGCAATACCCCTGTAGCAGCTACATCAGTATAACACAGGGGGCAGGGACCTTACATTAGAAGCGCCACTCCAGCGCTGAAAAGTAAAAAAATGCTGGAGTAGTGCTTTAAGACCCAGCTGAATAATAGCAAGTAAACTTTCCTACACGCAATTATTATGAAAGTGCAATTAAACTGTTATTCAGAAAGCATAAAAAATAAAGGATTGCGGTAGGTTACATAAAACTGCAACAGCAAACATGGTAATATAGTTTCCGGTGTTTAATCATCATATATGAATTATATGCAATGCATATGTGTGCTAAGTATTATTCTACTCTATCTGTAGTCATATGCATTGCTGTAAAAGAATCCCATACCATGTGTTACATTACTACATAATGTTGCAAGTCTTTGTACAATTTCCTGTCCTGCGGAATTCGCCTGAGCTCTGTGGGAAAAGAAAAGGGACACATGTCTATGGACCGAACGTCAGCTCTCTTGTTTGTATAGACCTGCCTTGGACCTGCTTATTTTCCTCTCTCTCTCTCACCCTGACAGAGCCCCTGGCCACATTCAGGCAATAATGAGAATAGCCACAGAATGTCTTGCACTTTATCTTGCTGTGGAAAAAGCACCTTTTGAACTGCCATCTGCAGATTGTGTTGATGCACTGACTTGTTAACTGTACCATGCTGTGAAGGAAATGGCATGATTTAGATCAAGTGCTCTGGACGGCTGTTCATAAAAAACACTTGAGCCAAGCTGTTGCAGCTCAGGATGTGCCCTGGGGAGAGGGGTTTCGTATGGGGTCATGCTCTTGCCTTGTATGAGGGTAGCTGTAGAGCTCTGAAATCATGGTATTTGACTGGAACAGGAGGGAGGGGGGGGGGGGGGGGGGAGACATTATGAAACCATAGAAGCAAAACTGCCAAATTAACTTCTCACCCTTTCAATCACACTCGAGAGGATAAAAGGCCGAACATTTCTGCTCAGAAACAGGCTCAGTTTACACCAAACAAGTTATTTTTCTAATTTATCAGCCTGGACGACCATCCATCCCAACTAACAAGTATCAAGTCAGCTTTAGCTACTGCAAGATTCCTGCTTATAAGCTTTCCACAATGCAAATAAACAGAGGAATTAAATCACTCCCTTACTCCTTAGCAAAACCTCTTAAAAATAAAACCATATAACTATTAGATATCGCTTCCATTTTGCTTTGCCAGCTTACCATTTTCAGTGTGTGTATACATTAGTATAGCATGTAAAAAAAACATTAAACTATGAATGAATAGTTGACTTAAAAAGTGAACTAAATGCATTTAAAAGGTTTATCCAAAGCCCTTTAAAAAAATAAAGGTGTTAATTCCACTCAACCAGAAAAGGGCAATCATTTGACCCCTTCACCAAAGTTTTAAAAAAGTTTTGTCATTTGAACAACTGTACAGGCATCCAGGGGAACAGGGACATTTTTTTGGTGCAAATTGTCACAGCAAGTTTCAAGTCATCTTCCTTCTAGCGTAAACAGTTTAATGTGTAACCATTTTTTTTTCATAAATCCAAAGTCCATGTTAAAATAAGAAACTTTCTAATATATCTTATTAGAGAAATTTGCTTCTTTCTCTTCCTAAACAGTGTGGCGATTACACCTACTAAGGGCAGACAGTATGACGGATATAGTTCACAAGGGAGGACAGTGTGGCGATTATAGCTAATTAAGGACGAATAATGTTGTGGTTATAGATAATAAAGACAGACCGGATGGCGGTTATAGTTCAGATGTGCAAACAATTTTGCGGTCATAGTTCATAAGTGGGGATGGTGTGGAGCCAGTATTTTATAGGAGACAACAGTATGGATGCCATGTGCCCATGTATTGATGGCGGTTCTGGTGGTATTTCATATATAAAAACTGTTTGTAAAAAGAAACAACAGTTGTGAAACTACAACTCCCAACACTCTCTAAATCTCTGGCTGATTAGATGTGTGGTAGCTGGAGCTTGATAAACTCTGAAAAGCTATCCATAATGCTACACAATAGTATAATAGGTACCTAAAACAAGAAGAAATGGTCCAATTATACTGCTCTTGCCTAACTCAACAAAACCCAATAAAGATTGCGGGAGACAAGAGCACATTTTTATAAAGGTAGAACACTTTATTTGTAACAGTCAGTAAAATCACATAACAAGTTAAAAAATAGGGAAAGCGGAAAGTAGAAGCAACACCAAGGTGCCACCTCCAAGCAGGTAGTATGCTTCTCTAGGCAAAGATAATCAATGGCTGCATGGTGGGAGAAACGTGGTCCCAAAATAATAATAGAATATATGACTGCATGTCAATATAGTAGAAATAGTATGGCGTAACACACCAATTATTTAAAGTGCTTGTGCAAACTAAATATAATACACCAGGAGGACTGTCAATATGTAAATGACATCAATGCTACTGCATATATGCATATATATATATGGTACTGTCAAAAAAGTTGCAACAGCTGTATATAAAATATTAACAACGTTGGTTATGCCCAATGTAAACAAGTCAAGCCGTAAATTACCTACATATGGTTAGATGGTAAAAAGGAAGGATCAAAATAATATCTCAGCCCAAGACAAAGTACAGTATATATAAAGCCTGATATACAACCTCAGTGGAGTGTGGATGAGCCCCAACACGCGTTTTGCTTCCTTGGGGGGCATTTGTGTCAAGGGTACAGCAGGCTCATTTTATATACACGGGTGAAGGTCCATCCCAAATTACGGTCCATGGGGCGCTTCCAGCGGCTAGTACAGGGACTGGAAGACCAGGATCCAGCGTCCGGCGTTGCAGGTCCACGCCCCCAGCCAACACATCAGCAAGGAGGTGGGGAGTGCATCGTCCCCTCCTCCTTGCTGGCTTACCTTAACTATGCCCCTCCTAGGTAAACCCGCCTGGAGCGGGCTTACCTTGGAGGGGCATAGTTAAGCCGCTCCCAGGTGTTCACTGGAGCTCCGCTAAGCCAGTAGAGAACAATATACAATTCAAAAACAATAAAAAATGGCATAGAGTTGATTATATAGAGAGATGGAGTATGGAAATACACATAAATATAAACATATGGAATGGGAATGTGGTGGCGATTGACCGACTCCAGGAGGGGGGGGGGCTGGCGATCAACAGCACATTCTAAAACTGTAGATGATAAAAAAAAAGAGGGGCATCTGGATCCTGCAGAGGGTTCATCCCATGATTGGAGGGTCTTCACAAGGTGGTCAAGGGTATATAATTTTGGAGGTAAATTGTAAATGATTATAGACAGTCTTCATGGAGAATATATATTTTATGATTACATTTCACCTAGCATCCTGTGTACACTGTCCTTTGAGAAGACTATCCACATTTTCGCTGTAAGTTTGAGCGATTATCTCAAATAGGTTTTTGTATCTATCCTATTTATTGCATTTGTTTATCTTGAAGTTTATATTTTTCCAGCACAGAAATATCAGTCTGATTATAAATAACTGAATGGCAAGGTCTCAAGGAACACAGATGCCATATTGGAGCTCTTAAGTGGTGATATCCAGTTTAGGGGTAATTCTACTGCATAATCAACATATAATCTGTCTGTTACTTATTGTGTATATATATTTATTTCAATGTGTATATATCAGTGTTGTGTGTTTGTGTGTTAATATGAATATATAAATACGTAGGCATCAGTTTCTCTGTGTCATGTGGAGAGTCTAATATTGAGTATGTTTTTGTGTAAATATAGGCTCAGGCATAATCAACAAATAATCTGTTACTTATTGTGTGTATATATATTTATTTCAATGTGTACATATATCAGTGTTTGTGTATATGTGTATATATCAGTGCTTGTGCATATGTGCATATATCAGTGTTTGTGTGTATGTGCATATATCAGTGTTTGTGTGTTAATGTTAATATATATATATCAGTTTCTCTGTGTGGTATGGGGTGTCTATTAGTTAGTATGTTTTTGTGTAAATGTTAGTGATTGTTTGTGCTCTATTTACAGCCCTAAATGGCTTTTCCAATCTTTTTTCTAGCTATAACCAACTTTCTGCAGGTCCAGCATTGTCTCTCCATGACTGCTCCATTGTTTTTTACTAACAGGCTGCAGCGTTAATATCATGACTACAGTTCACATGGCTGCTACAGCCAATCACTAGGATCGGTCTTAATACCAAGTGTTACTCACGCAGGTGGTGCACGTGGTTTGCTGACTCACTGTGCCACGGGGAGCGGGCTTACCTAGGAGGGGCATAGTTAAGCGGCTACCAGGTGTTCACTGGAGCTCCTGATGGTGAGGTCAGGCTTGACAGCAGGTAGCCGCCAGGTAGTACCACTCCTAGGCAGTCCCTGGTACTTCAGCTGCTGACCCACTGGGGTCAGGTACGCAGACACAGAAAGGACTAGAGCTCCGTTTAGACTAATAGGTTCTGGATCCTCTGCAGAACAGTTACTGACATGGACACAACTCGGGCTCCGTTCAGATTACTAGGTTCAGGATCCACTGCTGAATAGTTACTGACACGGAGACTCAGACTGGGCTGATTCAGAGACTGGTTGTAGAAGTCTGGATATAGGGGTTACTCGGATAGGCACACGTTCAGACACATGGGTCTCGGATACTGATTTAGGGACTGGCTGCACACAAAGTGGGGGACGGGGTTCAGGCACTGGCCGCACTAGGACAAGGGACTTCAGGTTCAGGACTGACCGTACAAGGACCAGGGACTTTGGGTTCAGGACACTGGCCACACCAGGACCAGGGGACCTTACAACTCACTAGGAGACCACCTCACTCGCTAATGATTCATTGTGTTGCTTGGCACCTCCCGATAAGGGTGGTGCCTTATATACAAGATGCCTCCCAGTTATTGGCTGGGAGCCATCTTGCAGGTGTACTCTGTTACTAAATGCCTTCCAGCCACCGGTTGGGGCATTTTACTATGTGCGCGTACGCTGCCCTTTTAAGAGCAGGGGAGGGCGCGCCGCCGGAAGCTGCGGTGCACACAACAGCTGGATACAGGGAGCATGCTGGGGACCACGCCGCTCAGCCAGGGTGGTGAGAATACTGGCGTCCCTGCATGGAGGGGGAAGAGGAACCATGCTGCAGGGGCACTTGGCAATAACGTTACACCAAGGTAGTCAGCCCAGGAAAGCTGAGCCTCATAATAGACCTTTATTCAAGCTGATGATTTAGAAAATCAAAATGTACTCTGCAAAAAACTGTAAAGAGTTCACACACTGCACATGTCTACATCTAATGTTGTGCAAGTTAAAGAAACACTCAAACTGCAAAATTCCATAAACCAGCCTGACACCACCCAAATACAATAAGAGGCAAGTCAATAAGATCTGTTGGGATTTGTTACCAAAGGAATTTAGATCCATCATGGATCCTGCATGAATGTTCACCTCATGAGTTTAACCCTTTCACCCTGAAGCCAGGAGATTACAAAGAAATCATGGGGCCCCATAGCAGAAGCTCTAATTGGGCCCCCCCTCCCACAAAAAATAAATATTTGTCTGTGTCACAGAGGAGCAGATCTCACAATTTTCCAGCCTTTACATAGTAATTTTCCACCTGCTGAAGTCCTAGATTCCTCTTTCATTGCCCCATAAAGTATGATGCCAATAAAAGTGCCCCCCAAACACAGTATGATACCACCATGGTGCATTCCTCCACATTAGCCTCCACATGCACAGTATAATGACCCTACTGTGCCCCACCTCAACTCCCATGGCGAAGTATGGTGACCCCAACACAGTATGATCCCCCAACTGTGGCTCCCACACAGCCCTCCATACAGTATAATGGACCTACATACAGTACAATGGCCCGTACTAGCCCTCCAAACAGTATAATGGCCCCACACAGCCCTCCAAACAGTATGATGGACCCCACACCAACCTTCACACCGTATAATTGCTTTCATATAGTATAATGGCCCCCCACATAGCCCTCAAAATATTATAATGGCTCCACATAGCCTTCCATATAGTATAATACGCCACCCATAATCATCCATACAGTATAATGTGCCCCCCCCATAATCCTCCATATAGTATAATGTACCCCCCATAATCCTCCATATAGTATAATGAACTTCCCATGGTCCTCCATACAGTATATTACACACCCCATAGGGTAAAATGCAGCCCCATATAGTATAATTCACCCACAGTCCTGCAGTATTATGGGCACCACGTACTCACTGATTTTAAAATACTGTATATTATAAATAAGCCGACCCGAGTATAAGCCGAGGCCCCTAATTTTACCACAAAAAACTGAGAAAACGTATTGACTCGAGTATAAGCCTAGGGTGGGAAATGCAGCAGCTACTGGTAAATTTCCCCATCCTGGTACGCATGGTTCCCTCATCATCAATCCTGGTATGTATGGCACCCCTCAGCCCCCAATCCTGGTATGCATGGCATCCCTTATCCCCAAGACCTAGTATGCATGGCACCCCTCACCCCCAATCCTGGTATGTATGGCCTCCTCATCCCCCAATCCTGGTATGTATGGGCTCCTCATCCCCCAATCCTGGTATGTGTGGCCCCACATCCCCCAATCCTGGTATGTGTGGCCCCCTCATCCCCCAATCGTGGTATGCATGGCCCTCCCATCCCCCAATCCTAGTATGTGTAGCCCCCTCATCCCCCAATCCTGGTATGTGTGGCCCCCTCATCCCCCAATCCTGGTATGTATGGCACGCTCATCTCCAATCCTGGTATGCATGGCCCAATTACTGCACACATAAAACAAACACTTATACTCACCTTCCTTCCTCACCTCTGCTCCAGCGCGCGCTCTCAGACGCTGATGTGAGCTGCCGGCATATTGACTCCTCTCCACGCCGGGACTATACACTGTGTTCCAAATTATTATGCAAATAATATTTTCTCCGATTTTCCCAAATTACCTATATGAATTGCAGTCATTGTAATTTTCCAGTCAAATAACTATTAGAGTACAATTGAAAGGTTTTTGTACAAACTGCCTATGATAACAGTATATTTAAAAAAAATAAAACACTCAAACTGCACTCAAAATGCATGTTCCAAATTATTATGCACCGTCTCATGCTGCACATAACACATCTGCATCTCTGGCTGCTGTGGGCATAAAAGGGGACAAACTTATGGTGTGGCCCCCATGCTCCCCTGACCTCAACCCCATTGAGAACCTCTGGAGCATCATCAAAAGGAGTGTCTATGATGGAGGGAAGCAGTTCACATCTAAGCAACAGCACTGGGAGAGTATTCTGTCCTCATGCAAAACAATTGAAGCAGAAACCATCCAAAACCTGACAAATTCAATGAATGAGAGAGTTCAGAAGCTCCTTTCGAACAAGGGGCCCTATGTGCAAATGTTACATCACCTAGAATAAAGTTTTGAGTTGAAAACTGTTTGATTTCAGTTTGTAATAACCTGCTAATGCTTATAATTTCAAAAATGACCATTTTTTTGTTCTTTATTAAAATGAAAAGGTTGAAAACTCTGCTGTGCATAATAATTTGGAACATGCATTTTGAGTGCAGTTTGAGTGTTTTATTTTTTAAAAAATATACTGTTATCATAGGCAGTTTGTACAAAAACCTTTCAATTGTACTCTAATAGTTATTTGACTGGAAAATTACACTGACTGCAATTCATACAGGTAATTTGGGAAAATCTGAGAAAATATTATTTGCATAATAATTTGGAACACAGTGTATGCGTGGAGAAGAATGAATATGCATTTGTGTCACCCTGGCCTGGATGCCACAAAATGTAATAATGCTGTGTCTGAGAGCAAGGGGGAGGTTCTCTAGTCAGGGGAACATTAGCATGCAGTACCTCCTGTCTCAGGCCAGTAGGGGGAGCAGGCTGCCCCTATAAAAGCTGGTGCTGGGGGCAGGGTTAGAGAGAACTTGAAGGCCTGTCTCAGGACTGAGACTTGTCCCAGAACAGAGCAGGGACAGACAGTTGTATTGCACCTAAGAGGAAGTGTGGCAGGAGGAGAGCCACAAGCCAGAGACAAGAGGCGAAGCGAGCCTGTCTTGGCAGATAACGGACTTAATTTACCAGACTTTGGTGTCTGAGGCTGGGAGGATTCCACATTCTCCAGCAGATAACCAGTCCGCAGGGGACTGTATATTCCTTGGCCTAAGAAGCCTGGAGGCCCTGCCACAACAGAAGGGACCAGCAGAGCCATACAAGGCTGGGAGCAGAAAGGAACCCACGTCGCAGGCCATACAGGCGAGAATACACGGAAAGCTCGGAAACGTGGGCTGCTACCCTATAACGAGGAGATAGCCAGAAGGAGCACAGAAAGCACGGTAGGCCTACACCCTCACCCTGACCAGGGCCAATTTCCCCGTTGCTCTCAGACATCCAGGTCCCCTCCTAGCTGGGACTGTTTGTGGGTCAGTTTACCTGTTCTAGTAAAGACCCTGGACTGCAACCTGTTGTCTGTGTGCTCCTTGCTCCGCCAGCACTATTAGCACTGGGACTCTCACTACCATCACTCCCACCATCCATTATACTGCCCTGGGGCCGCACTCTTCCCGTGGGGAGTCACACTACCCTAGCTGCACACCTCATCAGCCCCAGCGGTCTGCATGCAGCGGCGGTTCCTAATAACCGCAATCCACGGGTGGCGTAGTCGGACATAATCAACAGCACATAACGGACTACCACTGGCCTAACCACCCTGAGCCACGGAACCGGGTTGCCACTACTACTCCCATCGTTCCCCCACTGCCCGGATCCGAGTGGCCCACGGCCCAGGGGGCGAGTCAGCTTTGGCGAAGTCTGCAGGATTGCAACCAACCCGCCACAAACGGGTATTGCGTGCCTAGAAAAGACTTTGCACTTACCTGAAAAGAGGTTTCCCGCCATCCGGAGCCGTTTCCCGCCATTTCCAGCCGTCTCCCGCCATCTTCCATCGGTTCCCGCCATCTTCAGCCGCTTTCCCGCCATCGGACGCCATCTTCAGGACGCCGCGCGGGAAGAAGAGGGGCGTGAACGTCCAAACCGCGCGAGATCCGAAGCTCCGCCCCACGCACCGACGCTGCGCAAGGTCCTGGAAGGGAGAGAGAGCGACGCTGATGTCATCAGGACGCGACGCAAGGTCCTCGTCCGGAGCAGCAGCAGCGGAGCCGCGGCCTACAGAAGAGGATCGTCGGAAGGTAGGCCACGCTTGACTAGGGGGGAGGAAGATGTCGGACACAGAGGCCCCCACTACCACCAACGCGGCTGCAGCAGCGGTGATGCCCTTTTCCCTGCCCTACATCCCTGGAGCGGCCTGGCTGCCCAAATACTCAGGGGAGCCCCATGCCCTAACTGACTTTAAGGAAAGACTACACAGTTTGTTCCAAGTCTACCCCCTGACAGAGGAACAGAAGGTCAGCATATTGACAGGGCAGTTAACAGGCGCAGCCCAGAGGGAGGTAAAATCATGGCCCACTGAGGAGAAAAGGACTGTGAAGGGTATTCTGGCCCGGCTGCGGGGTACCTTTGACACACGTACCTCCGCTGAGATTAAAATGAGGTTCTATGGATGTAAGCAGCGGGCACAGGACAGCATCAGAGACTATGCCCTAAATCTGCAGGAAGCCTTGAGGGCTATTCAACAAACTGACCCTGGCAGTGTGCAGGAAACGGATAAGCTGCTAACAGAACAATTCATAGAAGGTCTGCTGTCTAGCGCCCACAGGGCCCAACTGCGCCTCATGTTCTTTCAGAACCCCGACCTGACCTTTGCCCAATTTAAGGACAGCGCCATAAGGGTGCTCCGTGAATCCGCAACCAGTGGCGCTATAAACCCCCGGCGCCCTGCTATCACCTACCACCAGGAGGCGGCGCCCTCCTCTATGGATCCCGTGGGGGCTGATGCACAGGCCCTGAACCAAGCCCCGTCGAAAGACCTGCACCACCAAGTCCAGGAGCTGACCAGGAGCGTCGCGGCGTTGACCAGGACCGTCCAGGCGTTGCAAGTGGACCCGTCAAGACCCATCGAGCTGGCTTCAAGTCCGGAGGATGTCCCGTGGCGTCGACAGAGGAGGATCCTGTCGTTCCGAGGGAGGCCCACAGACCGCTACGCAGAGGATGGACAGCCCATTTGCCGTCGATGCAACCAGCCCGGACACATTTCCAGGTACTGTAATTTAAACGGGTCCAACCTGGGGCAGAGGGCCAACCCCCAGGCATAAGATCACCAGGCCCTTACAATTGGCGTAATAAGTACGTTGGGGGGCGCCCGGTTTTACCCGTGGTGCTGAACGGTATCCCCATGAGCGCCTTGCTGGATACTGGGTCACAAGTAACCACAATCCCTTATGTACTTTTTAAGCAGTATTGGACTGATGCTGATATCACACGGTATCCAGACAGTAACTTGAGCATCATCGCCAGTAATGGCTTACCCGTGTCGCAGATGGGGTTCAAGGAGATGACCATTAAAATTGGTAAAGTTGAACTGCCGGCACAGGGAGTAATTATTGTGGACATTGACCGTCGTGAAAGTCACCCTAAAATAACTGTGGGTATTAATGTAATTGAAAATTGTCTTTCAGAGGTAATTGTAATTCTACAACAGGTGGCGGTGAATGCTAGTTCCAGCCAACAGAGAGTCCTCAACAAGGAGATAAAAGCCCTGATGAGACGTCAGCAGGTAGAACTGTCTGGTGGTGAGATCGGTAGCGTAAGACTGAGTGACCCATTCCCCATTTCCATGCCTCCCAAAAGTGAAATGATGATCTGGTGTCGGACTGCAATCGGGTTGAGAGGTAGAGACTACCAAGCCATGGTAGAACCCGTGTACTCAGACAGCAGGCCCACCATTTTGACAGCCCGGGGGGTGTTTGATGTCCGTCATGGGAGGGTGCCCGTCCACATCCTCAAGATTGGGGAGAGGGAGGTACACTTACCCAGGTACACTACACTCGCCAAACTGTTTGTTGTCGAACACAAAGCTATCAGGGCCGTGGAACCCTTGCCTCCATCTCCACAGGCGGAGGGTAATGGCTCCCAGAAACAAAAGGAGGACTGGTGCTAGAAACTCCATGTGGGTGCTGACTCCACTCCCCTGCACCAAAAACAAGGAGTCTACCGGGTGGTACAGGAGTACGAGAGAGTCTTTAGTAAGCACCCGCTAGACTTCGGCAGAGTAAAAGGGATAGAACACCATATCCCCACAGGGAGCCACCCACCGATAAAAGAAAGACACAGACCTGTACCCCCTGCACATTATCAGAACGCAAAGGGCATGCTAAAAGAAATGAAAGAAGCTGGGGTCATTAGAGACAGCTGTAGCCCCTGGGCAGCCCCCTTGGTTCTGGTGAAAAAGAAAGACGGCACCATGAGAATGTGCGTCGACTATAGACAAATCAACCGTATCACCCACAAAGACGCATATCCCCTGCCTAGAATAGAAGAGTCTTTAGCCGCACTAAAATCAGCTAACTTCTTTTCTACTTTGGACCTTACTAGCGGGTACTGGCAGGTTCCTGTGGCAGAGGCTGACAAGGAGAAGACCGCCTTCACCACCCCGATGGGACTGAGTGAGTTCAACTGTATGCCTTTCGGGCTCTGCAACGCACCAGGTACCTTCCAGCGGCTGATGGAATGCTGTCTAGGGCACCGAAACTTCGAGACGGTCCTCCTTTACCTGGACGATGTGATCGTCTATTCGAAGACCTACGAGGACCATCTAAAGCACCTGGCCGAGGTGTTCGAAGCCCTGGCAGGCTACGGCCTGAAGGTGAAACCATCGAAGTGTCACCTGTTGAAACCAAAGGTCCAGTACTTAGGGCACGTGGTAAGCGCAGAAGGAGTGGCCCCCGACCCTGACAAGGTCACGGCAATAAAGAGCTGGCCAAGACCCTCGAACATCAAAGAGGTGAGACAGTTTCTCGGGTTGGTAGGCTACTACCGAAGGTTCATCCCCGAGTTCACTAAGATGGCAGCTCCTATGCAGGACCTCCTGATTGGACAGTCTAAGTCCAGAAGTCAAAAGCCACCCTTCAAGTGGGATTAACCGGAAGAGGAGTCCTTCCGCCTGCTAAAGATGGCCCTCACAGGAGATGAGATCCTGGCCTACCCTGACTATGGCCAGCCTTTTATTCTCCACACAGACGCCAGTAATGTGGGACTGGGAGCCGTACTGTCCCAAAACCAACAGGGCAGAGAAAGGGTGATCGCGTACGCCAGCCAGAAGCTGAGACCCACCGAGAGGAACTCGGAGAATTACAGCTCCTTCAAGCTAGAATTCTTGGCGGTGGTGTGGGCCGTGACGGAACGCTTCAAGCATTACCTGGCCTCCGCAAAGTTCACCGTGTATACGGACAACAACCCGTTGACACACCTGGACAATGCGAGACTGGGTGCCCTGGAACAGCGGTGGATGGCCCGTCTCTCCAACTATGACTTCGTGATCAAGTACCGGGCCGGCAAAACCAATGCCAACGCTGACGCCCTATCGAAAATGCCTCACTTACCTGAAGGTGACGAAGACCCAGAAGAGCTGGAGGAGGTAGAACTCCCCGCATTTCACCGGTATGGAGCCGCTCAATACTCCCACCGCGTGAAGGAGGAGGATCTAACAACCGTGATGATCAATCCCCTACCTCACCACAGCTGGGCCGAGACCTAAGATAGTGACCCTGCAATCCGCCTGGTGAAAGATCTGCTGACCCGGGAAGACGCCCGCCTAGATCCAGATGCCCCATAGGAAGCCAAGCAGCTATGGAAGGAGAAGAGCAAGCTGTTCCTCTACGAAGGCAAGTTGTGCAGAAGGATTGTTAACCATTGGATGCACGAGCTGACCTGGCAAGTCGTGGTCCCAAGGCGGGATGCAGCTATGGTCCTGGGGGCTTACCATGACAGAGCGGGACACTTCGGTTGGAAGAAACTGGAGTTCCTGCTAAGAGGAAGGTTCTTTTGGGTCGGCATGAGAGGAGCTGTAGAAAAGTGGTGCAGAGACTGTGGCCCTTGTCACCTGAGGAGGAAGGACCGCACCAGCCAGAAGACACCCTTGAGGCCCATCGTCACCACGCAGCCTCTCGAGCTGGTAGCTCTGGACCACGTCAAATTGGCTCCAAGCCGGTCTGGATACATCTATGCCCTGACAATCGTGGACCACTATTCCCGTTTTCTAGTGGTGGTCCCGGTAAAGGACTTGACAGCCCAAACAGCGGCCAGAGCCTTCCAGCAATATTTCTGCCGTCCACACGGGTATCCGGAACAGGTCCTGACAGACCAGGGTCCAGCGTTCGAGGCTGAAATCTCCCAGGAGTTCTGCAACCTCTTTGGCTGTAAGAAGATTCGTACAACGCCTTACCACCCCCAAACCAACGGGATGTGTGAGAAGATGAACAATATAGTCATTGATCTCCTGAAAATGTTGCCCCTGGAGGAACGCAGCCTGTGGCCAGAAAAACTGCCGGACCTGATAGACCTATACAACAATATCCCGGTGAATGCTACAAACTGCACCCCGGCTTACCTGATGCGAGCCAGACCAGGTAAGCTGCCCGTAGACCTGGAGATGGGAGTCCTAATACCTGAGGACAGCTCCCCGGATGCGGACTGGGATACGGAAAGGCAACTGCAGTACAAGAAGGTACAGGAGAGTGTGGAGAGGAGCTTGGCCCAGGTGAGAGAAAGGCAAGAAAGACTCTTCAACCAACACGCCCCTGCTGGTCCCCTAGAACCTGGTGAGCAGGTCCTGAAGCGGAAGAGAAGGCTACATAAGTTGGACGACCAGTGGGAAAGGGAACCCTACACCATACTGCAGTCTGACCACGACAACCCAAAGGTGTGCGTAATCACCAAGGACGGAGGAGAAACCACTAGTGTCGTCTCCAGAGACCACCTCAAAAGATGCCCCGAGCAACTCCGTAGTGCAGAAGAAGATCAGAGTGACCTTGAACCCGCAGAGGACAAGGAAGAAATGATCAGCACCGTTCTCGGAGAGTTCCCTCAGTCCTGGACTCGCATAAATGATGCCATAGTGGTACCCGTCCTGCATTTCCTGCAACCGGCACAGCAACAACCAGCACCAGAGCCGGAAGGTGAAGAGGAGCAAGCGGTTCCAGAGGCAGAAGAGCCTGTACCAGCAGCCCAGGAGAGTCAACCCTCTGCTGACAGTGAGCCTGCCATGCCTGCGGTAAGCCAAAGAACCCGCAGACAGCTGCCTGCCGTACCTGTACACCCAGCTGTTAGCTGTACCCCTAACGCTAGTGGGGAAAGCCAGGTTGGTCCACCACCAGACAGTGGGCTACGTAGGTCAACCAGGAGCACAAAGGGGCAGATACCCGCTCGCTGGAGAATATAGAGCACACTAAAATTGTAAATAACCCTGTTGCCAAATGTTGAATTGTTTGCAAAGTTACATGCATGTTTGGTAATTCTGTGTTTCAGTTTCTTGCAGCTACCGTAAGGACTCACAGGTTATGGACTTTTTATAACCGGGACCTTGTATGGACTGCGTTCGGAGCCTGACCAAGGAATGAACTAAGACTGTGAAGGACTTGGGGTAGGACAGACCCCCACCTGGTTAAGGCTCCCCGTTGTATTGGTGATATGGACACCCGGTCACAGACCACACTGTGACCTTAAGAACTCAATCTGTGCGTCACTTGTATACTAATGTTTTATGGTATGCATATTGTCTTTGTTTATTGTTTAGTCCCGGAGTACTAAATTTCACTAGGGGGGAATGTGTCACCCTGGCCTGGATGCCACAAAATGTAATAAAGCTGTGTCTGAGAGCAAGGGGGAGTTTCTCTAGTCAGGGGAACATTAGCATGCAGTACCTCCTGTCTCAGGCCAGTAGGGGGAGCAGGCTGCCCCTATAAAAGCTGGTGCTGGGGGCAGGGTTAGAGAGAACTTGAAGGCCTGTCTCAGGACTGAGACTTGTCCCAGAGCAGAGCAGGGACAGACAGTTGTATTGCACCTAAGAGGAAGTGTGGCAGGAGGAGAGCCACAAGCCAGAGACAAGAGGCGAAGCGAGCCTGTCTTGGCAGATAACGGACTTAATTTACCAGACTTTGGTGTCTGAGGCTGGGAGGATTCCACATTCTCCAGCAGAAAACCAGTCCGCAGGGGACTGTATATTCCTTGGCCTAAGAAGCCTGGAGGCCCTGCCACAACAGAAGGGACCAGCAGAGCCGTACAAGGCTGGGAGCAGAAAGGAACCCACGTCGCAGGCCATACAGGCGAGAATACACGGAAAGCTCGGAAACGTGGGCTGCTACCCTATAACGAGGAGATAGTCAGAAGGAGCACAGAAAGCACGGTAGGCCTACACCCTCACCCTGACCAGGGCCAATTTCCCCGTTGCTCTCAGACATCCAAGTCCCCTCCTAGCTGGGACTGTTTGTGGGTCAGTTTACCTGTTCTAGTAAAGACCCTGGACTGCAACCTGTTGTCTGTGTGCTCCTTGCTCCTCCAGCACTATTAGCACTGGGACTCTCACTGCCATCACTCCCACCATCCATTATACTGCCCTGGGGCCGCACTCTTCCCGTGGGGAATCACACTACCCTAGCTGCACACCTCATCAGCCCCAGCGGTCTGCATGCAGCGGCGGTTCCTAATAACCGCAATCCACGGGTAGTCGGACATAATCAACAGCACATAACGGACTACCACTGGCCTGACCACCCTGAGCCACGGAACCGGGTTGCCACTACTACTCCCATCGTTCCCCCACTGCCCGGATCCGAGTGCCCCACGGCCCAGGGGGCGAGTCACATTCTCTTTAGCAGCGGGCACTGTCAGCAGGAGCTGCGGCTCAGCGCTCCTCCATGCCTGCTGCTAAAGAGAATGAATATTCATTCTTCTCCACGTCCATGGGAGTGGAGAAGAGGGAATATTAATTTCCCTTTAGCAGCGGGCACATGTGGTAGCAGCAGCAGCAGCTACCGCGTGTGCCCGCTCCTCCGCCGCCGCAACCTCCACTCCCCACCATAAATACAATACTCACCTATTCTCCTCGTTCCCCCGCAGCTTCGGCCCCCCAAGTCACGGGCCCCATAGCAGTGGCGTGGCCTGCCGCCATTGGCGGTATGCCATTGCCGAAGCCTGTTTTCATCTTCCTGACCAGGCCTATTTTTTTAAATTCTGACCAGTGTCACTTTATGAGGTAATAACTCTGGAACGCTTCAACGGATCTCGGTGATTCTGAGAATGTTTTTTCTTGACATATTGTACATCATAATAGTGGTAACATTTCTTTGATATGACTTACGTTTACTTGTAAAAAAAATCGGAAATTTGGCAAAAATTGTGAAAATTTAGCAATTTTCAAACTTTTAATTTTTATGCCCTAAAATCAGAGAGTCATTTCACACAAAATAGTTAATAAATAACATTTCCTACATGTCTAGTTTACATCAGCACAATTTTGGAAATATAATTTTTTATTGTTAGCAAGTTATAATGCTTAAAAGTTTTTTTAGGGACCACATCACATTTGAAGTGACTTTGAGGGAAATGCCAGAAAATGCCCAAAAGTGACACCATTCTAAAAACCGCACCCCTCAAGGTGCTCAAAACCAAATTCAAGAAGTTTATTAACCCTTCAGGTGCTTCACAAGAATTAATGGAATGTGTAAGAAAAAAATAAACATTTTACTTTTTTTCACACAAAGTTTTACTTTAGACCCAATTTTGTTTACTTTCAAAAGGGCATCAGGAGAAAATCGACCCCAAAATGTGTTGTACAATTTCTCTTGAGCACACCGATAGCCAATATGTGGGGGAAAACCACTGTTTGGGTGCACGGCAGAGCTCTGAGGGAAGGAGCGCCATTTGACTTTTTTGAATGAAAAATTTCCTGGCATAATTTGCGGACACCATGTCGCATTTTGTGAGTTGCTGATGAACCTAAACAGTGGATGCCGTCCACAAATGACACCATTTTGGAAACTAGACCCCTCAGGGAACTTGTATAGATGTGTAGTGAGCACCTTGAACCTCCAGGTGCTTTACAGAAGTTTATAATGTTGAGCCATGAAAATAAAAAAAAAACACATTTTTAGCCCCAAATTTTGCATTTTCACTAGGGTAACAGGAGAAATTGCACCATGCCAATTCGCTTTTTGGAGAGCCCCTGATGTGCCTAAACAGTGGAAACCCCCCACAAGTGACACCATTTTGGAAACTAGACCCCTAAAGGAACTTATCTAGATGTGTGGTGAGCATCTTGAACCCAGAAACAAGCAGCAGTGGACATTGCTGAGTGAAGTTTGCAAACTGCCGTTGTAGAGACCAATACGTTGTAGTGACTAGTACGTTAGCCCAGCTCAGTTCGTGCTTCTGGAGACATGCACCCATAAATTAGGTGGGCTCTCATCGCTACAGGAATGCCAAACATGTGGACCTAAACTGCTGTTTAGGTACACTGTGGAGCTCAGAAGGGATTTAGGAGCGCAGAATTTGCTGGATTTCTTTTAGAGGGCAAGGAGCCATTTCGTTTTTCCAGAGCCTTTGTGCTACCAGTAAGGTGGAAGCCCCTATATTTCCATTAACTGATGATGGACCTGAGTGGGGACTTGCTTTTTTTTGTGGATTGAGTTGAAGCTTTTGTTAGGAACATTTCACATACCATTTTGGATCACATTTATCTGGCGCTCTACGCTGAGCACTTATATCAGGGTTTCCATCTAAATCTCCGAGTGAAGTGATTCAGATGAAACCCCCAAGGGATCCATTCATTATAATGAGGCAGCAAAGTTACTCTGGACTCCGTCTAGCCTCTGTTCAGTGGTGTACTTCTTTTCAGAAGTGCACAAAACTTTGGCCGACGGCACTTTTATGCACACCTAAAAAGATGGACACCACCGGATCACAGGTCCTACGGAGTACAAAGTGCCTCCATCTGCCTCAATATAGGGAATCTTCTGCCGGGGGTTCCGTCTGAATCGCGTATTTTAGAGATTTACATGGAAGCGCAGGTGTAAGCGCTCAGCATAGAGCGCAGCATAAATGTGCGCCGAGACTTACTGCAATCTTTGGGAGGCAGAATGAACAAATCAACAGCAAGTAAAGAATTGGTTTTATTTATTTGTTACGTCGTCCCTCGTGCAGTATAAGTGATTAGGAGACTTTATTCTTTTGGTCGGTGCGATTACAGCGATACCAGATTTATATCAGGGTTTTATGACTGGCAGCTGTCACACATCAAAAGACACTTTGTATTGTAAAAACAAGTTTTTGCATCGCCATATTTTGATAGCTATAATTTTTCCATATTTCTGCCGACAATAGTCATGTGATGACTTGTTTTTTGCGGGACGAATTGATGTTTTTTTTGGTACCATTTTTGAGCAAATTACATCTTTTGAACGCTTTCTATTCTGATCTTTGCGAGACAGAATGAACAAAAAGCAGCTATTCAGGAATTATTTTGGGGGTATTTTTTTTTATGTCGTTCCGCGTGTGGTAAAATTGATAAGGCTGCTTTATTCTCCGGGTCAGTACCATTAGAGCGATACCACATTTATATTATTTTTTATGTTTTGTCGCTTTTACACAATAAAAACTATTTTATAGAAAAAATAATTATAGTGCCTTGTGAAAGTATTTGGCCCCCTTGAACTTTTCTACCTTTTGCCACATTTCTGGCTTCAAACATAAAGATATAAAATTCTAATTTTTGGGGGAAAGAATCAACAACAAGTGGGACACAATCATGCAGTGTAACGAAATTTATTGGATATTTGAAACTTTAAAAAAAAAAAAAAAACTGAAAAGTGGGGCGTGCAATATTATTCGGCCCCCTTGAGTTAATACTTTGTAGCGCCACCTTTTGCTGCGATTACAGCTGCAAGTTGCTTGGGGTATGTCTCTATCAGTTTTGCACATCGAGAGGCTGAAATTCTTGCCCATTCTTCCTTGCAAAACAGCTCAAGATCAGTGAGGTTGGATGGAGAGCGTTTGTGAATAGCAGTTTTCAGCTCTTTCCACAGATTCTCGATTGGATTCAGGTCTGGACTTTGACTTGGCCATTCTAACACCTGGATACGTTTATTTTTTAACCATTCCATTGTAGATTTTTCTTTATGTTTGGGATCATTGTCTTGTTGGAAGATAAATCTCCGTCCCACTCTCAGGTCTTTTGCAGACTCCAACAGGCTTTCTTCCAGAATGGTCCTGTGTTACGGATCCGGGTGGTGGAACCTCTGTGCTGCAGTGCAAGGAGGGGCCAGAGGGGCGTGACTAAGTATCAACTCGGTCCGACCAAGGTCGCACGGCAGCTCAGTCAAGTCCGTGAACCAGGGAGGAACTGAGCAGAGGGACCAGGTGCCACTCTGGGACCGACCTTGTATGAGAGCAGGTGACTCCCATGGGTCAGAAGGCAGGAACTGACAGGTACAGCGGATAAGCTTCGGCTGGCAGGCTGACGGGTGGTCCGGGTAGACAAGCAGGCTGATTAGGCAGATAGTCAGGCGAGTGTTCCGGGTAGGCAAGCTGGCGGCACAACAGATAGCTGGCTGGTGCTTCCAGGTAAGCGGGCTGGCCAGCACGGCAGGTAACAGGTGGGTGCTTCCAGGTAAGTGGGCAGGCAGGCACGGCAGGTAACAGGCAGGTGATTCCAGGTAAGCAGGCGGGCAGAGCCCATAGACAGACTGGCGGACTGGACTGTAGACAGACTGTCGGGCTGAAGAGAAGACAGGCTAGCGGACTGAGCAGAAGATCAGACTGGGGAACAGGACTGACTTGCAGAGGACCTGGGGGCTGAAGCAAAGTAAGAATCACAAAGCAACAACCTTGCACGGGCACCTCCATATTGGAGGAGGTGCCTCTTATAGGGAAAGCCCTCCGGTGATTGTCCGGGGACTTTTTAGGATGGCGCGCGTGGCCCCTTTAAGAGGGAGGGAGAGCGCGCGCCCTAAGCACAGAGCCAGGGAAGCTGCGTGCACCAGCAGCAGCTGCAGGGAGGCCGGAAGACGCTGGAGCAGGACCCCGGCGGTAAGGGGGACGGCTTCTCTGCCTGGCAGAGGGCAGAGACGCCGATGCTACAGTACCCCTTCCTTTACGCCCCCTCTTTTTCAGGCCAGCAAGAATTTTTTTAAGAAGAAGAGGGGCATGGATGTTCTCCCTGGGTTCCCAAGACCTCTCCTCCAGGCCAAACCCCTTCCAATCCATCAGGAAAAAGGTTTTTCCTCTTACCCTTTTGGTGGCCAGTGGCCTCATAGACGTCCTCAGTGGAAACTGGAGCTGGAGTGGTACCTGGATCGTCAGAAAAAGAATTAAGAACAACTGGTTTGAGGAGAGATACGTGGAAGGAGTTGGGAAGCCGTAAGGTGGCCGGGAGTTTTAGCTTGTAAGCCACGGGATTGATTTGCTTGAGTAACCTCAAACAGACCGATGAACCGCGGACCCAACTTATACGATGGAATTTTGAGCCGAACATGTTTGGAGGAGAGCCAGACCCTGTCTCCCGGACGAAAAAGAGGCGGATCCAGATGTCTCTCATCGGCATGTCTCTTCATCCGTTCAGAGGACTGAAGAAGTGCGGATCTAGTGTTTTCCCAAATAGTAGAAAATTCGCTGACCAGAGACTCCGCAGCAGGATTGTCCACTGAAGCGGAGACGGGAAACGGGATCCGGGGGTGTTGACCGTAGACCACAAAGAACGGGGATTTGGAAGAAGACTCACTCTCATGGTTGTTATAGGAGAACTCGGCCCAAGGTAGGAGCTCAACCCAATAATTATGGTGAGCATTGACGAAATGCCGGAGAAAGCTGGTAAGGACCTGGTTGATGCATTCCACTTGACCATTGGACTGAGGATGATAAGCAAAGGAGAAATCCAGGGTGACATCCAACAGCTTACATGTAGCTCTCCAGAAGCGCGAAGTGAACTGGACCCCGCAATCAAACACAATGTGGAGGGGTAGGCCGTGGAGACGAAAGATGTGAAGGATGAAGTCCTTAGCCAGCACAGATGCGGACGGGAGACCAGGCAGAGGGATGAAGTGGGCCATTTTAGAAAAGCGGTCAGCTACCACCCAAATGACGGTACAACCGGCAGAAACAGGGAGATCCATAATAAAGACCATAGCAATGTGTTGCCACGGGGTGGAAGGTATGGGTAGAGGCAGTAGACGGCCGGCGGGCAGATGCCTGGGAACTTTGTTACGGGCACAAGAGGAACAAGCCGAGACGAAATCCGCAACATCCATGCGTAGCGAAGGCCACCAGTAATGCCAGGCGATGAGTAGGAAGGTCTTCCTCTGGCCAGCATGGCCGGCTAGTTTGGATGAATGGCCCCAGAGAAGAACCTTCTTATGATCCGGAACCACTACAAAAGTCTTACCTGGTGGAAGACGAGACAGGTCAAACGGGGCCACGGTCATTACTCTGGAGGGGTCGATGATATGCAGAGGCTCCTCCTCTTGGTCGGAGGACAGGAATGAGTGAGATAGAGCGTCAGCTTTAACGTTCTTGTCAGCAGGACGGTAATGTAGAGAAAAGCAGAATCGGGCAAAGAACAGAGACCACTGGGCCTGACGTGGATTGAGTCTCTGGGCGTTTTGTAGATAGGCCAGGTTTTTGTGATCTGTGTAGATGATTACCGGGTGCAGAGCCCCTTCCAGCAGGTAGCGCCACTCCTCCAGCGCCAATTTGATGGCAAGCAGCTCACTATCTCCTATGGAGTAGTTGCGCTCAGACGAGGAGAAGAGCTTGGAGAAAAAGCCACAGGTTACCATTCTCCCGGACGGGGATTTCTGGGTGAGCACCACTCCGGCTCCGGAGGAGGAAGCATCAACCTCCAGGAAGAACTGCTTGTTGCAATCCGGGCGGTGCAGCACAGGGGCGGAGGAGAAAGCTTGTTTTAGGGAGACGAAGGCCTCCTCCGCTTCGGAAGTCCATTCCTTGGGATTTGCTCCCTTACGGGTGAGCGCGGAGATGGGAGCGGTCCAGGAGGAGAAATGAGGAATGAAGAGGCGGTAATAATTTGCGAAGCCCAGGAATCGCTGAATCGCCTTCAACCCCTCTGGTCGGGGCCATTTTAAGACGGCAGAAACCTTCTCGGGATCCATCCGAAGACCGGTCTCGGAGATAATATATCCCAGGAACGGAAGGGAAGTCAGCTCGAAGAGACATTTTTCAAATTTTGCATAGAGACGAATCTGCCAGAGCCTAAGCAGAACCTGACGAACATTCCTCCGGTGTGAGAAGACCAAGATATCGTCCAGGTACACCACTACGCAAGAATACAAGAGGTCACGGAAAATGACGTTAACTAGCTCCTGGAAGACGGCTGGGGCATTACAGAGACCAAAGGGCATCACGCGGTATTCATAATGACCGTCCCGAGTGTTGAATGGCGTCTTACACTCGTCTCCCTGGCGGATCCGGACAAAATTGTACGCCCCACGTAGATCGAGCTTGGTGAAGACCCTCGCGTCTTTAAGGCGGTCGAACAGCTCTGAGATGAGAGGCAGGGGGTACTTATTTTTGATGGTAATTTGGTTAAGCCCCCTGTAATCGATACACGGCCGTAGCGAGCCGTCTTTCTTTTTAACGAAGAAGA
The DNA here is from genome assembly GCF_046119375.1 of Phyllobates terribilis. NCBI lineage: Eukaryota > Metazoa > Chordata > Amphibia > Anura > Dendrobatidae > Phyllobates > Phyllobates terribilis. Next base: position 43,960,588 of record NW_027362767.1, read on the forward strand.
ATCCTGCTCCAGCCGGGGAAGTAGATTTCTGAATGAATCCCCTAGCAAGATTCTCCTCGAAGTACTCAGACATGGCCCGGGTTTCAGCCAGCGACAAGGGGTAGATACGCCCGCGAGGAGGCGAAGCGCCAGGTACTAGGTCGATGGGGCAATCATACGGCCTATGAGATGGTAGTGTCTCGGCTTCCTTCTTGTCGAAGACGTCCGCATAGGACCAGTAGGGTGCCGACAGACCGGGTAGATTAGCCGGGCGAACCGGAACCAGGCAGGTCTCATGGCAATCCTGCCCCCAACGGAGCACCTCACTGGATCGCCAATTCAGAACGGGTTCATGTTTCTGTAGCCAGGGTAAACCTAGCAAAAGGGAGTGAGAGAGTCCGGATAGCACATGGAAGGAGATCGTCTCTGAGTGCAGCATTCCCACCTGAAGGGTTACAATCTCTGTGACGAGCAAGATGGTCACCGGAAGGAGTCTTCCATCCACGGAAGCGACGGCCAATGGCTCAGTCAGATGTTTGGTGGGAATCTGATACTTCTCCACAAGGGACTGAGAAATGAGATTCCCAGCGGCTCCGGAATCCAGGTGGGCGGTTTCAAAGAAGCGGATCTCTCCACAGGAAATAGAAACGGATAGAGTCAAGGACGGAGAGGATTTACTCTTGCCTAGGACGGCCTCTCTGAGCGGTCCTAGACACTGGAGTTTCCCGGCTTCACCAGACAGGAACGTATCAGATGCTCCTTACTACCACAGTAGAAACAGCTCCTCTCGGCTCGGTGTGTTTCTTGGCGAGATTTGACCATCTTGGTCTGGTCGATCTGCATGGGTTCGGGCGAGCGTGCCCGGGGAGTTGCTGGTTGGGAGGCAGGTTTCTGGAAAACAGGAGCGAGACGAGGAAATCTTCTCTCCTGGGTAGTCTCCTTAGCTCGTTCCAGGAAACGGATGTCAATCCGGGTAGCTAGTGACACCAGGTCATCCAGGGTGGTAGGAATGTCCCGGCTGGCTAGCTCGTCCTTGATCCGTCCAGAAAGACCCTCCCAGAAGGTGGACACCAGGGCCTCGTTGTTCCAGGCAAGCTCAGATGCGAGGGTACGGAACTGTATGGCATACTGGTCCACGGTGAGACTCCCTTGGCGGAGACGGAGCAATGATGAGGCAGTAGAAGTCCTTCGTCCGGGCTCATCGAAGACCTTCCGGAAGGCAGTGAGGAAAGCCGGAAGATCGGACACCAGGGGATCACCTCTCTCCCATAAAGAGTTTAGCCATGCCAATGCTTCCCCGGTGAGGTGAGACATGATGAACGCTACCTTGGCCCGGTCGGAGGGAAACTGATGTGGCAGAAGTTCAAAGTGCAGCGTGCACTGGTTCAGAAAACCCCGACATAAGACGGGGTCACCCCCAAAACGAGGAGGCACAGAGAGCCGGGGTCCAGAACTGGATGCCATGGCACCAGTAGGCAGAGGTGCCGCCAAAGCGGGTGCCGCTCATCTCGAGGCGGACACAGGTGGGACGGACAGCGTGTCCAGGTGGGAGTTGACAGACCGTATGTAGGTCAGGATGGTTTCCTGTTGGGATCTCTGATGAGAAACCTCCTGGTACAGGTCAGCAAGCGAAGGAGCCTGGGGGCCACCGGGTTCCATGGCCCGTGCAAACTGTTACGGATCCGGGTGGTGGAACCTCTGTGCTGCGGTGCAAGGAGGGGCCAGAGGGGCGTGACTAAGTATCAACTCGGTCCGACCAAGGTCGCATGGCGGCTCAGTCGACTCCGTGAACCAGGGACGAACCGAGCAGAGGGACCAGGTGCCACTCTGGGACCGACCTTGTATGAGTGCAGGTGACTCCCACAGGTCAGAAGGCAGGAACTGACCGGTATAGCGGATGAGCTTTGGCAGGCAGGCTGACTGGTGGTCTGGGTAGACAAGCAGGCTGATTAGGCAGATAGTCAGGGGAGTGTTCCGGGTAGGCAAACTGGCGGCACAACAGATAGCTGGCTGGTGCTTCCAGGTAAGCGGGCTGGCAGGCATGGCAGGTAACAGGCGGGTGCTTCCAGGTAAGCGGGCAGGCAGGCACGGCAGGTAACAGGCAGGTGCTTCCAGGTAAGCAGGCGGGCAGAGCCCATAGACAGACTGGCGGACTGGACTGTAGACAGACTGTTGGGCTGAAGAGAAGACTGGCTAGCGGACTGAGCAGAAGATCAGACTGGCGAACAGGACTGACTTGCAGAGGACCTGGGGGCTGAAGCAAAGTAAGAATCACAAAGCAACAACCTTGCACGGGCACCTCCATATTGGAGGAGGTGCCTCTTATAGGGAAAGAGCTCCGGTGATTGGCCTGGGACTTTTTAGGACGGCGCGCGTGGCCCCTTTAAGAGGGAGGGAGAGCGCGCCCTAAGCACAGAGCCAGGGAAGCTGCATGCACCAGCAGCAGCTGCAGGGAGGCCGGAAGACGCTGGAGCAGGACCGCGGCGGTAAGGGGGACGGCGTCTCTGCCCGTCAGGGGGCAGAGACGCCGATGCTACATCCTGTATTTGGCTCCGTCCATCTTCCCATCAATTTAACTATCTTCTCTGTCCCTGTTGAAGAAAAGCAGGTCCAAACTATGATGCTGCCACCACCATGTTTGACAGTGGGGATGGTGTTTTGAGGGTGATGAGCTGTCTTGCTTTTACGCCAAACATATCGTTTTGCATTGTGGCCAAAAAGTTCGATTTTGGTTTCATCTGACCAGAGCAACTTATTCTCCCAGGTGGCTTGTGGCAAACTTCAAATGAGACTTTTTATGGATATCTTTGAGAAATGGCTTTCTTCTTGCCACTCTTCCATAAAGGCCAGATTTGATCAGTGTACGACTGATTTTTGTCCTATGGACAGACTCTCCCACCTCAGCTGTAGATCTCTGCAGTTCATCCAGAGTGATAATGGGCCTTTTGGCTGCATCTCTGATCAGTCTTCTCCTAGTTCAAGATGAAAGTTTAGAGGGACGGCCGGGTCTTGGTAGATTTGCAGTGGTCTGATACTCCTTCCATTTCAATATGATCGCTTGCACAGTGCTCCTTGAGATGTTTAAAACTTGGGAAATCGCTTTGTATCCAAATCCGGCTTTAAACTTCGCCACAACAGTATCTCGGACCTGCCTGGTGTGTTCCTTGGTCTTCATGATGCTCTCTGCACTTGAAACAGAACCCTGAGACTATCACAGAGCAAGTGCATTTATAGGAGACTTGATTACACACAGGTGGATTCTATTTATCATTACCAGTCATTTAGGACAACATTAGATCATTCAGAGATCCTCACTGAACTTCTGGAGTGAGTTTGCTGCACTGAAAGTAAAGGGGCTGAATAATATTGCACGCCCCACTTTTCAGTTTTTAATTTTTTTAAAAAGTTTAAAATATCCAATAAATTTCGTTCCACTTCACGATTGTGTCCCACTTGTTGTTGATTTTTCCCCCAAAAATTAGAATTTTATATCTTTATGTTTGAAGCCAGAAATGTGGCAAAAGGTAGAAAAGTTCAAGGAGGCCAAATACTTTCACAAGGCACTGAATGTTTGCATCGCTTTATTCTGAGAGCTGTAACTTTTTTATTTTTCTGCTGATGGAGCTGTATGGCAGCTTGTTTTTTTGTGGGACAAGATGACGTTTTCAGCAATACAATTTTTATTTACATTTGTCTTTTTGATTGCGTTTTATTCCACTTTTTGTTCGGCGATGCTCCGCAATGTCACTGTCACTATTGACAGCGGCATCACAGGGGTTAAGCACTGATCGCAGGCGTTGCTGTGGGCTGCCAGCTCTCACATAGAGCTGACACCCGCACTTGATCGCAGCGGCGCTCAGCGTGAGCCCGCTCGATCACAGCGCGCTTTGCGGGAACGCAGCTCCTGCATCACCGTATATGTACGGCGCATGTCGAGAAGGGGTTAACAAACGAGATCAGTAAAAAAAAAAAATCACATTTCTTATATACTGTAAAGTGCCTTGTTTAAATAATAATTTAAAACAAAAAAAAAGTCAAAGAAAAAAAATATTTTGATTAATTTCCCTTAGACTATTTAACTTTACAAAGACATATCAGCTTAAAAGTTTTTACTGGACGCTTTGCAACATTATGGAATATTCCTGATGACTCAACACACATGAATGATTGGAAGGTGGTGAGGAGATTACTATCAGTTAAAATAATTTCCAAGTATGACCACATTTAAGGATGTAACCAGACATATTGTTAAAAAAAAATCCAGTTATTTTTATTTTTATTGTTCTGTTTAACATAACTTTTCTGTATTACTTACCGAAAATGGGACGCTCCCAAAAATCCTTTAACTCCTTAGGCCTATGGTATGTAAATTGTATAATGTACATTTCTGCTAAGTCTAAGAAAGATTAGTAGCTTTAATGGTGTCAATTAGTGGAATAAGCCAAGACTATGAATTCCTAAGCATGAGTTTTAATAACATTTTCAAATGAAAAGCAGATACGTAGTTAAGTGTTCTTAACGAAACAGAGGGGGAAAAAAAGATATACGAGTAGCTCTGGCTTTAATTTATATAGTATTCTACATCTGGAATGTTTTATAATTAAAACTAACTGTTCGGCTACAACTTCCACCTGTCAAATGATGAAAAGATGAATACACTAATAGGTTATTAAATATCTTAGCATGATATACTTTGCTCTGCTTTTGTGGGTAGAAACAGGCTTTTAGACAGGAGGCTAAAAGGTCTTCCGTTATTACTAATAACACACTTTCATTAGTAACATGAAACCTTCATTAAGTGGCCGGGGCTTTCTTGAAAATTATTGCTCGTTTTAGAGAAAGGTTTGCTGTGTTTTTTTCCCAAACGAACACTAGGTTGTGTCCATTTAATACAACAGATTGGGGAAAGCAATATTACTATCTCACATGCGAAAATGGAATTCAGAGCAGATTAGAAGTTATGAAAATATCACGAAGGAACCTTCTTCAGTTATATTTTACAGCTATATTCTAAAATATAAGTTTGTTAGCAATGTGTAGGTTATATGGATCATCCTGCATAAGAAAGGTTCACATACAATTCCAGCTATTGCTACAGTCATGTTGTATGGCTCCTCAGCTGCGGAGAAACTTAAAGCACACCTAGAACAACTGGAAAACTGCAGGTTGGAGACAGCTAGTTATCAAATGAGAAATTGATTGTTACACACCTGTCCTGGGTATCCCAGCTCTGCTCCCTTCTCCTGGGTCCGCTGCCCTCGGTTGTGCTCCACATCGGGTTCTGCAGGTTGCCCAGAATGTATCAATGACATCATCTCCCTAGACCAATTTAAGGCCTATTGACCCACACACACCTGTGTCTTGGGATTTGTTCCTTGTTTGGTATGCTCTATTATCTGTACTACTGTGTTTCAACTCACATCCATCCCTGCTGGGATCCCCTTCATCTGTCCATCTGCTCTGGAGTTTCCATTTAAGAAAGGTGTGATTTTGGTGTCGCTCTGGAGGCACAGTAGAACGTAGTGAATGGTAGAGTAGCTTCACTATAGAGATGGGAGATGGCACCAGGAGAGAAAGCACTCAGGGAATGAGGGGGTTAACTATCGATGTAGGAAATGGCAAGGTGGTGGTGCAATATTCGCCAAATAATGTTACGTTTATTGAAGTCCACAAATTGACAGATCACAAACCGGTATTTGCTGAATATTGAACTTTATACCTCAACTGAGTTTCCAGTTAGTCCTCGATTCCACGCCTTTAGGTCCGTGTGTGCACCCGAACCAGAGGCTTAGTGGACGCAACCTCACCTGCTGAGCCCTTGCATCAATTATAGAGCATTTTACTATTATTTCCTGAGACTGTGTATAAAATACTTACATTACAGGTAATAAAATTACAATACATAAATACATTGACTTAGAAAACTATGTACAACAAAAAAGGCCATAATAACCCTGCAGGCTTACATTCCTATGCAAGGAACTCCAGGGAAGAGGAAGATAAAAAACATGTTCTAGATATGAGCATAGTGATAGGGTCAGTCACAACAGAACTTTTGGAGTAGAGTAGCTTGGTGCGCTAATGCACTAAAGGAATATTCCAGTTATTAAAAGTTAAAGGGGTATTCCCATCTCCAAGATCCTATCCCAATATGTTGTAGGTGTAATAATAATAATATTAGAAAATACCTCCAATTAGAAATGTAGTATAGTACTTCTGATTCGCTATGTCGCTTACCTCCATTTGTAGGGCATTGCAGTAGCTTAGATATCCATGCTTATGACCACTAACAACTAATTTTCACTATACGAGTGGTCTTAACCATTAATATTATTATTATTACACCTACTTCATATTGGGATAGGATCTTGGAGATGGGAATACACTTTATTTATTATGCTCTACTTATATAGCACCATCATATTCCACAGCACTTTACATACATTATTATCGCCATTCCCATCGGGGCTCACAATTTAAATTCTCTACCAGTATGTATTTGGAGTGTGGGAGGAAACCAGAGTACCAGAAGAAGCCCACGCAAAAGGGGGAGAACATACAACCTCCTTGCAGATGTTGTCCTTGCTGGGATTTGGACCAGCGCTGCAAAGCAACAGTGCTAACCACTGAGCCACTGTGCTGCCCGTAAGTTTACATGTAATTGCCATACAAAGTCGAGTGGTGCATTCAGCTATCCTCAGCCATACCATAGAGAATGAATAAAGTGGTGGCTTGCATGCTGCTTCATTTTAAACAAGCATGGCCAAAGCAGGAAAAGAATAGAAAGGAGACCGGTCGGAATGTGACTGGAAGAAAAGAAGACTATAGATGATACTTACATTATGACCTGTAAAAGACTCTGGAATAGAGCAAAATACAGTAAGGATCTTGCTTAATATTTGCACTCTGCAGTGTCAAACAACTGGATTTTTTTTTTCATTTTGACCGGAAAACCCCTTTAAATAGTATGCAAATTATTCTAAATGGTAGAAAAACAGTAGGGGTACAAAAGCGCACAAGACCATAGCGTGATACCCTTTTGGGTGCAAAGGAAGATGCTCACCTGAGCAGGTTGTGTGCAGGCACAACTCCTATGAACACCTGAAAATACCAGCTGCTGCTTTCTTGTAGCTGGGGATGATCTCCTCCAGGATAGTTGACCAATTTGGACGATTACACGATATCAGGCTGCGCTGCTGTAATGAAGAATCCTTAGGACCACGATGAGTTACACGGTTCTTATTTCCACAACGTGTTTCAACACTGGACTGATGTCTTTTTCAAGTGAAAAAAATAATTGCATTAAATGTGGTACTGGAGAAGGATGTTGTCAATACCATGGATGGCAAGAGGAACAAACAAATCCATTTTTGAACAAATCAAGTCAGATGTGTCACTGGAAGCAAGGATCACCAAGCTACGACTTGCCCACTTTGTATAAGTTATATGAAGAGAGCAATCACTGGAGAAAAACATCATGGTCAGAAGAATTGAAGGAACAAGGCGAAGAGGAAGACAAGCAGCTTGATGGCTTGATACTATCAAGATAACGGTGGAGAAGAACCTGGTGGACCTATCTAGGCTTGCACAAGATCGATCTTCCTACAGATCCTTCATCCATCAAGTCGCCATGGCTCAAGGATTACCCAAAGGCCATTAAATAATAATAATAATAATAATAAAAATTAAAGACATACACTGTTCATGTGCTCAGTTAGGCTATAAGGACCTTGTAAAAGGGCTCCTTGTTCCAGAGGACTAATATGGTCCCCACAGAGTCCTGACCTCGACATTGAATCTGCACTTGATTACATGAAGAGACAGAAGGATTTGCACAAGCGACATCCACAGAAGATCTGTGGTTAGCTCTCCAAGATGTTTGGACCAACCTCCCTGCTGAGTTTCTGTGTGCGAGTATACCTAGAAGAACTGATGAACTCAAAGGGCGGTCATACCAAATATTGTTTTGATTGAGATTTCTCTTTTGTTCATTCACTTTGCATTTTGTTAATTGATACAAATAAACTATTAATACTTTTATTTTTTAAAGCATTCTTACTTTGCAGCAATTTTTTCCTCACACCTGCCTAAAACTTTTTCATAGTATTGTACAGCATATGAATGACCACTATGTAATACTACATATAATGATGGCTAGCCGCTGCTTTCCCAGATGAATCAGTTTGCCAGGATTAGTTTGAAGCAGGATATACAATGTTCAGCTGATTGCAGCAACAGCCACATGGTGATAGGGGTTGTCTCAAATATTTCTAGTACTGCATTCTACAGAACTGCTGGTATTTATTAAAATGTGTCTAAATATATTAATGTACCCTTAGTGCATATCTACTGCCATCACCAGATCTTTTACACATGACACATCCATAAAACTTGAGCTGCTGAAAAGAAAAAATATCAAGTTCAAAAGCCAAGTGCATCTCTGCCTGTCTTCCTGGCTTTGTACATACTTGCATGACAGTTTACCACAGCATTTTTTTTTAATTTGCTTACAAAAAGAGAGAAAGGTTTGTAAGACGGATGTATGGGGCACAAAGGTTCACTAAAGTATGCAATTAAAGATGTTGCTCCACACAAGTGGCTCATGCACTGCCGGCTCATACAATAAATTCAGATGTTCCAGATGACGCTATGATCACTATTCTCGCAGCCCATCTCTGTTGCGTAGATGAACTGGTTCAGCCCCTTGCACATTGCGTTGGGGAGATCCGCAATGCCATACATCTTTTTATTGGACCACAGCTCAAGGGAGTGGTGAGACACATACTAATATTTCAGGCTTTCTCTTTCACGTTTCCCATAATCCTGAAATACATATAGGACTGAGGATCTTCTGAACGTGATTTGTAAGAGGCGAAATAACAGTTCAAACATGAATTTTACTTACAACAGTGCAGCAAAACATACGTATCAAAACTGCACATCGATAAACTTATACTAAATGAAGACAAGCATGTGCCCCCTCCACATTAAACCTACAGGAGTTTTTGTGACATCCTATCCCAGATCCATAGTAATAAGGAGCTGGTCACCTCGTTGCAGTTTTAACAGCTTCCACTTTTTTTTTTTCTAAAGGCTTTTTACAAGATTTTGTGAGACTTTTTGTCCATTCATCTGGACTAGCATTTGTAGGTCAGACACTGATGTTAGACATGAGGTCCCGGTTCACAGTCTCCGTTCTAGTTCATCCTACAGGTGTTCAATGGGGTTGAGGTCTGGGCTCTTTTTATTGTCTAAGGGACTACCAGAAATAGTTGAATACAGCTACAGGCGGCAGAGTCTGATTCGTAGGCCCCAGAGCCTTGTTCTTGGGATCGCTGAGGGGTTCCATTGGTTAGACCTGCAGAAATCAATAAATTACCCCTATCCCATTGATAGGAATTGTAGCATACCTGGCGGCGTTCTTGCATGGTGTTCCATCTCTCATCATGCAAGATCGCAAACTTCATCTCCCGCCCAGCTTCCTGGTCTGGCTTCTTTCCTTGTGCTCTGCTCTGCTCCACTTTGGCTGCATAGGGCGACGCCCGCTGAACTTCCTGTTTCTTGTACCTGCTGCGGACACGCCCCTGTTGCACCTTCAGCCTATTGCTGTCCATCTTTGGGTATTTATACCACCTTCTTCCTCAAGATGGCGCCTGAGCATTGTTTCTTGTCAGTTGGCTTTTGTCTCTGACATGCCAGGTCCTATCCTGTTTTCCTGCCTGTTTTCCAGTTCTGTGTCTGAACTGTGGTCTGTTCTTGTGAACACGCTTCTTGCCTGTTCTTTCGCCTTCTAGGGGCCGTATTCCTAGATCTGCCTGTCTGTGCCTTGCGGTATCTGTTCCCGTCTGAACAGAGTCCTGTTTGTGTCTCTGCCTTGCGGTATCTGTTCCCGTCTGAACAGAGTCCTGTTTGTGTTCCTGCCTTTCGGTATCTGTTCCCGTCTGAACAGAGTCCTGTTTGTGTCTCTGCCTTGCGGTATCTGTTCCCGTCTGAACAGAGTCCTGTTTGTGTTCCTGCCTTTCGGTATCTGTTCCCGTCTGAACAGAGTCCTGTTTGTGTCTCTGCCTTGCGGTATCTGTTCCCGTCTGAACAGAGTCCTGTTTGTGTCTCTGCCTTTCGGTATCTGTTCCCGTCTGAACAGAGTCCTGTTTGTGTCTCTGCCTTGCGGCATCTGTTCCCGTCTGAACAGAGTCCTGTTTGTGTCTCTGCCTTGCGGTATCTGTTCCCGTCTGAACAGAGTCCTGTTTGTGTCTCTGCCTTGCGGTATCTGTTCCCGTCTGAACAGAGTCCTGTTCGTGTTCCTGCCTTGCGGTATCTGTTCCTGTCTGAACAGAGTCCTGTTTGTGTTCCTGCCTTACGGATATCTGTTCCCGTCTGAACAGAGTCCTGTTTGTGTTCCTGCCTTGCTGTCTCTGTTCCCGTTCCTCTGTTCCCTGTTGTCTGTGCCTCGTTTCTACTTTAACCTTGTCTCCCTTTTCCCTCTATGTCTGTTTTCTGCGTTTTTCTGCAGAGTCTGAACCTGCTCCTAAATTCCTTCTCGTCGTCTCTGTACCTCTGTTGTGAATTTAGTGTACGCTCGCTACTTCTTTGTAAGTACTGTGCGTGCTTCTGGTTCTGCCTTTCCTTCTCCGTCTGTTCTTTGTGAACAGAGTCCTATCCCCTTGCCTTGTTTACCGCTCTGCGGTGTCCGCTCTGCTCCTGCTTAGCTTGCCGCTCTTGCGGTTTCTGCTCTGCTCCTGCCTTGTTTACCGCTCTGCGGTGTCCGCTCTACTCCTGCTTAGCTTGCCGCCCTTGCGGTTTCTGCTCTGCTCCTGCCTTGTTTACCGCTCTGCGGTGTCCGCTCTGCTCCTGCTTAGTTTGCCGCTCTTGCGGTTTCTGCTCTGCTCCTGCCTTGTTTACCGCTCTGCGGTGTCCGCTCTGCTCCTGCTTAGTTTGCCGCTCTTGCGGTTTCTGCTCTTCTCCTGCCTTGTTTACCGCTCTGCGGTGTCCGCTCTGCTCCTGCTTAGCTTGCCGCTCTTGCGGTTTCTGCTCTGCTCCTGCCTTGCTTGCCGCTCTTGCGGTTTTCGCTCTGCTCTTATCTTGCTTACTGCTTCTGCGGTTTCCGCCCTGCCCTGCTTCTGCCCGCTGCTCCGGCAGTCCTGTCCTGCTCTGCTTGTGCTCGCTGCTCCTGCAGCCCCGTCCTGCTCTGTTCTTGCCCACCGCTTCGGGCATTCCCTCTCTGCTGTGGTTGTCTACCGCATCTGCGGTTCTGTGACCCAGTCTGTACTGGGTCTTAACCTCTCTGTGCTCCTGCCCGTCCTTTCGGCCAGTACCTCCCTGCCTGCTTACCCGCCTGTATCCACCCGTCTGCATACCTGCCGTGTTTGCTTACATCCACCAGTCTGTGCCAGCCTAACCTGCCTGTTCCAGTAATCCCTGTGTGGGTCAACTCCCGTGTCCGGAGTTTGACCTGGAGTAGCACCTGGTCCCTCTGCCCGGTTTCTCCCTGGTGCACTGGCGTCGTATGCCGTCGTGCCACCTTGGTCGGATCGGCCAGATACTTAGTCACGCCCCTCCAGGCACTCTTCGGTCCATGGTCCAGTGGAACCACAACACCCGCACACGCCAGTCAGTCCGGGCGTGTGCATAACAGCATGCTCAGGCCATGTTTCCCGTTGAGCCCCACGGCCTTCGCTCTCTGAGACGTTTTCCAGCTAATACGTGCATTAAAAATAAATAATTTTTTTTTTTTTCTCTAGCTGAGTTCCAGGCTAATTACGCACCCGTCCAGATGGAGCTTTCTGCACCCGTTCCTGCGGATCCGCCCCAGTACTATGGGGATCCAAAACAAAGTCGTGCATTTGTGGAGCAATGCATGCTGCACTTCAAGTTCTACCCTCTTTCTTTTCCTTCTGATTGGTCTAAAGTGGCATTTATAATTGACTACCTAGAGGGTGATGCCTTGAAGTGGGTCACCCCCCTATGGGAAGCTTGGGATCCTATCGTCCTTGACCTGCAGGCCTTCCTGGTGGCCTTCCTAATGGTCTTCGATGACCCCAACCCTGGAGTCCCTGCTGAAGTTGCACCTGCTCCCGCGGATCCACCACGGTACTACGGGGATCCAAAACAATGCCGTGCCTTTGTGTGGCAATGCTTGCTGCAGTTCCGGTTCTATGCTAATGCTTATTCTTCTGATCGGGTTAAGGTGGGATTTATAATGTCCAACCTAGCGGGTGATGCCTTGGAATGGATCAACCCCCTATGGGAAGCACAGGATCCTATCGTTCTTGACATACAGGCCTTCCTGGTGGCCTTCCTTTTGGCTTTCGATGATCCTAACCCTGAAGCCCCTGCTGAAGCTTCACTTCCCTGTATCCCGGAGCAGCCCCGACGGGTAATGTGCATAGGTAGCGCACAAGTTCTCCTGCCCGAAAAGACTGTTGCTTGCCCTGAATCCACTCAGGATGACTACACTCTCCGGAATACTGCTCCCAACCTCAAGAGGCAGTCCAGACGTGCTAGACGCAGAGGCAAGCCGTCACGCCAGGGTCTGTCCTCCCTGAGACCTCCTGACCCCAACCTTGAAGTCCCTACTGAAGCTTCATCTTCCTGTATCCCGGAGAAGCCCCAGCGGGTGATGTGCGTGGGTGGTGCACCAGTTCTCCAGCCAGAAGAGACTGCTACCCATCCAGAGTCCACACAGGAGAACTTCCTGCACCTGGCATCAGATTCTACACCCACTTTAACCAGTGTGCATGTCCAAGGATGCTCCGAAGCTGTGTTTACCTCCGAGTCTGTACACCTCTACTACCTGGCGGAGGATCCCTTGTTGCCTCCTGAATCCTCCGGGATACCACTCGATGACAATTGGAGAGAGACTTCCCTACACCCGGTACCCGATACTTCGTCCGCTCAGTCTTGTGGGCCTAACAATGGGTGCCTCAAAGTGGTAGTTACTCCCGAGTCTCTACACCCCTCTGACCAGGCGGAGGACCTCCAGTTGTCTCCAGAACCCTTCGGGGTGCTACCTGGTAGCGAAAGGACAGAGACTCTCCTATTCTCTGTACCTGATACCTCGCTCGCTTCTTTCAGTGAGTCCGACCTAGTGTACTCCGAAGCAGAGGTTACCCCCGAGTCTCTACACCCCTCCGACCAGGCGGAGGACCTCCAGTCGTCTCCTGAACCCTCCGGGGTGCTACCTGATAGCGAATGGACAGAGACTCTCCTTTACTCGGTACCTGATACCTCGCCCGCTTCTTCCAGTGAGTCTGACCTTGTGTACTCCGAAGCAGAGGTTACCCTCGAGTCTCGGTACCCCTCCAACCTGGCGGAGGACCCCCAGTTGTTTCCTGAATCCTCCGGGGTACCACCACATAACAGAGAGGCAGTGTCTTCTCTACACCTTGTACCTGATACTTTGCCCATTTCATCCTGTGAGCTTGACAAGATGTACCCCGAAGCAGAGGCTACCCCCGAGTCTCTGCACCCCTCCAACCCGGCAGAGGGCCTCCAGTTGTCTCCTGAACTTTTTGGGGTGCTGCCTAAAAATAAATGTAGAGAGACTTTTTTGTGTGCTGTTTCTGGTACTTCACCCGTTTCATCTGTTGCTGAAGATGGCTGGATGGGAAGTCGCATCCTAGCCATCCAGATTATGAGACCAGTTTTGTCTCCTCCTGTGGACAATAGAAGTAATCTCCTTGAAGAGAGGGATTGGCCCCCAAATTCCCTGCGGAAGATCCTTGCTGGCCTGAAGAAGAGGGGGCGTAAGGGTGGGGGGGGGTACTGTAGCATACCTGGCGGCGTTCTTGCATGGTGTTCCATCTCTCATCATGCAAGATCGCAAACTTCATCTCCCGCCCAGCTTCCTGGTCTGGCTTCTTTCCTTGTGCTCTGCTCTGCTCCACTTTGGCTGCATAGGGCGACGCCCGCTGAACTTCCTGTTTCTTGTACCTGCTGCGGACACGCCCCTGTTGCACCTTCAGCCTATTGCTGTCCATCTTTGGGTATTTATACCACCTTCTTCCTCAAGATGGCGCCTGAGCATTGTTTCTTGTCAGTTGGCTTTTGTCTCTGACATGCCAGGTCCTATCCTGTTTTCCTGCCTGTTTTCCAGTTCTGTGTCTGAACTGTGGTCTGTTCTTGTGAACTCGCTTCTTGCCTGTTCTTTCGCCTTCTAGGGGCCGTATTCCTAGATCTGCCTGTCTCTGCCTTGCGGTATCTGTTCCCGTCTGAACAGAGTCCTGTTTGTGTTCCTGCCTTTCGGTATCTGTTCCCGTCTGAACAGAGTCCTGTTTGTGTCTCTGCCTTGCGGTATCTGTTCCCGTCTGAACAGAGTCCTGTTTGTGTTCCTGCCTTTCGGTATCTGTTCCCATCTGAACAGAGTCCTGTTTGTGTCTCTGCCTTGCGGTATCTGTTCCCGTCTGAACAGAGTCCTGTTTGTGTTCCTGCCTTTCGGTATCTGTTCCCGTCTGAACAGAGTCCTGTTTGTGTCTCTGCCTTGCGGTATCTGTTCCCATCTGAACAGAGTCCTGTTTGTGTTCCTGCCTTGCGGTATCTGTTCCCGTCTGAACAGAGTCCTGTTTGTGTTCCTGCCTTGCTGTCTCTGTTCCCGTTCCTCTGTTCCCTGTTGTCTGTGCCTCGTTTCTACTTTAACCTTGTCTCCCTTTTCCCTCTATGTCTGTTTTCTGCGTCTTTCTGCAGAGTCTGAACCTGCTCCTAAATTCCTTCTCGTCATCTCTGTACCTCTGTTGTGAATTTAGTGTACGCTCGCTACTTCTTTGTAAGTACTGTGCGTGCTTCTGGTTCTGCCTTTCCTTCTCCGTCTGTTCTTTGTGAACAGAGTCCTATCCCCTTGCCTTGTTTACCGCTCTGCGGTGTCCGCTCTGCTCCTGCTTAGCTTGCCGCTCTTGCGGTTTCTGCTCTGCTCCTGCCTTGTTTACCGCTCTGCGGTGTCCGCTCTACTCCTGCTTAGCTTGCCGCCCTTGCGGTTTCTGCTCTGCTCCTGCCTTGTTTACCGCTCTGCGGTGTCCGCTGTGCTCCTGCTTAGCTTGCCGCTCTTGCGGTTTCTGCTCTGCTCCTGCCTTGTTTACCGCTCTGCGGTGTCCGCTCTGCTCCTGCTTAGCTTGCCGCTCTTGCGGTTTCTGCTCTGCTCCTGCCTTGCTTGCCGCTCTTGCGGTTTTCGCTCTGCTCTTATCTTGCTTACTGCTTCTGCGGTTTCCGCCCTGCCCTGCTTGTGCTCGCTGCTCCGGCAGTCCTGTCCTGCTCTGCTTGTGCTCGCTGCTCCTGCAGCCCCGTCCTGCTCTGTTCTTGCCCACCGCTTCGGGCGTTCCCTCTCTGCTGTGGTTGTCTACCGCATCTGCGGTTCTGTGACCCAGTCTGTACTGGGTCTTAACCTCTCTGTGCTCCTGCCCGTCCTTTCAGCCAGTACCTCCCTGCCTGCTTACCCGCCTGTATCCACCCGTCTGCATACCTGCCGTGTTTGCTTACATCCACCAGTCTGTGCCAGCCTAACCTGCCTGTTCCAGTAATCCCTGTGTGGGTCAACCCCCGTGTCCGGAGTTTGACCTGGGGTAGCACCTGGTCCCTCTGCCCGGTTTCTCCCTGGTGCACTGGCGTCGTATGCCGTCGTGCCACCTTGGTCGGATCGGCCAGATACTTAGTCACGCCCCTCCAGGCACTCTTCGGTCCATGGTCCAGTGGAACCACAACACCCACACACGCCAGTCAGTCCGGGCGTGTGCATAACAGGAATTAACTTACTGTTTTGGAAACAACCTTTTAAGAGGTGGGGCTAAATAATTTTGTCCATATAGTGTATATTTCATATATAAAATACCTTAAATGAAAGACCCTGAGGCAGACAGGAGCGTTATCTCAAGCCAAAATGGCCAGGTCTCGTGTAACCATTCCTGCTATTCACTACCATGAAAGAAACCATCAATTATGAAATACTAATTTTTTGACTATACATTATTGTGGATTGATCACTTTAGAACATCCTCAGCCAGTTATTCAAGAAAACATGCCGATATAATGGCAGCCCAGGACCACAGGTAGATAGTTTTAATCAAAATTATGCAATTTTTTTCTTCAGAGGAGAAAAGGACTTAAATTCTAGCGCCACCTATTGGAAGTAGCAATCCTAAAAGTCAATATCAACCCTTTAACGAGCCTTGCCTCATCATGACTTAGGATGGAAGCCAAACCAGAATCTCTATTTGAGACAAGTGTTTCAGGTTGTTGCCCCTCCTCAGTGCAAAGCATGAGATCTGATTTGGCAATATTGGCATCCGATTAAGAAAGAACACTTTAAATATCTGATTCAACAAGCAACTTTACTCCTGGTAGACAGTCACAGGAAAAAAATAACTTTGGCTGACCAGTAAGGAGACTAGGGATTGTAGAATTTGGGATGAAGACGAGAAGGTATAAATGGTGCCTTGTGGTTCTATGTTTCACAATTAGGCCACGGCCCCACTATCAGTATTTGGTCAGTATTTTTTCTCAGGAGTGGGAGACAAAACCAGGAGTGGGTGATCAATGCAGAATTGGTGACTTGTTTCTATTATACCTTTTCTCTGATTGTTCCTCACATGGTTTTGGCTCCTACTCCTGAGAAAAAATACTGACCAAATACTGATAGTGGGGCCGTGGCCTAACTAACATTAATGTCTCGTATTTATCTATTAAAACAACAAGCAGTAATTAACATACAAGCTCAGGTTTACTTGCAGAGACACAAGATGTGTGATATGCGTGTGGCTCTCCATACACATGCAAGTTCTCTTCAGCCAAGAGTATATTTGCTTTCCATGGGAAGTGGGTGTAAACCAGACACCTCTGATGGTAGCTTACTACCAGTGTTAACAAAAGAATCAGCATCAACATCCTTCTTTCCCCACAACATCATCCATAAAATAGAGTCCAGAGGCCCCCATATATTCCACTTAAGCAGTAAATGAGTAGGACTTTACATAATGAAACACACAACTACCTGCTCCATAGACACTGCCTCCCGTCCTCCTGGAATATGCTTACTAAGAATGCAGCTTAATATTCCGTTTCACAGAGGGTGTTACACAGTTGCACAATTGAAACCAGGTAAAGAAAACTGAACATTTCTTTCCACATGAGGATTATATTAAGATAATATCTTTTCTGTCAATCAAGAATTTTTTAGCGCATGAAAATTACCGAGAGAGCTCACAACTGCTCCTAATTTAGATGTAAATATCTCTGATGAAACATTGTAGAACACGCTGTTATCAATAAAAAGTGATTTCCCCCAAGAATCCTTCCTCATATACTCAGAAACGTGCTATTCACTTGATACAATCACATATTTTCTACATTTGGAGAGATATACACTGGGGAATCACCTGACCTTACTGCCAAGGACACAAAACTCCCTGAGATTGGTGCTCCCATCTCCTCTGAAGAGAAATATTCCAGGCCTCTTATCACTGAACTGGAAGATCTGCTTATTATAAAATGTGAACATCCCCGAAAAGAAAAAAAAAAAGTTTTATTTATAGGAAGATTGTCTTATCTCGCTTCCTACTGTGTTTTATTAGCTGCAAATAAGAAAGAGCCCTTATTTCAGCTTGTATGAAATGTCTGCAACTAGCGGAGGATGATACTTTTTAATAGCTGTTATGCCTACGCAGAAAACTATAGACATGATGAATAATATGTGGCCAACACTCACTAATGTACGGTATGTGAGCAGCCTTACAGAATTAGGTTTTCTGTGGAATGACATCTGGCAGATGAATAAAAGCTGAAGAGAAGAAAGTGTATAAAGCAAGTAAAAAACATAATTGCACTGACACATTGGATGTAATGATTTCCTATGGTGTCGCGTTACGACCTGTGACAGATTTCGACACAAAGTTGCATATGATGCTGGATTTTTTGCCGCTGATCACAAGTAGCACGCGACTCCCTTGCCGTAGTCTTCAAGGTAAGTGAATGTGACTTCAATGTGACTTGTCTGCAACTTGTCTGATTTATTCAGAGCTCTAAAAAAGTTGTGCGACAGCAAGTCAAAGACAAGTTCCACAATTGTTCTTGGTTGCTTGATTGGTCAGAGAACTGCTGTTGTGCGACACATATCGCCGTGTAGCCCCAGCCTAAATCTTGTAAAAAAAAAATAAAAAAGGCTATATAGAGAGCAAACCTCCTATATACATCAAAAGTATAGCTGCTACTTGATAACAGCAGAGGAGTCCTCGGAAGCTAGGACTGCATGGCGACTGGTGATCATAAGACATGGGACCATTAATTAGATACATTCTTCCTTAACCGCATGCCTTATGAATCAGACATTGGTCACGCGATTGCAGCCTGCTACGTTTTACTCTGAAAGTTGTCATAAGCCGGCAAGGGACAATGTATCTTAGCTGACTGGTCTGAGGCAGGTCCCTGGCGACTTCTCTTCACTTTGCTCCAGTTGACTTAACAGGTATCTCCTCATGTGACGCGCCCCCTGGGCCAGTGCTGTTTGGGGGATACCCGGAGCCGGATCAGATGGGGGTTGTAGTCTCCGAGTGGCGGCGACCCGGTCCGTGCCCAGGGTGTCAAACTCAGTGTGTGGCAGTCTTGATAGATGTTATTGATGTTCTTAGTGTCGACTACGCCACACGTTGATTTGCGGTCAAAAGGCCGCCGCTGCAGAAGGGTCCGCTGAGGCTGGTGGTATGTGTGCAGCTGTGGTAGTATAACCCCCAACGGGAGGGGTATAGCCTCAGGGGGTCAGATGTAGAGGATGGTGGTTGTGCAGGTGCAGGAGAGCTAAGCAAGAAGACTCAGAGTCGGGCTGTGTAGTTCAGGGGTTTTTACTTACGGGTGTTCTTATGGTCACTCTGGCCTGAAGCGACCACCCGTGCCGTGCTGCGTCCACCAGGTCCTGGACTCGGCCAACCCCCAAGCGATTCTGGAGCGTGGTCCTGAGCTCCTGTCTGACTTTCCCTCTCTTCTGGCCGTTCCCACCAGGGATCCACTTATGTCCGGCTCCCTCGGGTCTCTTGTCGGTCAAGCCTCCTCTGGGCTCCCTGACCCTATGCTTGGTCTGCCTTTCTAGTGGATTTGGTGAGGGTCGTGGCAGATCCTGCCCACGACCTCCGGTTCCTGGCTAAGGTGTGCTTTTCTCTCTGCCAGCTTGGGATCCGGTACACTGGGTGCCAACCCTTCACCCTGCTGTTTGTATTCTGGGGTCTTGGGGTTCCTTCTTCTTCTCTCTGGGTCCTTCTGACTCCTCTCTCTCTCTCTCTCTCTCTGACTCGGCCTTGGAGCTGGGCCCAGCCGGAACCACAACTCCCTGTCAGCCCTCCTGGCTGAGCTCCTCTGCTCTGCTCCTCAGGCTAAACTCTGACAGACTGACCCACTCTACAAAAGACCCTGTTCTAAGATGGTGCCCACCTTATATACTCCCTCTATGTGTGAGCTCAGGTGACCAGCACCCAATGAGCTCCTAGCCTTACCCAGACTGCTCCCCCTATCTGCCCCTACACTACTGGGATGTTCCACCCCCCTCCCACTCCAGCCAGGGACAGACACTGTCGTACCTGCACATATACTGGTGGGAGTACCGTCGATCTGTCCCCCGGAAATGGGATGTATGTAGTGTATGCAGCTATCTGAGCTCAGTTCCACACTCCATCCTTACCCGGGAGTGGAATACCACACCTCTGGCTTGAGGTGTAATACCCCTGTAGCAGCCGAGTCCTCAGGGTGCTACATTCCCCCCTGGTAAATCACAGCACGTCCTCGGGCTGTAAGAGAATAAACATCCAAAACATACAAATTTTTTTCATAACAACATAAACATATCAGCATAAAACTTTTTCATAATAAACATTCTTGTAAACTTTCTTGTTCCTCCGGCCACGGTGCAACTTGTGACCGGGTAAAGTGCAACAGTCTCTTGTAGTAAAAACAACAGTTTCCTATAAAACCGGTAGGGGGCGCCTTAGAAAGCGCAACTATATACAAGGGGAGGTATGGCCGCTCTCAGTCCTCGGCCAGGTATTAGGAAAGGAATGACCGCTCTCAGTCCTCGGTCAGTGGGAATAGGGACACACGGGTTTCAGTTTACACTTGTCCCAACGGGGAACATATTTTAACTAGCAGCAGTAACAGTTCTTATACCCTGACGGGTAACTATGTACAGTCTCTTTACCGTACTTTAATGACGGCGTACTCCTGCTCCTCCTTCAGACCCGTCCGGATCCTCTTGCTCCTCTTCACACCGTAGCTCCTCCTCCGTCAGCCGGTGTACATGGAGAGCGTAGGGTCCTTTGGCACACTTGTGCCGGGTGAACGTGACCTCGTCCCCTACATA
This sequence comes from Phyllobates terribilis, assembly GCF_046119375.1. Classification (NCBI taxonomy): domain Eukaryota; kingdom Metazoa; phylum Chordata; class Amphibia; order Anura; family Dendrobatidae; genus Phyllobates; species Phyllobates terribilis. The sequence continues at coordinate 43,980,887 of NW_027362767.1, forward strand.
TAGGTCACGACCTCTGTGTCCCTCCGGCAGATGGGACTCCACGTCTCTTCTGGTGACAAAGACGTCGCCGGGGGTGTGGTGATCCCTGATGAAGCCCCACCCGTGCTGCAATTGAAACTTAATCACAGTCCCGGTGGTACGGGGACCATGAGCTGCACGGGGGTCTCTCCTGGTCCTGCTCTTCTGCCCTGCGCTCTGTTCCTGCAGCCGCTGCTCTCGGACCCGCCTCTCTCTTCGCTCCCGGTCGAAGACCTCTAACTGCTGGCGGCAGCACTCCGCACGCTCAGCTGCGGCTGCCCGAGTCTCTTGGGTGAATCCCATGAGGTCTCCTCCGGTGGGGTCCCACTCGAACTGCGCTTCTTCCAGCGGGAGCGGGGTCCTCTTAACGGGCTTCGGAGCCGGAATCAGGGGCTCGCACAGAGGCCTTGCTTTTTGGAGTTCCAGTTGGTAATACTCCGGTGGCCATATAAAGGGCTGCCCATCCGGGCACGTATGCTGGGCAAATAGGTTTTCACCCAGGTGCGGCACTCTAGATGTTGAGGGCGCGGTGGTGGAAGCGGCGCCCGGGTTCGCCAGGCCTTGCGACTAGGCCTGGGGTACCCTGAACGTAAAGGGCACCGTGAAGACGGCGGCGCCCGGGGTTACTTGGCCCAGCGACCAGGCCGGTGGCTCAGTGGAGGTAGAGGGCGCTGTTGGTACTGCGGCGCCCGGGGGTACTAGACCTTGCGACCAGGCCGGTGGTGTTTCCTGCTTTGCCGCGCTCAGGGTTGAGGCGCGTGACGTCACAGGGGTCGCGGCCGCGGCTTCTGCTTGAGGCCTTGTCTGGAGCGGTGACGATGCAGCGACGGGCACAGCAGGGGGAATTTCGGGCTCTGCGACGGGGAGCTGGGGCAGGCACGCGGTTTCTCGGCTCGGGGTAGTGACGTCCCCTTTACTTGCCTCCATCTGTTCAGCTCCCTCTTCGGCGCCGTCTCCGGCCTTCACTCCTCCTGCACCATCCTCAGAGGCGGTCTGTCTCCTCGTCTCGGGTGGCGTGCTTCGCTGGCGGGTTCTTGCCTGCAGGGCCATCTCTCGGCTCCACTCCGTCAGCGTCTCTCGCTGCACCTGGGCCATCCTCCATGCGAGGCGCTCCAGCGCGGTCTGTGCACACTCCCGGTCTCGGGGGAGCTGTGCCAGGATCTCCACTAAGCCTACTGGGGTTGTTGCTTGCAGCAGGCTCCTGACCACAGGGTCGGTGCTGCCTGACTCTCCTTCCATCTCCGGGTACGACTTCTCCGGAGTCCTCTCCAGACTTCTTGTCTCCGGGTGCGCTCTCTCCAGACTCCTCCAGGCTGCACCCATCTTCTCTCTTTTGTTCTGTCTCCGCCCACATTGAAGGTGGTCCCGGGGCAACTTTGTGATTGTCAGTTCCAGGGGCAGTTCTCTCACGCTGATGAACATCTCTAGCATCACAGTCTCCGTTGGTGGGGGCGGTTTCCGCTTTTGGCGCCATTCCTTGACCTGGCCCACGATGGGAGGTGACCTCTTGCCACCCTCTGGCACGCCCATAATGGCGTCTGCTCTTCCAAGGCGGGAAATCTTCTGGAAATGGCGGGAATCGTCTCCCAGTGGCGGGAAACTCCGTGGATGGCGGGAAAAAGCTGCAGATGGCGGGCAACCGGCGGGAAACGATCCGTGATGGCGTCCCATGGCGGGGACCCTCGGGAACCGGCGGGAGACTTCTTCTTGAGGTAAATTTGAACATTTCTTCAGGCACGCAGTACCCGGTGGTTGCGGGCACGAAATCCTGCCGACTACGCCAAAGTTGACGCGCCCCCTGGGCCAGTGCTGTTTGGGGGATACCCGGAGCCGGATCAGATGGGGGTTGTAGTCTCCGAGTGGCGGCGACCCGGTCCGTGCCCAGGGTGTCGAACTCAGTGTGTGGCAGTCTTGATAGATGTTATTGATGTTCTTAGTGTCGACTACGCCACCCGTTGATTTGCGGTCAAAAGGCCGCCGCTGCAGAAGGGTCCGCTGAGGCTGGTGGTATGTGTGCAGCTGTGGTAGTATAACCCCCAACGGGAGGGGTATAGCCTCAGGGGGTCAGATGTAGAGGATGGTGGTTGTGCAGGTGCAGGAGAGCTAAGCAAGAAGACTCAGAGTCGGGCTGTGTAGTTCAGGGGTTTTTACTTACGGGTGTTCTTATGGTCACTCTGGCCTGAAGCGACCACCCGTGCCGTGCTGCGTCCACCAGGTCCTGGACTCGGCCAACCCCCAAGCGATTCTGGAGCGTGGTCCTGAGCTCCTGTCTGACTTTCCCTCTCTTCTGGCCGTTCCCACCAGGGATCCACTTATGTCCGGCTCCCTCGGGTCTCTTGTCGGTCAAGCCTCCTCTGGGCTCCCTGACCCTATGCTTGGTCTGCCTTTCTAGTGGATTTGGTGAGGGTCGTGGCAGATCCTGCCCACGACCTCCGGTTCCTGGCTAAGGTGTGCTTTTCTCTCTGCCAGCTTGGGATCCGGTACCCTGGGTGCCAACCCTTCACCCTGCTGTTTGTATTCTGGGGTCTTGGGGTTCCTTCTTCTTCTCTCTGGGTCCTTCTGACTCCTCTCTCTCTCTCTCTCTCTCTCTCTGACTCGGCCTTGGAGCTGGGCCCAGCCGGAACCACAACTCCCTGTCAGCCCTCCTGGCTGAGCTCCTCTGCTCTGCTCCTCAGGCTAAACTCTGACAGACTGACCCACTCTACAAAAGACCCTGTTCTAAGATGGTGCCCACCTTATATACTCCCTCTATGTGTGAGCTCAGGTGACCAGCACCCAATGAGCTCCTAGCCTTACCCAGACTGCTCCCCCTATCTGCCCCTACACTACTGGGATGTTCCACCCCCCTCCCACTCCAGCCAGGGACAGACACTGTCGTACCTGCACATATACTGGTGGGAGTACCGTCGATCTGTCCCCCGGAAATGGGATGTATGTAGTGTATGCAGCTATCTGAGCTCAGTTCCACACTCCATCCTTACCCGGGAGTGGAATACCACACCTCTGGCTTGAGGTGTAATACCCCTGTAGCAGCCGAGTCCTCAGGGTGCTACACATGCACATGGAGTGAGACCTGCTATTCAAAGGGATAAGGGATGGGGAAAAGTTATCAAAACATACCAAGCTGCCATGGTGCAGAAAGTGTCTGATTATGCTGCTAGTAGTTCGGGCAGTATGACTGTGGTAACAGGTTGCCTTTAAGATTTCAAATGCTATAGTAAGAAGTAATGATATTGAATATAATCATGCAGCAATTCAGTGACGTTGCATTTCCGCTGGCTGAAAGGTCACAGTAAAGGTTCTCTTAAAAAGGCAAATATCCAGGAACAAACTTTCCTAGAAAAACTTAGCTGTGGCTAACATGATGTTGTAACAGGACAATCCTATCAACAATCGTTCTGTGCACATAGAAATGCGGTCATCCCATCTAATTAGGCAAAGAAACCACAATGCCTATCTGCTTAGTAGTAGCGCGAAATAGAGACCTTGTGAGTCGCCGTGTAGCCCTAGACTAATTTCATCACTTGCATTAATCGAGATTTATCAATATGTCTATTCAAAAAGAAAAACCCTGGTGGAGTTCACTAAGTCATTTGAGATTGTGTCGCCATACTATCATTACGCACTAGGTCAGAAGTTTTCTAAAGACATATGTTTTCCATATTAGTCAAGTGAATCCTACTCACCTTCCACCGTTTGGCAATACGCTTAGCTTCAGAGAACCAAAGATTGCGATTAACGCCTCTGAAAATATGCATGTGGAATAGATATTTGTCTGGTAGGACTTATTAACCTTTCTTTGACTAGGACATATAACGACACAGTAATATCGATGAACATGAAGGAAATTAAATCTGTTCAGGTGTTTATAGCTGAGAAAATATCACTTGCAACGCCATTTCAAAGGCTAGATACACAGAGCAAAAAATGCTTTACAAAGAAATTGGCAAATCCAGTATTGACTCAAAGTGGTTAACTTAGCAGACCAAATCGTAGAGGAGTTCCCCGGTGTCATACATCACCCCTCTCAGACACACCATAGGTATAACAGTTTATCAGTTTTGCTTGAAGGGCTGTTTTACTGGTAGTGGCTATGGAATACAAACTGGATGTTTTTTTTTTGCTATACACATATCAGCCATAGGGCGGAATAGTAAAAAGATTATCCCAGAAACATGGAATTAGATCGGTCATGAGAAATTTATATTCATTATGGACAATTTTCCGAAAGATAGTGGGAAGAATTTTCTAAAAGCGGTGTTTTATACAACAGTCTTAACCCCTTAGTGACCAGGCCATTTTTTTTTTAAATCTGACCATTGTCACTTTATGTAGTAATAACTCTAGAATCCTTCAACATATCCCATTGATTTTCAGATTAGTTTTTCGTGACACATTGTACTTTATAGTAATGGTAAATTTAGGACAATAGTTTTATAAATAAATGCAAAACATATCAGAAATGTATCAAAAATGTACATTTTTCCGCAATTTTAAAATTTTGAATGATTATCCCTTTAATCTAGATAGTCGTATCACACAAAACCAATAATAAATTACAATTTCCTCATGTCGGCTTTACATCAGAACCATTTGTAAAATGTTGTTTTATTTTGTTAGAATTTTAGAAGGTTTAAAAATGTAGCAGTAATTTTTAATTTTTTTAAGAAAATGTACAAAACTTATTTTTATAGGGACTTGTTCAGTTTTGAAGTGACTTTGGGGGACCTATATATTGGAAACCACCCAAAAGTGATACCATTTTAAAAACCGCACCCCTCAACGTATTCAAAATTGTTTTCAGGTAGTTCATTAACCCTTCAGGTCTTTTTCAGGAATTAATGCAAAGTGGAATGACAGGAATGAAAAAGTTTATTTTTACCACCTAAATGTTTCTAACTTCTGAACAGGCCGCTATAGCTGGAAGACTTTAAGGCCATTATTTGGTTATGAACTGCCATAGCCAACTTCAGGACAACACGATCAAGATCTCAGGGTGCCGATGGGGTTAAAGAGGAAGCCCCCACACTCTGTTAACCATCTAGATTCTGTAGTCACTATTGCTAGCAGTATTTAAGGGGTTAAACAGCCATGGTTGGTGCCAACACTGATCGTGGCTGATGCAGCAAGTTGTCAGCTATAGCAGTGGTCCCCAACCTTTTTTGCACCAGGGACCGGCTTGAAGCAAGATCATTTTTCCATGGCCCAGCAAGGAGGGGGTGGGGTGGGCGGGGCTTTGGTCATATGGGGGCGGGGTAATGGAGGGATTTGGAGTTTAGTGCATACTTATCATATAGTGTAGACCAGGTCCCCGCCAGGAGCTATGCCAGGAGCCCCACATAATGTGCTGTGCCAGGAGCCGTATCACTGAGGCCCCATCACGCTCTGCAGCAGGACAGGGCAGCTGTCCTGACAGCTGCTGTTCAGCTGCATTTACTTCATCCCAGGGGCGGACACAGACTGTAGTGGGCCCCTGTGCAAGAAATTTTTGGGGGCCCCCCCCGCCCTTCATAAGGCAACAAAGTTATGTAAACATAACCCCCCCATGTGCATCTCTCATCCCCCCGTGCATCTCTCATCCCCCCCGTGCATCTCTCATCCCCCCCGTGCATCTCTCATCTCTCCCCTCCCCCCCATGTGCATCTCTCATCTCTCCCCTCCCCCCATGTGCATCTCTCATCTCTCCCCTCCCCCCATGTGCATCTCTCATATCTCCCCTCCCCCATGTGCATCTCTCCCCTGCCCCCCATGTGCATATCTCATCTCTCCCCTCCCCCATGTGCATCTCTCATCTCTCCCCTCCCCCCCATGTGCATCTCTCATCTCTCCCCTCCCCCATGTGCATCTCTCATCTCTCCCCTCCCCCATGTGCATCTCTCATCTCTCCCCCCATGTGCATCTCTCATCTCTCCTCTCCCCCCCATGAGCATCTCTCATCTCTCCCCTCCCCCCCATGTGCATCTCTCATCTCTCCCCTCCCCCCCATGTGGATCTCTCATCTCTCCCCTCCCCCATGTGCATCTCTCATCTCTCCCCTCCCCCCATGTGCATCTCCCATTCCCCCCACTCCTAGTTAATTGTATTTAAAAAAAATAAAACTTGTTATACTTACCCCCATGCGATCCCTGCAGAATCCTGGCGCTTGTCCAAATCGCTGACACCAGGTTCTCCTGCCTTCCGGTCATGTGACGGCGCCGTCACATGACCGGAAGTCAGAGGAATTATGAGATGTCCTGGACCCGGCGCTTTGCATGGGGCCGGGGGCCCCATGAGGAGAGAGACGCACAAGAGGGGGGCTCCGAGGGGGCTCCTACCGGCCGGGCCCCATACTGGAGTCAGGGCAGTCATGCCCTGATGGCGGCCCTGCTGGAGGCTGGAGGGGCCCCCTCTCCCTCGGGGCCCCCGTTCAATGAACCGGCTGCACGGGCGGTAGTTCCGCCCCTGCTTCATCCTGCTTCAGGACCTGTGGTGACATCACAGTTATGTACCTTGATGTCATCACAGGTCCTCTACAGGTCTACCCTGCGGGAGTCTAGAACAGCGGGCAGCATCCACCCCACACAGTGTGCTCTGAGCCACCGCAGACCAGAGCACATTGTCAATGTTTAGTGATTGTCTGTGGCGGTGCCGCGGACCGGCTGAAAAACCCCAACGGCCCGGTCCTGGTCCGCGGACCGGCGGTTGGGGACCTCTGAGCTATAGTGTAAAGCTGACAGCTACAGGATTGTCACCTTCAGGGGCTGCTAGTCTCTTATATCCTAGGTCAGTAAAAAGACGTATTGGTGGTCACTAGGAGGGTAAGCAAATACCAGCTGGACAAAAATGTGGTCATAGCAGTAAGAGGCATAGGCCTGTCAATATATACAGTTGAAACCAGAAGTTTACATACACTATATAAAAAGACACATCTGCATGTTTTTCTCAATATCTGACATGAAATTAGAATAAATCTTTCCTGTTTTAGGTCAGTTAGGATTACCATCATTTTTAATATTTGCCAAATGGCAGAATAATGAGAGAGAGAATGTTTAAGACATTTTTATTACTTACTGAAAAGTCAAAAGTTTACATACACTAAGATTACTATGTCTTTAACGCCTTAACGACCGCTGTAACGCATTTTTACGGCGGTCATTAAGGATAATTATGCCTCAGCGCCGTGAAAATGCATTTCTGAGGTATAAGTGTATCGATTCCCGCGGGTGTCAGCTGTATCTGACAGCTCACACCCTGCAGTATCGTCCTTGGCTGGTTTTGATGCCGATCGGGGCCGATTAACCTCTTAAATACCGCTGTTAATAGTGACAGCGGTATTTAAGCGCTTACAAGGGGGTCTTGCGCACCCCTTAGTAACCACCGGACCCCTGCGATGAGTTTCGCGGGTCCCGATGGTTACCATGGTACCCTGAGATCATGTGATGATCCCCGGGTACGGTGGCCTGTGAGATCCATCAGTAAGCTGGATCTCACAGGCAGAGTCAAGCTAAGCCAGTGACTCACTGACAGGTCTCATACACTGCAGTACAGGACATATGTCTCACAGTGGGACTTAGTGAAAAAGTAAAAAAAAGTGTAATAAAATATGTAAAAAAAAAATACAAAAAAGTGCACACAAATCACTAAAATCCGTTTCGCCACTCAAAACGCAGCATTTGTGATAAAACAAAAATAAACAAAAAAACGTACACATAATTGGATCGCCACATCCGGATCGACCCGCTCTATAAAACGGTCACGTTATTTAGTCCGTTTGGCGAACACTGTAAAAAAAAGTCAATAAAAAACACACCAAAAATGACACTTTTTTTATCATACTGACTCACAAAAAAGTGAATAAAAAGAGATCAAAAAGTCATATGTAAAAATATATATATCAATAAAAACGCCAAACCGTCCCTCAAGAAACAATCCATTATATGGCTCATTTGGCAAAACAATAAAAAAGTTACAGCTATCAGAATATGATGATGCAAAATCAAATTATTTTTTGAAAAATACTGTTTTTAGTGTGTAAAAATAGCAAATCATAAAGCTGGTATCGCTGTAATCGTACCGACCCAACAAACAAATCGGTCTTATCACCTTTACCGCATGTTGAACGGTTCAAAAAATAAAAACAATAACTGAATTGCTGGTTTCTGTTCATTCTGTGTCTGAAAAATCAGAATAAAAAGCGACCAAAAATTACTAAGTGCCCCGAAATGGTACAAAAAAAATCTGCAACTCGTCCCGCAAAAAATAAGCCCTCATAAAGCTCTGTTCACCAAAAAATAAAAAAGTTACAGCTCTCAGAGTATGGTGACGAAAATAACTACTTTTTATAAAAAAAAGCATTTTTACTGTGTGATAGCAGCAAAACCTAAAACAAAATATAAATTTGGTATCGCTGTAATCGCACTGACCCGAAGAATAAATCCGCCTTATCACTTATACCTCACGGTGAACCGTGCAAAATAAAAATAAGGACTATTCTTGTACTGCTGTCTATTTCTTCATTCTGCCTCCAAAAAAAATCGGAATAAGGCTCGGCTCACGTTTATCCTGCGCTCTCCGCTGAGCGCTTACGTTGGGGTTTCCGTGTAAATTCACCAAAACCGCAATTCAGACAAAAAACCCAGGTTGAGCCACTCACTTATGAGCCCGATCGAGTCCCTTTGGACTGGTCTCTGTTCCAACAGTGTACCATCATTTTAGGCTTTTTTTAGCGCACAAGTGTGGACAACCACAGATCTGTGTGCGCCTAAAAAGATGGAGACCACCGTAGCAGACGTCAAACGGAGCCCAAAGTGTCTCCATCTGCCTCTTTGTGGTGGGTTGTCCCATTGGGGGTTTCATCTGAATGGCATTTTTTGTGGGATTTACACGGAAAGTCCGACGTAAGTGCTCAGTGTAGACTGGTGATCCAGTCTTATTCTGGATGCAATTGAAAATTATGTGCCCCAAAATGTTACCAATAAAACCCCTTATTTATCCCACACAAAACCAACCCCCTCTCAGGTCTGTCATCAGTCACTGGAACTATAGGGGGTCCCACATTACTGGTAGAACAAAAACTCTGGATAAGCGACATGGCTCCCGCCCCCTCAAATAAAATCCATTTAACTCTGCGCTCCCAAATCCAAATGCCCCACTGTGTCTAAACCGCAGTAAGCGCCCACATGTTTGGCATTATTGTAGCGGGGAGAGCACTTAACAATTTAAGGGGTGTGTCACCAGCAGAAATGTATGGGGGGCGCTACAATATATGGGGGCACTACACTTTATGGGGGAACAATGTATGGGCACTAAACTGAGATATTTGGAATTCTCCAGAATAAAGCCTGGCGTGGATGTTACAGAATAGTCACTGCAGCAGTAGATGAACTCATTGAGTTGTGTAATTTATACAATAGGGTCACTTGTTTTTTTTTCTGCTATTCTGGCACCTTTGGGTCTCCAGAAATGTCGCCCACAAACTATTCTACCAAAATCTCTGCTCCAAAAGCCAAATAGTGCTCCTTCATTCTCAGCCCTGACGTGTGGCCTAACAGCAATTTCTGATGACATATGGGGCATCAGCGCATTTGGGAGAAATAGCATAGCAAATTATGGGGTCTGTTTTCTTATATTATCCATTGTAAAAATTACAAATTTGGGGCTAAAACTACATTTTTGTGAAAAAAAATGAAAATTTTCAATATGAAGACCTAATGTTATCAAATTCTGTGTAGTACCTGTCGGTTCAAAATGCTCACTATACCCCTTCATAAAATCCTTGAGGGGTCTAGTTTCCAAAATGGGGTAACTTGTCGGGGTTTTCCACTGTTTAGATACATCAGCGGCACTCCAAATGCGACATGACACCTGCAGACCATTACATCAAAGTCTGCGTTCCAAACGTCACTCCTTCCTTTCCAAGCCCTGCTGTGCACCCAAACAATAGTTTTCCCCTACATATGGGGTATGTCCGTACTCAGGACAATTGCACAACACATTTTGGGGTTAATTTTCTCCTGTTACCCTTGTGAAAATAAAAAAACTGGGATGAAAATAACATTTTCGTGGAAAAAAATGTGATTTCTTAATTTCACTGCGCTACGTTATAAACTTCTGTGAAGCACCTGGGGGTTCAAGGTGCTCACCACACATCTAGATAAGTTTCCTGAGGGGTCTAGTTTACAAAATGGTGTCACTTGTGGGGTGTTTCCACTGTTTACGCACATCAGGGGCTCCCCAAACGTGACATGGCGTCCACTAATTATTCAAACAAATGTTACATTCAAAAAGTCAAATGGTGCTCCTTCCCTTCCGAATCCTGCCGTGCACCTAAACAGTGGTTTTCCCCCACATATGGGGTATCTGTCACACAAGGTGTGTGAAAGACTAAGTGCAACAAAAAGGTAAGGGGCAAATGGAGCCCAGACTCTAGGGAAAGGGGGAAGTGGAGACCTCTTAGGCTGATCTGATATCACCCTGTCTCCACTAACGTCCCTGTATTGGTTCATCACCAATCGGCGCACGCGAACTTAAACCCTGTATTTCCCTAGCGCTTGGCCCTGGATAGGAAAGGGGGGGATGATCACTAGTCAATCCCCACTGACAACTAAGGACAACAAGATAGACAGACATTGGGGAAAGTAGCTTAGCTTTAGCCGACTTCAGAGAGATAACTCCAAGCGTCCTCCTAGCACCACAGAGGAAGATAGCAGTGTGAGAACTCCAACCATTCACAAGGAAACATGTGAGTATCACCGGCCCCTCCCTGCTGCAAAGTGAAACTACGCTGCTCAAAAAAATAAAGGGAACACTCAAATAACACATCCTAGATCTGAATGAATGAAATATTCTCATTGAATACTTTGTTCTGTACAAAGTTGAATGCGCTGACAACAAAATCACACAAAAATCATCAATGGAAATCAAATTTATTAACCAATGGAGGCCTGGATTTGGAGTCACCCACAAAATTAAAGTGGAAAAACACACTACAGGCTGATCCAACTTTGATGTAATGTCCTTAAAACAAGTCAAAATGAGGCTCAGTATTGTGTGTGTGGCTTCCACGTGCCTGTTTGACCTCCCTACAATGCCTGGGCATGCTCCTGATGAGGTTGCAGATGGTCTGCTGCGGGATCTCCTCCCAGACCTGGACTAAAGCATCAGCCAACTCCTGGACAGTCTGTGGTGCATGGGGCGAGACATGATGTCCCAGATGTGCTCAATCGGATTCAGGTCTGGGGAACGGGCGTGCAAGTCCATAGTTTCAATGCCTTCATCTTGCAGGAACTGCTGACATACTCCAGCCACATGAGGTCTGGCATTGTCCTGCATTAGGAGGAACCCAGGGCCAACCGCACCAGCATATGGTCTCACAAGGGGTCTGAGGATCTCATCTCGGTACCTAATGGCAGTCAAGCTACCTCTGGAGAGCACATGGAGGACTGTGCGGCCCTCCAAAGAAATGCCACCCCACACCATTACTGACCCACTGCCAAACCGGTCATGCTGAAGGATGTTGCAGGCAGCAGATCGCTCTCCACGGCGTCTCCAGACTCTGTCACGTCTGTCACATGTGCTCAGTGTGAACTTGCTTTCATCTTTAAAGAGCACAGGGTGCCAGTGGCGACTTTGCCAATCCTGGTGTTCTGTGGCAAATGCAAAGCGTCCTGCACGGTGTTGGGCTGTGAGCACAACCCCCATCGGTGGGCGTCGGGCCCTCAAACCACCCTCATGGAGTCGGTTTCTAACCGTTTGTGCAGACACATGCACATTTGTGGCCTGCTGGAGGTCATTTTGCAGGGCTCTGGCAGTGCTCCTCCTGTTCCTCCTTGCACAAAGGCGGAGGTAGCGGTCCTGCTGCTGAGTTGTTGCCCTCCTACGGCCCCCTCCACTTCTCCTGGTGTACTGGCCTGTCTCCTGGTAGCTCCTCCAGCCTCTGGACACTACGCTGACAGACATAGCAAACCTGCTTGCCACAGCTTGCATTGATGTGCCATCCTGGATGAGCTGCATTACCTGAGCAACTTCTGTGGGTTGTAGAGTCCATCTCATGCTACCACGAGTGTAAAAGCACAACCAACATTCAAAAGTGACCAAAACATCAGCCAGAAAGCATTGGTACTGAGATGTGGTCTGTGGTCCCCACCTGCAGAACCACTCCTTTATTGAGGGTGTCTTGATAATTGCCAATAATTTCCATCTATTGTCTATTCCATTTGCACAACAGCATGTGAAATTGATTGTCAATCAGTGTTGCATCCTAAGTGGACAGTTTGATTTCACAGAAGTTTGATTTACTTGGAGTTATATTCAGTTATTTTAAGTGTTCCCTTTATTTCTTTGAGCAGTGTATTTAAACACCCAGGCCAGGGTGTCAATTAGCAGGTGGGAGGCAACCGCTGGGTCCTAGAGTGAAACAGCTAAGAAGGTGTCTGTAATGCTAAAAGAAGAGATCTTCTGCAACCAACTGCAGGGCGACTGTCTGCCACATCTGACATGCCCGTAACTGTACCCCTCGTCCCTCTGCGAGTGGCCTCCAGACACTCAGGACCAGGTTTCTCAGGATAAGAGGTGTGAAATTAACGAACCAACCTGGGAGCGTTCACCTCTGATGCTGAAACCCAAATCCTCTCCTCTGGACCATAACCCTTCTAGTGCACCAAGTATTGTAGAGAACGACATTGGAGACGAGAATCTACAATCCTCAAAATCTGAAACTCCAGATTACCATCAACTATTACTGGGGATGGCGGTACAGGTGAGGGCTCAAGAGGTTCCACATACTTCTTGAGTAAGGACCTGTGGAAAACATTGTGGACCTCAAGGGCCTGAGGAAACTCAAAACTAAACACTGCTGGGTTAATGACGGCGGTTATTTTATAGGGACCAATAAACCTAGGCCCCAGCTTCCAAGAAGGAACTTTCAACCTTATATACCTGGTAGTCAACCACACAAAGTCATTCACATTCAGGTCCGGACCTGGCAAGCGTTTTCTGTCAGCCATACGTTTATACCTGTCTCCCATGATCTTTAAATTACTCAGAACACCCTGCCACACCAAGGAGAGCGACGAAGCAAAATGTTCCTCCTCAGGAACTCCCAAAGCTTCTCCCCCACTAAAGGTATAAAACTGTGTATGGTAATCGTATGCACCAAAGAACGGTGACCTGCCAGTGGATTCCTGATGATGATTATTAATGGCAAATTCTTCCAGCAGTAAGTAGGATGCCCAATCCTTCTGATTTTTGGAGACGAAATACCTGAGGTAGGTCTCCAAATTCTGATTGATGTGCTCAGTCTGTCCATTTGACTGACGGTGGAAGGCAGAGGAAAAGGACAGCTGAACCCCCAGTCCAGAACTTTGAAACAAACTGGAGGGAACCCCACATCAGAGGGAACCCCGTGAAGCTTCACAATCTCATTTATGAACACCTGAGCAAGTGTCTTGGCATTTGGAAATGCAGGTATTGCGACAAAGTGAACCATTTTACTGAACCTATCTACAACCACCAAAACCACCGTTTTGCCTGTAGAAGCTGTAATAAAATCCATGAACAGTGTGTACATGGCCTACTAGGGAAAGGTAGGGGAAGAAGAGTACCAGACGGAAAGGTATGCGAAACCTTAGAACGCGCGCAAATACTACAAGCAGATACGTGTTCAATCACATTCCGATGCAACCCTGGTCACCAAAAACAATGAGAGAGGAGGTCTGCGGTTGCCTTACCAACTGGATGACCAGCAAGCAGAGTTATGATGTTCCTCAATTATTTTGCGTTGCAGATTAGATCGTACAAATAATCTTCCTGAGCCTCCAACACCTCACCCTCCAGTTCAGGATATAATGCCGAAATGACTACCCCCTTCTGTAAAATCGGGGCAGGGTTCTCATGGTCACCGCTACCACCCTTGACATTTTTGACCCCTGGACGAAAAGTGTAAACAAAATTGAACCTAGTAGAAAACAGGGACCATCTGGCTTGCCTAGGGTTGAGACGTTTAGCTGACTGGAGATATGACAGGTTCTTATGATTGGTAATAACAGTAATAGGATGGACAGCCCCCTCCAACCAATGTCGCCATTCTTCGAACGTCAATTTGATCGCCAAAAGTTCCCTATTACCCATGTCATAATTTCTCTCAGCCGAAGACAATTTTTTTAAGAAAAGAAGGCACATGGAAGCAATTTACCATGGGACAGACCCTGAGACAACACAGCCCCAAACCCCCACATCAACTTCCACAATAAAGGGTTGGGAAACATCAGGTTGACTGAGTATAGGTGCAGTCGCAAAATGATTCTTTAAGGAAGAAAAAGCCTGGAGGGAGGCATCTGACCATTTGGAAAAATCAGACCCCTGCTTAGTCATGCCAGTAAGGGGTTTCACAATTAATGAGTAATTTTGGATGAATTTCCTGTAAAAATTTGTAAAGCCCAGAAAATGTTGTAGATCCTTCAGGTTCTTGGGACAGTCCCAATCAAGGACTGCACAGATCTTCTCCGGATCCAACGGAAAACCTGAAGATGACAAGTACCCCAAAAACTGCAACTCCTGAAAGGCAAAAACACATTTTTCTAGTTTGGCATAAAGTTTGTTATCCCTTAATATCTGGAACACCTGCTTAACATGCCCCCGATGTGTCTCCAAATCATGTGAGTAAACCAAAGTATCGTCCAGATAGACCACCACAAACCTCCCCACCAAATGATGGAAAATATAATTTATGAAATGCTGGAATACCGCAGGTGCATTGGTCAATCCGAAAGGCATAACCAGACTCTCAAAATGCCCTTCAGGGGTATTAAATGCTGTTTTCCATTCCTCCCCTTCTCTGATTCTAATCAGATTGTTGGCTCCCCTTAAATCCAACTTGGAGAATTCCTTAGCTTCTACAACCTGGCTGAACAAATCAGGAATCAGAGGAAGAGGGTATGGATCTCGGATGGTAATTTGATTTAATTCCCGGAAATCTAAACAGCGACGTAGACCGCCATCTTTTTTCTTCACAAAGAAGAACCCTGCGGTCACAGGCGAAGATGAAGACCTAATGTGTCCCTCCTCCAGACTTTCCGCAATGAAATCCTTCATGGCTTGTCTCTCAGGGCCAGAAAGACTATACAGTCTGGACTTCGGTAGTTTAGCTCCGGGGGTCAGGTTAATAGGACAGTCATATGCACAATGAGGGGGTAAATGCTGACACCCCACCTCAGAAAAAACATCCTCAAAACCAGAGAAAATAGCAGGTAATATTTCCGTAGAGACTGTAGCCAGGAAAATATCTAAACACTTCTCATGGCAGTAATCTCTCCAGCTTGCCAATCTACCAACGGATTATGTTTCACCAGCCAGGGAAGACCCAAAACAATTGGAATGGGAAGACTGTCCAGGACATAGCAAGGGATTATTTCACAATGAACTGACCCTACCCTCAGTTTTACATTATGTACAATCTGAGGAAATGCTTTCTGTGCAAGTGGCACCGAGTCGATGACAAAGATGGAAATAGGCTTAGCTAAAGTACAGCAAGCAAGACCATGAGTTTTCACAAACACAGCATCAATCAATGCTGATTCCGGCTCCACTGTCAACAAACACAGAAATTTTCTCAGTTTTGCTCTCTAGCACCACCTCTGCTGTCAGGACAAACCGGGAACTGCAGGTTGGCGACAAATGCACCCCTTGCTTATCCAACTTCAGACTACCAAGAGTTAATCGAGTCTCCTTTTGTTTAGGAATTGAAGGACAGGTCCCAATAAATTGTCCCTTTTTCCCACAAAAAAAAATATGCCTTTTTCTTGCGAAACTCCGGGGAAATGTATAATGAAAAGGCACCCCCTAACTGCATGGGTTCCTCCACTTCCCCCAGTACTGGTTGACCGCTAGACTGCTCCCCCGGCAGAGGTACATAACCCCGACAAGATGACCCCGGAGAAGGTGGTCTCACCCGTCTATCCTGAAGCCTGTCTATCAAGACTTATGGCAAACAACATAGCATCCTCCAAGGACTGAGAGGTTTCATATACTGCCAAGGTATCTTTCAACCTTTCAGAAAGACCCTCACAAAATTGGCTTCTAAGGGCTGAGTCATTCCATTTAGAATCCATTGCCCATCTATGGAATTCAGAACTGTACGTCTCCAATGACCGATTCCCCTGCTGAAGGCGATGTAACCTAGACTCAGCCAAGGCGACTTGGTCAGGGTCATCATAGATGAGGGCCAGAGCCCCGAAAAACCCCTCTACAGACTGGAGATAATCCAAATCCTGCTCACATCAAATCACTCACTCGTTCATATCATCTACACCTCAAAAACATCTCAAGAATCAGGACTTTTCTCACCTTTGACTCGGCAAAAACTCTTACTGTCGCTCTTATTCATTCTCGTCTGGACTACTGCAACTCTCTACTTATCCGGCTCCCTCTTACTAAACTCTCCACTCTCCAATCCGTCCTTAACGCAGCAGCCAGGATCATATTCCTCGCCAACCGCTACACCGATGCTTCTTCCCTGTGCCAGTCATTGCATTGGTTACCCATCCAATATAGAGTTCAATTTAAACTTATTATGCTTACCCACAAAGCGCTCCATGCTTCAGTACCCCCCTACTTCTCCTCCTTTGTCTCAGTCTACCACCCTACACGTGCCCTCCGTTCTGCCAGTGACTTAAAACTTAAATCCTCCATAATCCGAACTTCCCACTCCCGTCATTACCCAGGACAGTTCGATTAATTCCCAATACCCACAGTTTCAAGAGGACCCTAAAAACCCATTCCCTTTAGACTGGCGTATCACCTCCACACACTATTTGTCCATCCCAGTTGTCCGTCCCAGTTTTCCCTCATATTAAAATCTTCTTCAATTTCAGGTTCATACCAACCATGCACATAATAGCCTCGGTCAGGACTGCACACATACTGGCAGGCGACCAGTCCATGTATTATTTATCCTATATAGTATATCAAGGCTGCATTATACAATATATGTACATTCTACCTTTTGTGTCTCCCTCATTTCCTCATAGACTGTCAGCTTGCGACCAGGGCCCTCACTCCTTTCGATATGAGTTATGTTTATTCTGTATTGTTGTATAAGTCCCCCCTAAAATTTGTAAAGTGCTGCGGAATATGTTGGCGCTATAAAAATAAAAAATTATTATTATTATTATCCTGCAGTAAAGAAAACGCTCAGGATTGAGGATCTCCCTGCCGTAGAGAGATCACAATTCCTACTCGTTGCTCCTCACTTCCGGAGGAGTAAGAACGAAGTTTAAAATACAGTTTGCAGGCCCCGTTGAATAGAAAAAACTTGTCCCTACCTCCTGAAAACCTGTCCGGGAGGGCAACCTTGGGTTCAGACTGGACAGGCCTACCTGCAGAGGCGCCCCCAGCGACCTGTAGCCACTGATGCTGTCGCTGAACCTCACAGCGGAGGTCATTCACCTCCAGAGACAGACTGCGCAGCTACTCTGCAACTGAACCCATACCAAGGAGAAAGGAAGAAAAAAAAAACACACCCGAAAAAAAAAACGCACAATTAAACCCAAGTGTCAGGTTTTTTTTGCTCTAAATGTGCACGGCCAGTGATAATGTCACACAAGGTGTGTGAAAGACTAAGTGAAACACAATGGGAAGGTGGAAAGGGACTCTAGGGAAAGGGGGGAGTGGAGGCCTCCTAGGCTGATCTGATATCACACTGTCTCCACTAACGTGCCTGTATTGGTTCCTCACCAATGGTCGTATGTGAACCTAAACCCTGTATTTCCCCAGCACTTGGCCCTGGATAGGGAAGGAGGGAATGAGCACTAGTCGATCCCCACTGACAACTAAAGACAACAAGGTAAACAGACACGGGCGAAAGTAGCTTAGCTTTAGCCGACTTCAGAGAGATAACTCCAAGCGTCCTCCTAGCACCACAGAGGAAGATAGCAGTCTGAGAGCTCCAAGCATTCACAAAGAAACATGTGAGTATCACTGGCCCCTTCCTGCTGCAAAGTGAAACTATTTAAACACCCAGGCCAGGGTGTCAATTATCAGGTGGGAGGTAGCCGCTGGGTCCTAGAGTAAAACCCTAAGAAGGTGTCTGTAATGCCAAACGAAGAGATCTTTTGCAACCAACTGCAGGGCGACTGTCCGTCACATCTGACACACCCGTGACAGTATCAGCGTGCTCAGGAGAAATTGCACAACAAATTTTGTGGTCCATTTTCTCTCGTTACCCTTGTGAAAATAGACAAATTGGGTCTGAAGTAAACATTTTGTGAAAAAAAGTTAAATGTTCATTTTTTTTCTTCCACGTTGCTTCAGTTCCTGTGAAGCATGTGAAGGTTTAATAAACTTCTTGAATGTGGTTTTGAGCACCTTGAGGGGTGCAGATTTTAGAATGGTCTAATTATTGGCTATTTTCTGTCATATAGACTCCTCAAAGTCACTTCAAATGTAATGTGATCCCTAAAACAATGGTTTTGTAAATTTTGTTGGAAAAATGAGAAATCGCTGGTCAATTTTTAACCCTTATAACTTCCTAACAAAAAAAAATTTTGATTAAAAAATTGTGCTGATGTAAAGTAGACATGCAGTAAATGTTATTTATTAACTATTTTGTGTGACATATCTCTCTGATTTAAGGGCATGAAAATTCAAAGTTTGAAAATTGCAAAATATTAAAAAATTTTGCCAAATTTCCATTTTTTTCACAAGTAAATGCAAGTCATATCGAAGAAATTTTACCACTATCATGAAGTAGAATATGTCACGAAAAAACAATCTCAGGATTAGTGGGATCAGTTGAAGCGTTCCAGAGTTATTACCTCATAAAGTCACACTGGTCAGAATTGTAAAATTTAGCCTGGTCATTAAGGACAAAATTGGCTCCATCCTTAAAGGGTTAAACAATTCTGGACTGCTCATATGATAATGTCATGTGTTTGGAAGCTTCTGATAGCCTTTTTGGCAACATCTCAGTTAATTAGAGACACATCTGTGGATGTATTTTAATGCACACCTGAAACACAATTGTTAGAACTCTCCTGTTAGGTTTTTTCTATCTTGCTGGTCACATGACCTTTTTTGCCTATTTAGTCCTGCTCCGCCCTCCTGGCCTAGCTGGACTTCAATGTAATTTCTACTCTTAAGCTAGCCTGGTGCTTTGTTACCTTTCTCTGTCAGTTTAGCTAGGTCTTCGGACCTTTATGTTCTATGTTGTGTGTTTGTCTTTTACTGCTACAATTTCTGCTAGGAGGTGTCCAACTTTATCCCAGTCCTTAGTTCTTGTAGGGATCCCTCCCTTGCATCTATAGGTCTTCGTACAGTCTAGCCGAGGACTTTAGCGGGTCTGATCGCAGGATCAGGTTCCCCGTTACATCGTAGGGATCTAGCTTAATTCTATGGTAGGGACAGATCTCCTTTCTTTCCTTAGTGCTTGTAGCAGATCATAACAGTAAATCCAGCCCAAAAATATCTCTAAGGAAAGACTTCCAGTTTCCATCATGGTGTCGGTTCAGGATTTGGCTCAACGCCTGCAGGGACTCTCTCTGGAGGTGGCCGAGCTCCAACAACACGTGAGTGGCTGTTCTGGAGCACATTTTGTGGAGCCAAAGGTACGTTTGCCTGATTTATTTTTTGGTGATCAACAATAATTTTTTTCCTTTAAAAATGCTTGTTTGTTGTATTTTCGTTTGAGACCCAGATCCTCTGGTGATGAATCACAGCGCATAGGGTTCATAATGTCACTTTTGCGCAAAGAACCTCAGGGATGGGCCTTTTCTCTCCAACCTAGTGATCCATGATTTAGATCAGTGGATAGTTTTTTACTGCTTTGGGTTTGTTGTATGATGATCCTGATTGTGTCTCATCAGCTGAGACTGAATTAAGACGTTTGAGACAGGGATCAGGTAATGTGGAAAAATATTGTTCTCACTTCCGTTGGTGGTCTGCCCAGGTGGGGTGGAACGATTCAGCTTTGAAAAGTTTGTTTCTTGCGAGGCTAGGTGAAAGGGTTAAGGATTTGCTGATTGCTTATCCCACACCTGGAAACTTGCAGGAGGCAATGCAATTAGCTATACTGGTGGACAGGAGACTGCGTGCAAGGGTTAATGAGAGTAAATCCTCTGCCATGTCAGCTCCGAGTCTTGAGAGGGTCTGTACTGACATTGGAGAGCCGATGGAGATTGGGGCGATGGCACCCCGCTCTCAGGAAAAAGACCGCAGGTCTTCTGAAGGTTTGTGCTTTATTGCGGGAAATCTGACCATTTTATTAAGAACTGTGTGCTTTGTATGAACAAAGAAAAAAAAAAGGTCAGTTACGCCCGTATAGCCTGTTTAAATACTAAGGGTGTATTTCTTTCTGCTACTACTGCTGCTCAGGAAGAATTAATTGAATTTCGGGTATTTGTGGATTGTGGTTCTACTCTGAATGTGATTGATGGGGGATTCTTGGAAAAACTTAAATTAAAACCCAAACCTTTGTCATCCCCTATTGCTGTGGTTTCTGTCGATGGCTCTCCCTTGAAGAGTGTTACTCACAAGGTATGTGAATTTCCCCTCACTATTAATGGTGTTCACCAAGAGAATTTGGATTTGGTAGTATTAAATAATTTGCCTTCTCCAGTAGTTTTGGGGTTGCCCTGGTTAAAACTGCACAATCCTGTACTGGATTGGTCTACCAATGAAATTAAGTCCTGGAGCCCTAAGTGTTATGACAAGTGTTGTAACGGACGTATTGCTGCGGTGGAAAAAGGGGAATTACCTGTACCTATTCAGGATTTTTGGAGAGTTTTTTCTGAAGAGGAGTCACAAATTCAGCCTCCCCATAGAGACTATGATTGTACCATTGAATTTGTCCCTGGAGCGACTCTTCCTAAAAGTCATTTATTTAATCTTACTATTCCTGAGAGAAAGGCTTTGGAGGAATACATACAGACAAGCTTGGCCGCCGGTCACATTAGGCCTTCCAAGTCTCCTGTGGCTGTTGGATTTTTTTTTGTTAAAAAAAAGGACAGCGGTTTACGTCCTTGTCTGGATTTTCGTGAGATTAATAAAATTACTGTACGCAATCCTTACCCACTGCCATTGATTCCTGATTTGTTTAACCAGTTAGTGGGGGCCAAGTGGTTCTCTAAAATTGATCTCCGGGGGGCATACAATTTGTTGCGCATGAAAGGAGGGTGATGAATGGAAGACTGCTTTTAACACTCCTGTGGGTCATTTTGAGAATCTGGTTATGCCTTTTGGTCTTACCAATGCTCCAGCATTTTTTCAGAATCTTATTAATGACATCCTTAGACCTTTGATCGGCAAAAATGTGGTTGTGCATTTGGATGACATTTTGATTTATTCACCGGATCTGGAGTCTCATTGGCGGAGCGTACGTGAGGTATTACAGTTATTAATTGACAATTCGCTTTTTGCTAAGCTGGAGAAATGTGAGTTCGCTGTACAGAGAATTCGTTTTTTGGGCTACATTATCTCCAGCGAGGGCTTTGAGATGGACCCGGTGAAAGTTCATGTGAAACATGGGGGTGGCAGCATCATGTTGTGGGGTTGGTTTGCTGCATGAAGGACTGGTGCACTTCACAAAATAGATGGCATCATAAGGAAAGAAGATTATGTGGCAATACTGAAGCAACATCTCAAGACATTAGCCAGGAAGTTAAAGCTTGGGCGGAAATGGGTCTTCCGAATGGACAATGACTCAAAGCATACTGCCAAAGTGGTAACAAAGTGGCTTAAGGATAACAAAGTCAACGTTTTGGAGTGGCCACCACAAAGCCCTGATCTCAATCCTATTGAAAATTTATGGGCAAAGCTGAAAAGGCAGCGAGCAAGACGACCTACAAACCTGGATCAATTACACCAGTTTTGTCAGGAGGAATGGGCCAAAATTCCGACCAACTATTGTGAGAAGCTTGTGGAAGGAAATCCCAAACGTTTGACTCAAGTCATTCAGTTTAAGGGCAATGGTACCAAATACTAATGAAATGTATGTAAACTTTTGACTTTGCAGTAAGTAATAAAAATGCCTTAAAACATTCTCTCTCTCTCATTACTCTGGCATTTGGCAAATATTTAAAATTATGGTAATCCTAATTGACCTAAAACGGGAAAGGTTTATTCTGATTTCATGTCAGAAATTGAGAAAAACATGCAGATGTGTCTTTTTATATAGTGTATGTAAACTTATGGTTTCAACTGTATGTAGCATCTATTAATTGTCCATGTGCTAGAAAGTCAAATCTATCCCAGCCTGTATCTGGCGTGGACTTGCCCTGTAACTTAAGCCACATTCTGGCAGAAATAATAAAAAAATATGTCGAGCCGCATTTCAGAAAAGTGGAGTAAGCGACAGAAAAGTGAAAAACTTTGATAATTCTTTTGTGGAATGCAGGAGTTAAATATGCAATTTGTTCCACCAGAATATAGTACAAGGCACCCAGTGCATTCCCCTCAATGGGTTTCAAAAATTGTATGAGTGTAAAAGTGAAAATCAGTCCATCTTTGAGGAGTTTGAAAACTGAAAAATAAGGAAGAATAAGGAAGAATTTGTCTAAGAAAGTTACAGACAAAATAACGCCACATTCTCGCCACATTAAATGTCTATATTGCTAGGATTATAAGAACAGGAGTTGCAAAGGATTCAAGAACCTCAAAAACAGTCGATAGCTGTCTCTCTCTCCCAAATACCCCATAAACCAAAACCTTTAGCTCGTCCAAGCGCTCTTGTGTTCTCTATGAGAGAGCCACTACTAGACTCCTCTGGCTGTGATTTTTCTCCTCGCTGAAGAAAAGGTTTGGCAGCTGAAACTCTAATGGTCGGATTCTTCTCTCCCTTGACAGATGATGTGCAAGATGATGAGGCCCCGACAATACCACTTAAATCGGTGGGTTTGGGCGACTTTAGTCTAATGTGAATGGTGGCCTTTAAAACGGTAGATATCCGCTAAGAATGTCATTTACATTAAACATAGTAAGTAGGGTGTATATATATTCAATTAGAAGACAGTGTAAAAGGAATCATCAGCTGTTGCTCTGGCACATACATTTTTTACCAAACTGGGTCCTGGCTGACTAGCATATTGGCATGACAAGTCATGAAAAAAATATATATACCATGTATACTGATTAGCAGAAGTTATAGGCAGCCCATTCTGGCATGCATTAGTAGGACATTTTGCGGGTTATAGAGGGGAGACTCCTATGTCTTACCATAAGCAAAACCATAGAGCTACTGCAATAATTGGAGGAATGCAGTAGATTCATGATTTAGAGAGAGAACATGCAAACTGTCTCTTCAGAGAGGAAGAGGACCAGAACTCTAGTGCCACCTACAGGAAGTAGCAATCCTAAAAGTCAATAGTGACCCTTTAACAAGCCTTATCACATGACTTAGGATATAAGCCAGAACCAGAAACTCAATATGCAGACACTGTGTTTCGGGGTACTGCCCCTCGTCAGTGCAAAGTGTGAGTTCTGGTTTGGCTGGGGGAGAGGCGTCAGACCGGTATCTAAGGGGTAACATTTCTCTTTGCGGAGAGTGACATGTTAAACATGTCACGGTGAGGAGACTTTTAAAGCCGCAATGCTCCTCTGGGAAATATGCAAATTGTCTCTTCAGAGAGGAAGAGGACCAAAACTCTAGTGCCACCTACAAGAAGTAGCAATCCTAAAAGTCAATAGTGATGCTTTAACCAGCCTTATCACATGACTTAGGATATAAGCCAGAACCAGAAACTCAATTTGCAGACACTGTTTTTCGGGGTATTGCCCCTCGTCAGTGAAAAGTGTGAGTTCTGGTTTGGCTGGGTGAGAGGTGTCAGACCGGTATCTAAGGGGTAACATTTCTCTTTGCGGAGAGCGACATGTTAAGCATATCACGGTGAGGAGACTTTTAAAGCGAGGGAGAACATGTAATGATTTACCCTTAGAATAACTTTATTTCTGAAACACTTCTACAAAGAAAGCAAATACACCATCTTAACTCAACTATTGATTTCCCATCAGGATCCCTAACTACTATCCCGTTGCAATCAACTCTGTGTAATCAAGGAAAAAATGTGTCTCACAGATAGGAAGAGTGTAGAGATGGTAAACGCAGTCATTGTAAGAACAAGTCCTTTCAGTCCTGAGTGGTACTGATTTCAGAGCTGTACAGCAGATTATAGGTATTACACACTCGGTGGTCCCGATGTCAAAAATAGAACATGTATCACTGAACACTGAGCACGTCTTCCAGTTTAACCTCTCATTGATCTGACATTTTGTACACACTCTTTGTTAATAATGTGTTACTCTGGAGAGTGGCTTCCTTCCTGCACGTGCGCCACATGCCTTGCTGGTAATTATCACCTTGACATATGCATTATACAGTACATCAGAAATTATTATTTTAATGGATCCACATTGGGGCCCTTACCCAGCTGTGTTTATTTGTGTTTTCTTCGGCATAATATTTCTAAGAAGCTGCAACAACCAAATAAGCCCGGAGGAAAATTCCAGCTCTTTGGCTCAGTGGAAAGCTCCCCCATCCCACCCACGGTCTAGTCATGAAAATGGCCACACAAATGCTTTCAGACCTATCCTTGAAGAAGCTGTAAATACAATTTCTCTCCTTGAAATCTCAAAGCAAAAACTGTAAACTTGGGGCTTTTTGGGAATAGTCTGCACAAGTTTAGATGCGACACAATTAGTCATTTTTCACTGTATTCTAATTTAATTTGTGACATCAAGAATGTTTTACATCTGTCAAAATAGTGTCAATCCAGCTTGGACTGAGCCATGTCTGACAATCTGGTTACTATAGAAACATTACCTAACAACCACATTCTTTTCAATAGGGTAAGGCAGCACAAGTTAGCCACCAGTCTGTCTCAGGTTTTTTAACATGCAGTTAATGAACTGTAATTGGGTGGGTAAGTGAAACTAAATAACCACTATTTCCTTTTGCACTAGGGAAAAAGTCATTGCCCCATAACCCCTGAGGATGCCATGTGGCAGCGAAACATGACAGGGGTTTTCTGAAATTAACTTTGTAAAGAGTTGGCTCTCATTTATAACCATGTAGTGATGTTTGTTATGATGCATCTAGTGCACACTACAGTTAAAACACCTTCACTTCAGGATAACAGTACAAAGACTATTCTCAATAAATGTTTAATACAAGATTAGAAAAGATACTTAAATATTAAAATAAAGATACATTTGAGTTTCATTATAACCTGGTCCTTAAAGGGTTAGTGTCAGGACTCGAACCCAACAGTTCTTGTGCACTAGGCGGCGGCTCTTCCCTCTGAGCTATTCAGCTCGCTGGACAGTTCCTTGCTAACCCAGATGTTGTTCCCAAGTGGCTCCACCCCGTGTTGTTCCTGATTGGCTTCCTCTTGTAATTTCCTGATTGAACACTCTATATAAACCCGGCCTGGCCCCTCCTTCCTTGCGAGATTATTGAGCTCCCAGTCTTTTATCAAGCTCTCTTTTCACCTGCTGCTTCAACCAAAACTATACTGCTGCTCCTGTGTACCAACCTCTGCCTATTCCTGACTATGCAACCTGCTTATCCTTGAAGACTATACTGCTGCTACCATTTACTGACCTCTGGCTATTCCTGACTAAGCTGCTGCCTGCTAGTGCTGCCCCTAGTGGTTGAAATACCACTACTCCAACCCAGGCCAGTTCTTAACAGTTAATTTTAACATGGCTAAGGATTAAAATTGCAAAGTGCTTAAAAAAACAAGCAACTTTGCAATTTACCTATTAAAAATAATATCATTTCCCAACAGGAGTTTAGTATTGAAAAAAGGTGTTTTTTTTACTCAAATAAATGGAGAGAAGATATAACAACACTGATTGTAGCAACACTGATTGTAGCTACCCATCAGAGAAGAAAAGCAGTGGTGATTCCTGGATACAATATGACTCTGCTGCTACACACCAGCACCAGAGAAGAGAAGCAGCGGTGTTTCCTGGTTACAATGTGGCACTTCTGCTGCTACACATCAGATCCAGAGAAGAGAAGCAGTGGTGTCTCCTGGATACAATGTGGCACTGCTGCTGCTACACACCAGAACCAGAGAAGAGAAGGAGTGGTGTATCCTGGTTACAATGTGGCACTTCTGCTGCTACACATCAGATCCAGAGAAGAAAAGCAGCGGTGTCTCCTGGTTACAATGTGGCACTTCTGCTACTACACACCAGATCCAGAGAAGCAGTGGTTTCTCCTGATTACAATGTGGCACTTCTGCTGCTACACACCAGAACCAGAGAAGAGAAGCAACAGTGACTCCTGGATACAATGTGACTCTGCTACTACACACCAGATCCAGAGAAGAGAAGCAGTGGTGTCTCCTGATTACAATGTGGCACTTCTGCTGCTACACACCAGATCCAGAGAAGAGAAGCAACAGTGACTCCTGGATACAATGTGACTATGCTGCTACTCCCCAGCACCAGAGAAGAGAAGCAGAGGTGACTCATGGATACAATGTGACTCTGCTGCTACACACCGGTAACAGAGAAGAGAAGCAGCAGCGGCTCCTGGCGACAATGTGGCACTGCTGCTGCTAAACAACAGAACCAGAGAAGAGAAGCAGTAGGGGCTCCTGGTGACAATGTGGCACTTCTGCTGCTACTGACCAGAAACATAGAGGAGAAGCAGCAGAGGCCCATGGTTACAATGTGGCTCTGCTAGTACACACAGCATCAGAGAAGAGAAGCAGCGAGGGCTCCTGGTAACAATGTGTCACTTCTGCTGCTACACACCAGAACCAGAGAGGGGAAGCAGCAGGCGCTCCTGGTTACCATGTGACTCTGCTAGTGGACACCAGAGCCAGAGAAGAGAAGCAGCAGGGGGCTCCTGGTTACAATGTGTCACTTAGGCTGCTACACACCAGAAACAGCGAGGGGAAGCAGCAGGCGCTCCTGGTCACCACATGACTCTGCTAGTGGACACCAGAGCCAGAGAAGAGAAGCAGCAGGGGGCTCCTGGTTACAATGTGTCACTTAGGCTGCTACACACCAGAAACAGAGAAGAGAAGCAGCGGGGGGCTATTGGCTACATTCTTACTCTGCTGGTACATACCAGCACAAGAGAAGAGAAGCAACAGGGCTCCCAGTAACAATGTATCACTACTGCTACACACCAGCACCAGAGCAAAAAATTAAATACATTTAGTATTATCCAGTAAATGTTTTCATAGCTGTACTTTAAAGAGACTTGACAGTTATGAATTTGCTCTCTTTTTCAAATTCTTTTTCCTGTCCATAGGGGGCAGTGTTACAGTACAGATAAAATGGAAAGTAAAATATTCTTAACTTGTCATGCAAATGACTCGCCACCTGGGCCGTGGGGTACCCGGAACCGGGCCTTCTGGTGTACGGTGCTGATGGGGGTAGTAGTGGCAACCCGATCCCGTGGCTCAGGGTAGTCAGACCAAATTGTGGCAGTCTATTTATCAGTGTTTTGAATGTCCGACTACACCACCCGTGGATTGCGATCAGGGATAACCGCCGCTGCGAGGCAGACCGCTGAGGCTGGTGTTGGTGTGCAGCACAGGGGTAGGATAACTCCCCACGGGAGGAGTGTAGCCTCAGGGCAATGTAGGTGGATGCTGGGGGTGATGGTGCCGGCGCAGCAGAAATCACACAGAGTCTAATGATGCAGTCCAGGGTTTTTACTCACAGTTGTTATCCAAGTCACTTCTGTCAGCAATGACTGCCCAAGTCGTGCTGCGTCCACCAGGTGAGGAGCTCGGTCAACCCCCAGGCAATTCAGGAGTATGGCACAGGACCCCCTTCTGTCCTTTCTCTGGCCTCTCGTGCCCCACCAGTGACCAAACTTCTGTCCAGCTACCGCGGACCGTGTCAGGTAAGCGTTGGCCTCCGCTTCCCGCTATCCTATATGGCGCCTTTCTAGCAGGTTTGGCGGGGGGTCGCACCAATAAATGATCACGACCTCCGGTTTTTGGCTGAGGGATGATTTACCTCCACAAACTTAGGAATCTGGTACCCTTCCACAGCCTGACCCTTCACCCAATATAATGCGGGCTTGCAACGGTTGCTGTCCGTTCTGCTCTCTTAGGGTCCCTTCTGCCTTCTTGTTTCAGGAGCCTTTCTACTCCTCTGTCTCTTCTCCTTCCTTCCTTCTCCTTCTTCTCTTCTCCTCTCTAGCCCCGGCCTTCTCTCCAGGCCTACCTCGTGGAGCTGAGCTCAGGCTGAGCCTCGACTCCCTGTCAGCTCTCTCTCCCTTCTGAACTGGACTGAACTGAACTCAACTTCCTCCTAAAGATGGCCCCCACCTTTTATCTGCTTCTCTGTGCCTGAGCTCAGGTGACCTGCACCCAATGAGCTCCTTCCTGTGCTCCAGAAACCGTCCCCTTCTGCTCCTACATCACTGGGTACTCTCCCCCCTCCCCACTCCAGCCAGGGACATGGTCAGTTGTGCCTGCATAAATGGGAGTGTAATGCACACGCCCGGACTGACTGGCGTGTGTGTGTATATGTAGTGATTCCACTGGACCGTACCGGAGAGTGAATGCCTGGAGGGGCGTAACTAAGTATCCACCCGATCCGACCAAGGTCGCACGACGGCATACGATGCCAGTGCACCAAGGAGGGACCGAGCAGAGGGACCAGGTGCTACTCCAGGTTAGACCCCGGACACGGCTGTTGACCCACACCGGGGAATACAGGAACAGGCAGGTTAGGCTGGCACACAGACTGGTGGGTACAGGCAGACACGGCAGGTATGCAGACGGGTGGATGCTGGCAAGCACGACTGGTATGCAAACAGGGAGGTACTGGCAGGTACGGCCGGTATGCAGGCAGGTGGATGTTGGTAAACACGACAGGTATGCAGGCAGGGAGGTACTGGCAGGTACGACAGGTTGGAGCACAGAGTGGATAGGACCCAGTACAGACTGGGACTCAGGAACAGAACCGCAGATGCGGTGGACAAACACAGCAGAGTGAGGTCGCCCGGAGCGGCGAGCAAGAGCAGAGCAAGACGAGACCGCCTGGAGCGGTGAGCGAGAGTAGAGCAGGACGAGGCCGCCTGGAGCAGCGAGCAAAGGGTCAGAGCAGAGCGAGACTGCCGGAGCAGCGAGCAAAGGGTCAGAGCAGAGCGAGACTGCCGGAGCAGCGAGCAAAGGGTCAGAGCAGAGCGAGACTGCCGGAGCAGCGAGCAAAGGGTCAGAGCAGAGTGAGACTGCCGGAGCAGCGAGCAAAGGGTCAGAGCTGAGCGAGACTGCCGAAGCAGCGAGCAAAGGGTCAGAGCAGAGCGAGACTGCCGGAGCAGCGAGCAAAGGGTCAGAGCAGAGCGAGACTGTCGGAGCAGCGAGCAAAGGGTCAGAGCAGAGCGAGACTGCCAGAGCAGTGAGCAAAGGGTCAGGGCAGAGAGAGACTGCCGGAGCAGTGAGCAAAGGGTCAGGGCAGAGCGAGACTGCCGGAGCAGTGAGCAAAGGGTCAGAGCAGAGCGAGACTGCCGGAGCAGTGAGCAAAGGGTCAGAGCAGAGCGAGACTGCCGGAGCAGTGAGCAAAGGGTCAGAGCAGAGCGAGACTGCCGGAGCAGTGAGCAAAGGGTCAGAGCAGAGCGAGACTGTCGGAGCAGTGAGCAAAGGGTCAGAGCAGAGCGAGACTGCCGGAGCAGTGAGCAAAGGGTCAGGGCAGAGCGAGACTGCCGGAGCAGTGAGCAAAGGGTCAGAGCGAGACTGCCGGAGCAGTGAGCAAACGGTCAGGGCAGAGCGAGACTGCCGGAGCAGTGAGCAAAGGGTAAGAGCAGAGCGAGACTGCCGGAGCAGTGAGCAAAGGGTCAGAGCAGAGCGAGACTGCCGGAGCAGTGAGCAAAGGGTCAGAGCAGAGCGAGACTGTCGGAGCAGTGAGCAAAGGGTCAGAGCAGAGCGAGACTGCCGGAGCAGTGAGCAAAGGGTCAGGGCAGAGCGAGACTGCCGGAGCAGTGAGCAAAGGGTCAGAGCGAGACTGCCGGAGCAGTGAGCAAACGGTCAGGGCAGAGCGAGACTGCCGGAGCAGTGAGCAAAGGGTAAGAGCAGAGCGAGACTGCTGGAGCAGTGAGCAAAGGGTCAGAGCAGAGCGAGACTGCCGGAGCAGTGAGCAAAGGGTCAGAGCAGAGCGAGACTGCCGGAGCAGTGAGCAAAGGGTCAGAGCAGACAAGAACCGCCAGAGCGGTGAACAAGGCGAGCAAGGCAGGGAAGAGGGGACAGGGCTCTCTTCACACGGAACAGACAGGAAGGGAAAGGCAGAACCAGATACCCACAGGGTACTTGCCGTGAAGTAGCGAGTGGACCACAAACTCACAAACGGAAGTACAGTGACAACGAGCAGGAGTTAGGTACGAGTACAGACTCTGCAGA
Source organism: Phyllobates terribilis (assembly GCF_046119375.1). Classification (NCBI taxonomy): domain Eukaryota; kingdom Metazoa; phylum Chordata; class Amphibia; order Anura; family Dendrobatidae; genus Phyllobates; species Phyllobates terribilis. The sequence continues at coordinate 44,011,240 of NW_027362767.1, forward strand.
AAAAGGGAAGATATGGGCGTAGAGAGAAACGGGAAACAGGCTGGAAGATGGTTAGGGCAGGAACAGACACTGGGAAAAGACACAGACAACAGATCTAGGTATACGGCCCCTAGAGGGCAGAAGGAACAGGCAAAGAGCGTGTTCACACGGGCCTGGAAATACAGCCTCCAGAAAAGGCAGCTGGCTAGAGAACACAGACAGGACTCAGTTCAGACACGGGAACTGATACCGCAAGGCAGGAAACATAGACAGGACCTGGCACATCAGTGACTAGAAGCCAACTGACAGTACAAGATGCTCAGGCAGGGATTCCAGGGAGGAGCTGGGTTAAATACCAGGTGACAGACAGCAATAGGCTGAGGAAGCATCAGGGGTGTGTCTGCAGTAGCTATAAGAAACAGGAAGTTCAGCGGGCGTCGCCCTAAGCAGAGAGAGCAGAGCAAAGCAGACCATATGGAAAGAAGCCAAAGTGATAGTCTGGACTGGAAATCAAGTGCGCGCTCTTGCACAGTGGGAGATGGACCACTATGCAAGGACGCCGCCAGGTATGTTACAGGGAGCACCGTCGAGCTGTCCCCCGGAAATGGGGTGAGTGTGTGTATGCAGCTAACTGAGCCCTGGTCCACACTCCATCCTTACCTGGGAGTGGAATATCACACCTCTGGTTGAGGTGCAATACCCCTGTAGCAACCGAACCCTCGGGGCGCTACACAAATAAGTGACAACCACATGCCCAAGTCAAAAATCTACTTAGGATAGTTGTCACCGCACAGCTTTGCAGCTCAAGCAGGGTCCAATGATGAACAGGAAAAGCTCCCATGGGTATAAAGATATCGGTAACTCTTGGCTCTATCTTGTGACACAATTCAAGCATCATTCAAAATAAAGGAGAGAATTCAGCAAAATCTAACTGCAACATGTCTTACTTTAATATACAATCGTGTATTGCATCATAATGTTAATATTAATTGCAACTGGTAGATGCAATAATCTGTCCCGACTTCTACTATGACCATCCTTGGCATTCATAATAAGGAGGATATTAATGATATCGATGTGTGCGTGACAAATATTCCAGACAGTAGCAGCAGCATGGGAAAGAGATTTGCGTATAATTCCCATCCTGGTATTTATCTAATGTAATTTAGTAAATATTTTGCAGCTAAATATTAGGCCTCAACAGTATATGCAAACTATAAATAGAGGGACTGTAGTTAAAACATGAGCGCTACAAACATCAATATATCAGATGACTTGCTTCATTATTCCTGTATCCCTTCTGTAAGCTGAGAACCACAAACTGGGGTGAAACATCATCAGTCTCCTCTGGAGCAGTTATGTGCAGCTGGACTGGAGGCCGAACAGGAGGAAAGTTTGTCTTGTGTCAAAGGTTTACCTCCAAAGAATTTTGTGCACTTTTCAAATAGTTTTTACAATTAAGCCTTGATCTCTGACACGTGACACTAGAAGCTAATGTTCTGCTGATACATTTTAATTTAGAAATAAAATCATATTTGAAGTGCACCCAAAAGAGTAAATCTTAAAAAAAAATGTGCCGTGATTTATGTCATAATATATCTTTATAGGGGTCAGAGCACTGTTTTTCTGTTAAATAGATCCAAATCCTGTGTTTCCAGTTATGTAGCAATAGACTTCAGTAAGTTTTCCTCCTTTGGTAGCTACAGGAAGAAAGACTTGCATGACTAAGGCTATGTGCCCACGATGCAGAAATGCTCAGGATTTTTTCCTGAGCATTTCTGCATCTCCCTGGCAGAAAAAAACGCATGCGGATTGTACATGCGGATTGTACATGCGGATTGTCCATGCGTTTTCCTGCCAGGGACATGTGGAAATGAAGCATTCTTCACTTGCATTTCCGCATGCGGGTTGTCAAGCGCTTTCCAAGCGATTTTAGCATCACTTGGAAAGTTCTTGTCAACTTGGTCACACTATATAAATCCATGCAAACGGCATGGATTTATATACTGTGACCGAAAGAATGGTAAAAAATAAAAAAGAAATCTATACTTACCCTCTGATGCCCCCCGGTGTCTTGATTCCCTCCGCCCCGACTGCCGGCAGCGGTACACTGAAGGACCTGCCCACGTCAGCGTCGCGTGACCCGTCACATGACTATGACGTCAGCGCAGGTCGTTCAGTCCATCGCTAGCTGCCGGCAAGCACAGACAAGGAGACCACGGGCCGCCAGAAGGTATAATATAATCTTTATTTTTTATTTTATTTTTTTTTCACAGTTTCTATGGTACGTGGGTGTGGAGGAGAGTCTCCTCTCCTCTAGACCTGGGTACCATCCACACATTAGAACGCATGGAATGCGCATCTACATATACAGTGATGCGTAATCTATGCGATCTAATGCAAGTCAATGGCGGCGAAAACGCAGCACTTCCGCAAAATAATTGGTAGTGCTGTGTTTTTTTCCGCAATGATAATCCGCAGCAGAAATTTCCACAGCATGTGCACAGCACATGCAGATTATCATTGGGGAACATGGCAGGCCTTCTACCATGCGTTTTTTAAGCGTTTCTGCAGCGTTTTTGCCGCTGCGGAAACGCTTAAAAAACGCATCGTGGGCACACAGCCTTAAGGAGATTGTTCGGTCAGCTAAAAAGAGCAATGTTGCATCGACATTATAGAAGAAATGTATCGATTAGACTTAATTTTCAGTTTTGGCGCATTCTACCTAATGGTCATATTACCTGATGAGTGAAGCATTTAACGTTGTTGCACATCATGTCTTATGCTGTACAAATGAACTGCCTTCCTGCTTGTCCCACGCCATTTGTATAATGTCATCAGCTAATTTTTTTCCGGCCCCTGGACAGACTCCTGGGGACTGTAATGACATTTGCCAGCCGCCAGCCCTTTAATTCCTACTTACACAGTGTCTCCTGTGTGATGTATATGCTCCAGCCCCAGTGTCTCCTATGTGGTGTATATACAGCAGCCCCAGTGTCTCCTATGTGGTGTCAATAGCAGTCTCAGTGTCTCCTATGTGATGCATATACAGCAGTCTGTGTCTCCTATGTGATGTGTATATATAGTAGTCTCGGTGTACATATAGCAGCCTCATATCTCCTATGTGATGTACATACAATAGCCTCAGAGTTTCCAATATGATGTACAAACAGCAGCCTCAGTGTCTCCTATGTGATGTATATACAGCAGTCTCAGTGTCTCCTATGTGACGTATATACAGCAGTCTCAGTGTCTCCTATGTGATATATATTCAGCAGTTCCAGTCTCTCCTATGTGATGTATATAAAGCAGTCCCAAAATGCTTCACCTGAAGAAACAAGCAGGCAATGTGTCTATATGGCTGCCACTACATTCATTATTGAGATTGCTGATTATAGAATCACCTAAATGGTTATTTCCAGCATGTAAAGTTATTCATTTCCACAGGATAGTTCTAAATTTGCAGGTTCCAATCCCGGAAACAGAACTCTAAAATGCACCATCAGTATGGAGTAGTAGTCTATGTATCCATCGGAAATAGCTGAATATGGCTGTAAATATTTGGGAATAACTTTCTAAAATGAACTTGTGGTGCAGTTTTCTGCACAGCGTGTGATCAGGCACAGCCGCATAAAAATAAACTGTTTAGGGGTCGCAACTCTAAACCAGCAATATAGACTCTCAGGATCAGTGGGAGTACCAAAGGGGAAAATGTCCACTGGTCATAAACTGATGAAATCATAGTAATAGATGAGAACAGCCATTCAGCATGTGCTCATCTGATGTCCATATCATACTTACAATATTTTAGTGAGAATCTTCGTAACCCTAGGAGACTTATATGAAATTGTACCATCAACCTTACACTATAATCTCAATACTTTATGGCATTCCATAAGCAGATATTCTTACTTCTCAAACTACTTATTAATAAACTGGTCAACCAAAATGTAAATATTCCGTTTTATGCAAACATTGCACCTTTTCTCTGTCAGCAAAATCTATGATTAGACCGTATTATGCCTGTACACTCCCACACACCTGATGGCTTTTTCAATCTTAAAAAGCTGCAGTTTTTCTGCTTTCTCCATCTCATCCAAATATCAGAATGTTTACAGTTTTTTTAAAATATTTTGTTAGAGTAAAAGTCTAATCATAGTTATGGTAATATTTTTTTCTTTTAACTAGAAAATCATAATCTTCCTTTAAAAATACTAACAATTCTCTGTAACCAATTTTAAGGGTACATTCACAAGCAGCAACTTTATTCCATTTCAGCTACTACAGTCATTTATCACTTTGGTCAGAGGTTACATTATGGTGAAAAGGATCTTTAAGAATCTAATTTATAAATTGTGACTCATAACTCATGATTTTTCTAAAGACAATGCTATATTTTAATTTCTCCTAATTATTATATAATTAAAAGCATAAAATAATAAAATATTAATAACAATAATATAATTACTTATTTTCCAATGAGAAGTTTCTTTTTTTCATATTTTTCATAATACGTGACAAGTAAAGAGAAGTTAGGTAGGGTAGGTAGGGGCCTGGGTCCTGAGACCCCACACAGATATGGTTATACAGTGCCCATCACTGATCCTGATCAGCATACTACTCTTTTTTTCTGTCATGGAAAATACTGTATACATAAGTTTGTGGGTTGCACAAAATTACATAACAGGAGGCATGGGGTCCCCCGGGACATAGGATGTGCACTTCTTATATACTGCCATATACATATGTACGATGCATTCTTTCTTTGCTGTACATTGCCCAATGTCATTGTGACAACACCTGTGTTTTACTTTAATGGTAAGTCCTGTCTGCATAACAATTGGTCAGTGCAATGTACTGAGCTATTGGTTTTCTGCTTGATGAAGTTTAAATTGGTTGTTTTATGTGATTATTTTTTAATAAAACCAGAACTTCCTACAAAGGGGAAATCATTTACAACCTGGCACTGCACAACAGATGAGTAATGAGAATATCAACAGCAAAGGTGAATCATTTATATATATGAACTTGCTTCACGCCCGATGGGACCTTTTTGACTGGCCCAGCTTCTGCTTCCACCACAGTACTTTTTAACTGCTTGATATAAATTCATGATTTTTTTAACTTGCTTTTTCTTTTGGTTATTGGAAAAAGTGAAGAAATAAAGAATTTCAGTTCTTAAATTCCATGGATTTTCAGCAATTTTTTTTACCCCCAATTTATCCAATGTTTGCGATTTACATGCTACCATTAGGCAAAGTAATCTGCAACCATGATCTGGCACACCACTGCCATGGTGACGGAGACTAATTATACCCAACATTCACGCAAAAAGTTGGTTACCCATCTACAGCAATAAATTTCTACTTAACCGGACTACAAAAATGGATGAAACCAAACTCAGACAAAACTGAAGTTCTTTTGATCAGAGGTCAGCAACTAACTACAAAATGGCAAGCTGCAACTCCAACAACTTTATCTCTGATAAACCGACATATGATCCATTTTGAAAAAAGGAGATTAGGTGTGAGGGAAAACCAACCCTAATTACACCTATAGTCTCTGCCCACTAGTCAGTAGCCCAAAATGACAAAGAGGGATTAAGTATAGTAAAATATATAAATTTTATTAGACAATATTTGTAAGATCATACATATACAAAAGATAAGATTGAAGAGTATATAAAAAGAGTGGGGAAAGGGGTTTGAAAAGAGAGGACAGCTATAAAGCAGGATGAGATCCTGCAAAGAGACTACACCCCTAATCAGCATTAATAGAATATCTGGTGTAAATATCAGTAGCCAACTAGGAGATGCAAAATAAGAAAGTCCTAGCAAAGACCAAATTAGTCAATTGGTCTTTGCTAGGACTTTCTTATTTTGCATCTCCTAGTTGGCTACTGATATTTACACCAGATATTCTATTAATGCTGATTAGGGGTGTAGTCTCTTTGCAGGATCTCATCCTGCTTTATAGCTGTCCTCTCTTTTCAAACCCCTTTCCCCACTCTTTTTATATACTCTTCAATCTTATCTTTTGTATATGTATGATCTTACAAATATTGTCTAATAAAATTTATATATTTTACTATACTTAATCCCTCTTTGTCATTTTGGGCTACTGACTAGTGGGCAGAGACTATAGGTGTAATTAGGGTTGGTTTTCCCTCACACCTAATCTCCTTTTTTCAAAATGGATCATATGTCGGTTTTTCTAGTTATATAGGGATTACGGACCATATATCATATGGTTGGCTGATAGGTTTTCAACTCTATCTCTGATCCCTGGGAGTCACAACCCGTCAAAATTCTGACCAGGCACGCAGTTTGGGTGTAGTTATTGATGGGGAAGTGTCACTCAAAAACAAATATCAGTCATTATTAAGTCTTAATTTTTCTATCTGAGGAACATTGCCAAAATTAAACATGTTACTCCACCAGAAGACCTATCAACTCTGGTTCGTGGCTTCATAACATCCTGGATGCACTACTGTAAAGCTCTATATGTAGACCTCTCAAAGCAATATTTTTTTTTATCTTTCCCTTTTTTCAATGTTTCTGCTGCATATTTGACACCACATTCTTTTTATTATTATTGTTTTTGCTAGTGCAAAAATGCTGGATTTTGCAATTACATTTTTTTTTCACATGTGTTTAACACAGGCCCACTGAAACCCAGAGGGGAATAAGATGCACCAACAAAGCAGTTTTACAGCATCTTTAAGTGCATGTGTTTTCATGAAATTGCTTCAACTGAAAATGCAGCCGTTATTCTGCACAGAAAAAAAAGCGTATACACCAGGTGGAAACATGGCCTAAATACCAGGAGCTAAATGCGGTGTGAATCTAGTATGGTTGGAGGTTAGTTACCATATCTTACCTTGTTTAAATACCTTGACATTTTTCCATTCAACATACTTCCCAAAGCTGTCAGTAGATGAACCCCCTATTAATCACGGGGCACACTTGTTAGACAGAAAGAAAGGTCACAATTAAGTGACAGGTTTGTCTTTTCTGGGTTAAAAGCCTGCAACTGAAGGTCGAAGGGGCATGAAGTATTTATTTTACTAAATGGAAGTCAAGATCAGCAGAGGTCGTATTAGTAGAAGGCAGTGTTGCTTAGCTTAAACCGTCATTTAATATCATATGAAATGTTAGCGCTGCCTACAAAGAGATTAAACTATATATTAAAAATATTGTGCACTATCAAGTGGTACAAATAATTGTTCTGAAAAAGTAGATCTCTCCCCCGAAACTGCAAATGCAGCTATTTAAACATTTATAAAAGAGACTTTGCCCTCATAAAAATTATAGCAGTAACATATCTTGTTACCATATAGTGGTGTAGTTTCAGAAAATTTCACTCTTAATCCACATGCAATTGAGTGCGCTTCGGTGTACCCTTGGTGTGGCCAATGGATCTGTGCACCTCTAAAGCAGCACCTGACGCTCTGATCTCCATTGCGAACAAGTAACTTTAGACAAGAGCGGAAGATCAGAGCGTGCCTATATCCACATGGAGTGCGCCCATATGCTGACACTGTGAGCGCACCGCTGGGCTCCTCCAATTTCAGTGTGCAAATCGGATGGTATAAAAGTAGACCAAGCCATTGGTCATGCCAAGGGTGCACTCACTTACATATGGTTAAAAGTGAATTTTTCTGCAATTACACCACTTAAATGTTTATTATTCATATGATATTTATAGGAGCTAAGTCACATATATATACGTTCAAGTAGATGAATTTGCAGTTTGGAGGAGACAGACTCCCTTAAACAACATTATAGGCATATATAATGCTGTTACTTCGGGCCATGAGTCCAGCAGTCGTGCTGAGAATTGTGTCCATAGTACAGTTTTAACACCCAGAAAAAATAAACCCTAAAATATACCTTTTATTAAATAATTCTAAAAACATACAGGACTAAAAATACCATAAAACATATAACAGACAAGGTGGCATCATAAGGTATATTTTAGGGGTCTATTTTTTCTGGTTGTTAAAATTATCTACGCTCTGCTGATCTATTTATGCTTTGGTTTTGAAATTCGTCCGTAGAACAGACAAGAAAATGCTACCAGAATTACGTTATATGAATCTTCCCTACTTGTTTGGACATATCAGACATGAAAGTGCAAAAAAGAATGTAATCTTTATCTAGGGCACAGAGATCAGATATGCACAGTGCTTGAGGAGCTCCACAGACCGTTCATTCTAGCAATCAGGGGTGCTGTGCCATGTGACTCCCAATCATTACTATTAAAGTGCTGCAGACCTCCATTAGTTTTAAAGCAACTATCCAGTGTGAAACTTACGAAACATATGAAGTCAATGCTGAATAGTCATATTTAGCCATAATATCGTTTCCTCAAAAGGGTAGTTAAGAAGACCACCATGATTTCAGACTAAAACTTCTCTGCAGTGGTAATATGGGGAAAGCAATTGTCCCTATATTGGACTGACGCCTGTAATATGATATCAGCATATTGAGTAGGACCAATAACTAGAAGATGAGTAATGAATAGGATAATTTGCGGCGGCTCTGTCACCAGTGTCTTTTTTTTATAACTTACACTTTAAATAGCGAGTGGCTAACATGTGGAAGCCGTCCAAAGAATGAACATTGGCTTTCAAAACCTTAAAGTGCACCTATTAACAGGATTGTGCGCAGTAAACCACATACACTGTCGGATGGGCGCCGTTATACTGATTAAAATGATACTTTCGTTGATGAAATCCATGCTGTGGTTCTTTTATAATCTTTATTTTCATTTCTGACATAATGAGATGCTCGTGCTTGGGGGCGGCCTTTGAAGAATGGCTTTATGTGGTGCTCTGCTTATGTATTCCTATGTCTGCCTTCTGACAGGTCACTGTCCTGCCTACTATTTTAAATACTGCCTGTGTAATTGTGTTCCAAACTTGAAATTTACATGCAGCAAAACACCCCCCCACCTGCGCATGTGCAGTAGCATCTCTCTGTTGCCGAGAGATGCTATTGCGCAAGCGCGGCAGGCGGTGCCATATTGCAGCAGGCAAATTTCTTTTTTCTCCAGCAAAATGGCGCAGCTAGCGCCGCTTGCACAGTAGCATCTATCGGCAAGCGATAGATGCTACTGTCCACATGCAAGAGCCATTTTGCTGGAGGAAAAAAAAATTTACCTGCAGCAATATGACACCGCCTGCCAAGCTTGTGCAGTAGCATCTCTCGGCAACACTGTCATCTCCACCACCTTCATCATTGATCTCCCCCATCACAATCATTTCTCTCCCCCATCTCCATCATTGTTATCCCCATCTCCTCATTGTTCTCTCCCCTACCTTTATCATTGTTCTCCCCCACCCCATCATTGTAATCTCCCCCACCTCCATCATTGTAATCTCCCCCATCTCCATCATTGTTCTTCTCCATCCCCATCATTGTTCTCCCTCTTCTCCATCATTGTTCTCTCCCCCACCTCCTCATTGTTCTCTCCCCACCTCCATCATTGTTCTCGCCCACCTCCATCATTGTAGTCTCCCCATCTCTATCATTGATCTCCGCCATCCCCATCATTGTAATTTCCCCCACTTTCATCATTGTTCTCCCCATCACCATCATTGTTCTCCCCATCTCCATCATTGTTCTCCCCCACCTCCTCATTGTTCCCTCCCCACCTCCATCATTGTTCTCCCCCACCTCCATCATTGTAGTCTCCCCATCTCCATCATTGTTCTCCCAAATCCCCATCATTGTTCTCTCCCACCTTCATCATTGTTCTCTCCTCCACCTCCATCATTGTTCTCTCCACCACCTCTATCACTGTTCTCCCCCACCTCCATCATTGTCATGTCCCCATCCCCATCATTGTTCTCCCCACTTCAACCATTTTCGTCTACGCCATCATTGTTCTCCCCCACCTGCATCATTGTTCTCCCCCACCACCATCATTGTTCTCTCCCATCCTCATCATTATTCTACCTCAACTCCATCATTGTTCTCTCCCATTCACATCATTGTTCTTTCCCACCTCTATCATTATTCTCCCACCTCCATGATTGTCATCTCCCCACACCCATCATTGTTCTCCCCGACCTCCATCATTGTTCTCTCCCATCCCCATCATTGTTCTCCCCCACCTCCATCATTGTTCTCCCCCACCTCCATCATTGTTCTCTCCCATCCCCATCATTGTTCTCCCTCACCTCCATCATTGTTCTCTCCCATCCACATCATTGTTCTCCCTCACCTCCATCATTGTTCTCTCCCATCCCCATCATAGTTTTCCCCCACCTCCATGACTGTTCTCCCCAACTCCATCATTTTTCTCTACCATTCCCATCATTGTTCTCCCTCACCTCATCATTGTTCTCCCCACCTCCATCATTGTTCTCCCCATCACCATCATTTTTCTCCCACACTCTATCATTGTCTCCCCCACCTCCATCATCATGCTCACCCCATTACCTCCATCATTGTTGTAAGCAACCCCATCATTGTCTCCTGCATCATTGTCTCCCCCACCTCCATCATTGTTCTTCCCATCCCCATCATTGTTCTCCTCACCGCCATCATTGTTCTCTCCCATCCCCATCACTGTTCTCCCTCACCTTCATCATTGTTCTCCCCTACCTCCATCATTGTTCTTCTCCACCATTCTTTTCCCCCATCCCCATCATTGTCTCCCCAACCTCCATCATTGTTCTTCCCTATCTCCATCATTGTTCTCTCCCCCACCTCATCATTGTTCTCTCCCCCACCTCCATCACTGTTCTCACCCACCTCCATCATTGTCATCTCCCCTTCTCCATCATTGTTCTTCCCCATACCCATCAATGATCTCTCCCATTCCCATCATTGTTCTCCCCCACCTTCATAATTGTCATCTACCCCATCTCCATCATTGTTCTCCTCCACCTCCATCATTGTCATCTCCCCCACTTCCATCATTGTTTTTCCCATCCTCATCATTGTTCTCTCCCACCTCCATCATTGTTCTCTCCCAATCCCCATCATTGTTCTCCCCCACCTGCATCATTGTTCTCCCCAACCTCCATCATTGTTCTCCCCCACCTCCATCATTGTTCTCCCCCACCTCCATCATTCTTTTCCCCTGACCACATCATTGTCTCCCCAACCTCCATAATTGTTCTTCCCCATCTCCATCATTGTTCTCTCCCCCACCTCATCATTGTTCTCCCCCCCACCTCCATCACTGTTCTCCCCCACCTCTATCTTTGCCATCTCCCCATGTCCATCATTGTTCTTCCTCATACCCATCATTGATCTCTCCCATCCCCATCATTGTTCTCCCCCACCTTCATAATTGTCATCTACCCCATCTCCATCTTTGTTCTCCCCATCATTGTTCTCCATCACCTCCATCATTGTCATCTCCCCCACTTCCATCATTGTTTTTCCCATCCTCATCATTGTTCTCTCCCACCTCCATCATTGTTCTCTCCCATCCCCATCATTGTTCTCCCCCACCTGCATCATTGTTCTCCCCAACCTCCATCATTGTTCTCCCCCACCTCCATCATTGTTCTCTCCCACCTCCATCATTCTTTTCCCCTGACCACATCATTGTCTCCCCAACCTCCATAATTGTTCTTCCCTATCTCCATCATTGTTCTCTCCCCCACCTCCATCACTGTTCTCCCCCACCTCTATCATTGTCATCTCCCCATCTCCATCATTGTTCTTCCCCATACCCATCATTGATCTCTCGCATCCCCATCATTGTTCTCCCCACCTTCATAATTGTCATCTACCCCATCTCCATCATTGTTCTCCCCATCATTGTTCTCTCCCACCTCCATCATTGTTCTCTCCCATCTCCATCATTGTTCTCCCCCACCTGCATCATTGTTTTCCCCCACATCCATTATTGTTCTCTCACATCCCCATCATTGTTCTCCCTCACCTCCATCATTGTTCTCTCTCATTCCCATCATTGTTCTCCCCCACCTCAGTCATTATTCTCCTCCACCTCCATCATTGTCATCCACCCCACCTACATCATTGTTCTCTCCCATCCCCATCATTTTTCTCTCCCACCTCAGTCATTATTCTCCTCCACCTCCATCATTGTCATCTCCCCCACCTCCATCATTGTCATCTCCCCCACCTCCATCATTGATCTCCCCACTTCCATCATTTTTCTCTCCCATCCATATTATTGGTCTCCCCCACCTCCATCATTGTTCTCCCCACCTCCATCATTGTTCTCTCCCATCCCCATCATTTTTCTCCCTCACCTCCATCATTGTCCTTTCCCATCCCCATCATAGTTCTGCCCCACCTCCATGACTGTTCTCCACCACCTCTATAATTCTTCTCCCCCACCTCTGTCTTCCACCTCCATCATTGTCATCACCCCCACCTCCATCATTGTTATTCCCACCTCCATCATTGTCCTCTCCCATCCACATCATTGCTCTTCCCCACCTTTTCCTCCACTTCCATCATTGTCATCTACCCAACCTCTATCATTGTTCTTCCCACCTCTATCATTGTTCTCTCCCATCCCCATCATTTTTCTCCCTCACCTCCATCATTGTCCTCTCCCATCCACATCATTGTTCTTCCCCACCTCTGTCATTATTTTCCTCCAACTCCATCATTTGTCATCTCCCCAACCTCCATCATTGTTCTTCCCATACCCATCATTGTTCTCCCCCACCTCCATTATTGTTCTCACCCATCCACATCACTGTTCTCCCCCACCTCAATTATTGTTCTCTCCACCTTCATCATTGATCTCTCCCATCCCCATCATTGTTCTCCTTCACCTGCATGACTGTTGTCCCCCACCTCCATCATTGTTCTCCCCCACCTAAATCATTGTTCTCTCCCATCACCATCATAGTTCTCCCCCACCTCCATGACTGTTCTCCCCCACCTCCATCATTGTTCTCTCCCATCCACATCATTGTTCTCCCTCACTTCCATTATTGTTCTCCCCACCTCCATCATTGTTCTCCCACCTCCATCATTGTTCTCCCCATCACCATCTTTTTTTCTCCCACACCCATCATTGTCTTCCCCACCTCCATCATCATGTTCTCCGCCACCTCCATCATCATGTTCTCCCCCACCTCCATCATTGTTCTAAGCAACCCCATCATTGTTTCCCCCACCTGCATCATCATTTTATCCCCCACCTCCATCATTGTTCTCCCCATCTCCATCATTGTTCTCTCTCATACCCATCATTGTTCTCCATCATCTCCATCATTGTTCTCCCCCACCCCATCATTGTCTCCCTCACTTTCATCATTATTGTCTCCCCACCTCCATCATTGTTGCAAGCAACCCCATCATTGTCTCCCCAACCTGCATCATCATTGTCTCACCCATCTCCATCATTGTTCTCCCCCAACTCCATAATTGTTCTCTTCCACCCTATCAATGTATCCCCCTCCTGCTTCATTGTGTCTCCCCATCTCAATCATCATTGTCTCCCCACCTCATCATTGTCCTCTTCACCACCTCCATAATTGTTCTCCCCTACCCCCATAATTGTTTTCCCTCATCCTCACGATTGTTCTCCCTCATCCTCACCATTGTTCTCCCCCACCACCATACTTGTTCTCCCCCACCTCCATCATTGTAATCTCCCTTATTTCCATCATTGTTTCCCCCAACCCCATCATTGTTCTCCCCATTCCCATCATTGTTCTCTCCCCCACCTCCATCATTGTTCTGTTCCCCACCTCCATCACTGTTCTCCCCCACCTCCATAATGTCATCTCCCCCATACCTATCATTGTTCTCTCCCATCCCCATCATGGTACTCCCCCACTTCCATCATTGTCATCTATCCCACCTCCATCATTGTTCTCCCCATCATTGTTCTCCACCACCTCCATCACTGTCATCTCTCTCACTTCCATCATTGTTTTTACCATTCCTATCATTGTTTTCCCCCAACTTCATCATTGTCGTCTCCCCCACCTCCATCATTGTTCTTCGCTTCCCCATCATTGTTCTCCCCCACCTCCATCATTGTTCTCTCCCCCACCTCATCATTGTTCTCTCCCCTACCTCCATCACTGTTCTGCCCCACCTCCATCATTGTCATATCCCCCATTTCCATCATTGATCCCCCTATACCCATCATTGCTCTTTCCCATCCCAATCATTATTCTCCCACACCTCCATCATTGTCATCTAACCCACCTACATCACTGTTCTCCCCATCATTGTTCTCCACCACCTTCATCATTGTCATTTCCCCACTTCCATCATTGAATTTCCCATCCACATCATTGTTTTCCCCCAATTCCATCATTGTCATTTCCCCCACCTCCATCATTGTTCTTCCCATACCCATCATTGTTCTCTCAAACCTCCATCATTGTTCTCTCCCATCCCCATCATTGTTCTCCCCACCTCCATCATTGCTCTCCCCCACCTCCATCATTGTTCTCTCCCATCCCCGTCATTGTTATCCCCATCGCCATCATTGTCATCTCCCCCATCTTCATCATTGTTCTCTCCCATCCCCATCATTGTTCTCTCCACCTCCATCATTGTCATCTACCCCACCTCCATCATTGTTGTCCACATCATTGTTCTCCACCACCTCCATCATTGTCATCTCCCCCACTTCCATCATTGTTTTTCTCATCCCCATCATTATTTTCTCCCAACTCCATCATTGTCATGTCCCCCACCTCCAGCATTGTTCTTCCCATCCCATCATTGTTCTCCCCCACCTCCATGATTGTTCTCCCCCACCTGCATCATTGCTCTCCCCACCTGCATCATTGTTCTCCCCCACCTGCATCATTGTTCTCTCCCATCTCCATCATTGTTCTCCCCACATCCATCATTGTTCTCCCTCACCTCAATCATTTTTCTCTCCTATTCCCATCAATGTTTTCCCCCACCTCCATCATTATTCTTCCCCCTCCATCATTGTCATCTCCCCCACCTCCGTCATTGTTCTTCCCATCCCCATCATTATTTTCTCCCAACTGCATCATTGTCATGTCCCCCACCTCCAGCATTGTTCTTCCCATCCCATCATTGTTCTCCCCCACCTCCATGATTGTTCTCCCCCACCTGCATCATTGTTCTCCCCACCTGCATCATTGTTCTCCCCCACCTGCATCATTATCTCCCACCTCCATCATTGTTCTCCCCACATCCATCATTGTTCTCCCTCACCTCAATCATTTTTCTCTCCTATTCCCATCAATGTTTTCCCCCACCTCCATCATTATTCTTCCCCCTCCATCATTGTCATCTCCCCCACCTCCGTCATTGTTCTTCCCATACCCATCATTGTTCTCTCCCATCCCAATCATTGTTCTCCCTACCTCCATCATTGCTCTCCCTCACCTCCATCATTGTTATCTCCCATCCCCATCATTGTTCTCCCTCACCTCCATCATTGTTCTCTCCCATCCCCATCATAGTTCTTCCCATCTGCATGACTGTTCTCCCCAACCTCTATCATTGTTCTCTCCCATCCCCATCATTGTTCTCCCTAACCTCTATCATTGTTCTCCCCACCTCCATCATTGTTCTCCCCCACCCCATCATTGTTCTAAGCAGTCCCATCATTGTCTCCCCCACCTGCATCATCATTGTCTCCCCACATCCATCATTGTTTTCCCTCACCTCCATCATTGTTCTCCCCCACCTCCATCATTGTTCTCACCACCTCCATCATTGTTTTCCCCTATCCTCACCATTGTTTTCTCCCACCTCCATCATTGTTCTCCCCCACCGCCATCATTGTTCTCTCCCCCACTTCCATCACTGTTCTGCCCCACCTCATCATTGTCATCACCGCCATCTTCATCATTGTTCTCCATACCCATCATTGTTCTCTGCCATCCCCATCATTGTTCTCCCCCACCTCCATCATTGTCATCTACCCCACCTGCATCATTGTTCTCCCCCACCTGCATCATTGTTCTCCCCACATCCATCATTGTTCTCCCTCACCTCCATCGTTTTTCTCTCCCATTCCCATCATTGTTCTCCCCCCACCTCCATCATTATTTTTCCCTCTCCATCATTGTCATCTCTCCCACCTCCGTCATTGTTCTTCCCATACCCATCATTGTTCTCTCCCACCTCCATCATTGTTCTCTCCCATCCCCATCATTGTTCTCCGCACCTCCATCATTACTCTCCCCCACCTCCATCATTGTTCTCTCCCATCCCCATCATAGTTCTTCCCACCTCCATGACTGTTGTCACCCACCTCTATCATTGTTCTCTTCTATCCCCATCATTGTTCACCCTCACCTCCATCATTGTTCTCCTCGCCTCTGACATTGTTCTCCCCCACCCCATCATTGTTCTAATCAATCCCATCATTGGCTCCCCACGCCTGCATCATCATTGTCTCCCCCACCTCCATCATTGTTTTCCCTCACCTCCATCATTGTTCTCCCCCACCTCCATTATTGCTCTCCCCATCATTGTTTTCCCCTATCCTCACCATTGTTCTCTCCCACCTTTATCACTGTTCTCCCCCACCTCCATCATTGTCATCTCCCCCATCTTCATCATTGTTCTTCTCCATACCCATCATTGTTCTCTCCCATCCCCATCATTGTTCTCTTCCACCTCCATCATTGTCATTACCCCACCTCCATCATTTCTCTCCAAATCACTGTTCACCACCTCCATCATTGTCATCTCCGCCACTTTCTTCATTGTTTTTCCCATCCCCATCATTGTTTTCCCCCAACTCCATAATTGTCACCCCCCCACCTCCATCATTTTTCTTCCCGTTCCATCACTGATCTCCCTCACCGCCATCATTGTTCTCCCCCACCTCCATCATTGTTCTCCCCCACTTGCATCATTGTTCTCTCCCATCTCCATCATTGTTCTCCCCACATCCATCATTGTTTTCCCTCACCTCCATCATTTTTCTCTCCCATTCCCATCATTGTTCTCCCCTACCTCCATCATCATTTTTCCCTCTCCATCAATGTCATCTCCCCCACCTGCGTCATTTTTCTTCCCATACCCATCATTGTTCTCTCCTACCTCCATCATTGTTCTCTCCCATCCCCATCATTGTTCTCTGCACCTCCATCATTACTCTCCCCCCTCCATCATTGTTCTCTACCATCCTCATCATTGTTCTCTCCCATCCCCATCATAGTTCTTCCCACCTCTATGACTGTTCTCCACCACCTCTATCATTGTTCTCTCACATCCCCATCATTGTTCTCCCCGCCTCAATCATTGTTCTCCCCCACCCCATCATTGTTCTAATCAATCCCATCATTGTCTCCCCACCTGCATTATCATTGTCTCCCACACTTCCATCATTGTTCTCCCTCACCTCCATCATCGTTCTCCCCCACCTTCATCATTGTTCTCACCCACATCCATCATTGTTCTCCCCATCCCCATCATTGTCTGCCCCACCTCCATCATTGTCCCCCCACCCCATCATTGTTTTCCCCCACATTCATCATTTTTCTCTCTCATCCCCATCACTGTTCTCCCCCACCCCCATCATTGTCTCCCCCACCTCCATCATTATTGTAAGCAACACCATCATTGTCTTCCCCACCTGCATCATCATTGCCTCCCCCATCTCCATCATTGTTCTCCCCCACCTCCATAATTGTTCTCCTCCACCACATTATTGTATCCCCCTCCTCCATCATTGTCTTCCCACATCCATCATCATTGTCTCCCCACATCATCATTGTCATTTCCACCACCTCAATAATTTTTCTCTTCTACCTCCATCATTGTTCTCCCCCACCTCCATCATTGTTCTCCCCATCTCCATCATTGTTCTCTCCGCCACCTCCATCACTGTTCTCCCCACCTCATCATTGTCATCTCCTCCATCTTCAGCATTGTTCTTCCCCTACCCTTCATTGTTCTCTCCCATCCCCATCATTGTTCTCCCCCACCTCCATCATTGTCATCTACCCCACCTCCATCTTTTTTCTCTCCATCATTGTTCTCCACCACCTCCCTCATTGTCATCTCCCCCACTTCCTTCATTGTTTTTCCCATCCCCATCATTGTTTTCCCCTAACTCCATCATTGTCATTTCCCCCATCTCCTCATTGTTCTCCCTCACCTCCATCATTGTTCTCCCCCACCTGTATCATTGTTCTCCCTCACCTGCATTATTGTTCTCTTCCATCTCCATCATTGTTCTCCGCACATCCATCATCGTTCTCCCTCACTTCCAACATTTTTCTCTCCCATTCCCATTATTGTCTCCCCTACCTCCATCATTATTGTCTTCCCACCTGCATCATTGTTGTAAGCAACACCATCATTGTCTTCCCCACCTGCATCATCATTGTCTCCCCCATCTCCATCATTGTTCTCCCCACCTCCATAACTGTTCTCCTCCACCCCATCATTGTATCCCCCTCCTCCATCATTGTCTTTCCACATCCATCATCATTGTCTCCCCACCTCATCATTGTCATTTCCACCACCTCCACAATTTTTCTCCCCATCATTGTTTTCCTCCATCCTCACCATTGTTCTCTCCCACCTCCATCATTGTTCTCCCCCACCTCCATCATTGTAATCTCCCTCACCTCCATCATTGTTCTCCCCACCTCTATCATTGTTCTCCCCCACCCCATCATTGTTCTAAGCAATCACATCATTGTCTCCCCCACCTGCATCATCATTGTCTCCCCCACCTCCATCATTGTTATCCCTCACCTCCATCATTGTTCTCCCCCACCTCCATCATTGTTCTCCCCCACATCCATCATTGTTCTCCCCATCCCCATCATTGTCTGCCCCACCTCCATCATTGTTCCCCCATCATTGTTTTTCCCCACATCCATCATTGTTCTCTCTCATCCCCATCACTGTTCTCCCCCACCCCCATCATTGTCTCCCCCACCTCCATCATTATTTTCTCCCCACCTCCATCATTGTTGTAAGCAACATCATCATTGTCTCCCCCACCTCCATCTTTGTTTTCCCCACCTCCATAATTGTTTTCCACTAGAGATGAGCGTTGTTCTACTCGAACTGTTCGCCAATCTCAAATTCGAGCTGTTTTGGGCGGTGTTCGAGCCGTTCGGCGAACACGAACAATTTGAGAAAAATTCGGCTGTTCGAGGTTATGTTCGATAACTGTTCGTGCACCAAAATCATAACTGGATTTTTTCTCAGTAATGATGAAAATTAATGTTAATACGCAGTTTGAGTGTACAGCGGGGTGGGGGGAGGGGCAGGGGATGGATCTCTGCAGGAACAATGAAGATCTCCATTTTTTTTTCTCTTTCCCGCATTTGCAGTGGGGAGGTGCAATCTGTCAGCCTATCAGCAGCGCACACACGGAGCGAAGTGCTTTTTTTCACACAAGCAAGGGCATGTGTCATTGGCAGTGTATGTCACATGTCCTTGCCCTATAAGACCAAGCCATTTTCCCCGTCGCCACCATTTTCTCACTGCTGCAGCTGCGTGTTAGACGGCACCGCTGTTGCTGTGTGCGCTATACCTTGTTAATTTCAAGCCAATTTTCGCACAAATATACAGATAGCTTGGGAGTAGGGAATAGTTGTGATTGCAGTCCTTTTAAGGACTAGGTTACAGCATTTCCTACGACTTTTATCAGGGAGGTCTGTGCTCTTAAATAGATAGGTTGTGGGAGTAAAGACTAATTGTAATTGGAGTCCTTTTCAGGACTAGGTTACATGAGTTCCTATCAGTTTTTGCCAGGCAGGTCTGTGCCAGTGCTGTGCAAGTTTTTTTCACAGCATTTGGCTGAATCTAGCAAAGCTAATCCTTTTTGGCCTATTGCAGAGTGTGTTAGTCAGTGGAGTAGCCTATCTGTGTTGCAAGATATAACACCTGTGTATAGAATACCAATTTTTTTACTGCACCTAGTGAAGTAAAATCTTTTGGGCATAGCATCATTCTATTAGTCCATCTATACTGACCTCCATCAGGTTGCAAACTGAATATAATTTTTTTCTGCATCTAGCTCTGAAAAAATATTTGGACTTTTAGCGGTGTGTGGGACTTGGTCTATTAGTCCATCTATACTGACCTCCATCAGGTTGCAAATTAAAAATAATTTTTTTCTGCATCTAGCTCTGAAAAAATATTTGGGCTTCTAGCAGTGTGTGGGACTTGGTCTATTAGTCCATCTATACTGACCTCCATCAGGTTGCAAATTAAAAATAATTTTTTTCTGCATCTAGCTCTGAAAAAATATTTGAGCTTCTAGCGGTGTGTGGGACTTGGTCTATTAGTCCATCTATACTGACCTCCATCAGGTTGCAAATTAAAAATAATTTTTTTCTGCATCTAGCTCTGAAAAAATATTTGGGCTTCTAGCAGTGTGTGGGACTTGGTCTATTAGTCCATCTATACTGACCTCCATCAGGTTGCAAATTAAAAATAATTTTTTTCTGCATCTAGCTCTGAAAAAATATTTGGGCTTCTAGCAGTGTGTGGGACTTGGTCTATTAGTCCATCTATACTGACCTCCATCAGGTTGCAAATTAAAAATAATTTTTTTCTGCATCTAGCTCTGAAAAAATATTTGGGCTTCTAGCAGTGTGTGGGACTTGGTCTATTAGTCCATCTATACTGACCTCCATCAGGTTGCAAATTAAAAATAATTTTTTTCTTCACTTAGCTCTGAAAAAATATTTGGGCTTCTAGCAGTGTGTGGGACTTGTTCTATTAGTCCTTCTATACTGACCTCCAGCAGGTTGCAAATTGAATATAATTTTTTTCTGCATCTAGCTCTGAAAAAATAGTTGGGCTTCTAGCAGTGTGTGGGACTTGGTCTATTAGTCCATCTATACTGACCTCCATCAGGTTGCAAATTAAAAATAATTTTTTTCTGCATCTAGCTCTGAAAAAATATTTGGGCTTCTAGCGGTGTGTGGGACTTGGTCTATTAGTCCATCTATACTGACCTCCATCAGGTTGCAAATTAAAAATATTTTTTTTCTGCATCTAGCTCTGAAAAAATATTTGGGCTTCTAGCAGTGTGTGGGACTTGGTCTATTAGTCCATCTATACTGACCTCCATCAGGTTGCAAATTAAAAATAATTTTTTTCTGCATCTAGCTCTGAAAAAATATTTGGGCTTCTAGCAGTGTGTGGGACTTGGTCTATTAGTCCATCTATACTGACCTCCATCAGGTTGCAAATTAAAAATAATTTTTTTCTGCATCTAGCTCTGAAAAAATATTTGGGCTTCTAGCAGTGTGTGGGACTTGGTCTATTAGTCCATCTATACTGACCTCCATCAGGTTGCAAATTAAAAATAATTTTTATCTGCATCTACAGTACCTCTGAAAAAATATTTGGGCTTCTAGCAGTGTGTGGGACTATTTGTATTAGTCCATCTATACTGACCTCCATCAGGTTGCAAATTCAAAATAATTTTTTTCTGCATCTAACCCAGCCAATAGTTTTGGCCTAATACCACAGTTTGGCCACTCAGCTCTGCTCGGTTACCATCCATTGTTTTTTTGTGCAAACAACTCCAGAGTTGTGAATTAGTTAACCACCAAAATGAGTGGAAAAAGGCCTGCTGCTGGTGGAAAGGGGAATAGGCGTGTTGGGAAGGGGAAAAAAGGTTGTGTCCGTGGGGTAGGTGTTAAAGCAACAGTAACATCTGCAGAAGAAAGACCATCTTCCAGCCAAACTAAAATGTCTACTTCTTTTAGCGGACAATGTGATAAGATCCCTTTCTTACGGCCACGCCAATCGCTACAAATTCCAGATGAGGCACAAAAACAGCAGGTGCTTCAACGGATATCAAGTGCTCCTTTAAGTGGGCTCTCCTCCACATCAACTTCAACATCACAAATACTCCAGTCCTCAAAGGTGTCACCCAAATCGCACTTGCTTCCTCACAGCTCCCAAATCTCCAGCTGCCCGTCTGAGTATGAGGTAGAACAGATGGTTGAGTCTGCAGAGCTGTTTACTCATACTATAGCCTGGGAATCAGAGGTCGACTTCAGCGCTTCTGTGAATCCAGACGAGGAAATGATCTGCACTGATGCCCAGAATCTTTATGAGTCGGATCCAGGACCAGACGCAGAAGGTTCTGACCATAATGTAGACCCTCATTCCCAAACTGTAACTCCTGTTGGTGGAGACAATGAGGAAGACGATGATAAGACTCAAATACCTGATTGGAGCAACAACTTTAGTTTTTTGTCAGGGCAGGAACAGGTTGGCTCTGAGGACGACGGGTGTGATAACGCACAGGGTGATGATGATGAGGTCGGAGATCCCACTTACTGTCAACCCACAGTCAGCCAAGAGATGAGGTCAGCAGAGGAGGTGGAGGAAGATGCTAGTGACGACGAGGTCAGGTTGCACCTTCCTGGACAGAGACGTAGTACTGGAAGCACGTCAACAACTGCATCCTCAAACACAACTCTGCCTCTCACCACAAGTCGTGGTGGCTCTTCAGGTCGCATGGGTGCTAAGCCTTGCATAGCCTGGGCATTTTTTCAGATCGATAAAGATGACCCAACTCGTGTTATCTGTAACATTTGTCAGCAAAAGCTAAGTAGAGGCCAAAAAATACATAGTTTGAGTACTTCATGCATGAACCGGTACATAGACATGAAGCATAAGTTGCAGTGGGAAGCTCAGTGTGCTACAATGCGGCCTAACCGGCCGGGCCAATCACCGTCTGCCATATCTTGTGCATCCGCGGCCTCTTCATCCTCTGTGACTGGGGGGACAGCAGTCACACCTGTTTTGGGGCGCAGACCTGCCACCTCTTTACCCGCAACAGCCAGCGTGATTGGCAGGTCATCATTTTCTTTGGAGGTGGTAACACCAGCTGGTGTTGAGCGCTGTCTGACATCGATAGCACCACCTTTGGATCAAGGCAACCTAACATGTCCGCCTGCATCTTCCTCACAGACCGGCAGTTTGCCGGGGACACCCTTATCAACCCCGTCTAAGCACAATAGCCAGCCCTCGGTCCCTCAGATGTGGACAAGTAAAAGACCATTTCCTCCTAGCCATGAGAAAGCTAAGAGGTTGAATTTCACCATCTGCAAGCTCTTGGCTACAGAAATGCTGCCTTTCCGCCTGGTGGACACAGAGGATTTTCGAGACCTTATGTCCGTCGCAGTGCCCCAGTACCAGATGCCCAGTCGGCACTACTTCTCAAAGAAAGGTGTGCCTGCGCTCCACCAGCATGTCGCACACAACATCACCGTTTCTTTGAGAAACTCTGTGTGTGACAGGGTGCATTTCACCACAGACACTTGGACGAGTAGGCATGGACAGGGGCGTTACATGTCGCTGACTGGGCACTGGGTAACTATGGTGACAGCAGGACAAGGGGCTGCTGTCCAAGTCTTGCCGTCCCCACGAGTTGTGCGTCAATCCTCTTTATGTCAAAGTTCCTCCACTGCTTCTGCCTCCTCAACCTCCTCTCGGTCTTCCACCTGCACCCAAAGCCTGTCTGGTCATGCCACAAGCTTTCTAACTGCGCAGAAGGGATCCTGCACACCTCCTTACTATGCTGGCAGTAGGGCTCAACGTCATCAGGCGGTTTTTACATTGAAATGTCCGGGAAATGTGAGTCACACAGCTGAGGAGTTGTGGTCAGCTCTGGAGAACCAATTTCATGAATGGTTGTCTCCACTGGACCTGAAACCAGGGAAGGCCGTGTGCGACAATGCTGCAAACCTGGGTGCGGCCCTTCGCCGGGGCAATGTCACACACGTGCCTTGTATGGCTCACGTGTTGAACCTGGTTGTCCAGCAATTTTTAGCCCACTATCCCAGACTAGATGGCCTTCTGCAGAGGGCACGGTCGCTGTGTGCTCACTTCCGCCGTTCGCATCCCGCAGCTCAGCGACTTACATCTCTACAGAAGTCGTTGGGCCTGCCACTTCACCGGCTAAAATGCGATGTGCCTACCCGGTGGAATTCAACTCTGCACATGTTGCAGCGACTGTGGCAGCACCGACAAGCCCTGGTGCAATACGTTCTGACGTATAGCCTGGGCCAACGAGATTCAGAGGTGGGGCAAATCACGCTGGAGGAGTGGTCTCAGATCAGGGACCTATGCACCCTTCTGCACAGTTTTGAAATGGCGACGAAGATGTTTAGTGCTGACGATGCCATTATCAGCATGACTATTCCGGTGATTTACATGCTGGAGCACATGTTAAACAGAATTCGGAGTCAGGTGGTGGCACAAGAGGAGGTGGAGGAAGTAGAGGAGGAGGAGTTGTATGCGGAAGGGCTAACATCTGCAAGGTCCAGACGGTCGGCAGCACCAAGGCGGCAGGCATGTGAGGGTGGGGGAGATGGTTTTACCAGGGCGCATGGTAGCAGCCAAACTAGTGAGGAAGGTGCAGGAGCCCAGGAAGAAGTGGAGGACGAACTGATGGAAGACTCATCAGATGAGGGAGACCTTGATCACATTTCTGTTGTGCGAGGTTGGGGGGAGAGGACAGAGGAAGGAAGCATGATTGTTACCTCGCCACCAACACAACAGGGACTTGGTGCTCCTGGATGCGCAACACACATGAGTGCCTTCTTGCTGCACTACCTGCAACATGACCCTCGAATTGTGAGAATTAGAAATAATCCCGACTACTGGGTTGCCACACTGTTAGATCCCCGGTACAAAAGTAAATTTGCAGAAATTATTCCTGCCATAGAAAGGGATGCACGCATGCAGGAGTATCAGCAGAGACTGTTGCAGAATCTTACATGTGCTTTTCCACAAAATACCAGTGGTGCACGTAGTGAATCTCACAGTTCCAACTTGCCAACCGTGGGACCGTCAAGTGTTCAGCACTCAAACCGTAACAGAACCACAGTATCTGCTGGTAACATCAATTTTGCGGAATCATTTCACCACTTTTTTAGCCCATCCTTTGCAAGGCCACAGGAGACAAGAAGTCTGACACATAGTCAACGCCTAGAGACGATGGTACAGGAGTATCTCCAAGTAAACATTGAAGCCACGACTGTGTCACTGGACCCTTGCTCTTTTTGGGCTTCCAATCTGGATAAATGGCCGGAGCTAGCCACTTACGCCTTGGAGATCTTGTCATGCCCCGCAGCCAGCGTTCTGTCTGAACGTGTGTTCAGCGCTGCTGGTGGTGTGCTGACAGATAAGCGCACGCGGCTCTCCACTGATAATGTAGACAGACTCACGTTCATAAAGATGAACAAATCATGGATCCGAAACGACTTTTCTACCCCTGTGTCATCCTGGGGAGAGTAAAAGCTTGATGATTGGTTAAAATCACCCTACCAACCGTTTTAAGCTTTCAAATTACTAATCATGTTTATCTGTATCTTGACTGGAAAATAATTTGGGCTTTGTAGCAGTGTGCAGCACTGATCCTATTAGGCCATCTATACTAAAGCTTCACCAGATTTAAAATTAAAAATAATTTTTAGCTGCATCTAGCCCGGAAAATAATTTTGGGGCTCCGAGATGCGCAAGGCACATAAGTGCCTTCTTGCTGCACTACCTGCAGCATGACCCTCATATTGTCAGAATTCGAAGTAATCATGACTACTGGGTTGCCACACTCTTAGATCCCCCAAACTTTTCGATCAACCTTTTCATTTTATTAAAGACCAAAAAAATGGTCATTTTTGAAATTATAAGCATTAGCAGGTTGTTAGAAACTGAAATCAAACAGTTTTCAACTCAAAACTTTATTCTAGGTGATGTTACATTTTCACATAGGACCCCTTGTTCGAAAGGAGCTTCTGAACTCTCTCGTCCATTGAATTTGTCAGGTTTTGGATGGTTTCTGCTTCAATTGTTTTGCATGAGGACAGAATACCCTCCCAGAGCTGTTGCTTAGATGTGAACTGCCTCCCGCCATCATAGACACTCCTTTTAATGATGCTCCAAAGGTTCTGAATGGGGTAGAGGTCAGGGGAGCATGGGGGTCACACCATAAGTTTGTCCCCTTTTATGCCCATATCAGCCAGAGATGCAGATGTTTTATGTGCAGCATGAGATGGTGCATTATCATGCAGAAAAATGATCTTGCTGTGAAATACACGGTTCTTCTTCTTGAACCATGGCAGGAAGTGCTGTTTGAGAAAATCCACATACATTATGGAGTTCATCCTTAGCGCCTTCAGGGATCCTAAAGGGGCTGACAATCTCTCTCCCCATGATTCCAGCCCAAAACATTACTCCACCTCCTCCTTGTTGGCGCTGTAGCCGTGTTTGCGTGGGGTGTCCATCAACCAGCCATCCTCCACTCCATCCATCTGGACCATCGAGCGCTGCATGGCACTCATCCGTGAACAAAACAGTTTTGAAATCAGTCTTCATGTAATGTTTGGCCCACTGGAGCCGTTTCTGCTTGTGTGAAGTGGATAGAGGAGGTCGACAGGATGGCGCATGCACAGCTGCAAACCTCTGAAGGACCCTGCATCTTGTTGTTCGGGGGACGTTGGAGGCACAAGCAGCTTCAAAAACTTGTCTGCTGCTATGACAAGGCTTTTTTGCCGCTGCTCTTTCAACCTGACGTAATTGCCTGTAGGAAAGAGTCCTCAATTTGCCCTTATCAGCACGCACACGTGTGTACTGTGAATCAGCTACATACTTCTTGATTGCCAAGACACTTCATCCTGATCATCGCACAATGTTGATTGTAGTCATGCCTTGACCTAAACACTCCACAATTTGTTGCTTCTCAGCAGCCGACACATCCTTTTTCTTTCCCATTTTGGCAGAAAATGTAGGCTGCTTAATAATGTGAGAGAGCCTTCTTAAGTAGTCTTGCCTTTCATTGGACACACCTGCCAAACTAATTAGCACAGGTGTCTGCAATTGCTTACAGTGATATAAAGAGCCCTGACACACATCACCATCAATGAGTTTAACTGACAAACAAACAAATTCTTCCCTTATCACTCCTAAACACTTTTTGTATAATAATTTGGAACGCAGTGTACATGTGCTTTTCCACAAAACACCAGTGGTTCACGTAGTGAATCTTACAGTTCTAACTTGCCAACCGTGGTCTGTATGGAGTTGTTCAATAAAGGGCCCAAAATTAAGATAACATAGATGGGAGAGGTCTCTATGAATAGGAATTCCTAAGTATTTGATACCCTGTGAGGGCCAGGCAAAGGGAAAGTTGGACTGGATGAAATCCTATATGGATTTGGGGAGGGAGACATCGAGGGCCTCAGACTTCGCTGCATTGATTTTAAAATTTTACCATGTAACAAAGTGATCTATTTCAGCCATAACAGCATGGATGAATATATGTGATTGAGTGATATATACTAGGACATCATCAGCAAATAGAGAGCACTTGTACTTGGTGCCTCCCACCTCAATCCACCTAATATTGGGGTTATGGCGAATTGATGAGAGCAGGTGCTCCGTCACTAGGATGTATAAGAGAGGGGACAGAGGACATCACTGCCTTGTCCCATTGGTGATTGTGAAAGGTGATGAAAATGTTCTGACGCACCCCCTGGGCCTTGGGACACCCGGAGCCGGACCCTTTTTGGTGGATGCTGGTGGTTGTAGTCTTCGTGGCGGCGACCCAGTTCCGTGGCTCAGGGCGGTCAAACCAGTGGCGGAACTATTTATGTGGTTTTCATGTTTAAATGTCCGACTACGCCACCCGTGGATTGCGGTCAGAGTGAACCGCCGCTACAGGGCAGACCACTGAGGCTGGTGTTGTGGGTGCAGCAGAGCGTAGCATAACTCCCCACGGGAGGAGTATAGCCTCAGGGCAGTGTATGCGGAGGATGGGGGTGATGGTGCAGGGCAGCAGCAGTAACGACACGGAGTCAGTGATGCAGTTCAGGGCCTTTACTCACAGTTCTTATTATCCAGACCACGTCTGCAGGTAACGGCTGCCCACGTCGTACTGTGCTCACCAGGTGAGGGGCTCAGACAACTCCCAGATAACTTTGGAGCACTTCACAGGACCCCCTTTGTGTGTCCTTTGTCTGGCCTTTCTTACCAACACTTCTGTCCGGCTGCCTCGGGCCTCCTCTTGGTAAACTTGGCGCCAGTTTCCCTGACCCTATGTGGTGCCTTCCTAGCGGGTGTAGCGAGGGGCTGCGCCACATAAAATGTCAGAGCCTCCGGTTTCTAGCTGAGGGTCGTTTCCTGCCTCCACTAGTTCGGGGACCGGTCTCCCCCTTTGGCCTGACCCCTCCACGCAGGTGGATTCGGGCGTGCGGTGGCGACTCGCCCGTCCGCACCCCTGGGATCCCTTCATTCCTCGTTCCTGGAGCCTTCTCCGCTCCTCTTCCTTCCTTCTCCCTCTTCCAGGCCTGGGCCTCTGTTACTAGGCCCGCCTCCGGAGCAGAGCTCATGCAGAGCCCCTGCTCCCTGCCACTTCTGCTCAGACTTCTCTGCACTGAACTAAGATGGTGCCCACCTTTTATACTCCCTTCTCAATGCACCCAGGAACTGCTTCCTCCCTGCTCCTGCACTACAGGGTTCCCCTTCCTCAGTGTTCCCTCCCCCCACTCCAGCCAGGGACAGGGACTGTCGTGCCCATCTCAGGGGCATATTGGTCGCCCTGCCCCACGGCAATGTGGTGTAATGCATGCAGGTGTCGGGTCCTGATCCACACTCCATCCTTACCTGAGAGTGAGATATCACACCTCTGGGTGAGGTGCAATACGTCTGTAGCAACCGAGCCCTCAGGGTGCTACAGTTCCATTTATCTTCAGCCTAGGTGACGTATTGCGATACAGGGCCGTGATTTTGGCTATAAAAGGGTCCCCTAGACCCCTACCCCAAACTTTTTAAGAGAATCATATATGGCGTGCCAGGAGACTCTATGGAATGCTTTCTCAGCATCCAACGAGAGTATCTAATTACAAATTTTTAACTGCATCTAGCCCAGGAAATACTTTGTGCCTAGTAGCAGTGTCTGCTAGTGAGCGGATTATCCCGGCTGTTAAGCAAGCTGCACCACATGTAGTTTAGACACTTAATTTTTTCAAAGGAAATGCTTCGGGACCATGGGATACTTAGTGAAGAGCATCAGGAGGCACCCCAAGGCATAGGGGCTGGGACTGGCAGTAGGATGCCTTGCGGTGGACAGCCGAGCTCGATCCTTATAAAAGCTTTTTAACTGCAGCAGCTTTAGTGGACGCTACTGGAGCTGGAATTACCGCGGCTGCTGGCATGAGACTTGCCCTCCAATAGATCCTTGTAAATGGATTTAAAGTGTATTCATTCAAATTAGAGAGACAATTTAAATTAAAAAGCTTAGAGCTGCCTCCACCACAGGGGGGCTCGCTCGACCCACCAGCGGACAGGCACCAGTATTGGGAGAGGGGGGCTGGCCGTCAGGGTTCACCGCGGCTCTGGCACAAACCTGGCAACACGGAGGTGGCACGGGCAGGAGCGGACTGGCCGTGTCGGCTTCTCACTTTTTGGATTTTAGAAGGGCATGACATGCCTATATCTGTGTCTCCCCCTCCTTTTACTCCTCCACCTCTTTTATTTTCGCATGACTATATGTACTTGTCACTTTTCCATGTGTTAGTTATGTCTTCTGAGCAGTTTGTCAGCTTTTGGACACCTTTGAAGGTGTTTTCTATGTGTTTCTATGTGTTTTTGTTTGCCTGCCATTGGTTTTAACGGTGTTCGAAGGTGTTCGACGAACAGTTCGACGAACAGTTCGGCGAACACACGGGTGTTCGACGAACCGAACCGAACTCGAACACTACGGGGGTGGCTCAACACTATTTTCCACCCCATCATTGCATCCCCCTCCTCCATCATTGTCTTCCCACCTCCATCATCATTGTCTCCCCACATCATCATTGTCATTTCCACCACCTCAATAATTTTTCTCCTCTACCTCCATCATTGTTCTCCCCCACCTCCATCACTGTTCTCCCCATCTCCATCATTGTTCTACCCATCTCCATCATTGTTCTCTCTCCCACCTCCATCACTGTTCTCCCCCACCTCATCATTGTCATCTCCCCCATCTTCATCATTGTTCTTCCCCATACCCTTCATTGTTCTCTCCCATCCCCATAATTGTTCTCCCCCACCTCCATCATTGTCATCTACCCCACCTCCATAATTTTTCTCTCCATCATTGTTCTCCACCACCTCCATCATTGTCATCTCCCCCACTTCCTTCATTGTTTTTCCCATCCCCATCATTGTTTTCCCTTAACTCCATCATTGTCGTTTCCCCCATCTCCATCATTGTTTTTCCCATCTCCTCATTGTTCTCCCTCACCTTCATCGTTGTTCTCCCCTACCTGTATCATTGTTCTCCCCCACCTGTATCATTGTTCTCCCCCACCTGCATCATTGTTCTCTCCCATTCCCATCATTGTTCTCCCCCACCTCCATAATTATTCTTCCCCCTCCGTCAGTCATCTCCTCCACCTGTCATTGTTCTTCCCATACACATTATTGTTCTCCCCCATCTCCATCATTATTCTCTCCCATCCCCATCATTGTTCTCCCCACCTCCATCATTGCTCTCCCCCACCTCCATCATTGTTCACCCCCACCCGATCATTGTTTTAAGCAACACCATCAATGTCTCCCCCACCTGCATCATCATTGTCTCCCCCACCTCCATCATTGTTCTCCCTCACCTCCATCATTATTCTCCCTCACCTCCATCATTATTCTCCCCCACCTCCATCATTGTTCTCCCCCACATCCATCATTGTTCTCCCTATCCCCATCATTGTCTGCCCCACCTCCATGATTGTTCTCTCCCATCCCCATCATAGTTCTCCCACCTCCATGACTGTTCTCCCCCACCTCTATCATTGTTCTCTCCCATCCCCATCATTGTCTCCCCATCTCTATCATTGTTCTCCCCCACCTCCATAATTGCTCTCCTCCACCCCATCATTGTATGCCCCTCCTCCATCATTGTCTTCCCATCTCCTTCATCATTGTCTCCCCATCTCATCATTGTCATTTCCACCACCTCAATAATTTTTCTCCCCCACCCCATCATTGTTTTCCCCCATCCTCACCATTGTTCTCTCCCACCTCCATCATTGTTCTCCCCACCTCCATCATTGTTCTCTCCCACCCCATCATTGTTCTAAGCAATCCCATCTTTGTCTCCCCCACCTGCATCATCGTCTCCCCCACCTCCATCAGTGTTCTCCCTCATCTCAATCATTGTTCTCCTCCACCTCCATCATTGTTCTCCCCCACATCCATCATTGTTCTCCCCATCCCCATCATTCTCTGCCCCATCTCCATAATTGTCCCCCCCAGCCTATCATTGTTTTCCCCACATCCATCATTGTTCTCCCCATCCCCATCACTGTTCTCCCCCACCCCATCATTGTCTCCTCCACCAACATCATTATTGTCTCCCCTCCTCCATCATTGTTGTAAGCAACACAATCATTGTCTCCCCCACCTGCATCATCATTGTCTCCCCATCTCCATCATTGTTCTCCCCACCTCCATAATTGTTCTCCTCCACCCCATCATTGTATCCCCCTCCTCCATCATTGTCTCCACACCTCATCATTGTCTTTTCCACCACCTCCATAATTTTTCTCCTCAACCCCCATCATTGTTTTCCCCCATTCCTCACTATTGTTCTCTCCCACCTCCATCATTGTTCTCCCCCATTTCCATCATTATTCTCTCCCCTCCCCATCATTGTTCTCCCTCACCTCCATCATTGTTCTCCCCACCTCCATTATTGTTCTCCCCATCACCATCATTGTTCTCCCCCACCCCATCATTGCCTCTCCCACCTCCATCATGTTCTCTCTCACCTCCATCATTGTTCTAAGCAACCCCATCATTGTCTCGCCCACCTGCATCATCATGGTCTCCCTCACCTCCATCATTGTTCTCGCCATCCCAATCATTGTCTCCCCACCTCCATCATTGTTCTCCCCACCACCCCATCATTGTTTTCCCCACCTCCATCATTGTTTTCCCCCATCCTCATCATTGTCTCCCCCACGTGCATCATCATTGTCTCCCCCATCTCAATCATTGTTCTACCCATCTCCATAATTGTTCTCCTCCACCCCATCATTGTATCCCCCTTTCATCATTGTCTCCCCACCTCCATCATCATTGTCATCTCCACCTCCTCCATAATTGTTCTACCCCACCCCATCATTGTTCTCCCCATCCTCACCATTGTTCTCCCCTACCTCCATCATTGTTCTCCCAATCCCCATCATTGTTCTCCCCCCACCTCCATCATTGTTCTCTCCCCCACCTCCATCACTATTCTCCCTCACCTCCATCACTATTCTCCCCTACCCCCATCATTGTCATCTATCCCATCCCCATCATTGTTCTCCCCATCATTGTTCTCCATCACCTCTATCATTGTCATCTCCCTCACTTCCATCATTGTTCTTCCCATCCCCATCATTGTTCTCCCCACCTAAATCATTGTTCTCTCCCATCCCCATCATTGTTCTCCCCACCTGCATCATTGTTCTCCCCCACCTCCATCATTGTTCTCTCCCATTCCCATCATTATTCTCCCTCACTTCCATCATTGTTCTCCCCATCATTGTTCTCCACCACCTCCATCATTGTCATCTCCCTCACTTCCATCATTGTTTTCCCCCACCTCCATCATTGTCATCTCCCCCACCTCCATCATTGTTCCCCCTACGTTCATCATTGTTCTCTCCCATCCCCATCATTGTTCTCCCTCACCTCCATCATTGTTCCCTCCCACCCCCCTCATAGTTCTCCGCCACCTCCATCTTTGTTCTCCCCACCTCCATCATTGCTCTAAGCAACCCCATCATTGTCTTCCCCACCTGCATCATCATTGTCTCCCCCACCTCCATCATTGTTCTTCTCATCCCCATCATTGTTCTCCCCACCTCCATCATTGTTATCTCCCATCCCCATCATTGTTCTCCCTCACCTCCATCATTGTTCTCCCCCACCTCCATCACTGTTCTCCCCATCTCCATCATTGTTCTACCCATCTCCATCATTGTTCTCTCTCCCACCTCCATCACTGTTCTCCCCCACCTCATCATTGTCATCTCCCCCATCTTCATCATTGTTCTTCCCCATACCCTTCATTGTTCTCTCCCATCCCCATAATTGTTCTCCCCCACCTCCATCATTGTCATCTACCCCACCTCCATAATTTTTCTCTCCATCATTGTTCTCCACCACCTCCATCATTGTCATCTCCCCCACTTCCTTCATTGTTTTTCCCATCCCCATCATTGTTTTCCCTTAACTCCATCATTGTCGTTTCCCCCATCTCCATCATTGTTTTTCCCATCTCCTCATTGTTCTCCCTCACCTTCATCGTTGTTCTCCCCTACCTGTATCATTGTTCTCCCCCACCTGTATCATTGTTCTCCCCCACCTGCATCATTGTTCTCTCCCATTCCCATCATTGTTCTCCCCCACCTCCATAATTATTCTTCCCCCTCCGTCAGTCATCTCCTCCACCTGTCATTGTTCTTCCCATACACATTATTGTTCTCCCCCATCTCCATCATTATTCTCTCCCATCCCCATCATTGTTCTCCCCACCTCCATCATTGCTCTCCCCCACCTCCATCATTGTTCACCCCCACCCGATCATTGTTTTAAGCAACACCATCAATGTCTCCCCCACCTGCATCATCATTGTCTCCCCCACCTCCATCATTGTTCTCCCTCACCTCCATCATTATTCTCCCTCACCTCCATCATTATTCTCCCCCACCTCCATCATTGTTCTCCCCCACATCCATCATTGTTCTCCCTATCCCCATCATTGTCTGCCCCACCTCCATGATTGTTCTCTCCCATCCCCATCATAGTTCTCCCACCTCCATGACTGTTCTCCCCCACCTCTATCATTGTTCTCTCCCATCCCCATCATTGTCTCCCCATCTCTATCATTGTTCTCCCCCACCTCCATAATTGCTCTCCTCCACCCCATCATTGTATGCCCCTCCTCCATCATTGTCTTCCCATCTCCTTCATCATTGTCTCCCCATCTCATCATTGTCATTTCCACCACCTCAATAATTTTTCTCCCCTACCCCATCATTGTTTTCCCCCATCCTCACCATTGTTCTCTCCCACCTCCATCATTGTTCTCCCCACCTCCATCATTGTTCTCTCCCACCCCATCATTGTTCTGAGCAATCCCATCTTTGTCTCCCCCACCTGCATCATCGTCTCCCCCACCTCCATCAGTGTTCTCCCTCACCTCAATCATTGTTCTCCTCCACCTCCATCATTGTTCTCCCCCACATCCATCATTGTTCTCCCCATCCCCATCATTCTCTGCCCCATCTCCATAATTGTCCCCCCCAGCCTATCATTGTTTTCCCCACATCCATCATTGTTCTCCCCATCCCCATCACTGTTCTCCCCCACCCCATCATTGTCTCCTCCACCAACATCATTATTGTCTCCCCTCCTCCATCATTGTTGTAAGCAACACAATCATTGTCTCCCCCACCTGCATCATCATTGTCTCCCCATCTCCATCATTGTTCTCCCCACCTCCATAATTGTTCTCCTCCACCCCATCATTGTATCCCCCTCCTCCATCATTGTCTCCACACCTCATCATTGTCTTTTCCACCACCTCCATAATTTTTCTCCTCAACCCCCATCATTGTTTTCCCCCATTCCTCACTATTGTTCTCTCCCACCTCCATCATTGTTCTCCCCCATTTCCATCATTATTCTCTCCCCTCCCCATCATTGTTCTCCCTCACCTCCATCATTGTTCTCCCCACCTCCATTATTGTTCTCCCCATCACCATCATTGTTCTCCCCCACCCCATCATTGCCTCTTCCACCTCCATCATGTTCTCTCTCACCTCCATCATTGTTCTAAGCAACCCCATCATTGTCTCGCCCACCTGCATCATCATGGTCTCCCTCACCTCCATCATTGTTCTCGCCATCCCAATCATTGTCTCCCCACCTCCATCATTGTTCTCCCCACCACCCCATCATTGTTTTCCCCACCTCCATCATTGTTTTCCCCCATCCTCATCATTGTCTCCCCCACGTGCATCATCATTGTCTCCCCCATCTCAATCATTGTTCTACCCATCTCCATAATTGTTCTCCTCCACCCCATCATTGTATCCCCCTTTCATCATTGTCTCCCCACCTCCATCATCATTGTCATCTCCACCTCCTCCATAATTGTTCTACCCCACCCCATCATTGTTCTCCCCATCCTCACCATTGTTCTCCCCTACCTCCATCATTGTTCTCCCAATCCCCATCATTGTTCTCCCCCCACCTCCATCATTGTTCTCTCCCCCACCTCCATCACTATTCTCCCTCACCTCCATCACTATTCTCCCCTACCCCCATCATTGTCATCTATCCCATCCCCATCATTGTTCTCCCCATCATTGTTCTCCATCACCTCTATCATTGTCATCTCCCTCACTTCCATCATTGTTCTTCCCATCCCCATCATTGTTCTCCCCACCTAAATCATTGTTCTCTCCCATCCCCATCATTGTTCTCCCCACCTGCATCATTGTTCTCCCCCACCTCCATCATTGTTCTCTCCATCCCCATCATTATTCTCCCTCACTTCCATCATTGTTCTCCCCATCATTGTTCTCCACCACCTCCATCATTGTCATCTCCCTCACTTCCATCATTGTTTTCCCCCACCTCCATCATTGTCATCTCCCCCACCTCCATCATTGTTCCCCCTACGTTCATCATTGTTCTCTCCCATCCCCATCATTGTTCTCCCTCACCTCCATCATTGTTCCCTCCCACCCCCCTCATAGTTCTCCGCCACCTCCATCTTTGTTCTCCCCACCTCCATCATTGCTCTAAGCAACCCCATCATTGTCTTCCCCACCTGCATCATCATTGTCTCCCCCACCTCCATCATTGTTCTTCTCATCCCCATCATTGTTCTCCCCACCTCCATCATTGTTATCTCCCATCCCCATCATTGTTCTCCCTCACCTCCATCATTGTTCTCCCCCACCTTCATCATTGTTCTCCCCAGGGCTGTAGAGTCGGTAAGCCAAACCTCCGACTCCTCAATTTCCATGAAACCAACTCCAACTCCATCATACATGGCTCATGTTTAAGTGATACATTTACTGTAGCACAGATTAATCTCAGCTAAAAGTCTAGACCTTTAGATCAGGAATAGGACAGACATTTATAGGACATTTCATAACTTTCCCAAATTCTTCTGAAAAAATATTCCCCACAACTGCATTACTGCACCCAATTTTAGGAGTCAGAGTCGGTTCATTTTATACCGACTCCGACTCCACCAAAATGGGCTCCGACTCCGACTCCACAGCCCTGGTTCTTCCCCATCCCCATGATTGCCTCCCCCACCTCCATCATTGTTCTCCCCCACCACCCCATCATTGTTTTCCCCCATCTCCATCATTGTTCTCCCCCACCTAAATCATTGTTCTTCCCTACCACCCCATCATTGTTCTCCCCCTGCCCAACATTGTCTCCCCCACCTCCATCATTGTTCTCCCCCACCACCCCATCATTGTTTTCCCCCACCTCCATTATTGTTCTCCCCCATCACCATCATTGTTCTCCCCCACCCCCATCATGGTCTGCCCCACCTCCATCATCATTGTCTCCCCACCTCCATCATTGTTCTAAGCAACTCCATCACTGTCTCCCCACCTCCATCATCGTCATCTCCATCACCTCCATAATTGTTCTCTCCCACCCCCATCATTATCTCCCCCACACCCATCATTGTCTCCCCTACATTCATCATTGTTCTCCATTATTCTCCACCACCACCCCATCATTGTCTCCCACACCTCTATCATTGTTCGCCCCCACCACCTTTCATTGTCCTGGACCTCTCCCCTGGTATTGGTAAAACAGCAACACTCCTCTCCCACAGTATCATCATCGCTGACAACTTTCTCTCTGACACAGGCGCACGCTGCATGCTGACATCATCAAGCCACGTGCACCTGTGTCAGGGAGAAAGCTCCGGGCAGGAAGCAGAAGATGGGATCCTGCAGGTCCGCTGCCATTTTCTCCTGTAGGCAGCAGAGCTGCAGAGATTGCTCCCTGCCCGTCGCACATGATGAGAGCAATCTGGCTATGGGCCCACCGGAGCCTCATTTTCCTAGAAACAGGCCAGATTGCCCTCATTATTACTGCCCTGCAAGGGCCCCCCTCCTCCTCCGGGCCCCGATGCAGCTGCACCGGTTGCATGTCCACCCCTGTGTATGTGTGTGTATCCTGTATAATGTACCATTAACAAAGTGCTCAACAATTGTAACTATTGCATATTGTCATATGTAAATACCAATGGAGTGGAATGCAACTTAGGAGCGGAAAGCAGAGGAATGTATTATATTAACAGCATGTAATCAATCCGTCCAAATCACTGGAAAAATTACTGGATAGAGAACACCAAGACACTTCCAAGGTCAACCGTGTGTCATGTTCATACATCAGTACAATGGCAGCACTCCTGCCCCTCGGTGCCAAGACATTTTTCAGCAAAATCACAAAACTCAAGAAATATTTGGCATAATAATAACCATGCTGAAAGTGGTGTCAAAATTACATTTTCTTAAAGGCCAAATGTTAAAAATTAAACTACAGCCGACACACTTTTACTTATGATCATTTACTTGGAAACCTCTGATTGGTACAAACTTTAAACAATCTTGCAAAATCTTTTGTTTTGCAAAAAGGGAGATCAGCTGTGCGTTGGGGACATCCCAGCTACATTGCAATTTCCACATTTTTAATGTACTGTAACATACTGGTTATATACTGGTTGGTGACTGGTTCATGCAGCATTATGTGAAACCCCTTTTTAATATACTGATGGCTGGACAGTACAATATAAGAAATTATTACCATCCACCTTTCATGTCTCCCCTATTTTACCTTTTGTGTCTCCCCTCTTTCCTCATAGATTGTAATCTTTCGAGTAGCAGGGCCTTCACTCCTCTTGGTAACTGTTGATTTATGCACTTATTGTTATTCTGTAATGTCTTTTATTGTCTGTAGAAGTCCCCTCTAAAATGTAAAGTGCTGCAGAATATGTTGGTGCTATAGAAATACAATTATTATTATAATTATTATTATTGCTTTAAACTTATATAAAAAAAAATAAATAAAAGACAAATCTATAGAATTACCATATACACTCGAGTATAAGCCGACCCGAGTATAAGCTGAGGTACCTAACTTTACCACAAAAAACTGGGAAAACTTATTGACTCGAGTATAAGCCTAGGGTGGCAAATGCAGCACCTACTGGTAAATTTCCCTATCCTGGTAAGTATTGCCCCCTCATCTCCAATCCTGGTATGCATGGCCCCCTCATATCCAATCCTGGTATGCATGGCCCTCTCATCCTCAATCCTGGTATGCATGGCCCCCCTTCATCCCCAATTATGGTATGCATAGCCTCATCCCCCAATCCTGGTATGTATGGCACCCCTCATCTCCTAATCCTGGTATGCTTAACTCCCTCATCCCTAATCCTGGTTTGTATGGCCCCTCATCCCCCAATCCTGGTATGCATGGCCCCCTTCATCCCCAATCCTGGTATGCATGGCCTCATCCCCCAGTCCTGGTATGTGTGGCACCCCTCATCCCCTATCGTGATATGTTTGGCCCCCTCATTCCCCAATCCTGGTATGCATGGCACCCCTCATACCCCAATCCTGGTATGTACGGCCCCATCACTGCACACATAAAAAAAATAAACACTTATACTCACCTTCGTTCCTCACCTCTGCTTCAGCGCTGCGTTGAGTCTGCCAGCAGCTCATGTCAGCATCTGAGCAGTGCAAGGCATCACAGCCATGCGCTCTCAGACGTTGATGTGAGTTGCCAGCATATTCACTCCTCTCCACGCCGGGACTATGGGCATGGAGAAGAGTGAATATGCATTCGCTTTAGTAGTGGGCACTGTCAGCAGGAACTGCAGCTCAGCACTCCTCTGTGCCTGCTACTAAAGAGAATGAATATTCATTCTTCTCCACGTCCATGGGAGTGGAGAAGAGGGAATACTTATTTCCCTTTAGCAGCGGGCACATGTGGTAGCTGCAACAGCGGCTACTGCCTGTGCACCGCTCCTCCTCTGCTGCCGCAACCCCCCCCCCCACTATCCACCAACAGAATTTCTATATACTCGAGTATATACCCGAGTATAAGCCGAGGGAGGGTTTTTTCAGCACAAAAAATGTGGTAAAAAACTTGGCATATACTCGAGTATATACGGTACTAGTCATCATTCTGTAATGTATAAAGTTGTAACTTCATGTACTAAACTCTAATCTACAAGAGTGATTTTAAATTAGCTGTGTGCACTCATGTTTTCGATGACAGAGCTGCAGCCAGACTCCTCTTCAGGCATATTCAGAGGGAACTCAAGGCAGAAATTCAGCAAATCGGACCATTCTCTCCCTCGACATCATCTGTTTAGGGGAGAATCTCCCAAAAACAGTGGACAGTTGGGCAATATTGAAGATATCAGTGGGTTTGGCTGACTTTAGTCTAATTTGTATGGGGGCTTTACACCGAGTTATAATACATTAGGTTACAGTTTTGAAAGTTGTCTGTCTTAGGTAATTTAATGGATACACTGTACATACATTAGTGATAGCTAACAAATGGTGAACAAAATAAATAAATAAACCCGCAAGAGTGTGACTTTAGGCAAGTGAAGCAGGGTAGTATTGGCAATGTGGGAACAAACTATATATCACTGATTAAAGAAAGTTTTAAAAAAAAATAATCATCCAAGCAGACAGTTGGATATGACCATGAGGAAAGTGTTACGAAAACCTACAATTCCAACCATATTTTCCCATTGCTATACATATTTTTCCTCTTTTCTATTGTCACATAGAAGAACTTAATCTGTCAAATAAAAAATCTTTTGGTGCTTTTCGAAGACAGTCGGTTGTAATTTCATATATACATTCATAATGGATGATAATTTTTTTCTCTCTATTTCTTTTCCCACTCAAGGGCCCTTTGTCACTATTTAGCTACATTATAAAACTTGGGGTTAGTTCATACAAGAGAGCCCTCCTTCCCTTATGTTTCTAACTATTTGGCACAACTATTGTATATGTCATTTTATTGTGTCATTGGAGGTTTGTTACTTATATTTGATGTTTAAGGCTGTGTGCCCACTATGCGTTTTTAAGCGTTTCCGCAGCGGCGATTCCGCTGCAGAAACGCTTAAAAAAATGCTTGGTAGAAGGTCTGCCATGTTCCTCAATGATAATCTGCATGTGCTGTGCACATGCTGCGGAAATTTCCGCTGCGGATTATCATTGCGGAAAAATCCGCAGCACTACCAATTATTTTGCGGAAGTGTGGCGTTTTCGCCGCCATTGACTTGCATTGGAACGCATGGAATCCGCATCACTGGATCTGTACATGCGTTTCAATGTGCGGATGGTACCTGGGTCTGGAGGAGAGGAGACTCTCCTCCGGACCCGGGTGCCATAGAACCTGTAAAAAAAAGAAAATAAAAAATAAATATTATACTTACCTTCTGATGGCCCCCCGGTGTCCTTGTCTCGGCTTGCCGGCAGTTCGCGGTAGACTAAAGGACCTGCGGTGACGTCATTTAGTCATGTGACGGGTCACACGACAGCTGACGTCGGCAGGTCCTTTAATCTACCGCGAGCTGCCGGCAAGCCAAGACAAAGACACCGGGGGCCATCAGAAGGTAAGTATAATATTTATTTTTTACCATTCTTTCGGTCACACTATATAAATCCAGGCCGTGACATTGACATTATGTGTCTTCTTTCAAGGAATGTTTTCACAGTTTTTGCTCTATGGCAGGATGCATTATCATCTTGAAAAATGATGTCATCATCCCCAAACATCCTTTCAATTGATGGGATAAGAAAACTGTCCAAAATATCAATGTAAACTTGGGCATTTATTGAAGATGTAATGACAGCCATCTCCTCAGTGCCTTTACCTGACATGCAGCCCCATATCATCAATGACTGTGGAAATTTGCATGTTCTCTTCATGCAGTCATCTGTTAGAACCCTCCTGTTTGTTTTTTCTATCTTGTGGTTTGCGGTCTCGTGACCATCTGCCTTTATATTCCAGCTCCGCCCTTCTGGCTGTGCTGGACTTCAGTGTTTTACTGTCTCTCTAGCCTGATGCTTCTGAGCCTTTCATTGTCAAGTTCGCTTGGTCCTCTGGGACCTCTAGTACTTTTTGTCAGTTTGTCGTTTTGTGTTCTGCAACAACTTCTGTTTAGGAGGTGTCCCATTTTTGTTCCAGTCCTTAGTTCTTTTAGGGATCCCTCCCTTAATTCTATAGGTCTTCGTTCAGACTAGCCGAGGACTAAGGCGGGTCTGTTCACTAGGAACAGGCAGCCCGCTACATCGTAGGGATTCAGCTTAGTCTTACTGTAGGGACAGCTTTCCCCTATCTTTCCTTAGTAAATGTTACAGATCATAACAGTAAGTCCAGCCCAAAAAACTAAAAGGAAAGAAATTCGGGGATCAGTTTGGTTTCCATCCAGGATTTGGCTCAACACCTGCAACGATTGTCTCTGGAGGTGGCCAAGCTTCAGCAACACGTGAGTAGCTGTCCTGGAGCGCATTTTGTCGAACCCAAGGTAGGACTGCCTGATGTTTTTTATGGTAAACAGCAAGATTTTTTTCCGTTAAAAATGCTTGTTTGTTATATTTTCGTCTGAGACCAAGATCCTCTGGGAATGAATCACAGCGCATTGGTTTTATTATGTCACTTTTGCGCAATGAACCACAGGGGTGGGCCTTTTCTCTCCAGCCTAATGATCCGTGTTTAAGGTCTGTTGAAGAATTTTTTTCTGCTATGGGGCTATTATATGACGATCCTGATCGAATCTCATCTGCTGAATCAGAACTTAGACGTTTGAATCAGGGATCAGATGATGTTGAAAATTATTGCACACACTTCAGGAGATGGGCTTCAGAAGTTAAGTGGAATGATCCGGCGCTGAGATGTTTATTTCTTGCTGGTCTGAGTGAAAGGGTTAAGGATTTGCTAATTGCATTCCCTGCACCTGGGACTCTGCAGGAAGCTAAGCAGTTAGCTGTTCCTATAGACAGGAGACTGAGGTGCAGGCTCAATGAGGTAAAGACTCCTGTAATGTCAGGTCCTAGTCCCCAGAAAATCTGCTCTGACGGCGGGGAACCGATGGAGGTTGGGGCGATGTCACTCCGCTCTCAGGAAAGAGACCGGAGATTCGCCGAGGGATTGTGTCTTTATTGTGGTAAAGCTGACCATTTGATTAAGTATTGTGAGCTTCGTTTAAGTAAAGAAAAAAAAAAGATCAGTTACGCCCGTATAGCTTGTTTACGCTCTGCAGGAGTATTTCTTTCTGAGAGTACTACTCTGCAGGGAGATTTGATTGAATTTTAGGTATTTGTGGATTGTGGTTCAACACTTAATGTGATTGATAAAGGGTTTTTGGAAAACCTTAAATTGAAATCCAAACCTTTGTCATCACCTATTTCTGTGGTTGCAATTGATAACACTCCTTTGAAATGTATTACTCACAAGACTGCTGCATTTCCCCTCACTATCAATGGAGTTCACCAAGAAATTTTGGACTTGGTTGTTTTGGATAATTTGCCCTCTCCAGTTGTTCTAGGATTGCCTTGGTTAAGACTGCACAATCCTTTATTGGACTGGTCTACTAATGTGATTAAGTCTTGGAGTCCGAAGTGCTACGATAAATGTTGTAATGGTCACATTGCGGCTGTGGAAAAAGGTGAATTATCGGTACCTATTCAAGATTTTTGAAGGGTTTTTTCAGAGGAGGAGTCGCAAGTTTTACCTCCTCATAGGGATTATGATTGCGCCATTGAATTTGTTCCGGGTGCTACTCTTCCCAATAGTTGCTTGTTTAATTTTACTATCCCTGAAAGAAAGGCCTTGGAGGAGTACATAGAGACTAGCCTGGCTGTTGGTCACATTAGACCTTCTAAGTAACCTGTGGCAGTTGGATTCTTCTTTGTTAAAAAAAAAGGACGGCGGTTTACGTCCATGTCTGGATTTTCATGAAATTAATAAGATTACCGTATGCAATTCCTACTCATTGCCGTTAATTCCTGACTTGTTTAACCAGTTAGTGGGAGCCAAGTGGTTCTCCAAAATTGATCTCCGGGGGGCATACAATTTGTTACGTGTGAAGGAGGGTGATGAATGGAAAACTGCTTTTAACACTCCGGTAGGTCATTTTGAGAATCTGGTGATGCCTTTTGGTCTTACCAATGCACTTGCATTTTTTCAGAACCTTATTAATGACATCCTGAGACCTTTTATTGGTAAGAATGTGGTTGTGTATTTGGATGACATTCTGATTTATTCACCAGATCTGGAGTCCCATTGGCAGAGTGTACGTGAAGTTTTGCAGTTATTGAGTGATAATTCACTCTTTGCTAAGCTGGAGAAATGTGAGTTCGCTGTGCAGAAAATTAGTTTTTTGGGCTACATTGTCTCCAGCGAGGGCTTTGAGATGGACCCTGTGAAGGTTCAGGCTGTGCAGGAATAGCCTAGGCCTATTGGTTTGAAATCTATACAGAGATTTTTGGGTTTTGCCAATTATTACAGGAAATTCATTAAGAATTTTTCTGTAATTGTTAAACCTCTAATCGATTTCACCAGGAAAGGTGCGAATACGGCCCAGTGGACTACTGAGGCCATTGAAGCGTTTGAGTATCTCAAAGAGAGGTTCAGTTCTGCCCCTATCCTTATGCAGCCTAATGAGACCAAGCCTTTTTTGGTCGAGGTCAATGCTTCATCGGTGGTGGTCGGAGCAGTTTTGTCGCAGGAGAACAAGGGTGGAGTACATCCTTGTGCCTTCTTTTCGAAAAAAAATTCGGAAACCGAACTGAATTATAATGTTGGAAATCGGGAGTTGCTGGCTATTAAACTCGCGTTTGAACATTGGCGTCATTTTTTGGAAGGCGCTAGATTTCCTATTCAGATTTTCACAGATCATAAGAATTTGATCTATCTGGATGCTGCCGAGCGCTTGAATGCCCGTCAAGCTAGGTGGGCACTTTTTTTTTTTCGGTTTCATTTTTCTGTTACTTATATCCCTGGTACTAAGAATGTTAAAGCCGATGCTTTATCTCGCAGCTTCTCTCCTACGGTCGGTGCCGAGGAGGAGGAGAGCATTTTACAGAAAGGAGTTGTGGTGGCGGCTTTGGACTCCGTTTTGGAGAATGGGATTCTGAATGCTCAAGATGATGCTTAATCTAACACTCCCCATGGGAGGTTGTTCGTGCCTAGAGCCTTTAAGAGAGATTTGTTTGTGGAGTATCATGAGTCTCGGTTGGCAGGTCATCCAGGAGTTTCGGAGACTAAGAGACTTATCAGTCGCAGTTTTTGGTGGCCTGGATGGCAGAAGGAAGTCATCAAGTGGGTGCGTCAGTGTACTGAGTGTGCTAGGTCAAAGGCTTCATATACTCCTGCTGCGGGATTGCTTTGCCCTC
Source organism: Phyllobates terribilis (assembly GCF_046119375.1). NCBI lineage: Eukaryota > Metazoa > Chordata > Amphibia > Anura > Dendrobatidae > Phyllobates > Phyllobates terribilis. Next base: position 44,055,623 of record NW_027362767.1, read on the forward strand.
TGGAGGTTCCTAGTGCGCCTTGGACGCATCTCACAATGGATTTTATTACTGATCTTCCTGTGTCCGAGGGTTTTACTGTCATCTGGGTGGTCGTGGACCATTTTAGTAAGATGTGTCATTTGGTTCCATTCATTAAGTTGCCCTGCGCCAAGACACTCGCTAAGGCATTTGTTAAGGAGATTGTCAAGCTCCATGGCGTTCCCACGGATATTGTTTCTGACAGAGGACCTCATTTTCTGGCTCGCTTTTGGCGTGCTTTTTGTGATAGGTTGGGAGTCCATTTATTATTTTCATCTGGTTATCATCCTGAGTCGAATGGACAGACTGAAAGAAAGAACCAGGATGTTGAACAGTTTTTGCGTTGTTTTGTGGCGGACAATCAAGAGGTGTGGTCTGAGTTTCTGCCTCTCGCAGAATTTGCTCTTAACAATCATACATCCTCCTCTGCTGGGTGTTCTCCTTTTTTTTGTTGTACTGGGAGACATCCGTTTTTTGGTTCGTTCTCCAAATTGGGGTCGGCGGTGCCGGAGGAGGAGAATTTTTCCGGTGATTTGGAGAGAGTTTGGACTAATATACGTTGTAACCTTCAAGAGGCTAACAAGAAGTCCAAGAAGTATTTTGAAGGGGAACGTAAAGAGGTTTTGTTTACTGTGGGTGACATGGTTTGGTTGTCCTCAAAGAACCTGCGGTTGAGGATTCCCTCTAAAAAACTGGGTCCTAAGTTTGTGGGTCCATTTAAAGTGCTTCAGGTTGTTAACCCGTCTGCTGTTAGGTTGGATGTCCCTACTTCCTGGAAGATTAATCCTGTGTTTCATGTTTCCTTGTTGAAAAAGGCTTACGTATCTGATAGGGACGCCACTGTCACAGTTCCTCCTTTGGTGGAAGACGGCGAATATGAAATTTCTCGTATCTTGAATTCTAGATGGCATAGAGGGAAATTACAGTATCTTGTCTCCTGGAAGGGTTTCGGTCCCAAAGACAAGTCCTGGGTAAGGACGGATGATATCTCTGCTCCTAGGCTTGTTAAAGCTTTCCACAGGAGGTTTCCAGATAGGCCTGGGCCTGGAGGATCCGGAAGATCCTCATAAAAGAGGGGGTACTGTTAGAACCCTCCTGTTAGTTTTTTCTATCTTGTGGTTTGCGGTCTCGTGACCATCTGCCTTTATATTCCAGCTCCGCCCTTCTGGCTGTGCTGGACTTCAGTGTTTTACTGTCTCTCTAGCCTGGTGCTTCTGTGCCTTTCTCTGTCAAGTTCGCTTGGTCCTCTGGGACCTCTAGTACTTTTTTTCAGTTTTTTTTTTTGCATTCTGCAACAACTTCTGTTTAGGAGGTGTCCCATTTTTGTTCCAGTCCTTAGTTCTTTTAGGGACCCCTCCCTTAATTCTATAGGTCTTCGTTCAGACTAGCCGAGGACTAAGGTGGGTCTGTTCACTAGGAACAGGCAGCCCGCTACATCGTAGGGATTCAGCTTAGTCTTACTGTAGGGACAGCTTTCCCCTATCTTTCCTTAGTACATGTTGCAGATCATGACATCATCTTTATAAATCTCATTTGAACGGCACCAAACAAAAGTTCCAGCATCATCACCTTGCCCAATGCAGATTCGCGATTCATCACTGAATATGACTTTCATCCAGTCATCCACAGTCCACGATTGTTTTTCCTTAGCCCATTGTAACCTTGTATTTTTTCTGTTTAGGAGTTAATGATGGCTTATGTTTAGCTTTTCTGTATGTAAATCCCATTTCCTTTAGGCGGTTTCTTACAGTTCGGTCACAGACATTGACTCCAGTTTCCTCCCATTCGTTCCTCATTTGTTTTGTTGTGCATTTCCTGTTTTGGAGACATATTGCTTTAAGTTTCCGGTCTTGACGTTTTGATGTCTTCCTTGGTCTACCAGTATGTTTGCCTTTAACAACCTTCCAATGTTGTTTGTATTTGGTCCAGATTTTAGACACAGCTGACTGTAAACAACCAGCATCTTTTGGAACATTGCGTGATGATTTACCTTCTTTTAAGAGTTTGATAATCCTCTCCTTTGACATCTCTCGTGTTGGAGCCATGATTCATGTCAGTCCACTTGGTGCAACAGCTCTCCAAGGTGTGATCATTCCTTTTTAGATGCAGACTAACGAGCAGATCTAATTTTATGTAGGTGTTAGTTGTGAAAATGAAAATTTACAGGGTGATTCCATAATTTTTTCCTCAGAATTGAGTGATTCCATAATTTTTTCCCTCTGCTTGGTCTGAAAAAAATTACCCTTACTGAGTACCACATTTTTAATTTTGATTTCTTTTAGTGTTTCTTAAAGCGCTAACATTGCCATTTGAAATGACTTTTGATTTGTGCCATGTCTGTGATCTGCCTTTTTTCAACAACATTAAACAACTGAATGAACATCCTCCGAGCCCGGTGATTCCATAATTTTTGCCAGGGGTTGTAGTACCAAAACTAGATTATCAATATAGAAAAAAGAATCAGAGCTTACCACGCTTTGTGAGTTAGAAATCCATGGAAGGAAAACCGGTGGGTGCCATGACTCCAGCTGGTGTGGCTCAGCAACAACAGAAAAGTGAAAAGAGCGGCACTTCCACAGATAAAATAAAAACACTATTTTATTTCTTTACACATTAAAACCTGACATACAAAGATAAAAAACTGACGTCTTTTTGGCGCCCTAGACGCCTTTAATAAGCATAGGAATGAAATGACAATGGTGCTGTTTTAAGCTATACAGAGCCAATCACAGAGAGGCTGAAAATAAGTGTAATTAGCAAGTGTGCAAGAACATGCAACATGCAATGCAATACAAAAAATAACCAATCAATATAAATATGAGAGAGATCTATCCTTTAGTTCATACATATGAAATATTTTGTGTCCCAATTTGGCAGGTGGGCAAGAGCAAGAAACATGCAATAAAATACAAAAAGTGACCAATCTATATACACTGCTCAAAAAAATAAAGGGAACACTTAAACAACGGACTATAACTCCAAGTAAATCAAACGTCTGTGAAATTAAACTGTCCACTTAGGAAGCAACACTGATTGACAATCAATTTCACATGCTGTTGTGCAAATGGAATAGACAATAGATGGAAATTATTGGTAATTATCAAGACACCCTCAATAAAGGAGTGGTTCTGCAGGTGGGGACCACAGACTACATCTCAGTACCAATGCTTTCTGGCTCATGTTTTGGTCACCTTTGAATGTTGGTTGTGCTTTCACACTCGTGGTAGCATGAGACGGACTCTACAACCCACAGAAGTTGCTCAAGTAGTGCAGCTCATCCAGGATGGCACATCAATGCGAGTTGTGGCAAGAAGGTTTGCTGTGTCTGTCGGCGTAGTGTCCGGAGGCTGGAGGCGTTACCAGGAGACAGGCCAGTACACCAGGAGACGTGGAGGGGGCCGTAGGAGGGAAACAACCCAGCAGCAGGACCACTACCTCCGCCTTTGTGCAAAGAGGAACAGGATGAGCACTGCCAGAGCCTTGCAAAATGACCTCCAGCAGGCCACAAATGTGCATGTGTCTGCACAAACAGTTAGAAACCGACTCCATGAGGGTGGTAGGAGGGCCCGAAGTCCACAGATGGGGGTTGTGCTCACAGTCCAACACCGTGCAGGACGCTTGGCATTTGCCACAGAATACCAGGATTGGCAAAGTCGCCACTGGCGCTCTGTGTTCTTCACAGATGAAAGCAGGTTCACACTGAGCATAAGTGACAGACATGACCGAGTCTGGAGACGCCGTGGAGAGCGATCTGCTGCCTGCAACATCCTTCAGCATGACCGGTTTGGCAGTGGGTCAGTAATGGTGTGGGGTGGCATTTCTTTGGAGGGTCACACAGTCCTCCATGTGCTCGCCAGAGGTAGCCTGATTGCCATTAGGTACTGAGATGAGATCCTCAGACCCCTTGTGAGACCATATGCTGGTGCGGTTGGCCCTGGGTTCCTCCTACTGCAGGACAATGTCAGACCTCATGTAGCTGGAGTGTATCAGCAGTTCCTGCAAGATGAAGGCATTGAAGCTATGGACTGGCCCGCCCGTTCCCCAGACCTGAATCTGATTGAGCACATCTGGGACATCATGTCTCGCTCCATCCACCAACGTCACGTTGCACCACAGACTATCCAGGCGGATGCTTTAGTCCAGGTATGGGAGAAGATCCCACAGGAGACCATCTGCAACCTCATCAGGAGCATGCCCAGGCGTTGTAGGGAGGTCATACAGGCACGTGGAAGCCACACACAATACTGAGCCTCATTTTGACTTGTTTTAAGGACATTACATCAAAGTTGGATCAGCCTGTAGTGTGTTTTTCCACTTTAATTTTGGGGGTGAATCCAAATCCAGGCCTCCATTGGTTAATAAATTTGATTTCCATTGATGATTTTTGTGTGATTTTGTTGTCAGCACATTCAACTTTGTACAGAATAAAGTATTCAATGAGAATATTTCATTAATTCAGACCTAGGATGTGTTATTTGAATGTTCCCTTTATTTTTTTGATCAGAGTATATAGGATAGATCTATCCTCTAGTTCATGCATATGAAATATTTTGCTATTCAAATTTAATACGAAGCATGAAGCATACAATAATGTACATAGAATGACAAATTAATATATATAGAAAAGATCGCTCTTATAATTCATACCTTTGGGATGTTTTCTGTCTAAATTTAATATCCAGAATGCTTCTCGCAGTATAAGGTGTTTTTGCCAACTGCTTTCTCTAGGGGGATATGGCACTCTTTCTATACCGAAGAATTTAAAGTGCGTTAAGTCACCATTATGGATAGTAACAAAATGTTTGACAGCACCAGAGTACGATTCTTTTTTTTAGATATATTACCATCCAACCAGGGCTGCCACCAGGAATTTCAGGGCCCCATACTGGCAAAATTTTCAGGCCCCCTTGAGACTCTGCCCAGGCTCCACCCCAGCTCCGCCTCCACCCCTCGAACCTTCCACAGTCCCACCGCCCACTCTTGGAAAAACTTCACTTCTGCACCACGTTCCTCACCAATCACACATTAACAGTTGTCATAGAACACCAGATCACATACATAGCCATCAGCTTTTGTATTAGTCAAAAGACTTTTTAAGCCACCACCACGACAAGGAGACTCTTCTGGCCGGGCCCTACTCTAACCTATTAAACATTTCTTCAAATATTTAATACTTTTTTTATATATATTTTTCTTTATTTTTCTTTAAGGGAATGTGTCACATATATTTTTTAAAATGACCAATAATACCACATACAAGGGACAAATACAGTCACACCATGGCCAGACCACATATTACCACCACATAGTGACTGAATAATACCACATACAAGGGACAAATAACGTCACACAATGACCAGACCACATATTACCACCACATAGTGAACGAATAATACCACATACAGGGACAAATACCATCACACCATGACCGGACCACATATTACCACCACATAGCAACTGAATAAAATGACATACAAGGAACAAATACCACCACACCATGACCAGATCACATATTACCACCACATAGTGAGTGAATGCACTGAGGAGAGGCTTCCGTCGGGCCACTCTGCCATAAAGGCCCTACTGGTGGAGTGCTGTAGTGATAGTTGACTTTGTGGAACTTTCTCCCATCTCCCTACTGCATCTCTGGAGCTCAGCCACAGTGATCTTGGGGTTCTTCTTTACCTCTCTCACCAAGGCACTTCTCCCACGATTGCTCAGTTTGGCTGGATGGCCAGGTCTAGGAAGACTTCTGGTGGTCCCAAACTTCTTCTATTTAAGGATTATGGAGGCCACTGTGCTCTTAGGAACCTTGAGTAATGCAGAAATTCTTTTATAACCTTGGCCAGATCTGTGCCTTGTCACAATTCTGTCTCTAAGCTCCTTGGACAGTTCCTTTGAGCTCATGATTCTCATTTGGTCTGACATGCACTGTGAGCTGTGAGGTCTTATATAGACAGGTGTGTGCCTTTCCAAATCAAGTCCTATTAGTTTAATTAAACAAAGCTGGACTGCAATGAAGGAGTAGAACCATCTCAAGGAGGATCACAAGGAAATCGACAGCATGTGACTTAAATATGGGTGTCTGAGCAAAGGGTCTGAATACTTATGACCATATGATATTTCAGTTTTTCTTTTTTTAATAAATTTGCAAAAATTTCTACATTTCTGTTTTTTTTTCAGTCAAGATGGGGTGCAGAGTGTACTTTAATGAGAAAAAAAATGAACTTTTTAGAATTTACCAAATGGCTGCAATGAAACAAAAAGTGAAAAATTTAAAGGGGTCTGAATACTTTCCGTACCCACTGTACAGGCAATACAGTGATCACCAGTGACATTATACACAGGAGCTCTGTATATAGTGTCAGTGTATAGGTAATACAGGGATCACCAGTAACAATATACACAGGAGCTCTATATATAGTGTATAGTGTACAGGTAATACAGTAGCTCTGTATATAGTATATAGTGTACAGTTAATACAGTTTACAGGAAATACAGTAATCATCAGTGACATACACAGGAGCTCTGTATATAGTGTCAGTGTACAGGTAATACAGGAATCACCAATGACATTATACACGGGAGCTCTGTATATACTGTCAGTGTAAAGGTAATACAGGGATCGCCGGTGACATTATAAACGGGAGCTCTGAACATAGTATATCGTGTATAGTGTAAGTGTACAGGTAATACACTGACTCACCAGTGACATCTCTAGTTGAAGATATTCATCTTCGTTTTTCTTCATCCAGTGCTGACCGCCATCACTTCTTACAGCCAGGACTTGTCTCTGTAGAAAATAACACAGTTATCTAGAGCACCGCTTCCAGAGCACATTATCCACTTTTTCCCTAACTTCTACAATACGCAGCTGAATATAGACGTGCACTCACCATTAACCCTTTTCTGACGTGGAGCGTAATAGTACGCCCCACGTCAGATCCCCTTGTTTGGTACGGGTTCCGGCGCTGACTTGCACCTTTCCGTGCACATGTCAGCTGATCTATATAGCTGACATGTGCCCGCAACAGCCACGGGTGGAATCGCGATCCACTCGCGGCTGTTAACTAGTTAAATGCCACTGTCAATATCACCATTTAACTCGCGCTTCCAGGAAGCGCGTCATTGGCCCCACCCGTCGGCGACCCCGTCACATGATCGTGGGTCACCGATAGGTTGGCATGACAACCCAGGGTCTGCAGGAGACCCCTGTGGTTGTCATTGCCAGATTGCTATGAGCACTGCCCAGTGGTCGGCGCTCATAGCAAGTGAGCAATTCTGCTACACACAGGCGATCTGATCATCGCCTGTGTGTGACAGAGGAGATCAGACAACTGCAGCTTCTAGTCTCCTATGGAGAATATTGAAGCATGCAAAAAGTGTAAAAAAATATTTTTAGTCCCTTTACAACCCAAGGTGGTTTGCACGTTAATGACCAGGCTAATTTTTACAATTCTGACCTCTGTCACTTTATGAGGTAATTACTCTGAAACGCTTCAACCGATCCCCCTGATTTTGACACTGTTTTTTGGTGACATATTGTACTTTATGATTGTGGTAAAATTTCTTTGATATCACTTGCGTTTATTTGTGAAAAAAATGGAAATTTGGCAAAAATGTTGAAAATTTTGCAATTTTCAAAATTTGAATTTTTATGCCCTTAAATCAGAAAGATATGTCAAACAAAATAGTTAATAAATAACATTTCCCACATGTCTACTTTACATCAGCACAATTTTGGAACAAATTTTTTTATTAGGGAGCTATAAGGGTTAAAAGTTGAGCAGCGATTTCTCATTTTTCCAACAAAAATTACAAAACCATTTTTTAGGGACCACATCACATTTGAAGTCACTTTGAGGGGTCTTTATGACAGAAAATACCCAAAAGTGACACCATTCTAAAAACTGCACCCTCAAGGTGCTCAAAACCACATTCAAGAACTTTATTAACCCTTCAGGTGCTTCACAAGAATTTTTGGAATATGGAAGGAAAAAATTAACATTTAACTTTTTTCACAAAAATGTTACTTTAGACCCAATTTTTTTTATTTTTGCAGGGGTAACAGGAAAAAATGGACCACAAAATTTGTTGTGCAATTTCCCCTGAGCACGCAGATACCCCATATGTGGGGGGAAACCACTGTTTGGGAGCACGGCAGGGTTTGGAAGGGAAGGAGCGCCATTTGACTTTTTGAATGTAAAATTTGCTTGAATAATTAGCGGACACCATGTTGCGTTTGGGGAGCCCCTGATGTGCCTAAACAGTGGAAACCCCCCACAAGTGACACTATCTTGGAAACTAGACCCCTCAGGGAACTTATCTAGATGTGTGGTGAGCACCTTGAACCCCCAGATGCTTCACAGAAGTTTATAACATTGAGCCGTAAAAATAAAATTTTCACATTTTTCCTACAAAAATGTTTTTTAGTCCCCAATTTTGCATTTTCATAAGGGTAACAGGAGAAATTGCACCATGCAGTTTGTTTTGCAATTTCTCCTGAGTAAGCAGATACCCCATATGTGGGGGAAAACCACTGTTTGGGCGCACGGCAGGGTTCGGAAGGGAAGGAGCGCCATATGACTTTTTGATTGTAAACTTTGCTTGAATAATTAGCGGACGCCATGTTGCGTTTGGAGAGCCCCTGATGTACCTAAAGAGTGGAAACCCACCACAAGTGACACCATTTTGGAAACTAGACCCCTCAGGGAACTTATCTAGATGTGTGGTGAGCACCCTGAACCCCCAAGTGCTTTACAGAAGTTTATAACATGGAGCCGGGAAAATAAAAAAATCAAACTTTTTCCACAAAAATTATGTTTTAGCCCCATTTTTTTATTTTTACAAGGTAAGAGGAGAAAACGGACCCCAAAAACTTTTGTGCAATTTCTCCTGAGTACGCCAATACCCCATATGTGGGGAAAATACAGTGTTTGGGTGCACGGCAGAGTTCAGGAGGGAAGGAGCACTGTGTAACTTTTTGAACGCAAAATTGGCTGGAATCAAGAATGGACGCCATGTTGCATTTGGAGAGCCCCTGATGTGCCTAAATAGTGGAAACCCCCAACAAGTGACTGCATTTTGGAAACTAGACCCCTCAAGGATTTTATCAAGGGGTATAGTGAACATTTTTATCCCAGAGGTACGACACAGAATTTGATAACATTAGGTCATCATATTAAATGAGTTGTCATTAATCTTGAGCGCAAGTGCTCGCTACTTGAGTTTGCATCAGGTACACAGGTATGCACCATGTATCGCGGGTGCTCGAGTGACATGCTTGAATCCCCACCCACATGTTTCACGGTTATTAGACACCCCAAAAAAAATGCGGGGATCGCTCGTGTATGGCAGGCAATCCCCGCAAAGTTTTTTGGCCGCGAAGCATATGGGGCAGAGACTGGAGCATGTCACTTGAGCACCCGCGATACTCAGTGCATACCCGAGCACTCGATGCAAACTCAAGTAGCGAGCACTTATGCTCAACACTAGTCGCCATATCGTCATCTTTCTTTTTTTTTTACTTTTGAAAAAAATCCCAACCCTAACCCTAGCCCAACCCTAACCCCAACTCCAACCCTAGCCCAACCCTAACCCCAACCCTAGCCCAACCCTAGCCCCAACCCAACCCTAACCCCAACCCCAATCCTAGCCCAACCCTAACCCTAGCCAAACCCTAGCCCAACCCTAGCCTAACCCTAACCCTACCCTAACCCCAACCCTAACCCTAGCCCAACCCTAGCCCAACCCTAACCCTAGACCAACCCTAACCCAACCCTAACCCCAACCCTAACACCAACCCTAATCCTAGCCCAACCCTAACCCTAGCCCAACCCTAACTCCAACCCTAACCCTAGCCCAACCCTAGCACAACCCTAACCCCAACCCAAAACTTAATCCAACCCTAACCCTAGCCCAACCCTAGCACAGCCCTAACCCCACCCCAAACTTAATCCAACCCTAACCCTAGCACAACCCTAACCCTAGCACAACCCTAACTCTAACTCGAGAGTTTATTTTTTACGCCATTACTCGTGCGGCATAAGCGATTAGACAACTTTATTTTTCGAGTCGGTGCGAATACAGCGATACCAGAATCATATCAGGTTTTTATGATTGACAGCTGTCAGACACTAAAAGACGCATTTTTTTGTAAAATCTAGTTTTTGCATCGCCATATTTTGAGAGCTATAATTTTTCTTTATTTTGGTCGACAGAGTCATGTGACAGCTTGTTTTTTGCGGGATGAGTTGACGTTTTCATTGGTGCCATTTTCAGGCACGTGACATTTTTTGATCGCTTTCTATTCCGATTTTTGGGAAGCAGAATAAACAAAAAAAAAAACAATTCATGAATTGTTTTTTTTTTTAAAAAAAATTTATGCTGTTCCGCGTGTGGTAAAATTGATAAGGTAGCTTTATTCTTCGGGTCAGTACGTTTACAGCGGTACCACATTTATATAGTTTTTCTATGTTTTGGCGCTTTTACACAATAAAAGCTATTTTATAGAAAAAAATATTTTTTTGCATCGCTTTATTCTGAGAGCTATAACTTTTTTATTTTTTTGCAGATGGAGCTGTATGGTGGCTTGTTTTTTGCGGGACAAGATGACGTTTTCAGCGGTACCATATTTATTTATATTTGTCTTTTTGATCACGTGTTATTCCATTTTTTGTTTGGCGGTATGATGATAAAGCATTGTTTTTTGCTTCGTTTTTTATTTTTTACCGTGTTCACTAAAGGGGTTAACTAGTGGGACCTTTTTATAGGTCAGGTCGTTCCGGACGTGGCAATACCAAATATGTGTACTTTTATTGTTTTGTTTTGTTTTTTTTTCATAATAATATTTATTGATGGGTACATTATATTTTTATTTTAGGTGGGTTATTTTTTAATTTATTTTTTAATATTTTTACAATTGTTTTTTTTTCATTTTTAAACTGTATAACATAGGGAAGGAGCACCATCCCTGTGCTATACAGGCTGTCAGCGCTGCAGAGACAGAAGATACTTTGGTCATGCACATGACCATGACCAAACTATCTTCCTGCTGTCTGGTGACCTGGATGTTGTCATGACGACATCGGGTTGTCAAAACGACATCGGGTCATCATGGCAACATCCGGGAAGCCGCGGCAGACATCGCTGGATGCCGACAGGAGAGGTGAGTATCCCGATCACCTCCCCTTGCCACCGCAATGCTGCGATCGACTTTGATCGCGGCATTGCAGGGGTTAATGTGCCGGGAACTGCTCCCTGTACATAGCACCGGGTATCAGCTGTGACAATCAGCTGACACCTGGCGGCGATCGCGGCCACAAAGCCTGTGTGCGGGCGCTATCGCCAAGACTTACTAATACGTATCAGGCTCTTAAGTCCCAGGGCGCAGATACGTATTAGTACGTCTTGGGCTTTAAAGGGGTTAAAAATATAAAAAAAAATAAAAATAAAAAAAGTTTAAATAACCCCCTTTTGGCCCATTCAAAATAAAACAGTAAAAAAAAAACCCACACATACACATATTTGGTATCGTCGCATTCAGAATCGCCCGATCTATCAATATAAAAAAATAATTAATCCGAAAAAAAATTCTAAACCCCAGAATTAAGTTTTTTTGGTCGCCACAACATTGAAATAAAATGCATTAACGGGCAATCAAAACATCGTATGTACCCCAAAATGGTATCACTAAAAACAACAGCTCGGAATGCAAAAAATAAGCCCTCACCCGGCCCCAGATCACAAAAAATGGAGACGCTACAGGTCTCGGAAAATGGCGCCATTTTATTTTATTTTCTGGAAACTTTGGATTTTTTTTTCACTACTTACATAAAAAAGAACCTACACATGTTTGGAATCTACAAACTCATAATGACCTGGAGAATAAGAATGGCAGGTCAGTTTTAGCATTCAGTGAACGTGGTAAAAAAAAACAAAACAACTGTGGAATTGCACTTTTTTTGCAATTTCACCGCACTTGGAATTTTTTTCCCATTTTCCAGTAGATGATATGGTAGAACCAGCAATGTCGTTCAAAAGTACACAGCACAGCCATATTGACTGAAAAATAAAAAAGTTATGGCTCTGGGAAGAAGGGGAGTAAAAAACGAAGACGCAAAAACGGAAAATACTCCGGTCATGAAGGGGTTATATATAATTAGTTATTATGCAACCCACCATTCCAAATATAAATTGTAATCCAGCACTGTGCCCCTAATAACTATAAATAGCCACTTTCCAAACCCAATAAATATATCAATTAGTTAGCACCTGTACTCTTTCCCCCAATTCAATACCAGTCACTGCATCCTCAACGCACCCCACTTTGTACCTCCCGCTCCCCCGATTCATTATATTTACATGCCCCCCTCCACCCCAATTCATTATGTCATGTCCTCTCTCTCTTCCAACCCACCCTTTATTCATTATCAACTGCTCTCTGCCACATTCAATACATAATTTACTGTCCCCCACCCTCAATTTATCATTATTTGCTGCCCCACCCCCAATTCATCATTATTTACTGTCCCTCATCTCCCAGTCTCACTACATCCTCATTTACTCCCCCACCCTAAAATTCATCATTATTTGCTCTCTCTCATCCCCCAAGTCATTTGCTCTCCCCACCCCCTTCAATTCATTTGCTTTCCCCCACCCTCAGTTCATAATTTGCAGTCCCCCCTCACTTTATCATTGCAGTCCCCTGTCCTCCCCTCACTCCATCATTTGCAGTTCCCCTACCCCTCCACTTCATCATTTGCAGTCCCCCTCCCCTCACCCATTTAATTCATTTTATAAAGTAAAAAAAAATTTCATACTTACCTCACTTACGATCTCCTGCAGGCGCAGCTCTGCTTCTGGTGTCCTGGCAAAGGCCAGTAGCGCGGGTACATGAAGGCGTGTACACGATGACCAAAAGTCCAAAAAAGACAGAAGGAGCTGGAGGTGTGAAGCCGTTCAGGTTTGACGGGTGTGAAATACCCTGCGCTAAGGTGTGTGCCGGCGCCCAGATGCACTGCACTTTGTTTACATCCTGGGTCCCAGTGAGCAGAAACACAAGGGGTCCCGGACCCAGTCCGGGCCCCACCTCGGTACTTCTGCTCACCAGGCCCCATACAGCAGTAAGGGCAGCTATGCCCTGATGATGGCCCTGCATCCAACATAACCCAACATCTTGACAGTGTTTTGATTCTAACACCGACTATACTGTCTATGGATCAGATTGATGTTCTGGTCAGGAGTTTGAATTTTGCACCCAGACAGAATTTTGATTTATTTCTCACCTTACAGGATGTGAATAGATTTGTCCGTAATTTAACTGTAAAAAAACATTTCTTCAAAGATGATTTTGATGCACATGAAACTTTTGAAATGTCACATAATTAGTGTTGAGCGATACCTTCCGATATCGGGAAATATCGGATCGGATTGGATCGGACCAATACCGAAAAAGTATCGGATATCGCCGATTCCGATACCGGAAACCAATGCAAGTCAATGGGACAGAAATATCGGAATGAAAATAAACCCTTTCTTTCCTTGTAGGTTAATTCTACATGAAGGAAAACAACTAAGAATAATGTAGAATGTATTGGGGGAGGTGGGGGAGACAATAAAGGCATAGAGGTTTAGCCCAATCAAATGGAATAGCAGGAATTAATATTTTTTTTAAGACGTTCTGAGTTACGGAAATATTGACTATGTTAAGTATTTTTATATTTCGTCAGATATTTATGTTTCACTACTTACATGCTCTTCACCTTCTTTTTTACTTCTCCCACACTTTCTCCTTCATCATCCTCAGCATCTTTTTCATCCTCTTCTTCTTCACCTTCTTCATCTTCTTCTTCACCTTCTTCATATTATTCTTTTTTTTTACATTCTTCATATTCTACTTCTTCATCTTCTTCATATTCTTCTTCTTCATCATATTCTTATTTGTGACAGGCATTCCTGTAGTTGTTATCTATAAAAGGTTGGACATTACACCTTTCGTTCTGCCCGTCACAAAAGATTTACAACAGGATTTGTCATCGTTCAGTTTGGCCTGCAGCAGCAGGTCTTTTCCAGGGGCACCACGAGGAGGAACGGACTCACCCCCATACACTGCTTAGTCATCTTCTGCTTATAATTTAGATATTATCTTTTGCTCTGATTTTTAGTCTTATGCTTAATGTTCTTACGCTTTTTGTTCTGCAGCTTCTTGTATTTCTGCTTCTTGGTTTTCTGTCTCTTGTTCTTCTGTATCTTGGTGCTTGTCTTCTCTTCTTTGTCCTCTTGGTCAACTTCTTCAGGGTCCTCTTCTTGGTCTTCTTCGGGGTGGTCTTCAGGGTCGTCGTCTTCGGGGGTCCTCGTCTTCGGGGTCCTCGTCTTCTTCGGGTTGGTCTTCTGGCTCCTCGTCTTCGGGGTCCTCGTCTTCTTCGGGGTGGTCTTCAGGGTCCTCGTCTTCTTCGGGGTGGTCTTCAGGGTCCTCGTCTTCTTCGGGGTGGTCTTCAGGGTCCTCGTCTTCAGGGTCGTTGTCTTCGGGGTCCTCGTCTTCTTAGGGTTGGTCTTCAGGGTCCTCGTCTTCAGGGTCCTCGTCAGGGAGATCCAGAGTGATTACCAAGAACCATTTAAAAAAGCTTGAACTTGGAAATGTAGCAGAAGGTACAAGAAAGCTGAGGAACTACCGAGAACCAGCTGACGGTACTGGAACCCGGATGGGTAGCAGAAGGTACAAGAGCCAATGGAACTGCCGAAGACCAGCTGACGGTACTGGAACTCGGTTACTAAGCAGGAGGTACCTGTGCCAGAAAGCACTACCAAGGACCAGCAGACGTTGGTGGAACTTGGATACCGAGAAGGAGGCACCTAATCCAAAGGCACTGCCGAGAACCAGCTGACGGTACTGGAACCCGGATGGGTAGCAGAAGGTACCCATGTAAAAAAAAGTTCAAGGCCGCGAGCCGGCCGCAGTTACCAAAACCCACAGTCCTACAGGGGGTGCTTGTCCTATAGGCACTATGGAACCAGCCTTCATTGCCAGATCCCGCAGCCCACATAGGAGTGACCTAAACTGCAGGCACCATAGAGTCGGCTAACCCGACCGCAACACGACAGGACAACGCATTGGAGGCAAAGTGACGTTGACACTACCCGGAAACAGCTGGCGTGCTGGAACCAGGCTGGGCAGGAGTGAGTACCCGTGCCAAAGACACTGCCGAGAACCAGCTGATGGTACTGGAACCCGGATGGGTAGTAGAAGGTACAAGAGCCAATGGAACTGCCGAAGACCAGCTGACGGTACTGGAACTCGGTTACTAAGCAGGAGGTACCTGTGCCAGAAAGCACTACCAAGGACCAGCAGACGTTGGTGGAACTTGGATACCGAGAAGGAAGCACCTAATCCAAAGGCACTGCCGAGAACCAGCTGACGGTACTGGAACCCGGATGGGTAGCAGAAGGTACCCATGTAAAAAAAAGTTCAAGGCCGCGAGCCGGCCGCAGTTACCAGGACCCACAGTCCTACAGGGGGTGCTTGTCCTATTGGCACTATGGAACCAGCCTTCATTGCCTGATCCCGCAGCCCACATAGGAGTCACCTAAACTGCAGGTGTAGCGCCCCAAGGGTTCGGCCGCTACAGGGGTATTGCACCTCAGACCGGAGGTGTGATATTCCACTCCCAGGTAAGGATGGAGTATGGACCAGGGCTCAGTTAGCTGCATACAGCACACACACCCCATTTCCGAGGGACAGCTCAACGGTGCTCCCACTAGACATAAGTGCAGGCACGACCGACCATGTCCCTGCTGGAGTGGGGAGGGAGGGGTGGAACACCCAGTGCTGTAGGGGCAGATAGGGGCGGTTCCTGAGCGTAGGAAGGAGCCCATTGGTTGCTGGTCACCTGGGCTCATGGCTAGAGGGAGGTATAAAAGGTGGGCACCATCTTAGATCTAGGTTCGTTCTGTGGAGAGGAGAAGACAGGGAGCAGCAGCTCAGGCTGAGTGCTGCTCCAGAGGCAGGCCTAGGGAAGAGGCCGGGGCCTGAGAGGAGAAGGAGAAGTGGGCCTGGAGAAGAGGCCGAGGAGAAGGTGAAGGGGAGCTGAGATTCTGGCTCATCTCAGCTCCAAGAGAAAGGAACAGAAACAGAAAGGAACTGCAAAGAAGGAGAGACTGAGAAACAGAAGGGCTCAGGAACAAGAAGGTGGAAGGGACCCTAAGAACCCACGAGAATCCAGGGTGCAGGGTCAGGCAGATTAAGGGTACCGGATCCCAAGTTGGTGGAGGAGAAACAACCCTCAGCCAAAGACCGGTCGTTGTGATCATCTATTGGTGCGACACCTCATCAAACCTGCTAGGAAGGCACCATATAGGACAGCGGAGGACGGGGCCCACGTTTAACCGCACAGGTCCGCGGCAGCTGGACAAAAGTGGGTCACTGGTGAGGCAGGCCAGAGAAAGGATTAAAGGGGGTCCTGTGCCATGCTCCTAAACTGCCTGGGAGTTGACCGAGCCCCTCACCTGGTGGACGCAGCACGGCTCGGGCGGTCACTGCTGGCCGAAGTGACCTGGAACAAACGAACTGTGAGTAAAGACCCTGGACTGTAACTTGTTGTCTGTGTGCTCCTTCGCGCCTCCAGCACTATTAGCACCGGGACTCTCACCACCATCACTCCCACCATCCACTACACTGCCCTGGGGCTGCACTCTTCCCGTGGGGAGTCACATCACCTCAGCTGCACCCGTCATCAGCCCCAGCGGACTGCCTTGCAGCGGCGGTTCCTAATAACCGCAATCCACGGGTGGCGTAGTCGGACATTATCTGAAGCGCATAGCAGACTGCCATTGGTCTGACCACCCTGAGCCGCGGGACCGGGCCGCCACTACTACCCCCAACGTCTCCCTATCGCCCGGTTCCGCGTGCCCCACGGCCCAGGGGGCGAGTCACAGGCACCATAGAGTCAGCTAACCCGACCGCAACACGACAGGACAACGCATTGGAGGCAAAGTGACGTTGACACTACCCGGAAACAGCTGGCGTGCTGGAACCAGGCTGGGCAGGAGGGAGTACCCGTGCCAAAGTCACTGCCGAGAACCAGCTGACGTTACTGGAACCCGGATGGGTAGTAGAAGGTACAAGAGCAAATGGAACTACCGAGGACCAGCTGACGGTACTGGAACCCGGATGGGTAGCAGAAGGTACAAGAGCCAATGGAACTGCCGAAGACCAGCTGACGGTACTGGAACTCGGTTACTAAGCAGGAGGTGCCTGTGCCAGAAAGCACTACCAAGGACCAGCAGACGTTGGTGGAACTTGGATACCGAGAAGGAGGCACCTAATCCAAAGGCACTGCCGAGAACCAGCTGACGGTACTGGAACCCGGATGGGTAGCAGAAGGTACCCATGTAAAAAAAAGTTCAAGGCCGCGAGCCGGCCGCAGTTACCAAAACCCACAGTCCTACAGGGGGTGCTTGTCCTATAGGCACTATGGAACCAGCCTTCATTGCCAGATCCCGCAGCCCACATAGGAGTCACCTAAACTGCAGGCACCATAGAGTCGGCTAACCCGACCGCAACACGACAGGACAACGCATTGGAGGCAAAGTGACGTTGACACTACCCGGAAACAGCTGGCGTGCTGGAACCAGGCTGGGCAGGAGGGAGTACCCGTGCCAAAGTCACTGCCGAGAACCAGCTGACGGTACTGGAACCCGGATGGGTAGTAGAAGGTACAAGAGCAAATTGAACTACCGAGGACCAGCTGACGGTACTGGAACCCGGATGGGTAGCAGAAGGTACAAGAGCCAATGGAACTGCCGAAGACCAGCTGACGGTACTGGAACTCGGTTACTAAGCAGGAGGTACCTGTGCCAGAAAGCACTACCAAGAACCAGCAGACGTTGGTGGAACTTGGATACCGAGAAGGAGGCACCTAATCCAAAGGCACTGCCGAGAACCAGCTGACGGTACTGGAACCCGGATGGGTAGTAGAAGGTACAAGAGCAAATGGAACTACCGAGAACCAGCTGGCGGTGCTGGAACCCAGGGTAAATATTAAAAACAGAGTGGAGCCAGAGGTGTAATTGGAGCAAGTTTTAAATCAGTAGTACAGTGGATGTGGACAAAGCAGGAGAATTTGCCGTGCAGACGGCACTTCTGAGCAGCAACTAGCGGTATTGGAGCCCAGGGTAAATACTAAAAACAGAGGAGCCAGAGGTGTATTTGGAGGAGGTTTTAAATCAGTAGTACAGTGGATGTGGACAGAGTAGGAGAAATTTCCGTCCGCACAGCAGGGGAACAGCTGACGTTACTGAACCCCAATAACACGGCAGCAAGTGTTGACTGTGCAGACGGCACTTCCGAGCGCCAACTGGCGGTGTTGGAGCTCAGGGATAATACTGAAAACAGAGGAGCCAGAGGTGTAATTGGAGCAACTTTAAAATCTGTAGTAGTGAGAATGTGGACAGAGCAGGAGAAATTGCCGTCCGCACAGCAGGGGAACAGCTGACGTTACCGAACCCCAATAACATGGCAGCAAGTGTTGACTGTGCAGACGGCACTTCCGAGCGCCAACTGGCGGTGTTGGAGCTCAGGGATAATACTGAAAACAGAGGAGCCAGAGGTGTATTTGGAGGAGGTTTTAAATCAGTAGTACAGTGGATGTGGACAGAGCAGGAGAAATTGCCGTCCGCACAGCAGGGGAACAGCTGACGTTACTGAACCCCAATAACACGGCAGCAAGTGTTGACTGTGCAGACGGCACTTCCGAGCGCCAACTGGCGGTGTTGGAGCTCAGGGATAATACTGAAAACAGAGGAGCCAGAGGTGTAATTGGAGCAACTTTAAAATCAGTAGTAGTGAGAATGTGGACAGAGCAGGAGAAATTGCCGTCCGCACAGCAGGGGAACAGCTGACGTTACTGAACCCCAATAACACGGCAGCAAGTGTTGACTGTGCAGACGGCACTTCCGAGCACCAACTGGGGGTGTTGGAGCTCAGGGATAATACTGAAAACAGAGGAGCCAGAGGTGTAATTGGAGCAACTTTAAAATCTGTAGTAGTGAGAATGTGGACAGAGCAGGAGAAATTGCCGTCCGCACAGCAGGGGAACAGCTGACGTTACTGAACCCCAATGACACGGCAGCAAGTGTTGACTGTGCAGACGGCACTTCCGAGCGCCAACTGGCGGTGTTGGAGCTCAGGGATTACAGTTCAGGTGGTAGAAACATGAACAGAACAGGAGACCTGGATACTTTTGCCAACAATTATTTATTCTGGAAGGGGACTGGCAAATTCATGAGAGATCCAGGCCTTGTTCATTTTGAGAAAAGTAAGCCGGTCAACGTTATCGGAGGATAGTCGCATGCGACGGTCTGTTAGTACACCACCTGCGGCACTAAAGACGCGTTCCGATAATACACTAGCAGCAGGGCAAGCTAGCACCTCCAATGCATACTGACTTAGCTCTGGCCATGTATCTAGCTTACAGACCCAAAACTTGAAGGGAGAAGAGCCATCTGGGAGTACACTAAGAGGGCAAGACATGTAGTCTGTCACCATCTGACGGAAACGTTGCCTCCTGCTGACTGGAGCCGTCTGTGATGGTGTAGACATTTGTGGCGGCGGGGACACAAAACTTTGCCACATTTCGGCCATACTGGTCTTGCCTTGTGCTGAGGCGCTGCTTCTGCTCCCTCTTTGTGCAGAGCTTCCTCCACTGCCTCGACGCACTGAGCTGCTTTGTAAAGCACTAGCAGCACTGCTCTCGGTTGGAATGGAGAACATGATGGAATGCACCAGTGCGTCTTGGTACTCCCGCATTTTACGCTCCCGGTTCAACGGTGTTATGAGGCTTTGTAAGTTGTCCCGGTAGCGAGGATCTAGGAGGGTGGACACCCAATAATCAGCCGTGTTGAGAATGTGGGCGATGCGGCGGTCGTTTCTCAGGCACTGCAGCATGAAATCAACCATGTGCTGCAGACTGCCAACTGGCCAAGAAACGCTGTCCCCTGCTTGAGGCGTGATCTCTGCCTGCTCTGCATCACCCCACCCTCGCTCTAGATACTGACTACTAGAGCATTGTGTACCTCCCTCCTCTGGACAGATGTCTTCCTCATCCATTGACTCCTCCTCATCCTCCTCACAAAGTGTCCCCTGCCTAGGCCTTTGTGAGGAACCACGTTGCGCAGACTGTAGAGAAGCAGATGGCATTTGTGACTCCTCATCCTCCACCTCTTCCAAAACCTCGTCCCTTAGTGCTTGCAGTGTTTTTTCAAGCAGGCAGATAAGGGGGATAGTCATGCTGACTAGTGAATCATCTGCACTCGCCATCCGCGTGGAATAATCGAAGGCACGCAAAACATGGCAAATGTCCTTCATAGAGGCCTACTCAGTGGTGGTGAAGTGTGAACGGCGCGCACTGCGACTTGTTTGCGCCTGCTGCAGCTGGTACTCCATTACTGCTGCCTGCTGCTCACACAACCTCTCCAACATATGTAACGTTGAATTCCACCTGGTGGGTAGGTCACATATGATGCGATGTTACGGAAGACGTAATTGGCGCTGCAGAGCTGCAATGCTTGATCTTGCATTGCTGGAACGCCGCAAGTGAGCGCACTCTATGCGGACCTTGTGAAGCAGTGCATCAAGATCCGGATAGTCCCTCAAAAAACTCTGCACGACCAAGTTGAGCACATGTGCCAGACATGGGATGTGAGTGAGGTTGCCTAGGCCCAGAGCTGCCACCAGATTTCGGCCATTGTCACACACTACCATGCCTGGCTGGAGATTCGCTGGCACAAACCACACGTCGCTCTGCTGCTTGATGGCATTCCAGAGCTCCTGCGCTGTGTGGCTTCGATTCCCCAAAGAAATTAATTTTAATACGGCCTGTTGACGTTTGGCCACGGCTGTGCTCATATTGGTCACCATAACAGGTAACCGTTCACGGGTCGATGTGGAGGTAGACCGTGACGGCTCCTGCAGCGCTGATTCAGAGGAACTGGAGTATGAGGAGGAGTCAATGTGTACAGACTGGATTCCTGCAATCCTTGGAGTTGGCAGAACACGTACAGCGCCACTCACAAGATCTGTACCCGGCTCCACAACATTTACCCAATGGGCAGTGAGGAAAAGGTATCGTCCCTGTCCATGCTTACTGGTCCACGCATCGGTGGTCAGGTGGACCTTGCTACTGACGGCGTTTTGTAGCGCATGTTTAATTTTTCCCTCCACATGATGTTGCAGGGCAGGGACGGCTTGCCTGCTGAAATAAAATCGGCTGGGCACGTTGTATTGTGGGACTGCCAATGCCATAAAGTTACGGAATGTGTCAGTCTCCACCAGCCTGAATGATAGCATTTCAAGGGCCAGTAGTTTAGCAATGCCAGCATTCAGAGCCTGTGCTCGGGGGTGGTTTGCCGAGTATGGGCACCTTTTCTCCCATGCCTGTGCTAACGATGGCTGTAGACTGGCCTGGGAGTGTGAGCATGACTGGGAAAGTGGTGCTGTGGGTGGAATTACACTGTGTCTCTGTACAACAGTGCCAGAGATTCTTCCATGGCGATCCTGTGAGGAAGCCGAACCAGCTGTGTGTGAGCTGGAGGAAGAGGCTACAACACGAGCTGAAGAGGTGGTAGGTGGCGCTGTAGGTTGGCCTAGGTCTTCAGTGTGTTTTTGTAACTCCACCACGTGCTTGGTCCGCACATGTGTAGCGCCGGCGTCCCTGCCCTCTGCTAGGCAGGGACGCTGTTCCCCTCACCTCTCTGCTCCGTGCCCGGCGTCCTCCTCCCGCTCTGCTGGCAGCGCGCGCTCCTTCCCGGCCACTGTGCTTAGGGCGCGCGCGCGCGCTCTCCCTCCCTCTTAAAGGGGCCGCGCGCGCCGTCCTAAGGAGTCCCCGGCCAATGGCCGGAGGACTTCACCATATATAAGGCACCTCCTCCAAAATGGAGGTGCCCGAGCAATGTTGTTGCACTGTTCACTACTCTGCTTCAGCCCTCAGGTCCCGTTGCCAGTTACCCACCAGTTACCTGCCAGTTACCTGCCAGATTCCTGCCTGATTATCTGCTACCTGCCTGCTAGTCTGAGGTCCGACGGTCTGCCTTACTACTCCTGTCAGTCTGTCTAAGGACCAGCCTGCCCGCTCACCTGGGAGCGCACATCAGCCACCTGCCTGCTTGCCTGAGGTCCGACGGTCTGCCTTCCAACTCCTGTCAGTCTGTCTATGGACCAGCTTGCCCGCTCACCTGGGAGCACACACCAGCTACCTGCCTGCTAGTCTACCTGGAGGCTCCGCCGTCACGTGCTGTGACCACCTGCCTGTCCAGTGACTCCTGCTCGCTCACCTGGGAGCGCTCATCTGCTGCCTGTCTGCTAGCCTACCTGGAGGCTCTGCCGTCACGTGCTGTGACCACCCGCCTGTCCAGAGACTTCTGCCCGCTCACCTGGGAGCGCTCATCTGCCGCCTGTCTGTTGGTCTTCCTGGAGGCTCCGCCGTCACATGCTGTGACCACCCGTTCATCCAGAGACTCTCGCCTGCTCACCTGGGAGCTCACGTCTATCATCAGCCGCCACAGGTCGTACCAACCCTTTACCTAGAGACTGCCCCGGTCACTTGCCGTGACCATCTGCCCATTCATCCAGAGACTGCCCCGGTCACTTGCCGTGACCATCTGCCCGTTCATCCAGAGACTGCCCCGGTCACTTGCCGTGACCATCTGCCCGTTCATTCAGAGACTGCCCCGGTCACTTGCCGTGACCATCAGCCCGTTCATCCAGAGACTGCCCTGGTCACTTGCCGTGACCTCCAGCCCGTTCACTCAGAGACTGTCCCGGTCACCTGCTGTGACCTCCTGCCCGTCTTCCCTGGTCGCCACCCACTCCCTTACAAGGACTGCCCCCTTGTATAGTAGCTCAGAGGTTCCGCCTCCCAGACCCGTTACAACATGTTTCCACATATTTGTGGTATTGAGGTTGCTGACACTTTTCCCTCTTTTCACCTTCTGATTACACAGCTTGCATTTGACAAAGCAAATGTCATCTGCAACTGTGTCAAAAAAGGACCAGGCACTGCAAGTCTTGGGAGCGCCCGCTTTGGATTTTGGAAGAGCCATGCTCCTAATGGGTGCCGAAGTGGAGGCTACAGGCAACCAAGTCTGCCCCCTCCCTCTCCCTCCTTTTTGGGCTGTTCGGGGAATCTCTTCCTCAGAGCTGCTCCCACCACCTTCCTGTCCCTCACGCCATGATGGGTCAAGGACCTCATCATCTACACCACCCTCTTCAAACAACTGCTTCTCCTGGGTAGTCTCGACAGCACAGTACGCACCAGAAAGTGGCACCTGAGTCTCATCATCAGATGCGTACTGAGGTGTGCTGCTGACCATAGGCACTGGCCCACCCGCCTCTTCAGATTCAGAGAGACAAAACGGTTGCGCATCACTGCATACTACCTCTTCTTCAAATTCTCGAATTCTGCTTGGCTGGCCCCCTCTTTCCAAGCCAAGAGATTCAGAGAACAGAAGTAGAGATGGCTCCTGTCCAGGGCTCTCTGACTGCCTGGGCAATTTGGCAGGTGGTGAAGAGACAGATGGGTGCTCTTCAGTGCTCAGGACCTGAGAGGATCTGGAACTAATTGAAGTCGATGCGTTAGCTGCCATCCATCCGACAACGGCTTCAATTTGGTCCTCCCGCAGCAGTGGGGTACGGCTAGCTCCTACAAAGCTGCGCATAAAGGACTGCTCCCTGGTAAAACTGGGGGATGCTGAGTCACTGGTGCCCGCAGCAGGCACAGAATCCCCACATCCTCTCCCTGCAGGCACAGAATCCTCACGTCCTCTCCCTGCAGAAACTCCACGCCCACGCCCACGACCACATGCCTTACTCCCTGCCTTCTTCATCTTGGTAGACTGATAAAGATAGGCAGAAAAGTACTAAGGGCTTAGTGTGCTTATTCCTGAACAGCAGCTAACAGGTATAAGAAACACTAATTTTATAAAGTGTGGACTAGACTTTAATATGAGCTAATGTGGCCTACACAACTGTAAAGTGGAGTGTTTGGTGAACTTTATTTAGGTTTTTTTGTCACAAAAAGACACTGGATGTGCCTAAAGATGTAATAACGATAGTATCACAAACTTTTTGTAGCTATTACAATGTAGGAAGGTAACCTACAATGCAATAGATGAGGCTGCAAAAAATAGGCTAATACTAATCTGGCTGGGGCTGCAGGGCCCAATGCTGCAGAAAGGCTCCTCTAACTACTCCTATATAGTGTGTTTGGAACCAATTTAGCTGAATACGGATGGAACCACCACACTAATAGGAGAAATCAGGAAAAATTATGAATTGGCAAAAAAGGACAATGTATGAGGCAGTGACACACACTGAGTGCACTACAACCAGACGTGGTTGAAGCACACACTACAGGGTGAGCTGCACTCACACACCAGACCTTGCAGACAGCGGTGAACAGTACAGATGCAGACCACTGTGCACTAGCGCTGCAAGACCAAAAAAATTTCTCTATCTACTCCTATATAGTGTGTTTGGAACCAATTTAGCTGAATACGGATGGAACCACCACACTAATAGGAGATATCAGGAAAAATTATGAATTGGCAAAAAAGGACAATGTATGAGGCAGTGACACACACTGAGTGCACTACAACCAGACGTGGTTGAAGCACACACTACAGGGTGAGCTGCACTCACACACCAGACCTTGCAAACAGCGGTGAACAGTACAGATGCAGAGCACTGTGCACTAGCGCTGCAAGACCAAAAAAATTTCTCTATCTACTCCTATATAGTGTGTTTGGAACAAATTTAGCTGAATACGGATGGAACCACCACACTAATAGGAGATATCAGGAAAAATTATGAATTGGTAAAAAAGGACAATGTATGAGGCAGTGACACACACTGAGTGCACTATAACCAGACGTGGCTGAAGCACACACTACAGGGTGAGCTGCACTCACACACAGAGACCTTGCAGAAAGCGGTGAACAGCACAGAGAACTGTGCACTAGCACTGCAAGGCACAGCGATTTATAAAGTAGCTTGGGTAAAGCAGAATAGACCAAATAGGTAGCTAAAACTGTCCCTCAGAACAACAGCATCCTATCCCTAACTGAATTCACAGCAGAGTGAGCTCAAAATGGCGGCGGCGGCTTTTATAGTGCATCATGACATCATTTCAGCAGCCAATCACAGCCATGCCATTAGTTAAGATGCCTACATGCCTAACAGGATGTGCCCACACTTCTTAGGATCCTCATTGGCTGAATAAAATGAAAATGGCTCATTGCATTATGGGAACTTCCGATTCCGGTATATGATATTGCAAAAGTATCGAAATTAAGTATCGGAATTCCGATACCGCGAATATCGGCCGATACCCGATATTTCAGTATCGGAATGCTCAACACTACACATAATACTAATGAATTCTGTGAGCTTTCTTTCCAGGAACAAACTGCTTTGTTATGTTGCCAGCAACTACAGGCAGAAAATGGTAATTTTAATGGTATTAGTGATGGCGATGTTTTGTTCCAAATTAAAAATCCAACTTACTACCCAATTGAATCCAGAACCCCAGTTTTGGATTGTTTTCAGACACTGGTAGAACGGGATTTGAAGGCTCTCCACACACAAATTGGGAAGTCACTGTCTTATAAAAATTTGACTACTAAGCAATTTGCAGCAATAAAAAAACTCCGCTCAAATACTAACCTAGTCAAAGCAGGATGCGTGGTGGTCCTAGATGCTACATTACATACAGAATTGGTATCTTCCATGCTACATGATAACAGTATCTATAGGAAACTCAGATCTTATCCCACCATCTTTTTTAAAGATTCATTATCTCAAATATTAGATGAGGGAGTGTCTTTGGGCATCATTGATTCCAAGCTCAGAAAATTATTATTCACATACCATACCATAATACCAATATTTCATGGGACACCTAAAACCCACAAAGGGATTTTTTCCTTTGCCCCTACGACTGATTATTTCAGGAATAGGGTCCCTGAATGAGGGACTCAGTGAATGGTTGGACAACCAATTGCAACCAATAACTACCAAAATACCGTTTTTAAAAAAAAAAAAATAGCACTTTGGTCCTCGACAATTTGATGAATTTTCATGGAAAGGGGAATACACTTTGCCACACTAGATGTGGCTAATTTGTATTCCTGCATTCCGCATTCACTTGCAGTTATAGCTGTTCAATACCATTTAGATAATTACTAGTGTTGAGCGAGCATGCTCGAGATTGCTCGGTACTCGCCCGAGCATCAAGCTACTCAGGATGTTCGGCGAGCACCGAGCATTTCTGGGTTACTCGGGCGGGAGCTCAGGTCTCCGCCCTGCATGTTTGGCGCTCTTTACAGAGCCAATGAACAAGCAGGGATTGCCAGCAAGTCACTGTAATGCCGCAGCCATGTTGGCTGTGGGCATTACAGTGATTGGCTGGCCACACAGTGTCACCTCAAGTATTTAAAATCGGGCGCCACCATCTTGGACACAGTCGCTCCGGATCAGACAGTGTAGGGACAGCGCTGCTGATTTAGGGAGAGATATATCCTGCAAAATAGTTAGTGTAGGGTTTGTAAAGGCTGCCAGATCAAACAAACAGTCCTTCTCAGGACTAATATCCATCCCAGATATCAGGCAGGCAGGCAGGCTGTATAGAAGACGTAGTGGTTATACCAGCAAACGCTGCATTACAGTCCTGTGTGCTCCTGTTGCTGAAATTGCTCGACTTAGCTCCAGGGGGCCAGGAAAATAATTTTTTTTCATCTAAATCCTCTTTTTTTTTTTCCTCCTTCACACTGTACAAATATCCATCTTATTAACCTTTTGGTGCCCCCCCCCCCCCCCAAAAGAAAAAAAAAGTGTGTCTCTGATTTTTCAGACACAAATATATCTGCTGAAAATAGTCTGGTGTAGGCTAGAGAAATAGAAGTGTGGTTTTGCAGTTCCACGGTTCAAACCTCTGTATTATCCACTTTTGGGCCATTTGTATCTAAAAAAAACAGTTTGAATGTGTTGCTCACTGTTCAGCCACAAATATATATATTTAAAAAAGTCTGGTATACACCAGTAAATTATAACTGTGGTTTTGCTGTTCCACGGTAAAAAATCTCTATTATCCTGCTTTTGGCATTTTTTGCCGTAAAAAAATAAAATAATAGTGTCTCCTGATTGTTCAGACACAAATATATCTGTTGAAAATAGTCTGGTGTAGGCCCGAGAAATACAAGTGTGGTTTTGCAGTTCCACAGGTCAAATCTCTGTATTATCCTGCATTTTTGCATTTTTTGCCGTAAAGAAAAACAGTAGTGTCTCCTGATTGTTCAGACACAAATATATCTGTTGAAAATAGTCTGGTGTAGGCCCGAGAAATACAAGTGTGGTTTTGCAGTTCCACGGTTCAAACCCCTTTATTATCCACTTTTGGGCCATTTTTACCTAAAAAAAAACAGTTTGAGTGTGTCGCTCACTGTTCAGCCGCAAATATATCTATTTAAAATTTTCTGGTATACCCCAGTAAACAATAACTGTGGTTTTGCCATTCCATGGTAAAAAATCTCTATTATTCAGCTTTTGGTATTTTTTCCGTAAAGAAAAACAGTAATAGTTTCTCCTTGATTGTTCAGATTGTTTAAAAGAGTCAGGTGTAGGCCAGAGAAATAGAACTGTGGTTTTCCTCTTCCACGGTTCTAATCTACTTTTTATTACCCTTTTCCATTGATAGTGCGAGTGTAAGCTATTTTACTTCCTTTACAATGGGCAAGGCGCGTGGCAAGGGACGTGGAAGTGGATGTTCTGGTGATGGTGCGAGCAGAGGACGGGGCCGTGGCCAAGGTGAAAATGTGCCACAACCAACAGCCACATCTTCTCGCTCCCACTTCTTGACCGAATTACTAGGGAAGCACAGAACAACACCAGTATTGTGAACTGATCAGTGTGAACAGGTGTAATGCACACGCCCGGGCTGAGTGGCGTGTGCGTGTATATGTAGTGATTCCACTGGACCGTGCCGGAGAGTGAATGCCTGGGGGGGCGTAACTAAGTATCCACTCAATCCGACCAGGGTCGCACGACAGCATACGACGCCAGTGCACCGAGGAGGAACCGAGCAGAGGGACCAGGTGCTACTCCAGGACAGACCCCGGACACGGCTGTTGACCCACACAGGGGAATACAGTAACAGGCAGGTTAGGCTGGCACACAGACTGCTGGATATAGGCAGACACGGCTGGTATGCCGACTGGCGGTTGCTGGTAAGCACGACTGGTATGCAGGCAGGGAGGTACTGGCAGGTACGACAGGTTGGAGCACCGAGTGGATAGGACCCAGTATAGACTGGGACTCAGGAACAGAACCGCAGATGCGGTGGACAAACACAGCAGAGTGAGGCCGCCCAGAGCGGTGAGCGAGAGAAGAGCAGGACAAGGCCGCCTGGAGCGGTGAGCGAGAGAGGAGCAGGACGAGACTGCCGGAGCAGCGAGCAAAGGGTCAGAGCAGAGCGAGACTGCCGGAGCAGCGAGCAAAGGGTCAGAGCAGAGAGAGACTGCCGGAGCAGCGAGCAAAGGGTCAGAGCAGAGCGAGATTGCCGGAGCAACGAGCAAAGGGTCAGAGCAGAGCGAGACTGCCGGAGCAACGAGCAAAGGGTCAGAGCAGAGCGAGACTGCCGGAGCAGCGAGCAAAGGGTCAGAGCAGAGCGAGACTGCCGGAGCAGCGAGCAAAGGGTCAGAGCAGAGCGAGACTGCCGGAGCAGCGAGCAAAGGGTCAGAGCAGAGCGAGACTGCCGGAGCAGCGAGCAAAGGGTCAGAGCAGAGCGAGACTGCCGGAGCAGCGAGCAAAGGGTCAGAGCAGAGCGAGACTGCCGGAGCAGCGAGCAAAGGGTCAGAGCAGAGCGAGACTGCCGGAGCAGGGAGCAAAGGGTCAGAGCAGAGCTAGACAGCCGTAGCAGCGAGCAAAGGGTCAGAGCAGAGCGAGACTGCCGGAGCAGCGAGCAAAGGGTCAGAGCAGAGCGAGACTGCCGGAGCAGCGAGCAAAGGGTCAGAGCAGTGTGAGACTGCTGGAGCAGCGAGCAAAGGGTCAGAGCAGAGCGGAAACCGCAGGAGCGGTGAGCAAGGCAGAGCAGAGCGGAAACTGCAGGAGCGGTGAGCAAGGCAGAGCAGAGCGGAAACCGCAGGAGCGGTGAGCAAGGCAGAGCAGGGCGGAAACCGCAGGAGCGGTGAGCAAGGCAGAGCAGGCAAGAACCGCGAGAGCGGTGAGCAAGGCAGAGCAGAGGGGACAGGGCTCTGTTCACACGGAACAGACAGGAAGGGAAAGGCAGAACCAGGTACACACAAGATACTTGCAATGAAGTAGCGAGTGGACTCTAAACTCACAAACGGGAGTACAGGGACAACGAGTAGGAGTCAGTTACGGGATCAGATTCTGCAGGAAAAGGGAAGGTACGGACATAGAGAAAAACAGGTAACAGGCTAGGAGAGTATTCAGACAAGAACAGACACAGCAGCAAGATACAGGAGCGGGTCTAGGTATGCGGCCCCTAGAAGGCGGAAAGAACAGGCTAGGAGCGTGTTCACACTGGCCTGGAAATACAGCCTCCAGGATAGGCAGAAGACAACAGGCTAGAAGATAGTTCAGACAGGATACAGTTCAGACACGGGAACTGATACCTCAAGGCAGGAAACATAGACAGGACCTGGCACATCAGTGACTAGAAGCCAACTGACAGAACACAATGCTCAGGCAAGGATTCCAGGGAGGAGCTGGGTTAAATACCAGGTGACAGACAGCAATAGTCTGAGGACGCATTAGGGGTGTGTCTGCAGCAGCTACAAGAAACAGGAAGTTCAGCGGGTGTCGCCCTAAGCAGACAGAGCAGAGCAGAGCAGACAATATGGAAAGAAGCCAAAGTGACAGTCTGGACTGGAAATCAAGTGAGCGCTCTTGCACAGTGGGAGATGGACCACTATGCAAGGACGCCGCCAGGTATGTTACAACAGGTTATTAATTGGATAGCAGATAATACTTCCAGTTACCTGGGCACCACCACCTCCGGTCAACTCTTAGTAGCCATGAGTCTCGACCGCATACTCCTCCTCACCCTGATGCTCCTTCCTCCCACCATGCCGAGTGTCATCAGACAGCAACTGATCCCACACTTGGACACTCTGAAGAGCTGTTCACTGGTCCATTTCCAGATTTGTGCACCTCGCCTGCTCCGCTTGAAGTGGTGGAAGAGGAGATCCTATGTAGCGATGCCCAAATATTTGAACAGCCATGGCCACAGAAAGTCGACGCTGGCAATTTGTCACAAGAGGTGGACGATGACGAGACACAATTGGCAGGAAGTGAGGAGGAGGATCGTGGTGCGCAAGAGGAAAGGAGGAGGTGGTGGATGATCTAGTAACTGACCCAATGTGGCAGGAGGACATGCAGAGCGAGGCCAGCAGCACACATGGTGAGGGAAGCAGAGTACCTTAACAGGCAGGAAGAAGCAGTGTGGTGGCCGCACACAGAAGGCGGGCAACAGTTCCCCGTAACACCAACACGAGGGACGTTGCCAGTACAACCTGTAGGTCTTCCAGAGTCTGGAATTTTTTTAAAGACTCTGCTGATAACCCCAAAAGGCCATTTGTACCACCTGCCATGCCAGCATCAGCAGGGGTGACAAAACTACCAGCCTGACCACCACCAGCATGATCAGGCACATGGCAGCAAAGCACCCGACTTTATGGGGCGAACCCCAGGGTCCACGACCAGTGTCAGCGGGTGTCACCACTGCTTCTTCCGCTGTTGTGCGTGCAATAGAACACCCTGTTGTGTGTGTCCATACTGCATGCAAAGATGCCCCCTCCTCTCAGTCTTCACTTGTTATGGCAGTTTCTCAAGAAACAGCATCAATGTCCACGTCCACGTCCCACCGCAGCATTCAATTGTCCATATCCCAGACCTTTGAACGAAAGCGGAAATTCGCAGCTAACGCCCCACAGGCCACTGTCCTAAATTCGCACATTTCACGACTGCTTGCATTGGAAATGCTACCTTTTAGGCTGGTGGAGACGGAATCCTTCCGCAACCTTATGGCGGTGGCCGTCCCTCGGTACTCGGTTCCCAGCCGACACTATTTTGCCCGGTGTGCCATCCCCGCACTATACAAGCACGTGTCCCAAAACATCTGCCGTGCCCTCAACAACACAGTTACTGGGAGAGTCCACCTGACAACGGACACGTGGACAAGTGCTTGTGGCCAGGGACGGTACATCTCCCTGACGGCACACTGGGTAAACATAGTGGAAGCTGGGACCCAGTCGGACCTTGGGACGGAACACATCCTCCCCACACCGAGGATTGCGGGTCCTATGTCAGTCAGAGTTGCCCCCACAGTGTACAGCTCCTGTGCATCATCCTCTTCCTCCTCCTCCTCATGTTCAGCCTCCATCTCAGATATCACCACATCAGTTACAAGCTGGAAGCACTGCAGTACTGCCTCCGCCAAGTGGCAACAGGCTGTGCTGAAACTCATAAGCTTAGGTGAGAAACCTCACACTGCTTGTGAGTTGTGGACAGCTGTGAAAGAGCAGGCAGATCTGTGGCTGAGACCGCTGAACCTACATCCAGGCATGGTCGTGTGTGACAATGGCCGTAACCTGGTGGCGGCTCTGAGGCGAGGCGAGATCACACACGTACCATGCCTGGCTCATGTGTTTAACCTCGTGGTTCAGCGGTTTCTTAAATCATACCCTGAGTTGCCAGATCTGCTCGTCAAAGTACGCCGCCTGTCAGCTCATTTTCGCAAGTCGGCTACAGCTTCCGCCGCCCTTGAAGTTGCAGCAACGTTTGCAGCTTCCGTCACACTGACTGGTGTGTGATGTCCCCACACGTTGGAACTCTACCCTCCACATGTTGCAAAGGATTTGTGAGCAGAAGAGAGCAGTTGTGGAGTACCAGCAGCAACAAGGCCGTCGATATTCAGGTCAGACTCCACACATAAGACCTCAGGAGTGGACCTGGATGTCTGACATATGTACCATCTTGACAAACTTTGAGGAGTCCACCAAGATGGTGAGTGGCGATGACGCCATCATTAGCGTCAGCATTCCACTTGTCTGTCTTTTGCAACGCTCTCTGAAGAGAATTAAAGAGGAGGCATTGCAGCCAGAGTATGATGAGATGGATCAAGAACCCGTAATGGGCGATTACACACAGCCCAGCCTCATCTCATCCCAACGTGCATTGGGGGACAATGAGGGAGAGGAGGAGGAGGAAGAACAGGAGCTTGTATCATGCACTGTAGACAGTAGTACCGGCACAACTGTCATACCGTCGGTTCAGCGTGGGTGGCCTGAGGACAGGGGGGAGGAGGAGGAGGAGGAGAGCGTGATCAGTCGTCATCTTGGTGAGAACACGGAAGTCTTGCCCGTTACCAGTCTGGCACGCATGGCTGACTTTATGTTACGCTGCCTTAACCGTGACCCTCGCGTTGTCAAAATGTTGGGTGACAGTCATTACTGGTTGGTGACACTTTTAGACCCCCGCTACAAGGAGAACTTTCACTCTCTTATTCCTGAGGTGGAGAGGTCTACAAAAATGGGGCAGTACCAGAAGGCCCTTGCTGCAGAACTGTTAAAAAAATTCCCATCTGAACACGCTAGCGGCAGAGGTCACAGTTCGTTGACCAGCCAAGGCGTACAAGCGAGAAAGAGGCAACTCCAATCCAGCAGAGACAGGGGAACACTGTCAACGTTCTGGGACAGTTTTCTGAGACCCGCCCAGCTTACAGGCCCTGAGGCACGGGGTACTCTCACAAGGAGTGGAAAGTTTCAAAAGATGGTGAGGGAGTACCTTGCCAACCGTACCAGCGTCCTCTGTGATTCCTCTGTGCCTTTAATTATTGGGTATCCAAGCTGGACACTTGGAATGTACTCGCTCTGTACGCCTTGGAGGTCCTGGCCTGCCCTGCCGCTAGCGTGTTATCGGAGCGTGTTTTTAGTGCCGCTGGGGGAATTATAACTGATAAGCGCACTCGCCTGTCAAGTGACAATGCTGACAAGCTGATCCTTATCAAAATGAACAAGGGCTGGATTGGGCCAGACTTCTCATCACCACCAAATGACAGCAGAGTAACATAAAGTCAAATCCACTGTGTTATTTTGGGAGGTGTATTCACATGCACCGCTTCACACCCACACATGGGTATACGCTTCCTCATTTTGACTGTTTTATGTTCTTCTCCTTATCCTCAGCCTCCACCACCACTATACCACCAGGGTGACAGTGGTCCGTGTTGCCATTATTGAAAGTTCCTCCGTCCTTATTTTTGTCAGCTTTTGCTTGGAAGGCATAAGCAAAGACTGTGGGAGACCCACTCCCCAATAATGGGAATAATATTTTTAAGATGCTGTACTGTATGGCTCTTCTAAGGGGCATTAAAAGCATCTTGTTAAGCTACTACGACCTCCACCACTTTTCCGAGGGGCATTAAAACCGTCTTGTTAAGCTATTGTGACCTCCACCACTTTTCCGAGGGGCATTAAAAGCGTCTTGTTAAGCTACTGGGACCTCCACCACTTTTCCGAGGGGCATTAAAACCGTCTTGTTAAGCTACTGGGACCTCCACGTCTCTTCAAAGGGGCATTAAAAGCGTCTTTTAAGCTACTGTGACCTCCACCACTTTTCCGAGTGGCATTAAAATCGTCTTATTAAGCTACTGGGACCTGCACCACTTTTCTGAGGGGCATTAAAACCATCTTGTTAAGCTACTGGGACCTCCACGTCTCTTCTGAGGGGCATTAAATGTTATGATCTGCTACAAGAACTAAGGAAAGATAGGAAAACTGTCCCTACAATAGGACTAAGCTGATTCGCTACGATGCAGCAGGCAACCTATTCCTTGTGAACAGACCCGCCTTCGTCCTCAGCTAGTCGGAACGCAGACCTATAGATATAAGGGAGGGGTCCCTAAAAGTACTAAGGACTGGGACAAAATTGGACACCTCCTAGCAGAAGTTGTAGCGGAGCCAAAAGACAAACAGACAAAAATACTTAGAGGTCTAAGGACCAAGCAAACTATAGAAATAGGTACAAAGCACCTGGCTAGATTAAGAGTCAAAGTAACACTGAAGTCCAGCAAAGCCAGAAGGGCGGAGCTGGAATAAATAGGCAGCAGGTCACGTGACCACAAAATAGAAAAAAAACTAACAGGAGGGTTCTAACATTAAAAGCATCTTGTTAAACCACTCTGAACTCCACAGCTCTTCCAAGGGGCATTGAAATGTTGTTTTTAATTAACTCTAACCTCCACGACTCTTCGAACAGGCATTGCATTTCCTCCTAATTTTTGGCAGCTTTTGCTTGGAAGGCATAAGCAAATACTATGGGAGACCCACTCGCCAATAATGGGAATAATGTTTGTAATATGCTGTACTGCATGGCTCTTGTAAGGGGCATTGCAAGTTCCTCCGTCCAAATTTT
This sequence comes from Phyllobates terribilis, assembly GCF_046119375.1. Classification (NCBI taxonomy): domain Eukaryota; kingdom Metazoa; phylum Chordata; class Amphibia; order Anura; family Dendrobatidae; genus Phyllobates; species Phyllobates terribilis. Next base: position 44,090,124 of record NW_027362767.1, read on the forward strand.
TGGCAGCTTTTGCTTGGAAGGCATAAGCAAAGACTATGGGAGACACACTCCCCAATAATGGGAATAATGTTTTTAATATGCTGTACTGCATGGCTCTTGTAAGGGGCATTGCAAGTTGCTCCGTCCTAATTTTTGGCAGCTTTTGCTTGGAAGGCATAAGCAAATACTATGGGAGACCCACTCCTCAATAATGGGAATAATGTTTGTAATATGCTGTATTGCATGGCTCTTGTAAGGGGCATTGCAAGTTCCTCCGTCCTAATTTTTGGCAGCTTTTGCTTGGAAGACATTAGCATAGTCTATGGGAGACACACTCCCCAATAATGGGAATAATTTTTTGTAATATGCTGTATTGCATGGCTCTTGTAAGGGGCATTGCAAGTTCCTCCGTCCTAATTTTTGGCAGCTTTTGCTTGGAAGGCATAAGCAAAGACTATGGGAGACACACTCCCCAATAATGGGAATAATGTTTGTAATATGCTGTACTGCATGGCTCTTGTAAAGGGCATTGCAAGTTCCTCCATCCTAATTTTTGGCAGCTTTTGATTGGAAGGCATAAGCAAAGACTATGGGAGACACACTCCCCAATAATGGGAATAATGTTTTTAATATGTTGTACTGCATGGCTCTTGTAAGGGGCACTGCAAGTTCCTCCGTCCTAATTTTTGGCAGCTTTTGCTTGGAAGGCATAAGCAAATACTATGGGAGACCCACTCCCCAATAATGGGAATAATGTTTGTAATATGCTGTACTGCTTGGCTCTTGTAAGGGGCATTAAAACCGTCTTGTTAAGCTACTGCGACCTCCACCACTTTTCCGAGGGGCATTAAAACCGTCTTGTTAAGCTACTGTGACCTCCACGTCTCTTCCAAGGGGCATTCAAACCGTCTTGTTAAGCTACCGGTACCTCCACGTCTTTTCCGAGGGGCATCAAAACCATCTTGTTAAACTACTGTGACCTCCACGTCTCTTCAAAGGGGCATTAAAAGCGTCTTCTTAAGCCACTCTGAACTCCACAGCTCTTCCAAGGGGCATTGAAATGTTGTTTTTAATTACCTCTAACCTCCACGACTCTTCCAACGGGCATTGCATTTCCTCCTAATTTTAGTCAGCTTTTGCTTTTCAATGCAAAGGCGAAAACTAAGGGAGACCCACTCCCCAATAATGGGTAGAAGGTTTTTAGTACGCTGTAATTCCACGTCTGTTTCAAGCGGCATTGCAGTTCCTCATAATTTTTGGAAAGCCTTCCATTCACTGCTTAAGCCAACAGTGTACAGGAGACCCAGTTGCTATAAATGGAAAAAACGGTTTAGTTAAGGCCCTCTGACCTCCATGTCATTTCCAAGGGGCATTGGAGTGCCTCAAAATTTTTGGTAGACATTGCACTCACTGTATGCCCTATAACTGTGTAGCCGAACCGCTCCTTTTGGTACAGAAACATATCCTACAAGACATATGTGGTTGACTGGCCTGATATTGATGTGAATGGTCCCTGTTCCTCCTGCTCTTTCTCCTTTGCCACTACCTCATCCATCATTTATCACCTGAAGCTTTGTTTTAACGGGAGTCATAGAACTGGGATAGTAGCAGGAAAACATCCAGCAATCCTCGGAGGAGGTAGGATATGCGCCAAAACGCTGACCACCTCAGGCCTAGCCTCTACTACATACATGCGCTTGCTTTCCAAGAAAACAAAGCAGATGCTAACTTCTATCATCATCATGCTCCTCACATTGGCACTCTCAACTACCCTGATGGAGAATTACGGGCCCACCGGAGGTGGTTTGGCAGGCTGCATACTTGCGCTTGCATTGCAAGGAATGGGAGAGGTACAATTGAACACTGCCCTGGGACAAGGACTTGAACGGGGATAGTTGCAAGTCTGGAACGACAGGTGCAGGGTGGGAGGCATCTTCGCATGTACCATGAACAGGGGTTTGGCATGCACACACTACAGCGGAATAGGCTGTCCTTCCCACTAAATGCACTGGGGAGGGCACAGGTAATGTTTTGGTATGCGCGCTTAATCTTATGTATAGGGCACACCGGGACAAATAGGGGGCGGCTGGGGACTGAGTATGGATACCTCGCTGCCGAAGCAGCCAAGAGGTAGTTGCCAGCTTCGGCCTCCTCCAAACTAAAAGGCCCCATTTCAAGTGCAAGCTAGCAGTATGGCATTGCAGCCTGGGGGTGGGTGGGTGGCAGACTGCACACTTACGCTTACATTAAAGAAAACAAAGCAGATGCTAACTTCTATCATCATCATCATGGTCCTCACCTTGGCACTCTCAACTCCCCTGATGGAGAAGCCAGGGCCCACCGGAGGAGTCTGGTTCTCTGGTGGGCTCGTCCAATGCTGCCCTAAAGCAGGCCGGGCTAAGAAAAGTGTGTGGGGGGAAGTTGATAGGAGAAATAGGGGCGGCTGGGGACCGTTTATGGACACCTGGCTGCCCCCAGGCGGCTGGGGACCGTGTGTGGACACCCGGCTGCCCCCAGGCGGCTGGGGACCGTGTGTGGACACCCGGCCGTGGGGCGGCTGGGGACCGAGTATGGACACCCGGCCGCCCCCTGGTGGCTGGGGACCGAGTGTGGACTGAGTATGGATTCCAGGCCGCCAACGCAGCCATGACGTGGTGGCCAGATTCCGCCTCCAGATGCCTAAAAGGCCCAATTTCAAGTGCAAGCAAGCAGTATGGTATTGTGGCCCCATAGTGGGTGGCTGCATATTTGCGCTTGCATTGCAAGGAATGGGGGAGGTACAATTGAACAGTGCCCTGGGACAAGAACTTGCACGGGGATAGTTGCAAGTCTGCATCTTCTGATGCGGCAAGGATGACTTCTGAAGGGCACACTTTTAGGCAGTGACCTGGGTGTCAGAGATGCTTCCAGGGGTCTTCCCCATGCTGTCCCCATGTCTTTTCAGCACTGTATGCATGTGTCACACAGCACTTGGCCAGATAAGGTTGTAAAATGTTAAAATGACATTTCCCGGTGAATGCATTTGTCACGGTTGAAAGCAATACAAAAGTGCAAAAACGCATAAAAAAATGCTACTTGTGAACATAGACCAAGTTGTGGAGGAGTATTTTTTGGGGGGGTTATTTATTTTACCTTATAAACAAGTCTTTACCCCGGAAAGGAACTTCCTTAACATATTTCACAGGAAAGCAGTTTCAGTTTCGTTTTTGAACGTTTTATTGTGAGCCGTTAAAAGTGGCTTAATACTTCTGACCATTGACAGCAGTGACCTGGGGGTCAGAAATGCTTCCTGGGGCGATCCCCATGCTGTCCCCATGTCATTTGAGCACTGTCACTATCGTTTTGAGCACTTTTTAGGCTTTTAAAAGACTGCCGGGGGTGCCGCCGCAAAAATGCTCGGGTCTCCAATAGACTAACATTGGGCTCGTTGTTCGGGTCGAGCACCCGAGTATCACGGCGAGCTCGGCCCGAGCTTCGAGCACCCGAGCATTTTAGTGCTCGCTCAACACTAATAATTACAGTACATATTCTAGTGATCTCAAAAATTATACTGTATCATTACTGTGTTCTACTTTCTGCTGAAGCCAGGGTTGTGGAGTCGGTAAGCCAAACCTCCGACTCCTCAATTTCCATGCTACCCTCTCCGACTCCACAACTCTGACTCCCTCATACATGGCTCATGTTTAAGTGATAAATTTACTGTAGTACAGATTAATTTCAGCTAAAAGTCTAGACCCTTAGATCAGGAATAGGACAGACATTTATAGGACATTTTCCCCTCACCCATGACACCACACCTTGAGAGAGGGATCCGCCCCCCCAAGGACAGGAAACCGTCTGAAATAAAAAGGCGGTACCTTTCCCTTGCTTCAGTTGGTTTCCTGTCCTTGATGGGAACCTGTCTGTAAAGAAGATGTTCATACTTACCTGGGCCTGTTCCGGTGTGGAAGAGCGGGCGCTAGCCTGTGCACTGGGTTCCAGGCTCCAGAAGCGCCGTCCGCTGTTCCCAGGAGCCGTGTCCGAGCGTGCGCAGGTGATGAGAACTCCGGTTCCCCACAGACCGCTGCGCTGTCCTCTCCCTGCTGCAGGCTCCTGGATGGCCGCACACCGGGAGCGGCGTCTTCCGGGTGTGACGTGCCTGACATCATGGCGCGGTGAACGCTGGGAGAGGTGTGCCCGATGACGTCAGGGGGCGGCACCCAGATCCATCATGGCGGCGCCCTGTAAGCGCTTGCAGGCCGGCTTTTGGAACCTCGGTCGGCGGGCGTCAGGAGGACACCTGAACCGGAGGAGGTTCCGGATGTGCCCAATTTAGATGTGGGGGGGTTCTCCTGATAAACGCTGCCTATACTCATGCTTGTGATATAGCAGCTATGGCAGACCAGGACAGCCAGGAGCAGCAGCAGCTGAGCCCTCCACCTCAGCAAAGCCAGCGAAAGAAGCAGTCGGACGCCCCTCACACGGACAGCCGCTCCAGTAACCGTAGCAGCAGCAGGAGAAGTAAGGTGTCGGACGCTTCAGGGCCATCCAGAAGGGATTCATCTTATGTCCCGCCACAGCCTCCAAATCCGGTACCCTTTTGTGACTTCAGGGGTGAGTGATCTTCGTGAATGTCACTTAATAGTAATGGAAAGTTATTATGTGCTTCATTCCTAAGAAGAGTAGCGCTAAACAGAAGCACAGGGTTTGCGCCTTATGCCAAGTCCCCCTTTCCATAGATTGGCAGAAAGAGCTTTGTGCTAGCTGTATTAACTAAACCATAGCAGAGAGCACCCCGGATTTTGCTTCTAATTTGAGATCCATAATCCGTACAGAGGTTCAAGATTCCCTAAAAGGCTTACTTAAGGGGAAAAAGAGATCCCATAAGGATATCTCCTGCGACTATGATTCTAACTCCCAGTTGAAGGATCCATGCCTCAGTGAATCATCATCCTCCTCTTCAGCAGACGGTGGTAGGCCCTGTTTCCCTATTGAGGGTATGGACAAGTTGGTCAGAGCTGTCAGATCAACCATGGGGTTCAGGGAGGAGAAGGCAGCCAGGTCCCTGAAAGACATTATGTTTGCAGGCCTGGAGGAAAAAAAGAGACGCTCCTTTACAGTGAATCCTAAAATTCAGACCCTTATAGATCGGCAATGGAGGAAGCCTGAGAAATCGGGAGTGTTGTCTTCATCCTCTAAAAGGAGTTACCCCTTCGAGGATAGTGTCTCTGGGTCCTGGAATAAAATTCCTAAAGTTGACGGGTCTGTCGCCCTATCATCCAAAAATTCATCCCTACCCCTGGAGGATTCGGGCAGTCTAAAGGATGCTCTAGATAAGGCAGACTCCTTCCTGCGCCACACCTGGGAAGCGGCAGCAGGAGGCCTGAAACCAGCGGTAGCAGGTACTTGTGTTGCTAGGTCACTCATGGTGTGGCTTCAACAATTAGAAGACCAGCTCAAGGATAAAAAGATATCCAGAGATAAAATCCTCTCCAATTTACCTTTACTACAGGCAGCGTCCGCTTTCCTTGCTGACTCCTCAGCGGATTCGGTTAAACTCGCTGCCAGGTCTGCAAACTTATCTAACGCTGCCAGACGAGCCATGTGGCTCAACGTTTGCCCAGGAAACCTGCAGTCTAAACATAAACTATGTTCCCGGCCTTGTGATGGTAAACTCTTGCTTGGCCGAAAACTGGATGAGCTTTTGGAGAAGGCTGGCGACAGGAAGAGAGGTTTCCCAGGGTTCACGGGGGACACAAAAAGGTTCTACTTTCGGAGGAAAATATTTAACCGGGGTCGCCCATCTGGAGAAAGGAAAAGATGGGAGCCCAGATCTAAAAAAGACTCTGGTTACATGTTTGGGGGGGCCATCCTCCAGTACCAAAAAATCTTCCCAATGACGCAGGGCTAGAGGTTGGTGGAAGGCTTTCCCATTTTATCCCAGCTTGGAAAGCCATTACTTCAAATCCCTGGGTGTTGAGTATCATAAAGAATGGCCTAAAGATACGCTTCAGTAAAATCCCTCACCGAACCTTCATGATCACCCCCAGGAGGAAGTCCAGGGAGGAGCAGTTAGCCCTAGAGTCGGAGGTGCTAGATTTAGTCAACAAGCAGGTCCTTCACGAAGTTCCGGATTCACAAAGGGGAAGGAGATTTTATTCCCCCCTATTTGTGATAAAAAAAAACAAATGGGTCCTTAAGGACCATTATCAACCTCAAAAGTCTAAATCAGCTGATAGAGAAGCAGACTTTCAAGATGGAATCAGTGAACTGGGCAGTAAAACTCTTACACCACAATTGTTTCATGGCAGTTATCGACCTAAAAGATGCCTACTATCACGTCCCAATCCATCCAGACTACCAGAAGTACTTAAGGGTAGCCCTATTCATCAAAGGGGAATTGAGGCATTTCCAATTTACTGCCCTACCCTTTGGACTCTCGATAGCACCGAGAGTGTTTACAAAGGTTATAGCGGAGGTGACAGCTTTTCTCCGAATCAAAAACGTGGTGATTGTTCCCTACTTAGACGACTTTCTGGTAATAGGGAAATCGGAAGACCACTGTTCCTCTCAACTCTTAGAGGTCAGGATAGCCTTACATCAGCAAGGATGGTTGATAAATATTCAAAAATCAAAACTATCCCCCTCAAGGACTCAGATCTTTCTGGACTTGACCCTAAATTCCCAACTCCAAGCCTGCTTCCTCCTGGAGGACAAGGTTTGCAAAATAATCAGCTTGGTCTCAAGGGCCATAGAGTCTCCAGTGATGTCCCTGAGAGTAGCAATGTCCCTACTGGGTTCCATGACGTCCTGTCTCCCAGCAGTCAAATGGGCCCAAGGTCATATGAGGCTTTTTCAGTAGGAGGTCCTGTCAGCATAAAAATCCTTCAACGGACATCTTTCCCTAGGGACTGTAGACTCCCTCTCATGGTGGATAAACAGGGAGAATCTGACCTCAGGCTTGCAGTAATCCAGACCAGTCGACCTTACAATTACAACAGATGCAAGTGACTCCGGTTGGGGGGGTCATCTAGCAGATCTCTCGGTTCAGGGGCTCTGGCTACGTCACGAAATAGGGACATTATCGAACCTAAAAGAGCTTTTGGCAGTGGAGAAATCCCTGATAGGCTTCCTTCCCCACATACAGGGTCGATATGTCCAGACTAGGCCCAACAATCGGACGTCAGTGGCTTATAAAAATCGCCAGGGAGGAACAAGATCACGCTCCCGGATGGTAGTGGCAAACAGAATCCTGCAACTAGCAGAACAGCATCTCCCATCCCTCAGTGCTCTTTACATCCAGGGGGTGGAAAATTCAAAGGCAGATTTTCTCAGTCGCCACACTTTAAGACAGGGAGAGTGGGCTCTAAACCCGATAGTCTTCCAGCAGATTATCCAACTATGGGGGTCACCGGAAATAGATTTGTTTGCCACCAGGGTGAACAGGAAGGTGGAGAGATTCTGTTCACTAGATCCGACAGAGAATCCCTATGCTGTAGACGCTCTCCAGATAACCTGGAAGTTCAGGAGGGCCTATGCTTTTCCACCGATTGTAATGATCCCGGAGTTGTGAGGAAAATTCGGGAGGAGGGGGCAAGGATAATTCTGATAGCCCCCTTTTGGCCAAAAAGACCCTGGTTCTCCCTGCTTCGTCTAATGTTGGTCTCAGATCCCTGGGTTCTGCCGGACAGGCTGGACCTTCTCATCCAGGGGCCGATGTTCCATGCACAAGCCAAAGGTTTCCATCTGGTGACTTGGAATTTGAGAGAATGTTACTGAGTAATAGGGGGTTTTCACCGGGCCTAGTTTCCACCCTATTGGGTAGTAGGAAGCCCATAACAACTAAGATTTATAGCAGAATCTGGGGAAAATTCCTGGATTTTATAGACTCCCCGTTGCCGGATAAACCTCCAATTAAAGATGTCATAGAGTTTTTACAGAAGGGACGTGACCTGGGGTTAGCTACGGGAACACTTAAAGTTCAGGTGTCCGCCCTAGGGGCGCTCTATAATTGTAACCTGGCGGGGAACAGGTGGGTCTCTAGATTCATTAAATCCTGTTCCAGAGCTAAGCCAGTTCGGGCTCTCATAGTTCCTCCCTGGGAAATGAATTTGGTTTTAAATGCACTCTCCGGCGACCCATTTGAACCCCGGCAGGTTATCTCTCCAAAGTTCCTCACCCTCAAAACCATTCTCCTTCAGCCCGTAGGGTGAGAGACCTGCAGGCCCTTTCTGTCAATCCTCCATACACCCAAATTCATGATGACAGGGTCGTCCTACGTACAGATTCAACATACCTTCCGAAAGTAGTTTCCAGATTCCACTGTAATCAAGAGTAGAGATGAGCGTTGTTCTACTCGAACTGTTCGCCAATCTCAAATTCGAGCTGTTTTGGGCGGTGTTCGAGCCGTTCGGCGAACACGAACAATTTGAGAAAAATACGGCTGTTCGAGGTTATGTTCGATAACTGTTCGTGCACCAAAATCATAACTGGATTTTTTCTCAGTAATGATGAAAATTAATGTTAATATGCAGTTTGAGTGTACAGCGGGGTGGGGGGAGAGGCAGGGGATGGATCTCTGCAGGAACAATGAAGATCTCCATTTTTTTTTTCTCTTTCCCGCATTTACAGTGGGGAGGTGCAATCTGTCAGCCTATCAGCAGCGCACACACGGAGCGAAGTGCTTTTTTTCACACAAGCAAGGGCATGTGTCATTGGCAGTGTATGTCACATGTCCTTGCCCTATAAGACCAAGCCATTTTCCCCGTCGCCACCATTTTCTCACTGCTGCAGCTGCGTGTTAGACGGCACCGCTGTTGCTGTGTGCGCTATACCTTGTTAATTTCAAGCCAATTTTCGCACAAATCTACAGATAGCTTGGGAGTAGAGAATAGTTGTGATTGCAGTCCTTTTAAGGACTAGGTTACAGCATTTCCTATGACTTTTATCAGGCAGGTCTGTGCTCTTAAATAGATAGGTTGTGGGAGTAAAGACTAATTGTAATTGGAGTCCTTTTCAGGACTAGGTTACATCAGTTCCTATCAGTTTTTGCCAGGCAGGTCTGTGCCAGTGCTGTGCAAGTTTTTTTCACAGCATTTGGCTGAATCTAGCAAAGCTAATCCTTTTTGGCCTATTGCAGAGTGTGTTAGTCAGTGGAGTAGCCTATCTGTGTTGCAAGATATACCACCTGTGTATAGAATACCAATTTTTTTACTGCACCTAGTGAAGTAAAATCTTTTGGGCATAGCATCATTCTATTAGTCCATCTATACTGACCTCCATCAGGTTGCAAATTGAATATAATTTTTTTCTGCATCTAGCTCTGAAAAAATATTGGGCTTCTAGCTGTGTGTGGGACTTGTTGTATTAGTCCATCTATACTGACCTCCATCAGGTTGCAAACTGAATATATTTTTTTCTGCATCTACCTCTGAAAAAATATTGGGCTTCTAGCTGTGTGTGGGACTTGTTCTATTAATCCATCTATACAGACCTCCATCAGGTTGCAAACTGAATATATTTTTTTCTGCATCTACCTCTGAAAAAATATTGGGCTTCTAGCTGTGTGTGGGACTTGTTGTATTAGTCCATCTATACTTACCTCCATCAGGTTGCAAATTAAAAATAATTTTTATCTGCATCTACAGTACCTCTGAAAAAATATTTGGGCTTCTAGCTGTGTGTGGGACTTGTTCTATTAGTCCATCTATACTGACCTCCATCAGGTTGCAAATTGAATATAATTTTTATCTGCATCTAGCTCTGAAAAAATATTTGGCCTTCTAGCAGTGTGTGGGACTTTCTCTATTAGTCCATCTATACTGACCTCCATCAGGTTGCAAATTAAAAATAATTTTTATCTGCATCTACCTCTGAAAAAATATTTGGGCTTCTAGCTGTGTGTGGGACTTGTTCTATTAATCCATCTATACAGACCTCCATCAGGTTGCAAACTGAATATATTTTTTTCTGCATCTACCTCTGAAAAAATATTGGGCTTCTAGCTGTGTGTGGGACTTGTTGTATTAGTCCATCTATACTGACCTCCATCAGGTTGCAAACTGAATATATTTTTTTCTGCATCTACCTCTGAAAAAATATTGGGCTTCTAGCTGTGTGTGGGACTTGTTCTATTAATCCATCTATATAGACCTCCATCAGGTTGCAAACTGAATATATTTTTTTCTGCATCTACCTCTGAAAAAATATGTGGCCTTCTAGCAGTGTGTGGGACTTTCTCTATTAGTCCATCTATACTGACCTCCATCAGGTTGCAAACTGAATATAATTTTTTTCTGCATCTAGCTCTGAAAAAATATTTGGCCTTCTAGCAGTGTGTGGGACTTTCTCTATTAGTCCATCTATACTGACCTCCATCAGGTTGCAAATTCAAAATAATTTTTTGTCTGCATCTAGCTCTGAAAAAATATTGGGCTTCTAGCTGTGTGTGGGACTTGTTGTATTAGTCCATCTATACTGACCTCCATCAGGTTGCAAATTAAAAATAATTTTTATCTGCATCTACAGTACCTCTGAAAAAATATTTGGGCTTCTAGCTGTGTGTGGGACTTGTTCTATTAGTCCATCTATACTGACCTCCATCAGGTTGCAAATTGAATATAATTTTTATCTGCATCTAGCTCTGAAAAAATATTTGGCCTTCTAGCAGTGTGTGGGACTTTCTCTATTAGTCCATCTATACTGACCTCCATCAGGTTGCAAATTCAAAATAATTTTTATCTGCATCTACCTCTGAAAAAATATTTGGGCTTCTAGCTGTGTGTGGGACTTGTTCTATTAATCCATCTATACAGACCTCCATCAGGTTGCAAACTGAATATATTTTTTTCTGCATCTACCTCTGAAAAAATATTGGGCTTCTAGCTGTGTGTGGGACTTGTTGTATTAGTCCATCTATACTGACCTCCATCAGGTTGCAAACTGAATATATTTTTTTCTGCATCTACCTCTGAAAAAATATTGGGCTTCTAGCTGTGTGTGGGACTTGTTCTATTAATCCATCTATACAGACCTCCATCAGGTTGCAAACTGAATATATTTTTTTCTGCATCTACCTCTGAAAAAATATTGGGCTTCTAGCTGTGTGTGGGACTTGTTCTATTAATCCATCTATACAGACCTCCATCAGGTTGCAAACTGAATATATTTTTTTCTGCATCTACCTCTGAAAAAATATTGGGCTTCTAGCTGTGTGTGGGACTTGTTGTATTAGTCCATCTATACTGACCTCCATCAGGTTGCAAACTGAATATATTTTTTTCTGCATCTACCTCTGAAAAAATATTGGGCCTTCTAGCAGTATGTGGGACTTTCTCTATTAGTCCATCTATACTGACCTCCATCAGGTTGCAAATTCAAAATAATTTTTTGTCTGCATCTAGCTCTGAAAAAATATTAGGCTTCTAGCTGTGTGTGGGACTTGTTGTATTAGTCCATCTATACTGACCTCCATCAGGTTGCAAATTAAAAATAATTTTTATCTGCATCTACAGTACCTCTGAAAAAATATTTGGGCTTCTAGCTGTGTGTGGGACTTGTTCTATTAGTCCATCTATACTGACCTCCATCAGGTTGCAAATTGAATATAATTTTTATCTGCATCTAGCTCTGAAAAAATATTTGGCCTTCTAGCAGTGTGTGGGACTTTCTCTATTAGTCCATCTATACTGACCTCCATCAGGTTGCAAATTGAATATAATTTTTATCTGCATCTACCTCTGAAAAAATATTTGGGCTTCTAGCAGTGTGTGGGACTCATTGTATTAGGCCATCTATACCAAGCTCCACCAGCTTTGAAATTAATAATAATTTTTAGCTGCATCTAGCCCTGAAAATAATTTTTCCCAATAGTGGTAGCAATAGAAATATGGGGCGCGCGCCTGGCTAACAAAAATATACGCTTCATAACACAAAACACCAGCCTAGCGCACTGCATTAATAAGATGGCATCATCGTCTCTCCCAGTGCTAGGCCTACTACGCAGGCTAGTATTCCTGTGCCTAAAACACAATGTATGGGTCCGCGCTAGCCACTATGCTGAGGGGTATAAAGCTGCTGCTAACGCTTTATAACAATTCAATTGGCAGATTTTCACAGAGCTCTTCCACAACGCCCACCCATCGGGCAACAGTTGCCCACCCTCCCTATGGGATCTAGTGGCGAATAGTTGATGCCATTAATCAAAGCGTCAGTTGCCCCGTCAACGTGGCAAGCATACGGTAAGGCATGGGAAGAGTGGACACGACTAGTAGCAGGCAGACGGGTTGACCAATGTGAACAAGCCAGATCACAAGTTACCATAGAATTTCTCCACCAGCTAATGATGAGGGGCATATCAGGGGCGTCAGCGCAGCGGTGTCTGACCGGAGCAGCATTTCACTTCCAACTACTGAATTGGGGAGATGTGACAAAGATTCATCATCAGACAATCCATAAAAGGGTGGAAAAGGGGTCAGCCAAGTCAGGAATGTAGACGTCCCGTCCCGTGTCACTAAAACTGATTTCTCACATCTTATCCCTAACACCATTAACATGACACTCACAATTTGAAGCAACACTAATGTCTACTGCATTTGTGATCGCCTTCTTCGGGGCGCTATGTATAAGCGAATTAGTCCCTCAATCCAAAATTACCACCAGTGGACGCTTATTACACCAGGAAGTAGTCATAGCCAATAATGCAATACGTGTACGCATAGACCAATCGAAAACGGTTCCAGCGGGCAGGGGTACTTGGGTACTTCTACAACCCACAAACGGTACACTGAGTCGGGTAACAATAGTAAAAACATATCTAACCATCATATCACAAAGTAATTTCTTCGTATCACACATTGATGGAACGCCATTATCAAGATACCTGTTCCAAGCTATATTTAATAAATGCATAACATCGGCAGGGAACCACCCCAAAGATTACGGGACACACTCATTCCGCATAGGTGCGGCCACGGAAGCAGCAAGAGCAGGACTGTCAGAAACGGAAGTTCAGAGGATAGGGAGATGGCGATCCACGTGTTTGGCGAGATACATAAGACCGGACTTGTTATCCTAACGTGGTTTGTTTCTTTTACAGGTGACGCTAAGCCAACAGTGTGAGTGATAGGCCACTCGTATATATATTGGGCACAAAAAAGGGCGAAAGTCCGCCCAGGCGGGAGGAAATTAGAGTTTCATAACACATATTTCAACTGGAGAGGTATTAGAGGCCTGCTATGGCCACAGGTACTAATGGAGGTAATCAAGGTAGGGAGAGAGGCAAGAGGTCCGGTCATCTTAGTTATACAGGCCGGGGGAAACAACCTAGGTCATCACAAGAGCGCATAACTAATGGCAATAATGAAACTAGACACTGAGCGCTTCAGAGAATTTTTCACAAAATTAGCTATAGTATGGTCAGAGATTGTGCCGATAGCGGTATGGCAAGGTGCGCGAGACATCACGGCCATCGAATGGACAAGGCGGGTAATAAATATTCGGATGGCAAAATTTAGAAGAGACAGAGGCGGTGTAGTGATACGACACCGACAACTGGAAGGAGATAAAGCAGGCCTCATACGGCCCGACGGTGTTCACTTAATAGATATTGGACTGGACATATTCCTGTCAGGACTCCAGGACGGAGTGGAACAAGCGTTAAGAGTGATGGGTGGGGGTCAGAGTCCTGCATACGAGTACGCTGGATCCTCCGTGGCCTGGAAATAGAAAGGACATGTTGGAGAGTTACACTTGTTGGCCAACTTGCCGGAGTGGGGACCCAGGGCATGCTGCAACAAGCTGAATTATTTTAGAAATAAAATGCCTTTCTAATGGAATGAGTATAAAGAGTTAATAAAGCTGTGACCGATCCTCACCCATCCAGTTGTAAGAGTTACATTATTGGGTTGTCCATGAAAGGGGGGCGGTAGGGGGGCTGAGCATCTGGGTTTGGTTGGGGGTCCCCACAGTCTGCCTAGGCTAGATTAATTTAAAAATTCTTATTAGATACACAGGCGGTGCAGCTTGCTTCGCAGCTGGGCTACTACGTCCAAAGTATTGCCTAGGCTAGATGCAGTTAAAAATTCTATGCTGACTAGCAGACACTGAAGATTTGGAGCAGACCTCTGAGTAAACAGCTCTTCAGACTCAACCATCTGTGTTACCCCAAGCCATAGTGTATGTAGTTTCTTACAGTTAAAAGGGGGGGGTGCGACCCAACCCACCTGGAATTGACGATGCCAACATCACGTAAGACACAGCAAGGGGACTCCCAAAATTGTGGCACAGACACCACTTAACCCTAAAACGCATACCTGTGGCCTTGCAGGCCCGCCCAGTTAATTGTTTTCTATTTTCTGCAAGATTGCTTTAGTTAGAATTTTGAAACTCTAGGTATTCTTCATGTATATAGTTGTTTGTCATTTGAGTTTGAGTTATTCCATGTTATTTGCACACGGGCCTAAAGGGCCCCAGGTATGTGAAAGTGTAGATTTTTATGGTCATGCGTTCTAGGGTTAAGTGGCATCAATTGCCCCACTGTTGCTTAAAACGGTTGGTGAGGTGATTTTACCAAATCCCCAAGCTTTTAGTCTCCCAAGGATGACACAGGGGTAGAAATGTCCTTGCGAATCCATGATTTGATCATCTTTATGAACGTGAGTCTGTCTACATTCTCAGTGGACAGCCGCGTGCGCTTATCTGTCAGCACACCACCAGCAGCGCTGAACACACGTTCAGAGAGAATGCTGGCTGCATGGCATGACAAGATCTCCAAGGCGTGAGTGGCGAGCTCCGGAGATTTTTCAAGATTGGAATACCAAAATGAGCAAGGGTCCAGTGACACAGTCATGGCTTCGATGTTCACTTGGAGATTCTCCTGTACCATCCTCTCTAGGCATTGACTATGTGTCAGACTTCTTGTCTCCTGTGGCCTTGCAAAGGATGGTCTAAAAAAGTGGTGAAACGATTCCACAAAATTGCTGTTACCAGCAGATACTGTGTTACTGTTACTGTTTGAGTGATGAAGACTCGACAGTCCCACCGTTGGCAAGTTAGAACTGTGAGATTCACTACGTGCACCACTGGTGTTTTGTGGAAAAGCACATGTAAGATTCTGCAACAGATACTCCTGCATTCGTCAATACCTTTTTATGGCAGGAATTATTTCGGCAAATATACTTTTGTACCGGGGATCTAAGAGTGTGGCAACCCAGTAGTCGGGATTACTTAGAATTCTGACAATCCGGGGATCATGTTGCAGGTAGTGCAGCAATAAGGCACTCATGTGTCTTGCGCATCCAGAAGGACCAAGTCCTTGTTGTGTTGGTAGCGAGGTAAGAATCATGCTTCCTTCCTCTGCCCTCTCCCTCCAACCTCGCACAACAGAAATGTGATCAAGGTCTCCCTCATCTGATGAGTCTTCCATGCCCATTGCCAGTTCGTCCTCCACTTCTTCCTAGGCTCCTGCACCTTCCTCAACAGTTTGGCTGCTACCATGCGCCCTGGTTAATCCCTCTCCCCCACCCTCCCATGCCTGCCGCCTTGGTGCTGCCAACCGTCTGGACCTTGGAGATGTTATCCCTTCCGCATACGACTCCTCCTCTACTTCCTCCACCTCCTCTTGTCCCACCACCTGACTCCGAATTCTGTTTAACATGTGCTCCAGCATGTAAATCACCGTAATAGTCATGCTGATAATGGCATCGTCAGCACTAAACATCTTCGTCGCCATTTCAAGACTGTGCAGAAGGGTGCATAGGTCCCTGATCTGAGACCACTCCTCCAGCGTGATTTGCCCCACCTCTGGATCTCGTTGGCCCAGGCTATACGTCAGAACGTATTGCACCAGGGCTTGTCGGTGCTGCCACAGTCGCTGCAACATGTGCAGAGTTGAATTCCACCGTGTCGGCACATCGCATTTCAGCCGGTGAACTGGCAGGCCCAACGACTTCTGTAGAGATGTAAGTCGTTGAACTGCGGGATGCGAACGGCGGAAGTGAGCACACAGCGACCGTGCACTCTGCAGAAGGCCATCTAGTCCGGGATAGTGGGCTAAAAATTGCTGGACAACCAGGTTCAACACGTGAGCCATACAAGGCACGTGTGTGACATTGCCCCGGCGAAGTGCCGCACCCAGGTTTGCAGCATTGTCGCACATGGCCTTCCCTGGTTGCAGGTCCAGTGGAGACAACCTTTCATGAAACTGGGTCTCCAGAGCTGACCAAAACTCCTCAGCTGTGTGACTCACATTTCCCAGACATTTCAAAGTAAACACTGATGCGTTGAGCCCTGCTGCCAGCATAGTAAGGAGGTGTGCAGGATTCCTTCTGCGCAGTTAGAAAGCAGGTGGCATTACCAGACAGGCTTTGGGTGCAGGTGGAGGACCGAGAGGAGGTTGAGGAGGCAGAAGCAGTGGAGGAAGTTCGAGATAAAGAGGATTAACACACAACTCGTGGGGACGGTAAGACTTGGACAGCAGCCTCTTGTCCTGCTGTCACCATAGTTACCCAGTGCCCAGTCAGCGACATGTAACGCCCCTGTCCATGCCTTCTCGTCCAAGTGTCTGTGGTGAAGTGCACCCTGTCACACACAGAGTTTCTCAAAGAAGCGGTGATGTTGTGTGCGACATGCTAGTGGAGTGCAGGCACACCTTTCTTTGAGAAGTAGTGCCGACTGGGCATCTGGTACTGGGGCACTGTGACGGACATAAGGTCTTGAAAATCCTCTGTGTCCTCCAGGTGGAAAGGCAGCATTTCTGTAGCCAACAGCTTGCAGATGGTGAAATTCAACCTCTTAGCTTTCTCATGGCTAGGAGGAAATGGTCTTTTACTTTACTTTGTAGCACAGTGAGCTTCCCACTGCAACTTATGCTTCATATCCATGTGACGGTACATGCATGAAGTACTCAAACTATGTATTTTTTGGCCTCTACTTAGCTTTTGCTGACAAATATTACAGATAACACGAGTTGGGTCATCCTTATCGATCTGAATAAATGCCCAGGCTATGCAAGGCTTAGAGCCCATGTGACCTGAAGAGCCACTACGACTTGTGGTCAGAGGCAGAGTTGTGGTTGAGGATGCAGTTGTTGACGTGCTTCCAGTACTCCGTCTCTGTTCAGGAAGGCGCAACCTAACCTCGTCGTCAATAGCATCTGTGATGCCCCGCTGCGCTTGGTATCACAGATCCTACAAGAGTGCATTGATGGAATCCTCCACAAGAGGCCCCCATAAACATTCACACATCTCCACCTTCCACCTCAGACCAGCAGAGGGAGCCCGTTAGGGATATAAATAGGGAAGGTGGAGCTAGGCAGTTCAGTTCCTCTGAAGAGTTCCTGCAGTAGAGAAGCCTAAGAGAGGTCAGTCTGCAGTGGAGTTCAGTCTAGTCTAGAGAACGCAGTTAATAGTTCAGCAGTGGAGCACGAGGCTCCTGCTTGCTAGATTCAGGGAGCCCAGATAGAGCTTAAGGTGTGCCGGTGCCGTAAGATCAGTGAAGCGCGGCAAGCTGCCGTTAGTGTGTATAGCCTAGTGAGGGCCCGAGTAGGCCGAAGGCGAGTGGCGAGTTAGTACATAAGGGGCAGAGGAGCTTAACCAGCTCACCCCGAAGCATTTACCGGACACAGGATCCGAGCTTACCGGTATCTCTATGACCCAGTAAGGCATAACCGGAATCCCTGGAGAACTACAAGTCCCAGGATCGCTAAGGTGCTGATATGTAACAGAGCCAGGAGACGCTTAGGCCCCGCATACTGGGAGCGTGAACTTCAAGAGAAGGCCCTACCACAAGGTCAGCCAGCGCAGGACAGAGACAAAGTTAGGCCTAGCTCCAGGCAGGTCAGAAACTTACTATGCAGAGGCAAGAAACAGGAGGCCCTACACCCGCTCATTGGGGAGGATCCTGATATGCACCCTTCACCCTACAGTGCTCCGGGATGTGCCTGAATTTCCACCAGTAAAAGGTACTGAAGTGACTACCGTGTCCGTTCCCGTTCTTGCTCTGACCCAGCTGGGTCTCGCCTGTCCTGCATTCCCCCTGCATACGCTGCCCTGAGACCTAGCTCCACCTGTGGGGAGCTATACCATCGAGCTGCCTTATCACCGGCCTCAGTGGACTGCTGCAGCGCTGGTGCTTGTCACCAGATACCACAGGTGGCGTCATGAACTCTTATAAAATTAACAATTATCCACCCTTTTAAAGAGAGACCCCAGGGTACGGGCCAGGGAGCCGACCACCGCGACATCCCCAAGGCCAGGCAAATGCCCGGGTACCGAGTCATCCCCATCCCCAGGGCTAGTCACATCCTCCTCCACCTCCTCTGCTGACCTCATCGACTGTCTGACTGTGGGTTGACAGTAAGTGGGATCTCCAACCTCGTCATCATCACCCTGTGTGTTATCACACCCGTCGCCCTCAGAGCCAACCTCTTCCTGCCCTGACCGAAAAGTCAAGTTGTCGCTCCAATCAGGTATTTGAGTCTCATCATCGTCTTCATCATTGTCTCCACCAACAGGAGTTACAGTTTGGGAACAAGGGTCTACATTATGCTCAGAACCTTCTTCATCTGGTCCTGGATCCAACTTATAAAGATTCTGGGTATCGGATCAGATCATTTCCTCATCTGGATTAACAGAAGCTCTGGAGCAGACCTCCGTTTCCCAGGCTATAGTATGAGTAAACAGCTGGGCAGACTCAGCCATCTGTGTTACCCCATACTCAGACGGGCAGCTGGAGACTTGGGAGCTGTGAGGAAGCAAGTGCGATTGGGGTGACACCTCTGAGGACTGGAGTATTTGTGATGTTGAAATTGAGGTGATGGAGAGCCCACTTGAAGGAGCACTTGATATCCATTGAAGCACCTGCTGTTTTTGTGCCTCATCTAGAATTTGTAGCGATGGGCGTGTCCGTAAGAATGGGATCGTATCACATTGTCCACGAAAAGAAGTCGACATCTTAGTTTGGCTGGAAGATGGTCTTTCTTCTGCAGATGTTACTCCCCCCCCCACCGTGGGGGGCCTCGACCCACCGGCGGACAGGCACCAGTATTGGGATAGGGGGGCTGGCCGTCAGGGTCCACCGCGGCTCTGGCACAAACCCGGCGACACAGAGGTGGCACAGGCAGGAACGGACTGGCCGTGTCGGCTTCTCACTTTTTGGATTTTAGAAGGGCATGACATGCCTATATCTGTACAATATATAAAGTCCAGGCTCAACCAATGGAGTGAAGGTGACAGGAACTCAACAAGACTGAATAATATCTACTAAGGTTCTGTCACTCGAATAATGATGGAGAGTCAATTGATGTGTTTCAAACAGGTGGATGCTTTATTAGATTCTCCAAGTTAGAGGTAGCTCAAACAGGTGCCCAACGTTTCAACCCCACCGGGGTTTTCATCAGGGGCTTCAAAGGAGCTTGAAATTGGAGCATAGACATAAATACATATATGAGTATTAGTAAAACAAAAAATACACATGAAAACATATCAAAAAGTAGTGTGTCCCTGTCGGGAAAAAAGGAAACAACGAAGGAACAAAAGGGAGAAAAATGTACCGTAATACCAGGTTGGACCCTACTTAATCAACAAAAGGAAAGAACTGGAGGGGAACCGGGACTAAGATAGTGATGGCAGTACCTATGTGGTAGAATCCACAGCGTTCCGTGGGATCCTGGAAAATAACGTGGTATAAACCGGCCTCTTAGGTGCAATTTGCTAGAACAGAAGGGGAATATTAGAATCCACTTCATACCCCAAGGACAGCCATAAGATGGAGACAATTGAAATAATGGGAGTAATAGCGGCTAACCTTACACCAATACGATATGGGAGAATTCCCGAGATTCGGAGAGATGGGGTTTATGTCCTAGCTTTATGTGATCCGTGTACCTGTGAAACATATACATGTACATATAGACATATACACACATGTAAAGAAATACATATATAAATATCCATACGTCCACACACATATGTACTAAAAAGTGGTACTGGAAATACATGGGTAAATAAGTTTTGGGGAGCTGTATGGACAGAGTCTAGGAGGAAGAGGAAAGTGGACTATCAAAGAGAGCGGCACATACCTGCGGACAAAAAAGGTATCCCTTCAAATAGGGGTACACAGTAAGGTGGTGTATACCTAATATGGTGCTTGGTCCTATTGAAGGAGGTAAGTATTAGTGTCAGGCTAAACATTCTAGTTGGTGCCCTACTAGAAGGGTGTACCGACCTGGGGATGGCTGTATACCAGGGGACCAGTGGATAGTAGTCAGGGTGAAGGTAAGCGTACCTGTAAAGGGGAAAAAAAGAGACCAAAGGATAGGTCTTATGTGGGTAGTGGTAGCGGATGTAGAGACTAACCCAAAGGACATTGGTGAGTCAGTGTCCAGGGCACATACCTGGATAAGGTCTACTGATCTTCTGGGTCCTGTAGCGGTGGTGGTGTAGTGTTGTGTGCAGTGATATCGCTTAAATAGCGATGTGACATAGTACACTTCCAGTTTCCGGTTATCGGGGGTACAACATCCGGTCCGTGGAACGCAACTTCCGGTTGCGTGGAACGCACCAACGCGCATGCGCATTGTGCGTTATGGTGTGTTGGAACGCAAAATGCGTTCCACCGCCGATAATAATGAATAGAGGGCAAATGTGGGGGTCAAAATGCCCGCAAGTAAAATCATTATTATGTAGATGTACATAGGGAGCAAAAAAAGGGGGGATATAATGGAAAAAGGAAGAAGGAGAAAGGGGGAAAAAGGGACAAAAAAGACAATACTAAAAGGAGGGGAAAAAGGATAATACATACAGAAGGGGAAAAAAGGAAGAAAGAAAGAAGAAAAGAGAGGACAAGTGAAATCCATATTGCGGATAATAAAAAGGGGGAAGAGGACTGTAAATAAGTGTCTCAAGAATGGAAGAAGAGAGAAGACAATATGGGTGAGAGAGTAAACATGTATCAAATATATAATGGACATTTGTCACGAGGTCAAGAGACCTTGGATACATACAGACCATATAATAAATACAATAGGCTCAGTGGGAAGGATACATCAATCAGATGTGAAGAGTCTGAAACAAGATAATATCAACAAAGTGTAAGATATAGCACATTGAAAAGATCGACATAATAGGTGATAGGATCAAGAAACTCAAAGAAAGAGAGGCCTACTGGATCTTTACCCTAAAAACATTAGAACCCCATGGGTTGAATAGAGAATATGAGATTCAGGCCTAATATTGTGTTGTATACTATGATTACTGTCTGTGCCCTGATCTGTGGGATATTATGTCGATCTTTTCAATGTGCTATATCTTACACTTTGTTGATATTATCTTGTTTCAGACTCTTCACATCTGATTGATGTATCCTTCCCACTGAGCCTATTGTATTTATTATATGGTCTGTATGTATCCAAGGTCTCTTGACCTCGTGACAAATGTCCATTATATATTTGATACATGTTTACTCTCTCACCCATATTGTCTTCTCCCTTCTTCCATTCTTGAGACACTTATTTACAGTCCTCTTCCCCCTTTTTATTATCCGCAATATGGATTTCACTTGTCCTCTCTTTTCTTCTTTCTTTCTTCCTTTTTTCCCCTTCTGTATGTATTATCCTTTTTCCCCTCCTTTTAGTATTGTCTTTTTTGTCCCTTTTTCCCCCTTTCTCCTTCTTCCTTTTTCCATTATATCCCCCCTTTTTTTGCTCCCTATGTACATCTACATAATAATGATTTTACTTGCGGGCATTTTGACCCCCACATTTGCCCTCTATTCATTATTATCGGCGGTGGAACGCATTTTGCGTTCCAACACACCATAACGCACAATGCGCATGCGCGTTGGTGTGTTCCACGCAACCGGAAGTTGCGTTCCACGGACCGGATGTTGTACCCCCGATAACCGGAAACTGGAAGTGTACTATGTCACATCGCTATTTAAGCGATATCACTGCACACAACACTACACCACCACCGCTACAGGACCCAGAAGACCAGTAGACCTTATCCAGGTATGTGCCCTGGACACTGACTCACCAATGTCCTTTGGGTTAGTCTCTACATCCGCTACCACTACCCACATAAGACCTATCCTTTGGTCTCTTTTTTTCCCCTTTACAGGTACGCTTACCTTCACCCTGACTACTATCCACTGGTCCCCTGGTATACAGCCATCCCCAGGTCGGTACACCCTTCTAGTAGGGCACCAACTAGAATGTTTAGCCTGACACTAATACTTACCTCCTTCAATAGGACCAAGCACCATATTAGGTATACACCACCTTACTGTGTACCCCTATTTGAAGGGATACCTTTTTTGTCCGCAGGTATGTGCCGCTCTCTTTGATAGTCCACTTTCCTCTTCCTCCTAGACTCTGTCCATACAGCTCCCCAAAACTTATTTACCCATGTATTTCCAGTACCACTTTTTAGTACATATGTGTGTGGACGTATGGATATTTATATATGTATTTCTTTACATGTGTGTATATGTCTATATGTACATGTATATGTTTCACAGGTACACGGATCACATAAAGCTAGGACATAAACCCCATCTCTCCGAATCTCGGGAATTCTCCCATATCGTATTGGTGTAAGGTTAGCCGCTATTACTCCCATTATTTCAATTGTCTCCATCTTATGGCTGTCCTTGGGGTATGAAGTGGATTCTAATATTCCCCTTCTGTTCTAGCAAATTGCACCTAAGAGGCCGGTTTATACCACGTTATTTTCCAGGATCCCACGGAACGCTGTGGATTCTACCACATAGGTACTGCCATCACTATCTTAGTCCCGGTTCCCCTCCAGTTCTTTCCTTTTGTTGATTAAGTAGGGTCCAACCTGGTATTACGGTACATTTTTCTCCCTTTTGTTCCTTCGTTGTTTCCTTTTTTCCCAACAGGGACACACTACTTTTTGATATGTTTTCATGTGTATTTTTTGTTTTACTAATACTCATATATGTATTTATGTCTATGCTCCAATTTCAAGCTCCTTTGAAGCCCCTGATGAAAACCCCGGTGGGGTTGAAACGTTGGGCACCTGTTTGAGCTACCTCTAACTTGGAGAATCTAATAAAGCATCCACCTGTTTGAAACACATCAATTGACTCTCCATCATTATTCGAGTGACAGAACCTTAGTAGATATTATGCCTATATCTGTGTCTCCCCCTCCTTTTACTCCTCCACCTCTTTTCTTTTCGCATGACTATATGTACTTGTCACTTTTCCATGTGTTAGTTGTGTCTTCTGAGCAGTTTGTCAGCTTTTGGACACCTTTGAAGGTGTTTTCTATGTGTTTCTATGTGTTTTTGTTTGCCTGCCATTGGTTTTAACGGTGTTCGAAGGTGTTCGACGAACAGTTCGACGAACCGAACCGAACTGAAACACTATGGGGGTGGCTCAACACTAATCAAGAGATTGTGCTTCCCTCATTCTGCAGTAACCCAAAAAAAAAACAGGGAGGTTAGATTTCACAATCTAGATGTTAGAAGGGCTTTACTACAGTACATAGACATGACTAATCAGTGGAGGAAGGACCACTCCTTATTTCTGGCCTTTCAGGGGAGTAGGAAAGGTCACGGGGTATCAAAGGGAACTATTTCTAGGTGGCTTAGGGAGACCATTTGTCTAGCTTACATATCTACAGGAGTTCCGGCACCGGACGGTATTAAAGCTCATTCCACCAGAGCTGTACAGACCTCCTGGGCAGAGAGAGCAGACGTCTCAATTGACCAGTTCGGTAAAGCTGCTACTTGGTCTGCACCACCCACCTTCTACAAGCACTATAGGTTGGATCAATCCTCCTCTGACCTCACCTTTGGGAGAAGGGTACTTCAGGCGGTGGTCCCTCCCTAGGGTGCTCATAGTCTCCAAAATTCTCTCAAGGTGTGCTGTCATGGGTGAGGGGAAAACACTAAGGTTACTTACCGGTAGCCGTTTTTTCCTGAACCCATGACAGCACCCGTAGTTTTCCCCCCCTGTTTCTTTCTCACACCCTGGTGAGCACTTTATGTTTTGGGTGATTATATATAATGTAGGTGTTGGTTATGTGTCTAACCTTTTCTGGAGGTCCTCTCAATGCTCTGTAATCAACTGAAGCGAGGGAGAGGTACCACCCTTTTATTTCAGACGGTTTCCTGTCCTTGGTGGGGCGGATCCATCTCTCAAGGTGTGCTGTCATGGGTTCAGGAAAAAACGGCTACCAGTAAGTAACCTTGGTGTTTCATAACTTAAATTCTTATGAAAAAATATTCCCCACAAGCTGCATTGAACTACTGTATCCAATTTATTATATATTTTAGGAGTCGGAGTCGGTCCATTTTATACCGACTCCACCAAATGGGCTCCGACTCCGACTCCACGACTCCGACTCCACAGCCCTGGCTGAAGCACAACTATTTCATGTTCAATTCTACATTTTTTTTACAAATAGTTGGAGCACCAATGGGTATTAAATTCTCTCCCTCCCTCACCATACTTTACATGACTTGGTCGGAGGAAAAATTAACTTTTCACCCTGACAACCCTTTCTCCACTCACATCAGATGGTATGGTCGCTATGTGGACGACCTCCTCCTGGGTGGGAAGCACATTGGATTTCTCTGAATTTGTTCTATATCTAAATAATAACACATGCAATTTGAAGTTCATGGCTGATACACTTTCCAATCAAATTTCATTTTTGGACATTTATTTCTAAGCAGATTGCATTGCCGATCATGCACATACATCTTTGTACAGGAAAAGAATATCAGGCAATACTATTCTCCAATCGACAAGCTGTCCACTATGGAGAAACGTTACGTGCTAAACGCATTTGTTCAGACGACAACTGCTTCCTTGTGGAGAGTAATGTTGTACATAAAAAACAAAACAAGAAATCAACTCCTATCTAATAAGAAAAATATTCTATCAAATATGAATAATGCATCTGTTACTTTTTCCACATCCTACAGCCTATAATCAAGTCAAAAATATTATCCAAAAAAATCTTCCAGTCATCAATCAAGATGACACATTTAGAAAAATCATAACTCAGGGCTGAAGGTTTGTGGCAAAAAGAGGCCGGACCTTGGGCAACATGCTTTCTCCAAGCCTGTTCCAAAGTCTGACCAAAAAGATCTGTTGGTTAAAACCCAAAGGTTTTTTCAAGTGTAATGGAAACCCATGTAACATGTGTGCCTTTGCTGCAGACAAAACAAAAAGCTTTCATTCTTCTCAAGGAGATGTTCATTATATCCAATAATTCATTAACTGCGGTACCCACCATGTAGTATATTCTATTTTTTGTGATTTATGTAAAGTACAATATGTAGGATGTACCACTAGAAAATTAAAACAGCAAATTTCCGAATACTTAAACAATATATCTAAAAAAATGGATCGTACTCTGTTGCTGTAACATTTTGTTACTATGCATAATGGTGATTTAACGCACTTTAAATTCTTCAGTATAGAAAGAGTGGCATATGCCCATAGAGGAGGTAATTGGCAAAATTGCCTTATGCTGCAAGAAGCATTCTAGATATTAAATTTAGATAGCAAACATCCCAAAGGTATGAATTATAGGAGACATCTTTTATATACTCTATATTAATTTGTCATTCTATGCACATTATTGTGTGCTTCATGCTTCGAATTAAATATGGATAGTAAAATATTTCATATGTATGAACTAGAGGATAGTTATATATATATTGATTGGTCACTTTTTGTATTTTATTGCATGTTTCTTGCTCTTGCCCACCTGCTAAATTTGGACAGCAAAATATTTCATATGTATGAACTAGAGGATAGATCTCTCATATACAGTATATGATTTCATTACTATGTCATTACTATGATTTCATTACTATGTCATTTCTAGGACGCCAAAAACGCATCAGTTTTTTATCTTCGTATGTCGGGTTTTAAGGTATAAAGAAATAAAATAGTGTTTTTATTTTACCTGTGGAAGTGCCGTTCTTTTCACTTTTCTAGATTAACAATAATTAGATTTTCACCTGTGAGAATTTCAGCATCTCTTACCTCATTATTTTCCTTTATATAATCTAACCCATTGTTATAATAAAGCTTTCTGAGGTTTTATCTTGCTGATCAGATACCATGAATTCATGATTGCCCGCAACAGGCGATTATGTGATCTTAAAAAAATAAATAAATAAATAAATAAATAAATAAATAAAACCATTTCTATGCATTTTTTTTTTCTACACAAACTTCCATCATGATCACGTCTAACCCCATCAGGCATGTGCACATGATATGATTAGGTACAAGGCATACATACACAAACAAAGGTTTGCATTCTATTGAATTAAGTCCTGTTATTTCAGGGAATTATCGGGGTAGACCAGAAAGGAGCACTCTGAACTCTGCATGTACACGAATACTGTATTTATAGGCTGGTACTTATGGTAAATCTTAATGTTTTCAATAAGTTCAGAACTGTGTAACCTTATATTTCCGCACATGACATAGGACTGTGAAGTTGATCTACCCCCTGTGCCTGGATTACATCATAGTGCTGCCCTGACCAATAATTAAAAGTTTCTCCTTAATTGTTTAACCTTGAAAAAAAGTCTCATTGCTCAGACAGCATGCCTTTACAAGGTATTTATCTAATGGTGATTTGTTTGTAATCTGCTCATTAGCACAAGAAACATGTCCTGCAGCATCTCAACTGCAAATATTATTCAACTGGTGGTATGGGGGGCAGTTACATACCAGTTTGCCTAGAGGGTCTATAGATAATTAGACAAGATAGTTGCTAAAGCAATGAAAGCCTTATCAGTACAGCATTCACATGTGCTAAGTAAACTAACCCTTTCTCTACTGCAGTTCACAAAAAAGCATATGATCAAACATCAAGATCTTAAAGGGAATCTGACAAATTGTATATACAGTCTGATCTGTGGTATAGAGCAGAGTGATATACAGGTTTGCTGGGAAAGATTCAGTATAACTTGTCATTTATTCATTGAACGCCCTCGTGTTTATATACATGAGTCCAGTGGGAATTTCCACTTCATGACTGGCAGCTACCTCTGCATGCAGTCATACAGAGAAGACTGTCAATCACTAAATAGGACCACTCATTGGACTCATCTGCAAACAAACACCTGAGATTTCAATTAATAAAACAAGTTATACTGGAACTTTTCCCACAAAAACGTACATCAATCTCATCAGCTCCTCCTGCCCTATAACATGGTGCCTGCATATCAGAAACCATTTTCAACATTGACAATTCCCTTTAAAGCCTACCTGCCACCATGAAAATGCAGACAAATCTGGAGCCATTACGTTATAGAGCAGGGGGAGCTGAGTATAATGATATATAGTTTTGTGAGAAAAGATTCAGTATAACCTAGGTTTTTAATTTAAACCTTTGCTTTTTAAGAGATTTTCGGTCTAGTGGATGGTCTCATTAGGGATTCATATGTTCTACATGAACACTTAAAAATAGATGAAAAACAGAAGACATCCTGTCATTATGGTTATTCACACACCCTCTCAGCGCCATCCTGTTCACTGTGGTCACCACTCTGCTTCCCCTCATGTCAGGTCGCCTCACTGAGTTGCCTCTTGCAGTATTCCCCAACACTGCTGTATCTCCCTGCGGTCTTCATCTGGCTATAGGGAAGCACACCCAGTCTCTGCAGGAATTTAACCCTGCTGTGTTCTGCAGAGATTAGCTTCCCTAGCCTATCAGCTGTCAGCAGGAGATACATTAGACAGCTCCTCCCCCCACTCCTTGCCTGAACTATCGTCCTAGTTAATGTTCTGTTCTAGCTTCCAGTGAAGGTGTGTTCCTGCTTAGTCTCCTGTTACCGACCCAGCTTGTCTACCCGATCCATCTGACTTCTCCGCTCTTGACCTCGGCTTTGTATCCTGAAGCTGTGCTGCCTGCCCCGACCTCGGACTGTCTGACTATGTCTCTGCCTGTGCCCTCGGTACCGCATATACCTGCCTTAACTCGTTGGTCAGCTGCTGCAGACACGGGGACTGCCCTGGAGTGGGCACCTGGTGGCTGTCCTGCGGCCCAAACCTCACGCTCCCCAGTGTAAGCCCGGCCAGTGGAGCAGTGGGTCCACACCCACCACCGTCACACATCCTTTGTACTTCTGATTTTCCATTAGTGTTTCTTCTGTTTTTAACTGCGTCCACTTCTAAGAGTCAATGGATAAAAAAGTACATAGGTCTATCTATCTCCTTCAGTTTTTAAAAAATAATGAGAAAAAACCCAAATAAGAAGACAAAAAACAAAGAAAAAAAATGAGCATATACCCTGGACTAATTAAATAGTTATAGTACATGTAAATAACATAGAATACTTAGTTAAAACTATTGTGAGCAAAAAAGTGTAAAAGCCATCCCACCGCGACAAGGTGTACCCCAGCAGGGAAGGTCCTATCCTTAATAGTATTAAACCCTCACCTAGTGTCAGCCGAACTCAATACAGGACCAAACAGCAGGATTCAGGCCCAATTGTTCAGACACCCGTCCATGGGAAGCTATATAGATGAAATGCCTAACTCAAAAAGGGGAAGCCATGCCGCTGTTTGTGTAAGGTACAAGAAACTACAGCAAAACCAAAGAAATGAGCCAGAGCATATGTTGGTATATGTGCAATCTGTAGAAGCACGTCCACACTGTGGCCATTTCACAGACAAAACCGAAGAAAAAAACAAACAAAACAAAATGAGCATATACTCTGTAGTAAGTAAATAAGTAAATAGTAATAGTACATGTAAATAACATAGGGTACTTAGATAAAACTATTTTGATCATAAAAGCGTAAATGCCATCCCACTGCGACAAAGTGTACCCAATCAGGACGGTCCTAGCCTCAACCTTGCGCCAGCCGACCTCAATATAGATAAGGGCAGAGCAGGATACAGGCCAGACTGTTCAATCACCTGCTCATGGCAAGCTATATAGATGAAACATCTAGCTCAAAAAGGGGGGAGCCATGCCTATGTTTGTACAAAGTACAAGAAACTACAGCAAAACCAAAGAAATGAGCCGAGGTATAAATTGAAATACATGCAATGCGAAAAAGCACGTTCATACTGTGGCCATTTTGCTTTTTTGTTTCTTTTGTCTGTGAAATTGATATCTTTATTTAAAGATACCAATTTAAATAAAAAGGTCTTGTGAGTATCCCTATATTTGTCCTGTAGTTGGTTAAAATATGAATGATGAAATATGGATTATTCTTTGGTCACAGTTTGCGTTTTTATTTTTAATTCTTTATTTAACAATCAAAGAGGTAATTGTGGTACAGTCCAATCCCAACCAGACCCCGTAATGGAAATAACATAACATATATAAAATTGCATCAGTACAATGACAATAATCTTACAGAGAAACTTTTGCTATATATTTTTTTATTTTAAACTTTACAGCGCATTAAAAATGGGCTGTAACATTAATTAAAAAGTGTTTTTTTTTTCCCACTGTGTTGCCGAGATAGAGACTCATGAAATTGAGGGTGCTTAATATGCAAATTTCCTCTTCGACCAAAGGGACATTAACAGAGATTAATCTTCCTGGATGTTTACTTCCTGTTCGCTGAGCTTTGATAAAATTATATTGACAAAGTCTTGCGGAAACCAGGGCTGTGGAGTCGGAGTCGGTGTCCTCTTTGGTGGTGTCGAAGTCAGTGTAAAATAGACCGACTCCAACTTCTAAAATATATAATAAATTGGGTACAATAGTTCAATTCAGTATGTGCTGTAAATGTTTTCAGAAGAGTCTGGGAAAGTTATGAAATGTCCTATAAATGTCTGTTCTGTTCCTGATCTAAGGATCTCAGCTTTTAGTTGGGATGAATCTGTGCTGCACTTTATGTACACACTCAGAAGTGAGGCAGTGCTGTGGAGTCGGGAGTCAGGGAAATTGAGGAGTCGGAGGTTTGGCTTATCGACTCCACAGCCTTGGCGGAAACACAATAAAAATGGATGGACATTTTTTATCTGCATCTCATTCAAGACTATGGGGACAATCACCAAATAAAATGCATAGTAAACACATGAGAAATTGGCTGCGGAAATCAAACACGGACTGCTGGTCGGTTTCTGCAGAATTAAAAAACAGCACTGTAGGAATGAAATTTTGATAAACCTCATCCATTTTGCTGTAACCGTAATAGAGTATGCTTTTTCCAAATGAAAAAGTGCAGAAAAAAACGAATCAAATACTCACTGTGTGAACTTAGCCTTCGTGTTCTAATAACTTTCTCTAATCAAGCTGCTCAGTGCCAGGGCTGCCATCAGGAATTTCAGGGCCCCATACTGGCAAAATTTTCAGGCCCCCTTGAGACTCCGCCCAGGCTCCACCCCAGCTCCGCCTCCCATCCCTCGAACCTTCTACAGTCCCACAGCCCACTCTTGGAAAAACTCCACTTCTGCACCACGTCCTCACCAATCACACATTACCAGTTCCCAGTGAACACCAGATCACATACATAGCCATCAGCTTTTTCTTTTCTTTAAGGGAATGTGTCACATACATTTTTTAAAATGACCAATAATACCACATACAAGGATCAAATACCACCACACCATGACCAGCCAACATATTACCACCACATAGTGACCGAATAATACCACATACAAGTGACAAAAACAGCCACATCATGACCAGAGCACATATTTCCACCACATTGTCACCGAATAATACCATCACCGAATAATACCACATACAAGGGACAAATACTGCCACACCATGATCGGACCACATATTACCACCACATAGTGACCGAATATTATAATACTGATTATTAATAAAAAAAACACAATACTAACATTACCATAAGTGCCATTATACACGGGAGCTCTGTACATGGTATACAGTGTATAATGTAAGAGTACAGGTAATATAGTAATCACCAGTGACATTATACACAGGAGCTCTGTATATAGTGTACAGGTAATACAGTGATCACCAGTGACATTATACACAGGAGCCCTGTACATGGTATACAGTGTATAATGTAAGGGTACAGGTAATACAGTGATCACCAGTGACATTATACACAGGAGCTCTGTACATAGTGTATAGTATCAGTGTACATGTAATACACTGACTCACCGGTGACATCTCTAGGTGAAGTCCTTCATCTTCGCTTTTCTCCTTCATCCAGCGCAGACCGCCATCACTTCTTCCAGCCAGGACTTATCTCTGCATAAAATAACACATAGTTATCTAGAGCACATTCCCCAACTTCTACATTACACAGCTGAATACAGACGTGCACCCTCCATTAATATATAATTAGTCATTATGCAACCCACCATTCCAAATATAAATTGTAATCCAGCACTGTGTCCCCACTGACTGTAAATAGCCACTTCCCCACCTAATAAATATATAAATTAATTAGCACCTATACTCTTTTCCCCAATTTATTACCAGTCACACTCTTGCATCCTTAACGCCCCCTACGCTGTACCTCCTGCTCTCCGATTCATTATATTTACATGCACCCTCTGCCTCAATTCATTATGTCATGTCTGTGCGCTCCCCACCCCCACCGTCTATTCATCATCATTTACTCTCCCCCACTCCCAATTCATCATGTGCTCTCCCCACCCCCCACTCCCAATTCATTATGTGCTCTCCCCATCCCCAATTTATCATGTGCTCTCCCCACCCCTAATTCACCATTTGCGCTTCCAAACCTCCACTCCCAATTCTCCATATGCTATCCCCACTCTCCACTCCCAATTCCCCATGTGCTCTCCCCACCCTCCACTCCCAATTCCCCATGTGCTCTTCCCATCCTCCACTCCCAATTCCCCATACGCTCTTCCCATCCTCCACTCCCAATTCCCCATACGCTCTCCCCTCCCTCCACTCCCAATTCCCCATGCGCTCTTCCCTCCCACCACTCCAAATTCCCCATGTGCTCTTCCCACCCTCCCTCCACTCCAAATTCCCCATGTGCTCTTCCCACCTTCCACTCCCAATTCCCAATGTGATATTCCCCCCTCCCTACACTCCAAATTCACCATGTTCTCTTACCACCCTCCCTCCACTCCAAATTCCCCATGTGCTCTTCCCACCCTCTCTCCACTCCAAATTCCCCATGTGCTCTTTCCACCCTCCCTCCACTCCAAATTCCCCATGTGCTCTTCCCACTCTCCCTCCACTCCAAATTCCCCATGTGCTGTGCTTTTCCCACCCTCTATGTGCTCATCCCCAAGACCATTAATTAATTAAAAAAATAAAGTTTTCATACTTACCTCTCATACGATCCCTGCAGCTGTGTTGGCATCCTGTCGCGGCTCCCGCTCTATGCAGGCGCGTATGCAATGAGTCATTGAATACGCGCCTTCACCAGCACATCACAGGGGAGGAGGGACTCCCTTGGAGCTGCTGCATGGCACAGTGTTGAAGGCTGTGAGTGCTCCAGGGGGGTCCCTGCACCAGGAGAGATACGCCACTGGGTTCTCCTGACTTCTGGTCAGCTGACGGTGTGTACGCGATGTCACCTGACCAGATGTCAGGAGAAATATGAGGGAGCTGCTGGCTAAAGCTTGGGGCCCCATGAGCAAAAGCACAAGTGGGGGGACTCAGTGCACCGTTCGCTTACTGGTTTTACATGCCCCTTACCCCCTCAATGGTGATTGACAGTGCTAGTTTGTCTGCCAAAGATCACTGTCTGCATAGAACAATCAGCAAGGGTGTGCTGAACAGCCTAATTAGCATATTTGATTAAACTTAAATTTCTGCGGTACAGAGGCAGCGATTAGATCACGTAAGGTCCGTTTACATGGACCAACCGGTAACACGATATGACAGCCTATCAGTAAACTTCTACCGATTGGCGGTCGTTTGACTGCCTGTTTACAGAGGTAGACCAAAGCAAACGATGATGACGCAGGCAGTCATGGTTCCCGGCAGCTCGTCTTTATACAGGACGATGCAATGCTGAGAGCCATAATCTTTTACATTGCGCAAAAGATGATTTCACCAAATGTACGTTTTTAACAAAGCTTGAACCCGATTATCTTGCAGTGTAAATAACCCTTAAAGGTGCAATTATTATAGGGGCTATATTCCCTACAAGGCTTTGTGCTTAGTTTAGTTTGAGCTGACAGACTTCCTTTAAAACATGGTTGAATCACAATTCTCTCAGTATTGGATGCGTTTTTGCATTTATTGGTACTATTTTCCATTGGATATAAACAAATCCGTTTTTGCCTAATATAATAGCAATAAATGCAAAAACGAATCCAATACGGATATAAAAACTGGTGAAATGCTGATAGTGAATCCAAATTAGGGGTGTATAATACACCCCTTTTGTAAAAGGGTATATTGAGGGAATGGCTGTATAATCTGATTCACATTTCTGTTGCAAAGCAGGTTCTTAAGAGTCCCATTAACTCCTGTGATAAGATGCACAGTGATACAAGCAAAAAGTAGTCTCATTTTAAATCTTATAGTCACCAAAACAATGACACAACTGAAGTAAAAAGAAGCCATTGTGTGAAGCTGCAGATAATTCCATACCGTCTGTCCATTTAATACCGATTATTAAACAATGTCCATTATTAAACTGTTGCAGGAGACATGATTACTCCAAAGCCTTCACGTGACAACTAGTATTGATTTATATTCACAATCCCTAGGAATGTTAATACTGACAACCATAGGCAGGGCTCAGCACAATAGCTAATTGACACTGACAATTAAGCTTAACAAAGTCTGCCAATAATAATTTCAGAATCCCTGTGGACATGTTATTGACCCATCTAATAAAAATAGGTCTAATTATTGCTCAGTGCATTATATTCAGTTTTAACTTCGCTTTTCCTGCATCCCAGTAACAAAATGTGAAAGACAAAAAATTACCGCATAAGCGATATGTGATGACTTGGTATTCGCATTGCTTCACCTGGACAACCTACCTTTAAAGGGAATCTGTCACCAGGTTTTTGCCGCCTAATCTGAGAGCGACATAATGTAGAGACAGAAGCCCTGATTCTAGCAATGTGTCACTTACTGGGCTGTTTACACAGGCAGACCAAAGCAAGCGATGTGCACTGAGCGATCTGTATAACACCGCCCCCACTACTGATTGGCAGTGTACACAGAAAGCTGTCAAAAAGTGGTGTGAGTGGGGTTATACAGAGCTCAGGATTCAGAGAAATGGCAGATCCCAATCCCAAAGTTAAATACATCACCCTTAGGTATACATAAAACAAACATACAATTACACTCCCTTTTTCAGAGAGATAAAAACTCAATATTTCAAAATCATAAAAAGGTGTGCAACATTTAACACAACATATAACATCACGAAACAGCATAAATTTCCTTACATCATCATGTGCTAATAGGAATGGCCCACGGGGATAGAGTCCACAATTTCCATCTATCCATAATTTTCTTTCTATTTCGTTGCGAAAATGCTACTATATATTCATAATGATAATAGGTATTAATTTTCCCAATCAGATCTTCCATCGTGGGAATAAGAGGAGATTTCCATTTCAGTGCTATACATTGTCTGGCCGAAATCAAAACATGTCTTACCATCCATCTAAACTTATGTGGAATTGTATCTATTCCAATATTCAACACTACTAGAGCTGGAGTCGGTGCTAATTGAAGCCCTATTAAACCAGACATCAACCCAAAAACCAAAGACCAAAATGGTCCTATCTTAGGACAAAACCACCATACATTGGTTAATGTACCAATTTTCAGACATTCCTTCCAACATTTATCCGAATACCTCAGACTACAATGTGCTAATTTAGACGGAAAGGGATACCATCTCATATGGATCTTCTTCAGTTGTTCAATATGATTAATACATCTTGATGTCTTTTGTATCCAGGCAATCGCAATACGCCAATTCTGAATTGGTACTGATATATCTAGATCCGTTTCCCACTTAAGCATATACGGCAGCTTCCCCTCCTCTAATGGACTATTTAAGATTTTATAGATTAAAGACATTCCTTTAGTCGTAGAGTTCACATTATTTAAACAATTCTGAAGTGGACCTCTAGTATTTCCTTTATGATGCTAGGAAATGTAATTTGTAAATATTAAATAATTGTAAATAGAAAAATAATTTCATGCCACTTTCCATTATTTCCTGAAAAGAACCAGAAGGGTCAATGAACTACCTGAAAGCAGTTTTAAATACGTGTGGGGTGAAGTTTTTAAAATGGTATGACTTTTGGGTGGTTTCCAACATATACAGGTGCATCTCACTAAATTAGAATATTATCAAAAAGTTAACTTATTTCAGTTCTTCAATAGTGTTGAGCGAGCACTAAAATGCTCGGGTGCTCGAAGCTCGGGCCGAGCTCACTGTGATACTCGGGTGCTCGACCCGAGCAACGAGCCCAATGTTAGTCTATGGGAGACCCGAACATTTTTGCGGCGGCTCCCCCGGCAGTCTGTAGAAAGCCTAAAAAGTGCCCAAAACGATATTGACAGTGCTCAAATGACATGGGGACAGCATGGGGATCGCCCCTGGAAGCATTTCTGACCCCCAGGTCACTGCTGTCAACAACGTGGTCAGAGGTATTAAGCCACTTTTACAGGCTCACAATAAAACGTTCAAAAATGAAAGTGAAAGCGCTTTCCTGTGAAATATGTTAACCCCTTAACGACCATGGGTCTTTCTGTTTTTGTGTTTTCCTTTTTTGCTCCCCTTCTTCCCAGAGCCAGAACTTTTTTAATTTTCGTTCAATATGGCCATGTGAGGGCTTATTTTTTGCGGGACGAGTTGTACTTTTAAACACCATCACTGGTTTTACCATATCGTGTGCTGGAAAATGGGAAAAAAATTCCAAGTGCAGTGAAACTGCAAAAAAAAATGCAATTCCACAGTTGTTTTTTGGGTCCTTTTTTTACCACGTTCACAGATTGCTAAAACTGACCTGCCATCATTATTTTCCAGGTCGTTACGAGTTCATAGACACCAGACATGTATAGGTTCTTTTTTATTTAAGTGGTGAAAAAAAAATCCAAAGCTTGCTAGAAAAACAAAAAAAAATGACGCCATTTTCCGAGACCCTTAGCTTCTCCATTTTTTGGAATCTGGGGCCAGGTGAGGGCTTATTTTTTGCGTGCCGGGCTGACGTTTTTATTGATACCATTTTGGGGTAGATCCGATGTTTTGATCGCCCGTTATTGCATTTTATTGCAAAGTTGCAGCGACCAAAAAAACTTAATTCTGGCGTTTAAAATTTTTTCTCGTTACGCCGTTTACTGATTGTATTAATTCTTCTTTTATATTGATAGATCGGGCGATTCTGAACGCGGCGATACCAAATATGTGTATGTGTTTTTTTTTTTATATATATATATTTTATTTTGAATGGGGCGAAAGTGGGGTGACTTAAACTTTTATATATTTTTTATTTTTTTTATTTTTTTAAAACTTTTTTTTTACACTTTCTGCTTGCTTCTATAGTCTCCAGAGGAGACTAGAAGCAGCAGTTGTCTGATTGCTTCTACTGCATACAAGCGATGAGCAGATCGCTTGTATGCAGGAGAAATGCTCACTTGCTATGAGCGCTGACCACTAGGTGGCGCTCATAGCAATTGAGACATGACAACCACAGGCGTCTGCTGCAGACCCTGAGTTGTCATGCCCACCCATTGGTGACCCGCGATCACGTGACGGGGTCACTGATGGGTGGGGCTTAGGACTCCCGGAAGCGCGAGTTAAATGCCACTGTCAGAGATTTAACATGTTAACAGCCGCGGGTGGATTGCGATTCCAATAATCAGCTGACATGTGCTCGCTTCAGTGCGGGCTCACCGCCGGAGCCCCCGCTGAACCGGCCTTCCCGACCTGGTGCGTACTATTACTGACCAGGTCGGAAAGGGGTTAAGGAACATCCTTTCCAGGGTAAAGACTTGTGTATAAGGTAAAATAAATAACCAAAAACAAAAATACTCCTCCACACCTTGGGCTATGTTCACAAGTAGCATTTTTTATGCGTTTTTGCACGTTTGTATTGCTTTCAACCGTGACAAATGCATTCACCGGGAAATGTCATTTTAACATTTTACAACCTTATCTGGCCATGTGCTGTGTGACACATGCATACAGTGCTAAAAAGACATGGGAACAGCATGGGGAAGGCCCCTGGAAGCATCTCTGACCCCCAGGTCACTGCCTAAAAGTGTGCCCATCAGAAGTGATCCTTGCCGCATCAGAAGATGCAGACTTGCAACTATCCCCGAGCAAGTCCTTGTCCCAGGGCAGTGTTCAATTGTACCTCCCCCATAATTTGCAATACAAGCGCAAGTATGCAGCCTGCCACCCACCCACCCCCAGGCTGCAATACCATACTGCTAGCTTGCTTGCACTTGAAATTGGGCCTTTTAGGCATGTGGAGGTGGAATCTGGCCACCACGTCATGGCTGCGTTGGTAGCCTGGTATTGATACTCAGTCCCCAGCCGCCCGGCGGCCGGGTGTCCACGCTTGGTCCCCAGCCGCCAGGGGGCGGCCGGGTGTCCATACTCAGTCCCCAGCCGCGTGGGGGTGGCCGGGTGTCCATAAACGGTCCCCAGCCGCCCCTATTTGTCCCGGTGCGCCTTATACACAAGCGCGCATACCAAAACATTACCTGTGCCCTCCCCAGTGCATTTAGTGGGAAGGACAGCCTAACCACAAACACGTGGACAAGTGAATGTGGCCAGGAATGGTCCATCTCACTGACGCCTTCACACTGGGTTAATATTGTGGAAGCCGGGACACAGTTGGACACTGGGATGCAACACGTCCTCCAGACATAGAGGATTGCGGGTCCTGGGTCAATCAGGCTTCAACACAAAGTTCAGAAGGTAGACAGCAGCAGTGGTCGGCCTCCTACACAACGAGTAAATTATTCACGATCATGAGGTCATCCACCTCCTTAGCTTTCTGTTCCTTGGAATGCAAGCGCATGTATGTAGTAGCAGCTAGGCCTGAGGTGGTCAGCGTTTTGGCGCATATTCTACCTCCTTCGAGGATTGCTGGATGTTTTCCTGCTACTATCCCAGTTCTATGACTCCCGTTAAAACAAAGCTTCAGGTGATGAATGATGGATGAGGTGGTGGCAAAGGAGAAAGAGCAGGAGGAACAGGGACCATTCACATCAATATCAGGCCAGCCAACCACACATGTCTTGTAGGATATGTTTCTGTACCAAAAGGAGCGGTTCAGCAACACAGTTATAAGGCATACAGTGAATGCAATGCCTACCAAAAATTTCGAGGCACTCCAATGCCCCTTGGAAGTGACATGGAGGTCAGAGGGCCTTAACTAAACCGTTTTTTCCATTTATAGCAACTGGGTCTCCTGTACACTGTTGGCCTAAGCAGGGAATGGAAGGCTTTCCAAAAATTATTAGGCACTGCAATGCCCCTTGAAACAGACATGGATTACAGCGTATTAAAAACCTTCTACCCATTATTGGGGAGTGGGTCTCCCTTAGTGTTCGCCTATGCATTGAAAAGCAAAAGCTGACAAAAATTAGGAGGAAATGCAATGCCCGTTGCAAGAGTCGTGGAGGTTAGAGGTAATTAAAAACAACATGTCAATGCCCCTTGGAAGAGCTGTGGAGTTCAGAGTGGTTTAACAAGACGGTTTTAATGCCCCTTAGAAGAGACGTGGAGTTCAGAGTGGTTT
This sequence comes from Phyllobates terribilis, assembly GCF_046119375.1. Classification (NCBI taxonomy): domain Eukaryota; kingdom Metazoa; phylum Chordata; class Amphibia; order Anura; family Dendrobatidae; genus Phyllobates; species Phyllobates terribilis. Next base: position 44,128,742 of record NW_027362767.1, read on the forward strand.
AACAAGTCAGTTTTAATGCCCCTTGGAAGAGATGTGGAGGTCACAGTAGCTTAACAAGATGGTTTTAATGCCCCTTGAAAGAGACGTGTAGTTCAGAGTGGTTTAACAAGACAGTTTTAATGCCCCTTGGAAGAGTGGTGGAGGTTACAGTGGAATAAAAAGACAATATCAATGCCCCGTGGAAGAGACGTGGAGGTCACAGTAGCTTAACAAGACGGTTTTAATGCCCCTTGGAAGAGTGGTGGAGGTCGCAGTGGAATAAAAAGACAATATCAATGCCCCTTGGAAGAGTGGTGGAGGTTACAGTGGAATAAAAAGACAATATCAACGCCCTGTGGAAGAGACGTGGAGGTCACAGTAGCTTAACAAGACGCATTTAATGCCCCTTGGAAGAGTGGTGGAGGTCGCAGTGGAATAAAAAGACAATATTAACGACCCTTGGAAGAGACGTGGAGGTCACAGTAGCTTAACAAGACGATTTTAATGCCCCTTACAAGAGCCATGCAGTACAGCATATTAAAAACATTATTCCCATTATTGGGGAGTGGGTCTCCCATAGTCTTTGCCTATGCCTTCCAAGCAAAAGCTGCCAAAAATTAGGAAGGGGGAACTTGCAATGTCCCTTACAAGAGCCATGCAGTACAGCATATTAAAAACATTATTCCCATTATTGGGGAGTGGGTCTCCCATAGTCTTTGCCTATGCCTTCCAAGCAAAAGCTGCCAAAAATTAGGACAGAGGAACTTGCAATGCTGGCAACATGGACCACGGTCACCCTGGTGGTATAGTGGTCGTGGAGGCTGAGGATAAGGAGAAGAGCAAAAAACAGCCGAAATGAGGAAGCGTATACCCATGTGTGGGTGTGAAGCGATGCATGGGAATACACCTCCCGAAATAACACAGTGGATTTGACTTTATGTTACTCTGCTGTCATTTGGTGGTGATGAGAAGTCTGGCCCAATCCAGCCCTTGTTCATTTTGATAAGGGTCAGCTTGTTAGCATTGTCAGTTGACAGGCGAGTGCGCTTATCAGTTATAATTCCCCCAGCGGCACTAAAAACACGCTCCGATAACACGCTAGCGGCAGGGCAGGCCAGGACCTCCAAGGCATACAGAGTGAGTTCATTCCAAGTGTCCAGCTTGGATACCCAATAATTAAAAGGCACAGAGGAATCACGGAGGACGCTGGTACTCCCTCACCATCTTTTGAAACTTTCCACTCCTTGTGAGAGTACCCTGCGCCTCAGGGCCTGTAAGCTGGGCAGGTCTCAGAAAACTGTCCTAGAACATTGACAGTGTTCCCCTGCCTCTGCTGGATTGGAGTTGTGTCTCTCTCGCCTGTATGCCTTAGTTGGGCAGCGAACTGTGACCTCTGCCGCTACCGTGTTCAGATGGGAATTTTTTTAATAGTTCTGCAGCAAGGGCCTTCTGGTACTGCCCCATTTTTGTAGACCTCTCCAACTCAGGAATAAGAGAGTGAAAGTTCTCCTTGTAGAGGGGGTCTAAAAGTGTCATCAACCAGTAATGACTGTCACCCAACATTTTGACAATGCGAGGGTCACGGTTAAGGCAGCGTAACATAAAGTCAGCCATGGGTGCCAGACTGGTAACGGGCAAGACTTCCGTGTCCTCAACAAGATGACGACTGATAGTGTTGAGCAATCACTAAAATGCTCGGGTGCTCGAAGCTCGGGCCGAGCTTACCGTGATACTCGGGTGCTCGACCCGAGCAACGAGCCCAATGTTAGTCTATGAGAGACCCGAGCATTTTTGCGGCAGCACCCCCGGCAGTCTGTAGAAAGCCTAAAAAGTGCCCAAAACGATAGTGACAGTGCTCAAAAGACATGGGGGCAGCATGGGGATCACCCCTGGAAGCATTTCTGACCCCCAGGTCACTGCTGTCAACAACGTGGTCAGAGGTATTAAGCCACTTTTGCGGGCTCACAATAAAACGTTCAAAAACGAAACTGAAACGGTTTTCCTGTGAAATATGTTAAGGAATTTCCTTTCCAGGGTAAAAACTTGTGTATAAGGTAAAATAAATAACCAAAAACAAAAGTACTCCTCCACACCTTGGGCTATGTTCACAAGAAGCATTTTTCATGCGTTTTTGCACTTTTGTATTGCTTTCAACCGTGACAAATGCATTCACTGGGAAATGTCATTTTAACATTTTACAACCTTATCTGGCCATGTGCTGTGTGACACATGCATACAGTGCTGAAAAGACAAGGGATCAGCATGGGGAAGACCCCTGGAAGCATCTCTGGCCCCCAGGTCACTGTCTAAAAGTGTGCCCATCAGAAGTGATCCTTGCCGCATCAGAAGATGCAGACTTGCAACTATCCCCGTGCAAGTCCTTGTCCCAGGGCAGTGTTCAATTGTACCTCCCCCATTCCTTGCAATGCAAGCGAAAATATGCAGCCAACCACCCACCCACCCGCAGGCTGCAATACCATACTGCTAGCTTTCACTTGAAATTGGGCCTTTTAGTTTGGAGGAGGCCGAAGCTGGCCACTACCTCATGGCCGCTTCGGCAGTGAGGTATCCATACTCTGTCCCCAGCCGCCCGGCGGCCGGGTGTCCACGCTCGGTCCCCAGCCGCCAGGTGGCGGCCAGGTGTCCATACTCGGTCCCCAGCCGCCCTGATTTCTCCTGTCACCTTCCCCCACACTTTTCTTAGCCGGGCCTGCTTTAGGGCATCATTGGACGAGCCCACCAGAGAACCAGACTCCTCCGGTGGGCCCTGGCTTCTCCATCAGGGGAGTTGAGAGTGCCTAGGTGAGGAGAATGATGATGATGATAGAAGTTAGCATCTGCTTTGTTTTCTTGGAATGCAAGCGCATGTATGTAGTAGCGGCTAGGCCTGAGGTTGTCCGCGTTTTGGCGCATATCCTACCTCCTCCGAGGATTGCTGGATGTTTTCCTGCTACTATCCCAGTTCCATGACTCCCGTTAAAACAAAGCTTCAGGTGATAAATGATGGATGAGGTGGTGGCAAGGGAGAAAGAGCAGGAGGAACAGGGACCATTCACATCAATATCAGGCCAGTCAACCAGATATGTCTTGTAGGATATGTTTCTGTAACAAAAGGAGCGGTTCGGCTACACAGTTATAGGGCATACAGTGAGTGCAATGCCTACCAAAAATTTCGGGCCACTCCAATGCCCCTTGGAAATGACATGGAGGTCAGAGGGCGTTAACTAAACCTTTTTTTCGATTTATAGCAACTGGGTCTCCCATGCACTGTTGGCCTAAGCAGTGAATGGAAGGCTTTCCAAAAACTATGAGGAACTGCAATGCCCCTTACAAGAGTCATGTGTGGCACCCCAGGGGTCTGGTCACCACAGTAATAGAGATATTACGTCGGAGAGCAAGTGGGAGGTTTCCTGGTCAGGATCCCTTAAACATGCAACATCCTCCTGCCCCAGTCCTGGGAGGGGAGAATTCTGCCCTTATCAACTGGATCTGGGGCGGGGTTGAGTGAGTCAGAGAACAGTCAGAGTCAGAGTGAGAGCAAGGGAAAGTAACAGCAAGGAGCTCTGTAGGAGCTAGGAGCTAAAGACCAGGGTCTGGAAGCTGAGCAGAGCTCGCCCTGGCAGAAGACAATAGGAACTGGACACAGGAGTCCGAAGCTGTGAGGACTTATATATCCAGCAGCAGAAACCAGCCGGCAGGGGATTTCAGGTCCTCTGGCCATAGAAGCAAAACCTAAAAAAGACAAAAAATATATCTCATACCCTACCATCATTATATATAAATGTAAAGCAAAGTTGCATATTAAATATAGGGTACTTAGTGAACTATTTTTGATCAAAAAAAGTATACAAGCCGTCCTACCAGCGACAAGGTGACCCTAAATTGGGACAGTACCTACACTGTCTATATTAAAAACCTTACTGTATATCAAAGTTGAAGTAATGCATATAAAAGGGTAGACAAATAGGACCGGGTCCCAACTCCAGACCACCTAGGCCCGTGGTAAGCTACATATATACTAACCAGCTCAACAAAGGGGATGCCACACCCTTAATTTGCACAGAATGCAAACAAGACAAAAAAACAAGCAATGTGAACTGAGGTCTAAGATGGTACACATCCAAGAAATAGGAGCATGTTCACACTAGCAAAAAGAAGCAAAACCTAAAAAAGACAAAAAATATATCTCATACCCTACCATCATTATATATAAATGTAAAGCAAAGTTGCATATTAAATATAGGGTACTTAGTGAACTATTTTTGATCAAAAAAAGTATACAAGCCGTCCCACCAGCGACAAGGTGACCCTAAATTGGGACGGTACCTACACTGTCTATATTAAAAACTTTACTGTATATCAAAGTTGAAGTAATGCATATAAAAGGGTAGACAAATAGGACCGGGTCCCAACTCCAGACCACCTAGGCCCGTGGTAAGCTACATACCATACATGTGCAAATTAAGGGTGTGGCATCCCCTTTGTTGAGCTGGTTAGTATATATGTAGCTTACCACGGGCCTAGGTGGTCTGGAGTTGGGACCCAGTCCTATTTGTCTACCCTTTTATATGCATTACTTCAAGTTTGATATACAGTAAGGTTTTTAATATAGACAGTGTAGGTACCGTCCCAATTTAGGGTCACCTTGTCGCTGTTGGGACGGCTTGTATACTTTTTTTGATCAAAAATAGTTCACTAAGTACCCTATATTTAATATGCAACTTTGCTTTACATTTATATATAATGATGGTAGGGTATGAGATATATTTTTTGTCTTTTTTAGGTTTTGCTTCTTTTTGCTAGTGTGAACATGCTCCTATTTCTTGCATGTGTACCATCTTAGACCTCAGTTCACATTGCTTGGTTTTTTGTCTTGTCTGCATTCTGTGCAAATTAAGGGTGTGGCATCCCCTTTGTTGAGCTGGTTAGTATATATGTAGCTTACCACGGGCCTAGGTGGTCTGGAGTTGGGACCCGGTCCTATTTGTCTACCCTTTTATATGCATTACTTCAACTTTGATATACAGTAAGGTTTTTAATATAGACAGTGTAGGTACCGTCCCAATTTAGGGTCACCTTGTCGTTGGTGGGACGGCTTGTATACTTTTTTTGATCAAAAATAGTTCACTAAGTACCCTGTATTTAATATGCAACTTTGCTTTACATTTATATATAATGATGGTAGAGTATGAGATATATTTTTTGTCTTTTTTAGGTTTTGCTTCCTTTTGCTAGTGTGAACATGCTCCTATTTCTTGCATGTGTACCATCTTAGACCTCAGTTCACATTGCTTGGTTTTTTGTCTTGTTTGCATTCTGTGCAAATTAAGGGTGTGGCTTCCCCTTTGTTGAGCTGGTTAGTATATATGTAACTTACCACGGGCCTAGGTGGTCTGGAGTTGGGACCCAGTCCTATTTGTCTACCCTTTTATATGCATTACTTCAACTTTGATATACAGTAAGGTTTTTAATATAGACAGTGTAGGTACCGTCCCAATTTAGGGTCACCTTGTCGCTGGTTGGACGGCTTGTATACTTTTTTTGATCAAAAATAGTTCACTAAGTACCCTATATTTAATATGCAACTTTGCTTTACATTTATATATAATGATGGTAGGGTATGAGATATATTTTTTGTCTTTTTTAGGTTTTGCTTCTTTTTGCTAGTGTGAACATGCTCCTATTTCTTGCATGTGTACCATCTTAGACCTCAGTTCACATTGCTTGGTCCTCTGGCCATAGAAGCCCGGAGGCTCAGTCACAAGCAAGGGACCAGCACCGCCGTCGTGGAGCGGAGGCTAACAGAAGGCCCCAAGTCACCAGCCATACGGGTGAGCACTACACGGTACACTCAGGGACGTGGGCTACTTCTACCCGCTTACAGCAAGGTAGCCAGGAAGAGTGCAGACAGACGGGGAGGCCTACAACTCCACCTGGCCAGGGGAACTCCTGCTTGCTCACAGACTGACCAGGCCTCTTATGCTAGCCAGTACTCCCGGGAGGGTCTACCTTATAATCATCAGTAAAGACCCTGAACTGCACTGCAAAGACTCTGAGTCGTTCCTGCTGCACTCGTGCACCATCACCCCCATCATCCACACTCACTGCCCTGAGGCTATACTCCTCCCGAGGGGAGTTATCCCATTGTATGCTGCGCACACAACACCAGCCTCAGCGGTCTGCCTCGCAGCGGTGGTACTCCCTGACCGCAATCCACGGGTGGCGCAGTCGGACAATTAACCTCAAAACCTAAGAAAGACTGCCACTGGTTTGACCAGCCTGAGCCACGGGACCGGGTCACGGCCACGGAGACCACAGACCCCAGAGACCCAGCACCGGGTATCCCACACACATGTACACACGGCCCAGGGGGCGCGTCACATGCAGTACAGCATATTACAAACATAAGTCCCATTATTGGGGAGTGGGTGTCCCATAGTATTTGCTTATGCCTTGCAAGCAAAAGCTGCCAAAAATTAGGACGGAGCAACTTGCAATGCCCCTTACAAGAGCCATGCAGTACAGCATATTACAAACATAAGTCCCATTATTGGGGAGTGGGTGTCCCATAGTATTTGCTTATGCCTTGCAAGCAAAAGCTGCCAAAAATTAGGATGGAGCAACTTGCAATGCCCCTTACAAGAGCCATGCAGTACAGCATATTACAAACATAAGTCCCATTATTGGGGAGTGGGTCTCCCATAGTATTTGCTTATGCTTTCCCAGCAAAAGCTGCCAAAAATTAGGACGGAGCAACTTGCAATGCCCCTTACAAGAGCCATGCAGTACAGCATATTACAAACATAAGTCCCATTATTGGGGAGTGGGTGTCCCATGGTATTTGCTTATGCTTTCCCAGCAAAAGCTGCCAAAAATTAGGACGGAGCAACTTGCAATGCCCCTTACAAGAGCCATGCAGTACAGCATATTACAAACATAAGTCCCATTATTGGGGAGTGGGTCTCCCATAGTATTTGCTTATGCTTTCCCAGCAAAAGCTGCCAAAAATTAGGACGGAGCAACTAGCAATGCCCCTTACAAGAGCCATGCAGTACAGCATATTACAAACATAAGTCCCATTATTGGGGAGTGGGTCTCCCATAGTATTTGCTTATGCTTTCCCAGCAAAAGCTGCCAAAAATTAGGACGGAGCAACTTGCAATGCCCCTTACAAGAGCCATGCAGTACAGCATATTACAAACATAAGTCCCATTATTGGGGAGTGGGTGTCCCATGGTATTTGCTTATGCTTTCCCAGCAAAAGCTGCCAAAAATTAGGACGGAGGAACTTGCAATGCTGGCACCCTGGTGGTATAGTGGTGGTGGAGGCTGAGGATAAGGAGAAGAAGATTAAACAGCCGAAACGAGGAAGCGTATACCCATGTGTGGGTGTGAAGCAGTGCATGTGAATACACCTCCCGAAATAACACAGTGGATTTGACTTTATGTTACTCTGCTGTCATTTGGTGGTGATGAGAAGTCTGGCCCAATCCAGCCCTTGTTCATTTTGATAAGGGTCAGCTTGTCAGCATTGTCAGTTGACAGGCGAGTGCGCTTATCAGTTATAATTCCCCCAGCGGCACTAAAAACACGCTCCGATAACACGCTAGCGGCAGGGCAGGCCAGGACCTCCAAGGCGTACAGAGCGAGTTCATTCCAAGTGTCCAGCTTGGATACCCAATAATTAAAAGGCACAGAGGAATCACGGAGGACGCTGGTACAATCGGCAAGGTACTCCCTCACCATCTTTTGAAACTTTCCACTCCTTGTGAGAGTACCCCGCGCCTCAGGGCCTGTAAGCTGGGCGGGTGTCAGAAAACTGTCCCAGAACGTTGACAGTGTTCCCCTGCCTCTGCTCGATTGGAGTTGCATCTCTCTCGCCTGTACGCCTTGGTTGGGCAACGAACTGTGACCTCTGCCGCTAGCGTGTTCAGATGGGAATTTTTTTAAGAGTTCTGCAGCAAGGGCCCTCTGATATTGCCCCATTTTTGTAGACCTCTCCACCTCAGGAATAAGAGCGTGAAAGTTCTCCTTGTAGCGGGGGTCTAAAAGTGTCACCAACCAGTAATGACTGTCACCCAACATTTTGACAACGCGAGGGTCACGGTTAAGGCAGCGTAACATAAAGTCAGCCATGCGTGCCAGACTGTTAACGGGCAAGATTTCCGTGTCCTCACCAAGATGACGACTGACCATGCTCTCCTCCTCCTCCTCCTCTTCCTCCTCCCCCTCCCCCCTGTCCTCAGGCCACCCACGCTGAACCGAAGGTATGACACTTGTACAGGTACTACCGTCTACAACGCATGATAGCAGCTCCTGTTCTTCCTCCTCCTCCTCCTCCTCTCCCTCATTGTCCCCCAATGCACGTTGGGATGAGATGAGGCTGGGCTGTGTGTAATCGCCCGCTACGGCTTCTTGATCCATCTCATCATACTCTGGCTGCAATGCCTCCTCTTTAATTCTCTGCAGAGAGCGTTGCAAAAGACAGACAAGTGGGATGCTGACACTAATGATGGCGTCATCGCCACTCACCATCTTGGTGGCCTCCTCAAAGTTTGTCAGGATGGTACATATGTCAGACATCCAGGTCCACTCCTGAGGTCTTATGTGTGGAGTCTGACCTGAATATCGACGGCCTTGTTGCAGCTGGTACTCCACAACTGCTCTCTTCTGCTCACAAATCCTTTGCAACATGTGGAGGGTAGAGTTCCAACGTGTGGGGACATCACACACCAGTCGGTGTGCCGGAAGCTGCAAACGCTGCTGCAACACAGCAAGGGCGGCGGAAGCTGTAGCCGACTTGCAAAAATGAGCTGACAGGCGGCGTACTTTCACGAGCAGATCTGGCAACTCAGGGTACGATTTAAGAAACCGCTGAAACACGAGGTTAAGCACATGAGCCAGGCATTGTACGTGTGTGATCTCACCTCGCCTCAGAGCCGCCACCAGGTTACGGCCATTGTCACACACGACCATGCCGGGATGTAGGTTCAGTGGTCTCAGCCACAGATCTGCCTGCTCTTTCACAGCTGTCCACAACTCACAAGCAGTGTGAGGTTTATCACCTAAGCTTATGAGTTTCAGCACAGCCTGTTGCCGCTTGGCGGAGGCAGTACTGCAATGCTTCCAGCTTGTAACTGATGTGGTGATATCTGAGATGGAGGCTGAACATGAGGAGGAGGAGGAGGATGCGCAGGAGCTGTACACTGTGGGGGCAACTCTGACTGACATAGGGCCCGCAATCCTCGGTGTGGGGAGGATGTGTTCCGTCCCAAGGTCCGACTGGGTCCTGGCTTCCACTATGTTTACCCAGTGTGCCATCAGAGAGATGTACCGTCCCTGGCCACAAGCACTTGTCCACGTGTCCGTTGTCAGGTGGACTCTCCCAGTAACTGCGTTGTTGAGGGCACGGCAGATGCTTTGGGACACGTGCTTGTGTAGTGCGGGGATGGCACACCGGGCAAAATAGTGTCGGCTGGGGACGAGTACGGAGGGACGGCCACCGCCATAAGATTGCGGAAGGATTCCGTCTCCACCAGCCTAAAAGGCAGCATTTCCAATGCAAGCAGTCGTGAAATGTGCGAATTTAGGACTGTGGCCTGTGGGGCGTTAGCTGCGAATTTCCGCTTTCGTTCAAAGGTCTGGGATATGGACAATTGAATGCTGCGGTGGGACGTGGAAGTGGACGTTGATGCTGTTTCTTGAGAAACTGCCATAACAAGTGAAGACTGAGAGGAGGGGGCATCTTTACATGCAGTATGGACAGGGGATTGCCTTGCACACACAACAGTGGGTTCTATTGCACGCACAACAGTGGAAGAAGCAGTGGTGACACCCGCTGACACTGGTCGTGGACCCTGGGTTTCGCCCCACAAAGTCGGGTGCTTTGCTGCCATGTGCCTGATCATGCTGGTGGTGGTCAGGCTGGTAGTTTTGTCACCCCTGCTGATGCTGGCATGGCAGGTGGAACATATGGCCTTTTTGGGGTTATCAGCAGAGTCTTTAAAAAAATTCCAGACTCTGGAAGACCTACCGCTTGTACTGGCAACGTCCCTCGTGTTGGTGTTACGGGGAACGGTTGCCTGCCTTCTGTCTGCGGCCACCACATTGCTTCTTCCTGCCTGTTGGGGTACTCTGCCTCCCTCCCCCTGTGTGCTGCTGGCCTCAATCTGCATGTCCTCCTTCCACGTTGGGTCAGTTACTAGATCATCCACCACCTCCTCCTCTTCCACTTGTGCACCACGATCCTCCTCCTCACTTCCTGGCAATTGTGTCTCGTCATCGTCCACCTCTTGTGACAGATTGCCAACGTCGACTTCCTGTGGCCGTGGCTGTTCAAATATTTGGGCATCGCAACATGGGATCTCCTCTTCCACCACTTCAAGCGTATCAGGCGAGGGGCCCAAATATGGAAATGGACCAGTGAACAGCTCTTCAGAGTGTCCAAGTGTGGGATCACTTGCTGTCTGACGACACTCAGCATGGTGGGAGGAAGGAGCATCAGGGTGAGGAGGAGTATGCGGTCGAGACTCACGGCTACTAAGAGTTGACCGTGTGGAAGACAGACTGGAGGTGGTGGTGCCCAGGTAACTGGAAGTATTGTCTGCTATCCAATTAATAACCTGTTCACACTGATCAGTTCTCAATACTGGTGTTGTTCTGTGCTTCCCTAGTAATTCGGTCAAGAAGTGGGAGCGAGAAGATGTGGCTGTTGGTTGTGGCACATTTTCACCTTGGCCACGGCCCCGTCCTCTGCACGAACCATCACCAGAATGTCCACTTCCACGTCCCTTGCCACGCGCCTTGTCCATTGTAAATGAAGTAAAATAGCTTACACTTGCACTATCAATGGAAAAAGGGTAATAAAGAGTAGATTAGAACTGTGGAAGAGGAAAACCACAGTTATTGTTTACTGGGGTATACCACACTTTTTTAAATAGAGATATTTGCGACTGAACAGTGAGCGACACACTCAAACTGCTTTTTTTTAGATACCAAAGGCCCAAAACTGGAAAGTACAGTGATTTGACCCGTGGAACTGCGAAACCACACTGGGATGTCGGGCCTACACAAGACTATTTTCAACAGATATATTTTTGTGTCACAACAGTCAGGAGACACTACTGTTTTTCTTTACGGAAAAAACTACCAAAACCTGAATAATAGAGATTTTTTACCGTGGAACAGCAAAACCACAGTTATAATTTACTGGTGTATACCAGGCTTTTTAAAATATATATATATTTGCGGCTGAACAGTGAGCGACACACTCAAACTGTTTTTTTTAGATACAAATGGCCCAAAAGTGGATAATACAGAGGTTTGTACCGTGGAACTGCAAAACCACACTTGTATTTCTCGGGCCTACACCAGACTATTTTCAACAGATATATTTGTGTCTGAAAAATCAGGGAGACACTATTTTTTTTCTTTTTTACAGCAAAAAATGCAAAAAGCAGGATAATAGAGATTTTTTTACCGTGGAACAGCAAAAGCACACTTCTGTCTCTCTGACCTACACCAGACTATTTTCAACAGATATATTTGTGTCTGAAAAATCAGGGAGACACTATTATTATTTTTATACAGCAAAAAATGCCAAAAACAGGATAATAGAGATGTTTTACCGTGGAACATCAAAACCACAGTAATAATTTACTGGTGTATACCAGGCTTTTTAAAATATATATATATTTGCGGCTGAACAGTGAGCGACACACTCAAACTGTTTTTTTTAGATACAAATGGCCCAAAAGTGGATAATACAGAGGTTTGTACCGTGGAACTGCAAAACCACACTTGTATTTCTCGGGCCTACACCAGACTATTTTCAACAGATATATTTGTGTCTGAAAAATCAGGGAGACACTATTTTTTTTTTTTTTACAGCAAAAAATGCAAAAAGCAGGATAATAGAGATTTTTTACCGTGGAACAGCAAAAGCACACTTCTGTCTCTCTGGCCTACACCAGACTATTTTCAACAGATATATTTGTGTCTGAAAAATCAGGGAGACACTTATTATTTTTATACAGCAAAAAATACCAAAAACAGGATAATAGAGATGTTTTACCATGGAACATCAAAACCACAGTAATAATTTACTGGTGTATACCAGGCTTTTTAAAATATATATATATTTGCGGCTGAACAGTGAGCGACACACTCAAACTGTTTTTTTTTAGATACAAATGGCCCATAGAACTGCAAAACCACACTTCTATTTCTCTGGCCTACACCAGACTATTTTCAACAGATATATTTGTGTCTGAAAAATCAGAGGCACACTTTTTTTTTTGGGGGGGGGGCACCAAAAGGTTAATAAGATGGGTATTTGTACATTGTGAAGGAGGAAAAAAAAAAGAGGATTTGGATAAAAAAAAAGGATTTTTCCTGGCCCCCGGGACCTGGAGCTAAGTCCAGCAATTTCAGCAACAGGAGCAGCACACAGGACTGTAATACAGCGTTTGCTGGTATAACCACTGCGTCTCCTATACAGCCTGCCTGCCTGCCTGCCTGATATACCTGGGATGGATATTAGTCCTGAGAAGGACTGTTTGTGTTAGAACCTTGCTCTTAGGTTTTTTCTATTGCTGGTCACATGACCTTGTTGGCCTATTTAGTCCTGCTCCGCCCTTCTGGCTTTGCTGGACTTCATTGTATTACTACTCTTTAGCTAGCCGGTGCTCAGTATCTAACTCTGTTAGTTTGCTTGGTCTTCGGACCTCTGTGTTCTATATATATTATTTGTTCGTCTGTCTGCTACTATTTCTGTTAGGAGGTGTCCTTTTTGCTCCCAGTCCCTAGTACTTGTAGGGATTCCTTCCCCACATCTATAGGTCTCCGTACAGACTAGTTGAGGACTTTAGCAGGTCTGATCGCAGGATCAGGTCCCCTGTTACATCGTAGGGATCAAGCTGAGTTCTATCGTAGGGACAGATCTCCTCTCTTTCCTTAGCTCTGGTAGCAGAACATAACAGTAAGTCCAGCCTGCAAATTCTCTAAGGAAAGATTTTTCTGTTCCATCATGGTGTCGGTTCAGGATTTGGCTAAACGCCTGCAGGGACTCTCTCTGGAGGTGGCCGAGCTCCATCAGCACGTGAGTAACTGTTCTGGAGCACATTTCTTGGAGCCTAAGGTACGTTTGCCTGATTTATTTTTTGGTGAACACCAAGAATTTTTTTCATTTAAAAATGCTTGCTTATTGTATTTTCGTTTGAGACCCAGGTCCTCTGGGGATGAATCCCAGCGCGTAGGGTTCATAATGTCACTTTTGCGCAAAGAACCTCAGGAGTGGGCCTTTTCTTTGCTACCTAGTGATACATGCCTTAGATCAGTGGATAGTTTTTTTCTGCTTTGGGGCTATTATATGATGATCCTGACCGTGTCTCATCTGCTGAGACTGAGTTGAGACGTTTGAGACAGGGATCAGGTAATGTGGAAAAATATTGTACTCATTTCCGTCGGTGGTCTACTCAAATAGGGTGGAACGATTCTGCTCTGAAGAGTCTGTTTCTGGCAGGGCTTAGTGAAAGGGTTAAAGACCTGCTAATTGCTTATCCCACACCTGAAGATTTGCAACAGGCTATGCAATTAGCTATACGGGTGGATAGGAGACTGCGTGCAAGGGTTAATGAGAGCAAATCCTCTGCTATGTCAGTTTCTGGTTATATGAATGTGAGTACTAACAGTGGAGAGCCGATGGAGATTGGAGCGATGGCACCTCGCTCTCAAGAAAAAGACCGCAGATTTTCTGAAGGTTTGTGTTTCTACTGCGGAAATTCTGGTCATTTCATTAAAAGCTGTGTGCTTCGTATGAAGAAAGAAAAAAAAATGGTCAGTCATGCCCGTATTGCCTGTTTAAATTCCAAGGGTGTATTTTTAGCTGCTTCCACTATTGCTCAGGAAAAATTAATGGAATTTCGGGTGTTTGTCGATTGTGGGTCTACTCTGAATGTAATTGATGGGGGATTCTTGGAAAAACTCAATTTAAAACCCGAACCTTTGTCATCCCCCATTGCTGTGGTTTCTGTGGATGGCTCCCCTTTGAAGAATGTTACTCTCAAGGTCTGTGAATTTCCCCTCACTATTAATGGTGTTCACCATGAGAAATTGGATTTGGTAGTTTTGAATAACTTGCCTTCTCCGGTGGTGTTGGGATTGCCCTGGTTAAAATTGCACAATCCTGTACTGGATTGGTCTACCAATGAAATTAAATCCTGGAGCCATAAATGTTATGACAAGTGTTGTAACGGGCGTATTGCAGCTGTGGATAGGGGGGAATTGCCTGTTCCTATTCAGGATTTTTGGAGAGTTTTTTCTGAGAAGGAATCACAGGTTTTGCCTCCCCATAGAGACTATGATTGTACTATTGAATTTCTCCCTGGAGCGACTCTTCCTAAAAGTCGTTTATTTAACCTTACTATTCCTGAGAGAAAGGCTTTGGAGGAATATATACAGACAAGTTTGGCCGCCGGTCACATTAGGCCCTCTAAGTCTCCTGTGGCGGTTGGATTTTTTTTTGTAAAAAAAAAGGACGGCGGTTTACGTCCTTGTCTGGATTTTCGTGAGATTAACAAAATTACTGTACGCAATCCTTACCCACTGCCATTGATTCCTGATCTGTTTAACCAGTTAGTTGGGGCCAAGTGCTTCTCTAAAATTGACCTTCGGGGGGCATACAATCTGTTGCGCATGAAGGAGGGTGACGAATGGAAGACTGCTTTTAACACTCCTGTGGGTCATTTTGAGAATTTGGTTATGCCTTTTGGTCTTACTAATGCTCCTGCATTTTTTCAGAATCTTATTAATGACATCCTTAGACCTTTGATCGGCAAAAATGTGGTTGTGTATTTGGATGACATTTTGATTTATTCGCCGGATCTGGAATCTCATTGGCGGAGCGTACGTGAAGTATTACAGTTATTAATTGACAATTCGCTTTTTGCTAAGCTGGAGAAATGTGAGTTCGCTGTACTGAGAATAAGTTTTTTGGGCTACATTATCTCCAGCGAAGGTTTTGAGATGGACCCGGTGAAAGTTCAAGCTGTGCAGGAATGGCCTAGGCCTATTGGTTTGAAATCGATACAGAGGTTTTTGGGTTTTGCCAATTATTATAGAAAATTCATTAAAAAATTTTCTATTATTGTCAAACCTCTGACCGATCTCACCAGGAAAGGTGCTGATGCGGTTCAGTGGACTTCTGAGGCCATTGAAGCTTTTGTGTATCTCAAGGAGAGGTTCACCTCTGCTCCCATCCTTATGCAGCCTGATGTGACTAAGCCGTTTTTGGTTGAGGTTGATGCTTCCTCTGTGGGGGTTGGCGCAGTATTGTCTCAGGATAACGGGGATGGAGTACATCCCTGTGCCTTTTTTTCAAAAAAATTTTCGGAGACTGAACTGAATTACGATATTGGTAATCGGGAATTATTGGCTATTAAACTCGCATTTGAACACTGGCGCCACCTCTTGGAAGGTGCTGAATTTCCCGTTCATGTTTTTACGGATCATAAAAATCTGATATATCTTGATGCTGCCAAGCGCCTGAATGCCCGTCAGGCTAGGTGGGCATTGTTTTTCTCGCGGTTTAATTTTTCTGTTACTTACATCCCAGGTACTAAGAATGTTAAGGCGGATGCCTTGTCTCGCAGTTTTTCTCCCATAGTAGGTGCTGAGAAAGAGGAGAACATTTTACAAGAAGGTGTTGTGATTGCTGCTTTGGACTCCGTTTTGGAAGATGAGATTCTTAAAGCACAGGAGAATGCCCCATCTAACACTCCCCATGGGAGGTTGTTTGTGCCTGGGACCTTTAGGAGAGATTTGTTTGTTGAGTGTCACGAATCTCGGTTGGCAGGTCATCCCGGAATCTCTGAGACCAAGAGACTGGTGGGTCGCAGTTTTTGGTGGCCTGGATGGCAGAAGGAAGTCATTAAGTGGGTGCGTCAATGTACTATATGTGCTAGATCTAAGTCCTCACATACTCCTGCTGCGGGGTTGCTTTGCCCTCTGGAGGTTCCCAGTGCTCCTTGGACACATTTGGCTATGGACTTTATAACTGACCTTCCCCCCTCTGAGGGTTTTACTGTCATCTGGGTGGTCGTGGACCGTTTTAGCAAGATGTGTCACTTGGTTCCCTTCGTCAAACTGCCCTGCGCTAAGACTCTCACTAAGGCCTTCATGGCTTCATGGCGTTCCTACTGACATTGTTTCTGATAGGGGACCTCAGTTCGTGGCTCGTTTTTGGCGCGCCTTTTGTGACAGGTTGGGAGTTCATTTGTCGTTCTCATCCGGATATCATCCTGAATCTAATGGCCAGACAGAAAGGAAAAACCAGGATGTTGAGCAGTTCTTGCGTTGTTTTGTGGCAGACAATCAAGAGGGGTGGTCTGAGTTTCTGGAACTTGCTGAATTTGCTTTGAACAATCATACATCTTCTTCTGCTGGTTGTTCGCCTTTTTTTTGTTGTTCTGGGAGACATCCGTCGTTTGGGTCGTTCTCCAAGTTGGTATCTGCTGTGCCTGAGGAGGAGAATTTTTCCGGCGATTTGGAGAGAGTTTGGACGGATGTGCGTGGTAATCTTCAGGAGGCTAACAGAAAATCTAAAGACTACTTTGATAGGAAACGACAGGAGGTTTTGTTCGCTGTTGGTGACATGGTTTGGTTGTCCTCTAGGAATCTGCGGTTGAGGATTCCTTCTAAGAAATTGGGTCCCAAGTTTGTAGGGCCCTTTAAGGTGCTTCAGGTTGTCAACCAATCTGCTGTTAGGTTGGAGGTTCCTACCTCCTGGAGAATTAATCTGGTGTTTCATGTCTCTCTGTTGAAAAAAGCTGTTGTGTCGGATTGTGACGCCTCTGTCTCTGTTCCTCCGGTGGTGGAGGACGGGGAATATGAAATTTCTCGCATCCTTAATTCTAGACGGTATAGAGGTAGTTTGCAGTATCTCGTGGCCTGGAAAGGTTTCGGACCCGAGGATAACTCATGGGTGAGGTCGAATGATGTTTCCGCGTCCAGACTTATCAGAGCGTTTCACAGGAGATTTCCTGATAAGCCTGGTCCTAGGGGATCCGGAGGATCCTCTTAGAAGGGGGGGTACTGTTAGAACCTTGCTCTTAGGTTTTTTCTATTGCTGGTTACATGACCTTGTTGGCCTATTTAGTCCTGCTCCGCCCTTCTGGCTTTGCTGGACTTCATTGTATTACTACTCTTTAGCTAGCCGGTGCTCAGTATCTAACTCTGTTAGTTTGCTTGGTCTTCGGACCTCTGTGTTCTATATATATTATTTGTTCGTCTGTCTGCTACTATTTCTGTTAGGAGGTGTCCTTTTTGCTCCCAGTCCCTAGTGTAGCACCCTGAGGATTCGGCTGCTACAGGGGTATTGCACCTCAACCCAGAGGTGTGATATTCCACTCCCGGGTAAGGATGGAGTGTGGAACTGAGCTCGGTAGGCTGCATGCACTACACACATCCCATTTCCGAGGAGCAGGCCGACGGTACTCCCACTTAGAAATGTGCAGGTACGACCGAGTCTGTTCCTGGCTGGAGTGGGAGGGGGGTGGTACATCCCAAGTAGTGTAGGGGCAGATAGGGGGAGCAGCCTGGGTAAAGATAGGAGCTCATTGGGTGCTGGTCACCTGAGCTCACACATAGAGGGTGTATATAAGGTGGGCACCATCAAAGAACAGGGTCAGTCTGTCAGCCTTTGCAGAGAAGTAAGAAGCAGAGGAGCAGAGAAGTCCCAGAGAGAGAGAGAGGAGAAAGAAAGAGAGACCCAGAGGGGGAAACAGAAGAAAGGACTCTAAGAACCCAAATCCAATCCTCGGGTGAAGAGTCGGCATCAGGGTACCGGAACCCAAGCTGGTGGGGGCAAAAACACACCCCAGCCAGAGACCGGAGGCCGTGGGCAGCGTCTGCCACGGCCACCCACCATATCCACCCCGAAGGCATACCACGTGGAGGGTCAGGGAACCCAAGGCCAAGGGTCTCCCAACAGAAGGCCCGAGGGAGCTGGACCTGGGTGGATCACTAGTGGGGACGGCCAGAGAAAGGACAGAAGGAGAGCTCAGGGTCACGCTCCGGACTCGCTTGGGGGTTGGCTGGATCCAGGACCTGGTGGATGCAGCACGGCTCGGGAGGTCACTTGAAGCTGGAGTGACCGGAACATCAGCAGTGAGTAAACACCCTAAACTGCACAACCCGACTCTGTCTTCATTTAACACCTATGCTGCACCACCACAACCCCCATCCTCTGCACCTGACCCCCTGAGGCTATACCCCACCTGTTGGGGGTTATACCATCACAAGCTGCACCTACACCATCAGCCTCAGCGGACCCTGCTGCAGCGGCGGCCATAGTGACTGCAATACAACGGGTGGCGTAGTCGACATTAAGAACTTATTAACATCTGTAGGACTGCCACATACAACTGAGTTTGACACCCTGGGCACGGACCGGGTCACAGCCACTCGGAAGACTACAACCCCCATCTGATCCGGCTCCGGATATTCCCCCTAAAAGAATATGGCCCAGGGGGCGCGTCACTAGTACTTGTAGGGATTCCTTCCCCACATCTATAGGTCTCCGTACAGACTAGTTGAGGACTTTAGCAGGTCTGAGTTCTATCGTAGGGACAGATCTCCTCTCTTTCCTTAGCTCTGGTAGCAGAACATAACAGTTTGTTTGATCTGGCAGCCTTTACAGACCCTACACTAACTATTTTGCAGGATATATCTCTCCCTAAATCAGCAGCGCTGTCCCTACACTGTCTGATCCGGAGCGACTGTGTCCTAGTTTTAAATACTCGAGGTGACGCTGTGCGGCCAGCCAATCACTGTAATGCCCACAAACAACATGGCTGCGGCATTACAGTGACTGGCTGGCAATCCCTGCATGTTCATTGGCTCTGTAAAGAGCGCCAAACATGCAGGGCGGAGACCCGAGCTCCCGCCCGAGTAACCCGGAAATGCTCGGTGCTCGCCGAACATCCCGAGTAGCGTGATGCTCGGGCGAGTACCGAGCAGTGTCGAGCATGTTCGAGCATGTTCGCTCAACACTATTCTTCAATTCAAAAAGTGAAACTCATATATTATATAGAGTCATTACAAACAGAGTGATCTATTTCAAGTGTTTATTTCTGTTAATGTTGATGATTATGGCTTACAGCCAATGAAAACAAGTAATTATATTAGTAAAATTGAATAATTAACAAAAAACACCTGCAAAGGCTTCCTAAGCGTTTAAAAAGGTTCCCAAGTCTGTTTCAGTAGGCTCCACAATCATGGGGAAGACTGCTGACTTGACAGATGTCCAGAAGGCAGTCATTGACACACTCCACAAGGTCCCAGAGTTCCAATTTTCATTTGGAAATCAAAGTCCCAGAGTCTGGAGAAAGAGTGGAGAGGCCACGATCCAAGCTGCTTGAAGTCTAGTGTGAAGTTTCCTCAACCAGTGATGGTTTCGGGAGCCATGTCATTTGCTGGTGTAGGTCCACTGTGTTTTATCAAGACCAAAGTCAGCGCAGCCGTCTTCCAGGACATTGTAGAGCCCTTCATGCTTCCCTCTGCCGACAAGCTTTTTGGAGATGGAAATTTCATTCTCCAGCAGGACTTGACACCTGTCCACACTGACAAAAGTACCAATACCTGGTTTACACACAAGAGTATCACTGTGCTTGATTGGCAGCAAACTCGCCTGACCTTAACTCCATAGAGAATCTATTATAAAGAATCTATGGGGTATAGTCAAGAGGAAGATGAGAGACACCAGACCCAACAATGCAGACGAGCTGAAGGCCGCTTTCAAAACTTCCATAACACCTCAGCAGTGTCACAGGCTGATCGCCTCCATGCCATGCCACATTGATGCAGTAATTGATGCAAAAGGAGCCACAACCAAGTAATGAGTGCATTTACTGACCATACATTTCAGTAGGCCAAAATTTCAGATTTTAAAAACATTTTTCAAGCTGTTGCTATAAAGTATTCTAATTTACTGAGATAATGACTTTTGTGTTTTCATTGGCTGTAAGCCATAATCATCAACATTAACAGAAATAAACCCTTGAAATGGATCACTCTCTTTGTAATGACTCTATATAACATATGAGTTTCACTTTTTGTATTGAAGAACTGAAATAAATTAACTTTTTGATGATATTCTAATTTAGTGAGATGAAACTGTAGGACGCCAAAAGTCACTTCAAAACTGAACAGGTGCATATAAAAGTAAGTTTTGTAAGTTTCCTTGAAATAATGAAAAATTACTGCTACAGTTTTAAACCTTCTAAAATGTTAACAAAATAAAACAACACTTTACAAATGGTGCTGATGTAAAGCAGACATGAGGGAAATGTTATTTATTAATGTTTTTTGTGTGGTGTGACTATTGGGATTAAAGGGCTAGTCATTCAAAGTTTGAAAATTGCAATTTTCAAAACATTTTTGTCAAATTTCTGATATTTTTATAAATAAACGCAAAACATATTAACCTAAATTTACCATTATTATAAAGTATCATGTGTCACAAAAAAACAATCTCAAAATCAATGGGATATGATGAAGCATTCCAGAGGTATTACCACATAAAGTAACACTGGTCAGATTTCAAAAAACTGGACCGGTCACTAAGGGGATATAATTGCCACCGTAGTTGGCAAACAAGGAGAAAAAACTGTTGGCTTTAGATATGAAATTTCAAGAGTTCTCCTTGAAGAACCACAGTTAGCATAAAAGGATTCAATTTGCATCCATCTATGCAAACTGTTTTCCAACCACCAATCTTTCGTTCAGTCAAGAATAGCAGCTTTATAATATGCCATGACATCCGTTACGCCCATACCCCCAAACTAAAAGGATAGGAAATAATTTTCTTTGAGACTCTTGTTTTTTTTCCACACCCATATGAATTTCCCAATTAACCCCTCTGTCCCCGAGGGTGGTTTGCACGTTAATGACCGGGCCAATTTTTTAAATTCTGACCACTGTCACTTTATGAGGTAATACCTCTGGAACGCTTTAACGGATCCCGCTGATTCTGAGAAAGTTTTTTCGTGACATATTGTACTTCATGATAGTGGTAAAATTTCTTCTATATCATTTGTGTTTATTTGTGAAAAAATCAGAAATTTGGCAAAAATTTTGAAAATTTCGCAATTTTCAAAATTTTAATTTTTATGCCCTTAAATCAGAGAGATATGTCACACAAAATAGTTAATAAATAACATTTCCCACATGTCTACTTTACATCAGCACAATTTTGGAAACAAAATGTTTTTTTTATTAGGGAGCTATAAGGGTTAAAAGTTGACCAGCAATTTCTCACTTTTACAACAAAATTTGCAAAACCATTTTTTTAGGGAACACATAACATTTGAAGTGACTTTGAGGGGCCTTTATGACAGAAAATACCCCAAAGTGACACCATTCTAAAAACTGTACCCCTCAAGGTGCTCAAAACCACATTCAAGAAGTTTATTAACCCTTCACGTGCTTCACAGGAATTTTTGGAATGGCGAAGAAAAAATTGAACATTTAACTTTTTTCACAAAAATGTTACTTTAGACCCCAATTTTTTTATTTTTGCAGGGTAACAGGAAAAAATGGACACCAAACTTTATTGTGCAAATTCTCCTGAGCACGCAGATACCCCATACGTGGTGAAAAAAAACTGTTTGGGCGCATGGCATGGCTCAGAAGAGAAGGAGCGCCATTAGACTTTTTGAATGTAAAATTTGCTAGAATAATTAGCGAACGCCATGTTGCGTTTAGAGAGCCCCTGATGTGCTTAAACAGTGGAAACCCCCCATAAGTGATACCATTTTGGAAACTAGACCCCTCAGGGAACTTATCTAGATGTGTGGTGAGCATGTTGAACCCCCAGGTGCTTCGCAGAAGTTTATAACATGGAGCAGTGAAAATAAAATTTTCACATATTTCCCACAAAAATGTTTTTCAGCCCCCAGTTTTGCATTTTCATAAGGGTAACAGGAGAAATTGCATCAACTTGTTGTGCAATCTCTCCTGAGTAAGCCGATACCCCATATGTGGGGAAAAAGCACTGCTTGGGCGCACGGCAGAGTTCGGAAGGGAAGGAGCGCCATTTGACTTTTTGAATGTAAAATTTACTTGCATACTTAGCGGACGCCATGTTGCGTTTGGAGAGCCCCTGATGTGCCTTTACAGTGGAAACCCCCCACAAGTGACATTTTGGAATCTAGACCCCTCAGGGAACTCATCTAGATGTGTGGTGAGCATGTTGAACCCCCAGGTGCTTCGCAGAAGTTTATAACATGGAGCAGTGAAAATAAAATTTTCACATATTTCCCACAAAAATGTTTTTCAGCCCCCAGTTTTGCATTTTCATAAGGGTAACAGGACAAATTGCATCAACTTGTTGTGCAATCTCTCCTGAGTAAGCCGATACCCCATATGTGGGGAAAAAACACTGCTTGGGCGCACGGCAGAGTTCGGAAGGGAAGGAGCGCCATTTGACTTTTTGAATGTAAAATTTACTTGAATACTTAGCGGACGCCATGCTGCGTTTGGAGAGCCCCTGATGTGCCTTAACAGTGGAAACCCCCCACAACTGACATTTTGGAATCTAGACCCCTCAGGGAACTTCTCTAGATGTGTGGTGAGCACCTTGAACCCCCAGGTGCTTCACAGAAGTTTATAACATGGAGCCGTGAAAATAAAATTTTCACATATATCCCACAAAAATGTTTTTCAGCCCCCAGTTTTGCATTTTCATAAGGGTAACAGGAGAATTTGCACCAAGCAGTTTGTTGTGCAACTTCTCCTGAGTAAGCCGATTCCCGATATGTGGGAGAAAACCACAGTTTGGGCGCACGGCAAGGTTCGGAAAGGAAGGAGCGCCATTTGACTTTTTGATTGTAAAATTTGCTTGAATAATTAGCGGATGTGCCCCTGATGTGCCTAAACAGTGGAAACCCCCACAAGTGACACCATTTTGGAAACTAGACCCCTCAGGGAACTTATCTAGATGCGTAGTGAGCACCCTTAACCCCCAGGTGCTTCACAGAAGTTTATAACATGAAGCCGTGAAAATAAAAAAATCTAACTTTTTCCACAAAAATAATTTTTTAACCCCAAATTTTTTAGTTTCACAAGGGTAAGAGGAGAAACTGGAACCTAAACACTGTTGTGCAATTTCTCCTGAGTACGCCAATACCTCATAAGTGGGGAAAATACACTGTTTGGGCGCCCGTCGGGGTTCAGAAGGGAAGGAGCACTGTGTGACTTTTTGAACGCAAAATTGGCTGGAATCAAGAGTGGACGCCATGTCGCATTTTGGGAGCCCCTGATGTGCCTAAATAGTGGAAAACCCCCACAATTGACTTCATTTTGGAAAATAGACCCCATAAGGATTTTAAAAAGGGGTATAGTGTAAATTTGGAACCCAGAGGAACGACAGAATTTGATAACATTAGATTATCATATTGAATAAGTTGTCATTAGTCTTGAGCGCAAGTGCTCTCTACTTGAGTTTGCATCAGGTACTCGGGTATGCACCATGTATCACGGGTGCTCGAGTGACATGCTCGAGTCCCTGCCCCGCATGTTTCACGGTTGTTAGACACCCAAAAAAAACATGCGGGGATTGCTCGTGCATGGCAGGCGATCCCAGCAACGTTTTTTTGGCTCCAAAGCATATGGGGCAGAGACTCGAGCATTTCACTCGAACACTCACGATACTCAGTGCATACAGTACAGACCAAAAGTTTGGACACACCTTCTCATTTAAAGATTTTTCTGTATTTTCATGACTTTGAAAATTGTACATTCACACTGAAGGCATCAAAACTATGAATTAACACATGTGGAATTATATACTTAACAAAAAAGTGTGAAACAACTGAAAATATGTCTTATATTCTAGGTTCTTCAAAGTAGCCACTTTTTGCTTTGATGACTGCTTTGCACACTCTTGGCATTTTCTTGATGAGCTTCAAGAGTAGAGATGAGCGTTGTTCTACTCGAACTGTTCGCCAATCTCAATTTCGAGCTGTTTTGGGCGGTGTTCGAGCCGGTCGGCGAACACGAACAATTTGAGAAAAATTCGGCTGTTCGAGGTTATGTTCGATAACTGTTCGTGCACCAAAATCATAACTGGATTTTTTCTCAGCAATGATGAAAATTAATGTTAATACGCAGTTTGAGTGTACAGCGGGGCGGGGGGAGGGGCAGGGGATGGATCTCTGCAGGAACAATGAAGATCTCCATTTTTTTTTCTCTTTCCTGCATTTGCAGTGGGGAGGTGCAATCTGTCAGCCTATCAGCAGCGCACACACGGAGCGAAGTGCTTTTTTTCACACAAGCAAGGGCATGTGTGATTGGCAGTGTATGTCACATGTCCTTGCCCTATAAGACCAAGCCATTTTCCCCGTCGCCACCATTTTCTCACTGCTGCAGCTGCGTGTTAGACGGCACCGCTGTTGCTGTGTGCGCTATACCTTGTTAATTTCAAGCCAATTTTCGCACAAATATACAGATAGCTTGGGAGTAGGGAATAGTTGTGATTGCAGTCCTTTTAAGGACTAGGTTACAGCATTTCCTACGACTTTTATCAGGCAGGTCTGTGCTCTTAAATAGATAGATTGTGGGAGTAAAGACTAATTGTAATTGGAGTCCTTTTCAGGACTAGGTTACATCAGTTCCTATCAGTTTTTGCCAGGCAGGTCTGTGCCAGTGCTGTGCAAGTTTTTTTCACAGCATTTGGCTGAATCTAGGAAAGCTAATCCTTTTTGGCCTATTGCAGAGTGTGTTAGTCAGTGGAGTAGCCTATCTGTGTTGCAAGATATACCACCTGTGTATAGAATACCAATTTTTTTACTGCACCTAGTGAAGTAAAATCTTTTGGGCATAGCATCATTCTATTAGTCCATCTATACTGACCTCCATCAGGTTGCAAACTGAATATAATTTTTTTCTGCATCTAGCTCTGAAAAAATATTTGGGCTTCTAGCGGTGTGTGGGACTTGGTCTATTAGTCCATCTATACTGACCTCCATCAGGTTGCAAATTGAATAAAAAAATTTTCTGCATCTAGCTCTGAAAAAATATTTGGGCTTCTAGCGGTGTGTGGGACTTGGTCTATTAGTCCATCTATACTGACCTCCATCAGGTTGCAAATTAAAAATAATTTTTTTCTGCATCTAGCTCTGAAAAAATATTTGGGCTTCTAGCAGTGTGTGGGACTTGGTCTATTAGTCCATCTATACTGACCTCCATCAGGTTGCAAATTAAAAATAATTTTTTTCTGCATCTAGCTCTGAAAAAATATTTGGGCTTCTAGCAGTGTGTGGGACTTGGTCTATTAGTCCATCTATACTGACCTCCATCAGGTTGCAAATTAAAAATATTTTTTTTCTTCATTTATCTCTGAAAAAATATTTGGGCTTCTAGCAGCGTGTGGGACTTGTTCTATTAGTCCATCTATACTGACCTCCATCAGGTTGCAAATTAAAAATAATTTTTTTCTGCATGTAGCTCTGAAAAAATATTTGGGCTTCTAGCAGTGTGTGGGACTTGGTCTATTAGTCCATCTATACTGACCTCCATCAGGTTGCAAATTAAAAATAATTTTTTTCTGCATCTAGCTCTGAAAAAATATTTGGGCTTCTAGCAGTGTGTGGGACTTGGTCTATTAGTCCATCTATACTGACCTCCATCAGGTTGCAAATTGAATAAAAAAAATTTCTGCATCTAGCTCTGAAAAAATATTTGGGCTTCTAGCAGTGTGTGGGACTTGGTCTATTAGTCCATCTATACTGACCTCCATCAGGTTGCAAATTAAAAAAAAATTTTTTCTGCATCTAGCTCTGAAAAAATATTTGGGCTTCTAGCGGTGTGTGGGACTTGGTCTATTAGTCCATCTATACTGACCTCCATCAGGTTGCAAATTAAAAATAATTTTTTTCTGCATCTAGCTCTGAAAAAATATTTGGGCTTCTAGCAGTGTGTGGGACTTGGTCTATTAGTCCATCTATACTGACCTCCATCAGGTTGCAAATTAAAAATAATTTTTTTCTGCATCTAGCTCTGAAAAAATATTTGGGCTTCTAGCAGTGTGTGGGACTTGGTCTATTAGTCCATCTATACTGACCTCCATCAGGTTGGAAATTAAAAATAATTTTTTTCTTCATTTATCTCTGAAAAAATATTTGGGCTTCTAGCAGCGTGTGGGACTTGTTCTATTAGTCCATCTATACTGACCTCCATCAGGTTGCAAATTAAAAATAATTTTTTTCTGCATGTAGCTCTGAAAAAATATTTGGGCTTCTAGCAGTGTGTGGGACTTGGTCTATTAGTCCATCTATACTGACCTCCATCAGGTTGCAAATTAAAAATAATTTTTTTCTGCATCTAGCTCTGAAAAAATATTTGGGCTTCTAGCAGTGTGTGGGACTTGGTCTATTAGTCCATCTATACTGACCTCCATCAGGTTGCAAATTGAATAAAAAAAATTTCTGCATCTAGCTCTGAAAAAATATTTGGGCTTCTAGCAGTGTGTGGGACTTGGTCTATTAGTCCATCTATACTGACCTCCATCAGGTTGCAAATTGAATAAAAAAATTTTCTGCATCTAGCTCTGAAAAAATATTTGGGCTTCTAGCGGTGTGTGGGACTTGGTCTATTAGTCCATCTATACTGACCTCCATCAGGTTGCAAATTAAAAATAATTTTTTTCTGCATCTAGCTCTGAAAAAATATTTGGGCTTCTAGCAGTGTGTGGGACTTGGTCTATTAGTCCATCTATACTGACCTCCATCAGGTTGCAAATTAAAAATAATTTTTTTCTGCATCTAGCTCTGAAAAAATATTTGGGCTTCTAGCAGTGTGTGGGACTTGGTCTATTAGTCCATCTATACTGACCTCCATCAGGTTGCAAATTAAAAATAATTTTTTTCTGCATCTAGCTCTGAAAAAATATTTGGGCTTCTAGCAGTGTGTGGGACTTGGTCTATTAGTCCATCTATACTGACCTCCATCAGGTTGCAAATTAAAAATAATTTTTTCTGCATCTAGCTCTGAAAAAATATTTGGGCTTCTAGCAGTGTGTGGGACTTGGTCTATTAGTCCATCTATACTGACCTCCATCAGGTTGCAAATTAAAAATAATTTTTTTCTTCATTTATCTCTGAAAAAATATTTGGGCTTCTAGCAGCGTGTGGGACTTGTTGTATTAGTCCATCTATACTGACCTCCATCAGGTTGCAAATTAAAAATAATTTTTTTCTGCATCTAGCCCAGCCAATAGTTTTGGCCTAATACCACAGTTTGGCCACTCAGCTCTGCTCGGTTACCATCCATTGTTTTTTTGTGCAAACAACTCCAGAGTTGTGAATTAGTTAACCACCAAAATGAGTGGAAAAAGGCCTGCTGCTGGTGGAAAGGGGAATAGGCGTGTTGGGAAGGGGAAAAAAGGTTGTGTCCGTGGGGTAGGTGCAGAAGAAAGACCATCTTCCAGCCAAACTAAAATGTCTACTTCTTTTAGCGGACAATGTGATAAGATCCCTTTCTTACGGCCACGCCAATCGCTACAAATTCCAGATGAGGCACAAAAACAGCAGGTGCTTCAACGGATATCAAGTGCTCCTTTAAGTGGGCTCTCCTCCACATCAACTTCAACATCACAAATACTCCAGTCCTCAAAGGTGTCACCCAAATCGCACTTGCTTCCTCACAGCTCCCAAATCTCCAGCTGCCCGTCTGAGTATGAGGTAGAACAGATGGTTGAGTCTGCAGAGCTGTTTACTCATACTATAGCCTGGGAATCAGAGGTCGACTCCAGCGCTTCTGTGAATCCAGACGAGGAAATGATCTGCACTGATGCCCAGAATCTTTATGAGTCGGATCCAGGACCAGACGCAGAAGGTTCTGACCATAATGTAGACCCTCATTCCCAAACTGTAACTCCTGTTGGTGGAGACAATGAGGAAGACGATGATAAGACTCAAATACCTGATTGGAGCGACAACTTTAGTTTTTTGTCAGGGCAGGAACAGGTTGGCTCTGAGGACGACGGGTGTGATAACGCACAGGGTGATGATGATGAGGTCGGAGATCCCACTTACTGTCAACCCACAGTCAGCCAAGAGATGAGGTCAGCAGAGGAGGTGGAGGAAGATGCTAGTGACGACGAGGTCAGGTTGCGCCTTCCTGGACAGAGACGTAGTACTGGAAGCACGTCAACAACTGCATCCTCAAACACAACTCTGCCTCTCACCACAAGTCGTGGTGGCTCTTCAGGTCGCATGGGTGCTAAGCCTTGCATAGCCTGGGCATTTTTTCAGATCGATAAAGATGACCCAACTCGTGTTATCTGTAACATTTGTCAGCAAAAGTGTAACATACCTGGCGGCGTCCTTGCATAGTGGTCCATCTCCCACTGTGCAGGAGCGCGCACTTGATCTCCTGTCCAGAATGTCTCTCTGGCTTCCCTCCATGCTGTCTTGTTTGTGTTTGTGTCTGTCTCTGCTGCTTAAGGGCGGCGCCCGATCACTTCCTGTCTTTTGTACCTGCTGTGGGTCACACCCCTTGTGCGTCCTCAGCCTATTGCTGTCTGACACTTGGTATATAGCTCAGCAGCTCCCTTCTATCCCTGCCTGAGCATAAGTGTTTTCCTTCAGTGTGTGCTTGCACTCTGAAGGTGCCAGGTCCTGTCTTTGTCTGCCTTGTCTGCCTTTCCTGGAGGCTGTATTTCCAGGCCTGTCTGAACTAAGTCCTGTATTTCTCCTGCCTTGCGGTGTCAGCTCCCGTGTCTGAACTGTGTCCTGTATGTCTCCTGCTTTACGGTATTAGTTCCCGTGTCTGAACTAAGTCCTGTATGTCTCCTGCTTTACGGTATTAGTTCCCGTGTCTGAACTAAGTCCTGTATTTCTCCTGCCTTGCGGTGTCAGCTCCCGTGTCTGAACTGTGTCCTGTATGTCTCCTGCTTTACGGTATTAGTTCCCGTGTCTGAACTAAGTCCTGTATGTCTCCTGCTTTACGGTATTAGTTCCCGTGTCTGAACTAAGTCCTGTATTTCTCCTGCCTTGCGGTGTCAGCTCCCGTGTCTGAACTGTGTCCTGTATGTCTCCTGCTTTACGGTATTAGTTCCCGAGTCTGAACTGAGTCCTTTCTGTGTTCTTTAGTCTGTCCTGTCTGAACACGCTCCTTGCCTGTTCGTTCCGCCTCTCTGGGGGCAGTATTCCCAGACCCGCTCCTGTATCCCGCTGCAGTGTCGGTCTCCTCCGTACACTCAGTTCCAGTCTGAACTCTCTCCTATCCTTTACCTGTTTTGCCTCTATGCCCGTTCCCTTCCTTTTTCTGCAGAGTCTGAACTCGTACCTATCTCCTGCCTGTTGTCTCTGTACTCCCGTTTGTGAGTTTGTGGTCCACTCGCTACTTCACTGCAAGTACCCTGTGGGTGTCTGGCTCTGCCTTTCCCTTCCTGTCTGTTCAGTGTGAACAGAGCCCTGTCCTCCCTGCTCAGTCTTCTGCACTCTAGTTGTGCTTGCCTGTACCCCTCTGCCTGTATTGTTCCTGAATCCCGGTGTGTACTGGGTCCTATCCCGCCTGTGTTCCTACTTGCCAGTGCCTCCCTGTCTGCACTCTAGCTGTGCTTACCTTTACCCCCCGGCCTGCATACCCGCCTGCCTGCATACCCGCCTGCCTGCATACCCGCCTGCCTGCATACCCGCCTGCCTGCATACCAGTCTGTTCCTGTATTCCCCTGTGTGGGTCAACAGCCGTGTCCGGGGTCTGTCCTGGAGTAGCACCTGGTCCCTCTGCTCGGTTCCTCCTTGGTGCACTGGCGTCGTATGCCGTCGTGCGACCCTGGTCGGATCGGGTGAATACTTAGTCACGCCCCTCCAGGCATACACTCTCCGGCACGGTCCAGTGGAATCACTACCAATCACACGCACACGCCGCTTAGCCCGGGCGTGTGCATAACAGCATGCTCAGGCCATGGTTCCCGTTGAGCCCCACGGCCTTCGCTCTCTGAGAAGTTTTTTCCAGCGAATACATGCAGTGAAATAAATAAATATATATTTTTTTTTTTTCCCTTTAGCTGAGTTCCAGGCGAATTGCGCACTCGTCCAGATGGATCTATCAGCTCTCGTTCCTGCGGATCCGCCACGTTACTATGGGGATCCAAAACAGTGTCGTGCATTTGTGGAGCAATGCATGCTACACTTTAAGGCCTACCCTCTTTATTTTCCTTCCGATTGGGCTAAAGTGGCCTTTATTATGTCTTACCTGGCGGGGGATGCCTTGGAATGGATCAACCCCCTATATGAGACACAGGATCCGATCCTCCGGGACCTAATGGCCTTCCTGGTGGCCTTTCTAATGGTCTTCGATGATCCTAACCCGGAGGCTCCTGCTGAAGCTTCACTTCCCAATATCCCGGAGCAGCCCCAATGGGTAATGTGTGTGGGTAGCGTAATAGTTCTCCAGCCCAATGAGACTACTGCCCACCCAGAATCCTCACAGGGTGACTACGCTTTCCGGAATACTTCTCCCAACCTCAAGAGGCAGTCCAGACGTGCTAGACTTAGAGGCAAGCAGTCACGCCTGGGTCTGTCCTCCCTGAGACCTCCTGAACCCTTCGGGGTGCTACCTGGTAACGAAAGGACAGAGACTCTCCTATACTCTGTACCTGATACCTCGCTCGCTTCGTCCAGTGAGTCCAACCTGGTGTACTCCGAAGCAGAGGTTACTCCCGAGTCTCTACACCCCTCCGACCAGGCGGAGGACCTCCAGTTGTGTTTAGAACCCTTCGGGGTGCCACCTGGTGGTGAATGGACAGAGACTTTCCTATACTCGGTACCCGATACCTCGCCTGCTTCCTCCAGTGAGTCCGACCTAGTGTTCTCCGAAGCAGAAGTTACTCCCGAGTCTCTACACCCCTCCGACCAGGCGGAGGACCTCCAGTTGTGTTTAGAACCCTTCGGGGTGCCACCTGGTGGTGAATGGACAGAGACTTTCCTATTTCCTGTACCTGATACCTCGCCTGCTTCCTCCAGTGAGTCCGACCTAGTGTTCTCCGAAGCAGAAGTTACTCCCGAGTCTCTACACCCCTCCGACCAGGCGGAGGACCTCCAGTTGTGTTTAGAACCCTTCGGGGTGCCACCTGGTGGTGAATGGACAGAGACTTTCCTATCTCCTGTACCTGATACCTCGCCTGCTTCCTCCAGTGAGTCCGACCTAGTGTTCTCCGAAGCAGAAGTTACTCCCGAGTCTCTACACCCCTCCGACCAGGCGGAGGACCTCCAGTTGTGTTTAGAACCCTTCGGGGTGCCACCTGGTGGTGAATGGACAGAGACTTTCCTATTTCCTGTACCTGATACCTCGCCTGCTTCCTCCAGTGAGTCCGATCTAGTGTACTCTGAAGCAGATGTTTTCTCTGAGCCTCAGTACTCTTCTGACCCGGCGGAGGACCTCCAGTTGTTTCCTGAATCCTCCGGGGTACCACCAGATAACAAAGAGACAGTGACTTTTCCTCATTATGTACCTGATAACCCGTCTATTTCTTCCTGTGAGCTTGACAAGATGTACCTCGAAGCAGAGATTACCCTCAAGTCTCTGTCCCCCTCCAACCCAGTGAACGACTGGTCCTCGAATTCCCTGCGGAAGATTCTGGCAGGCCTGAAGAAGAGGGGGCGTAAGGGGGGAGGTACTGTAACATACCTGGCGGCGTCCTTGCATAGTGGTCCATCTCCCACTGTGCAGGAGCGCGCACTTGATCTCCTGTCCAGAATGTCTCTCTGGCTTCCCTCCATGCTGTCTTGTTTGTGTTTGTGTCTGTCTCTGCTGCTTAAGGGCGGCGCCCGATCACTTCCTGTCTTTTGTACCTGCTGTGGGTCACACCCCTTGTGCGTCCTCAGCCTATTGCTGTCTGACACTTGGTATATAGCTCAGCAGCTCCCTTCTATCCCTGCCTGAGCATAAGTGTTTTCCTTCAGTGTGTGCTTGCACTCTGAAGGTGCCAGGTCCTGTCTTTGTCTGCCTTGTCTGCCTTTCCTGGAGGCTGTATTTCCAGGCCTGTCTGAACTAAGTCCTGTATTTCTCCTGCCTTGCGGTGTCAGCTCCCGTGTCTGAACTGTGTCCTGTATGTCTCCTGCTTTACGGTATTAGTTCCCGTGTCTGAACTAAGTCCTGTATGTCTCCTGCTTTACGGTATTAGTTCCCGTGTCTGAACTAAGTCCTGTATTTCTCCTGCCTTGCGGTGTCAGCTCCCGTGTCTGAACTGTGTCCTGTATGTCTCCTGCTTTACGGTATTAGTTCCCGTGTCTGAACTAAGTCCTGTATGTCTCCTGCTTTACGGTATTAGTTCCCGTGTCTGAACTAAGTCCTGTATTTCTCCTGCCTTGCGGTGTCAGCTCCCGTGTCTGAACTGTGTCCTGTATGTCTCCTGCTTTACGGTATTAGTTCCCGAGTCTGAACTGAGTCCTTTCTGTGTTCTTTAGTCTGTCCTGTCTGAACACGCTCCTTGCCTGTTCGTTCCGCCTCTCTGGGGGCAGTATTCCCAGACCCGCTCCTGTATCCCGCTGCAGTGTCGGTCTCCTCCGTACACTCAGTTCCAGTCTGAACTCTCTCCTATCCTTTACCTGTTTTGCCTCTATGCCCGTTCCCTTCCTTTTTCTGCAGAGTCTGAACTCGTACCTATCTCCTGCCTGTTGTCTCTGTACTCCCGTTTGTGAGTTTGTGGTCCACTCGCTACTTCACTGCAAGTACCCTGTGGGTGTCTGGCTCTGCCTTTCCCTTCCTGTCTGTTCAGTGTGAACAGAGCCCTGTCCTCCCTGCTCAGTCTTCTGCACTCTAGTTGTGCTTGCCTGTACCCCTCTGCCTGTATTGTTCCTGAATCCCGGTGTGTACTGGGTCCTATCCCGCCTGTGTTCCTACTTGCCAGTGCCTCCCTGTCTGCACTCTAGCTGTGCTTACCTTTACCCCCCGGCCTGCATACCCGCCTGCCTGCATACCCGCCTGCCTGCATACCCGCCTGCCTGCATACCCGCCTGCCTGCATACCAGTCTGTTCCTGTATTCCCCTGTGTGGGTCAACAGCCGTGTCCGGGGTCTGTCCTGGAGTAGCACCTGGTCCCTCTGCTCGGTTCCTCCTTGGTGCACTGGCGTCGTATGCCGTCGTGCGACCCTGGTCGGATCGGGTGAATACTTAGTCACGCCCCTCCAGGCATACACTCTCCGGCACGGTCCAGTGGAATCACTACCAATCACACGCACACGCCGCTTAGCCCGGGCGTGTGCATAACAAAAAGCTAAGTAGAGGCCAAAAAATACATAGTTTGAGTACTTCATGCATGAACCGGCACATGGACATGAAGCATAAGTTGCAGTGGGAAGCTCAGTGTGCTACAATGCGGCCTAGCCGGCCGGGCCAATCACCGTCTGCCATATCTTGTGCATCCGCGGCCTCTTCATCCTCTGTGACTGGGGGGACAGCAGTCACACCTGTTTTGGGGCGCAGACCTGCCACCTCTTTACCCGCAACAGCCAGCGTGATTGGCAGGTCATCATTTTCTTTGGAGGTGGTAACACCAGCTGGTGTTGAGCGCTGTCCGACATCGATAGCACCACCTTTGGATCAAGGCAACCTAACATGTCCGCCTGCATCTTCCTCACAGACCGGCAGTTTGCCGGGGACACCCTTATCAACCCCGTCTAAGCACAATAGCCAGCCCTCGGTCCCTCAGATGTGGACAAGTAAAAGACCATTTCCTCCTAGCCATGAGAAAGCTAAGAGGTTGAATTTCACCATCTGCAAGCTCTTGGCTACAGAAATGCTGCCTTTCCGCCTGGTGGACACAGAGGATTTTCGAGACCTTATGTCCGTCGCAGTGCCCCAGTACCAGATGCCCAGTCGGCACTACTTCTCAAAGAAAGGTGTGCCTGCGCTCCACCAGCATGTCGCACACAACATCACCGCTTCTTTGAGAAACTCTGTGTGTGACAGGGTGCATTTCACCACAGACACTTGGACGAGTAGGCATGGACAGGGGCGTTACATGTCGCTGACTGGGCACTGGGTAACTATGGTGACAGCAGGACAAGGGGCTGCTGTCCAAGTCTTGCCGTCCCCACGAGTTGTGCGTCAATCCTCTTTATGTCAAAGTTCCTCCACTGCTTCTGCCTCCTCAACCTCCTCTCGGTCTTCCACCTGCACCCAAAGCCTGTCTGGTCATGCCACAAGCTTTCTAACTGCGCAGAAGGGATCCTGCACACCTCCTTACTATGCTGGCAGTAGGGCTCAACGTCATCAGGCGGTTTTTACATTGAAATGTCTGGGAAATGTGAGTCACACAGCTGAGGAGTTGTGGTCAGCTCTGGAGAACCAATTTCATGAATGGTTGTCTCCACTGGACCTGAAACCAGGGAAGGCCGTGTGCGACAATGCTGCAAACCTGGGTGCGGCCCTTCGCCGGGGTAATGTCACACACGTGCCTTGTATGGCTCACGTGTTGAACCTGGTTGTCCAGCAATTTTTAGCCCACTATCCCAGACTAGATGGCCTTCTGCAGAGGGCACGGTCGCTGTGTGCTCACTTCTGCCGTTCGCATCCCGCAGCTCAGCGACTTACATCTCTACAGAAGTCGTTGGGCCTGCCACTTCACTGGCTAAAATGCGATGTGCCTACCCGGTGGAATTCAACTCTGCACATGTTGCAGCGACTGTGGCAGCACCGACAAGCCCTGGTGCAATACGTTCTGACGTATAGCCTGGGCCAACGAGATTCAGAGGTGGGGCAAATCACGCTGGAGGAGTGGTCTCAGATCAGGAACCTATGCACCCTTCTGCACAGTTTTGAAATGGCGACGAAGATGTTTAGTGCTGACGATGCCATTATCAGCATGACTATTCCGGTGATTTACATGCTGGAGCACATGTTAAACAGAATTCGGAGTCAGGTGGTGGCACAAGAGGAGGTGGAGGAAGTAGAGGAGGAGGAGTTGTATGCGGAAGGGCTAACATCTGCAAGGTCCAGACGGTCGGCAGCACCAAGGCGGCAGGCATGTGAGGGTGGGGGAGATGGTTTTACCAGGGCGCATGGTAGCAGCCAAACTAGTGAGGAAGGTGCAGGAGCCCAGGAAGAAGTGGAGGACGAACTGATGGAAGACTCATCAGATGAGGGAGACCTTGATCACATTTCTGTTGTGCGAGGTTGGGGGGAGAGGACAGAGGAAGGAAGCATGATTGTTACCTCGCCACCAACACAACAGGGACTTGGTGCTCCTGGATGCGCAACACACATGAGTGCCTTCTTGCTGCACTACCTGCAACATGACCCTCGAATTGTGAGAATTAGAAATAATCCTGACTACTGGGTTGCCACACTGTTAGATCCCCGGTACAAAAGTAAATTTGCAGAAATTATTCCTGCCATAGAAAGGGATGCACGCATGCAGGAGTATCAGCAGAGACTGTTGCAGAATCTTACATGTGCTTTTCCACAAAATACCAGTGGTGCACGTAGTGAATCTCACAGTTCCAACTTGCCAACCGTGGGACCGTCAAGTGTTCAGCACTCAAACCGTAACAGAACCACAGTATCTGCTGGTAACATCAATTTTGCGGAATCATTTCACCACTTTTTTAGCCCATCCTTTGCAAGGCCACAGGAGACAAGAAGTCTGACACATAGTCAACGCCTAGAGACGATGGTACAGGAGTATCTCCAAGTAAACATTGAAGCCACGACTGTGTCACTGGACCCTTGCTCTTTTTGGGCTTCCAATCTGGATAAATGGCCGGAGCTAGCCACTTACGCCTTGGAGATCTTGTCATGCCCCGCAGCCAGCGTTCTGTCTGAACGTGTGTTCAGCGCTGCTGGTGGTGTGCTGACAGATAAGCGCACGCGGCTCTCCACTGATAATGTAGACAGACTCACGTTCATAAAGATGAACAAATCATGGATCCGAAACGACTTTTCTACCCCTGTGTCATCCTGGGGAGAGTAAAAGCTTGATGATTGGTTAAAATCACCCTACCAACCGTTTTAAGCTTTCAAATTACTAATCATGTTTATCTGTATCTTGACTGGAAAATAATTTGGGCTTTGTAGCAGTGTGCAGCACTGATCCTATTAGGCCATCTATAATAAGCTTCACCAGATTTAAAATTAAAAATAATTTTTAGCTGCATCTAGCCCGGAAAATAATTTTGGGGCTCCGAGATGCGCAAGACACATAAGTGCCTTCTTGCTGCACTACCTGCAGCATGACCCTCATATTGTCAGAATTCGAAGTAATCATGACTACTGGGTTGCCACACTCTTAGATCCCCCAAACTTTTCGATCAACCTTTTCATTTTAATAAAGACCAAAAAAATGGTCATTTTTGAAATTATAAGCATTAGCAGGTTGTTAGAAACTGAAATCAAACAGTTTTCAACTCAAAACTTTATTCTAGGTGATGTTACATTTTCACATAGGACCCCTTGTTCGAAAGGAGCTTCTGAACTCTCTCGTCCATTGAATTTGTCAGGTTTTGGATGGTTTCTGCTTCAATTGTTTTGCATGAGGACAGAATACCCTCCCAGAGCTGTTGCTTAGATGTGAACTGCCTCCCGCCATCATAGACACTCCTTTTAATGATGCTCCAAAGGTTCTGAATGGGGTAGAGGTCAGGGGAGCATGGGGGTCACACCATAAGTTTGTCCCCTTTTATGCCCATATCAGCCAGAGATGCAGATGTTTTATGTGCAGCATGAGATGGTGCATTATCATGCAGAAAAATGATCTTGCTGTGAAATACACGGTTCTTCTTCTTGAACCATGGCAGGAAGTGCTGTTTGAGAAAATCCACATACATTATGGAGTTCATCTTTAGCGCCTTCAGGGATCCTAAAGGGGCCGACAATCTCTCTCCCCATGATTCCAGCCCAAAACATTACTCCACCTCCTCCTTGTTGGCGCTGTAGCCGTGTTTGCGTGGGGTGTCCATCAACCAGCCATCCTCCACTCCATTCATCTGGACCATCGAGCGCTGCACGGCACTCATCCGTGAACAAAACAGTTTTGAAATCAGTCTTCATGTAATGTTTGGCCCACTGGAGCCGTTTCTGCTTGTGTGAAGTGGATAGAGGAGGTCGACAGGATGGCATATGCACAGCTGCAAACCTCTGAAGGACCCTGCATCTTGTTCGGGGGACGTTGGAGGCACAAGCAGCTTCAAAAACTTGTCTGCTGCTATGACAAGGCTTTTTTGCCGCTGCTGTTTCAACCTGACGTAATTGCCTGTAGGAAAGAGTCCTCAATTTGCCCTTATCAGCACGCACACGTGTGTACTGTGAATCAGCTACATACTTCTTGATTGCCAAGACACTTCATCCTGATCATCGCACAATGTTGATTGTAGTCATGCCTTGACCTAAACACTCCACAATTTGTTGCTTCTCAGCAGCCGACACATCCTTTTTCTTTCCCATTTTGGCAGAAAATGTAGGCTGCTTAATAATGTGAGAGAGCCTTCTTAAGTAGTCTTGCCTTTCATTGGACACACCTGCCAAACTAATTAGCACAGGTGTCTGCAATTGCTTACAGTGATATAAAGAGCCCTGACACACATCACCATCAATGAGTTTAACTGACAAACAAACAAATTCTTCCCTTATCACTCCTAAACACTTTTTGCATAATAATTTGGAACGCGGTGTACATGTGCTTTTCCACAAAACACCAGTGGTTCACGTAGTGAATCTTACAGTTCTAACTTGCCAACCATGGTCTGTATGGAATTGTTCAATAAAGGGCCCAAAATTAAGATAACATAGATGGGAGAGGTCTCTATGAATAGGAATTCCTAAGTATTTGATACCCTGTGAGGGCCAGGCAAAGGGAAAGTTGGACTGGATGGAATCCTATATGGATTTAGGGAGGGAGACATCGAGGGCCTCAGACTTCGCTGCATTGATTTTAAAATTTTACCATGTAACAAAGTGATCTATTTCAGCCATAACAGCAGGGATGGATATATGTGATTGAGTGATATATACTAGGACATCATCAGCAAATAGAGAGCACTTGTACTCGGTGCCTCCCACCTCAATCCACCTAATATTGGGGTTATGGCGAATTGATGAGAGCAGGTGCTCCGTCACTAGGATGTATAAGAGAGGGGACAGAGGACATCCCTGCCTTGTCCCATTGGTGATTGTGAAAGGTGATGAAAATGTTCTGACGCACCCCCTGGGCCTTGGGACACCCGGAGCCGGACACTTTTTGGTGGATGCTGGTGGTTGTAGTCTTCGTGGCGGCGATCCGGTTCCGTGGCTCAGGGCGGTCAAACCAGTGGCGGAACTATTTATGTGGTTTTGATGTTTAAATGTCCGACTACGCCACCCGTGGATTGCGGTCAGAGTGAACCGCCGCTACAGGGCAGACCGCTAAGGCTGGTGTTGTGGGTGCAGCAGAGCGTAGCATAACTCCCCACGGGAGGAGTATAGCCTCAGGGCAGTGTATGCGGAGGATGGGGGTGATGGTGCAGGGCAGCAGCAGTAACGACACGGAGTCAGTGATGCAGTTCAGGGCCTTTACTCACAGTTCTTATTATCCAGACCACGTCTGCAGGTAACGGCTGCCCACGTCGTACTGTGCTCACCAGGTGAGGGGCTCAGACAACTCCCAGATAACTTTGGAGCGCTTCACAGGACCCCCTTTGTGTGTCCTTTGTCTGGCCTTTCTTACCAACACTTCTGTCCGGCTGCCTCGGGCCTCCTCTTGGTAAACTTGGCGCCAGTTTCCCTGACCCTATGTGGTGCCTTCCTAGCGGGTGGAGCAAGGGGCTGCGCCACATAAAATGTCAGAGCCTCCGGTTTCTAGCTGAGGGTCGTTTCCTGCCTCCACTAGTTCGGGGACCGGTCTCCCCCTTTGGCCTGACCCCTCCACGCAGGTGGATTCGGGCGTGCGGTGGCGACTCGCCCGTCCGCACCCCTGGGATCCCTTCATTCCTCGTTCCTGGAGCCTTCTCCGCTCCTCTTCCTTCCTTCTCCCTCTTGCAGGCCTGGGCCTCTGTTACTAGGCCCGCCTCCGGAGCAGAGCTCATGCAGAGCCCCTGCTCCCTGCCACTTCTGCTCAGACTTCTCTGCACTGAACTAAGATGGTGCCCACCTTTTATACTCCCTTCTCAATGCACCCAGGAACTGCTTCCTCCCTGCTCCTGCACTGCAGGGTTCCCCTTCCTCAGTGTTCCCTCCCCCCACTCCAGCCAGGGACAGGGACTGTCGTGCCCATCTCAGGGGCATATTGGTCGCCCTGCCCCACGGCAATGTGGTGTAATGCATGCAGGTGTCGGGTCCTGATCCACACTCCATCCTTATCTGAGAGTGAGATATCACACCTCTGGGTGAGGTGCAATACGTCTGTAGCAACCGAGCCCTCGGTGCTACAGTTCCATTTATCTTCAGCCTAGGTGACGTATTGTGATACAGGGCCGTGATTTTGGCTATAAAAGGGTCCCCTAGACCCCTACCCCAAGCTTTTTAAGAGAATCATATATGGCGTGCCAGGAGACTCTATGGAATGCTTTCTCAGCATCCAACGAGAGTATCTACTTACAAATTTTTAACTGCATCTAGCCCAGGAAATACTTTGTGCCTAGTAGCAGTGTCTGCTAGTCAGCGGATTATCCCGGCTGTTAAGCAAGCTACACCACCTGTAGTTTGGACACTTAATTTTTTCAAAGGAAATGCTTCGGGACCACGGGATACTTAGTGAAGAGCATCAGGAGGCACCCCAAGGCATAGGGGCTGGGACTGGCACTAGGATGCCTTGCGGTGGACAGCCGAGCTCGATCCTTATAAAAGCTTTTTAACTGCAGCAGCTTTAGTGGACGCTACTGGAGCTGGAATTACGCGGCTGCTGGCATGAGACTTGCCCTCCAATAGATCCTTGTAAATGGATTTAAAGTGTATTCATTCAAATTAGAGGGACAATTTAAATTAAAAAGCTTAGAGCTGCCTCCACCACAGGGGGGCTCTCTCGACCCACCAGCGGACAGGCACCAGTATTGGGAGAGGGGGGCTGGCCGTCAGGGTTCACCGCGGCTCTGGCACA
This sequence comes from Phyllobates terribilis, assembly GCF_046119375.1. Taxonomy (NCBI): domain Eukaryota; kingdom Metazoa; phylum Chordata; class Amphibia; order Anura; family Dendrobatidae; genus Phyllobates; species Phyllobates terribilis. The sequence goes on from NW_027362767.1 coordinate 44,168,793, forward strand.
AACCCGGCGACACGGAGGTGGCACGGGCAGGAGCGGACTGGCCGTCTCGGCTTCTCACTTTTTGGATTTTAGAAGGGCATGACATGCCTATATCTGTGTCTCCCCCTCCTTTTACTCCTCCACCTCTTTTCTTTTCGCATGACTATATGTACTTGTCACTTTTCCATGTGTTAGTTGTGTCTTCTGAGCAGTTTGTCAGCTTTTGGACACCTTTGAAGGTGTTTTCTATGTGTTTCTATGTGTTTTTGTTTGCCTGCCATTGGTTTTAACGGTGTTCGAAGGTGTTCGACGAACAGTTCGACGAACAGTTCGGCGAACACACGGGTGTTCGACGAACCGAACCGAACTCGAACACTACGGGGGTGGCTCAACACTATTCAAGAGGTAGTCACCGGAAATGGTCTTCCAACAATCTTGAAGGAGTTCCCAGAGATGCTTAGCATTTGTTGGCCCTTTTGCCTCCACTCTGCAGTCCAGCTCACCCCAAACCATCTCGACTGGGTTCAGGTCTGGTGACTGTGGAGGCCAGGTCATCTGGCGTAGCACCCCATCACTCTCCTTCTTGGTCAAATAGCCCTTATACAGCTTGGAGGTGTGTTGGGGTCATTGCCCTGTTGAAAAATAAATGATGGTCCAACTAAACGCAAACCGGATGGAATAGCATGCCGCTGCAAGATGCCATGCTGGTTCAGTATGCCTTCAATTTTGAATAAATCCCCAACAGTGTCACCAGCAAGGCACCCCCACACCATCACACCTCCTCCTCCATGCTTTACAGTGGGAACCAGGCATGTAGAGTCCATCCGTTCACCTTTTCTGCGTCGCACAAAGACACGGTGGTTGGAACCAAAGATCTCAAATTTGGACTCATCAGACCAAAGCACAGATTTCCACTGGTCTAATGTCCATTCCTTGTGTTCTTTAGCCCAAACAAGTCTCTTCTGCTTGTTGCCTGTCCTTAGCAGTGGTTTCCTAGCAGCTATTTTACCATGAAGGCCTGCTGCACAAAGTCTCCTCTTAACAGTTGTTGAAGAGATGTGTCTGCTGCTAGAACTCTGTGTGGCATTGACCTGGTCTCTAATCTGAGCTGCTGTTAACCTGCGATTTCTGAGTCTGGTGACTCGGATAAACTTATCCTCAGAAGCAGAGGTGACTCTTGGTCTTCCTTTCCTGGGGCGGTCCTCATGTGAGCTGTAACGGGTCTGGGAGACGGAACCTCTGAGCAACTATACAAGGGGGCGGTCCTTGTAAGGAAGCGGGTGGCTCCCGGGGAAGATGGGCAGGTAGTCACGGCAAGTGACAGGGACAGTCTCTGGGTAGAAGGGCAGGTAGTCACGGCAAGTGACAGGGACAGTCTCTGGGTAGAAGGGCAGGTAGTCACGGCAAGTGACAGGGACAGTCTCTGAGTAGGACGGGTACTCACGGCAAGTGACAGGGACAGTCTCTGGGCAGAAGGACAGCAGGCAGGTGGCTGGTGAGCGCTCCCAGGTGAGCGGGCGAAAGTCTTTGGACAGGCAGGTGTTCACAGCAAGTGACGGCAGAGCCTCCAGGTAGGCTAGCAGGCAGATAGCAGGTGAGCGCTCCCAGGTGAGCGGGCAAGAGTCTCTGGATGGGCAGGTGGTCACGGCAAGTGACAGCAGAGCCTCCAGGTAGGCTAGCAGACAGGTAGCAGGTGAGCGCTCCCAGGTGAGCAGGCAAGAGTCTCTGGACAGGCAGGTGGTCACGGCAAGTGACGGCAGAGCCTCCAGGTAGGCTAGCAGGCAGGCAGCAGGTGAGCGCTCCCAGGTGAGCGGGCAAGAGTCTCTGGATGGGCAGGCGGCCACGGCAAGTGACAGCGGAGCCTCCAGGTAGGCTAGCAGGCAGGTAGCAGATGAGCGCTCCCAGGTGAGCGGGCAGGCTGGTCCATAGACAGACTGACAGGTGTCGGAAGGCAGACCGTCGGACCGCAGGCTTGCAAGCAGGTAAACGGATATCAGGCAGGTATCAAGCAGGAATCTGGCAGGTGACTGGCAGGTAACTGGTAGCGGGACCTGAGGGCTGAAGCAGAGTGAAGGCTTTGCAACAACATTGCTCGGGCACCTCCATTTTGGAGGAGGTGCCTTATATATGGTGAGGTCCTCCGGCCATTGGCCGGGGACTCCTTAGGACGGCGCGCGCGGCCCCTTTAAGAGAGGGGGAGCGCGCGCGCGCCCTAAGCACAGTGGCCGGGAAGCAGCGCGTGCTGCCAGCAGAGCGGGAGGAGGACGCCGGGCACGGAGTGGAGAGGTGAGGGGAACAGCGTCCCTGCCTAGCAGGAGGCAGGGACACCGACGCTACAGTACCCCCCCCTTTAGGCCCCCCTTTTTTTAGGCCAGACAGAAATTCATCAAGGATGAGAGGGGCATGGATGTTCTCCCGGGGCTCCCACGTTCTCTCCTCAGGACCAAACCCCTTCCAATCTACCAGAAAAAAGGTTTTTCCTCTTACACTTTTGGTGGCCAGAATGTTCTCTACCTCAAACTCGTTTTCAGCGGAAACCGGAGCAGGAGGCGTACCTGTAGACTTGGAAAAAGAGTTAAGTACCACGGGTTTGAGGAGAGATACATGGAAGGAGTTAGGGATCCGCAAGTTGGCCGGGAGTTTCAATTTATAGGCCACTGGGTTGATTTGTTTGATAACTTCTAGTGGGCCGATGAACCGAGGCCCTAACTTGTAGGAAGGAATCTTGAGCCGGACATACTTGGACGAGAGCCAGACTTTATCTCCAGGACGGAATTGTGGAGGATCCAGGCGTTTTTTGTCAGCGTGTTTTTTCATCCGCTCGGACGACTGAAGGAGTGTGGATAGGGTACTCTCCCAAATGGAGGAAAATTTGCTAATGAGAGATTCCGTAGCCGGATTGTCCACCGAGGTGGAGACGGGAAATGGGATCCGAGGATGCTGACCGAAGACTACAAAAAACGGGGATCTGGAGGAAGATTCGCTCTCGTGATTATTGTTAGAGAATTCGGCCCATGGCAGGAGATCCACCCAGTCTGAATGGTGGGCATTAACGAAGTGCCGGAGGTAACTGGTCAGGATCTGATTGATCCGCTCCACTTGACCATTGGACTGTGGGTGGTATGCGGAAGAGAAGTCCAGGGTGACGTCTAGCAGCTTACATGTGGCTCTCCAGAAGCGTGAGATGAACTGAACCCCACGATCCGACACGATGTGGAGGGGCAGGCCATAGAGACGGAAGATGTGGCGGATAAAGTCTTTAGCCAGCTCGGGTGCAGACGGGAGGCCTGGCAGGGGAATGAAATGAGCCATTTTGGAAAAGCGGTCAGCGACCACCCAAATGACCGTACAACCGGCAGAGACAAGGAGATCAGTTATGAAGTCCATAGCTATATGCTGCCAGGGGGCAGCAGGTACTGGAAGAAGAAGGAGGCGACCGGCTGGCAGGTGTCTCGGAACCTTGTTGCGGGCGCAGGACACACAGGCAGAAACAAAGTCTATTACGTCCTTGTGCAGGGTAGGCCACCAGTAGTGCCGGGTGATAAGCTGGAGGGTCTTTTTCTGACCGGCATGGCCAGCAAGCTTAGACGAGTGACCCCAGTGTAGGATCTTCTCCCGATCAGGTACCGTTACGAACGTCTTACCGGGAGGGAGACGATTTAGACTCACGGGGGCCACCTGCATTACTCTGGCGGGATCGATGATATGTTTAGGTTCCTCCTCAAGATCAGACACCAGGAAGGATCGGGACAAGGCGTCAGCTTTGATGTTTTTGTCAGCCGCGCGAAAATGAAGAACAAAATCAAAGCGAGCAAAAAACAAGGACCACCGGGCTTGGCGCGGGTTAAGTCTCTGGGCATTCTGGAGGTAAGCCAAGTTCTTGTGGTCCGTGTAAATTATTACCGGGTGAAGAGCCCCCTCGAGCAGGTAACGCCACTCCTCCAATGCCAGCTTAATGGCAAATAATTATCGGTCTCCTATAGAATAGTTGCGCTCGGAAGAGGAGAAGAGTTTGGAGAAGAAGCCGCAAGTTACCATTCTCCCGGAAGACGATTTTTGGGTAAGTACCGCTCCGGCTCCAGAGGAGGAGGCGTCAACTTCCAGGAAGAATTGCTTGTTGTCGTCCGGGCGATGTAGCACCGGGGCGGAAGAGAAAGCCTGTTTTAAGGAAAGAAAGGCTTCCTCAGCTTCGGGCGGCCATTCTCTGGGATTAGTGCCCTTACGGGTGAGTGCAGAGATTGGGGCAGTCCGGGAAGAGAAGTGCGGTATGAAGAGGCGGTAGTAGTTGGCGAAGCCCAGGAACCGCTATATAGCCTTCAACCCCTCTGGTCGAGGCCACTTCTCAATGGCAGACAGTTTCTCAGGATCCATTCGTAGGCCGGTCTGAGAAATTATGTAGCCCAAAAACGGAAGCGAGGTCTGCTCAAAGAGGCACTTCTCATATTTAGCGTAGAGGTGGTTCTGCCTGAGCCTGAGCAGAACCTGACGAACATCCCTCCGGTGTGTGGGGAGATCCGGAGAGAAGACCAAGATGTCGTCCTGGTACACCACTATGCAGTAGTAGAGAAGGTCCCGGAAGATGTCATTGACCAACTCTTGAAAGACGGCGGGAGCGTTACAGAGACCGAAGGGCATTACCAGGTATTCATAGTGGCCGTCCCGGGTGTTGAATGCCATCTTCCATTCATCCCCCTGACGGATACGGACCAGGTTATACGCCCCACGGAGGTCCAGCTTGGTGAAGATTCTAGCCCCCCTCAGACAGTCAAATAATTCCGGAATGAGCGGAAGGGGGTATTTATTCTTCACCGTGATCTGGTTAAGGCCTCTATAGTCTATACAGGGACGGAGTGAGCCATCCTTCTTTTTGACGAAGAAGAAGCCTGCTCCCGCCGGGGAAGTAGATTTCCGGATGAATCCCCGGGCCAGATTCTCAATATATTCTGACATGGATCGGGTCTCAGCAGCGGACAAAGGGTAAATGCGCCCACGGGGAGGAGTAGCGCCGGGCATCAGGTCGATTGGGCAGTCGTATGGTCTATGAGGGGGTAATGTCTCTGCCTCCTTTTTATTAAAGACGTCCGCATACGACCAATAAGGAGCCGGAAGACCAGGTAGATTGGCTGGAGTAGGAGAAGGACAGACAGGATGGACGGGAACTAAACAAGTCTTATGGCAGTCCTGTCCCCAGCGAAGGACCTCTCCGGTCTGCCAGTCAAGCACGGGTGCATGTTTCTGAAGCCAAGGTAGGCCTAGCAAGAGGGCGTGAGAGAGTCCAGGCAGAACATGAAAGAAGATGCTCTCAGAGTGCAGCATTCCCACCTGCAGGGTTATGGATTCGGTGATGAGTTGGATGGGATGTGGTAAGAGGCCCCCATCCACGGCAGCGACAGATAAGGGTACAGCTAGAGGTTTGGTGGGAATGCGGTATTTCTCTACCAGAGACTGAGAAATGAGATTTCCGGCAGCTCCAGAGTCAAGTTGGGCTAGTTCAAAATAATGGTTCTCCCCGCAGATGATAGAGACCGACAGCAACAGAGATGGAGAGGGTTTACTCTTGTCTAGGATGACCTCTCTGAGCGATCCTAGACACAGGCGTTTCCCGACCTCTCCGGGCAGGAATGGATCCGGTGCTCCTTACTGCCACAGTAGAAGCAGCTCCCCTCGGCACGGTGTAACTCTTGACGGGTTTTGACCATCTTGGTCTGGTCGACCTGCATAGGCTCGGGTGAGTGCGCCTGGGGAGTAGCGGGAGAAGGGACAGGTTTCTGAAAGGTAGGGGCTAGACGTGGAAAGCTCCTCTCACGGGTGACCTCTTTGGCGCGTTCCTGGAACCGGATGTCAATCCGGGTGGCAAGAGTTATTAAGTCGTCGAGAGTGGTAGGTATGTCCCGACCGGCGAGTTCATCTTTAATACGGCAGGACAGACCCTCCCAAAAGACAGACACCAGGGCGTCGTTATCCCAGGCCAGCTCCGAAGCAAGGGTACGGAACCGTATGGCATATTGGCCCACGGTGAGATTTCCTTGATGGAGGCGTAGCAGAGATGATGCGGATGAGGTCTTCCGTCCGGGTTCGTCGAAGACTTTCCGGAAAGCCGTGAGAAAGGCTGGCAGGTTGGACACCAGGGGGTCTCCTCTCTCCCATAGAGGATTTAGCCAAGCCAGTGCCACCCCCGTGAGATGGGACATGATGAAGGCTCCTTTGGCCCGGTCGGAGATAAACTGGTGGGACAGGAGTCCAAAGTGCAGGGTGCACTGGTTTATGAAGCCCCGAGCTTGAGCGGGGTCGCCTCCGAAGCGAGGAGGTGCAGAAAGCCGGGGTCCGGGGCAGGATGCCATGGTATTGGTGGGCAGCGGTGCTGCCGGGCTGCGAGTCATGACACTAGCGGTGGTTGCTGGTGGAGCAGTCAGAGTGTCCAGGCGAGAGTTGACATTCCGCAGATGACTCAGGATGGACTCCTGTTGGGACCTCTGACGGGACAGTTCATGACATAGGTCCGAGAGCGAGGGAGCTTGGGTGCCACCGGGTTCCATGGCCCGAGCAAACTGTAACGGGTCTGGGAGACGGAACCTCTGAGCAACTATACAAGGGGGCGGTCCTTGTAAGGAAGCGGGTGGCTCCCGGGGAAGATGGGCAGGTAGTCACGGCAAGTGACAGGGACAGTCTCTGGGTAGAAGGGCAGGTAGTCACGGCAAGTGACAGGGACAGTCTCTGGGTAAAAGGGCAGGTAGTCACGACAAGTGACAGGGACAGTCTCTGAGTAGAAGGACGGGTACTCACGGCAAGTGACAGGGACAGTCTCTGGGTAGAAGGACAGCAGGCAGGTGGCTGGTGAGCGCTCCCAGGTGAGCGGGCAAGAGTCTCTGGACGGGCAGGCGGCCACGGCAAGTGACAGCGGAGCCTCCAGGTAGGCTAGCAGGCAGGTAGCAGATGAGCGCTCCCAGGTGAGCGGGCAGGCTGGTCCATAGACAGACTGACAGGTGTCGGAAGGCAGACCGTCGGACCGCAGGCTTGCAAGCAGGTAAACGGATATCAGGCAGGTATCAAGCAGGAATCTGGCAGGTGACTGGCAGGTAACTGGTAGTGGGACCTGAGGGCTGAAGCACAGTGAAGGCTTTGCAACAACATTGCTCGGGCACCTTCATTTTGGAGGAGGTGCCTTATATATGGTGAGGTCCTCCGGCCATTGGCCGGGGACTCCTTAGGACGGCGCGCGCGGCCCCTGCCGCAGAGCGGGAGGAGGACGCCGGGCACGGAGTGGAGAGGTGAGGGAAACAGCGTCCCTGCCTAGCAGGAGGCAGGGACGCCGACGCTACATGAGCCAGTTTCTTCCCAGCGCTTGATGGCTTTTGCAACTGCACTTGGGGACACTTTCAAAGTTTTCCCAATTTTTTGGACTGACTGACCTTCATTTCTTAAAGTAATGATGGCCACTCGTTCTTCTTTACTTAGAATTTGTATCATTGCAAGAAAAAAGCAGCTAACAGTCTATTCAGTAGGACTATCAGCTGCATATCCACCAGACTTCGGCACAACACAACTGATGGTCCCAACCCCATTTATAAGGCAAGAAATCCCACTTATTAAACCTGACAGGGCACACCTGTGAAGTGAAAACCATTTCCGGTGACTACCTCTTGAAGCTCATCAAGAGAATGCCAAGAGTGTGCAAAGCATTCATCAAAGCAAAAGGTGGCTACTTTGAAGAACCTAGAATATAAGAAATATTTTCAGTTGTTTCACACTTTTTTGTTAAGTATATAATTCCACATGTGTTAATTCATAGTTTTGATGCCTTCAGTGTGAATGTACAATTTTCATAGTCAGGAAAATACAGAAAAATCTTTAAATGATAAGGTGTGTCCAAACTTTTGGTCTGTACTGTATATGAGCACCCGATGCAAACTCAAGTAGCGAGCACTTGCGCTCAACACTGGTCGCCATATCGACATCATTTTTTTTTTAATATGAAAAAATACCAACCCTAACCCCAACCCTAACCCCAACCCTAACCCTAGCCCAAACCTAACCCTAGCCTAACCCTAGCCCAACGCTGACCCTAGCCCAACCCTAACCCCATCCCCAACGCTAACCCTATCCCCAACCATAACCCCAACCCCATCCCCAACCCAACCCCAACCCTAACCCTACCCCAACCTTAACCCTACACCAACCCTAACCCTACCCCAACCCTAACCTTAACCCTAACCCTAGCCCAACCCTAACCCTAGCCCAACCCTAACCCTAGCACAACCCTAACCCTAACACAACTCTAACCCTAGCACAACCCTAACCCCAACCCTAATACAACCCTAACCCTAATACAACCCTAACCCTAAAGTTTATTTTTTTACACCATTCCTCGTGTGGTATAAGTGATTAGACGACTTTATTTTTTGGGTCAGTGCGATTACAGCGATGCCAGATTCATATTGGGTTTTTAAGACTGACAGTTGTCACACGCTAAAAGACGCTTTTTTTTAAAAGACTAATTTTTGCATTGCCATATTTTGAGAGCTATAATTTTTCCATATTTTGGCCGACAGAGTCATGTGATGGCTTCTTTTTTGCGGGACAAGTTGACGCTTTTATTGGTACCATTTTCGGGCATGTGACATTTTTTGATCTCTTTCTATTCCATTTTTGGGAGGCAGAATAAACAAAAAACAGCAATTCGGGAACTGTTTTTATAAGGTTTTTTTTTATGCCGCTCCGCGTGTGGTAAAATTGATAAGGCAGATTTATTCTTTGGGTCAGTATGTTTACAGCGGTACCACATTTATATAGTTTTTTTATGTTTTGGGGTTTTTACACAATAAAAACTATTTTCTAGAAAAAATACTTTTTTGTATCGCTTTATTCTGAGAGCTATAACTTTTTTATTTTTCGAATTATGGAGCTGTATGGCGGCTTGTTTTTTGCGGGACAAGATGATGTTTTCAGCGGTAACATTTTTGTTTACATTCGTCTTTTTGATTGCGTGTTATTCCATTTTTTGTTTGGCGGTATGATGATAAAGCAATGTTCACTAAAGGGGTTAACTAGTGGGACGGTTTTATAGGTCAGGTCGTTCCGGACGCGGCGATACCAAATACATATACTTTTATTGGTTTATTTTTTTTTTTCATAATAAATAAATATTATGGGTTCAATATATTTTTATTTTTTGGGGATTATTTTTTTATATATTTAAAAATATATATATTTTTTTTCTCTTTTCTACTTTTTTTTAACTTTTACACTTTGTCCCACTATGGGACTTTCACTTTTTGCAACCTGATCGGCTGCATGGCATAGAGAGCAGCAGCGCTGAACACAGGGGAGACATTACTTTGGCCATGCACTGCGCATGACCAAAGTAACGTCCTGCCTCCTGGTGACCCGGATGTTGTCATGACGACATCGGGTCATCATGACAACATCCGGAAGCATCCGCGACACCGCGAGACGCCGGCAGGAGAAGTGAGTATAGCGATCACCTCCCTCCTTGCCACCGCAATACTGCGATCGACTTCGATCACAGCATTGCGGGGGTTAATGTGCAGGGAGCAGGGCGGGACCGCTCCTGGCACATAGCACCGGGTGTCAGCTGTGACAATCAGCTGACACCTGGCGGTGATCGCCCCGCACCGCTTGTGTGCGGGCGCAATCGCCGCACGCGTAATAGTACGTAGCTGGTTCATAAGTCCCAGGGCACAGCTACGAACTATTACTGACGTCATCGGAAAGGGGTTAATACTTGAAATTTATTAATCAGCTAATGGGGAATTTTTAAGGGAATTGTGAGGCAGTGACCGGGATCGTATACGAGGGATGTTATATATCCCCCAGAATGTATACAGAGACCTATTAAACCTGTTGGAGTGCATGGCAGTCACAGACACAGCTGCGGCTGCAATGCAGGAATGAAGGTGAGAATTGACCTGGTCAGGCTATCTGGCTAAGGCAGATTAAGTAAAACCCGGCAGGGCCTTAATTTCTTGGAGGAGGCTACAGGAAGGCAGTGGGGCGGCCCCCTCCCTCCAACCCGGGTTTTCCAGTGGCTCTTGCCACAGGTCCTTTAAAAACCCTGCATTAAGGATTAGTGTTGTTCAGTGTTGGGACCTGCTAGGAGCATAGCAAGAAAGCTCGGTGGACCTGTGAGTAGCTGAACCCACGCCTGGGAAGGCTCTGCACCCGTCAGGCTCTGAACGGCCCGGCGCGGCCGTTGCCCCCGGCAACCGTTGTTATGGACTTGTGTTAACCCGGCTGCGAACCGGAGGACTTTTCTGTTTACCCGTGAGTCTGCTGAATAAAAGCTGCTTATGTTGGACTTACTTGGGTCACTGCCTCAGTTACTGCACGGTGTGAACACCGCCGCCCTACAGCTTGGTGGAGAATGCGGGCATTGTGACTGAGGCATACCCCGCTGCATGACCACAATCCGGCCTGCCACCTTTCAGCCCCACCCCGTGGCCAAAATGGAGGAGTTGTTAAAGCAGTTGGTATTCACCCAGCAGCAGCAGCTGCAGTCTCAGTGACAACAGCAGGAGCGGGAACAGCAGCACAATCAGCAGCAGCTGCCGTCTCAGCGGCAACAGCAGGAGCGGGAACAGCAGCAGCAACTACTGTACCAGCAGCAGCAAAAAACAAATGAACTGTTGCTGCAACAAATTGCTGCCCTGCGGGAAACAGCCACAATGCTGATCCCGGAACGTCGAGAGGCCCAGGACAAGGTTCGCTCAGCGTTGAGGAAGATGGGACCGGAGGACGACGTGGAAGCCTTCTTGACCATGTATGAACGCACAGCAGAGCGGGAACACCTACCAGCCGGCCAGTGGGCGGAAGTGGTGGCTCCGATTTTGGTCGGCGATGCCGAGAAGGCCTACTTTGACCTCAGTCGGGAGGACGCCCAGGACTACCAGAGGCTCAAAGGTGAGATCTTTGCCCGACTGGGGGTCAATACATACGTGAGGGCCCAGCTCGTATTTTTAAAGAGGTGGCTCCAGCCTGAGACTTTGACTCCAGCCCAGATGGTGGAGAGGGTGGTGGTTGACCGGCTGGTGGTCAGCCTAATCGAGTGCTAGTCGGCCACTCAGGACTTTATCCGGGACTCTGCCCCCTCGCGGCTGTCACGCCGATCCTTGCCAACCCAGGAACTGGGAAAGGGGTCGCGTTGCTCTGCTGAGGACGGTCACCACCATACTCAAGCTGAAGGGGTACTCCAGAGTGAGAGTGGCAGGAGACCGGTTTCCTCCCAAACGGTCACAGGAACTAACAGTACCTCCACCATTAGGTGCTGGCGGTGTCAGGGGCCGGGACATTTGGTTGCTAACTGCCCCTTGTCTACAGAGCCCATGGACTGCGGGTATAACCGCCACATCTCCCTGTACACCCAGACCGTCTGCACTGCGAGTGCCGACCCCCCCGGAGAGTGAACCCCAACTATGCCAGGTACTGGTTAATGGGTACCCAACGGAGGCCCTCTTAGACTCAGGGAGCCTAGTGACTTTGGTACATGAGTCGCTGGTGGCATGAGACAACACCAGAGGACGGACAGCCGGGGTTGTGTGTATCCATGGGGACCTCTGAGAATACCCAACCGCGGAGGTAGTGTTGTCCACGCCATGTGGGGACACAAAACATGTGGTGGGGGTGGTAAAAAGTCTTCCTTATGGGACTGTGTTGGGAAGAGACTTGTCCCTGTTCTGGACTCTGTGGAAAAACAAAAACCACTCTTCCCCGGTAAAACAACCTAGGGACAGAGTGTGGCCCCGATAGGTTTCCCCTAGAGGTGCTGGCAGGAGAGGTTGAGGAGACACCATCGATCCCCGAGCTGGAAGTGTCCCAGGGCACGTTTGGGACAGCTCAGCTACAGGATCCCACCATGACTCGGGCGCAGGAAAGGGTGTTAGAGGTAAATGGTGTAGCTCAACAGCCCGATGCAGATACTGTGTTTCCACACATGGTGGTCAATGGTGAGTTGCTCTATAGGGTAGACAAAATCAGGGACGAGGTCGTGGAACAATTAGTGGTACCTCAGTCGTACCGTCGGGCGGTTCTGGAGATGGCGCACACACACCTGCTGGGTGGACACTTAGGAGTTAAAAAGACGCAAGAGCATATCTTGCAGCGGTTCTTTTGGCTGGGGATTTACACGGAGGTCCAAAAGTACTGCGAATCCTGCCCCGAATGTCAGTTGACCACACCCACCCCAAGTTTCCGTAGCCCATTGGTACCTCTGCCATTGATAGAGGTACCTTTTGAACGATGGCAATGGACTTGGTAGGGCCCATTGTAAAATCCGCTCGTGGCCACCAACATATACTAATGGTCGTCGACTATGCCACCCGGTCCCCGGAGGCTAAACCGCTATGCCATACCTCGGCGAAACTGATTGCACGGGAGCTGTTTGCCATGTTCTGTCGCCTTGGACTACCTAAGGAGATCCGGAAGGATCAAGGGACCCCTTTTATGTCCAAGGTGACAAGGGAACTGTGCAAACTACTAAAAATAAAACAATTGTGCAACTCGGTGTACCACCCTCAAACCGCCGGGCTAGTAGAACGGTTCAATAAAACCCTCAAGTCCATGTTAAAAAAGGTGGTTTCTAAGGACGGAAGGGATTGGGACATGTTGCTACCTTATTTGATGTTCGCCATCTGTGAGGTACCCCAGACTTCCACAGGGTTCTCTCCCTTTTAGTTACTGTACGGCAGACACCCTAGGGGTCTGTTGGACATAGCCAAAGAGACGTGGGAACAAGAGCCGACTCCACATAGCAGTATAATTGAACACGTAGCTAGTATGCAGGACCGGATCGCGGCGGTCATGCCCATCATGAAAGAACATTTGTTAGATGCCCAGGCAGCACAGAGGCGTACATATAATAAAAGAGCCACGGTCAGGTCTTTTAACAAGGGCGTCGGGTGTTAGTACTGGTACCCACAGCCGAGAGTAAGCCCATGGCCAAGTGGCAAGAGCCATATGAAGTTCGAGAAAAGGTGGGGAAGGTAAATTACTGAGTATATCAGCCCGGAAGGAGGAAACCTGAGCAGCTTTATCATGTAAACCTGCTAAAACCTTGAAAAGATCGAGAGTGTTTAGTTACAGACATCACTCCGGGCATGCCGCCAGAGAGTTCTCTACCTTCAGCCAGGGATGCATCCGGGGGAGAGGTCAGGATAAGTGATGCCCTCACTAAACAGCAGCGACAGGAGGCTCGCTCGGTGGTGCAGCAGAATACCGACGTTTTCTCAGAGCTACCGGGTAGGACTACGGTTCTCCAACATGACATTGTCACCGAACCTGGGGTAAAGGTACGAATGAGACTGTACCGGGTACCCAAAGCCCGGAGGCAAGCCATCACGGTTGAGGTAAAACAAATGCTCCAGTTAGGCGTCATCGAGGAATCACGGAATGAGTGGGCTAGCCCCATTGTACTGATCCCGAAACCAGACGGATCGTTACGCTTCTGTAACGATTTCCGGAAATTAAATGAAATGTCGAAGTTTGACCTTTATCCAATGCCCAGGGTGGATGAGCTGATTGAGAGACTGGGGCAGGCCCAGTACTTTATCACGCTCGATCTCACAAAGGGTTACTGGCAGGTACCTCTCACGGAATCGGCAAAGGAAAAGACAACCTTCAGAACTCCGGAGGGTCTATATCACTATGTGGTCTTACCTTTTGGGTTACATGGGGCCCCGGCTACATTCCAGAGGCTGATGGACATAGTGCTCAAGCGTCATCAGTGCTCAAGCGTCATCAGGAGTACGCGTCCGCGTATCTAGATGATATTGTCATCTTTAGCACCTTTTGAACGGATGGCAATGGACTTGGTAGGGCCCATTGTAAAATCCGCTCGTGGCCACCAACATATACTAATGGTCGTCGACTATGCCACCCGGTCCCCGGAGGCTAAACCGCTATGCCATACCTCGGCGAAACTGATTGCACGGGAGCTGTTTGCCATGTTCTGTCGCCTTGGACTACCTAAGGAGATCCGGAAGGATCAAGGGACCCCTTTTATGTCCAAGGTGACAAGGGAACTGTGCAAACTACTAAAAATAAAACAATTGTGCAACTCGGTGTACCACCCTCAAACCGACGGGCTAGTAGAACGGTTCAATAAAACCCTCAAGTCCATGTTAAAAAAGGTGGTTTCTAAGGACGGAAGGGATTGGGACATGTTGCTACCTTATTTGATGTTCGCCGTCTGTGAGGTACCCCAGACTTCCACAGGGTTCTCTCCCTTTTAGTTACTGTACGGCAGACACCCTAGGGGTCTGTTGGACATAGCCAAAGAGACGTGGGAACAAGAGCCGACTCCACATATCAGTATAATTGAACACGTAGCTAGTATGCAGGACCGGATCGCGGCGGTCATGCCCATCATGAAAGAACATTTGTTAGATGCCCAGGCAGCACAGAGGCGTACATATAATAAAAGAGCCACGGTCAGGTCTTTTAACAAGGGCGTCGGGTGTTAGTACTGGTACCCACAGCCGAGAGTAAGCCCATGGCCAAGTGGCAAGAGCCATATGAAGTTCGAGAAAAGGTGGGTCAGGTAAATTACTGAGTATATCAGCCCGGAAGGAGGAAACCTGAGCAGCTTTATCATGTAAACCTGCTAAAACCTTGAAAAGATCGAGAGTGTTTAGTTACAGACATCACTCCGGGCATGCCGCCAGAGAGTTCTCTACCTTCAGCCAGGGATGCATCCGGGGGAGAGGTCAGGATAAGTGATGCCCTCACTAAACAGCAGCGACAGGAGGCTCGCTCGCTGGTGCAGCAGAATACCGACGTTTTCTCAGAGCTACCGGGTAGGACTACGGTTCTCCAACATGACATTGTCACCGAACCTGGGGTAAAGGTACGAATGAGACTGTACCGGGTACCCAAAGCCCGGAGGCAAGCCATCACGGTTGAGGTAAAACAAATGCTCCAGTTAGGCGTCATCGAGGAATCACGGAATGAGTGGGCTAGCCCCATTGTACTGATCCCGAAACCAGACGGATCGTTACGCTTCTGTAACGATTTCCGGAAATTAAATGAAATGTCGAAGTTTGACCTTTATCCAATGCCCAGGGTGGATGAGCTGATTGAGAGACTGGGGCAGGCCCAGTACTTTATCACGCTCGATCTCACAAAGGGTTACTGGCAGGTACCTCTCACGGAATCGGCAAAGGAAAAGACAACCTTCAGAACTCCGGAGGGTCTATATCACTATGTGGTCTTACCTTTTGGGTTACATGGGGCCCCGGCTACATTCCAGAGGCTGATGGACATAGTGCTCAAGCGTCATCAGGAGTACGCGTCCGCGTATCTAGATGATATTATCATCTTTAGCACCGACTGGCATACGCACCTATCCAAGGTACAAGCAGTGCTGGATTCTCTCAGAGCCACGGGGTTAACGGCAAACCCAAAAAAATGTGCGATAGGGCTAGAGGAAGCCCGATATTTGGGGTATGTGATTGGT
Organism: Phyllobates terribilis; assembly: GCF_046119375.1. Classification (NCBI taxonomy): domain Eukaryota; kingdom Metazoa; phylum Chordata; class Amphibia; order Anura; family Dendrobatidae; genus Phyllobates; species Phyllobates terribilis. The sequence goes on from NW_027362767.1 coordinate 44,184,238, forward strand.
CGAGGAGTTATCAAGCCCCAAATCAATAAAGTTGAGACCATTAAAAACTGGCCTAAACCATCAAGTAGAAAACAGATGAGGGCGTTCCTTGGCATCCTTGGGTATTACCGCCGGTTTATACCTAATTTTGCTGGGAGAACGGCAGCCCTGACCGATCTCTTGAAAGGAAAAAAATCGGTAATGGTTCGGTGGAACCCTCAGGCAGAAGAAGCCTTTCAGTCCATGAAATTGGCCCTGTGTGGACAGCCGGTACTCATCAGCCCCAACTTCAAGGAAATCTTCATTGTACAGACAGATGCCTCGGAGGTAGGCCTAGGGGCGGTATAGTCACAAAAAGTGAATGGTGAAGAGCACACGGTCACCTACTTGAGTAGAAAGCTTATCCCGGCAGAGAAAAACTATAGCGTGGTAGTGAAGAAGTGTTTGCCTATTAAGTGGGCCTTGGAATCACTACGTTATTATTCACTTGGGCGTCAGTTCCGCTTGGTGACGGACTACTCACCCTTGGTATGGATGAGGAACGCCAAGGCTAGGAATGCGCAAGTCACCAGGTGGTTCCTGTCACTGCAAAATTTCAGTTTCTCTGTAGAACATCGCCCTGGGAAATCTCAGGCAAACGCAGATGCCCTGTCCCAGGCACCCTGTATGGTGACAAATGTTCAACCCCACAAGTTTGAACAGAGGGGAGGGATATGTGAGGCAGTGACTGGAATCGTATACGAGGGACGTTATATATCCCCCAGAATGTGTACAGAGACCTATTAAACCTGTTGGAGTGCATGATGGCAGTCACAGACACAGCTGTGGCAGCAATGCAGGAATGAAGGTGAGCATTGACCTGGTCAGGCTACCTGGCTAAGGCAGATTAAGTAAAACCCGGCAGGGCCTTAATTTCTTGGAGGAGGCTACAGGAAGGCAGTGGGGCGGCCTCTTCCCTCCAACCCAGGTTTTCCAGTGGCTCTTGCCACAGGTCCTTTAAAAACCCTGCATTAAGGATTAGTGTTGTTCAGTGTTGGGACCTGCTAGGAGAATAGCAAGAAAGCTCGGCGGACCTGAGTAGCTGAACCCATGCATGGGAAGGCTCTGCACCCGTCAGGCTCTGCATGGCCCGGCGGGGCCGTTGCCAGGGGACTTGTGCTAACCCGGCTGCCAACCGGAGGACTTTTCTGTTTACCCGTGAGTCTGCTGAATGAAGGCTGCTTATGTTGGACTTACTTGGGTCACTGCCTCAGTTACTGCACGGTGTGAACACCGCCGCCCTACAGAATACATCTAAATAAATCTAATAATTTGGGAAGTAAGGTCATTTTAAAAGCATTTATCCTAGCTATCCATGATAGGGCGATCGTCGAGTATCTTTCCAATTCCATTTTAAGTGAACTATATATGGTGTCAAAATTCTCCTGTACCAATCAATGTGTAGATGTAAGAAATATACCTAGATATGGAATTCATTATCAGCCCCCTTAAAGGGGAATAAAGTCTTTATCTTACTTTTAGTTTGATAGGGAATATTAATAGGAAAAATGAATGACTTAGACCAGTTAAGTTAATGGTACGAAACAGCAGAAAAATTCACCAAATTTCTATTGATGGCCTGGAGGGATTCTCAGGCACTCTCTGAGTGGGTGAGGGAAGCAGGATGCACAGGCATTGTGAGTGGGTGAGGGAAGGACTCACAGGCACTCCCTGAGTGAGAGAGGCAGGACTCACAGGCCCTCCCTGAGTGGGTGAGGGAGGTAGGACTCACAGGCACTCTCTGAGTGGGTGAGGGAAGCAGGATTCAAAGGCACTCTCTGAGTGGGTGAGGGAAGCAGGATTCACAGGCACTCTCTGAGTGGGTGAGAGAGGCAGGATTCACAGGCACTCTTTGAGTAGGTGAGGGAAGCAGGACTCACAGGCACTCTCTGAGTTGGTGAGGGAGGCAGGACTGATGGGCCCTCCCTGAGTGGGTGAGGGAGGTAGGACTCACAGGCACTCTCTGAGTGGGTGGGGGAAGTAGGACTCACAGGCACTCTCTGAGTGGGGTGGGTGAGGGAAGCAGGATTCACAGGCACTCTCTGAGTGGGTGAGGGAAGCAAGATTCAAAGGCACTCTCTGAGTGGGTGAGGGAAGCAGGACTCACAGGCAGTCTCTGAGTGGGTGAGTGAAGCAGGACTCACATGCACTCTCTGAGTGGGTGAGTGAAGTAGGACTCATAGGCTGAGTGGGTGAGGGAAGTAGGACTCACAGGCACTCTCTGAGTGGGTGAGGGAAGCAGGACTCATTGGCACTTTTGATGATAGAAATGGAAAAACAGGACCCACAAATGCAAAAAATAAAAACAGAAAACTATTAGTGTTGAGCGAGTATGTTCTGTTAACCCTTTCGCCTCACATGTAATAAAGCTGCCAAACAGTTGCAAATCATGCACACGGGAGCGATTCAACCATATCACCGAGCAGCTATAAATACTCGGAGCTCGGCCCGAGCGTACTCGGACAGAACATACACGCTCAACACTAAAAACTATCCCTTAGCTTTGCAACCACCTTTTATTTCATGCTACCCTAATATGAGAGTCACATTAGAGACTTGACACAGCTTCTTTAAAGTGATTCATGATATAGGGGAACAGACCCTGATTCTAGTGATATATCACTTCAGTGGTTGCTGCAGTTTTAATTTAAAACTGTTTTATTTGTTACAGACCCACCAGTTCTCTGAATGCTGAACTCTGGCTAACCAGAGTGATAATCCCCTGCTGTTAAAACAGTGATTTTATAAAAAAAACAACACTAAGTAGACCAGTAAGTGACTAATCCCCGGAATCCGGTTCTCTTCACCTACATGATGCTGCTCTCTGATTAGGTGGCAAAAACATTGTGACTGATTCCCTTTAAACATTAATGTGACTATGTTGTGGGAATACTTAGGAAATGCAAATATCAAAACAATTAAATATATATATATCTTTGTCAGGCAGAACGTTATGGTTCAGAATTTGTAAAATGCAGATGTACTGATTAGACTTAGCACATTTCTGTATGACCCCACATATTGCTGCACTCTTTGCTCATTTTATATATACTGTATTCTAATATACAATGACCACCGCCATTACTTCATGTCGCCGCACTGTTTCGGTCAGGGATTCACTAACAGGCTAGCGATGACATGGCCGTGAGCCTCAAACAATCTAATCAAAATATTAAGCTAAACCTTGAGTTCAGTTTTGTTCATTTTTGCCTAGCCGCAAAAAATCAAGGTATGAGTTCTGTAAGTACGGTCCGTGTCTTTTTTTCTACAGCTATGGCAAATACACACATATAGCATTGTATACTATATTGCACCACGGAAAATGTAGAGTTTAAACAGGAAAATAAAATTCATGTTTTTTTTTCTCCTTTAATCATTATAGACTAATCTCTCTTGATGCACCAACCTATTAAAAACTTTGCAGAACAGATGCCAGTACAAGGGTTTTGTTACACGATACAGTCAATGAACGCTGGCGGTACCTGTATGCCATTATCTTAAAGTTTTAGTAGCCCTTTAACTATCAGGGAAATTTAATATGACACACACCATAAACACACGGAAATCGATGACAGCTGCTCAGTGTTCGGTTCTCTGGGAATTTACCGCTGATAGACTTTTTTGTCTTCCTGTGAATTTGCTAGCCTTAGCCATATCTCATGTATCCATTTACTTTATAACACTATAACACTGATGTGCCCTTATCTTTTCTAAAAAAAAAAAAGAGTTGATGCCCAGAGACAAATAACAGGTTCCGTTCAATTCCCAAGACAGGCAAGTGTTTATAAAAGCGAAACAGCCAAAGAATCCGGCATCTTTTGAGCCCTTTGGCGATATGAAAAGTTCCGGTATCCTCTTATCTTGCACGCTGTGCTATTTGTGTTCACAAGTTGCAGGTTCTGAAAGTGAAGACAGGACGGAGGAGATAAGAAAAAGACAAAACCATGTTGACAGGATATAAAATAAACAGGATACTGGTTGTGTGCCATTAAAGTAGACGAGCCCCTCAAAAAATTATTTTAACTGATTTAGCAATGTAGGATATGAAAGTTTGCTTGCTAGCTTGTGAAATATAAATTATATTTTAGAAGCAATAATGTGCAAAAACCTAATGTACAATCTCAAAAGTTTAATATTTTCTATTCGCATCTTATGTAAAACTCTTTTAGATTCCCTTTAGCAATATACATCAACTACTGATTTGTAAACTGGTGCAGCTACTGACAAAAGCAGCAGGCTATTGCAGAGGAACATGTGACAACTGTCAGGCCGTAAAAGTAAAACAAATATTTTCCTAGAAAGTGAGTTCTTAAAGGCCATTTACACCTTCACAAATAAGTTTTCTTTTTAATGTTTATTTGCTTCTGAAATGCAAAAAATCAAGCAACTTTCTAAACAGTCTTAAGTAATACTGGTGTAACATTCTGCTGCTTCAGTGCTTCCAAAACTCCTGCTCCTGACAGCTCACTCTACTCTCACCCTCCATTCCCTCAGTGTTAGAGATAGCAGCAGAGAGGGGGTTGTACACAGAGTGTAGAGAGGGAAAATCATATACAGTCTCAGGGAAGGCAAGAAAAAAAGACTGTAAAAAAAAACAGAAAAGCATATGAAGAGGAAACATGTGGAGGCTAGAAGCTGTGCTCATATATGAGCAGTGAAAACAGCAGCACCCTGGATACACAGAAAACTCATATCCAGCCTATATTACTGGGAGAAATACTCCCACGAAAAATCTGAAACTTGAATCACACTGCCAACTCCTTATCAAAGGCTGTGGAAATGAATGAAGGAATGATGAGGATTGTACACTGAAACTTTTATTAGCTAGAAGAATATATGGAAAACTCAGTCTTGAGCAACAGAACATTTTTTTTCTCATTGGACTCCAGTGATCAAAACTTGTTTTTGTAGTTAAGACATTAGACCTTATTTTTGTGAAATCAGCTGCTCTTTATGTAGGTTCCATTTCTTTGTAAACAGACATTAGTATTTTTATTAATTTTTGTTTTGCAAAAATAAAAATAAAATTATTTTGCCATTTTATTTACTTTTTACATGGTTACAAACACATACACCGTACAGGTTGTTATCATCATGATGATACCAAATATGCGTGGATATTTTCAGCAAATATTACTGGAAAAAAAAATATTTCTATAGCATCCGTATATTCCGCAGCACCTTTAAGTATTTCTTCCAATTCACTTTATTACATTTTATTATATAATTTTGTAATTTTTTGGCAACTTTTGCATTCACTGCATAGGCAAACACTATAGGAGATCCACTTCCTAATAATGGGAAGATTGTTTTTAGGAGGCTCTCTGACCTCTACGTCTCTTGCAAGGGGCATTGGAGTTCCTCCAAATTTTTGGCAGCTTTTGCATTCACTGCATAGGCAAACACTATGGGAGACCCATTTCCTAATAATGGGAACATTTTTTCATGAGGCCCTCTACGTCTCTTCCAAGGGGCATTGGAGTGCCACCAAATTTTTGCAGCTTTTGCATTCAGTGCATAGGCAAACACTATAGGAGACCCACTTCCTAATAATGGGAACATTGTTTTTAGGAGGCTCTCTGACCTCTACGTCTCTTGCAAGGGGCATTGGAGTTCCACAAAATTTTTGGCAACCCTTGCAGTCACTGCATACTCAATAACAGTATAGGAGACCCACTCGTTAATAATAGGAACAACAAAGCATAGCCGGCTGATGGCTCTTTAATAGTGTTGAGCTCCTATGTTCTATTAACCCTTTCGGCGAGTATGCTCGGGCCGAGCTACGAGTGTTTACAACTGCTCGGTGATATGTTTGAATCACTCCCGTGTGCATAATTTGCAACTGTTTGACAGTTTTAGTACATGTGAGGAATGTCTATTTCTTACACATTCCTCACATGTAATAAAGCTGTCAAACAGTTGCAAATCATGCACACGGGAGCGATTCAACCATATCACCGAGCAGCTATAAATACTCGGAGCTCGGCACGAGCATACTCGGACCAGAACATACTCGCTCAACACTACTCTTTAACAATAGCGAGGGCCGACTGCTGGCCATTTAAGAATAGTAAGGGCCGCCTGATGGCCCTATAAAAATAGGCTTTGTGACTTTCAGAGTCCCTCCATCATAAATGAAACAGGATGTGTCTGATGATGTGTCACACACCACATGGCCAGATAAGGTTGTTAAATGTTAAAATGACATTTCCCGGTGAATGCATTTGTCTTGGTTGAAAGCAATACAAAAATGCAAAAACGCATCAAAAACGGTACGTGTGAACATAGCCCAAGGTGTGGAGGAGCATTTTTATTTTTGGTTATTTATTTTGCCTTATATACAAGTCATTACCCTGGAAAAGATGTTTCTTAACATATTGTATTTACCAGGAAAATCCATTTTGTTTTTGTTTTAGTATGTTTTATTGCGAGTCCGTAAAAGTGGCGTAATAGCTCTGACAACATTGTTGACAGAAGTGACTTGGGAGTCAGCAATGCTTCCAGGGGTCTTCCCCATGCTGTTCCCATGTCATTTGAGCACTGTTCCCATCGATTTGGGCAATATTTAGGCCCTCTGCAGACCGCCGGGGGGAGTCGCCGGAAAAATGCTCGAGTTTTCCCTAGACTTACATTGCATTCCAATTTGCTCAACCCGAGCAACGAGCACCCGAGCATTTTAGTGCTCGCCCATCACTAGTAATTAGATATAAAGTTTTAAGTTACCTCCTTACTAGGTCACCTATTAATTTAAGCAAGGCTGAGATCCAATTCAAATCATTGATGTCACACGCTGACAGCGTGATCGCTAGATAGCAAAAGGCAATACGTTATTGTCTCACAAATGAACTTAAGCCGCGCGATTTGTCATCTGCGCTTGTGTGATCGCGTCATCTGTTTATGTGTATATTCATTGGTTAATCCGATCAGCCAATAAGGAGCACCAAACATAAAGGTTCTCTATTGGTCGGGTAACTGACGTCAGTTCATCATATTCCCGTTGATCACAAAAATCCTGCGCTTGCGTGGTACAGTTGTTTACTAATGCGCAGGTGTTTAAACTTAACTAAAAAGAGGATTTTCATGAGACCTAGTGCACATGTCAATGGGCTTATGAGAAGTGGTCAAATAACCATTTACAACAATATTATATGTCCAATGTACTAATTAACCGACCTTTAAGGTAATTCAGGGGCCTAATTAAGCATCCTACATTAATTACAACTACAGTAAAAATTTTGCACTATCTAATTATTTATAAATAAACACATTTTTCTCATCATACCTTCCTTATAATTCCAGATCTAGAGGTCCTCCAGCATGTAGATCTCTCATATACCTGGAAAGGGGAGTATCTGCCCCTGTATTGATGGAAGTGCTTTCAGATCCTCCTTCTAAATTCTTGGATAGTCTTCCCTACATAAAGTTTTTGACAGACCTGGAATTTGGAGGTATTCGTAAAATGAAATTAGGACCAAGGAAGGGCAACCTGGATCAACTATTACTACGAGAAGAGGCAAGATGGATTTATAAATTAAATTCATGAAGCCCCCATGGTCTCAATGAAGGATTCAGTTATAGTGCCTTCTTATAAATTTTCCCATTCATCTAATCAATAATTAAACAATAAATATGTAAACCAAAATCAATGTATGCCCTGCCAACTCATACACTAATAAATGTATTGAAGTTAGTGTTCATTATATATTGCATGGAGTATATTTATACTGATCTTTTGCGACCTATTTTATTCATAGTGAGACCATTCAGTCAATTTAATAGCCAAATTACCATAATAGCATTAACTTTATAACTCTATTAGCACAATACCTATATGTATAATTGATTATAATGACTATGAAAGATCGTGGAAATTGAAAGACCATATAAGCAACCTATGATGAGAAAACTGTGTTTATAAATAATTAGATAGTGCAAAATTTTTACTGCCGCTGTAATTAATATAGGATGCTTAATTAGGCTCCTGAATTACCTTAAAGGTCGATTGATAAGTACATTGGACATATGATATTATTGTAAATGGTTATTCTACTGCTTCTCATAAGCCCATTGACATGCGCACTAGGTCTCATGAAAATCATCTTTTTAGTTAAAGGGGTTTTCCCACAAACAAAAGTTGATTTTGATCAATTGATCTTGGAATAATAATAAGTTCCACAATTGGATGTGTTTAAATAAAATGTTCCTGTGCTGAGATAATCTTATAAATGTGCCCCTTTCTAATGTTTGTGTCTGACCGTGCACGAGCCCGGTCTGATCATAGCACAGCTTCTGTGCAGGGGACAGGAGGAAGCAAAAGAGTACACAGATATTTCAGCAGGGGATTGCAGCTGATTCTTTTTGTGAGGCAAAACATTTCACTGTTTTTAAACAATGTTTTACTTCAAAGAAAGGATCAGTTGCGATCCCCTGTTGAAATGTCTATATACGCATTTGTTTCCTCCCCTGAGCATGAGATGTGGTATGATCAGACCGGGTTCCTGCATGGTCAGACATGGCCATTACACAGGGACATATTTATAAGATTATCTCAGCAGAGGAACATTTTATTTAAACACATCCAATTGTGGAACTTATTATTATTGAAAGCTTTATTTATTAAAATTAACTTTTGCTTGTGGGAAAACCCCTTTAAGTTTAAACACCTGCGCATTAGGGAACAACTGTACAGCGCAAGCGCGGGATTTTTGTGATCAACGGGAATATGATGAACTGACGTCACTTACCCGACCTATAGAGGACCTTTACATTTGGTGCTCCTTTTGGCTGATCGGATTAACCAATGAATATTTCGCGGCTTAAGTTCAATGGTGAGACAATAACATATTGCCTTTTGCTATCTAGCGATGACGTTGTCGGCGTGTGACGTCGATGATTTGAATTGGATCTCGGCCTTGCTTAAATGAACAGATGACCTAGTAAGGAGGTAACTTAAAACTTTATATCTAATTACCATTGGCTGCATGGATACAATGTATGGGATTGGATGTGGCAATTGCTATTTTAATTGGCTATCTGTAAGTGGTCTACACTGTGTTCCAAATTATTATGCAAATAATATTTTCTCAGATTTTCCCAAATTACCTATATGAATTGCAGTCATTGTAATTTTCCAGTCAAATAACTATTAGAGTACAATTGAAAGGTTTTTGTACAAACTGCCCATGATAACAGTATATTTTTAAAAAAATAAAATACTCAAACTGCATGTTCCAAATTATTATGCACAGCAGAGTTTTCAACCTTTTCCTTTTAATAAAGAACGAAAAAATGGTCATTTTTGAAATTATAAGCATTAGCAGGTTATTACAAACTGAAATCAAACAGTTTTCACCTCAAAACTTTATTCTAGGTGATGTCACATTTGCACATAGGACCCCTTGTTCGAAAGGAGCTTCTGAACTCTCTCGTCCATTGAATTTGTCAGGTTTTGGATGGTTTCTGCTACAATTGTTTTGCATGAGGACAGAATACCCTCCCAGAGCTGTTGCGTAGATGTGAACTGCCTCCCGCCATCATAGACACTCCTTTTGATGATGCTCCAGAGGTTCTCAATGGGGTTAAGGTCAGGGGAGCATGGGGGCCACACCATAAGTTTGTCCCCTTTTATGCCCACTCCATCCATCTGGACCATCGAACTGTTTTGTTCACCGATGAGTGCCGTGCAACGCTCGATGGTCCAGATGGATGGAGTGCAGGATGGCTGGTTGATGGACACCCCATGCAAACACGGCTACGGCGCCAACAAGGAGGAGGTGGAGTAATGTTTTGGGCTGAAATCATGGGGAGAGAGATTGTCGGCCCCTTTAGGATCCCTGAAGGGGTAAAGATGAACTCCATAATGTATGTTGAGTTTCTCAAACAGAACTTCCTGCCATGGTTCAAGAAGAAGAACCGTGTATTCCACAGCAAGATCATTTTCATGCATGATCATGCACCGTCTCATGCTGCACATAACACATCTGCATCTCTGGCTGCTATGGGCATAAAAGGGGACAAACTTATGGTGTGGCTCCCATGCTCCCCTGACCTTAACCCCATTTAGAACCTCTGGAGCATCATCAAAAGGAGTGTCTATGATGGCGGGAGGCAGTTCACATCTAAGCAACAGCTCTGGGAGGGTATTCTGTCCTCATGAAAAACAATTGTAGCAGAAACCATCCAAAACCTGACAAATTCAATGGACGAGAGAGTTCAGAAGCTCCTTTCGGACAAGGGGTCCTATGTGCAAATGTGACATCACCTAGAATAAAGTTTTGAGGTGAAAACTGTTTGATTTCAGTTTGTAATAACCTGCTAATGCTTATAATTGCAAAAATGACCATTTTTTTGTTCTTTATTAAAATGAAAAGGTTGAAAACTCTGCTGTGCATAATAATTTGGAACATGCATTTTGAGTGCAGTTTGAGTATTTTATTTTTTTAAAAATATACTGTTATCATAGGCAGTTTGTACAAAAACCTTTCAATTGTACTCTAATAGTTATTTGACTGGAAAATTACAATGACTGCAATTCATATAGGCAATTTGGGAAAATCTGAGAAAATATTATTTGCATAATAATTTGGAACACAGTGTATTCATTGGTACTGAAGGGACCTGTGGTATTGTGACAAAGCCTTTAAAAGGTCAGTGACTCCATTTTCTATAGTATTGCAGCCCCCTGAGGAAGCCAGACATGGTGAAACTTGTTAGGGTGGCTATATATATGTTTTAGGCAGCACTTGGGAAATCTGTGAATGTCCTAGTAAAATATCTGACCAATTAATCTATGAACTGCAGTCATAGAGGAGACAGTAATGAATCAGTAATATCAGATATATTATACTAGTTAGTTCCTAGAGACTCATTAATACAGAAATAACGCAGACAAACCATTGTAGTTTTATACATCTTTACCACGTTTTAATATCTGAAATAAAAGTCATGTTTTAATACATCCCTTAATTAGGGCTTATTTACCCTCCTGGGTAATTTAAACTCCTTGAGAATTGTCTTTTCGTTTGGCAATCTTCTCCCACAGCTTGGCAATCATCTGTGCCATCTGCATCCTCACCTGCTGCTGTGCTATTCCAATTAAGTACTCCATTATATGTCTTTAAGCAGCAGGAACATAGACTATTTATACTGTTATAGATTATTTTGCTGATTGTTTTTATCTTAGGTTTTGTTTCTTAAGCCACAATGTGAATGCGCACCTACACATTGCTGAAGTTAAAAAGAGGATGGCTTCTAAAAATGGATAATGATCCTAAACACACGTCAAAATCCCCAATAGATGACCTCAAAAGGCACAAGCTGAAAATTTTACAATGGTCCTCACAGTCCCCTGATCTTAACATCATTGAAAATCTGTGGCTAGACCTCAAAATAGCAGAGCATGCAAGACAACCCAGGAATCTCACAGAACTGGAAGAATTTTCCAAGGAAGAATGGATGAAAATCCCTCAAACAACAATTGAAAAACTCTTGTCTGGCTACAAAAAGCTTTTACAAGCTGTGATACTCAAAAGGGGGCACTACTAGGTACCAACCATGCAGGGTGCCCAAACTTTTGCATTGGCCCATTTTCCTTTTTGTCATTTTTAAAATGTAAAAGATGAAAATATATATATTTTTGCCTAAAATATAAAGGAAATGCGTCATCTTTAACTTTAGGCCTTTTAGAGATCATTTTATCTTCAACTTGCTTAACTATTCACAATAACAGTAATTTTGACCAGGGGTTCCCAAACTTTTTATATGTCGCTGTATACCAACAGGTGTGCGGGCCCATTTCTTCAGTTTTGCCTTAGTTCCTTGTACTCTGTACACATATGGGGCGTACGCCCTCCTTCTGGGCTGTGTGTCTTGTCTACATAGCTTTCCATGGTCAAGTGCAAAATAGTTAGACCCAGGTCTTGTGATGCCCCCGTCTTTTGAGGCCTGCTAGAACATAAAGAGGTGAAATACTAGAGCTAGGACCACTGTGTCATAGTGAGATGGACCCTTTTTTTTTTGCTAAAAAATAGTGTCAACCAATTACATATGCTATTTACATGTACTATTACTATTTCCTTACTTACAGCAGAGGATTTGCCCATTGTTTCTATCCTAGGTTTTGTGTGTAAGGCTATGTGCCCACGTAGCAGATTTGATGCAGAGTATTTTTGCCTCTCTCTGGCAGAAAAAACGCATGCAGATTTACATGCGTTTTTTCTGCCAGAGAAAAGCGTTTTTACATGCGTTTTTTCAAGCACTTTTCCAAGCGATTTTGAACATCACTTGGAAAAGTGCTTGACAGGTTGGTCACACAATATAAATCCATGCAACCGGCATGGATTTATATTGTGTGACCAACTTAGATGCTTTAAATGCTGCATCCATATTAAAAAAAAAAAGAATTAAAAAGTTAAAAATAACAAAAAAACCTGCATACTCACCTCTCCAGTCTCCTCCCGCGAATTTGCAGCGTAATCGCGGTAGAAATGGTCATGCTGCGTTTTGCAACGCAATGCGAATTTGTCGCGCTAATTAGCGCATCATGTGCACAGCACATCCGAATTCACATTGCTTTGCATGGCAAACGGTTTTTGTAGCGTTTTCGTGGCCATTAAAAAAGCCGCAAAAACGCTACAAAAACGCTACGTGGGCACATGGCCTCAATGGCCACAGTGTGAATGTGCACATACACGCTGCACTTGGTGCCGGTCCATTTCTGTGGTTTAGACTATTTTAAAAGCATCAAAACAGACTCTTTTCCATACCATACATCAAAGTTTTACTTTCTGTTTTTAGAGACATGCTTTTTCAGACGTTAGGAATTCCTGCTTTCTTGTCTCTATCTAACACATGAAGAACCTGCAGCAGCATGGTCGACATAATAGAACAGTGTAGCTGTGAATCCAGCACCGTGGAGTGAGATAAAACAATTACTAGAAAGCGATAATCTATCTCTATGAGTCTCTCACTGTCAGTGACCAGAAACCAAGTATTGAGTGTAGGAGGAAGTCTTTAGATTTACTACAGCACATCAGAATTTTGGGATCCATTGTAGAATTCTGGAATTTGAATTATACTGCCCTCGCTACAAACATTACTTAAATGTCAAGGGGTTTGACTGCTAAAGTGGATATGCAATAGTGCCATAATCTCATTTTAATTCTAGACTAGAACAGTACATAGTAATTTACTGGTGAGTTGTCCCGATGACATATTGCTCCGTGTGTTTGTGCAGGTGCAGTATGATAACCTCCACATTATTTCAAGATTAAAAAAGCAAAATCATTAGAGATTACCTCAGAATTATATTTGCATGCGTTTCACAAAATTAAAATACCCTTAATTAAAGTTCCAGCTCTCGCCTCCCGCGTGGAAAGCATTTTTCGTTTTACAATAAAAGGACCGTGACAGCCTCTTCCTATTAGCTACATTACATCATCACTATCAAAGACCAAAGGAAATTAATTTTGTTTTTTAAACTTCTTGGCATCACTGGGTTTCTTTACTTCACCAAACATCTGTTGTTTTTCTATACATGTCACTTGTGAAGTTTCCCCGATGACATTATTCTCACTTGGTCATGCTGTGATGTTTGCGAGTGAAGAAATGTATGCTACCAGTGGGGAATAGTTTTTGCTCACATGCTGTAACCGCAAAAGTCAATGTTATCCTTTTGTCAAGACTACTTCAATAAAGGAACATTATGTAACTTGAAACAATGATGTTCTGCAAACTCCACGTCATATGGGTTGTACAATTTATTCTGACAGCAGGCCGTCTTAACAGACAGGCCTAATTTAGACCCAACACACAGTATACCAATATCTTCTTCAGTGGTATTGCTTGAATCTCCTGAGCCACGATGCAAAATCTGCACTAGCGGGGCCGCCAAACATTTATGTGTGTTATTGCCCTGCTCTTCGCTGATGTGACAAAGGGCTATTCCCCTTTCCATGTTATGTGCGATTGCAACCTCCGCAACCTCTATATTAACACTACTGCTTAGTGCTCCAACTTTATGGTGCATTTTGCATTTAATCCTTTGGTGACTACCCACTATCTTTTGACAGCAGGCGTTTTAGTCTACAGAAACATCTTTTCATGGTGCTGCATTATTGCTCCTGCAATCTAGAATAATAAGCAGCTTAGTTTCCCTACTGTCCGAGCTGCCCAGGGATCCTGAGGCGAAGATGGAAACAATTCATAACCACTTCTACCTTCCTTTTTCAACATACATAGCACTCAATGAGCAAAATGTAGTGAATGGGAAAATTGGCCATGAATATGCTTCCACCGGACCTGGCAATTTGACAAGCATCTCCAGGGCATGGCAATGCTGATGGGTCTTAGTAGGCCCCAGTTACATGTAGTGAAAGACATTAAAAGAATTATGTCCTCCAACGATCTTATAAAAAAAAAACGCAATAAAAATGTTTACCACTTTTTTTTAGAATAACTTCAACATGTTATTCAGTGTAAACAGTCAAAAATACTAAAGAAAAAGTGCCTAGAAAAAAAAATAGATGTATACAAATTGCAGTAGTAATTTCCGTGTATCCCCAAACAGTGCACATAAATTACACCATTTTGCCTGCGATAAATTACACCATTTTGCCTGTGTGAAAAATAGACTTCACACAACCAAGTCAAGGAAGGAAGAAAAATTATGAATGGTAAAATGAGGATAGCCCAAAAACGCAAAGAAAATTGAAGCCCTTTAAAGCCTGATCATTAAGGTGTCAAAGGGGGTGTCCAGGATTAAAGAAAACAAAATGAAAAATAAACATACGAAACACATGACTACTTTTCTCCTGAAAGAAAACAACACAGGTGATGCCTTGTATTGCAGATCTCCATAGGGCTGAACAGCAATTTTACACACAACCTGAGGACAGGTGTGGAGCAGTCTCAGGAAGAAAGTAGCCATGTTTTTTTAATCCCTGGAAACTTTGTTAGGCAAAATACTGAAAGCCGATATTTGTGCATCAGAATGCCGGTCATAAAATCAATAACAATCAGCAGTACAGTACACTGTAAGAATACATTTTCTACATCAATCCTGTAATCAATGCCTTTTTCACAATAAAATAAATAAAACCAGTATAATAAAAGAAAAACAACTGTACAACTGTACACAGACACCAAAATGTAAAATCCAGTAGTCAGAAGAATAGGACCTTAGTAGAATTTTTAATGCAGCTCTGAATGTAAATAGTCTAGAAATTGTGTTTTAAACCTAGATCAGTACAAGATGACAAAAGTAAATTATTTACAACGTTACTTAAATTTATATGCAGATGTCAGAGGTAAAATTGACGCATACAGTACAGACCAAAAGTTTGGACACACCTTCTCATTTAAAGATTTTTCTGTATTTTCATGACTTTGAAAATTGTACATTCATACTGAAGGCATCAAAACTATGAATTAACACATGTGGAATTATATACTTAACAAAAAAGTGTGAAACAACTGAAAATATGTCTTATATTCTAGGTTCTTCAAAGTAGCCACCTTTTGCTTTGATGACTGCTTTGCACACTCTTGGCATTCTCTTGATGAGCTTCAAGAGGTAGTCACCGGAAATGGTTTTCCAACAATCTTGAAGGAGTTCCCAGAGATGCTTAGCACTTGTTGGCCCTTTTGCCTTCACTCTGCGGTCCAGCTCACCCCAAACCATCTCGATTTGGTTCAGGTCTGGTGACTGTGGAGGCCAGGTCATCTGGCGTAGCCCCCCATCACTCTCCTTCTTGGTCAAATAGCCCTTACACAGCCTGGAGGTGTGTTTGGGGTCATTGTCCTGTTGAAAAATAAATGATGGTCCAACTAAACGCAAACCGGATGGAATAGCATGCCACTGCAAGATGCTGGTTCAGTATGCCTTCAATTTTGAATAAATCCCCAACAGTGTCACCAGCAAAGCACCCCCACACCATCACACCTCCTCCTCCATGCTTCACGGTGGGAACCAGGCATGTAGAGTCCATTCGTTCACCTTTTCTGCGTCGCACAAAGACACAGTGGTTGGAACCAAAGATCTCAAATTTGGACTCATCAGACCAAAGCACAGATTTCCACTGGTCTAATGTCCATTCCTTGTGTTATTTAGCCCAAACAAGTCTCTTCTGCTTGTTGCCTGTCCTTAGCAGTGGTTTCCTAGCAGCTATTTTACCATGAAGGCCTGCTGCACAAAGTCTCCTCTTAACAGTTGTTGTAGAGATGTGTCTACTGCTAGAACTCTGTGTGGCATTGACCTGGTCTCTAATCTGAGCTGCTGTTAACCTCCGATTTCTGAGGCTGGTGACTCGGATAAACTTATCCTCAGAAGCAGAGGTGACTCTTGGTCTTCCTTTCCTGGGGCGGTCCTCATGTGAGCAAGTTTCTTTGTAGCTCTTGATGTTTTTTGCAACTGCATTTGGCGACACATTCAAAGTTTGCCCAATTTTTCAGACTGACTGACCTTCATTTCTTAAAGTAATGATGGCCACTCGTTTTTCTCTACTTAGCTGCTTTTTTCTTGCCATAATACAAATTCTAACAGTCTATTCAGTAGGACTATCAGCTGTGTATCCACCAGACTTCGGCACAACACAACTGATGGTTCCAACCCCATTTATAAGACAAGAAATCCCACTTGTTAAACCTGACAGGGCACATTTGTGAAGTGAAAACCATTTCCAGTGACTACCTCTTGAAGCTCATCAAGAGAATGCCAAGAGTGTGCAAAGCAGTCATCAAAGCAAAAGGTGGCTACTTTGAAGAACCTAGAATATAAGACATATTTTCAGTTGTTTCACACTTTTTTGTTAAGTATATAATTCCACATATGTTAATTCATAGTTTTGATGCCTTCAGTGTGAATGTACAATTTTCAAAGTCATGAAAATACAGAAAAATCTTTAAATGAGGTGTGTCCAAACTTTTGGTTTGTACTGTATGTGGCGCCCCTGCGGGTCCAGTCACCACAGGGGTACTGCATCTCAGCCAGAGGTGTGGTACCCCACTCTCGGGTAATGAGGGACCACTACCCGGGACCCACACACCCATATCCAACACCACATCACTCCAGTAGGGAAGAGCGAGATTGCTCCTGAGGCACAGTCCCTGTCCCTGTCTGGAGGAGAGAACTAGGTAGAGGAGGTGGGTGGAGGAAGTAGTTTAGGGGAGCACGCAAGGAAGGACTGAAGGTAGAGGGGACCACGTAGAGTGACAGTTAGTGACGTGGGTCACATGACAGACTGTATAAAAAGACAGGTAGAAACATCTAGAAGGGCCCAGTGAGTGAGGACCATTGAGGAGTAGGGTCCAGACAGAGACAGGGCCCAGTCAGAGGGGACCAGTAGGAGAGAGAATGAAAGGAGCGAGGGAGTCAGAGAAGGGCTCCAGAGACAGAGAAGGGATCCTAGGGGCACGGGACGTGCGGAGTCCACCCGTGCGCCTGAATTCACGCCGACCGTAGTCGGGAGAAGGGATCAGGTCGCAGTAGGGGACCGGCCCCAGACTAGTGGAGGACTGCAAGACTCAGCTAGCAAACAGGAGGCTGCGATATCTCTAAGTGCCGTAGCCAAAACCACACACATTCGCTGAAAAGGTGGCCACATAGGACCAAGGGGACAGACAGGACGTCGCCCGACAAGGCCCGCGGCCACTGGCTCGGGACACTGTGTGTGAGGCGCAGGGCAGGAGGGCAAGAGCCAGCGGAGAGAGAGATGACCCGGGAAAGGTACACAAGAAGGGGGTCCCGATCAAGTGCACCCAAGTTATCTGAGAGTTGGCTGGATCACTTCCCCGGAGGACACAGGACTCGGTGGGCTGTTATAACCTGCTGGCAGTTGTAACCTGGAACATCATAAGAACTGTGAGTAAAAACTTGATGACTGCACCTGTGTCCTTGACTTAATTGCTGCATCACCTGCCTTGAACTACACCAACAACAAAGCTACTTCTTTAACTGCCCTGGGGCCTAGCTCTACCCGTGGAGAGCTGAACCATCTCTACTGTGTCACCAACGACCCCAGTGGATCTGAACAGCAGCGGCAGCCACCTATAGCCGCATACCACGGGTGGTGTCACAAAACTTTATCCCCAAAACTTTATTCCCCTCTGTTATTGACCGCCCAGGGCCACAGACCGGGTCACGCCACCGTGACTATCCTAAAAGAACCAACCGGCCCGGTGCCGAGTACTCCACGGCCCCAGAGGGCGCGTCACATATCTATAAAATTCAGTGTTTTTTATCCTTTGACTCGTTCTCTATTATCTATTATTTATGTAGTTTTTTTAAGATCAGTCTTCCTTAATAAAATCCTGAGAAAATTTTCACATTTGTATCCAGTCACCTAGAAGCAGTTCATTCTCAGATGGATTCCTTGTGAAAAAATAACAAGACTGTCAAGCGAAAATAACCCCTTTTGGTCTCTGGCTGAAATTTATGATTGCCGCACCAGTACTTTGTTTTAACAGATGGGACTTTATCAGCAAATTATGTGGGCGCTTCACCAACTTCCCAGAGCAATGGAGGAGTGCTTCTGTTTACTTAGGCTCTTATCTTTACTCTCAAAACTGCATCTGAACAACAAATATGCCTTTTTTTGCCAGCATAATAGGCAAAATCACTGGCCTGTATATTATTATACTTTTATTTTTAGAAGGGTCTGCAAGTGGTATGTACCTGTGCACTCAGAAAAGTAACTCTGGGCGAGGGCTGATAGCACAATACATAAAGAGCATAAGTATTCTGTACAAGTATACATGGAGTGTGTGCTTAAAAAAAAACAGCCATAATTTAAATTCAGGCCTTCAGAAGATTAATTTAGATGCTAGACAGATTATAATGTACTTGTGCTGAACCTCAAACGAAAATCTGTTAAAGTTTCCTAATAGGCGCAAGTTTAATGCGCTAATGCTTTCAGGAATGCCTGCATACTTCTTACAACACTTTTCCTTCTCTACAAAGGTTTTTTTTTCCTGAAATCATTTGGACTCAAGAAAGAAATGTGGATTCTTCTCACACATTTTCCATGATGTTGGATGGGAGCTGTGCTGCCATAGAAGAACAAATGGAAAGAGGACTCTCCATTGAGAATTTGCAGTTATTATCATGCTGCTTCGATAAAGTTAAAGTAAAAGAAAGGAGATGTATATCTTTTTTAAATAAAACCACACTTGACTCTTCTACTTATAACTAAAAAATACTGCAAAAATAAAACAACTTACCCCATCAGAAATTAGTAAAGTAATTCTTCTAAATGGAACATACAAAATCTTTTTTGCACAAATTAGTTAAATAATTGCCAAGACGTATTTCACATATTCAACAATTATACACAACCCTATGAGATAATGTACATGGGACAAAACCAGTAGACAAATGTAATAATTACACGTGTGATCTCCAGGCTACGTACTACTCCGTGATATATATTGGTCTATAAATACTAAACTCAATATGATATTCAACTTCTGATTTTAATTACTTTAGTTGAATGTTTAGGAAGATACCTTTGGTCCACAGCGCATTGAGAAACCAGGTGAAGAAGAGAGGGCAGGTAATAAGACATCCTTAAATTATGAGGGGCGCCTTGGCCGGTAGTGCTCATTAGGTAAGTTCTTGTGTTCCAAAGTAGAGCTCCATATGCAGAGTTGCATGATGTCACATTGTTGTACGGATTAAGGCACAGACCAAAAAGCACTCCTGTGCATTTAGAAAATGCATTTTCCTTCCTCAGGGACATGTTTTCTGAAATGTCTGTTTCTCCGAAACGTGTAATCCAAAGCACGTAGCATTGCTTTTTCGTTTGTGCCTTCATCCGTACAATAACATGATGTCGCGCAACGTTGTACTCAGAACTCTAGTTTGGAATACAAGAACATCTTGTCAAGTGAGTGTAACATGGTGTCATGAAAGAATACATATAACCTATCTGGAGCTGTTCTTTTTATTTAAGAAAAGAGTTGGCTACCTCAGACTGGGGATTTTTGTAAATAACACTTAT
Source organism: Phyllobates terribilis (assembly GCF_046119375.1). Lineage (NCBI taxonomy): Eukaryota > Metazoa > Chordata > Amphibia > Anura > Dendrobatidae > Phyllobates > Phyllobates terribilis. The sequence continues at coordinate 44,204,250 of NW_027362767.1, forward strand.
TTGCAAAAGTGGTCAGAAAAGCACCTGAAAAGATCAGACTTTCCAGCAAAAATCAGAAACTTCTGGGATCCCCCAGAATGCAGAGAAGGATCCCACAATCTTCTGTGGCTCTCCTTGCTGACACCTTAATGCAAAGAGATCAAGCTTTACTTACCGGTTACCTAACGGTAACAGCTTTAATGATGTTACCAAATGATCTTAGGCTTAGTAAAGTATGCGATAAAGCTTGGTTAATGCAAAGAGTGAGATCTCACATTTTCATAGCAAGGAGGACTATGGAGGGTTGTGGAAATCGCTCTGCTTGCCGTATCCCAAAACCAGGAAGTTCAGACCAGACTTTTGCTAGAATGATGGGTACTTTAGGGTCCCTTCTGACAAATTTTGCTAATAAGAAAAGAGTGTGCAGCCTCAGACTGTTGATTTTTCTAAAAAGCACTTCTATAAAAATTGCAGCTCTAGACTGGTGATAGGTACTCCTTAAAGAGGATCTGTTACTTGTCAAAAATATGTAAATGTATTACCTTGTGTACATGCCATTGTTCTCCTAAATATGGAGTTGTATTTTTTTGATTTTGTTGCTGCGCCTCTCTGCTCCAGACACATGGCCTTCCTTGTATGTAAAACTAGTTTTATTAGTCAAGGGGATGTGGTCCTCAATAAGTATGCCTTAGAGAAGAGTTGAAGATCATGCTCACTTGGTTAACAAGACTAGATTTACAAACAAGAAAGAGGAGGCCATATCCCAGGAACAGAATATTGCAGGAACAAAAAAAGAACAACAAACAAAAAAAAAAAAATGCCAAATTCAGGAGAACAGCAGCATCTATACCAGTTAAAAAATGACATATTACTGGCAAATGACAAGTCATCTTCAAGGCTGAAATGAATACACAAATGCATCCTTAAAGCACCACTACATGAAATAAAAAAAACACTAGAGTGGTGCTTTCAGGGGCTAAATTTGTTTGTCCCTCGTTATTCAACTACAGCCATGTTTCAGTGTTTTGGATCACTTCCATTTGTGTATAACTTTGTCATTTTTTAGTTTATAAAGAAGTGATCTGAAATTTTTAGCAACTCTTTTGTGTGGTGTACAATCTATTGTTCCTTCAATAATAGATATGTTTTTAATTAAAATGTAATGCTTCTCTATTTTATATCTAAAGCAGCACAGACTGTGAAGGTCTATGATGTTCTGTGGTGGATAGTCAGTTCAATACTCAATATTTTTTTTAATGAGATTTTTGAATCACCCCAAAATCCTATTATTAAAAGAAACCTGATTAAATAAACATGAAAAATTCTCAGCATTCATTTCATTTCATTTCATTTATGGGAAATTCACTTTGCTTTATTTTTCCTGAGGAGGTTTTATAAAATGCTTGGTGGAAAAAAAAAAGAAAGTGCATGTCACCTATTGGAAGTAGATCCAAACTATGGATGAAGAAAAAAAATACTCATAAAAAAGTGTTTGAAAACCTCTTCAAAATCACTTGAGGAAAGACTTCAGTAAAAAAAAAATCTCCTCCAAAAACTCACCAAATAAGGACAACTTATTGAAGCATTTTGTGCTCGAAGAACTTGTCGGATTTTTCCTTCTCAAACAGCACTACATAAGGAAGCCTAGGAGACAGTGCACTCTCGATCCTATCCCAGCTGAGTGTTCATCCGTAGGAAAGGCTCGAGAGCGAACCATAGTATGATGGGAAAATTATATCCATTGGAAAAGTCATCAATATCAGATCAGTGGGGGGGTCGACATCAGGAGCTGTACTCAGTGCCATCGGCAGCCAGACGTTAGCAGCTACGAAGCTGAGCAGCACAGCTTCATCATCTGTGTAGTAGCCAATGCCAGGTACTGCAGATCGACTCCTATATATTCGAATAGGGGTGTATCTACAGTACCAAACAGCAGCGGCCACTAGGCAGCTGATGGAGGTGTGCTATTCAGTTCAGCAACTGCCAAAATCTGGCTGCCGCAGGCACTGAGAGCACATGACCGGTGGGGAGGTGCCCAGTGCCTGACACTCATTGACCTGATATTGATGACATAGCTACAGGATAGGTCATCAATATAAAGTAGTGGAACAGCCCTTTAAAGTCATAAGACACAATTCATGAAGTACAGTATACAACAATTTTCTTTTTTTATAATTATTTAAAGAGAAAAATCAGATATGACAAATAACAATATGATAGAGATAATCAACTGAGTGAGCATCAACAATAAGATGACAACTGTGTTACGGTGAGCATCAACTGAATAGCAATTATTAAAAGACTAGTAAAGTATATTAACAAACAATCTGAACTCCTTTTAAATTTTTCAAGTATGTAGAGAGAGAGAGGAGAAGGGGAAGGGAATGACAGATGAAGGAAGAGGTAGACAATAAGGAAGGGAGGGGGAGGATGAACCCACCAGTGGAAGAGTTTGATTATTAGGCAGAATAATTATTGACACATATTAATCGACACAGAACGGATGTACTAGGAGAACAAAGTCAGTAAGCCCACACTCAGAGTAAGTGCAGATACTCACGAGTCTGCTGAAAGACCAAATACTGATACCGGAATTTAGTGTAAGAATCATGGATAGAGGAAATCAAATCTTCCATATGCAAAATCTCATTCACTTTTGTCACTCACAGAGACATAGGGGGGGACAGGAAGATTTCTTTCTTACTGCAAGGGGGGTTGTCTACGCTACAAAGCCCAATTATTGCTCTAGAGGACCCAACATACCTGAGCACTACTATAGCAATTTATTGATTTCAATGGATGCTTGGTTATGCGTCATACCGCATAAAAATAAAAATAGATGTATTTGTAAGCCAAAACTGTGCCCCTAGAGATCTCTCGTATTGATTAACATAAAGAAGTAGCAATGAAGTGTGACCTTAACGCTATTGCTGGAAACATGTTGAATATAAATAAGGATTATACATGGATACGGCATCAAACTAGTCACATTGCCTAATTCATGCAAAACGTATTTTGACACAGTAATGTACGCTGCATTCTTTGAAAGGTGCAGGTACCCTCATCCAACTGTAAAAATGTGATGTTGATACATAGACTAAGTTACATGCCAAATATCAAAGTACTTCATGCCACTTTGGTGATTTGTATAAGGAGATAATCTAAAAAGAACTACATTACAAGATCATGCATATCAACTTATATACACTACACCTGGGTAACCACATAACCTTAATGCGGATTTACTAGATTTTTGAAACTGTCCATTATATCAGCAACAAATCAATAGGAGGTGGATGTGCAGTAACAAGCCCCGGCCACTACAAGTAGATGGAGCGGATCAACAAGTGAGTACTCCCGGCCGCCGACACCGATAACAGCAAGAGAGATGAATGGCGGCTGAAAACATATGGACCTGTTTTATTTTGGAGTTAACAATAGCAAAAAATGCTATATGACCTACCAAATAGTAAGCTTTGGGCTTGAGTCTGCTAGTCCCCATAAACCAATCCAACTTCTTGTCTATCCGCAATTAGTTTATATTTTCCTCCTCTTTGGAGGACTAATTAAAATTATATCATTATATTGCTTTGCTTTCAAATTATTGTTTTTTCTAATGTTACTGAAAATAATGCTGACAAATAGAATAGGGGATGACGCTGAGGTTAGATGTGTAGGATTCAAATGAATCTATTTAGTCTCTGAAAGGCTCGTCCCGACCTGACCAATTACTATTTAACCTAATCCAAAAATAATTGTAACACTTATGATTGCATTAAGTAGCGTTTAGAATCTGCTTAGTCTAAATTTTCAGCATAGTTGCTCAGGCTGTATAAACGTTAACTCCGGTTAGTTTTTTTAAGGCTGCGTGCCCACGACGGCCAGTAAAGGCTAAGCTAACTGCTGCGGCCTGGTATTAACAACAAGGGAAGGGGCCATGGTTATTGGCTACTTCCCAGACTATAACATCAGCTCTCATCCGTCTGATTTCCCTCTGCTAGTTATTAAAATTACGTGGGAGCCCAGGTATTTTTGTAAAAAAAACTATTTATTGTAATGTAAGATTATTGGACAGTGTATGTGGGTTCATTCACTGAAAGCTCCAGCATACGCTGTGGCATCCTGTCTGTTGCAAAAAGCAAAATAGTGAAGAGGGGTTGAACTAGGAAAAGACATCAGAAGTGTCCTATTTTTTTCTTTTTGTTTCACTAAGTTTATTTGTGTTCGAAAACGCTTACAAAAACGCATGTAAAAACGCGTCAAAAACACGTAAAAAATGCACGCGGTTTTCTGGCAAGGGAGAAGCAGAAATGCTCAGGAAAATTTCTGCTTCATTTCTGCATCGTGGGCACATAGCCTAAAAATAGGTACTATAAAAATTGAGTGTGACCACTAGGAAAAAAAAGGGGGTTGGATGTTCTCTTGTTTAGGAAAAAAACTAAATTCATTAACTAATTAATCCCTCCCCTCTCTTTAAAGATATTTTAAGTTGGCGCCATCTTAGCTGTGAGCGGTGCTCTTGCTGGTGGCGGTCTTCATGAAAATGGCGCCAGCGAATGCACAGATCAACCTCCGGAAGTCTTCAGGAAAACAGCGCTGGAGACGGTGCATTGCGCAGAATGAGATCTCGGCTTGTCATTGAGCTGAAATCTCATTCTGCGCATGCGCCACTTTCGGCACCATTTTCCTGAAGACGGCCACCAGCGAGAACGCCGCCCACAGCTAAAATGGCGCCAGCCCAAAATTTAAATGAATGAATGATGATGAATGCAACAGAGGCAGTGGAGGGGCCGTGGCTGAGCCCTTTTAGCTGAAGACCCTACCCACAATCCCGCCCACAAGTCCCGCTCCGAAGCACCGAGGAAACCAAAATTTTACATTATGATTTAACAAAAACCAGTCTGCAGATTTTTACACTAAAGGTATATATTAAACCAGTATGACAGCGCCACACTGCTCATACCTTTAGTTTAACATGGATGGTCCTGCTGACAGGTTCCCTTTAAGGGAAACTTTTTTATGCAGTGATTTGATTGCTTGTTCTATATCTGCAATATTGAATTATATAGAATGACAAGATTATTTCTAGCGGCTGCACAGTGACTCAGTGTTTAGCACTGTTGATTTACAGACGTAAGTCCCTGGATTATAAACCTCAGAAAAACATCTCAAAGAATGGCAGGTTATTTCTTTGGCAAAAGGAGTTCCTTTAAATCTATTTTGGAAAAAAAAAACTTTTAATTTTGAACTTGTGATGGTGTGAAATATACACGGCAATATTATATTAGATAGAAGAAATCACTTATCCCCAGATAGGTTGCGAAGTGGTTAATTCTGCTGTTTGCAGCACTGAGATCCTGGGTTCTAATACCATTGAGTACAACTGTTTAGTTACTTCTTTATGTAGAAGAAACGACTGTCCTTCACCAAGGGTGCTGGGGTCCTTGGTTCCAATCCCACCACGGTTGTTGAATTTAACAGATTAATGATTTCTTGAAATTATATAATGATATTTTTATTTCATTGTCAAAAGGAGGACATTTATTTATTTTAGTAAGAATTATTTCAATGGTTTGAATGGTCAATTTGCAGCACTGCGTTCAAATCTCACCAAGGACAACAATTAAAATCATGCACATTATAGTAGAAGAAATGAAAATCAGTTGTTTAGGATGGCATGATAGCTCAGTGATTTGTGGTGGGGTTAAATGTCTTACAGCACTGAGTTCCTGGGTTCAAATTTCATAAGGACCAATGTCTGTTCAATTGCTGTTCCATATCCTAGTGACAACTCAGTGGTTTGCACTGTTATTTTGTATCCCTGAGGTCCTGGGTTCAAATCTCACCAAGAACAACATCTAAAAGGATGTGTCGTTATTTCTGGAAAAAAAAAATCATTTTCAACTTGTGCTGGTTTGACAGCTTGTTCTATATACTGCATTATATAGACAAAATCTCCTAGTAAGGATAGCATAGTGGCTCAGGGAGTTAGTATTGATGCTTTGCAGCATTGAGGTCCTGAGTTCTAATCCTACAAGATCTACTTGGGATGATTTGCAATATTGCGTGATACAGAATAAATTACTATCTTCTACATTGTGGATCAGTGGTTTTAACATTGATATTTTGCAGCACTGAGATCCTGGGTTCAAATCCCATCAAAGGCAACAACTAAAATCAAGTGCAGTTATTCCTTTGACATTATGTAGAAGAAACGAAAAGCACCCTTTTGGGGTGTCATGGTGGCTCAGTGGATAAGTCCTGTTCCTTTGCAGCAGTGAGAGTCTGGGGTTCAAATCCCACAAAGGGCAACATCTGCAAGGAGTTTGTATGTTTTCCCTGTGCCTTAGTAGCTCTCCACCCACACCCCAAAGACAAACAGGTAGATGAAAGTGCTGTGGCAAATGATGGCATTGCCTTGAACAGCATCCCAGAGGGACACTGCTGGTTGCCTGCCCACCTCATTGGGTGAGCAACCTCAGTAGCATGTTTGTCCTGATACAAGCAGTTGTCAGTGGCTTGCAATTAATCTGCTATACATTAGGCTCAGTTGCAAGGATGGCAACTGAGCTGTGAAATTTCTCTCTTGGACTAATCTTTTTAAGTCCAAAAAGGACTTTCACAGCTCAGTGCCATCCTTGGCAACTGAGCTGAATATATACAAGCAACTGCTTGTATCAGAACATTCACCCAACAACAATAGACATACTAGTCAGGACACTTGCCCAATGAAACAGACAGGAATCAGACCTATAGACAGCAGTGTCCCTCCTGGATACTGCACAAAGTCTTAATAAAGGTAATGCCATCACTTGCCACAGCAGTTTCATCACTGGCCCCCACCTGTCTATCTTTTGGATATGGGTGGAAACCCACTCAAGCACAGGGAGAACATACAAACTCCTTGCAGATATCATCCATGGTGGGATTTGAACCCAGAACTCCAATAGCTGTAAAGCACCAGAGATTTCCACTGAGCCACCATGCTGCTCAAGAGACATCCACTGGCTAAATCATCAATATGACTCCCAACACAGACGGGAAAGCATGAAAATGAAGAACAAGATAACTTAACAGTTACTGATTTCAATTTCTAATATACACCTGAGAGATGAAATCTTATAGACCTTGGTCAGAGTTGAACTATGGACACCAGCTCTCCAAGGAAAGAGTGCCAACCACTGAGCTAACATGCTGGATGAGAACTATCTGTTGCCAGGATCATCAATATGACTCTCAACACACATGGATAGCTCAGGAAAAGAAAGAGCAGGTTACATTTGCAGTCACTGATTTCAGTGATGTGGCTGAGCAGTAGAACCCTATCATCCTTGATCAGAGTTGAACTAAGGACCCCAGTGCTAGAAATTGACAGAGCTAACCACTGAGCTACCATACTGCCCAAGAGCTAACTTCTGGCTAAGTCATCAATATGACTACAGCACCAATGGCCGGGACATGAAAAGGAGGAGCAGATTCTCTTTACAGTCACTGATTTCAATTTCCAATATGTGCCTTAGAGATGGAATCTAATTGTCCTCAATCAGAGTTGAACCAATGACCTCAGCAATGGTGCTACCATGCTGCTGTTAGCTAACCTATGCAACAGCAGGATACATACCCAACTGTGAAAACTCTTTCTCAGCTACAATGAGCTGAACATATAATCAATATTTTGATAAGTTAGCAGCAGGATCCCTCCTGGATGCTAATCTATCTTTTAATAAAAGTAATGTGATCTTTTGCCACAGGACTGTCTTCACTGGCCCCTACCTGTATATTTTTGGAGTCACACTCAAAAATAGGGAGAACTCCTTGCAGATGTCATCCTTGGCAGGATTTGAACCCAGTATTCCACCAGTGCTTTCTACTGAACCACTGTGCTGCTTGGGGGTGAGCCACTGGCTAAGTCAGTAATATGACTACCAGCAGCTATGAACAGGTTTCATTTACAGTCATTGATTTCAATTCCTGAGAGGTGGAATCTCAGTGTCCTTGATCAGAGTTGAACCTAGGACCCCAGCTCTGAACCTCAATAGTAAAAACCACTGAACCACCATGCTGCTGTAAGGTGCCCTAGTGAGGTAGTTGTGGGCGAGCTGTAGCCCCTGCTCACTCTGGCACCCTACAGACAATACGTGTACTCCCTCTGATGTGTGGCTGTGTATATGTGGTGCTCTCCACTTACTTCCAACCATCCGATCACGGCTATCTCCAGGCATTTCTCTTCTGGGACCAGGGCAGCAATAAATTCAGAGGACACGAGGTTCTTAATCATAACTTGGACTTTACTTGGGGAAGAGGAATATGTACAATATTTACAGGCAGATATAATGGATAAGGCCTGACAGGTTATTATCTCCCTCACAGGCGCTGGCAACATCTTCAGCCCTGGTTCCCTCTTTAGGTGAAGCATCTCTGTGACTCTAATCTCTAGCCCAAGAGACTCTTCTGCAATACCAGCAGTGTTCCGATTCAATATCTCCCCCACGTCTTAGCCTGGAGTCCTATTTATCTTCCTCTGCTACCTGCAGACTAGAAGTGCCCCGGGTTCTCAAAACCTCCGTTGAGCTTCTCCGGCCGGCTAACAGGACTCTTGCACAGGGAGATCTTTACACTGATGATCCCACTATCTGAGGGTATGGAGCTCCCATCTACCCTAGCAGCCACCATATACTCAGGCTGCCCGTATGGTTCACTGTCCTAACTCTTACTACTCATCACTTTCTGCTTCTGGAAACTAAGCTGAGATTTTCCTGATGTGCCCACCCTTTGTGGGCTGTCATCACACACCTTTAACCTCTTCACTGTCTGCAATACTGCTGGCAGACTCAACCTGACATCTGCACCTGGGACAGTGGCATCTTGTGGCCGATTACAAGTACTGCAGCCCACAAGGAATTATGTCAGGAACAAGCTCTATAAACACTCAAGGCTTTATCAGGGCACTAAGTTCCCCCCTCTACTCTACTGACTGGACCACTGCAGCTAACCCCCTTAGCTCGGCCTAACAACAGTTCAGAGAGGTCTAACTCCAGGAACATTCCTTGTTTTAACTACATCAGTGCCAAAGGAAGGCTAGGTCCTTCCCCACTATTACACTGCCAAAGAGCTAACCTCCAGCTAAGTCATCAATATGACTACAAGCACCTATGGAGAGATCATCAAAAAGAAAAGCTAGTGTCTGACACATGCAAGCAGTTCATTGATTTTAAGTTGAAAAGTGAGAGGAGGAATCTTTACTTCAAATTGTCCTACTTAAGGGAAATAGGAATTTGACCCTGACTACAAATGAAAGTGGAGAGATACAGTTTTATGCACTGGGAGGGGGAATTTGCTTTTAAAAAACAATCATTATCAGTTTATTTATCAATGATGTAAAGAGAAATGTAAATCCCATCTATATTTGGTGATTGTATTTTGCCTTCATCATTTTTCCTAACAACTTTCACAGAGTTTTTGAAGGATCTCAGTTCTTCCAAACATCTTGGAAAACTATGAACTGCGGAGGGATTTCAGAACAGCAGGATATTGTGTTAAAGGGAGCAAGGATTGATCACAGAACATGTAAAACTGTTTACAGGAGGCATATGGTTGTATGTACAGTACTGTGGGGGGAAAAACATGCAAAATATGAATGCATTCTAAAATTAGAAGTGTTTGTTAGTTTATATAGAGAACAAGAAGTGCCTTGATGACAACCTGAGCTGTAGTACCAGACTTACTAAGCAAATGTTAATATTAATTAAATATTTTACCACATGGGTTTTTACAGACTATTTGTTTCTTCCCATGCAAAATATGGAAGAGAATCTGCTTCTGCACTCCTGACCCAGTTTATGACAACAAGCACCCCACCAGAATGAGCTCACTGGCAGTTTCTCTTTCAACTCAATGTGCCAAACAGCCCATAAAAGCCTAACAGCACAACATATACATATATATATATATATATATATATATATATATATATATATATATATATATATATATATATATATATATAGTACAGACCAAAAGTTTGGACACACCTTCTCATTTAAAGATTTTTCTGTATTTTCATGACTATGAAAATTGTACATTCACACTGAAGGCATCAAAACTATGAATTAACACATGTGGAATTATATACTTAAGAAAAAGGTATGAAACAACTGAAAATATGTCTTATATTCTAGATTCTTCAAAGTAGCCACCTTTTGCTTTGATGACTGCTTTGCACACTCTTGGCATTATCTTGATGACCTTCAAGAGGTAGTCACCAGAAATGGTCTTCCAACAATCTTGAAGGCGTTCCCAGAGATGCTTAGCACTTGTTGGCCCTTTTGTCTTCACTCTGCGGTCCAGCTCACCCCAAACCATCTCGATTGGATTCAAGTCTGGTGACTGTGGAGGCCAGGTCATCAGGCGTAGCACCCCATCATTCTCCTGCTTGGTCAAATAGCCCTTACACAGCCTGGAGGTGTGTTTGGGGTCATTGTCCTGTTGAAAAATAAATGATGATCCAACTAAACGCAAACCGGATGGAATAGCATGCCACTGCAAGGTGCTGTGGTAGCCATGCTGGTTCAGTATGCCTTCAATTTTGAATAAATCCCCAACAGTGTCACCAGCAAAGCACCCCCACACCATCACACCTCCTCCTCCATGTTTCACGGCGGGAACCAGGCATGTAGAGTCCATCCGTTCACCTTTTCTGTGTCGCACAAAGACATGGTGGTTGGAACCAAAGATCTCAAATTTGGACTCATCAGACCAAAGCACAGATTTCCACTGGTCTAATGTCCATTCCTTGAGTTCTTTAGCCCAAACAAGTCTCTTCTGCTTGTTGCCTGTCCTTAGCAGTGGTTTCCTAGCAGCTATTTTACCATGAAGGCCTGCTGCACAAAGTCTCCTCTTAACAGTTGTTGTAGAGATGTGTCTGCTGCTAGAACTCTGTGTGGCATTGACCTGGTCTCTAATCTGAGCTGCTGTTAACCTGCTATTTCTGAGGCTGGCGACTCAGATAAACTTATCCTCAGAAGCAGAGGTGACTCTTGGTCTTCCTTTCCTGGGGCGGTCCTCATGTGAGCCAGTTTCTTTGTAGCGCTTGATGGTTTTTGAAACTGCACTTGGGGACACATTCAAAGTTTGCCCAATTTTTCGGACTGACTGACATTCATTTCTTAAATTAATGATGGCCACTCGTTTTTCTTTACTTAGCTGCTTTTTTCTTGCCATAATACAAATTCTAACAGTCTATTCAGTAGGACTATCAGCTGTGTATCCACCAGACTTCTGCACAACACAACTGATGGTCCCAACCCCATTTATAAGACAAGAAATACCACTTATTAAACCTGACAGGGCACACCTGTGAAGTGAAAACCATTTGCGGCGACTACCTCTTGAAGCTCATCAAGAGAATGCCAAGAGTGTGCAAAGCAGTCATCAAAGCAAAAGGTGGCTACTTTGAAGAACCTAGAATATAAGACATATTTTCAGCTGTTTCACACTTTTTTGTTAAGTATATAATTCCATATGTGGTAATTCATAGTTTTGATGCCTTCAGTGTGAATGTACAATTTTCATAGTCATGAAAATACAGAAAAATCTATTAATGAGAAGGTGTGTCCAAACTTTTGGTCTGTACTGTGTATATATATATATATATATATATATATATATATATATTATTTATTTAGTTTTTTTTCCTTTATAAACAAGATCAAAGACATACAGGTAGGGAATCACATTGCGGCCGTGTGATCATGTCACATGCGGTTGATGGGATGCAAGTGGTCCATCTGAATGCTGCTGTCTTCTCCTTTACTCCAAAACTCAAGATCCATATGCACTGAAGACATCATTGTAGGTTTAAGCTCTGATAACATAGATATTAAAGAAATTTCCCCAGAACCCTAGCGCTGCAAAACAATAGCGCTAACTGCTTAGGTAAGGAGAGCACTGCAGGATATAGAACAAATAACTACGGTACTTCTTTTAAAGTAGATGCATTATTCAGCCATGGTTACAGACTACAAGTAGGGTCTTATTTATGCCATCTAACAAATACCAGGTGAAATAATTGCAACACTAAGAATCCAGAACAGACATTGCAGCCTCTCGAGGGCTCATGCTTTGTTTTATTTACTTCATCTGTGTATACATCTTCTATTTATTCAAAGCACATGCTCGGTACAGACACTTGAGTTCTCCAAAGCTGATGAATAATCTAAATAATTGAAGAAAGACATGTAAAAGAGGCCCCGCTCAAGGTCCGATGAAAACTTCTGAAGATTATGAAAATGTGCAGCAATCGTGACACCATCTAGTGGCATACAATTAGGTAACGTCGTAACACTTGTAGACACAATGATTCAGGAAATGATAGCATGTCATAAATCACATGGATACATTTTCTATGCAGGAAATATCTTTTGTTTCCTTGCATTGCTTAAGGTAGTGACATGGAAATAAAAGTTACAAAGTTTGCGACCTCAGACCGTCACAGTGTGTGTAGGAGGTCCCTCCTTACTTGCCGCCATATGAAACAATATTTTTTTTTTACGCGATAAATAAATGCAGGTGCAGCAGATAATTGAGCAATTATGTGATCAAGCTATTATGGTGAACGTGATGCCCAACATCCAAACTATTTGGTTTCCAAAATTGGACGCACGCAGCAAGATGCAGAGAGTGTGATCACTCTAAAACCTCATCCCGTGAAACTCAGTTCATGTAGGGCTGTGATGCGTAGACTGGCTGTGGGTCTTTTGACCTGACTTTAACAGCCTCATATGCGTATATACAGTAAGGCTGGTAAGTTCTGGTCAGGAGACTTGCGGCAAGTTCATTCATCATGGACCATTTTTCATGGACGTCTGAATGAAACTTAAGGCTGGGTCTCCACATTACTTCATGCAGTTTTTGTCAGACATTTCCATTTTTGATCCAAGTCATGGATCAAAATTACCCATACAAGTCTGTTTGAAAACCACGGAGAGTGCACAGATGGCATCAGTTTGTGCAGTCCGCATGGGGTTCATGAAAAAAATTCTAATGGAAAGTAGAAAAATTACTGATAAAACACTGATGGTATAACCTGAAATACTGACCAAACACAGATGAAACTTGGTTCCAAAACACTGATGAAAAACAATCAGCGTTTGTATGTACAAGAACAGACGTCTGAATGAGGCCTAAATGACTGTCACTATAATAATGAACCATATAGATCCTATATATCGTGATGCCATCCAATCCAATATGGTACCATGTGCAATCACCAGTGTTTCCTTGCTCGAACAAGATATACGCTTTGCACTATGGCTTAGGCGCTTTGAACTATAATTCAGCTTCTTTTTTTGGTTGCACATTACATTTTCCTCATACCCATAATTAACTCCCTGCAACAAGAGAAATGTAAAATATGTTACCAATGTGACGGCTAAGTTCATATTTGCAAAGCAATGGGCTATAAAACGTTGGACTTGTTAGAGTAACGATAATTGGTAAATCTCGTAGACTTTCTGGCTGCACTCGCATTCTTCTCAAAGCAATTTGCACCCATTAGCTGTTACGGAGTTTCTTAGTGAAATCATGTTAGATGGTTGCGATTAAATGTTGTGAATATTAAACAAGGACAGATACTACAATAACCATATACTCCGACATTTATTTCTTAGGTTCATATAGAAAAATCTGTTAACTTTAAATTATCCAACCAGATTGTAAGTTTTTTCTGAAAAGAAGGGTTTCCATGTCGTCTTTAAAGGTTTCGATGATGGAGGCATCTGACCCGTTGGTATAGTGAATTCTGGAGTATAAGTGATGCTTGGAAAAACAATGTTGGTTGTGTGAGGAGAAGACAAAATGAGAGGGGTCTTGGGAAGACCAGAGATCATAAGTGGGGAAGTTTCAAGAGGTTAGGTCAGGGATGAATTTAGGGGACAGGTTATGAAGTGAAAATAATGTGTGAGGAGGGTGCCGGAGATTAGGTCACAAATACATTGGGGAATGGGTGTGAGATTTTAGATTAGAGGTTGTTTGTGAAGATGTATTGGGAGATTAATTCAGAGATGTATTGAGGGGACAGGTATGGGCTGGAGATTATCTGTGAGGATCTTATGGCAGAAATGTACTGAGGTGACATAAGATTGCGTGTGGAGAGATCGCAGGAAATTATGTCTGAGATGAACGGAGGGGAGACTTTATGGATTAGAATTTTTTTGGGTAGGTATTGGAAAATTAGGTCGGACATGTATGAAGAGGAAGGTTATGGACATGAGAATACATGTGGGGAGGTAGCAGGAGACTGGGTCGTAGATGTATGAAGGGAACAGGTTATGGAGTCTTGTAGGTCACTGTCAATATTTTGAGCTGAAATCTCTAATCAATGGGTAACCGGTTAAGAGACTGGCGGAGGGGAGAGGAGGATTAACTGGGAAGCAGAGATGAGGGTGAAGGAGAAAAAAGTTAATCTATCAGGTAAAGGAACGTGTACTAAATGAATTTCAGTTTGGTAAAATGAATTAGAGCTTAGCTAACCGAAAAGGTATGTAAAATGTTCACACGCTTCTCAACAGGCCTCATTTGCTAAAATAACATAGGTGAAAATCTTGAGCCAATCAGACATCTGATTTATATCTAAAGTAGAAGCCAAGCTTAATTGCTGATTACCTGATCAAACTCAGTTTAATTTTACAGTTCATGTAAATAAACCTGAAAATTTGGGCCTTGAATCTTTGGAGGACATTAAAGAGAAAGATTATCAAAGCGAGATCTGTCACTAACCCAATGCAGGGATATACTGTATCTCCTCGAACCCATAGGCAATAATAATAAACCTATAGCTAGTCAATCACTACTAGTCCACTGCAACTTTTAGAAGCCCTTTAAACCCCTGCATGACCCTAGGTATTGAAGAATGCTTTCAGCCCACCATCACAAGCATCAAAAGACACATTGGGTATTTCCCTATGTATGGGCCACTGGCCAAGGCTCTCAAATCATTTGCTGACAATGCAATCTATTTTAAAAGTACAATGTTAAACATTCTCCACCATTACAAGCACTTTTTACAGCCCAATTTCCTCTGAAAGTTTTAAAGGAGGGGAAAAAAAACAGTAAATGTAGAGAATATTGCTGGGTTTCATTTAGTAACACAGTTGTAAATAAAAATTATGGACTTCTAAATAATAATCATGCCGTAATAAGATCTTCTTTACCTGAGGTGCTTGTGAATAAGGTTTTCTTCTTGGCAGGACTTCAAATTATTAAGATAAGCTAAAAATCTGGTGCATAAACTTATTTAGTTAATTCCCCAAGGAGTAACGTTGCAATTGTTTTATAGCACCCAAGTAAATCCATAGTACATTATTATTTTTAATTTTCTTTTATTGGATTTTAAGAATTTAGCATGACATCATTACAATCTGAAACACCAGGGGAAATCATTTTTTGGGGGGTTAGATTATTTTTTCGAAGGTCATAAGGCTGCTTTTATTTGAAGAAACATAAATAGTAATCACAGATATAAAGTATGGCTTGTGGCACTACAATATAACTTACAAGTATAATGTTTTAAAGGAGTTTTCCAATAATCCAAACTTATCACCTATTGATAGGTGGGTCCAAAGTAAAACTGTGAAGTGTTAATCATTTAAAAAAAAAAAAAAAAAAATTCGGCCCCCATCACCCAAAGTTTCCTTTAAGCAGTCATTAGAGCCATATTAATCTAAGCTTGTTGTCAAGTTATCGGTAAATAAAGCTTAAAAGTTCAGCCCTTGTTATTTCTATAATAATCGATCTAAAAGGAAAAAATGAAGCAACTTTGCAAATAATCTTGATTAAAAAGTATTCAGCTGTATTGTGTCGACAGCTCCTATGCAGATTTATTTGTCTTCATGGTTACAGATTATAAATTGCAGTTTTTCCTGCAGTCATGTGTCACTCCATAGTCTCTTTTTCATAGCCGGAAAAGTGGTAACAGCACAAGCGGATTTATTTGTAGACTAATTCAGAGTCACATAATTCTGCAAAATAACAGGTTGTTGTTTTGCTTTTGTTTGTTTTTTCAATCGCTGTTCGTAAAAATACTTTTTTTTTCATTTTAGATACATTTTATTGATAAAAAAAAGGTTTTAAAACTGAACATAACCTGTACGATATAACAAAACATTCCCATTGTCTCAGGACCAAAAACACTCACCGCTTAAGGACTGTCTTGTACATTATACTTGTGAATGAAAAATTAACTGCAATATATTTTGAAAGTGCAAAAGTTTCTTTGATTATTCGATCTGGACCAGGAACTTATCCCAGTGCCTCAATTTTCTAGACAGTGTCCCACAGATATCAACAGTTACATCAGTCCTTGGTATAAATTAATCCTCAAAAAGTCATCATTTGTGCAAAAATTTGAAAAATTAGAAATGGAACAAATTTTATAATTTTTGAGCTTGCCAAAAGTTTAAAAAGTGAGCGTGAAGTTATAGGAATGAGTGTGGGGAAACAAGTTTTAGAACGATTTTGTAAGATTTACACCATATTTTGGTGTGAATTAGCATCTGCTCAATGAAGATGTACTGTATATTTCATTGCCTGACAGTCTAAATCTTGGGGTGTACATTTTAATAACTTTGGTGCAATTTCTTGGGGTGATTTTTATATAAAATCAAGAGTTTTGATATACCTGCCCCAATAGGTTTATTTAAAAAGGAAATCATGTAAAAAAATAATAAAAAATAACGCTAGGAAAAAAAGTCCCAAAAACTGAGCAAAAAAAATAAAAAGGAAAGATATATTAGATTTTTTTAGCTTGATTATATCATGAATAGGCAGAATGACACGTCTACTGTATCACCAGAGATAAGACGCAAAAATAGCAGTCTAAATAAGCTGGCAATACTCTGGCCATTTCACAGAACATACTTTCTCAACTATTATTATTTATTTTTATAGCGCCATTTATTCCATGGCGCTTTACATATGACAAACAATCACAAACAATTACAATAATTTTGAACAATACAAGTCAGCGACTGGTACAGGAGGAGAGAGGACCCTGTCCGCGAGAGCTCACAGTCTACAAGGGATGGGTGAGGATACAGTAGGTGAGGGTACAGCTGGTCGTGCAGCGGTATGGTGGAGCGGTGGTTACTGCAGGTTGTATGCTTGCTGGAAGAGGTGGGTCTTCAGGTTCCTTTTGAAGGTTTCCACGGTAGGCGACAGTCTGATGTGTTGGGGTAAAGAGTTCCAGAGTAGGGGGGATGCACGGGAGAAATCTTGTATGCGTTTGTGGGAAGAGGAGATAAGAGATAAGAGGGGAGTAGAGAAGAAGATCTTGTGAGGATCGGAGGTTGCGTGCAGGTAAGTACCGGGAGACTAGGTCACAGATGTATGGAGGAGACAGGTTGTGGACGGCTTTGTATGCCATGGTTAGGGTTTTGAACTGGAGTCCCTGTGTAATGGGGAGCCAGTGAAGGGATTGACAAAGAGGAGAGGCCGGGGAATAGCGGGGGAATAGGTGGATTAGTCGAGCAGCAGAGTTTAGGATAGATTGAAGGGGCACGAGAGTGTTGGAAGGGAGGCCACAGAGCAGGAGGTTGCAGTAGTCGAGGCGGGAAATGATGAGGGCGTGCACTAGTGTTTTTGCAGACTCATGGTTGAGGAATGTGTGGATCCGGGAGATATTTTTTAGCTGGAGTCAGCAGGAAGAGGAAAGGGCTTGGCTATGTGGTTTGAAGGAGAGATTAGAGTCCAGGGTTACCCCGAAGCAGTGAGCTTGCGGAACTGGGGAGAGTGAACAGCCATTGACTATGATGGATAGATCACATGTGGGGGTTGAGTGAGACGGTGGAAAGATGATGAATTCAGTTTTATCCATGTTAAGTTTTAGAAATCTATCAGAGAAGAAAGATGAAGTAGCAGACTGACATTGTGGGATTCTGGTTAGTAAGGAGGTGATATCAGGTCCAGAGAGGTAGATCTGTGTGTCATCAGCATAGAGATGATACTGTAAGCCATGGGACTCTATAAGCTGTCCCAGGCCGAAGGTGTAGATGGAGAAGAGGAGGGGTCCTAGGACTGAACCTTGGAGGACACTGACAGATAGGAGGTGAGATAAGGAGGTAGTGTGTGAGTGGGAGACGCTGAATGTCCAGTCTGTTAGGTATGAAGAGGTCCAAGATAAGGCCAAGTCTGTGATGTCAAGAGATGAGAGAGTCTGTAGTAAGAGGGAATGGTCCACTGTGTCAAAGGCAGATGACAGGTCCAGGAGGAGGACAGAGTAGTGTCACTTGGATTTGGCAGTTAGTAGGTCGTTGGTGACTTTAGTCAGGGCAGTTTCAGTGGAGTGATGCGGTCGGAAGCCAGATTGTAAGCAGTCAAAGAGGGAGCAGGAGGAGAGGTGGGAGGACAGTTCAGAATGGAAGTGTTGTTCCAGTAGTTTTGAGGCATAGGGGAGAAGTGATATGGGGTTATAGCTAATCAGAGAGGATGGGTCAAGGGAGGGATTTTTGAGGATGGATGTGATCGAGGCATGTTTGAAGCATGAGGCGAGGACACCAGTTGTTAGTGACAGGTTGAAAAGGTGGGCTAGGGTTGATGAAGACTGTAATGAGGTTAGGGATGAGGTGGGATGGGATTGGGTCAAATTTGCAGGCGGTGGGGTGTGATTTGGAGTGTAAAGAGGAAACTTGATTACCCGTAATGGTGGAGAAGCTGGTTTTGGAAGAGGAAGGTTGAGTAGATATGAGCAGGGGCTGTGGGGACTTTAGGCAAAAGCTTTTTCTGATTGTGTCAATCTTCTGCTTGAAGAATGAGGCAAATGTAACATCCCTGGCGGCATGCTTGCATAGTGCACCACCTCCCACTATGCAAGACCGCAATCTTACCTGTCAGTCCAGCCAGCAAACCGTGCTATTGTTCATGCTGTGTGCTTGTCTCTTGACTGACTGCTTAGGGCGGCGGCCCGGTTGCTTCCTGATTCTTATAGCTGCTGTGGGCGCACCCCTAATGCGTCTCCAGCCTATTGCTGTGAGTCACTGGATATTTAAACCCCCTCCACCCAGTAGGAGGTGCCTGAGCAACACTAACATTCAGTGTGCGCCTTGTCTCTGAAGTTGCCAGGTCCAGTTCTGTATCTTCTTGTCTGTTCCGCCATCTCTGGGGGCTGCATACCCAGACCTGTTATCTGTGCCTTCGTGTCCGTTTCCGCCATCTCTGGGGGCTGTATACCCAGGCCTGTACTTGTATCTCCTTGCAGTAGCCGTTCCTGTCTGAACTGTATCCTAGCCTATTATCTGTTTGTCTCTATGTCCGTACCTTCCCTTTTCCTGCATTGTCTGAACCTGCACCTAACTCCTACTCGTTGTCTCTGTACTTCTGTTTGTGAGTTTTGTGTCCACTCGCTACTTCATAGTAAGTACCTTGTGTGTATCTGGTTCTGCTTGTCCCTCTTCCCTCCTCCGTATCTTCGTGTATTTTCCAGTCTGTTCCATGTGAACAGAGCCCTGTCATCTCTGCCTTGTCCACCGCTCCGACGGCTTCTCTCTGCTCTACCTTACCCACTGCTCCGGCGGCTTCTCTCTGCTCTGACTTGCCCACCGCTCTGGCGGCTTCTCTCTGCTCTGACTTGCCCACCGCTCCGGCGGCTTCTCTCTGCTCTGCCTTGCTTACCGCACCAGCGGTTTCTCTCTGCTCTGACTTGCTCACCGCTCCAGCGGTTGCCCTCTGCTCTGCCTGGCCCACCGCTCCGGCGGTTCCTCTCTGCTCTGCCTTGTTCACCGCACCTGCGGTTCAAGTTCTGCTCTACTTGCTCACCGCTCCAGCGGTTCCCTTCTGCTCTGCCTAGCCCACCGCTCCGGCGGTTCTTCTCTGCTCTGCCTTGTTCACCACACCTGCGGTTTAGTTCTGCTCTGCTTGCTCACCGCTCCGGCGGTTCCCCTCTGCTCTGCCTAACCCACCGCTCCGGCGGTTCCTCTCCGCTTTGCCTAGCCTAATGCTCCGGCAGTTCCTCTCTGCTCTGCCTTGTTCACCGCACCTGCGGTTCCGCTCTGCTCTGCCTAGTCCTCCGCTCTGGTGGTTTTGCTTTACGCTGCTTGGATCGGGTAGATAGTTAGTTACGCCCCTCCAGCCACTCCTCGGTTCATGGTACAGTGGGATCACTAATCACGCACACGCCAGTCAGTCCGGATTCGAGCGTAACAGTTTGCTCAGGCCATGGTTCAAGTTGAGCCCCACGGCCTTTCACTCTCAGAGACATTTTGAATGTTCTGGCGAATACGTGCACCAAAAAAAAAATTTTTCTCAAGCTATGGCCCAGGCGATTTATGCACCAGCCCAAATGGATCTATCAGGACTCGTTCCTGCGGATCCACCACGGTATTATGGGGATCCAAAACGAAGCCATCCATTTGTGGAGCAATGCATGCTGCATTTCAAGTTCTATGCTCACTATTTTCCTACTTATCAGGTTAAAGTAGCATTCATGATGTCCTACCTAGCGGGTGATGCCTTGAAATGGATCACCCCCCTATGGGAAGCATGGGATCCTATCATCTTTTACCTGCAGGCCTTCCTGGTGGCCTTTCTAATGGTCTTCAATGACCCAAACCCTGAAGCCTCTGCTAAAGCTTCCCTTCCCAATATCCTGGAGCAGCCCCGATGGGTAATGTGTGTAGGTAGCCTACCAGTCCTTCAGTTCGAAGAGACTGCTGCCCACCCAGAATCCACACAGGATGACTATGCTCCACAGAATACTTCTCTTCTCAACCTCAAGAGGCAGTCCAGACGTGCAAGGCGTAGAGGTAAACCATCACGCCAGGTTCTGTCCTCCCAAAGATCTACTGTTCCCCAGCCTGTAGAATCCATGAAGGATGACTATGTTCGTCAGGCAAAACAGAAGCCGGAACTCAGTCACAAAATCGGATTGCGGTCCCGCTGCGGTGGTCTGGAACTCCCTGATGGTCTTTGTAAAGCGAAGGTTGGAGAATCCCAAGACATTAGGCCTGTAGGAGAGGCTGCCCTTGGCGTTAGTGTTTCCTCTCCACAGATGAGCATGACTGTCTCCGTGGCAAGTGAAGGCCTCGGATTAACTGGAAGTTTCGGGCTTAAAGCCTTGAAGAGTCGGTGTCTTATTCCCGTCCGACAACTCCAGAAGCCGGTTTGGGCATTGTCAGCAGAAGGACGAGCCCTACTCAGAAACAGTCAAAATATGTCTGTACAAATTAAGCTCCAGATTGGAGCATTACACATGAAGAAGTTCACATTCCAGGTGCTGACTGGCTTACCCACAGGTCGTCCAGAGCCGAGAGATCTAGTGCCCGCTCAGGTCTGGAGATCCTGCAAGGGGTATCCTGGGGGACTGCTAAGGTACAAGGGGTGTCCAGTCCCCATATCTTCAGGACAGTCAGCAGTTTCATATTCTTCTTCACCAGATCGGCTAGTCGCTGACTCGCTGTGCGCTAAAGTCTCCGAAGGAAGAGAAGAGGAGGTGATGTCCCCACACAGTCTCGACGATTGTACCAATGATCTGGCTTCAGGTACCGTCCCGCCTTATAGACATGTCATCTCTGAAACCAGTCTGAAGATGGTCCTAAAGCAAGGATCCTCCATCTATAATAAATCTGGTCTTACGTCCATCAAGGCGGTGTTTACCCCTGAGTCTCTGCACCCCTCCAACGAGGCGGAGGGCCTCCAGTTGTCTCCTGAATCCTCCAGGGTGCTACCTGATAACAAAGGGAGAGAGACTTTCCTACACCCTGTACCTGGTACTTCGCCCACGTCATCTTGTAAGCCTGGCAAAGTGTACTTCGAAGCAGTGAGTACCCCCGAGTCTCTGCACCCCTCCAACCAGGCGGAGGACCTCCAGTTGTCTCCTGAATTCCCCGGGATGCTACCTGTTAAACGGAGAGGGACTTTCCTACACCCGGTACCTGGTACGCCGCCCACTTCATCCAGTAAGCTTGGCAAAATGTACGTCAAGGCGGTGGTTACCCCCGAGTCTCTGCACCCCTCCAACCAGGCGGAGGCCCTCCAGTTGTCTCCTGAATCCACCAGGGTGCTACCTGATAACAAACGGAGACTTTCCTGTGTGCTGTTCCTGGTACTTCACCCACTTCATCTGTTGCTGAGGATGGCTTGATAGGAGGAAGCATCCTAGTCACCAAGATGATGAGATCAGTTTCGCTTCCTCTAATGTACAGAAGAGGTAATCCTCTTGAAGAGAAGGATTGGCCTCCAAATTCTCTGCAGAAGACCCTTGCAGGCTTGAAGAAGAGGGGGCGTAAAGGGGGGGGGTACTGTAACATCCCTGGTGGCGTGCTTGCATAGTGCACCACCTCCCACTATGCAAGACCGCAATCTTACCTGTCAGTCCAGCCTGCAAACCGTGCTATTGTTCATGCTGTGTGCTTGTCTCTTGACTGACTGCTTAGGGCGGCGGCCCGGTTGCTTCCTGATTCTTATAGCTGCTGTGGGTGCACCCCTAATGCGTCTCCAGCCTATTGCTGTGAGTCACTGGATATTTAAACCCCCTCCACCCAGTAGGAGGTGCCTGAGCAACACTAACATTCAGTGTGCGCCTTGTCTCTGAAGTTGCCAGATCCAGTTCTGTATCTTCTTGTCTGTTCCGCCATCTCTGGGAGCTGCATACCCAGACCTGTTATCTGTGCCTTCGTGTCCGTTTCCGCCATCTCTGGGGGCTGTATACCCAGGCCTGTTCTTGTATCTCCTCGCAGTAGCAGTTCCTGTCTGAACTGTATCCTAGCCTGTTATCTGTTTCCCTCCTTGTCCGTACCTTCCCTTTTCCTGCATTGTCTGAACCTGCACCTAACTCCTACTCGTTGTCTCTGTACTTCTGTTTGTGAGTTTTGTGTCAACTCGCTACTTCATAGTAAGTACCTTGTGTGCATCTGGTTCTGCTTGTCCCTCTTCCCTTCCTCCGTATCTTCCTGTATTTTCCAGTCTGTTCCATGTGAAGAGAGCCCTGTCCACCGCACCGGCGGTTTCGCTCCGCTCTGTCTTGCCCACCGCTCCGGCGGTTTCTCTCTGCTCTGTCTTGCCCACTGCTCTGGCGGCTTCTCTCTGCTCTGACTTGCCCACCGTTCCGGCGGCTTCTCTCTGCTCTGACTTGCCCACTGCTCCTGCGGCTTCTCTCTGCTCAGACTTGCCCACTGCTCCGGCGGCTTCTCTCTGCTCTGCCTTGCTCACCGCACCAGCGGTTTCTCTCTGCTCTGACTTGCTCACCGCTCCAGCGGTTCCCCTCTGCTCTGCCTGGCCCACCGCTCTGATGGTTCCTCTCTGCTCTGCCTTGTTCACCGCACCTGCGGTTTAAGTTCTGCTCTGCTTGCTCACCGCTCCGGCGGTTCCCCTCTGCTCTGCCTAGCCCACCGCTCCGGCGGTTCCTCTCTGCTCTGCCTTGTTCACCGTACCTGCGGTTTAGTTCTGCTCTGTTTGCTCACCGCTCCGGCGGTTCCCCTCTGCTCTGCCTAGCCCACCGCTCCAGCGGTTCCTCTCCGCTCTGCCTAGCCTACCGCTCCGGCGGTTCCTCTCTGCTCTGCCTTGTTCACCGCACCTGCGGTTCCGCTCTGCCTTGTCCTCCCCTCCAGCGGTTTCGCTTTACGCTGCTTGTCTAACGCATCTGCGGCTCTGTTCCTGCCTCCCAGTCTGTTCTGGACTCTATCCAGCCTGCGCTCCAACCTGCTAGTACCTACCTGTCTGCACTCCAGCCGTGCTTGCCAGTATTTCCATGTATACACTCCAGCCGTGCTTGTCAGTACCCCCCCCCCGTCTGCATACCAGCCGTGCTTGCCAGTATCCACCTGTCTGCATACCAGCCGTGCCTGCCAATACCCACCTGTCTGTATGCCAGCCAAACCTGCCTGTTCCTGCATTCCCCGGTGTGGGTCAACAGCTGTGATCGGGGTCTGACCTGGAGTAGCACCTGGTCCCTCTGCTCGGTTCCTCCTTGGTTCACGGAGTCGTTAGCCGCCGTGCGACCTTGGTCGGATCGGGTAGATACTTAGTTACGCCCCTCCAGGCACTCCTCGGATCATGGTACAGTGGGATCACTAATCACGCTCACGCCACTCAGTCCGCGCGCGAGCGTAACAGCAAAGTCTTCGGCTGAGATGAGAGGAGAGGTCAGAGGCGCTGGTGGATGGAGGAGAGAATTGAAAGTGTTGAATAGCTGTTTAGGGTTGTGAGACAGGGAGGATATGAGAGATGATAAGTAGGTTTGTTTTGCTGCAGTAAGTGTGGACTTGAAAGAAGTGAGGGACTATTTGAATGCTGTAACATTCCTGGCAGCGTGCTTGCATAGTGCACCACCTCCCACCATGCAAGACCGCAATCTTACTTGTCAGTCCAGGCTGCACATTTTGTTTCAGTATCTGCTGTGTCCATGTCTCTTGTCTGATTGCTTAGGGCGTCGGCGTGGCTTCTGCCTGTTTCTTATAGTTACTGTGTGCACAGTCCTAATGCGTCCCCAGCCTATTGCTGTGAGTCACTGGATACTTAAACCCCCTCCACCCAGTAGGAGGTGCCTGAGCAACACTTTCACTCAGTTTGTCTTTTGCAACTGAGTTGCCAGGTCCTGTCCTGTATCTAGTCTGTTCTGCCACCCTGGGGGCTGAGTACCCAGAGCCGCTACCTGTACCTCTGACTTTTAGTCTGTTCCCGCCACCCTGGGGGCTGAGTTCCCAGGCTCGTTCCTGTTTCTTGTTCCCGGTTCAATTCCTGTCTGAACAGTGTCCTAGCCCGTTACTTGTTTCTCTCTATGTCTGTATCTTCCCTTTTTCCTGCAGTATCTGAACCTGCACGTAACTCCAACTTGTTGTCTCTGTACTTCTGTTTGTGAGTTTTGTGTCCACTCGCTACTTCATTGCAAGTACCTTGTGTGTATCTGGTTCTGCTCGCTCTGTTTCCCTGCCTCTGTGTCTAGCTCCTGTGTTCCAGCTATCTGCTTGTGTTTTCCAGTCCGTTCCATGTGAACAGAGCCCTGTCCTGTCTACCGCATCTGCGGGTTTTGCTTTGCTCTGCTTGCTCACCGCACCTGCGGTTTTGCTCTGCTTTGCTTGTTCACCGCATCTGCGGGTTTTGCTCTGCTCTGCTTGTTCACTGCATCTGCGAGTTTTGCTCTGCTTTGCTTGTTCACCGCATCTGCGGTTTTGCTCTGCTTTGCTTGTTCACCGCATCTGCGGTTTTTCTCTGCTTTGCTTGTTCACCGCACCTGCGGGTTTTGCTCTGCTTTGCTTGTTCACCGCATCTGCGGTTTTGCTCTTCTTTGCTTGTTCACCGCATCTGCGGGATTTGCTCTGCTTTGCTTGTTCACCGCATCTGTGGTTTTGCTCTGCTTTGCTTGTTCACCGCATCTGCGGGTTTTGCTCTGCTTTGCTTGTTCACCGCATCTGCAGGTTTTGCTCTGCTTTGCTTGTTCTCCGCATCTGCGGGTTTTGCTCTGCTTTGCTTGTTCACCGCATCTGCGAGTTTTGCTCCGTTCTGCTTGTCTACCGTACCTGCGGCTCTGTTCCTGTATTCCAGTACTGGTCCCTATCCTGCCTACATTCCTACTTGCTAGTACCCGCCTATCTGCATGTCAGCCGTGCCTGCCTGTGCCCACCTATCAGCATACCAGCCGTGCCTGTCAATATCCACCTGTCTGCATACCAGCCGTGCCTGCCAGTACCCACCAGTCAATATGCCATTTTAACCTGCCTGTTCCTGCATTCCCCGGTGTGGGTCAACAGCTGTGACCGGGGTCTGACCTGGAGTAGCACCTGATCCCTCTGTTCGGTTCCTCCCTGGTTCACGGAGTCGACTGAGCCGCCGCGCGACCTTGGTCGGATCGGGTTAATACTTAGTTACGCCCCTCCAGGCACTCCTCGGTTCATGGTACAGTGGGATCACTAATCACGCTCACGCCAGTCAGTCCGGGCGCGAGCGTAATAGTTTGCTCAGGCCCCTCCTACTGGGTGGAGGGGGTTTAAGTATACAGTGACTCACAGCAATAGGCCGGGGACGCATTAGGACTGTGCACACAGTAACTATAAGAAACAGGCAGAAGCCGCGCCGACGCCTTAAGCAGTCAGACAAGAGACATGGACACAGCAGATACTGAAACAAAATGTGCAGCCTGGACTTACAGGTAAGATTGCGGTCTTGCATGGTGGGAGGTGGTGCACCATGCAAGCACGCCGCCTGGAATGTTACAAATGCGATGAAGTATCCTCTTCCTATAAAGTATCCTCCTCCTGCTGCGAAAAACTTTTCGTCAAACTAGACTAATTGTGTCTATCTGGCAAGATTTTATAGTTTCCATGCAAAAGGTTAATGTAATCAAAGTTTTCCGCTTTCTTTTGGAGACAGACAACAGGTTTGCCATGGTTACTGACAACAGCTCTTTGTAAATTGTTGGAGCTCCCACTGCTCCCTAGTCATATGAAACAATTGGAATTTGGAATTTAGCATGAAACAAGTGGTAAGAAAAATTATTTTGGCATCAGTGTCACCGAGGGAATTTTTAATTCAAGTATATTAGAAAATAGTTTAGATTATGGCATTAAACAGATAGGGATTTAGGATGAAAATTAGGCCACAGCCCCACTATCAGTATTATCAGTATTTGGTCAGTATTTTTCCTCAGTATTTGTAAGCCAAAACCAGGAGTGGGTGATAAATGCAGAATTGCTGCATTTGTTTCTATTATACCTTTTCTCTGATTGTTCCTCACCTGGTTTTGGCTTACAAATAATGAGGAAAAATACTGACGAAATACTGATAGTGGGGCCGTAGCCTTAAGATGTATTTTGGACCACTCCTTTAAGACTTGGCACCTATAAAAATCATACTAACACTGTATCTCCTAGTGGTGCAGTACCTGAGAAAAATACTTTTAATTTACATGCAAATGAGGGGCCTTCAGTGAACCTTTGGTGTGGCCAAGAATTTGGAGCACGCTACGTCTCCTCATTTTGCGTGTTGGGGACTTCCCCGGCTTCTGATTTACAGTGCTCGCTACGCAGAGCGTGTGTGTGTGCGCATATGCACGGACATTGCCTGAGCTCAGACCTGCTCACAGTGTCAATGCCGGTACGCACACGGTGTGGGTAGATACATTCTTCTCCCTGACTCCGCTCTGCGGACATCGCTTAATACACTTCCGAGTATCTCAGGGTAGTGGACAACCCCATTTCATTTTCGGTATGTTTGATTTTGACAACCCTTGATAATGAAATGGATAGTGGACAGCAGATGTCACTAAAGGAGCCAAATCCAGTTCCAGTTGTACTTTTCTCCATCAAGGCACATTTCTCCATTGAAAATGAAGTGTTGGTGGATTGTGGAATAGCGGATACAAAGTAGCAGACTGTACATAATGTGGTTTAATGTCTCCTGCAACAAATGTATAGATGACACATCTTTTCCGGTCTCTACCTCGCTGCTTGGTCGCAGACTTCAACAAATAACTTGCACACGAGATGAAGACAATATGTAAGCAGAACTCAGTCTTTGATAAATTGACCCCTTTGTGCTTCCGCTAATTGCGCCACATTTCTGCATGCAAGAATGTTTCTGTTTCTATAAGTAAATATGTAACATTCAATCACTTGTGTGTGTGTTTTTATGTAAACTTATATGAGAAAAGTGTTAAACTCAAACATATGACTTCCCATGTAATATACCCACAGTCCGTATGAATGGCTCCATGTAAATAGCTGTCAATAAACACATCTGTTGGAAATGTATTCATTGAATGCCAAGGTCAAAGGTCCAAACTGTTTATTGCCTCATAAACTCAAAAGTAAGTCAATTTATTGTTGAAAGTTGCAGTGGAAGAGCGGCATGTGAAACATGTATTACCCCCTACTCTTGAAGCGAGGATCTGTTCTCCATGTTGTGTGTATTTATTGTACTTGTATAATTTACATCAGAAAGGTCTGTTTTAGGCCATCTTTCAAGACCCTTTAACCAATGCACTCCCATATAGTATTTATCAGCTCACAGCATTGTGATCTATTGATGGTATCTCTTAAGGCTAAGTGCACACTGGTAGGATGGGCACGTAAGCTAAAGGGCCTTTTGCACAGGGAAACAATCATCAGAACGATCGTTCGTATGAATGTTTGTTCTCCATCACTGGCCAGTACTGTGCTTTCGGGAATTTTGTTGACCATGTAAAATGACCTTTAGGGATCAAGAGTAGAAGAAAAGTAGTAATACAAACTTTTTGGAACATTGTGGGGTTTTTTCGGCTGAAAGGTACACATACAAATTATACTAAAGGTGGCTCAACCAAGCAAT
The DNA here is from genome assembly GCF_046119375.1 of Phyllobates terribilis. Taxonomy (NCBI): domain Eukaryota; kingdom Metazoa; phylum Chordata; class Amphibia; order Anura; family Dendrobatidae; genus Phyllobates; species Phyllobates terribilis. The sequence goes on from NW_027362767.1 coordinate 44,232,516, forward strand.
CTTGGCAGGATAAGCCACTAGTCTTATGTGTTTGGTGGCCTTCTGACTCTCCCCGGATAGGCCAGGGGAGAGAAGCATCCAGATTGTCTGATTTTGGGCTGCTAATTCTTTTGTTCTCTGCGAGATAAGCCGCAATCAGAGGAGTCTTAAAGTAGCTCTTTCATAGAAAACACAGGGGCACTGTGACGAGCCGAGCAATCATGTGTATGGGGGAGTCAGGAGAGACGCCGGTTGGGCAACCAATCAGCCCAACAACGGTTCAGCAGACAGCCTTCTACTGTGTATGTGGAGCTTTAGGTTTTAGAGAGTACCTGTCATCAGGTCAAAGTGCCCAGATTTTTCTATTATTTTTATTCCCGCAGCTCACCCAAGTATTAATTTTTGTAATCCATAATACAGTTCTAGAGATATGGGCCTTTGTATTAAGTGCTAATTTTTATGGTGATTATCAAGGGGATGGTGCTCACAGGACTCTCTGGGGAGTGTCTTTTTGTTGCTCAGCATAATAACACTGTGAGCAAAGCCCACAGCAATAAATAGAAAGACCCTTATCTCTGGAACGTATGGTGGATTTTTAAAAGACAAAGACAGAATACTCAGGGGACCAGGGGGAATATAAAATAAGAGCAAAAACTGGTCACGTTTGGCCTGGTAACAGGTCTTTGTTACGTTTCTTATCATGACTACAAAGCAATACTAAAATCTCAAAAGATATTTCTCCAGATTTAGAAATATCCAAACGTATATACAGAAAAAAACAAGAAGGGGGATTAACTGGTAAAAATGGCATTAATTGCTGCCGTGTTAGCAATGATGAGTTTTCATCAATACATCTACATTATCTCAAGAATGACCAAAAGTAAAGTCTCCAATAGGTTCAACTTCTTCTATTTTCAGAAAATCAGCAGATCAGATCTAGTGGAAGCAACAGAAAATAATGAGGCTACTACCAAAGTAAAAGTTCATTCTTTCCTAAAGTAAAAAGTTGAACACTAACAAATTACCAGTCTTAGACTTTGTGCACACGCCATCCACCAAGTTTTCCCAGGTGAAGCAACTTCAGGAAAACGCCGGCAGCCTTTTTTTTCTGAGGCGGCTTTGCCATCGTTCTTGCGGTGTCTCTTACTCTATGAGAGTGGGTTGCTTCCAAGCAGAAGGCGCCAAAAGAATGAGCATATCACTTCTTTTAACTGCTTTAGTGTTTCTGAAGAAGTCTCCGTTCATTTCACAAGTGCTTTCACAGCGCTTTTTCAGGCAGAACCCATTTGAAAAAGATTCTGTGTGCATATAATATTTCTGTATATTCACTGGAAATGTTTTTGGAGACAGAGAAATCCAATCAGATTTTCAAGAGGAATCCACTTCAGGAAACAATATTTTTTTTTTTCACATTTTTTCTTTTTCGCTAGAGGTTTGGGGTTTTTTTTAAGTGATTTTGAAAAGATTTTGTAAGAGGTTTTTCCTCCATACACACTGTATTTCAGCCTTTTGAGTTGACATTGTCAAATTTGGAGCGGATTCCATGAGGAATCTGTCACAAAGAAACGACTTATCACCTTTGTTTTTTTGCTACGGTAAAGCTTTTAAAACTTTGTTGAAAAAAGATGCTTAAAAAATTCACGAAATGGAAGCAAATTTTCCATTGAAAAGAATAGGAACAGTATTTCAAAAAATGTTGGAAGTGGTTTTTGATGTGGATGTTGGAGCGGATGCGCTTCGAAATCCTCTAAAAAAAAAAACATATCTGTTTTCTGCGTTTTAAATACAAAGGGGTCCTACAATGTATGGCATTCAGATGTGTACACTAGAAACATTTCCCAATGTAGACATAATGCGAAAAAATGTGATGTGAACAGTTGTTAAAATATGGAAGCACAAAGGCATATTACAGGGGATACAATATGTATACAGTGTGCGAGGGCCAAATGTTGAAGTATACCGCCCCTTATATATTTTACATTCTTCTCTGCTTTATAAAGGATGAGTAAATGTAAACATTTTCTTGTCAGAACTGAAAAGTTACACTAATGCCTTATAAGTAACTGAGGCTAGGAAAAAATGGCAGGTGATTCATCCGCAGTAAGAGATATAAAGCTTTACATACACATAACCGTGAGGGCTGAGCGATTTTATTGTGATTGATTATGAACAGATACCAAATGAAAAGCTGCTCTAAGCCAGTAAATACCTCCTGGATGTTCTAATGAGTCCAGGGAATAAAGTACATCATCCATTAATATCAGTCTTTTTGTGTCTGCGTGCCAAGGGCATTTTAGGTTATTTAAATCGTACTTTGCTATCAGGGATATACAGAAAAGTTTTAGAGCCATTCACTATTCTCCACAATGAAAAAAGAATAAAAGATTGCACGCATGGGCTTCCATCAGCTGAAGACTGGGCCATTTTTCCCCATTCCTGACCGGGAACATTTTGGGGGTTCTTTCAAACATGTTGTTATAAGATCTCTTCTTTTTTTGTCTCATTCGGATATTCAAATTATTTTTTCTAGACAATAATTTTTATGTTATTATCATATTTTTTTCCTGATATTAGGTGATATTGGGGGGAAAAATAATAAAGGAAGTATGTGTCTGTTTTTTCACCTTTTTTTTAATTAACTACAACGGATCACTAAAATATATTTTACATTTTATAACTCAAAGATTGCAATTTCCCAAACAGAGAATACTAGGCTGCATAAAAAATTGCACTTGCTGCCTATGTGAATAAAATGCTATATAAAATTCAAATAAATATTAAATGCACTAGAGAATCTTTTTATGCCAAAGCTATATAAATAAATATAGTTAAAATATAATAAATAATCATCATCTATGATACATAGAATCCTGCAAAAAAAATAAAATTGCTATGCATAGGTGTGAATTTCCAAATCTGTTAGAGAATAGAGATGATTCATTGAATGAGGATTAGCTGAGTGAGGAATAACCTGTCAGCCCTCAATCCGTGCTGCTTTTGGGGTCTCCAGTGTTCCGGCCGGCAGCACTGATTTGAGACACTTCTGAAGGCTTAAATTGTGGAAGATGATCTTATATGCTGATGTAGCAAGTTAAAGAGTGTGGGGGATGCATAAGTGAAATCTTGGAGATGGTTGTGTGAAGAACAGATTGGAGGAGAGCAAAGAATGAGGTTTTGATAAGATTGGAGCAAAGAAATGGGGAAATATCGAGAGGTTAAGTTTGTGATTGTATGGAGGGGAATGGTTATGAATGGCCTTGTATGACATAGTATTTAAAACTGAATTCTCTGGGTATTTGGTAGCCAGTGAAGGGATTTGCAGAGAGAAGCAGAGGAGTAGTGAGGGGACAGGTGGATTAATCAGGCACCAGAGTTGAGGATAAATTTAAGGGGTACAAAATGGAGGTCATTTGTAGCCATTGATAAATTATTAACCATATAAAAATAGATGGTGGCTGCTCTCTGATCCTTAACTACATCTGGAAAAAATGGCTTTAATAAAACACAGGTTATGTTATTGTGGAAACTTGACATTTTTGTACAAGAGTTGATGTCTGCAAACCCAAAGCAACCCAATATAAGATCACACCCATTAAGTATCATCATCCATAATGTCTGCAGAGGCACTTCCCTTAAGAGTAGTAAATGAGTGTTCCGGTTACGATCCTTCCTGGCAAAGGACCATGATGAATATCAACTGAAGAGAAGGAACCATACTTTTCTTGTTTTGCATTCAGAACTGAGTACATATTACGTCATTAAGGTTTCAGGTGAATAAAAGAAACATTAACAAAGTTTTGAACAAGTTTCAACCTCCAGGTTTGGTGCCAGCCTGTATCAGCACATGCTGAAAAGCATGGCTTTAATATTACAGTCTGTGTAATTATGCAAACTTGGTATATGTCAAGAAAAGTTTATGTCTCCAAGCACAGACCAACCCTAATTTTGTACACGCACTGGGTATTGTTGTCCATTACTTACAAGAACATGTTATCTTTAACATCGAACAACAGAAGCTTTCCAATAGGTCAGAAAAAAACTTTGTATAGATGTCATTAGGTCATTGGCACATGTCTTGAACAGAAAACATGTCAAAAGCTAGGTAATCTTTAGACTTAGATGATTAAACCCTAATGTCTACAGGCAGCCAAAAACTGGAAGACAACAACCAAAACTTTTACTGAGCCCTTTAAACCCTACATGGTACTTAGTGCATTAGCCGGCTTACGACATTGTGAAAAATGTGAATATTCTACACTCACACACAAAAAAATAAAATTGTAAACTGACCTCAAGCCAAAGAACGCATTAATTACATAGCAAAAAAAAAAAGAAGATAATGTTTCACTCAGCTGGATACTTTGTAGTTAGCACAAATGTAATATAAAGCGATCCAGAGTTTTTCAAGTGTCTGTCTGGTTTTTCAGTTTTCATTAACGTTCTAATTAAAGCCACATTTTCAGCTATATTACCCTATAACAAGAAAGGAATGAGCTTGTCAAGGTCAAGTCTTTCGTGCAGTTAATAGTGTGGATCAGTAGCCCACAAGGTTTAGGAGTTAGTTTTAAAAAAAATGGAATAGGCTTAAATGCCATAGTACAACAAATACTCAGATTTTTCATAAGGTCACTAGAACTGGGATGAGATAAGTAGCTGGATAAATGTAACATTATGTCCTGGGTAAGCTTGCCAACCAATATTAACACCTTTCCACTTCATGAAGTAGCGTTACGTCATGAACGGTTGGGCCTTATTACAAGAAGCGGGGTCCAACATGCTGCCTGTCATACAAGCAATCAAAAGATTGGATGGACACCTCTCCAACCACCTACCCCCTCCCCCCAAAAAAAACAAAAACAAAACAAGTGTAAGTAAAGAAAAACACTTTTTTCTTCAACTAAGTTTGTATTACTGGAAATAAAAAATAATAAAATTAAAACACATTCAAAACAAAAACCCCTATATAATTGGCACAGTTTCACCAGTTTCAACCAGAAATATATAATAATTATGTTATTTATCCGGGCTGGTGATCTCTGTAAAGTAAGACAAGAAAAATACTACTTTGTCTTAAAAAATAAAATAAAAGAGATCAAAATGTCACATGTACATTTTTTTTCGTAATTTTGCCTCCCGTTTTCTCTTTAACCCTTGTGACATACCTAACGTGGGGTGATTTATTTGGGGTTTCAACTATATAGACTTCTCATTGCTACTTCAAAACTGAACTGCCCCCTCCTAAAAATATGCTTTGCAAATGTTCTAGAAAATGTTTTTTTTTTTTTTCTTAAACTGAAAATCCTTCTAACCTTTTCATTACATAGATCACAAAAATATGTAAGGAAAACATAAGGTAATTCATCTCTACTAATTTCCGCTAAACAAAATATTTAATATTTTGAAAACTGAAAATATTTAACAAATTCTGCAGCATATTCACCCAAATAAAGTTCAATGTGGACACTTTCATTTTGACAAAAAAAAAAGATAAAATCTGCAATCACACAATTGCAATCACTCAAAACACAAATTTATATTTATACCCCATCATGGTTTCCAACCGAAAACTATAAAAGATTTCAGTAAAAAAGAGTTTAATTATGTTCACAGAGTTTTTTTTAGGGGATCCTCTCCAAAGCACTCTTCAAAAACTGCTTGGAAACTGTTCCTACTCATTTGTATAGGAAATCCTATTTGCTGTTCACATGAAAAGTTTCTCAAGTTTTTTCCCTTAAGAGGTTCTGAAAAATGCATGACAAAAAAATAAAAGTGCATGAAGGAAACCTCTCATTTTTCAGGAAAAAAAAACTCTTAAAAATCTCTTCAAAACCATTCTCAAAAATAGTTTCCTGAAGCGACTTAAACTTGAAAAACTTGTCATTTTTGAACGCCTAAAATATTTCCTTCTGCACATAGCCTAGCTTTTTGCTTTAACAAATCACTGCACAGCGCATAGTGTAAAAACTACGCTTTTTGGAAGGAAAACCACCTAAGCGAGTTATGTGCAGACACTGGGGTTAGCCTAGCAAGGAATGCTGGGGGATTTCAGCTCTGAGTTGTCATTCAGCTGGTACGTCAAAATAAGTTAATTAATGAATTCACCAAGTTTTTAGCTTTTTATATACACTGATTTTACCATAAACTGATGCTCAGAAGGTGGACTTATGTTTTAAATCGGGGCCCGTGATAAGTTTCAAAAAGCGCTTGATATCTTTGAGATCTAAAACAGCACAGAACGCTTCACCATGATTCTGGCACTGCTACCTTTCTGAACTGGTAATGATTTCATCAAGTAATTTGTAATGTTGCAACAGGTATTACAATTGGGACTTCAAAGCTGATATTACCCAGTGCTGCCCCCGAGTCTTTGTGTTGACGTGAACTCTGGGCTATGTAATAATTTAAAACAGCAGCACAAGGGCCACAAGCAGACACAAATGCCAACAATCACATCATCGCACAAAAGTCTCATATTACATAGCTAATCCAACAAAGCAGGTTGTAAAATAATAAAGTGGAGCTTACTGCTGAAATTCCCAATGTATCTGCCGTTTCCTGGTATCTATCGGGACAATGCTGCTCATCGCCATTCTCTGCTCATGGATGGCCCTTATAACGTGACACAGAATATACACCACTAAATGTCACCTTTAAATCAATAAATTATTTGATTTCACATACAATGTTTTATAATGTGCATTTACACGGCACAGTGATCGTGAAACGAGTGTTCTAAGGAATGTTTATTTCGCAATAAGGGAAGTGTCAGATGGCCATATAACTCGGACGAGGATCACATCGCAATGCTCGGACTGGCCGTCGGCTCTCCCGACCCAAGTGTGGCCGCTGCATAGAGATACAAGCTGTCACGCTCAGGTTGGGAGAGCCGACGGCCAGTCTGAGCATTGCATTCCGATCTTCGTCCGAGTTATACAGCCATCTGACTTTTCCCTAATCATGCAGTCTAAACAGACAGTCAATCACCCGATAAAAGAGCAGAACGCCTGTTTTTCTTTTGGTTTGTATAAAAAATCATCGTTCTTGTCAGCAAATCGTCCTGTATCAACGAGACCTTTGACAGCTACTTCACTGAACGATCTTTTATTAATCGTTCAGTCTAGGTCTGATTTGCGCTCAGCCTGTGTAAACTATCCCTAATGTGAGGTTTTGTTTTTTTTTCAATTTTGCTGTTTAAGGGTTCATTCACACATGTCCAACTTTTCCACGTACGAGAAAAATTGAGCAATTATTGTGTGAAGTGTGGACTGAGTGTCATCCGTTTCTCTCTTATGTGGAGAAATAAAAATAAAAAGTTTCTCCACCTTCCCCGTTCTGACAGTCTGTGAAAATAGGACCACACTCGGATATCATCTGATTGCGGTCTGATTTTTTCACAGACCCATTAGCTTGCAACCCGATTTTGATCCATGTCTCCGCGATTTTCCGCAGACAGAAAAATCATGGATATGTGAAAAGCCCCATAGACTATCACAGGTACGAGTACTATCCATGAAAAACACGGATAGAGCTCATACATGAAAATCGGACGTCTGAATGAGCACTAACTGAAAGCACTGTTTCTCAACTCTCCTATTGATACAATAGTTTTATCAGTGGCGTATCTGCAGTACCCTCCACCTTACCTAGCTCCCTAGTTACTTCTGTGCATACGCCAAGGAAGGACAACTTCTCCTCAGACACATCCAACCCTGAATATATATGACTTCAGTTATGAGGTCAAGGCTGAAAGAGAAGGTAGAAACTTTCTGTACAAGACATCACAAGAAGTCTGCAAATGTCTGACATGGGGTGTCACATCACAAATATAGACAAAAGGGATTCTCAGAAAATAAATCCAACTTTTTGGGAAGAGAAAAGAGAAGGTTCAATTTCTGAGCAATAGTAGAAAAACACCTTAACTTAAAAAAAGTCTTGGTTGTGTGCAGCATTCGAACCTGACCATATGAATTACACAAAATCTACCAATATGACGAGCGTTGGTGACTTCACCTACATGCAATGTATGACGGAAATAGAAAACGTTAAAGTACCTGCGTTTAAACTGAACCACAGAAAACAGAGCTGACTCATAAGTAACCACAAGTAAAATGCGGCAGGGAGGCAGCAATATCCCTTGATATTCTTTTCATGTGGTGTGCTCGTCAGGGCAAGGATGCTAACTATGTTACAGGAGAACTACTGAGATAATGCAAGATCATAAAACCAGATGACTTGTAAAAAAAAAATAAGTATACATTTTCTTCCACTGAGAGCTGCCAGAGATTACAACACAGCTTGCTAAACCCATACAGGTGCAGCTAAATCGCTGTCTATGGAAGACAGAGTCATCAGGGTTTAAAAGGAAAAAAAAAACTTTCCTTCTGCTGAAATTTGCCACACAGTCACTTAAAATAAAGCAGAAAGTTTTATTTATATCGATATGAAGAATAAAAGAGCGTCTTGAATTGAAATACATGGACTGACTAATGTAGACCCTGTAACATGTAGATCTTGTCACTGAGGCTTAACAGAAGGAACAGCTATAATAAAACAAAAAAATTCCAACTTTAATTTGGTCGTAAATCACACACACCTGTCTTGTACCATCACGTCAGCTCACATTCTGTACTTATTGGAATTTTATTTGGCAGGTATGTGTCTTTTTTTCCCTAACAATGACTAAGCCAGTCAGAGTGTCACCATTAATTGCCACTATCTCTACCTCTTTACTGCCCCGGATGCACCACCTTGGAGCCACTTCTAAGTAACACTGGCCTGTGAGAAGGAAACACAGTTAGCATTTGTAAGAAGATTTGATTCACAAAGATGTTTATCAAGAGACGTCTAGGGCCTGTAAATTCTCCTCTTAGTCATGAGGACCGAATGCCTTTAGGTTTAGTCACCAAGAAGGAATGGTCATTCCATACCCTGGAGAGATATCAAAGAGAGAACCAGAAGAAACTTCTAGAGTGATTGTGAGTGTCACAATATAAATGAATAAAAAGTCTATACATATACACCTGCCTAATATTCCCCCCCCTCCTAAGCTTAATGTAATCTTATGTTCATGAGGGCTATAGGGGAGAAGGTGTATATTAACGTGCTCCATCCTACCCCTTGCTCCTTCTTCCTTCTTCTCCCTATCGATAGGCACAATTGTCCAACTGGAACTTCAGAGGAGATAGGTATCATATAGACATTTTATATATGTCTGCAATTCAATGGTATTCTGCAAAACTACAACTTCCAGTATACCCTAAAGTCAGTAAGGGCACTAAACACCTTCATGTATGCCTATGAGGCTGTTGAGTTTGGGTCAAGAGACCAGCGGCCAGTCTGCACTGGGAACGCGGCACACAAATGTGTGAATCTGGCAATATACAGAGCATAGGTCTTCAAACAAGCTAGTATCGAGGAAAAAGAGCCACGTTATAAAAATGGAAAATGATAAACTCACCATTAAATTAATATTTATTTAAAAAAAACACAATGCGTTTTGACTGTATCCAGCCTTCATCAGGTGTCAAGATAGACATCCATATTACAGTTGCAAGTCAACTTCAGGAGACTAAATTATATTTTAAAAACATTTTTTTAAAAACTATATATCAGTGTGTAGGAACATGTTTAGAATTAATTTATAAAAACACAATTGTAAAACAAAGTTCCTTTACCATTTTTTAAATAAGTTTAACTAAAAAATTACCCTAGGAATAATGTGTAAGCCAATTAGAAAGGGTTGTTTCAGTCATTGCAAGTCCAACAAATCCCTCCGTAAAATATGTTTACAGTGCACAAACCCAAGAACATAAGCTGGATCCAGTCAGTCATTGTGAAAAAGATCAATTCTGGCTTAGGGAGATCATGTTCTACAAACAGGGTGAAATGGCTGAGCAGACTAATGGGCTTGTTGTAGAGCCGTCCATTGCTGGAGCCGTGACACTAATAGGTGAATCACAGTAAGGGAGTAATAAGTACAGTTTACAGAGCTTAGCCCTTTCAGACAGATGTTTGATATTAAGGATATTGAATTTTTATTGTCAGATTTTTCTATTGCGCAGTCATTCAGAATTAAGATAACCATCAAGTAATATTGGAATGTATTTATATAGAGTCCATCAGATATTTAGCACAATAAATGCAGGGCAATAAATCTACGTGACTGCCATGTGGTCTACGGGCGCCAGAGGGAACATTAACCTTTACAGGTTGAAAAAGGGTTAATGAGTATATCTACAGTCCTGCTCATCGTTACGGGCAGCTATGAAGTTTAAGTACATAATGTGGAATATTTCCTGAAAAAAATGAATCAAGTGAAACAGTTTTTTGTATAGAGACTCGTGTTAAATACAAAAGAGCAAATGATAAACAATAATTTAAAACAAAAAACAATGGGAGGGAAAAATAGAAAAGCCTAAAGCTTGCTGTGTCACTGGTATTGGCACCCTTTACATTAATATAGTGTGGAAACACATTTTGACTTGCCTGTGGTAAATCACAAAAGAGATTCACCTGTGATTAATTGTCGGTGCCCATGTGACATAAATTAGCCAATGAATGATGACTTCAGTGTTTTAAAAAGCCACATGGTAGGCTCTGTTCCTTTGTCACAATGGTGAACACAAAAGATATCAGAACTGCTATTATTAGCAAACACAAGACTTCCAAAAGGTATAAGGCCATCTCCAAAGACCTTGGTATCCCAGTTTCAACAGTGTGCAATGTTATTAAGACGTTTGCCAAGCATGGAACAGTCAAGAACCTCCCTGGACGTGGGGGAAAGAGGAAAATTGACAAGAGATGTCTTCGAAGGTTGGTGCCAATGGTGGAAAAAACACTATGTCAAACATCCAAAGACCTGAAGGCCAACCTGGAACAGTCTGGGGTCATGGTTTCAACAAGTACCATAGGCCGCATACTATACCAAGCAGAGCTTTATGGGCTAAGGCCAAGGAATAGACCATTCCTAAAGAAAAGACATAAAAAGGAACGACTGATCTTTGCCAAAGAGTACATTGAAAAACCACACATGTTTTTATATATGTAGCACCCTGAGGATTCGGCTGCTACAGGGGTATTGCACCTCAAGCCAGAGGTGTGATATTCCACTCCCGGGTAAGGATGGAGTGTGGAACTGAGCTCAGTAGGCTGCATGCACTACACACATCCCATTTCCGAGGAACAGACCGATGGTACTCCCACTAGAGAAATGTGCAGGTACGACAGTGTCTGTTCCTGGCTGGAGTGGGAGGGGGGTGGAACATCCCAGTAGTGTAGGGGCAGATAGGGGGAGCAGTCTGGGTAGTGCTAGGAGCTCATTGGGTGCTGGTCACCTGAGCTCACACATAGAGGGAGTATTTAAGGTGGGCACCATCTTAGGACAGGGTCTTTTGCAGAGTGAGGTCAGTCTGCCAGAGTTGAGTCAGAGAAGCAGAGCAGAGGAGAAGAGCAGCTCCAAGGCCCAGAGAGAGAGAGGAGAAAGAGAGACCCAGAGGGGGAGAAAGAAGGAACTCCAAGAGCCCAAATTAGACCAGAGGGTGAAGAGTTGGCAACAGGGTACCGGATCCCAAGCTGGCAGAGGCTACAGCACACCTTAGCCAGGAACCGGAGGTCGTGGGCAGGACCGATCTGCCACGATCACCCACTAAATCCACCCGGAAGGCAGACCAGGAATAGGGTCAGGGAACCCAGAGACAAGGGTTTACCACCAAGAGGCCCGAGGGAGCCGGACATAGGTGGATCCCTGGTGGGGAAGGCCAGAGAAGAGGACAGGACAGAAAGGGAGCTCAGGACCACGCTCCAGAATCACCTGGGGGTTGGCTGAGTCCAGGACCTGGTGGACGCAGCACGGCTCGGGTGATCACTTAAGGCCGGAGTGACCAGAACAACTGCAGTAAGTAAACAAACCCTGAACTGCACAGCCCGACTCTGAGTCTCATTTCAATCCTCGCTGCACCATCACAACCCCCATCCTCTGCAACTGACCCCCTGAGGCTATACCCCTCCCGTTGGGGGTTATACTACCTGAGCTGCACATACATCACCAGCCTCAGCGGACCCTGCTGCAGCGGCGGCCGTATTGACCGCAATTCAACGGGTGGCGTAGTCGACACAAAAGAACATCTAGTAACATCATAAGGACTGCCACACACTGAGCTTGACACCCTGGGCACGGACCGGGTCACAGCCACTCGGAGACTACAACCCCCATCTGATCCGGCTCCGGGTATCCCCAACAACACTGGCCCAGGGGGTGCGTCAACTTTGGCGTAGTCGGCAGGATAACGTGCCCGCAACAACCGGGTACTGCGTGCCTGAAGAAAAGTTCACCGTTACCTCAAAAAGAAGTCTCCTGCCGGTTCCGGAGGGTCCCCGCCATCGGGCCCCATCACAGGTCGTTTCCCGCCGGTTGTCCGCCATTTGCAGCTTTTTCCCGCCATCCATGGAGTTTCCCGCCACTGGGAGACGATTCCCGCCATTTCCAAAGATTTCCCGCCTTGGAAGAGCGGACGCCATTATGGGCGTGCCAGAGGGTGGCAAAAGGCCACCTCCCATCGTGGGCCAGGTCGAAGAATGGCGCCAAAAGCGGAAACCGCGCCCACCAACAGAGACTGTGATGCTGGAAGTGTCCATCAGCGTAAGAGAACTGCCCCTGGAACTAAAGTTGCCCCGGGACCACCCTCAATGTGGGCGGAGACAGAAGAAGAGAACAAAGATGGGTGTCGCCTGGAGCAGTCTGAAGAGAGCGCACCCGGAGACAAGACGTCTGGAGGAGAGTCCAGAGAGAGCCTACCCGGAGATGGAGGGAGAGCCAGGCAGCACCGACCCAGCGGTCAGGAGCCTGATGCGGGCCGCCACTCCAGGCAGCACCGACCCAGTGGTCAGGAGCCTGTTGCAGGTCGCCACTCCAGAAGGCCTGCTGGAGATCCTAACACAGCTCCCCCGAGACCGGGAGTGTGCACAGACCGCGCTGGAGGGCCTCGCACGGAGGATGGCCCGGGTGCAGCGGGAGACGTTGGCGGAGTGGAGCCGAGAGATGGCCCAGCAGACCGAAACCCGTCAGCGGAGCACGCCACCCGAGATGAGGAGACAGACCGCCTCTGAGGATGGCGCAGGAGGAATGAAGGCAGGAGACGGCGCCGAGAAGGGAGCTGAACGGACGGAGGCAGGTAAAGGGGACGTCTCTACCCCGAGCCGGGAAACCGCGTGCCTGCCCCAGCTCCCCGTCGCAGAGCCCGAAATTCCCCCTGCCGTGCCCGTCGCTGCATCGTCACCGCCGCCGACTAGGCCTCAACCGGAAACCGCGGCCGCGACCCCTGTGACGTCACACGCCTCGACCTCGAGCGTGGCCAAGCAGGAAATACCACCGGCCTGGTCGCAAGGCCTAGTACACCCGGGCGCCGCAATTCCAACAGCGCCCCCTACCTCCGCGGAGCCACCGGCCTGGTCGCAGGGCCGAGTAACCCAGGGCGCCGCCGTTCTTACGGTGCCCTTTGCCTTTAAGGTGCCCCAAGCCTGGTCGCAAGGCCTGGTCGACCCGGGCGCAGCTACCACCACGGCGCCCATAACACCTAAAGTACCGCACCTGGGTGAGGACCTGTTCGCCCAGCATACGTGCCCGGATGGGCAGCCCTTCGTATGGCCCCAGGGATACATCCAGCTGGAGCTGCAAAAAGCAAGGGCCATGTGCGAACCCCTGATCCCGGCTCCAAAGCCCATGAAGAGGATCTCGCCCCCGCTAGAAGAGACCCAGTTTGAGTGGGATCCCACCGGAGAAGACCTCATGGGGTTCACTCAGGAGACTCGGGCAGCCGCAGCGGAGCGTGCAGAGTGCTGCCGCCAGCAGCTCGAGGTCTTTGAGAGGGAGCGGAGAGAGAGGCGGGTCCGGGAACAACAAGCGCAGATAAGGAGCGCGGAGCAGAAGAGCCGGACCAGGAGGAATCCCCGTGCAGCTCATGGTCCCCCTTCCACCGGGACTGTGATAAAATTCAACATGCAGCACGGATGGGGCTTTATCAGAGACCATCGAGCAAGAGGACCCGGACGGGTCTGAAACTGAAACTGTCCACAAAGAAGGAGCAGGAGGACGCCGTCGTTGAAGTACGGTAGAGAGAGACTGTATAAAGTTACCCGTCAGGGTATAAGAACTGTTCTAGTTAAAATATAGTCCCCGTTGGGACCAGCCAAGAGTGAACTGTTAACCCCGTGTGTCCCTAGTTCCTAATACCTGGCCGAGGACTGAGAGCGGCCATAATTCCCTTGTATATAGTTGCGCTTCCTAAAGCGCCCCCTACCGGTTTTATAGGAAACCGTGTTTCTTCAAGAGACTGTCGCACTTTACCCGGTCACAAGTTGCACCGTGGCCGGAGGAACAAGAGTGTTATTTATGATAAGTTTTATGCTGATAATATATGATATTTTATATGTTTATGTTTTGAAAAAAAAAAAATGTATGTTTGTGGATGTTTATATCTTACAGCCCGAGGACGTGCTGTGATTTACCAGGGGGGAATGTAGCACCCTGAGGATTCGGCTGCTACAGGGGTATTGCACCTCAAGCCAGAGGTGTGATATTCCACTCCCGGGTAAGGATGGAGTGTGAAACTGAGCTCAGTAGGCTGCATGCACTACACACATCCCATTTCCGAGGAACAGACCGATGGTACTCCCACTAGAGAAATGTGCAGGTACGACAGTGTCTGTTCCTGGCTGGAGTGGGAGGGGGGTGGAACATCCCAGTAGTGTAGGGGCAGATAGGGGGAGCAGTCTGGGTAGTGCTAGGAGCTCATTGGGTGCTGGTCACCTGAGCTCACACATAGAGGGAGTATTTAAGGTGGGCACCATCTTAGGACAGGGTCTTTTGCAGAGTGAGGTCAGTCTGCCAGAGTTGAGTCAGAGAAGCAGAGCAGAGGAGAAGAGCAGCTCCAAGGCCCAGAGAGAGAGAGGAGAAAGAGAGACCCAGAGGGGGAGAAAGAAGGAACTCCAAGAGCCCAAATTAGACCAGAGGGTGAAGAGTTGGCAACAGGGTACCGGATCCCAAGCTGGCAGAGGCTACAGCACACCTTAGCCAGGAACCGAAGGTCGTGGGCAGGACCGATCTGCCACGATCACCCACTAAATCCACCCGGAAGGCAGACCAGGAATAGGGTCAGGGAACCCAGAGACAAGGGTTTACCACCAAGAGGCCCGAGGGAGCCGGACATAGGTGGATCCCTGGTGGGGAAGGCCAGAGAAGAGGACAGGACAGAAAGGGAGCTCAGGACCACGCTCCAGAATCACCTGGGGGTTGGCTGAGTCCAGGACCTGGTGGACGCAGCACGGCTCGGGTGGTCACTTAAGGCCGGAGTGACCAGAACAACTGCAGTAAGTAAACAAACCCTGAACTGCACAGCCCGACTCTGAGTCTCATTTCAATCCTCGCTGCACCATCACAACCCCCATCCTCTGCAACTGACCCCCTGAGGCTATACCCCTCCCGTTGGGGGTTATACTACCTGAGCTGCACATACATCACCAGCCTCAGCGGACCCTGCTGCAGCGGCGGCCGTATTGACCGCAATTCAACGGGTGGCGTAGTCGACACAACAGAACATCTAGTAACATCATAAGGACTGCCACACACTGAGCTTGACACCCTGGGCACGGACCGGGTCACAGCCACTCGGAGACTACAACCCCCATCTGATCCGGGTATCCCCAACAACACTGGCCCAGGGGGTGCGTCATATACATACTATGTTTTTATACACCAGCTGTTGGACGTAAAAGCAACAGTGAGAGGGGGGTGTTACGAGCTCAGTCCCAGGCTGACTCTCCCCCGCCACCCGGCATTCTCCCCTACCTTAGTGACATCTCATTCATAAATCCTTCTCCCTCTCCTTCATTCGCCCCAGCCGCTGCCTGTGCTCTGCTCCTTTTGTGTCCCCCGTGGGGGGTGGGGGGAAGGGGAATGACGAGACTGTCTGTTCGAGGCCGAAAGATGCTGCTGCTCATCACCATCACAGCCTGAGAGGCGCCGATCTCTGCTCTCCGGCACGGCTGCTGCTGCGGCTTCTTCTTCTCCGGCAGGTGAGTATATTTCCGACTGCGCAACAAGCGGGGGAAGGAGGGAAGGAGAGAGGGAGGCCGCACGGAGAGGTGCAGGCCGCGGCCTCCGCTCTGGGTGCTGAGCTGCGCCCAAGCCTTGCAGCAGTGGGCAAATAGCGAACGAGTGCAAATCCCACTGCGCCACAAGCGAGAGCGGTGCTGTGATCTGGACAGTACCGGCCCGGGACATGTCAAGCAGATCACCCCCTCCTCTTCTGCCGCCGCCTGCCTTCATCTCTGCGCCCCCTCCTGTCACATTCTCTCTGTACTAGGGAATTGCATAACTAGCAATCCCTGACATGACCGGCTCCATTGTGACACCTGACAGCAAGTACCGACCTCTTTAGTGACTTGTGCAGAGTACAGGCCTGCAGGGGTCACAGGGTACAGGCTGCCACCATGCCAGCCTGATGGGCACAACTATCAAGCATTGTGAAATTAAATATTTTAGAAACGTGCTAGTTCTCTTTTCTTTCTTTTCCATTTAACCAGACTGAGCCACAGCAACGCGTGGCCGGGTACAGCTTGTATACAATAAATTAAGCATCTATTCCCTTCATGTCATCCCATGTAGGCGCGATGCTCATTGCCAGTTTATGGATCAGTAATTAACACATATATAATTCAGCATAACCTGCTTTTGGAGCATTCTGTAACTACACAGGTCAATGATTTTAAAATTACCGTACTTCTTTCACAGATTCCAAGAAGAAGTAAAAGCGCACCTATCCACATGGTAGGTGATAAATGTACAAGAAAAAAGTTTTTTCAGCTCACCAATGTGAAAGGAGTCCCCTGACAGTGCAAGGATTCAGCTGTGTCGGCAGCAGGACGAAGCAATAGAGGTGAGTATCCAGCAACAAGTCCGGGAAAACGTGATTAAAATTTTTTTTTATTATGAATTCATTAAAAGGCAAAAAAGAAAACAGAAATGTTCTGGGACTTTACCCTGTTACTCTAAAACCCCATTTAGATATCCATTTTTTTCTCGTGTGTGAAAAATGAGTTATATTTCATTCGCGTGCTTGATCAGATTTTCATCCATTTTTTGTCTGTGTTTTTACAATCAGTGTTACATCAGTTCTTCTCTTATTCAAAGAAAAAGTCCAAGTTTAAAAGAGTGGTCCAAAACTAAAATTTATTTTAATTCTAAATGGATCTATTTAATGTAATAATCTAATCTCTTTTCTAATATACTTTAATTGGAAAGTCCCTACCATTCCCTCCCTACTCTATTTAACTACTTTATTTTTTTTTACTACTAGTGCATGCTGGGATACTCAAATGAGATGTCATCAGGGGGGCAGAAGCTGCGGTCAGTGCCGCAGAAGATGCGGTCACTGACGCAGCTTGTGCCCCCTACTTGAAACGAAGCGTCACCAGTGACAACCGTTTCAGGGGCTGGGCTAGTCCCTAATCTACTAATCAAGCATCAGTTGTCAATTCTGACGTATACTCAGTAGGATCTTGTCACTGTGCAATATGCACAGTGACAGTGCGCTCGTTCACCAGTTCTGATGAGAACTAACAAGCTGGCAAGAGAACGCACTGTCATTGCACAATGTAAGTAGATTACCCGGCGTGCTGAAAAAGCAGAGACCAGGGCCGCCCCCGCAAGTGACACCATTCAATGTGACGTGAACATGTAGATTTCAATGGGTGAGTTTGATCTGTGACTTGGATCGAAAGCGGACATGTCTGTTTTTTTCCCCATACACAAGAAAACAAGAACATGTAAGCAGCCCCATAGACCATAATGGGTACCTGCTACATCTATGAAAAAAAATGGATAAAACATATACATAAAAAACAGAAGTCTCAATGTGGTGTCATTTTCAGGAACACTAGGCTACATATAGAGCACGGTAGCTGCTGGCTGTTACTGTTATCATTAATTACCAAATATCCCAGTTTTATTTAGGGCAACACATTACAGCTAGACTGGGAATGAGCACTGTACACTCCATATCGTGAGTATAGCTTTATACACACATTAAAGGTATGTGTACATTACTTATAATATAAGCAATAAGACCCACACAATGGCCAGTAGTAAACTCTGATCCTCATGATAAACTACAAAGAAATAAGAACAGACAGAAAAAAGGAAGCACAAATTGAAAAAGAGCATATTAATTACTAACCTACACAAACAGACCTGCTACACAGGCTAGTAGAGGCTGCCATAGCAGATTAATCATCTACTTAATTAAAACAGAGCAGAGTTCCTTCTAACTACTGTTTGTTTATTGTTAGTCTTAAGAACAAACAGAAGAGGAAGAGAAAGAAAAAAAATGACAGCATATTTTTATGGTATTTGAGTAAGGTCCCGGGTAAGAGCGCACGTGCAGTGGCTTTGAGAGGTGGCCACCCAGGCTGTGGCCTTCTGTATTATTCAGCATTAAAAAAAATATATCCTTTCATATCCAGGAAAAACAGATACAGGAAGCCCAGAGCAGGAAATGTCAAACATTTCATCTGCACTGCCAGTTGTGTGACTGGACTCTTTCTGCGGCTTTTAATGCAAAGCACCAAAACAAAAGACTGGGGGCCAGGGTGTCCAGGAAAACAGCGCTAACGGGGTTAAGAATTACTTACATGGGAATCATTCCCACAGCTATGAATGTGAACATACAGCTTAACATTGCCATTTTATGCATGCTTTTCATCTTACAACATTATTTATTATCATTCCAATCATTCTGAATATTTTGCACCGCTGCAAAGAAAATGTAAATTCCCCAATGTTCCCTCCCAGGGTGCAGTAGTCTGCAGTCTGCAAATACAATGGACACTAGAGATAATTGCAGGAAAGCCATGCATACTTGAAGCTTACTGGCTGTACTGTAAAACTATGTTGCCTACAAAGATCTACAGTAGAGTTGGGCATACACGTTAAGGTGTCTGAAGGGTGACACATCTGTCCTTACCTGTGTCACAGGACCATATAATTGGAGGCAGAATTTCAAATATGGCAATTCTATACATGCTATATTGATGAACTCTAATCTCAAAAAACACTTTATAGAGGGCTTTATTATTGGGAAAGATTATGGTTTGCTTTAAAAGATGTTTTCTTCCACAGATGGAACATGGCAGTGTCCAGAGGAGACCTGTGGGGAACAGTACAGAGATATTGCAGGGATACAGTAGATGAGTACCGTATTTTTCGGACCATAAGATGCACTTTTTTTCCCCAATATTTGGGAGGAAAATGGGGGGTGTGTCTTATGGTCCGAACGTTACCTGCAGTGGTCCTCTAGGAATGCAGTGGTGGTAGCGGCGTCGGCATCAGCGGCAGCAGAGGTGAGCGGCTGGGGTCGGCACCTGTGCCTGGCCGGTGCTGGGGCCGGTGTCAGGCTGTGAGCAGCGAGCGGCCTGCGCAGGTTTCCGGTGTGCGACGTCATCTTCCTAGAGCTGTGAACTACAGGAAAATGGCCGCCCGAGCCGGCGCATGCGCGGACCGGTAGCTCCGGTGGCCATTTTCCTGTAGATCACAGCTCTAGGAAGATGGCCGCGCACACAGGAAACCTGCGCAAGCCACACTGCTTCGCCGCTCACAGCCCGGCACCGACCGCAGCCCGGTACAGGCCTCAGCCCGAGGCCCCAGCCCCAGCCAAAAGCCCTGGCACCAGACCCAGTCTCGGCCCCAGCCTCGGCACCGGCCCTAGCCAGAGGCCTCGGCCTCGGCCCCAGCCAAGAGCTCCGGCACTGGCCCCAGCCAAGAGCCCTGGCACCAGCCCCAGCCTCAGCCTCGGTCCCAGCCTCGGCCCCAGCCAGAGGCCTCGGCCCCAGCCCCAGCCAGAGGCCCCGGCCTCAGCCCCAGCCAGGGGCCCTGGCCTCAGCCCCGGCTTCAGCCCCAGCCAGAGGCCTCCACACAGGAACCAGCCAGACTAGGGGCCTCAGCCAGGCACAGGCTCCACGGCATCTGACCTCTTCTGCTGCAGCCGCCGACTTCCTGAGGGACCCTGCCTCCTGTGACCCTCGCTCCACTGCCCCCCAGGTAAGATACCGTACCTATTCAGACTATAAGATGGACCCCCATCTTATAAAAAATATTTTTTTTCTATTTTCCACCCCAAAATTTGGGGTGCGTCTTATGGTCCGGTGCGTCCTATATTCCGAAAAAATACGGTATGTGTTTTTTTACTTTTTTATTTTAGCACCGCCATGTGTCCACTTTATACAAAAAAAATATTAGTAGTGGAGAGGCCCTTTAAGCAATATGATACTTTATTCCAAAATATTTGCAAAAGGGATCCACAAAATAAATCAAGAGAAAGTAATTACTGATATGAGAGATGGATGGATAGCTAAAGTAGACCAAATATCAATGATCATCATTGATATACACTAAACATAACTTTGAATACCTAATACAATAAAATGATGTGGGGGGAGTTTTATCAAAACTAAGGTTTTTCTTTTTTATTTCTCAAAGGATCTCTGAAAAATAAGAGGAGAAATCTGATTGGCTGCCAAAAGGGAAAAAAAAGACAAACCGAGGAACAAAAGATTCATATTGATCATAACCAGAATAACTTTAGGATTTATGAATTCTCTAAGGTAGAGTCATTGGATAATTAAGTCTAAAAAATGCTAAAATATTCTAAACTTATCCAATGTGAATAATGCCATTATATGTATATATTAAATTTATTGAAATCTCATATATATTATTTTGTTCAATGGATGGAGTTATCAGTACCGTTAAAATGCAGACAAAACAATAAGGGTATGTGCACTAGGGGCATTTCCGTTGCAGGTTACAAACCATCAGCAGTAAATATCACTGTGGGGCACATAGGACTGCACTCTTATTCACCCCTTGCAATGATGTAAAGTCTCAGATCCGCTGTAACAATTCAGCAAATCTGCAGTGTTGGTCAATTTAAGTGGCAGATTTTCTTCATAGTGTGTAAATTAGATTTTAAACATCTCATTTACTAGACTGCTACTGTAAAACAAATCCAAAATCAAATTTAGGAAAGAAATGGCTAGTCCAATCCAAAACAGTAAATAACTTGTTATTTGACTCATCCGTTGTGGAATGGCTGGTGATTTCACACCATTGTCTTGCTGCCCACCAACTGGACATCCGCCACCTATCCAAATAAATAGGGGCAGATGTGCAGTACCCGGCCGCGGCCACTATTCTGTTCCAGACAACTCCTTGAAGACTGTATAACCCGTATAAAGGGACTCTGTCAGCACAGAATAACTGTTCAAACCAAGTACAGGTACTCTGTGCTCTATGGCGTCGCCAAAAATGTAAGTGCACCTTCCTACCTGATTGTTTTCTCTCCATGTCCGCCCTTCTCTGGCTCTATGAAGCCAGAATTGTCCATCAAAGAAGAGGAAGGAGGAGATAAAAGGGAAAACAAACAGATGGGAAGGAGAACTTAAATGTTTGACCACACCAAGGGTGCACCAAGCGCCTGTACTTGGTTTGATCAGCCATTCTGAGCTGACAGAGTCCCTTGAATTTATTGTCTTAATTTTCTGTAGCAGAATTTACCTGTACCACCATCAACATCATAGTAAAACAGAAGACAAGAAACACCCCTACCTTAAGAGTGACTATAGGGTAATGAATTGGAATAGTGAATTCTTCCTCATCACTCCACTGTCATTCAGATGTTACATTTCTACATTCGATTGTGCTTTCTTCCATGACAGACGGAAACATTTCTTCATTTACAGTCACAGTAAGGGAGCATACCATCACTTCAAAATGCTGAAATTTCCTGTACAGAGAGACAAAGTACTTTAAATTATCAGTGTGAAATAATAAGCAGCTGAAACAAAAATAGGATAGATTGTCACAAGTCCGGGCTCTAAATCATTATACTCAAACTGCTGCCCCTTAACCTTTACCCAATAAAATATATTTTAACTATTTTTTCTATACATGAATGTTGTTTGCTCACTTTTAGGGCTCATTCAGACATGAGTTATTTTATCACAGTTTGGTCAGTGTGAGCTTTTACCAACAGAGGTTGGTCCGAGTTTGAAAAGTTTTTCTCCATGAGAAACAACAAAAGAAACAAATAAACTACTATAAGTATGAATGATGGATAGCGCCCATCCGCAAAAAAGAACAGACGTGTGAATGAGCGATTACATTTATTTTTTGGTCTATTCACCTAGATGATTCTGATAGTAAAAAAAAAAAAAGTGTACATTACTAAAGGTATCACTGTTGCTAGTGAAAACTAAATAGGATATGTCAAGTGAAATGATACGCCAACAATCAAAGATGTGCTTCTAAAACAAATTAGAGGGTAAATATGCATATCCAGGACTAGGCATGAGGCTGATATTTTAACTAATCTATCCCACTAGCCGTGGTACTTTCTTTACATACAGACCTTGATTTGCAATGCAGATTTTAAAATCCCTTTCTACTGCAATAAGGGGACATATTTGTTGCAGACTTTCCCATTGAATTCAACAGGGAAGAAGATTTCTAGTATGACAAATTTTCCGCAGCAAAATCTACACAGTAAAACAGTGTAGTCTTCTTAATAATCTGATGGCGCTCCAGTGCTAACTCCCCTATCCCCCTCTGGTTCCCACTTATTGGCCTCCCGGCTGTAGCGCTCAAATGTGTCGGACAGGTCATCGCAGGTGGTTGGGTGGACAGCATCTAGTGAAGAATATACGAAGCATCGCCACATAAGAGACAGAATTTTGGACACAGTTTTTATTTTAATCACCAAACAAAAAAAGAAATGCAGAAGAAAATCCATACGATTTGGTGCAAAATTGCCACAGAATTGTTCTATAGAAAATCCATTACATGTGAATTTACTAAAGACTAATGTAGAACTCCAGCATTCACTAATCAGAGCTTGCAGAGCGAACACCAGTCTAAAATACAGTGCAGATTAGGAAATATTGGAAATAAAATTAAAGGGGTTGTCCAGAGAAGATAAGTCCGGCCATGGGAACAGCACCAATCAGCAGAATGGGGAAATGTTTATCCCCGATAGAATGGAGCAGCAGCGCTCCCCTATTTGTGATTGTCCCCTAGAAGATGAATGGAGGGCGGTCCAGCATGTGCACTGCCGCTCTGATGTAAAAGGGATAAATAGGATAACAGGGATAGGTGATAACGAATGTTCACTGGACAACCCCTTTGATTTACAAAACATTTACAAACATAATTATTTGTAAAATAATGTTATTTATATGGCTTGTTTTTTTGTTGCTACATACATAATAAAGCAGTATGAAAAATAATTATTGCACTAAATTTATCTCATGATATCATGGCATCACCTAGCTATAACCAAGTCCTATTATTTCAGCTTTGATTCAATAAAACAGCTTTGGTGCCATCTAGTGTTTAAAAATCATACCGTGAAAGATCAATAAGCATTTTAGTATGTGTGTGCATGTATATTTTAATCTCTCTACATTTTAAACTGTTTCCCAAAATTGCTAATTACATTGTTGCTTCATCAATACCCATTAGGAACCCATCCTGTCCAGTCGTCTTAGAATACATTATTTGACAGCTATTTGTCGTGCGTTTTGCAAAGAAATGCTTAGTCCCTGGTGAACTACTTGAAATTTAAAGCGCATTCAGATGTCCGTGCACATTGGCCCGATCACAGACCACAAGGTACGGACTGGCCGAGGGTCTCCTGACACGTACTCAGCTGCCTTACATATGACCCGCAGCCAGTCCATGTACTGCGGTCCATGATCAAACCGATGTGAATGAAAATC
The DNA here is from genome assembly GCF_046119375.1 of Phyllobates terribilis. Taxonomy (NCBI): domain Eukaryota; kingdom Metazoa; phylum Chordata; class Amphibia; order Anura; family Dendrobatidae; genus Phyllobates; species Phyllobates terribilis. The sequence goes on from NW_027362767.1 coordinate 44,256,318, forward strand.
AGACAATTGAGAACAAAAAGGAGCAAACAACACCCAGCTAAAATGCCACGAAGTAAATCTCATACCCAGGATATAAAAAAATACAAAACTTTATTGAAAAATGTATAAAAGACAACATCAAAGAACAATAAATCATGTCAATGTGCAAGATAGACAGGCAGGCAATAGTACAACCGTGAGGTCTTGTATATACAGTAAAGAGGAGGGATAATACTTTCAAGTGAAAGAATGTATGCAATTACATAAGATATAAACATATAGTTGACCCCAATGGACAAGTAAGGAGATAGGAAAGGAGGGTTCCACTTTCAGAGGTCACTACAGGAGGACAAACAGATTGCCCCAGAAAAACAGTGCCATGACTCAAAGTAATCAGCTGTGCATTGGTTAAGGAGACCGGGTGACTACCCCCAAGACACTGGCACGTATCTAGTGAGTCAAACTCAGTATGTGTACACAATATGTGAGGTTAAGGTGCCAAGTGCATGTATATATAGAGAGGTACAAAATACAAATAGAGGTGGAAAGCTGCTTAGCCATCAGTATATCAAGGCCCACGTGTCACACCAGAGCCCCGACGCGTGTTGTGTGCTGGCTTCCTCGGGGTGGGGGGGCACTAAATCCTGTGTGTCTCGTGTGGTATATATATCTAACTTTCCCCCCGCTCTCTATTGTCTATAATTACCCACAAGTATCCCTGCCGTGCATCGCGCCGTTAGAAGGCGGAACTTCCACCGCTGGGTACGTCACATCCGGTGTCGTGGTCATGGTGTCAAGGAAAAATTCCCAAGTGACGTCAAATGGCGCGCACCACCCCGTGTGGACACCTTCAGCAGCGGAGGCAGGCCGGAAGATCCACACACTCACGCGCTATGCGGCGGCCATATTTGGGTGAGTATATTGTAACCAATGTGTGCACCATCTTTGAAGATGGCAAAAGTGTGGGCAACAGCAATAAAACATGGGGGGATATTAAACTGAAAAATGGGGAGAGAAAGAATGGGAGAAGAGGAGAACACGGAAAGAACGGCATATCAAATGTACAGAAAAAGTGCTCCAAAACTCCAATCATGAACAGATCTTGCTCAAAGATAAATACAACCCTCATTATATTAGTATAAATGATATCAAACCCCAATATAAATCTCTGCATATACTGTCCAAACCACAACCTGTCCAAAGATATGGCAAAAAACATTTACAGGCGTTGATGGTAATGCAGGGATAATACAGGGATCGTTGTTAAGACGATGGGCCAAAGACCAAGGGTCAGGAGTTGCAATTCCAATGTTCGGCTACTAAAAAAATAAAAGAAACAGAAAAAACAAACTTTATTGAAAAAAATGTCAGACAACAACAGAAGAAATAAAGATCCTAAAGATCATATATTTTTTTCACAAAAACTGAGAGAAATTTAATTTTCATTGAGACCACACGTGGCCATATTCCCCAATTTAACGATCCATCGGCACTCCAGCTGCACCAGTCTGTGTTTAAGATCACCACCCCTTATACCTCCATGTATCCGGTCAATGCCACGAATTTTGAGAAGGTCAAGGTTGCAGGCGTGGCGCACTCTGAAGTGGCGAGGGATTGTTTTAATTCCGAGAAATCATTAATATTCCAGGCTGCTTTAATGTCCCTATAACGTTTGCTCTAGCGCACTCGCAGCTCCCGTGATGCCAGCCCTAGATAGATCAGCCCACAGGGGCAGGTGATATAGTAGACCACATGGTCACTATTGCACGAGATATAGTCCCTGATCTGATATTCCTGCTTAGCATCGGACAAGATAAACAAAGTCGCACGTTCGGTTTTGTGGCAGGCCAGGCATGATCCACATGGATAACAGCCTTGTCGTGGTTTACCAGTATAAAAGGGGAGGGAGGGTCGAGATGTATAATGGCTCCTCATTTTAAATTATTGCTCCTTCTGGCAGTGACCAGTGGCCTTTCTGGTAATGAGCTCCATTTTCAAAATAGGCCAGTGTTTGTTCAAAATACTCCGAATAGTCTCCCAACGGTTATTGAATGTTGTTATAAATCTAATTTGTTGGGATCCCTCTAATCTTCTCCCAGAGCCAGACAAGAGCTGAGCACGGTAAGCAAATTTAGCTTGCTTGTAACCACGTTTAATATATCGATTACTATATCCCCATGCACTAAAACGACCATGGAGATCTCTGGCCTGTTTTTCAAAGAGTTCATTAGTAGAACATAGATGTCTTATTCTTAAACCTTGGCCTATGGGGATGGCATGTATCATTGGGGGCATGTGGGCAGAGGATGCGTGCAGGAGTGCATTGACCGACGTTTCTTTCTGGAAAACATCGGTCTGAATCCTGTCGTCACTCATTACCATAATCTGGATGTCAATATGTTTCTCATGAAACTTATACATTAACTTGATGTTAAATCCATTTTGATTGAGAGATGCCATAAATTCATTCAAATCACTGAAAGAACTTTGCCAGATTATCAGCAAGTAATCAATGTAACGATGCCAAAATTGCACATGGGAGGCGGCGAATGCGCCATCCTCAAAAACCTCCCGTTCCCAATACCCGAGGAAGAGGTTTGCGTAGGATGGCGCACACGCCGCGCCCATTGCAGTTCCTCATGTTTGTAGAAAAAAATGGTCCTTGAAAGTAAAAAAATTCTGAGTCAAAATAAATTCCAAAAGTTCCAAAATCAATAACTGTTGGGATATATCCACAGGGCTGTGGAGTCGGTAAAGCCGGTTTCACATTAGCGTTTTTGAGCGCAGCGTGGGCTGCGTACTTATTTTCTAAAATCCGCAAGCGTATTGCGCACCTATCTTTAACATGGTGTGCGCAGGTGTATGCAGGGACATGCATTGGCGTCAGTATGTCCGCGCATGCGTGACGTGCCCCCTGAGCCGTGGGGTACTCAGCAGCCGGGCCTCTGGTTGCTGGGGGATATCACAGTAGCTGGCCCGGTCCGTGACCCAGGGCCATCAGTAAAAGGGGGAATAGTTTAGAGGGGATTTGGAAAGTTCATGACGCCACCTGTGGAATGCAGCTAAGGGGTGCCGCCGCTGCGGAGCAGTCCTCTGGAACTGGTGTTACAGCAGCAGGGATGGCGCGGCTCTCCACAGGTAGAGCTAGCTCCAGGGCAGCGTGGGGTGTAATGGATGGTGGTGCAGGGGAGATGGGACCCAGCCGGGTCAGAGGAAGAACAGACTGTAATGCACACGCCCGGACTGACTGGCGTGTGCGTGTTTAGTGGTTCCACTGTGCCATGAACCGGAGAGTGCCTGGAGGGGCGTAACTAAGTATCTGCTCGATCCGACCAAGGTCGCACGACGGCATACGACGCCAGTGCACCAGGGAGGAACCGAGCAGAGGGACCAGGGTCTACTCCAGGTCAGACTCCGGACACGGCTGTTGACCCACACCGGGGAATACAGGAACAGGCAGGCTAGAGCGCAGGCTGGGTAGGGTCCAGTACAGACTGGGAGTCGAGTTCAGAGCCGCAGATGCGGTAATCAAACAGAGTAAAGCGAAACCAAAGGTGCGGTAGACAAGGCTGAGCAGAGCAAAACCGCAGACGCGGTAGACAGAGCTGAGCAGAGGGAAACCGCAGACGCGGTGGACAAAGCTGAGCAGAGCAAAACCGCAGACGCGGTAGACAAGGCTGAGCAGAGCAAAACCGCAGACGCGGTAGACGAGGCTGAGCAGAGCGAAACCGCAGACGCGGTAGACAAAGCTGAGCAGAGCTAAACCGCAGACGCGGTAGACAAAGCTGAGCAGAGCAAAACCGCAGACGCGGTAGACAAGGCTGAGCAGAGCAAAACCGCAGACGCGGTGGACAAGGCTGAGCAGAGCAAAACCACAGACGCGGTGGACAAGGCTGAGCAAAGCGAAACCGCAGACGTTGTGGACAGGGCTGAGCAAAGCGAAACCGCAGACGCGGTGGACAAGGCAGAGCAGAACGAAACCGCAGACGCGGTGGACAAGGCAGAGCAGAGCGAAACCGCAGACGCGGTGGACAAGTCTGAGCAGAGCGAAACCGCAGACGCGGTGGACAAGGCTGAGCAGAGCGAAACCGCAGACGCGGTGGACAGGGCTGAGCAGAGCGAAACCGCAGACGCGGTGGACAAGGCTGAGCAGAGCGAAACCGCAGACGCGGTGGACAGGGCTGAGATAAATCGCCGAAGAGGTAAACAAAGACAAAGCAAAGGGGACAGAGCTCTGTTCACACAGAACAGACTGGAAAAGAAAGGCAGAACCAGATACACACAAGGTACTTATAAAGAAGTAGCGAAAGGACTCCAACTCACAAACGGAAGTACAATGACAACGAGTAGAAGTTAGGTGCAGGTTCAGACTCTACAGAAAAAGGGAGCAAACGGACATAAAGACAAAACAGGTAAGAAGCTAGGAGACAGTTCAGACAAGAACAGTTACTGCAACAAAATGCAGGAAAGAGCCTACGTAAAGCCAAGTGCTGGTTCAGACACTGCAGAAAAAGGGAACAAACGGACATAAAGACAAAACAGGTAGGAAGCTAGGGGACAGTTCAGACAGGAACTGTACTGTAACAAATACAGGAGCGAGTCTGGGTATGCGGCCCCCAGAGGGCGAGACGAACAGGCTAGGAGCGTGTTCAGACAGGCCTGGAAATACAGCCTCAGGAAGGCAGACAGACAGCTGGCTAGAGTACACAGACAGGACACAGTTCAGACACGGGAACTGATACCGCAAGGCAGGAAACATAGACAGGACCTGGCACATCAGTGACAAGAAGCTAACTGACAGAACAAGATGCTCAGGCAAGGATTCCAGGGAGGAGCTAGGTTAAATACCAGGTGACAGACAGCAATAGGCTGAGGACGCATTAGGGGTGTGTCAGCAGCAGCTACAAGAAACAGGAAGTTCAGCGGGCGTCGCCCTAAACAGCAAAAGCAAAGCAGACAACATGGAAAGAAACCAGAGTGGCAGTCTGGACTGGAGATCAAGTGCGCGCTCTTGCACAGTGGGAGATGGACCACTATGCAAGGACGCCGCCAGGTATGTTACACAGACACACACACCGGGGCTAGTTTCAGTACCTTTACTGCAGATGGTAGTCAGGTACGGTCCGGGGCACTTGTAGGTGGTGTGCACTTCTGGTCTTGCTCCCCAGTGAGCGGGTGTAAGGCCTCCTTTCTGTATCTTCCTGTCTCTCTACCTGGAGCTTCTGACCTGCCTGGAACAGGGTCTAGCTCCCTTGATGTTTCTCTCACCCGTCTTGCTTGGGGCGAGGGCTTTCCCACTGGTTACCACGATCCCTGGACGCTGGGGACTTCGTGGTACCTAGTCCTCTGAGTGTGCGCTATTCACGGGTGGACTGAGGGATATGAAATCCTCCTCAGTATGCCGGATTCCCTACTGGGCATAGAGATCCCAATAGGCTCGGGCTCGGTGCCCGGCTTGCAACAGGGGACGAACCCTCTGTGGTTCCTCTGTCCCTCATGTCTCTTCTCTTCCTTCTTGCCTTCTAGCCCACTCTAGGCTCTCACTGGCCAGACTAGCCCACAGCTTGGGCCTAGCCTGGCTTTCAGCCACACAGACTTCAGCTTGTCTGGTGCTGCAGCATCGTGTTACACTCACTGCTTCCCACTGACTGACTTCCTGAACTCCACCCCCCTGTATATATATACCAGACAGGGCTCCATCTAGTGGACCTGGGTGGAGGTGTCTGCATGTATTGAGGCCACTGGGGAGAATCCCATCTGTGCAACACCCAGGAGTTCTGTGACAGCCTGCAGCCGCAGGGCGTCACATTCCCCCCTAGTAAAAGTCAGTACTCCCGGACTGAAACAAATTTTTGTATAACAGGTAACACAAGGATAACATATTTTTAAACATTACAATTTTCTTCCCTTTATGGGAGGCACGTAGCTTGAACATTGCAATAACAGGTTTAATAAACATTATTTATGCTTTACTGTAGCAACCAGTTTTGATGAGATCCCTCCTCAGGTGTGTCCCTCTCATCCGGGTAAACTGGCTTGTGGGGGACCAGCTCCAAACCCCCAACGAAGGTCCTGGGCGGGCTGCAGGACTGGTGTAGGACCACTGGTTCAGCCACGCCAAGCAGGTTTTAGTGGTGGTGATCTTGTGAAAACCACCAGGGGGCACCTCAGGAGGTGCAAATTATGTACAAGGCGGGTCGTTCACAGTTCCCGACCTCCTAGTAGTTCAGGAACTTATATACTTAAACATGAGAGCTACCGGGGAACTCGTAGCTCAAGGGCACCCCCCTCCTGGGATGCGCCTGGGGATGGGAGGTAGGTGACCCGTCCTGGTCATCCTCCCATTCAGTCAGGGTGTCCTCCTGCAGAAGTTCCGTCACCCTCTGAACATCTAGGGCATACGGCAGAGCCATGGGCATGAACCGTGCCACAGCTCCTGTAGGTGCGGCGACTGCTCCTGCCCGAGCAGTACCGGGCGCAGGTTGGGCATCTGGAGTGTTAACCGGTGCTCCGGCGGCTTGCTGGTCGTCGGCCATGGTTGCGCTCCCCTAGTGAACCAGAGCCTACCTTCTTCACTTTCTTTATCAGGTAGGCCGCAGCTCCGGGGGCGACGGTCTTCTTCCAGGACCTTGCGTCGCTCGCGTCTGACGTCAGAGCGTCCTCTGGACTCCTTCCAGGACCTGACGCTTCCTGGTCCAACGTCAGGGGCAGGGCGAGTCCTAGGCTTCGCGCACTTCCAGGGGATACGCTTCTCCGATTCCCACGGCGGTTACGCCCCTCTTCTTCCCGCGCGGCGACAGAAAGATGGTGGACAATGGCGGGAAATCTCGGGAATGGCGGGAAAACTTCACCACAGTGAGTATTACAGTCTCTTAAGGCTCACAGTACCCGGTGGCAACGGGCACGGAATCCTGTTCGTGACGCCAAGGCTGATGCGCCCCCTGAGCCATGGGGTACTTGGCAGCAGGGCCTCTAGTTGCTGGGGGTAGCTGGTCCGGTCCGTGACCCAGGGCGGTCAGTAAAAGGGGGAATAGTTTATAGGGGATTTGGAAAGTTTGTGACGCCACCTGTGGAATGCGGCTAAGGGGTGCCGCTGCTGCGGAGCAGTCCTCTGGAGCTGGTGTTACGGCAGCAGGGATGGCGTGGCTCTCCACAGACTTCAGCATGTCTGGTACTGCAGCATCGTGTTACACTCACTGCTTCCCACTGACTGACTTCCTGAACTCCACCCCCCAGTATATATATATACCTGACAGGACTCCATCTAGTGGACTTTGGTGGAGGTGTCTGCATGTATTGAGGCCACTGGGGAGAATCCCATCTGTGCAACACCCAGGAGTTCTGTGACAGCCTGCAGCCGCAGGGCATCACATGCGGCCCTGTGCGTGGCTTCATGGAGCCCGGTGAACACAACATGTTGCATTTTTTGATGCTTGGAAAATTCACAGCCATGAGCACGCGTGCATAGAAACAATGCATGATTGTCTATGGGTATGCATTGGTGCGCAATGGCTTTCGCATGGCTGCGTTCGATGCGCATGCGGATGTCACACTGAGCATGCCCAGGAAGCGATTTTCAGGCCCTCCCAAATCCCAGCTGTATAAAAAGGGGGTGTGGAGAAAAGGAAGTCCAAGACTCAGGATCTCAAGATGCTGGATCTCTACACGTTGGATCTCTACACGCTGGATCTCTACACGCTGGATCTCTACACGCCGGATGTAAAGTATACCAGCTTTTGAAATGGTTTTATGTCTATTCTTTCTTTTCGGTGTATTTTTTTGTCTTTTTCTTCTGTTTTTATTTTTTTGTCTGTTTTTTCTGTCTTTTTTTCCTTTTTTTTTCTGTCTTTTCTTTCTTATTTTTTTCTGTCTTTTTTTTTCTGTCTTTTCTTTATTATTTTTTTCTGTCTTCTGTCTCTTCGGACATTCTTGTGTAGTTGAAGAACTTCTGCGGGTTCTCTCGAAGTTCGCTGTACAATGAGGGGTACGCTCCGCGGCTCTCTCACACTTCAACGATGGGGTGTTGCCAGAAACGATGACGTCTTCTCTGTCTTGCTCTTCTCCTTTCTTGTTCACACGCCACAGCAAAGGAAAATGCCATTCTCAACGATAAATCCAGGTTACGATAGTAGCTTTGCATGTCGAGATCCATCTTGCATCTGGATACAGCAGCAAAAGAAGAGGATTTCCTCTGTGCAGGGTCTATTTATAGATTTCACTTAAAACACGCCCAATGGGCGTGGCTTGTCAGGAAAATTCAAGTAAACAATCCTGGAAATATTGAACGCATGCACACAAAAAACGCAAATGCATGCCAAAACGCATACAAACGCATGCATGCGCTGCGTTTTTTTTGCCGTCATGCGTACGCTGATGCGGATAACCAACGCTGCGTAAGCATGCGATTGCATGCGCATGATACGCAGCGTACGGAAACGCTAATGTGAAAGTAGCCTAAGCCAAACCTTCGACTTCTCAATTTTCATGACACTGACTCCAACTCCCACTCCACGACTCCGACTCCCTCATACATGGCTTAAGTGATAAATTTACTGTAGCACAGATTCATCTCAGCTAAAAGTCTAGACCCTTAGATCAGGAATAGGACAGACATTCATAGGGCATTTCATAACTTTCCCACATTCTTATGAAAAAAATATTCCCCACGAACAGCATTGAACTACTGTACCCAATTTATTATATATTTTAGGAGTTGGTGTTGGTCCATTTTATATCGACTCCGACTCCACCAAAATGGGCACCGACTCCTCGACTCCGACTCCACAGCCCTGTATATCCAGACTACTCATATTTAAATAGAATTTAACTGCCCTCACCCCGTGGTGATGCTGGATACAGGTGTAAAGGGGCTCGATGTTCAGAGTTACCAGCAACATTTCCGGCTCGAGAGATAGACCATCCAATCTCCTCAGGACATCCGTGGTGTCCCTGACATGGGAGGGCAGAGTCTCCACTAGTGGATTCAAATAATATTCAATAAATTTACAAATTGGTTCACAAAGCCATCCCATGCAGAGACAATAGGACACCTCGGGGGAACCAAAGGGTTCTTGTGAACCTTTGGCAAAAAGTAAAACGTGCGGATTACCGGATATTTAATGAGTGTGACTGAAACAACTTTAACGATGGGAATGAAAGTATGAATGTGGCCTAACTGTTCTCCTGTCTTTTTTGCCTCCTTGGGAGGTAAAAAGGGGAGAAGTTGACTCAATCTTTGCCTTGTGTGTCTGTGTGTGCCACACAAAAGCATGGAGAACAGAAAGAGGACAAGAGAACTGTCTGATGAGTTGACAACCAAAATTGTTGAAAATTTTCAACAATCCCAATGTTACAAGTCCATCTCCTGAGATCTTGATGTTCCTTTGCCCACGGTGTGCAACATAATCAAGAAGTTTACAACCAATGGCACTGTAGCTAATCTCCCAGGACGTGGATGGCAGAGGAAAAATGATGAGTAGCTGCTCATCGTGGGTTACTACCGCCGGTTCATCCCTAACTTCACCATGATATCCGCCCCTTTGACAGACCTCCTGAAAGGGACAAAGTCGGCTATGGCTAAGTGGTCTCCATAAGCTGAGACGGCTTTCTAGGAGCTAAAGCAGACGCTGTGTAAACAGCCAGTGCTGGAGGCACCAGATTTCTCAAAGGAGTTTGTGGTCCAGACAAACACGCCAGATGTCGGACTGGGTGCTGTCTTATCACAAGACATGAACGAGGAGGAGCACCCCATAATGTATCTAAGCCAGAAGCTGACATCTTGTGAGAAGAAATACTCCATAGAGGAGAAGGAATGTTTGGCCATCAAGTGGGCATTGGACACTCTAAAATACTACCTCTTAGGCTGAAAGTTCATGCTGGTATCAGACCATGCCCCACTAAGGTGGATGAGAAAGAAGGGGAACAATGCTCGAGTGACCATGTGGTTCTTAGACCGCCAGGACTTTAGCTTCCATGTAGAGCATAGGCCGGGGAAACTGCATGGCAATGCTGACGCTTTGTCGAGGGTCCACTGTATATTAGCAGAAAGTGCCAAGCCCCCCAGTTTTGAGCAGACGGGAAAGGTATGTAAGATGGCTGCTCACATATCCCCACCCCAGGGCGTGTGTATAAAATGGAGACAGTGTCTCATTCAGTGTCTGTGGCTGGAGGTGTGGAGACCTCCAGCATGTCTGTGCTACAGGACACTGACTAGTAGCGGGTGAACCCCCAGCACTGTATGGACTGTTTTGCTTGTTTTTGTTACTTTGTGCCGGATAAGGCTATGTTTCATTTGCCTGGAGAGTGCGGTTTATGAAGTCCGAATAAACCCACTGTAGCATCGGTGTCTCTGCCCTCTGCCAGGCAGAGACGCGGTCCCTCTCACCGCCGCGCTCCCTGCTCGGCGTCCTCCAGCACTCCTCTTCCTGCTTCTGCTGCCAGCGCGCTTCCAGGGCACTGTGCTTAGGGCGCGCGCTCCCTTCCTCTTAAAGGGGCCGCGCGCCGCCCTAAGGAGTCCCCGGCCAATTGCCGGAGGTCCTCCCATATATAAGGCACCTCCTCCAAAATGGAGGTGCCCGAGCAATAGTTGATGCACAGTGTATTTACTTCTACTTCAGGCCTCAGGTCCTGCTGCTAGCCTGACTACTAGTCCAGTCCGCCAGCCTGACTACTCTCCAGCCCGACAGTCTGTCTTCCGTTCAGTCCACCAGTCTGTCTATGGGCTTCGCCCACCTGCTTACCTGGGAGCACCTGCCTGTTACCTGTCAGCCTACCTGGAGGCTCCCACCTGTCACTTGCTGTGACCACCTGTCTGCCTACCCGGAGGCTCCTGCCCGTCACTTGCCGTGACCACCTGACAGCCTACCTAGAGGCTCCCGCCTGTCACTTGCTGTGACCACCTGTCTGCCTACCCGTAGGCTCCCGCATGTCACTTGCCGTGACCACCTGTCTGCCTACCCGGAGGCTCCTGCCCGTCACTTGCCGTGACCACCTGACAGCCTACCTAGAGACTTTCGCCTGTCGCCTGCTGTCTCTGCCAGTTCATCTACCCGGACCTCTCGTCAGCCTGCCTGCTGTGCCCATCTGCAGTATCGGTCAGTCTCAGCCATCTGACCAGTGGGAGTCACCTGCTCTCTTACAAGGTCATCCCCAGAGTAGCACCTGGTCTCTCGGCTCGCTCCTTCCCTGGTCACGGAGTCGTTTGCCGCCGTACGACCAGGGTCACTCCGAGTTGATACTTAGTTACGCCCCTCTGGGTCCCTCCTTGCACCGCAGCGCAGAGGTTCCACCACCCGGATCCGTAGCAGTTTGCTCGGGCCATTGAACCCGGTGGCCCCCAAGCCCCCTCGCTCTCTGACCTGTACCAGGAGGTTTCTCGTCAGAGATCCCAACAGGAAACCATCCTGAACTTCCTGCGGAGTGTCAACTCCCTCCTGGAAACACTGCCTGTTCCACCTGTGTCCGCCTCGAGTTGTGCGACTCCCGCTCTGGCAGCACCGCTGCCCACCAATACCACGGCATCCAACCCAGGTACCCGGCTTTCTGCACCTCCTTGTTTTGGAGGCGACTCCGCTCTAGCTCGGGGTTTCATAAACCAGTGCACCCTGCACTTTGAACTTTTGGCACATCAGTTTCCCTCCGACCGGGCCAAGGTGGCGTTCATCATGTCTCACCTCACTGGGGAAGCACTGGCATGGCTGGCATGGCTTAATCCCCTGGTGTCCGATCTATCGTCTTTCCTCGCTGCTTTCCGGAAAGTCTTCGATGAACCAGGACGAAAATCCTCTACTGCCTCCTCTTTGCTAAGTCTCCGCCAAGGGAGTCTCACCGTGGGCAAGTATGCCATACAGTTCCGTACCCTCGCTTCTGAGTTTGCCTGGGACAACGAGACCCTGGTGTCCATCTTCTGGGAGGGCCTTTCCGACCAGATTAAGGATGAGTTGGCCGGCCGGGACATTCCTACCACCCTGGATGACCTGGTGTCGCTAGCTACCCGGATCGACATCCATTTCCTGGAACGTGCTAAAGAGACCATCCGGGAGCGAAGATTTCCTCGCCTTGCTCCGACTTTCCAGAGACCTGTCTCTCAATTAGCTACTCCCCGGGCACACTCGCCCGAACCTATGCAAGTCGACCAGACCAAGATGGTCAAATCTCGCCAAGCGTCACGCCGAGGAGAGGGGAGCTGTTTCTATTCTGGCAGTAAGGAGCACTTCATCCGTTCCTGCCCGGTGAAGCTGGGAAAGGCCAATACCTAGGACCGCTCGGAGAGGTCGTCCTAGGCAAAAGTAAACCCTCTCCTTCCCTGACTTTGTCTGTCTCCATCTCCTGGGGAGAGAACCGCTACTTTGAAATTGCACACCTAGATTCCGGAGCTGCTGGGAACCTCATTTCCCAGTCCCTGGTAGAGAAATATCACATTCCCACCAAACCTCTGGCTGAACCATTGGCAGTCGCCTCCGTGGATGGAAGACTCCTTCCGGTGACCATCCTGCTCATCACAGAACCTATAACCCTGCATGTGGGAATGCTGCACTCTGAGAGGATCTCTTTCCATGTGCTTTCCGGTCTCTCTCACTCCCTCTTGCTAGGTCTACTCTGGCTTCAGAGACATGAACCCATGCTGAACTGGCAATCCGGTGAAGTACTCCGTTGGGGGCAGGATTGCCATGAGACCTGCCTGGTCCCGGTCCGCCCGGTTCGTCCGCCCCTCACCCCGGCTAATCTACCCGGTTTACCGGCACCTTACTGGTCCTATGCAGATGTCTTCGACAAATAGGAAGCAGAGACACTGCCACCTCATAGGCCATATGATTGCCCGATCGACCTGGTACCCGGTGCCACTCCACCCCGTGGGCGTATTTACCCGTTGTCATCAGCCGAAACCCGGGCCATGTCGGAATACATTAAGGAGAATCTGGCTAGGGGATTCATCCGGAAATCTACATCCCCGGCTGGAGCTGGATTCTTCTTCGTCAAGAAGAAGGATGGTTCACTACGCCCCTGTATAGACTATCGAGGACTTAACCAAATCACGGTCAAAAACAAATACCCCCTGCCACTCATCTCCGAGTTGTTTGACCGCCTTAAGGGCGCTAGGATCTTTTCCAAGCTGGATCTGCGTGGGGCGTATAACCTGGTCCGGATCCGTCAAGGAGATGAGTGGAAGACGGCATTCAATACCCGGGACGATCACTATGAATACCGTGTTATGCCCTTCGGTCTCTGCAATGCTCCCGCCGTCTTCCAAGAATTAGTCAATGACATCTTCCGTGATCTTCTATATTCCTGCGTGGTGGTGTATCTGGACGACATCTTGGTCTTCTCTCCGGACCTTCCCACACACCGGAGGGGATGTTCGTCAGGTCCTGCTTAGGCTCAGGCAGAATCACCTCTATGCCAAATTTGAGAAGTGCCTCTTCGAGCAGACCTCTCTTCCATTCCTGGGTTATATTATCTCCCAGACAGGTCTACGAATGGACCCCGAGAAGATCTCTGCCGTCTTAAAATGGCCCCATCTGGAGGGGTTGAAGGCGATTCAGCGATTCCTGGGCTTCACCAACTACTACCGTCTCTTCATCCTGCACTTCTTTTCTCGGACTGCTCCCATCTCTGCGCTCACTCGTAAGGGAGCAAATCCCAAGGTATGGCCGCCTGAAGCCAAGGAGGCCTTCCTTTCCTTAAAGCAAGCCTTCTCCTCTGCCCCAGTGCTGCACCGTCCGGACTGCAACAAACAGTTCTTCCTGGAGGTTGATGCTTCCTCCTCCGGAGCCGGAGCGGTGCTCACCCAAAAATCTTCATCAGGGAGAATGGCAACCTGCGGCTTCTTCTCCAAACTCTTCTCCTCGTCTGAGCGCAACTACTTCATAGGAGACCGAGAACTGCTAGCCATCAAATTGGCGCTGGAGGAGTGGCGTTACCTGCTTGAAGGGGCTCTATACTCAGTGATCATCTATACTGATCACAAAAATCTTGCATATCTCCAGAATGCCCAAAGACTCAATCCGCGTCAGGCCCGGTGGTCTTTGTTCTTTGCTCGCTTCGACTTTATTCTACATTTCCGCCCGGCGGACAAAAATGTTAAAGCTGACCCCTTGTCCCGATCCTTCCTGTCCTCCGATCTAGAGGAGGAGCCTGCGCACATCATCGACCCCTCCAAAGTAATGAGTATGGCCCCCTTAGATCTGACTCGTCTCCCACCCGGTAAGACGTTTGTAGCAGTTCCAGTTCAGGAGAAGTTTCTTCACTGGGGTCATTCATTTAAACTAGCCGGCCATGCCGGTCAGAAGAAGACTTTCCTGCTCATTACCCGGCATTACTGGTGGCCCACCCTGCGCAAGGATGTAGTTGACTTCGTCTCGGCTTGTTCGTCTTGTGCCCGCAACAAAGTTCCCAGTCATCTTCCAGCCGGTTACCTCCTGCCTCTTCCCATACCTGCTGCCCCTTGGCAACACATTGCTATGGACTTTATTACAGATCTCCCTGTTTCTGTCGGCTGTACAGTCATTTGGGTGGTCGCCGACCGCTTTTCTAAAATGGCCCACTTCATTCCTCTGCCTGGCCTCCCGTCTGCATCAGAGCTGGCTAAGGACTTCTTCCTTTACATTTTCCGTCTCGATGGCTTACCCCTCCACATTGTGTCGGATTGAGGGGTTCAGTTCACCTCACGCTTCTGGAGAGCTACGTGTAAGCTGCTGGATGTCACCCTGGATTTCTCCTCCGTTTACCATCCACAGTCCAATGGCCAAGTGGAGCGCATCAACCAGATCCTTACCAGCTACCTTCGGCACTTTGTTAATGCTCACCATACCGATTGGGTGGACCTCCTACCATGGGCCGAATTCTCCTACAACAACCATGAGAGCAAATCGACTTCCAAGTACCGGTTCTTTGTAGTCTATGGTCAACATCCCCGGATTCCGTTTCCCGTCTCCGATTCTGTGGACAACCCTGCCGCGGTGTCACACTGTCACAGAATACTGGAGGTAGGGGGCCTAAGCTGACCCTAAGCTGGGACCCTGACTAACCCCTCAACCTGGAGGTACTGTTAAAGGTACAGAGGTCCAGGCCGCCAGCGTAACCCCTACCTCCTGAGGATCCCTGCACCTAAGTAATCTAGTCCTGAGAAGGACCCCGATCACAACAATAGGGAACCAGAAATAATATGCCCACACACAGTATTTAGACGAACGAGACAGTACAAGGGAAAAACCAAAACCACCTTGCATACAACTTCTACACAACTACAACAGAGGGAACACCAACGGGAAAGGAGATAAATGATAAAGCGAGGAAAGGGAAAAAACACTTCCAAATACACTTATCTCAGCAACTCCAAACACCACGATCCGCTCTGTAAGTCTGAATGAAAAGCTTTCACCGACACCTCCCAAACAGACCTGCAGGAATATAAAGGAGTCTCACTAAAGAAGCATTGATTGCAGCTGGGCGAGGCTGGACCTCAGCTAGCCCAGAGAGAGAGAGAATTAACTCCTACACTGCCGAGAAAACACAAAGCACCAACAAGTCAGCTGCGAGAAGTCAGGCTGTGTACTCGTGACGATCTTCGTGGCAACACACCCGTGACAGTACCCCCCCTTCTACGAGGGGCCTCCGGACCCTCAGGGCCAGGTTTATCCGGGTGAGTCGAGTGGAAGGCCCGAACTAATCGGTCTGCGTTAATATCCGATGCAGGAACCCACATCCTCTCCTCAGGACCATACCCCTTCCAATGAACCAAGTACTGAAGGGACCGGCGATTAAAGCGTGAATCAATGACCCTCGATACCTGGAACTCCAAGTTACCATTGACAACCACAGGAGGGGGAGGTAAAGGTGACGGTACCACCGGCGCCACATACCTCTTAAGCAATGATCTGTGAAACACGTTGTGAATTTTAAACGTAGGGGGGAGGTCAAGACGGAATGCCACCGGATTAATAACAGAACTGATTCTGTACGGCCCGATGAACCTGGGACCCAGTTTCCAGGAGGGAACCTTAAGTTTAATATTCCTGGTAGACAACCATACCTGATCGTTCACACTTAGGTCCGGACCAGACACTCTCCTCCTATCAGCCATACGTTTGTATCGGTTCCCCATAGTATTCAGATTCTTCAGCACCCCTCTCCATACTGAAGCGAGAGATGAGGAAAATCGTTCCTCCTCCGGAACCCCCGAAGAGCCCCCCCTACTGAAAGTACAAAACTGGGGGTGAAAACCATATGCCCCAAAAAACGGGGACTTACCAGTGGACTCGCTCCGCCTATTATTGAGAGCAAACTCAGCCAGAGGTAGGAAAGAAGCCCAGTCCTCCTGGTTCTCTGACACAAAACACCGAAGATATGTCTCCAAGCTCTGGTTCATACGTTCCGTCTGACCATTGGTCTGAGGATGAAAAGCCGACGAGAATGACAAATGCATCCCCCGCCGAGCACAAAACGCCTTCCAGAACTTGGACACAAACTGAGACCCCCGATCAGACACCACCTCGGAGGGTACCCCGTGAAGCCTCACAATCTCCCCAATGAACACCTGCGCAAGAGTTTTAGCATTAGGGAGAGCCGGAAGAGCGATAAAATGTGCCATCTTGCTGAACCTGTCCACTACAACGAGTATGACCGTTTTACCCGAAGACGGAGGGAGGTCCGTAATAAAGTCCATAGACAGATGAGTCCAAGGACGCTCCGGGATCTTCAAAGGTAAGAGGGCCCCAGACGGACGGGTATGTGAGGTCTTAGAGCGCGCACAAACCCCACAGGACGCGACAAAAGTTACCACCTCTTTATGTAAGTTAGGCCACCAAAACCGACGCGAGAGGAGATCCACAGTTGCTTTACTCCCCGGGTGTCCTGCAAAAACTGAGTTATGGTGTGCCTCGATCACCTTTTGTCGCAACTGATCTGGAACGAACAGTCTCCCCGAAGGTCCAACAGGGGCGTCCCCCTGAGCCTCCAATATCTCCTCCTCCAGCTCAGAGCATACTGCCGAAACCACCACCCCCTCCTGAAGAATAGGAATCGGGTCGTCCGTATTCCCGGCCCCAGGGAAACTGCGAGATAAGGCATCCGCCTTTACATTTTTAGACCCAGGACGATATGTAACGACGAAATTAAACCTGGTAAAAAACAATGACCACCTAGCTTGTCTGGGATTCAGACGTTTAGCGGACTCCAGATATAGCAGGTTCTTGTGATCGGTGATGACGGTGACCGGATGAACTGCCCCCTCCAAAAAATGGCGCCACTCCTCAAAAGCTAACTTAATGGCCAAGAGTTCCCTATTGCCGACATCGTAATTCCTCTCAGCGGACGACAACTTTTTAGAGAAAAAGGCGCACGGATGCCACTTACCAGGGGACGAACCCTGTGACAATACTGCTCCCACCCCTACCTCGGAAGCGTCTACCTCTACAAAGAATGGCTGAGACGCATCAGGTTGAATGAGTATGGGTGCCGAGGCAAAACATTTTTTCAAGGAGGAGAATGCTTGACAAGCCTTGTCAGACCACCTAGAAAAATCCGTCCCCTTTTTAGTCATGTCTGTGAGAGGCTTAACCATGGACGAGAAATTACGAATGAACTTCCGGTAATAGTTAGCAAACCCCAGGAAACGTTGTAGTGCCTTAAGATTCTCCGGCCGATCCCACTCAAGAACTGCCCGCACTTTCCCAGGGTCCATACGAAAACCGGACGCTGAAACCAGGAAGCCTAAAAACTGGAGTTCCTGTACGGCGAACACACACTTTTCCCACTTGGCATACAGTTTATTATCCCGCAAGATCTGTAACACCTGTCTAACGTGCTCCTGATGAGACACCAGATCCGGCGAGTAAATTAAGATATCATCCAGATATATGACAACAAACTGTCCCACCAGGTGGCGAAAAATATCATTAACAAAGTGTTGAAACACCGCCGGGGCATTAGTCAGACCGAATGGCATGACAAGGTTCTCATAATGCCCCTCCGGAGTGTTAAAAGCCGTCTTCCACTCATCCCCCTCCTTCATCCTAATCAGATTGTACGCCCCCCTGAGATCCAACTTAGAGAACCATTTGGCACCCACGATCTGATTAAAGAGATCGGGAATAAGTGGGAGCGGATACGGATCTCGGACCGTAATCCGATTAAGTTCACGGAAATCCAGGCAAGGGCGTAGGCCTCCATCTTTCTTCTTAACAAAGAAGAACCCCGCGGCCACCGGTGAAGATGAAGGTCTAATATGCCCCTTAGCCAGACTTTCAGAAATATAATCCTTCATGGCCTGCCTCTCAGGACCAGAAAGGTTATACAACCTAGCTTTAGGTAACTTGGCCTCAGGGAGCAGTTTTACAGAACAGTCATACTCGCGATGAGGAGGTAGTTCCTGACACCCATTCTCCGAGAATACATCCTCAAAGTCCGCCAGAAATGGAGGTAAGACCCAAGGAGTAACCGCACCGATGACCGTGTTCATGCAGTTTTTATTACAGAATTTACTCCATTGGCTTATCTCTCTGGTTTGCCAATTAATAACCGGGTTATGCTTAGCTAACCAAGGAAGGCCCAACACTATAGGAGTGGGAAGACCCTCCAACACGTAGCAAGACAACAGTTCTTTATGTATTGCCCCCACTTGAAGTTTTACACCATGCACAGCTTGCAAAAAACTTCCCTGACCGAGAGGCCTGGCATCGATCGAGAATATGGGGATGGGTTTAGCCAACTCACTCAATCGCATACCTTGAACCCGGGCAAACCGAGCATCAACCAGATTAGCCCCGGCCCCACTATCCAGAAGAACAGATATCCTCTCAGTTCTCGTACCCACCACCACCTCCGCCGGTACGAGAAACTGAGACGAACCTAGGGACGAAATACCTACTCCCAGATTGCCGTCCACCACACAACCTGGGATCAACAGTTTTTTCGACGACTCTTTACTCTGCAAGGGACGGGATGGACACCCCCCAATAAAATGTCCCTTTTTCCCGCAGAGGAAACACCTTCCTGTCTTATGGCACACCACCGGTCCCCTTCCCCGAAATGATGTCCCTCCTAATTGCATAGGCTCCTCCGGACTGACCAGGGGAACCACCATATGAGGGGACCTTGTAGGAGGTGGAGACATTACAGGGGGTAGAGTTATCCCGGACCTCTCCTGAAGCCGTCTGTCAACACGAATAGCAAGGGCCATAGCGGCTTCCAGTGACGCGGGAGAGTCATACTGTGCCAACACATCCTGTAATTTGTCGGATAAACCATGACAAAACTGGCTCCTAAGAGCCGGGTCATTCCACTGGGTGTCCGTGGCCCACCTACGGAACTCCGAACAGAATTCCTCCGCCGGACGATCTCCCTGCTGAATCCTACGTAACTTAGACTCAGCAAGGGAGATCCGATCTGGGTCATCATATACGAGTCCCAGAGCAGCGAAAAACCTATCCACTGACTGGAGAACCGGGGAGCTTGGGGGAAGAGAGAACGCCCAAGATTGAGGGTCCCCTTGTAGGAGCGAGATGACAATTCCCACCCTTTGTTCTTCACTGCCCGATGACCGAGGCCGCAGCCGAAAGTACAATTTGCATGCCTCCCGGAAAACAAAAAACTTGTCCCGCCCCCCAGTGAACTTGTCAGGGAGAGCTACTTTAGGTTCTGGTCCGGCTTGCTCCAGAGGATGCAAAACCTTGGGCTTAACGTCCGCCAGCCCCATGGACAAACTCTGCAACTGCCGAGCTAGACCGGCTACTGGATCCATGGTAGCTGGAGAAAACTAAGTGGGTCGGTGAAAATGTCACACTGTCACAGAATACTGGAGGTAGGGGGCCTAAGCTGACCCTAAGCTGGGACCCTGACTAACCCCTCAACCTGGAGGTACTGTTAAAGGTACAGAGGTCCAGGCCGCCAGCGTAACCCCTACCTCCTGAGGATCCCTGCACCTAAGTAATCTAGTCCTGAGAAGGACCCCGATCACAACAATAGGGAACCAGAAATAATATGCCCACACACAGTATTTAGACGAACGAGACAGTACAAGGGAAAAACCAAAACCACCTTGCATACAACTTCTACACAACTACAACAGAGGGAACACCAACGGGAAAGGAGATAAATGATAAAGCGAGGAAAGGGAAAAAACACTTCCAAATACACTTATCTCAGCAACTCCAAACACCACGATCCGCTCTGTAAGTCTGAATGAAAAGCTTTCACCGACACCTCCCAAACAGACCTGCAGGAATATAAAGGAGTCTCACTAAAGAAGCATTGATTGCAGCTGGGCGAGGCTGGACCTCAGCTAGCCCAGAGAGAGAGAGAATTAACTCCTACACTGCCGAGAAAACACAAAGCACCAACAAGTCAGCTGCGAGAAGTCAGGCTGTGTACTCGTGACGATCTTCGTGGCAACACACCCGTGACACGCGGAGTCTCTGGTCAGCGAATTTTCCACCATTTGGGAGAATACTAGGTCCGTACTTCTTCAGTCCTCCAAGCGGATGAAGAGATATGCTGACAAGAGACGTCTGGATCCGCCTCAATTCCGTCCAGGCGACAAGGTTTGGCTGTCCTCCAAACATGTTCGGCTCAAAATACCCTCCTACAAGTTGAGTCCTCGGATCATCAGTCCATTTGAAGTCCTCAAACAAATCAACCCAGTGGCCTACAAGTTAAAACTACCGGCCACCTTACGGATTCCCAACTCCTTCCATGTATCGCTCCTCAAACCTGTTGTGTTAATTCTTTTTCCAACAATCCAGATACTCCCCCTGCTCCGGTTTCCGCTGAGGACGTTTTTGAGGTAGAGAACATTCTGGCCACCAAGAGGGTAAGAGGAAAAACCTTTTTTCTGGTGGATTGGAAGGGGTTTGGCCCAGAGGAGAGAACTTGGGAACCCAGGGAGAACATTCATGCCCCGCTTCTTCTTGAAAAATGTCTTTCTGGCCTAAAAAAGAGGGGGCGTAAGGGGGGGGGGTATTGTAGCATCGGCGTCTCTGCCCTCTGCCAGGCAGAGACGCCGTCCCTCTCACCGCCGCGCTCCCTGCCCAGTGTCCTCCAGCACTCCTCTTCCTGCTTCTGCTGCTGGAGTGCACAGCTTCCCGGGCACTGTGCTTAGGGCGCACGCGCGCTCCCTTCCTCTTAAAGGGGCCGCGCGCGCCGCCCTAAGGACTCCCCGGCCAATTGCCGGAGGTCCTCCCATATATAAGGCACCTCCTCCAAAATGGAGGTGCCCGAACAATAGTTGATGCACAGTGTACTTACTTCTGCTTCAGCCCTCAGGTCCCGCTGCTAGCCTGACTACTAGTCCTGCCCGCCAGCCTGACTATCAGTCCAGTCCGCCAGCCTGACTACTCTCCAGCCCGACAGTCTGTCTTCCGTTCAGTCCGCCAGTCTGTCTATGGGCTTCGCCCACCGGCTTACCTGGGAGCACCTGCCTGTTACCTGTCAGCCTACCTAGAGGCTCCCGCCTGTCACTTGCCGTGACCACCTGTCTGCCTACCCGGAGGCTCCTGCCAGTCACTTGCCGTGACCACCTGACAGCCTACCTAGAGGCTCCCGCCTGTCACTTGCCGTGACCACCTGTCTGCCTACCCGTAGACTCCCGCATGTCACTTGCCGTGACCACCTGTCTGCCTACCCGGAGGCTCCTGCCCGTCACTTGCCGTGACCACCTGACAGCCTACCTAGAGACTTTCGCCTGTCGTCTCTGCCAGTTCATCTACCCGGACCTCTCGTCAGCCTGCCTGCTGTGCCCATCTGCAGTATCGGTCAGTCTCAGCCATCTGACCCGTGGGAGTCACCTGCTCTCTTTCAAGGTCGTCCCCAGAGTAGAACCTGGTCCCACTGCTCGCTCCCTCCCTGGTCACGGAGTCGTTTGCCGCCGTACAACAAGGGTCGGTCAGAGTTGATACTTAGTTACGCCCCTCTGGGTCCCTCCTTGCACTGCAGCACAGAGGTTCCACCACCCGGATCCGTAACACCCACCTTGGACATTTTTAAAGAAACGGGCTCCTGTGACTACTTTAAAAGCGGCTGAGTGAGTACCAACTCCTTACAATTTATATATATATAAAATACACACAAGTTTAAACACAATACGTCCTGAAAAAAAACACGGGTTTCAAACCTGCATATGTAAGCGAGTCTTAATTTTTTTTTTTTTTAATGGATTAATAAAATTTTCACTATTTTTATCTGGAGATTGAGTGCTGGACAAACTACCAATATTCTACAGACTTTATATCCATCCTCCCCAACAAGGATTCATTGTCGGTGCATCTTGAGAGTTCGTCTTTTTTCCATGAGGTGAGCTGAACAAACCCCCTCTATTTTCTTTTGTAATACAGTAGTACAGTGGTTCAAGAAGTACCCTATAGGCACTAAAAATGTTTCCATTGGTATGATTTTTCAGTTCATACAATATTTTTACCCCTTTTTATTGCATTTTTTCGGGTTGAAGTTGCAACCGAAAATGTTGAAGTTTTTTTTTTCTTTGGAACCCTTACCTTACAGTTTAAATCACTTTGAATCTCGATAGATCGTACTTTTCTGACGCAGCGCTACCAAATATGTTTCTTTTTTTATGAAGCCAGGTAAGGTTTTCTATGGAACATCGAAATGCAAAAGCTGGCCAGAGACCATGGAAATAGACCAGACTTTGCAGCAATACCGAATATGTTTGCTTATTTTTTTTAAAAAATGTCAAAACCAGGTGAATTGGATTTTATATATTTTTAAAAACTTTATTTTTCACAAACAGATCTGGAGAAACGTTACCCTTTCGAAAAAACAACAAATTCTCAAGATGTGCGCTTTTTTTTACCAGGATATACCTGTAATTACAATTGTGTGTCTCTTCATAGATTATCTTTGTTTAATGGATTAATACAATTTTTATTTTTTTATCTGGAGATTGAGTGCTGGTAATTTTTTACAGTAAATTTTTACTGTATTCTTTTAGTTCTTATAGACTTGAATATGAGATTGCTTGATGGCTTCTTCTACGTACTACAAATACCTAGTGAAAATCATGGTCGCCAGTGGATTCACAGAGGATACCTCACTTGGATTTTTTTCCCTGCTTTTCCAATACATTATATGGTGTCAGTCAAAACTACAAGTTCCACAAAAATACAAGCCATCGTTGGCTGAGGAGACGGAAAAATAATAATAAAAAATAATAAGGAAGAAAAATAATAAGAAAATAAGAAGAAATAATAAAAAATAATAAGAAAAATAATAAAAAAAATAATAAGGAAGAAAATACAACAAGGAAGAAAAATAAAAAGAAAATAAATAATTAAAAAAATAAGAAGAAAAATAAAAAATAATAAGAAAAAACAATAAGGATGAAAAATAAGAAATAAAAAAATAAGAAAAATAATAAGGAAGAAAAAACAATTAGGAAGAAAAATAATAAGAAAATAAGAAATAATGTAAAAAATAAGAAAAATAGAAAATATAAATAATAAGGAAGAAAAAACAATATGGCTGTGTGCCCACTAAGTGTTTTTTAAGCATTTCCGCAGCGGCAATTCCGCTGCAGAAACGCTTAAAAAAAGCTTGGTAGAAGGTCTGCCATGTTCCCCAATGATAATCCGCATGTGCTGTGCACATGCTGCGGAAATTTCCGCTGCGGATTATCATTGCGGAAAAATCTGCAGCACTACCAATTATTTTGCGGAAGCGCGGCGTTTTCGCCGCCATTGACTTGCATTGGAACGCATGACATCCGCATCACTGCATCTGTACATGCGAATTCCATGTGTTTCAATGTGCGGATGGTACCCGGGTGTGGAGGACAGGAGACTCTCCTCTGGACCCGGGTACCATAGAACCTGTAAAAAAAAAAATAAAAATAAAAAATAAATATTATACTTACCTTCTGATGGCCCCCGGTGTGCTTGTCTCGGCTTGCCGGCAGCTCGCGGTGGACTGAAGGACCTGCGCTGAAGTCATTTAGTCATGTGACGGGTCACACGACCGCTGACGTCGGCAGGTCCTTTAGTCTATTGCGAGCTGCCGGCAAGCCGAGACAAGGACACCGAGGGCCATCGGGAAGTTAAGTATAATATTTATTTTTTACCATTCTTTTAAGGTCACAATATATAAATCCATGACGTTTGCATGGATTTATATAGTGTGACCAAGTTGTCAAGCACTTTCCAAGTGATGCTAAAATCGCCTGGAAAGCGCTTGTCAACCCGCATGCGGAAATGCAAGTGAAGAACGCTTCACATCCGCTTGTCCATGGCAGTAAAAACGCATGTACAATCCGCACGTACAATCCGCATGTACAATCCGCATGTACAATCCACATGTACAATCCGCATGTGTTTTTTCTGCCAGGGAGATGCAGAAACGCTCAGGTAAAATCCGGAGCATTTCTGCATCGTGGGCACATAGCCTAAGAAAAATAATAAGATAAAAAAATTATAATAAAAAGGAAGAAAATAATAAGGAAGAAAAATAATAAAAAATAATAAGAATTAATAAAAATAATTAAAAAAAATAATGGAATAATAAGGAAGAAAAAAAATAATAAGGAAGAAAAAAACAATAAGAAAAATAATAAGAAAAAAACAAGAAAAAAATAATAAGGAAGAAGGGGTGAAAAAAAGAGGAGTGCAGAAATAATAAAAAAAAGCATCTGCAGTTGGCAGGAGATAAATATACACAAAGCACTAGGTAGCATAATCCTGTTATGTGTTCACGCAGATAACACACCTCTCCGTCTACCCTGGAGGCAGCGCCGCCGCCCGGCTGACTACAACACCAACACTGCACATTTACCTCAGAGCGACGTGCCCGCTGCGTCATGACGTTTCCGTATTCAACCAATCACGACACGCCTCTGCCAGCACTTGAAGCGAGATAAGCGCCATATTAAGAACTGGCATTACTGTCGCTGCATTAAGTAGAAAGAGTTGTAATGTTCTTTAAATGGATGAAATTGGGTCTTTGGGTAAATAAATGGCAGATTAGTTTAGGTTTTCTGTGTGACATAAGTACGTAGTTTGCCCTCGTCTGACATGTCAGCCTGAGGCAGGGAGGTGATTGGACGGGAGCGATTGTGACGGGAAATTAGGCAGTTTGTCAGTTACATCACGTGATCTGCTGCCTGGCTCCGGCAGGGTGAGCAGCGTTCCCCTGGCAGGTCCCGGTGTGACGGTGCAGGATTAGGAGGTGCTCGGCTGCCGCTGGGCTTTGGTTTGGTCAGAGATATCTTAAAGAGACAGTAGAACGAATATTTCCTCACATTGTAGGTGTGAAAGTAATTGTCCTCTGTTATCAGCCATATCTGATTGGCAAGAGCCTCTTCCATAATAACCCATCCAGGACACAGGAGCCTGCTTCTTACAGTGTGTCAGTGCGGAAAAACGCCAAAATCACTTAATTCCCCTTTACGACTGGGCAGATTTTTTTTCCTCCCACCATGACTTTTTTTAACAGCCGTACGAGGGCTTGTTTATTGCGGGATGGGTTGTCGTTTCGATCGACGCCATTCATTTTACTGTATAATGTACTAGAAAACGGGGGGAAATCCAAATGCAGTGGGAAGGTGGAAACCATTCAATTCTGCCATTTTTTTTGGGGGGGGTCACTGTGCGGTGAAAACAAGCTGGTAACGCCGATCCCCCCAAGTCACAGCGACACCAAACTTAAAATGTAAAAAATTGATATAATGTTGTTGTTTTCCATCTGTAGGAGGGTGTTTTTTTACATGGCGAGCCGTGGATTTCATTGGTATTGTTTTTGGGTCCATATGACATTTTAATCTCTTTATTGCATATTTTGGGGCACAGGTTCCTTTTAATAGAAAGGTTAAATAATTTTATATTTTACAGATGAGGCGATATTACTCTTAGTCCTCATAGCAGTCTTGAACCTGCATGGATCTTGTTCTATATACTGCATTATCACAGTTTATAGGGATAATTATGGTGTCTTTATGAAGTCCAGCATGTGATTAGGCTTCTCATACAGTATCAAGATGGCCGCCACAATCGCCCCAGCAGCTATGACAACCAGTCGGGACTCCACAATGTTGTGTGACACCCGGGTCATGCTCCTTACATGCGCTTCTCAGAGACTGACCGAGGCATTTAAGGGGTCAAACAGCAGCGATCGGAGCTCAGCTCCAGTCTCTGCTGTTAGAGGGTGGATCTTGTCGTTACAGGGCCCAAAGTATTGTCTCCTAGAAGTGACACGATGACCGAAAATGAATTTGCCTCTTCAGATGAGGAAACAACAGAAAAGGAGCAAACACCCTTCGAGTTGACATGGTAAGTTCATTATTAACTCACAAAATGCCTTGGTCCTGCTAACTTCAGAGAATCAGATGGTTGGTGGAGTTTGACTTTTTCTCTAGGATTTCCATCTGGCTGCCGTATCCAGAGTTAAAAATACAGAAAGATCCGAAATAAATAATAAAACTATCGATCATTATTAATGTAACAAGGACCTGTATATTTCATATTTACAGGTTATTATGTGTCTATCTACACTTTCATATTATAAATATATTTTGCTTTTTACTGTAGGCTCAGCTTAGAACCAGTAAACTATGCCCACATATTAGGAATCAGCCCTCTACCAGGTATGTTCGTGACTCATAGGGCCTTTTTTTTATTATGTAAAATATAATAATAATGACATTTTTTTTTTTTTTAATGCTTATAGAAGACAGAAGGTAAAAATATGTATAGTCATTTTAGTGTGACTTTGTATTTGTGTGCAAGTTTCAGATTTAATTAAGTTTTTTGCTATAACTGAGTCATCCATGGGAGCTCAAGTTATGAGGCGACTGAATCCTATGGTGACGTCAGTCACTGGCAGCGGTGATCCGGCAGCTCTGCCATCCTGGGGGCCACAAATGATCATGTGATGGCTGAGACATGGCATTCTGTACGCTGCAAAGTACAAGACAAAAAAAAGTAATAAACTGCTTCTGTCTTCAGGGCCCTCAACTATTTCAGCATCCGATCGTAGGTTTAAGGCTATGTGCCCACGATGCAGAAATGCTCAGGATTTTTTCCTGAGCGTTTCTGCATCTCTCTGGCAGAAAAAACGCATGCGGATTGTACATGCGGATTGTACATGCGTTTTTCCTGCCAGGGACATGTGGAAGTGAGGCGTTCTTCACATGCATTTCCGCAGGCGGGTTGCCAAGAGATTTTAGCATCACTTGGAAAGTGCTTGACAACTTGGTCACACTATATAAATCCATGCAACCTGCATGGATTTATATACTGTGACAAGAGAGAATGTAAAAAAGTAAATCTATACTTACCCTCCGATGGCCCCCGCAGTCTTGCTTCACTGTCCCGCAGCGGTAGACTGAAGGACCTGCCGACGTCAGCGTCGCGTGACCCGTCACATGACTCCGACGTCAGCACAGGTCCTTCAGAACATCGCAAACTGTCGGCATGTGAGGAGGAGCGCAGCGCGGGCCGCCAGAAGGTAAGTATATATTTATTTTTTATTTTATTCTTTTTTTTTTTTACAGGTTCTATGGTACTCTGGTCTGGACTAGAGTCTCCTCTCCTCTAGACCTGGGTACCATCCGCACATTAGAACGCATGGAATGCGCATCTACATATACAGTGATGCGTAATCCATGCGATCTAATGCAAGTCAATGGCGGCGAAAACGCAGCACTTCCGCAAAATAACTGGTAGTGCTGCGTTTTTTTCTGCAATGATAATCTGCAGCGGAAATTTCCGCAGCATGTGCACAGCACATGCGGATTATCATTGGGGAACATTGCTGCCCTTCTACCATGCGTTTTTTAAGCGTCTCTGCAGCTGCGGAAACGCTTAAAAAACGCATCGTGGGCACACAACCTTAAGGGGTTTTCCAGGCCAGGCAAGGCATGTTTCTCTTCTTGCTGGATCCTGACAAAATTTATTTTTGTGATTTCAGGGTGCAAATTTAAAAACATTCGGAGGAACCTTCTACAAAATGTAGGTAAGTATATGATGGACAATTACACAAAATATCTGTTCTCTGTTCTATAAAAGAATATTGTTGAAAAAACTTAAGAACAGGTATGGATTAAAAAACAATATTGTTGATTTCACCAGCCACATCACCTCACAGTTGCTACTCTACACTGATCACATAGGATACAGAGACTGCTGTTTATACATCACATAGGAGACAATGATCCTGCTGTTTATACATCACATAGGAGACAATGAGGCTGCTGTATACACGTCACATAGGAGACCCTGAGATTGTTGTATACGCGTCACATAGGAGACCCTGAGACTGTTGTATACGCGTCACATAGGAGACCCTGAGGCTGCTGTATACGCGTCACATAGGAGACCCTGAGGCTGCTGTATACGCGTCACATAGGAGACCCTGAGGCAGCTGTATACGCGTCACATAGGAGACCCTGAGGCTGCTGTATACGCGTCACATAGGAGACCCTGAGGCTGCTGTATACGCGTCACATAGGAGACCCTGAGGCTGCTGTATACGCGTCACATAGGAGGCCCTGAGGCTGCTGTATACGCGTCACATAGGAGGCCCTGAGGCAGCTGTATACGCGTCACATACAGTGGTGGCCAAAAGTATTGGCACCCCTGCAATTCTGTCAGATAATACTCAGTTTCTTCCTGAAAATGATTGCAATCACAAATTCTTTGGTCTTATTATTTTCATTTAATTTGCTTGCAAGGAAAAAACACAAAAGGGAATGAAGCAAAAATCAAATCATTGATCATTTCACAAAAAAATCCAAAAATGGGCCAGACAAAAGTATTGGCACCCTCAGCCTAATACTTGGTTGCACAACCTTTAGCCAAAATAACTGCGAACAACCGCTTCCGGTAACCATCAATGAGTTTCTTACAATGCTCTGCTGGAATTGTAGACCATTCTTCTTTGGCAAACTGCTCCAGGTCCCTGATATTTGAAGGGTGCCTTCTCCAAACTGCCATTTTGAGATCTCTCCACAGGTGTTCTATGGGATTCAGGTCTGGACTCATTGCTGGCCACCTTAGAAGTCTCCAGTGCTTTCTCTCAAACCATTTTATAGTGCTTTTGGAAGTGTGTTTTGGGTCCTTGTCCTGCTGGAAGACCCATGACCTCTGAGGGAGACCCAGCTTTCTCACACTGGGCCCTACATTATGCTGCAAAATTTGTTGGTAGTCTTCAGACTTCATAATGCCATGCACACGGTCAAGCAGTCCAGTGCCAGAGGCAGCAAAGCAACCCCAAAACATCAGGGAACCTCCTCCATGTTTGACTGTAGGGACCGTGTTCTTTTCTTTGAATGCCTCTTTTTTTTTCTGTACACTCTATGTTGATGCTTTTTCCCAAAAAGCTCTACTTTTGTCTCATCTGACCAGAGAAAATTCTTCCAAAACGTTTTAGGCTTTCTCAGGTAAGTTTCGGCAAACTCCAGCCTGGCTTTTTTATGTCTCGGGGTAAGAAGTGGGGTCTTCCTGGGTATCCTACCATACAGTCCCTTTTCATTCAGACATTGACGGATAGTACAGGTTGACACTGTTGTACCCTCGGACTGCAGGGCGGCTTGAACTTGTATGGATGTTAGTCGAGGTTCTTTATCCACCATCCGCACAATCTTGCGTTGAAATCTCTCATCAATTTTTCTTTTCCGTCCACATCTAGGGAGGTTAGCCACAGTGCCATGGGCTTTAAACTTCTTGATGACACTGCGCATGGAAGACAAAGGAACATTCAGGTCTTTGGAGATGGACTTGTAGCCTTGAGATTGCTCATGCTTCCTCACAATTTGGTTTCTCAAGTCCTCAGACAGTTCTTTGGTCTTCTTTCTTTTCTCCATGCTCAATGTGGTACACACAAGGACACAGGACAGAAGTTGAGTCAACTTTAATCCATGGTAACTGGCTGCAAGTGTGATTTAGTTATTGCCAACACCTGTTAGGTGCCACAGGTAAGTTACAGGTGCTGTTAATTACACCAATTAGAGAAGCATCACATGATTTTTCAAACAGTGCCAATACTTTTGTCCACCCCCTTTTTTAGGTTTGGTGTAGAATTATATCCAATTTGGCTTTAGGACAATTCTTTTTGTGTTTTTTCATTGAAGACAAATTAAATGAAGATAATAATACCAAAGAATTTGTGATTGCAATCATTTTCAGGAAGAAACTGAGTATTATCTGACAGAATTGCAGGGGTGCCAATACTTTTGGCCACCACTGTAGGAGGCCCTGAGGCTGCTGTATACGCGTCACATAGGAGGCCCTGAGGCTGCTGTATACGCGTCACATAGGAGGCCCTGAGGCTGCTGTATACGCGTCACATAGGAGGCCCTGAGGCTGCTGTATATGCGTCACATAGGAGGCCCTGAGGCTGCTGTATACGCGTCACATAGGAGGCCCTGAGGCTGCTGTATACGCGTCACATAGGAGACCAAGGCTGCTGTATACGCGTCACATAGGAGGCCCTGAGGCAGCTGTATACGCGTCACATAGGAGGCCCTGAGGCTGCTGTATACGCGTCACATAGGAGACCCTGAGACTCTTGCTGTTTATCAGGGGACATCAGTTCTATGTTACAGACCTATTATTGCTGCCATTAGATAGGAACAAGAGTAATGGTGATGAGATTTATCATCATGAAAAATGTAGTCTGCATTGTTGGCAGCAAAACTATATAAAAAAAAACATGTAGTCAAAATTTTTTTGGGGGGTAACATATATTTTATTTCTTTTCCTTCTAGAGGAAATTAAGAAGCTTGGAATCCAAGATGTGTTTATATTTTGCACTACCTCCGAGCTCTCATATTATCGCACTCCTACTCTAATACAAGAATATCACAAGCAGGGCTTTGAGGTACATCACTATCCTTTCCTTGATGGAGATGTGCCGGGACTTGACATCTGCCATCAAATATTAGAAGACTTACAGACCTGCATGGACAACAGAAGGAAGACATTAATACAGTACGTACCAGGCCCCTAAGAGGAATTGCTGGGAGCAGTCTGCTACGTCTTGTCGTTAGAATTATGTAGAGAAGAGAGAGAAATTAATATCGCTAATGATTGTAGTTTGCATCAATTGAGATACAAAATGGTGCAATACTTTTTCTATGTAGACAATTTGCCAAGTTTTTTTTTTTTACTTTAAAACAAAATTGGTTGCAAAAGTATACATCCCCATGAATTAGCTGCTGACAACACCCCTGTTTTTATGATATGTTCACACATGCGTGTGTCACCTATGAGGTTGAGTTCGGGTCAGGAGACCCATGGCCGGTCCGAGAACGGACCGCGACACCAGGATGTGTGAATGTAGCCTTAATCTGCACTAGTTCTGATGCATTTCCCCAAATGAATAACTTGTTTTTTTTCTAATACATGACAGAAATTGATAGCTCACGTTTGCCCCCTGCCTGCACTTGTGAGGGGCTTTGTATTAATCTGCATACAGTAAATGTTCATTTCCTGTAATCTTTGCCCCACAGTAGAGGATAATCTGATTGAATCCAGCACAATCTGTAATGCTGCTTAATTCACTGCAATGCCTCAAGTTCTAATTTTATCGAACATCTCTCCCTAGTGAAGAATATATTTTTTTTTTTCTCAATCCTGTGGCCCGGAGGATCTCAATTCTGCATTATCGCCTCCTCTAGAATTCATTATTTTAATAAATTTAATTTTCCAGAATAATGATTCTTTTTTTCATTTTGAATATTGTATAACTCTACTATATTCTTAAAGGAGCAGTGACTTCTAGTTTTCTTATTACATCTACATTGAGGGAAGTTGCTCCAAATTTATTGCGTCTTTCAGACACTTTTTAGGGATTAATAATCCCTTTCAAAAAGTGTCTAAAACATGAAGATGTAAAATATGGCAAATGTATTAAAGAGGAAATTCGGCTATGCTCACTTTCGCATCAGGAGTAAGCCAAGCAGGATTCTCCCCCTTCGCGGTCGTCGCGTCTTCAGATATCTGTCGGGTTGTGTGGGTGAGAAGCAGGTATCGTGGACCTGTCCTGTTCACTTATGCAGGTACACAACCCAGCAGATATCTTTAGACGGTACTAAATTTGCATTTTTTTAGAAACTGTGTTTATTAGTGGATTAGCTTATTGGCATCCATATGTACAGTAGAGGCCTAAGTATTGGCCTATTTCTAAGTAGAAATATATACACTCTGTGTGTCTTACTCTCTCCATGGAGATATCTATCAGCGAACATATTTCTACTAAGACTGTGACCAAGGTCCTATATAGACCGAAACCTAGGCCTCTACTGTACATAAGGATTTTCTTGAAAAGCAAATGAAGTGCCATGATTAACTTTCTACAATTTTTGTCTGGTGTCAGGCAGTACCTGCGGCGCTGACGTTACGTCGGCAGGCAGTACCTGCGGCGCTGACGTTACGTCGGCAGGCAGTACATGCGGCGCTGACGTTACGTCGGCAGGCAGTATCTGCGGCACTGACGTTACGTCGGCAGCCAGTCAGTGAGCTCAGTGGCTCTGATTGGGGCATCCAGGCTACACTGGCTGAGCTCACTGACTTCCACGCTCTTGACGTGATGTCAGCCCCACAGCCAGTACCAGACACCGGTGAACCCTAGGAGTATAGCACTGTTTGTTTTCCATGTACCAAACTGCACCCACGGCCAATATTACCCGAAAGGAAACAACCCCTTTAAATTAAGACCGTAATAATATTGCCTCATTGTTACTGGTGCAGTGATCAGACATTTTCCCACACTCTGTAATACACTTATATGGCTGATAGCAGTGAAAAATAGATTTGTGTGGTTTAAATGCCTAATTGCCTTATGTTGCACACTGATAATTCCTGCAATGCATCTTTAGGAAGCAACATCTTATATATGTGTACTTTTCTCCATGCTAATTATTTATTTTATTTTTGCAGTTGTTATGGTGGTCTGGGACGTTCTTGTGTTAGTAAGTGCTATTCCAGACGATGCGGTTTTTCACAAAATCACATCTTTTGTTTTGTATTTTCACAACCAGGCCTTCACCATGTGTAGCTCGATAGTTCACTTCTGGATGCATCCACGGGCATTGGGGAGGGTTTTGCATAAAATCGGTGGTACATGGGAAT
Organism: Phyllobates terribilis; assembly: GCF_046119375.1. Lineage (NCBI taxonomy): Eukaryota > Metazoa > Chordata > Amphibia > Anura > Dendrobatidae > Phyllobates > Phyllobates terribilis. Next base: position 44,289,362 of record NW_027362767.1, read on the forward strand.
AGATGAAACTACTAAAAGATATGTCCAGAGTAGAAGTTTCCTAACTTTTCACTGACTGTAGACTGTAAATGTCCAGAAACCTCTTCAATCCCCAGTAAATCTACCCAGAGTAATACAGTAATGGTAGATGGGGCTGCAGCTGTGAGCTAAAGCAGAGACAGATCCAAAGCACGGACTGAGCATCATATCATAAAGACACTGACTGGTAGCGCACAAAAAAAACTGAAGGATTAACCCTGTACTATACCCAGCGGTCATCTGCTTTGTCTTCTTGCAGTTGCAGCATGTCTGTTTCTTCGGATGGATGACAAAATGACACCAGAGGAAGCAATACATTTGGTTCGGGTTGCACGTGGTCATGGAGCCATACAAACCATTAAGGTAAACTGATTCTTGATTGCTGCATTGTGCCATTCTCACACCAAGCCTCAATCTTACACTTGTTAGATTCTGTTTGTCCTAAGGACTCGTTCAGACTTGAGCGTTCCATGTACATGTTCTATCCATGGTTTTCATGAACAGAACACTCACCATTTACAGTCAGTGGGCCTATGCAGGTGTTTTTTTTCTTCAAGCTATATCCACTTTTGATCCAACTTGCACATAATGTGTCAGTAAACTAAAACATTAATATGCAGGTCAGCCATCAGGGCTGGCGTCACCACCCGCCGTGCCCTGAGCAAGCGGGGGGGAGGGGGCCCACTTGCCTTCGGGGACGCCAGAGCGATATGGGGCCCGTGAGTCAGGGGGGCTCCGGTGCCAGCACAGACTCCCCCTCCTGTTGTTGTTTTAAACGGTTTTAAATACTTACCTCTCCCTGTTCCTCTGCACCTCCGCTGTCTTCCGCATCTTCTGACTCTGTGACGTCTCGGGACAGAGGGTGTGATGACAGCACGCCCTATGTGCTGAGCAGTCACAGTGTAGATAGAGACAGAAGACACTGAGGAGCCTGGAGCTGCAGCCAGCAATGAGAGGTATTTGATTTTTTTTTTAATGTATGGAATATTATATGGGGCCCATTATTCTGTATGGAGCATTATATATGGCCCACTATTGTCTATGGGGCCCACTATTGTGTATGGAGCATTACATGGGGCCCACTATTGTGTATGGAGCATTACATGGGGCCCACTATTGTGTATGGAGCATTACATGGGGCCCAATATTCTGTATGGAGCTTTATATGGGGCCCATTATTCTGTATAGAGGACTATGTGGTCCCCATAATACTGTATGGAGGACTATACTGTCCGGTCTGTACTGTGCGCTGCGAGGATTCACCGGTTTCTCAGCTATTGTAGAATTTACAATAGATATCGGTCATGTAATGTAAGAAGTGAAATCTTTGGCCTTGTACTATACCTATATTTCTCTGCCGTATCTGTGCATCATAAATCTTGGTATGTGTTAAAGGGGTCCACTGAGATCTTGGCCCCCCCGGGCTCACAAAAACCTGGAGCCAGCCCTGTCTGCCATCCTAGTAGTATCTTATTTTTTCTGACTGTTTGCTGGAAGACATTCACCCCTAGAAGTTATACTTGGGGGCATCTTAATTATGGTCTGAAGGCCCATGTGCTTGGAGCCTAAGGGTGTGATCATACAACCATATTTTACACACTGTATTGCCCGACCTGAAAGTGATTCTCCTGCCTAGAACTCACAGCTTCATAGTCACATATATAATATAAAGCTTTTTGCTTCAGGTTAAGGAACCTGTGGATATGCCAAGATGCCTGTAGTCATACCAGGCTTTGCAACTGTAAACTTGGAACCTAAAATAGTCGAGAAGACTCTTTTCTAAGTCGTTAATTTCCCTTTTTTTTTTTTTTAAAAAAAAAAACAAAAAAACTCATAAGATGAAAATGTATAATTCACACAATATGGGTCGTTATAATACACATTTCTTTTCCTCTTCCAGCAATATAATTTTGTTTACGAGTTCCGTGAGAACATGTCCCACTGTCATCCGGCACGTGAAGAAACCAGACACTCCCTGTCCAGGTGAAGAAGTCACAACTCTAAGGAAAAGCCAAGATTCTCTGCTCTCATTATATCCTAAATTAGAACTGAAAACTTTTACGTTCCTGTTTTTTTTTCTGTATTTTTAACAGTTGGCTTTCTGGTTTCCTTTCCCATTTTTGCTAATCGGTTCTTGTATGAATTCATATTTCTCTTTATAATAAATTAAGTAAATCTACATATGCGGTTGTCTTGGTACAGCTGCTACTCACTTACCGAAACAGACAAAGTGCTTGGAAATCAATGAAACGTTTTTAAATTTCTTTAATGCACTATGTACTATTAATTCTAGAATTTCTATTTGCATATGTTTCCTATTTTCAGTGTACAAAAGTGCTAGAGAATTACTGTACTAAGCATTAAGGAATTATTCCCAACACTCAGTTATCACCTCTCCAAGGAATAGGTAATGATCTGCTGAGGTGGCCTGAACACTGGGACCTCTGCTGCTCCATTCATTGTATGACTGAGTGAGATAAAGTAGGGTTCAAAATAATAGCAGTGTGTTCAAAGAACATGAGTTAAGCACAAAATCTTTATACTAGTTTTTATTTCCATGCATTGGGAACATTGCACACTGTTTTCGAATTCAAAACATGAAGAGAAATGTAGATAATTTGTTTTCTGTAAAGTAGTTAAATTAACATTGGGCTGTTCTATATAAAAAAAAAAAAAGTGTCTGCATCGGTCTTTACAAACTCACAAAATGTGCTTTTTTTTTTTTTAGGATTTAGCATTCCTGTGAATCACTAACCTAATATTTAGTTGTATACCCACAGTTTTTTTTAGAACTGCTTCACATCTATGTTGCATAGAGTCAACCAACTTCTGGCACCTGTCAACTGTTATTCCAGCCTAGGATGTTTTGACTACATCCCAGAATTTTTTGGCACTTGTTGGCTTTGCCTCAAAAACGTCTTTTTTTTTTTTTTTTATATCATCTCACAAGTGTTCTATCGGATTAAGGTTCGGGGATTGGGATGGCCACTCCTTAACCTCAATTTTGTTGGACTGGAACTCAGATTTTGATTGTTTTCTAGTGTGTTTAGGGTCATTGTCTTGTTGAAACACCTTTTTCAAGGGCATATCCTCTTCAGTGTAAGACAACATGACATCTTCAAGTATTTTAATATATGCAAACTGGTCCATGATCCCTGGTATGCAGTAAATAGGTCTGGCACAATAGTAAGAGAAACATGCCCATATCATGATGCTTGCACTACCATGCTTCACTGTCTTCAGAGTGTACTGTGGCTTGAATGCAGAGATTGGGGGTCGTCTGACAAACAGTCTGCAGCCCTTGGACCCAAAAAGAACAATTTTACTTTCATCAGTCCACAAAATGTTTCTCCATTTCTCTTTAGATCAGTTGATGTGTTCTAACAGTGGGACTTTGCAGGGACTTCTTGCTAAGAGATTAGCTTCACACAGGTGTCTTCTAACTGTCACAGTACTCACAGGTAACTTGAGACTGTGTTTGATCATCCTGGAGCTGATCGTTGGCTGAGCCTTTGCCATTCCAGCTATTCTTTCATCCATTTGAATGGTAGTCTTCCGTTTTCTCAGACGTCTCTCTGGTTTTGCTTTCCATTTTAAAGCATTGGAGATCATTTTAGCAGAACAGCCTATCATTATCTGCACTTTTTTTATAAGTTGACTGGAGAGGGTAAAACTTCTAATCAAAGTACGCTGTTCTTCTGAACAATGTCTCAAATGACCCATATTTCTCAGCTTTCAAGAAGAAATGCATGTACAACATGTGCTGGCTTCACCCTTAAATAAGGGCCCCCTGATTCACACCTGTTTCTTCACAGAATGATTGACCTCACTAATTGAACTCCACATTGCTATTATTGTGAACTCACCCCCTTTCAATTAATTATTCAAATACACAGACTCAGAAACCTGCAGATCATGAATGCAGTGTCTGGTGGTTTTCTTAGAATCTACTGCACCAACTTGCAAATTGTTTGACATGTGGTGATATAATTTATACCAAAAACTGATTCATCTGGTTAGTCATATTGGACTGCTATTATTGAACACTACTGTACATCTGTCCTACAGCCCAAAAATGGAGAGGTTGTGGGACAGCGTAGACACTGCTCCATTTCTTGTGGAGTTTTTAGTTTAGTCGGCATCAATATTATGGGTTGGGCATGACTTTAATGTTGGCATTGCACACTTGTGCTCATTGGATCTTTTGAGTTTTTTTTGTGGTTGTTTGCTTCTTTGACAATGGGTGGAAAGACAATGTCGGGCAACTGGGTACTGAATTTAGCACCCATGGCTTTTTACTAGTGTTGAGCGAGTATGTTCTTTTCAGAGTATGCTCAGCCGAGCTCCGAGTAGTTACAGCTGCTCGGTGATATGGTTGAATTGCTCCAGTGTGCATGATTTGTGACTGTTTGACAGCTTTATTACATTTGAGGAACATGTAAGAAATAGACATTCCTCACATGTACTAAAACTGTCAAACAGTCGCAAATCATGCACATGGGAGCGATTCAACCTCATCACCGAGCAGCTGTAAATACTCGGAGCTCGGCCGAGCATACTCGCCGAAAGGGTTAACAGAACATACTCGCTCAACACTACTTTTTACTTATGCAATCTTTACATTTCCACTACTTGGATATTCAGAGGAAGAAGCATTCATTAGTGCAATGCCCCATCTTGTATTTTGACTAGATACAGACCACTGTACTAATATGTATTATTATTGAAAAGACAAAACAGCATTTGAGATAAGAGCAACCAATTGTAAAATTAGTAAGAATCAATTCTCGGGGTCCAAACCAGCAGCCACATCAGTGATCTGTGACCATAGGCTGAAAATCCTGAGAGCCGCCTCGAGCCACTGGGCTCCCGTCCAATAGCCACAGATTACCGATGTGGCTGCTGGACCGGGTCTTGCAAATCAATTCACACCAACTCTTAACTTGAGTTTATCTATTTTCTGCCAGAACCACTACTGAAAGCCAACCGACAGCTGCACTTTAGTCCATGACCTTTGCTTCATGAGGCCTCATTCATACAAGTGTATTTTAACAAGTACTGATTCATTTGTTAGTATTTTCTCCCGTTACGACAAATATAAATCAAAGCCAGATACGTACACAGAGAACCTTGCAAGATAGACACCTGATCTACTATACTGCTACAAACAACTAATATCTTATGATATTTGATCTCTAGACCTAACGGAAATATACTACAACACTCCTCTCTTACTGGGATCAACCCCTTTTGGAATTGACAATCAAGGCAGAAATCTATCAACTAGTATATAGTGTAAGCTCTATCTAGCATTATGCAATTTTTCACCTGCAAGAAACGTGCAAACACGGTAGGTAACGTTGTTGAACAAGGTCAATGTCCAGGTCTCTCCTTTTATTGGTATATATTGCATTTGTTGTATTCAGTACTAGAAAAAAAAAGGCATTTTTGGGTTGTTTTGACAAGGAAAAGTGAGGCATGCGTCTAAAGCAATAAAAATTAACAAGATAAATAAATTAGCTATACAAATTATGGGAGCATCACAGCAGCCACAAAATAAAAAAGTTGTTTAGGAAGGGGCTGGGAAAAAAATATATATCTATATCCAATTTGCCAGAAACCACATATATGCTTGATAGAAAGTGAACACTGGTTAGTTACGTATAAATAGTGACTGGATAGCTATCACTTGTAGAAGGGATGTATCGTGAAGATAAACCGGTCAGGCAGAAGATGCAAATAGTAAGGAAAAGCAGAGCATGTAATGCATGCACAGACTGGGTCCGCCAACGCTAGAGACAATTTCTCAGTGCATCTCTGCTATATGTCAGAGAGGGGCCTGCCACTGTGTCCTAATCTGTTCTGCGGAAAAGTTTTTTTTAGTTTTCTTCATGAGATAATTCCTTTAATATGCAATAAATGGAGACCTCGCTCCTCATCAGCAAGTAATAATCCATTTACATGTACCAACCTGTGATCTTCCATATAATACAATCGTTTGCTGAACATCAGATGACAGATACGAGTCTTGGAAAGGGCTGTCTGCAGAGTGTTCCCAAAATCTTTAGGTCGGGAAAAAGTATTCTTTTTTTGGCAGGGGATTAAACTGATCCCAAAGCAGGGTAATTACTGCCGATGTCATATGAAGACTATCACACAACCCATTAATGTACAGCCCCCTTTAGTGGCACAGACCATCAGAAAAAGCTCTGTGCTAACCAGCACCAGTGAATATTATAAGTAAAAGAAACTCATATGCAGCCAGGAGTGTTTCTAAACCAAACTTTAAAAAAAAATATTTTTTGTTCTGTCTTTTTTTCAAAAGGGGCAAGTTTTTAATTAAAGAATTACATTAAGCCAATTCAGTCATTAACGTCAGTGCAAGACCTTTCACACAAGCAAAAATATCATGGAAAAGGCTTAAATATATATAGCAACAGCTTAAAAAGGAAATGGAGGAAAGAATGCTGAATATACACAATTTTTCAGTCTTTGTAAAACATGAAGAACCTTCCCCCCCCTCCAGCACAAAGTGTGACCGGCTGTTAAAAAAAAAAAAAAAAGTTGGGAAGCCACGTTTCCCCCTCTTGAAGTATATATGCAGTGTTGGAAACGCACTGGCCACTGCGGTAGGATCTTGTTGGATCAAATGCCTATAGTGTTTACAGCTTTGCATGCAATTATATTCAACCAGCTTGTTTTTCAGGCTTTTCTTAGGAGCTCACCAACACGTAGATCATGCTGCAAGAGAAAGAGAAGGCCATGTAAAGAAGGGAGGGCGACACGGGCCGTATACTAGCGCTGGTAGATCTGAAACCTGTGACTCTCCAGCTGTGGCTGTAGGGACATGCTGGGATCTGTAGGATCACAAACTGGCAGATACACAGGTTGCAGATCACTGCCCAAGGTCTCAGATTTATAATATACACTGCACATTATATCGGCTGGGAGCTTTGCTTCTTAGATTACAAGGCCGTGTGTACTGTTATGCAGCCTCTGCCATGTGCATTAGATCTAGAGGAGACACCAACAGGGCCAGATATTGGTTTGGGACTGGAAACCCCAACCCCTGGCAGCTTCATGTTATACGCAGCCATTCAAGCTCAAGGCCAACATGCAGTGCATGGGCTAACAGGGTCTTACCAAAGCAGCACCACATTGTGGCTCAGAGCAGGGGCCAAACACCCCACCCCACTTTACACCAATAAGGAACAATGGCAGGGGTTACCCAACCCTTTAAGTTTCATCCAGTAATTTCCATGTGGATCACATCATTAAATCCATCCAGGACAATAGAGAACGAGCTCCAACGTCCGTATAGTGCAGATCATAATGCACAAACTAGCCACAGGCATCTTGACCAAGACTTGACAGTCTCGTGGGCATATATGAGGCCACAGCCCTGATATAGGGACTGAATTTGGTCTTAAGCAAGGACCCAAAAACACAACTTACCCATAAAGATAGTAGAAAAATGACAGCAGGTAAAAAGCTAGTTTACACCATCCCTCCTTTTGACAATATGCTAGAATGTCTGCATTCATAATGGTTGTGGGGTCGTAAAGCCCGGGGCCGCTCATTACCGGCCTGCTCATGTACCTGCAAAAGAGAGAGGACCGTGCACGTTAAACTGAAAATGACCATAATAAATAGGATAAAACCGTACCAAAACGTTGTAGAGGATCAGAAAAACATGGCGGTTTAATTCTGAAGACAGCACCAAACCAGTCCACGGCCTGTGCGTCGTATTGCAACGCAGCCCCAATCATTTCCAAGGAGCCGAGCTGAAGTACCAGGCGGCCCGTGGGGAAGGTGCGCTGACGTTTTATGGGAAATGCATTTGTAATAGATTTTAAACGTTTGTGAACAGTAAAGTCAGGGTTGCCCACTATATTTGGCTCTCCTGGGGCAATGCTTCATCGCTGGAGGCCGGGTATACAGAGGCTGGCAGGGGGACCAGTGAAGAGGTGCCACAAAAGGTGCCATGGCGGCAGAACTATGTTGCAGGTATGAGCGTCGCCTGTAACAATTAGGTTACTTGTTGCGGATTTTGACTTTCCAATTGAACGCCATGGGAAAAAAAATGAACTAGAAATACGTGGTAGAAACTGACACATTGAAACAAATCTCATCCACACTGCAGAAATTGACCTGGAGGTGAGGGATTGCACATTTAAAAAGAAAAAAAAAAAACTCATCCACTTGGTTGTTACTGCTAAAATCAGAGCAGAAAATCTGCAACAACTAGCACATTAATTGTGTCGTGTATTTATCAATATTAATTCCATCCTTTGTAAGACACAGTGAAGTCCGGGCCACAATCACCAAGTGGCACGAGGAATTTGTCGCTGACTTGTGAAGGAACTCGTAGCAGAGAGGCTGTTATATATTTTTGCCATTTTCCACCCCTCAGAAGTGACAGACAGGGTAACATTGTCTTCAATAGGAAAACAGAAGTGGAAGCTAAAATCAAGAAGCAAATAAGTCCCATGTTCAGATTTACTTCCAGATTTGCCTTAAATGAAATCAAGGCAGCGAACTAAATGGCGACCTCGGATGGTGCCGTAATAAGTGTCATGTCCTGTTGTCACGTGGTTTCTACACCTTGTGTATAACAAATAAGTAAAACTGGGCAGAATCCAGAAAAAAACAACTAAAAAGTGGGAAAAGTCAGGGGTCTTTGTTTCTTTTTTGATCAAGGAGTACAAAATCTGAGACCACCAGTCAGCAGAGTTCTGATCCTTCTCTCCCCAGACATCATCTGTCGGGAGCCCCCTTACACATTAGACTGTATCCCATTGATCTTATTTATATGGGGGCTTTTAGCTGAGGATTTTCCAAGAAAAATAATCATTGCCAAAAATCAGCACCAAGGCGTGCAGATTTCATTGAAGAAATTCTATAGATGTCACTATGCAATACAAAAGGGAGAAAATGTTATGGCATAAATTGACAGCACAAAAAAAAAAAAAAATCAGGTCATGTTACACAACGTGTGGATGAGATTTGGTAAAAAGATCATCCACAATGTTTTGGATTTTCCATATTCTTCGCAAAAACTTGCATCATATTCTCTACAAAGTAATGTCAGACATGAATACAAAATCATTAAAAAAAAAAACTATACATTACCTCCAAATGTGGTACGCCAAAAGGGGCATGTTTAATCCGAGTGTTAACCACTCTGCAGCACAAAGGAACATGACACAGAAGAAGGCATGGATGAGGTACTCGGGAAGCACAAGCTGCAAGAGAAAGAACATTCCCATCAATGCTATATACATACATCCATACACTGCGGGGACATTGGAGCAGACCCCCAGCGCCATCACACACTGCACCATGCTCCCACATATCAGACACTGACAGGAAACTAATGTGCCAGAAAGAAAAACTGGGGGAAAACGCTACCAACGCCAAAGTGGCAGTAGTACCCCCAATGCCACTGGAGCATGTTAGGGGTTCTCGCTTCATTCCCATATTTGCAAGTTATCCCCTATCTTGTGGGTATATAATAACGTGCAGAGCGCTGGAAGTCCCACTGCTTGTAAGACTGTGCGTGCACCATCGTTCCATTCATTGCACTGATGTCAATCGGACAACTGAACAGTCGCTCAACAATGGTCAGGGGGCCCCTAAAAAGTGCACGAAGTAAAGAAATCACAACGCATTTATGGCTACGGTCACAAGAGCATATTACGTGGTCTGTAAACGGACCACAAAGCCCAGACCGAACCTGAAATAACAGGGAAATACGAAGTTGGAAGTTCAGCTCAGGAGACACTAGGTTGGTCTGGGCATTATGGTTTGCATACAGACTAATACAATTGTGTGAACAGCGCCTTAGGCCTATTCTGACGGAACGATCATTTACTGCCAAAAGAAAACGGATTAATAAGATTGTTTTGTCCCCAAATAGCATTATATCTGCAGCACGTGCCGTGTTCTTTGGCCATTATCAGCTGGACCTTTAGTCCGCAAAAGGTGTAATAAGCTTATTTAGGGGTTAAACTAGTCCTGTGGGGTCAAAGCTTGTGAGATAGGGGCCTGTGCACATGGAGGGTTTACACTCTTGTTTCCTGCAGCAATAACCTGCCGACACTACGTGCTTCATTACTGCCTATAATACACCGAAGCTGTGGGGAAGGATGAATTTCTTGGTTCTGGAGAAAAAATAAATAAAATTGATTGTGCTAGAATCCGCAGAGATCTCTACAAGAACATTATGTAAGTGACCGCCGAGAATATCTAACGTGTTACATAATGTGGACTATGGAACCACAGACATTGCTTATCTCAAAACCCGGAGACGTATCAATCTACAATACAACTCCGAAGAATGCAATATAAAAGCAGCCTTATACTGCAGAGCTGCACTCAATTCATCTGGCTATAGAACTGAAATGTCACCAGTCTCTGTTCTTATTTCATTTCTTGCTCTGGCGATTTGCATTATGGAAAGTGTTAATATGATACCTGGGAGCCTGATGGATTTTCCTATATCATAGCTCAGCTGATGACGCCTGTCATTTATAGCTCCCTCAGTGCAAAAAGGCTCCAAAATGTACAAGTGTTTGCAAATTTGGTGTAGTTGCATCCCACATAAACCAATGGATGGGGAACAGGATTGGGATTCGTTTTGCAGTCGGATTCTGCACCCGTTTGCAAAGCGTATGAGTACACGGACCCAGTCACTGGTCTGAGAAGGCCTAGCTGATTTCACACATCTGACGTGCACAGTCTGAACTCAGTCTCATGTATGTCTATGGGTCAGGCGAGTAGCCACCAACCCAGACAGAGGTCTGCAATTGGATCATCATGGTTACTTAGAAATGAGGCCAAAACATATCTTCCTTCCATTCCTCCGCTCCAATCCAATGATGAATATAGCCGTATGCACTGCACGGGTATTGTTGAGTATCATTGTACTCAAACCAGGTAAAAACCCAACTCCTGGTGGAATAGCCCTTTAAATCTAGCACCAATTTAACCTCAGATGCAGGATTATCTGGTCCAGACAAGCAAACTGTTAATGATTGCAGCAGATCATACGTGGCCCTGTAATACAAGAACAGCTGGAGAGGCAGAAAGGGCTTAATCCGGCTGCATCGGCCCCATAATCTCTGCAGATGCAACCACTGAGCTGGCTTACACATCCGGCGAAGCATCGGCCAGGATACAGCTCATCTACAGAGAAGAAACCATGGAAATGCTTGGAGCTCCTGGATGCAATCCCCGAGCCGTGCACATTCCTGTGTTAATATCACACAAGCTTTCCATGCATGTTAATAACCTCACGATGAATAATAAAATGGTGACGTGAATGCACAAGTGACGGCGCCTCTGGATTTATAACAAGTGTGATGATGACGAGGGATCGGGACAAACTGTGAAATGCCTTTTGTAGAAATACAGTGTGCGGTGGGCATGGAGGAAGCAGCACGGGGGCAATTTGGCATATAAAAAAAAAAATTGGAGAAGTAGGTCCCGGTCTATTATCTTTGTATATGGAAACTTTCAGTTCATAATATTTCAAAATATCCGCTTGCTGTAAGTGAATACAAATAACTGTTCAAATCCAGGGCTAACAAATCTGAGTTGCAAAAAAAAAATAAATAATGCTTCAGAATTCGGGTCGAGCAAAAAGATTTGCAGAACCCTGGTCCAGCGGCCATGTTGGTAGTCAGTGGCCCCTGGACTAGAGTCCTGCAAATCTCCTCCTACCTAGCAGCATCCCCGCCGACCTGTGAAGAGGCGACGAAGATGCCATCAGGACGGAGGACGACTGCAGGGGTCAGGTCCAAGTACACAGACTACCAACATCACCAATGCACCAGGGTCTTGCAACTCTTTTTGATCAACTCTATCCAGCATTGTTCTTTTACTATCATTTACTTATAGAATATGGATGCCTTCAGGGACATATTTTTATTAAATGCATTAAAAATTTTAGCTTTTCCAGTGTCTTAAGTTCCAAGCTAATTGCAGAATGAGTTAACTGAGAATCCATCAGTGAGCTCGCTCTCTGGGGAGTTTCTAATTCTTTTATCTGTCTTTTTCTGATGGCTCTGCTGATTTAGGAGCACATCAAATGTTCAGATAAACTTTGTGGTCAGAAACCAAAAAGTCCGTAAAAGCCAAAATGTGCAAAATGTTCAATAAAACCCAATTGCAAAATTATATTTAGCACTTAAGTAAAATAAATAAAATGATGGCCTTGAAGGCTGCTATATCCTTTGACATTATTTGGATTAAGGTTGTTTTTTTTTTTTGTTTGTTTGTTTTTGATTAAAGGAGAACTCCGAAGGCAGATAACAGTTTTTCTTGTAAGTCAGCAGGCAAAATAAACTTCTTTCATGTGAGAAGATAAACGGATTATATGTAAATCTGAGGATGCGGATGGATCAGGCACGTCAAAGGGGGAAGGAAAAAAGAAAATATATAGAGAGATGGAGGCAGAGGAATATTCATACAGACACATTGTCCTAAAAACAACAGGTGGGGAGGGATGTACACACCTTCAGTGCACTTTTCACTCTTTTAATCTTTTTCAGCTTTTCAAATGTCTTTGTTTGCGACAAAGTAAAAAGCAGATTGAGAGACGTTAGTATAAGAGCTGGTGAGAGTCACAGCCAGAAAACGTACTACACATCCCAGCTTAACCGCAGAATACAGGGACCGTCCGACAAAGGGACCGTCACACTTAGCAGGAACTGAAGGTTCTAAACACAAAACTTTCTTTTTTTGCTTTGTAAGAAAAAGTTTTGCAGGTTGCACTTTCCAAATGTACAATGTGATTCAATGGCTATAAACACTGCCATCCTAGTGGAAAGGAGAGTGTTAAGTTGTTTATTTTGGACTCCTTCCTTCCATTTTTCTTTTTCACTTTGGAGGATTATTCCCATCACCAGCAGTCAGGCTTCTGGGACCCTACTGATCTTGAGCATGAAGTGCGTCAGGTGTGATTTAGTGTTGCACCCAATTCCTAAGTTTTCCCTGCGGACCAAGTCACCGATGCAGCACAGCTCCAGTCATGTGAATGGGGCCCGGAGCAAAGAAAGGGACCTCAGAAAAGGACCAATTCCTTAATTTGTTTTATCATATCACTTTATTAAAAATAAAAATCAGAAATCTTGCAATTTTCACCCCAGCCAGGAGGATTTATTTTTAGACTCGGCCTTTCTGTACTTTCAGGAAATGTACATGAACATTAGCCACAATGATCAGACCCAGACGCTATGTTTAGCATTGAAGCATCTAATGAGCGGGTGCAAAAATCAATGTGAAAGAAGGTGAGCTGTGACGTCACCTATTGTGAATGGTGGGTCCTGTGTTATCTACTGTATTTAGAGGTGTTATCAGTCATTGTACAGGAAGAGGAGGAGGTGAGCTGTGACATCTATTGTGAATGGTGGATTCTGGGTTATCAGCTGTATATAGAGGTGTTATCAATCAATCATTGTAATCCTGCCTCAGATATGTAAACTGATGAAAACTCTGGAAATGGAAATAGAATCTAAAACAGCCTCAGTGGCCGGTGTTAAATTTGCAAGATTACAGATTTTGTTTTTAATAAAGATCGTGATTTAAAAATAAAATAAAAATATATATAATAAAAACATTCATCAAAAAAAACTGGATTTAAACAATAGGTCATTTTCTGAAGATGCAGGAGGCACAGACCTCAGGGATCCTCGTTATTCTCAGGATCCAGGGGGTCCCAAGGGTCAGTTATTAGCCCATCGGTGAGGGCACATCTTGGAGAGATTAGAATTGCCTTTAAGCGCTAAAACAATAGGGAACTGCAATTGCAGAACTTCCGCCATTGTTAGTGGTGACTTCCTTAGTCTTCTGGGGTCAGGAGAATCTCCACAATCTAGCCGCCCCAGCTGTGAGTTCAATTAGAAGCGTACGTAATAATAATAATGGAGCCGGGATAAGCAGCAGCCATTTACATAAGCGCCCGTGGGGTTCAAGGTCAACCACTTGCCTTAAGGCCCCGTCACACTAAGCGATGCAGCAGCGATCCCGACAACGATACGACCTGTCAGGGATCGTTGCTGCATCGCTAATACATCGCTGGTGAGCTGTCAAACAGGCAGGCTCACCAGCGATCAGGGGAGCAGCGATATCGTGGAAAGGATCGTTCCACGATGTCCCGCTCCAGTTACCAGCCTGCTGCAAGCAGGAGCAGGCTGGTAACTATGGTAAACATCGGGTTACTAAGTGCGCGTGTGCCCCTAGTAACCCGCTGTTTACCATGGATACCACTCTGCTACGGTGCGCGGGAGCCTCCGAGCACCGTAGCAGAGTGGTATCCATGGTAAACAGCGGGTTACTAAGTGCGCGCGTGCCCCTAGTAACCCGCTGTTTACCATAGTTACCAGCCAGATCGTTGGTCCCGCTGGTCACACACAGCGATGTGTGCTGGCCAGCGGGAGGCCAACGACCAAAAAATGGTCCAGGACACTTTGCAGCGATCAGCAACCTCACAGCAGGGGCCTGATCGTTGCAAAGTGTCACACATAGCGACATCGCTGGTGAGGTCGCTGGTGAGTCACCAAAACCGTGACTCAGCAGCGATATCGCTATGTGAGACGGGGGCTTTACAGACATAATGCAGAAGAGAGAAGAGTCAGACGACATTTACTCCATTTTCCACCTAACCTCTCATTATCCAAAAAGTAAAAGAGTCGCTATAACCTCTACACTGCTAAGTGGGACGGCTCCTCGGTCGTGACCACAACACTCATCCTTGCAAAGTGCGATGCGGATGACAGACACAGAATCACCGTCAGGACGAGAATGGAGAACGGCGTCATCCATCACTTACAGGATTGAGCGTATTACACTGGTCTATCGGGTTCTTGTAATCTGTCTTCAATTCATCAAATGCAATAATCTGGGGGGAAAAAAAAACAGGATTAATGTAGAGGAAGAAATTTGCACCCAAGATATAGATTCCCACGGAATAGGTGGCCCGTGTAGGCCGCTATATCCAGCTCTCTGCAGCCTCATTCACACCTGTGGATTTAGGTCGCCATCTACACCAGCACTGATGAGAAAAAAATTCACGAAGGAGCTGCTCCTCTTCTGTGTTCTAGAGCCGCCCTGCTTCTTGTTCACACATACTAATGAAATCCTGACCTATATACAAGTGTGAACGAGGCCTTTGGGTGGAGCATCCCCCAACGTAGTCTTCCTGTACTTCATGCAGGTGGTTACTTTTTTGTTTTTTTACCCCTTTATCTTATGGTTTGATAATATACACAACAAATTAGAGGCAAATTATACTATCTGCATGGTATACAGATCAACAGAGGATGCAAAAAGTATCAGTACTATGCAAGGTTTACGTGCTGATCTCAGGGGGATATTGCTGGTTGACATATTATTGGGGGTGCTCAGTTTGGTAGTGACCCCATATGGATGTAACCCACAGTACAGATCAGTCTGAGGACATACAACCACAAATGCCAGTGGATATAAGACAATGCCTAATGCGGAGAAAAGTTGTGAAACTGCAGCTCCCAATCGCACCATGGGACCATATCCGAAAGGAAACCTAGATCAAAGCTGGTATGAAAAAGATGGCGGAGCACAATAGTCCCCAGGGTCCTCACATGGAATACCATGCTGCACAGTCTCTCCTGACACCTCTTACACCCCACAGGTATTGATTATTGCCAAGTTATTGGCATGTCATCCTCTCTCCCTCCTCCACAAAAGGGAAAAATAATCAATGAATACAGTATATAATACAATTCTTGGTGACACAGCTTCATCATTAAGAATGATAGCGTTTTCTTTTTTATCTCCATGAGGTTGCACAGATTTCTCCCCATGCGTCAAAAATAGTGTTAATGGCTTCCAACAAAGCTTGCCCTGGTGGGTGCGTGTGACAGATGACAGAGTCCCGGGAGGTCCAGGATTGGAAAGTTCTTAACTTTCTCATTCTGCGGGTTTCACACGGTGGTAAAGATCTCTGCTTGCTGTCAGGACAAGATGACAATTTACACCCAGGGTCCCATACAACGCTAAAAGCAAAAACCTAAGTATCCAGAGCGTGAGGACACAGTCGTAGCCCCTCCTGGGGGGCCACATACAGCAGGGAGAGAGGCTGGAAAGCTGAGCGTCTGACCTCTGCGCTGACACATTGTAACAAACTAACCTGACAGCGGGAGGATCTTGAGGTCTGAGATCTATAAGAATGTTCCTATTCACTAACAGCAAGCAGAGGTCTTGAAAAGGATGAGAAAAAGCAAAATATGAGACTATTGGAGACCCTATAAATAGACCCCGTCCCTAATAAACCCTTCAGACCTCCTGCTGAGCAGCCGGTAGACCTACAAGGCCCAGCATTTAGTCCTGTAGCTTTATTAGGGGTTGAACTACAACTCCCAGAATGCCAAGCTCCTTGCCTTATATTTTTACTCCCCGGTCTGTGGGTGAAGAACTACAAGTCCCAGATAGGAGTGACCGACAGCGACAGTCATTATTATCTAACAAGTGGACTGCGAAGTCCAAGCTCCTCGGGCATTGTATGCTGGGAGTTGTAGTTCTGAGAGCAGCAGGGAAGCTATAGAGGGAGAAGTGTGTGAACCTTGTACTGGGCGGGGGTGGAGGGCAGCAGCAGCCAGCTCAGCAGCGCCGCCGCCCGGATACTTACGTGCCAGATAGCGAAGAATATGAGCGCGGCGGTGAGCAGCAGAGCCAGCATGTAACAGAAGGCCGCGAACGTGAACGCCATGTTCAGTCCGGGGGGCGCGGGGCCTGCTGGGAGTAATCATTCACCGGCTGCTCCGGTGGGCGGCACCGCGCACGTAAACGCCGACGTGAAAGGCGGGGCCGCTCGCGACACCTCGAGATAAAGGCGGGGCCGCGCGCTCTGCGGTCAGCTGACTGTTCGGGAGCTACCAAGTAATGGTGCTGGGGAGGGGGGGGGAGTCGGATGACTACGTGTCTGATTTTAACCCTTTAATTTACATAACGGGTTTGTTTTTTTGCTGTTTTTTTTTTAAAAAAACACTAGTGGTTTCTTCATTAATGAATTTTTAACTAAAAAAAAGCTAAAAGGCTCAAGTGAAAAAAACAAAAAACGCCACAAGATGCTAAGCGGAAATCGAAAAACTGTAAAAAAAAAAAAACTCTGAGGAAACAAACCCTTCATAGATGGATATTGTCAGATAGGTCTTGTGCATCCAAGCACTTTTGCAATTTACTGCTTATTAAAATTTGCAGCCGTTCTTCAGATATTGACACTTTTGTTTACAGCTCGTTGCCTAGGAAACCGACCACCGCTGCTGTCTAGCTTGTAAGCGCTGCACTGGCTGGGCTTAGTCGGTAACAATGAGCTCTGGCAATCTTGGCCGGCCATTGCTTCCAAGTGCAGTAGTAAAGAGCTTGTAAGTGTGGCACCCCAGGGGTCTGGTTTCCACAGTAATAGCAATATTACGTCTGAGAGCAGGTGGGAGGTCTCCTGGTCAGGAATCCTAAGCATGCCACACCTCCTGCCCAGTCCTGGGAGGGGAAGAACTTCCCCTATATAAACTGGGGCTGAGGTAGGGTTAGGGAGAGAAAGTGGAGAAGAGGAGTCCCAGACAGAGACATAGTCTGGTCTGGAGAGGAGCAGCTATAGGAAAGAAAGATCAGGAGCTCAGTGGGAGCAGTGCTAAAAGGAGTCAGGGGCTGGAAGCTGTAGAGCTCGCCCTGATTGAAGAGTTCTCACCGGACCCGGAGTCCGAGGCTGTGGGGACTAATCCTTACCCAGCAGCAGAAACCGACCGGCAGGGGATTTCAGGTCTTCTGGCCAAGAAACCCGAAGGCACGGTCACACGCAAGGGACCAGCACCGCCGTCGTGGAGCGGAAGCTACCAGAAGGCCCCGAGTCACCGGCCATACGGGTGAGCACCACACGGTACACTCAGGGACGTGGGCTACTTTTACCCGCCTCTAGCAAGGTAGCCAGAAGAGTACAATTAGTTGGGGAGGCCTACAACTCCGCCTGGCCAGGGGAGATCCCATCTGCTCACGGACTGACCAGGCCCCGATCGCTAGCCAGTACTCCGGGAGGGTCTACCTTTGTCATCAGTAAAGACCCTGAACTACACCGCACCGTCTCTGAGTGGTTCCTGCTACCTGCATGCTATTCTGCTACCCCCTTCAAACACGTCAGCTGCCCTGAGGCCATACCCCTCCCGTTGGGGGTTATACCATCTACGCTGCACAATCGTACCACCGGCCTCAGCGGTCTGCCCTGCAGCGGCGGCCTCATAGCCGCATTCAACGGGTGGCGTAGTCGAACACCGTACCATCTTCTGCTAAACTCTGCCACTCAGCTTGACTCCCTGGGCACGGACCGGGTCACCGCCACGAGACTACTACCCCTATCAGATCCGGCTCCGGGTAGGCTCCCGCGTGTGCAACGCTGCGCGACTCAGGCCCAGGGGCGCGTCAACTTTGGCGTAGTCGGCAGGATTCCGTGCCCGCAACCACCGGGTACTGCGTGCCTGAAAGAAGACTGTTAAACTTACCTGTGGTGAAGATTCCCGCCATCCGGCGCCATCTTCTGCCTTCTTCCCGCCATCCGTGAAGTTTTCCCGCCATCCGGCGCCATCTTCTGCCTTCTTCCCGCCATCCGTGGAGTTTTCCCGCCGTTGGACGCCATCTTGAAGACGCCGCGCGGGAAGAAGAGGGGCGTGGACTCTGAAAGCGCGCGAGAACTGAAGCCCCGCCTCACGTCAGGACGTTGCGTAAGGTCCTGGAAGGAGCCCAGCAGACGCCGACGTCACAGGAGCGCGACGCAAGGTCCTCAACCCTGACGATCCACTGCGGAACCGCGGCCTACGGAAGAGGATCATCGCAAGGTAGGCCACGGTCCACTAGGGGGGAGGAGGATGTCGGATACGGAGGAGAGCTTCACTGCCACAGCCACCGCCAGCGCCGCCGCTGCTGCAGTCATGCCTTTCACCATGCCCTATATCCCGGGAGCGGCCTGGCTACCCCAGTACTCAGGGGAGTCACATACCCTGAATGACTTTAGAGAAAAGCTGGATAGCCTCTTCCAGGTGTACCCCCTCACAGAAGAGCAAAAAGTGAGCATCCTGGTGGCCCAACTAACCGGGGCAGCCCAAAGGGAGGTAAAGTCCTGGCCACCTGGGAGGAGGACTGTCGCAGGGATATTAACCCGGCTGAAGGACACCTTTGATACCCGCACCTCAGCCGAGATTAAGCTTAGATTCTACGGGTGCAAACAGCGAGCACATGAGAATATAAGGGACTATGCACTAAACCTACAAGAGGCCCTGAGAGCCATTAAGCAGACCGACCCTGACGGCGTGGGAAATGAGGACAGGCTGTTGACCGAACAATTTATAGAGGGACTATATTGCAATGCCCACCGAACCCAGTTGCGGGCAATGGCCTTACAGGATCCTCATCTGGACTTTGCACAGTTCAAGGACAGAGCCATCCGGGTGCTCCGAGAACCGGCACCGGGTGGCGTGGTGACCCACAGGCGCCTTACTACCGCTTACCACCAGGAGGCGGCGCCCTTATCGGCAGGGCCTGTGGGAGCTGACGCGCAGGCTTTGAACAATGACCCGGCTCCAGACCTGCACCATCAGGTCCAAGAGCTAGCTAAAAGCGTTGCTGCGCTAACCCGAACTGTGCAGTCTTTACAGGTTTCTGCTCCAGGGAAGATCCAGCTGGCATCCGGACCGGAGGACATCCCGTGGCGTCGACCAAGGAGGACCCCACCGGCCAGAGGAAGACCCAGCGACCGATACAACGAGGACGGACAACCCATCTGCCGCCGCTGCAATCAACCCGGACATATGGCAAGGTACTGTCCTTTAAACTGGCACAACCTGGGGTAGAGGGCCAACCCCTAGGAATAAGATCACCAGGCCCATCGAACTGGCGTGACAAATACGTGGGAGGACGTCCAGTCTTGCCTGTGGTACTGGATGGCATTCCTATGAGTGCCCTACTTGACACCGGGTCACAGGTCACCACCATCCCGTACGTGCTCTTCAAGCAGTACTGGAATGACTCGGATATAACCCGCTACCCTGACGACGACTTGAGTATCATTGCCAGCAATGGTCAGCCCGTGCCACAGATCGGATTTAAAGAGATGACCATTAAAATCGGTAGAGTCGAACTGGCAGCACAGGGACTGATCATTGTAGACATTGACAAGCGCGAGAGTCACCCAAAGATAACTCTAGGAACTAATGTGATTGAAAATTGTCTTGCAGAGGTGATTTTCATTTTACAGCAGGTTGCCAAGAACGCCAGCTCCGGCCAGCAGCGAGTGCTCCAAAAAGAGATCCGGGCACTGATGCGGCGGCAACAGGTGGAACTCTCCGGTGGTGAGATAGGAAGCGTGAGAATGTGTGACCCTTTCCCTATTGCCATGCCCCCGAAAAGTGAAATGATGATTTGGTGCCGGGCAGCTATTGGTCTGAGAGGTAGAGATTACCAGGCAATGGTAGAACCAGTCTACTCAGACAGTAGGCCCACCATTTTGACGGCACGGGGGGTGGTTGATGTACGCCATGGGAGGGTGCCCGTTCGCATAATAAATATCGGGAAGAGGGAAGTGTACCTGCCCCGGTATGCTACGCTAGCCAAATTGTATACCATCAACCAAAATTCTGTACAGGCCGTGGAACCCTTGCCTCCATCTCAACCAGAGGAAGGTAATGGCTCTAAGAAACCAATGGAGGACTGGTGTCAGCAACTACATTTGGGAACTGACTCCACTCCCTCACACCAGAAACAGGGAGTCTATCGGGTGGTTCAAGAGTACGAGAGAGTGTTTAGTAAACACCCGTTAGACTTCGGGCGAGTAAAGGGGGTAGAACACCACATCCCCACGGGAGACCATCCTCCCATAAAGGAGAGATACCGACCCGTACCCCCTGCACACTACCAACACGCCAAGGGGATGCTTAGAGACATGAAGGAGGCTGGAGTAATCAGGGATAGCTGTAGCCCCTGGGCAGCTCCACTAGTCTTGGTTAAAAAGAAGGACAACACCATGAAAATGTGTGTAGATTACCGGAAAATCAACCGTATCACACACAAAGATGCGTACCCCTTACCAAGGATAGAGGAGTCTTTGGCTGCTTTAAAATCTGCTAACTTCTTCTCCACTTTGGATCTCACTAGCGGGTACTGGCAGGTTCCTGTAGCAGAGGCGGACCGGGAGAAGACCGCATTCACCACCCCGATGGGACTTAGCGAGTTTACCTGCATGCCGTTCGGACTCTGCAACGCACCAGGAACCTTCCAACGATTGATGGAATGCTGTCTGGGACACCGAAACTTCGAGACGGTCCTGTTATACCTGGACGATGTCATCGTCTACTCCAAGACCTACGAGGACCACCTGAAACACCTGGCAGAAGTGTTCGAAGCCCTGGCAAACTACGGCCTAAAGGTGAAACCCTCCAAGTGTCACCTTCTGAAACCAAAGGTGCAGTACCTGGGACACGTGGTGAGTGCTGACGGAGTGGCTCCCGACCCTGATAAGATCACCGCAATTAAGGAATGGCCAAGCCCCTCCAGCGTAAAGGAAGTGCGGCAGTTCCTCGGGTTGGTAGGCTACTACCGAAGATTCATTCCCGGTTTCACCAAAAAGGCAGCTCCTATGCAGGACCTCCTGATAGGCCAGTCCAGGAAGGCCAAGAACCAGAAGCCACCCTTCAAATGGGAGAAGCTGGAAGAAGAGTCCTTCCGCCAGCTGAAGATGGCCCTCACGGGGGATGAAATCCTGGCGTACCCTGATTACAGCCAGCCCTTTATCCTCTACACCGACGCAAGTAACATCGGGCTAGGAGCCGTACTGTCCCAGATCCAGCAGGGGAAAGAACGGGTAATTGCTTACGCCAGCCGAAAACTGCGACCCACCGAAAGAAACCCTGAGAATTACAGCTCATTCAAGCTAGAGTTCCTGGCAGTGGTGTGGGCAGTCACCGAACGCTTTAGGCACTACCTCGCCTCTTCCCGGTTCACCGTGTACACGGATAACAACCCGTTGACACACCTGGATACGGCAAGACTCGGTGCCCTGGAGCAGAGATGGATGGCCCGCCTGTCCAACTATGAGTTCACGATCAAATACCGGGCAGGACGCTCCAATACCAACGCGGATGCCTTGTCCAGAATGCCAAACCTACCGGACTTAGGGGAAGATCCAGAGGAACTGGAAGAAATTGAACTCCCCGCGTTCCACCGTCATGGGACTATCTAGTATTCCCACCGTGTAAGGGGTAAGCAATCTGCTACGTTCAACCCCTTACCTCATTACAACTGGGCGGAAATGCAAGACAGTGACCCTGCCGTCCGACTGGTGAAGGAGATGCTGACTCAGCCAGATGCCCGCCTTGACCCAGACGCTCCGGAGGAGGCCAAGCAACTGTGGGTTGAGAAGAGTCGACTGTTCCTTTACAAGGGGAAGTTGTGCCGCAGAATGGTTAACTCCCGGACGCATGAACTGATCTGGCAAGTAGTGGTGCCAAGAAGAGACGCGGCTATGGTACTGGAGGCATACCACAACGGAGCTGGGCACTTCGGATGGAAGAAGCTGGAGTTCCTGCTGCGCGGGCGGTTCCATTGGGTAGGCATGAGAGGAACCATCGAGAGGTGGTGCAGAGACTGTGGCCCATGCAACCTAAGAAGGAAGGACCGTGCTAGCCAGAAGACTCCCCTGCAGTCCATCGTCACCAAGCAGCCGTTGGAACTGGTAGCCTTGGATCATGTAAAACTGACCCCCAGCAGAAGTGGCAACGTCTATGCGTTAACCATCGTGGATCACTACTCCCGGTTCTTGGTTGTCGTCCCCGTCAAGGACTTAACGGCTCAAACAGCAGCTAGAGCCTTCCAGCAGCACTTCTGCCGTCCACACGGATACCCAGAGCAGGTGCTGACGGACCAGGGACCTGCCTTTGAAGCGGAGGTCTTCCAGGAGTTCTGCACTCTGTATGGCTGCCGGAAGATAAGAACAACACCCTATCATCCACAAACCAATGGACTCTGCGAGAAAATGAACCAGGTGGTGATAGACCTTTTGAAAACATTGCCCCTGGAAGAACGCAGTCTGTGGCCTGAGAAACTGCCTGATCTGGTGGACCTATACAACCACATCCCTGTAGGTTCTACCAACTGTACCCCGGCTTACCTAATGAGAGCAAGACCTGGTAAGCTGCCTGTTGACCTGGATATGGGAGTCCTGACACCCGAGGACACTTCACCAGAAGCAGACTGGGACACAGAGAGGCAGCAGCAGTACCGGAAAGTACAGGAGAGCGTGGAGCGAAGTCTCTGTCAAGCTAGAGAAAGACAGGAGAAGACTTACAACCAGTATGCTCCCGCTGTTCCCCTGGTACCTGGAGAGCAGGTCTTGAAGAGGAAGAGACGGCTCCACAAGTTGGACGACCAGTGGGAGAAGGACCCGTACACCGTACTGCCCTCAAGCCATGAGAACCCGAAAGTCTGCACAATCAGTAAGGATGGAGGAGAAACCACAGCCATTGTATCCCGAGATCACCTGAAGAAGTGTCCCGAACAGCTACGGAACCCTGAAGAAGAACAGGAAGACCCTCGACCCGCAGAGGAAAGGGAAGATATGGTCAGTACTGTGCTCGGAGACTTCCCTCGGTCTTGGACTCAAGTCAATGGCGCTGTTGTGGTACCCGTCCTCACCTTCCTCCAACCAGCATCTCAAGTACCTACGGAGAAACAGGTAGAGCTGGAAGAGCAGCCGGTCCAGGAGGCAGAAGACCCCACACAAGCAGACCAGGAGGATCAACCCTCTGCTTATAGTGAGCCTGCCGTGCCCCTAGTGAGCCAAAGAGCTCGTAGACAGCTGCCCAGTTTACCTTTGACAGCCCCTACACCCTGTAACTCAGGACCAGTCAGTCAGCTCCGTAGGTCTACTAGGGCCACTAAAGGCCAGTTGCCCGTACGTTGGAGGATCTAAAGTGTTTAGACTGTTTTATTTGTATATATTTGTTTATAGTTGCTTGTAAATAATTATGTATTTCTAGTTATTTTATAGGTGTCTTTTATGGATTATCCGGAATCCTTTGTATATATGTTTGGAGCGTAACCCAGGAAAGGACTAAGACTATTAAAGACTCGGGGTAGGACAGACCCCTACCTGGTTACGGCTCCCTGTTCTTTGGTGAAATGGACACCCTTGTTTTCTTCAAAAACTGCACCCGGTTGCGGACACGCCGTGACCATCCTAATGTGGTTTTCTTTATTGTACTGTTTCTGTTTATAACTTGTTATGTTTAAAAAAAATATATATATATATGTTAGTCCCGGAGTACTAAATTTTACTAGGGGGGAATGTGGCACCCCAGGGGTCTGGTTTCCACAGTAATAGCAATATTACGTCTGAGAGCAGGTGGGAGGTCTCCTGGTCAGGAATCCTAAGCATGCCACACCTCCTGCCCAGTCCTGGGAGGGGAAGAACTTCCCCTATATAAACTGGGGCTGAGGCAGGGTTAGGGAGAGAAAGAGGAGAAGAGGAGTCCCAGACAGAGACATAGTCTGGTCTGGAGAGGAGCAGCTATAGGAAAGAAAGATCAGGAGCTCAGTGGGAGCAGTGCTAAAAGGAGTCAGGGGCTGGAAGCTGTAGAGCTCGTCCCGATTGAAGAGTTCTCACCGGACCCGGAGTCCGAGGCTGTGGGGACTAATCCTTACCCAGCAGCAGAAACCGACCGGCAGGGGATTTCAGGTCCTCTGGCCAAGAAACCCGAAGGCACGGTCACACGCAAGGGACCAGCACCGCCGTCGTGGAGCGGAAGCTACCAGAAGGCCCCGAGTCACCGGCCATACGGGTGAGCACCACACGGTACACTCAGGGACGTGGGCTACTGTTACCCGCCTCTAGCAAGGTAGCCAGAAGAGTACAATTAGTTGGGGAGGCCTACAACTCCGCCTGGCCAGGGGAGATCCCATCTGCTCACGGAGTCACCGCCACGAGACTACTACCCCTATCAGATCCGGCTCCGGGTAGGCTCCCGCGTGCGCAACGCTGCGCGACTCAGGCCCAGGGGCGCGTCATAAGCGCTGCACATGTTCTGATGTCTAGCAGCGGTGGTCGGTCTCCAAGACAACAAGCTGTGAACTAAAAGTGTTAACATCTCAAAAATGGCTGAACATTTTAATAAGAAGTAAACTACAGAATAAAGTCACGTAACTGAAGCTTTGTACGTTATTTTTTAGGCCAATACTGATGGACAAACTGACGGGCGAAAATCTGATCCAACAACGTGAGACACAGTCCGCTCACCTAAAACTAATCAGACTTATCTAGATTGAGTGATATTAGAAGCCACAGATGAGCATCTTCTAGGGGCTCGTATAGCTCAGGCGCACGCAATCTGATAAAAAGGGGACGTTATTCAATCAGGCCGTGCAGATTTTTCCTCCACTGTATTTGGCATGAGTAGAAAAAAAATCGCAGCATGTTGTGGTTTCACTCCGAAATCGAATGGATGCGAGAAAAAAATCACATGCCATACGGACCCTCAGTGTGGCAGCCGATTACTACAGATACATTGCAATTCTGTAGCATAGGAAATGGTAAGGCTGCGTGCCCACTATGCGTTTTTCAAGCGTTTTTGTTGTAGAATTTCCGCATCGTAAACGCTTGCAAAACACTTAGTAATCCGTGCCAAATGATCCCCAATGAAAATCCGCATGTGCTTTTCCCATTCTGCGGAATTTTCTGCAGCGGATTTTCCTTGTGGAAAAATCCCCAGCATGTCCATTATTTGTGCATTTCTGCATGCGGATTTGAGGTCCCAATGTATTTGAAAAACGCAAGTCAAATCCGCATGTAAAACGTGTCAAAAATGCAAGCGTTTTTACTGCCAAGAACAAACATGCAGAAACGCTGCAGAAATTTTCTGCTTCAATTCTGCATCGTGGGCACATACCCTAAGGCTGTGTGCCCACAAAGCATTTTCCAAGCGTTTATGCTGCGGAATTTCCGCAGCGTAAACGCTTTGGAAACGCTTGGTAATCCGCCCCCCATGGTCCCCAATGACAAGCCGCACTGTCAATGCCCATGCTGCAGATTTTTCTGCAGCATTTATGCTGCACTCAAAAATCCGCAGCATGTCCATTAATTTTGCAGACACGCAGCGTAATCGCCGCCATTGACTTGCATTGGACCGCGTGACATCCGCATCACTACATGTGGATAAGCGGATATCACACTGTTCAATGTGCGGATGGTACCCGGGTCTGGAGAAGAGGAGACTCTCATCCAGACCTGGGTACCATAGAAACTGTAAAAAAAAAGAATTTAAAATAAAAAATAAAGCTTATACTCACCTTCCAATGTCCTCCCGGTGTTTTGTCTGCTCCATCCGGTCTCTTGCATTGCTCGCGCTGTTGTGAAGGACCTGCCATGACCTCATTGAGTCATGTGACCTGACACATGACTGAATGACGTCACCACAGGTCCTTCACAACAGTGCGAGCAATGCAAGAGACCGGACGCAGCGGAGATAACACCCGGAGGACACCGGAAGGTGAGTATAAGCTTTATTTTTTATTTTTTTTACCATTCTTATTCTTTTTTTCTAACTAACTTGGTCACACTGTATAAATCCATGCCGGTTGCATGGATTTATATAGTGTGAACAAGTTGTCAAGCACTTTCCAAGTGATGCTAAAATCGCTTGGAAAAGCGCTTAATAACCCACATGCAGAAATGCATGCAAAAACGCTTGACAATGCTTCTACCTGGCAGGAAAAACGCATGTAAAATCCGCATGCGTTTTTCCTGCCAGGGAGAGGCGTAAAAAAAATATGCAGCATTTCTGCATCGTGGGCACATAGCCTAAATGGTCAATAGCTGCTTAGTAAAAAAAAAAAAAGATTACACACGGATGACAAGTGAGGAAAAATAGTCCCACTTTACTGGATGAAAATCGGACCAATTATTTATACACAAGTGTGACCCCAGCCTAAGGGCTCATACTCATAAACGATAAAAAATCGGATTGCACTCTGACCAATGTTACAGCTCATCTGCGATTTTTTTCTCAGCTGAAATTGGACTGAGAAAAAAAATCGCAGCATTCTCCGTATTGCCCCTTATATCGGAAGAACCTCACCAATGCAAGTCAGTAGGTGCGAGAGAAAAAACGGACCATCCGCATGACATCCGATTTTTTCTGGGTACATTACCATTCTGTAGCACAGAACACTGTAAATGCTCCTGTAAATGATTGCAGAATAATAGTTGCAGAGGAAAACAACGAATTCGGATGCTAGGTGTAGAAAATCGCATTGTCCTCTCATGACACTTGCATGGCATTCGTCTGATTTTTCGGTCTAGATATCAGAAGGTTTTTTTTCATACATATGAATGTGAGTCCTTAGGCAGCCGCCCCTTCCATGAATTGGTCGGTGTGTGAGTGGCTGTTTTCGTCAGTATTTGCTCCTGTGCTGCCCCTGCCTATATAATGGGGATCTGCTGTATCCTGCTAGTGCATTTGCAGTCTGATTTTCTGTTGGTAAGGCTGTGGCTATAATGGTTTTTCTTTATCTGAGACATTTTTGATTTTAGGGTTGGGACACGCGGGTTACGATCTTTATTTTGACGCTGTGTGTTTATGCAGCATCAAACCCGCAGCGGCCGGATGTTACAGCCTAGTGAATGGGATTTGTAGATAGCCCATGTCCTCTGTTCATCTGTGCCTGTGGATGACCAATAGAAACTGACATGTGGCAAATCTTTCCAGACCGCAGCATATCCATTTCTCTTGTGGGTCCGCATGCAGGCTTACCCCATAGGCTTAACCTCTATGAGGGAAGTCCAGAGGTGGAAGGAGCGAAAGAGGGGGGAAAGAAAATGGTGCCGCTCCTTTGCATAATAGATGAGCAGAAGCCGCTGCTGGCTTTTCTGCAGCGTCTGGGCTTGAAGGTTCTCACTATTGCAGGTTCGCTCTTTTGTTTTTATTTCATCACAATTGTTTATTTTGCTCGTTTTATGAATAATGCGAAGGTTGTGGATATTTTATAGAAGTAAGAGGGTTTTTTTTCTTAGAAATGACCTCTCAGGCATACTGCGCCTGAACACGCAGTAATAATCTCATGATGTGATTTGCCAATGTGTGTGGTGGTGGGGTTTTTTTGTTTGTTTGTTTTGTTTTTTTCTTCTTCTGAATCTGAGTGAACTTGACTCCAGTAGCATCTAAGTGCCTTGCAACTTACATTTTTAACCCCTTAAGGATGGAGCCAATTATGTCCTTAAAGGGGTTGTCCACTACTTTGACATTTATGCCCTATCACTGCCACTTGACTGCCAAGCACCGCAGGTAAGGACTTCCAGTCGCCGTGCGCCACTGATAACAGCTGATCGGCAAGAGTGCAGCGTGCGGGACCCCGGCCGATCGTACATTGATGCCCTATGTTACGGATATCGTATCAATGTCAAAGTAGTGAACAACTTCTTTAATGACCAAGCCAAATTTTACAATTCTGACCACTGTCACTTTAAGGTAATAACGCAAACACTTCAGCGGATCCCCCTGATTCTGAGACTGTTTATTCGTGACATATTATACTTCATGATGGTGGTAAAATTTCTTCGATATCACTTGCGTTTACACTGTGTTCCAAATTATTATACAAAAAGTGTTTCGGAGTGATAAGGGAAGAATTTTTTTGTTTGTCAGTTAAACTCATTGATGGTGATGTGTGTCAGGGCTCTTTATATCACTGTAAGCAATTGCAGACACCTGTGCTAATTAGTTTGGCAGGTGTGTCCAATGAAAGGCAAGACTACTTAAGAAGGCTGTCCCACATTATTAAGCAGCCTACATTTTCTGCCAAAATGGGAAAGAAAAAAGATGTGTCGGCTGCTGAGAAGCAACAAATTGTGGAGTGTTTAGGTCAAGGCATGACTACTATCAACATTGCCAAGACACTTCATCCTGATCATCGCACAATCAAGAAGTATGTAGCTGATTCACAGTACACACGTGTGCGTGCTGATAAGGGAAAATTGAGGACTCTTTCCTACAGGCAATTACGTCAGGTTAAAAGAGCAGCGGCAAAAAAGCCTTGTCATAGCAGCAGACAAGTTTTTGAAGCTGCTGGTGCCTCCAACGTCCCCCGAACAACAAGATGCAGGGTCCTTCAGAGGTTTGCAGCTGTGCGTAAGCCATCCTGTCGACCTCCTCTATCCACTGCACACAAGCAGAAACGGCTCCAGTGGGCCAAACAATACATGAAGACAAACTTCAAAACTGTTTTGTTCACCGATGAGTGCCGTGCAACGCTCAATGGTCCAGATGGATGGAGTGGAGGATGGCTGGTTGATCGACACCCCATGCAAACACGGCTACGGCGCCAACAAGGAGGAGGTGGAGTAATGTTTGGGCTGGAATCATGGTGAGAGAGATTGTCGGCCCCTTTAGGATCCCTGAAGGGGTAAAGATGAACTCCATAATGTATGTTGAGTTTCTCAAACAGCACTTCCTTCCATGGTTCAAGAAGAAGAACCGTGCATTCCGCAACAAGATCATTTTCATGCATGATAATGCCCAGTCTCATGCTGCACATAACACATCTGCATCTCTGGCTGCTATGGGCATAAAAGGGGACAAACTTATGGTGTGGCCCCCATGCTCCCCTGACCTCAACCCCATTGAGAACCTCTGGAGCATCATCAAAAGGAGTGTCTATGATGGCGGGAGGCAGTTCACATCTAAGCAACAGCTCTGGGAGGGTATTCTGTCCTCATGCAAAACAATTGAAGCAGAAACCATCCAAAACCTGACAAATTCAATGGACGAGAGAGTTCAGAAGCTCCTTTCGAACAAGGGGTCCTATGTGCAAATGTAACATCACCTAGAATAATGTTTTGAGTTGAAAACTGTTTGATTTCAGTTTGTAATAACCTGCTAATGCTTATAATTTCAAAAATTACCATTTTTTTGTTCTTTATTAAAATGAAAAGGTTGAAAACTCTGCTGTGCATAATAATTTGGAACATGCATTTTGAGTGCAGTTTGAGTGTTTTATTTTTTTAAAAATATACTGTTATCATAGGCAGTTTGTACAAAAACCTTTCAATTGTACTCTAATAGTTATTTGACTGGAAAATTACAATGACTGCAATTCATATAGGTAATTTTGGAAAATCTGAGAAAATATTATTTGCATAATAATTTGGAACACAGTGTACTTGTGAGGAAAAAATAAATAAATGGAAACTTGACACATTTTGAAAATTTCGCAATTTTCAAACTTTGAATTTTTATGGCCTTAAATCAACGAGATGTCACACAAAATAGTTAATAAATAACATTTCCAACATGTCTACTTTACATCGGCACAATTTTGGAAGTTATAAGGGTTAAAAGTTGACCAACGATTTCTCATTTTTCCAACAAAATTTACAAAGCTTTTTCTTTTTTCTTTTTTTTAAGGACCATATCACATTTGAAGTGACTTTGAGGCTGTGTGCCACGATGCGTTTTTAATGCGTTTCTGCAGCGTTTTTGCAGCTGCGGAAACGCATTAAAAACGCATGGTAGAAGGGCAGCAATGTTCCCTAATGATAATCCCCATGTGCTGTGCACATGCTGCGGAAATTTCCGCTGCGGATTATCATTGCGGAAAAAAACGCAGCACTACCAATTATTTTGCGGAAGTGCTGCGTCTTCGCCGCCATTGACTTGCATTAGACAGCATGGATTACGCATCACTGTATATGTAGATGCGTAATCCAAGCGTTCTAATGTGCGGATGGTACCCGGGTGTAGATGAGAGGAGAGTCTCATCCACACCCAGGTACCATTAAAAAATCTGTAAAAAAATAAAATAAAAAATAAACGTATATTTACCTTCTGGCGGCCCGCGCTGCGCTCCTCCTTGCTTCTCGGCACTTTGCAGTGAGTTGAAGGACCTGCGCTGACGTCAGAGTCATGTGACGGGTCACGCGACGCTGACGTCGACAGGTCTTTCAATTCACCGCTATCGGCAAGGGAGAACGGAGTGTAAAGCAGGACACCGGGGGCCATCGGAGGGTAAGTATACATTTATTTTTTTATTTTTACCACTCTCTCGGGTCACACTATATAAATCCATGCCGGTTACATGGATTTATATAGTGTGACCTAGTTGTCAAGCACTTTCCAAGTGATACTAATCGCTTGTCAATCCGCATGCGGAAATGTCAGTGATAACGCTCCATTTCCGCTTGTCCCTGGCAGGAAAACGCATGTACAATCCGCATGTACAATCCACATGCGTTTTTTTCTGCCAGGGAGATGCATTTCTATATCGTGGGCACATAGCCTGAGGGGTCTTTATGACAGGCAATACCCAAAAGTGACACGGTTCTAAAAACTGCACCCCTCAAGGTGCTCAAAACCACATTCAATAAGTTTATTAACCCTTCAGGTGCTTCACAGGAACTGAAGCAACGTGGAAGGAAAAAATGGACTTAACTTTTTTCACACAAATTTTACTTCGGGCCCCAAATTTTTAATTTTCTCAAGGGTAACAAGAGAAAATGGGCCACAAAATTTGTTGTGCAATTTCTCCTGAGTACGCCGACACCCCATATGCGGGGGAAAACCACTGTTTGGGTGCACGGCAGGGTTCGTAAGGGAAGGAGCGCCATTTGACTTTTTGAATGTAAAATTTGCTTGAATAATTAGCTGACGTCATGTTGCGTTTGGAGAGCCCCTGATGTGCCTAAACAGTGGAAACCCCCCACAAGTGACACTATCTTAGAAACTAGACCCCCCAGGGAACTTGTCTAGATGTGTTGTGAGCACCTTGAACCCCCAGGTGCTTCACAGAAGTTTAGAACATTGAGCTGTAAAAATACAATTTTCACATTTTCCCCACTAATGTCTTTCAGCCTCCAATTTTGAGTTTTCATAAGGGTAACAGGAGAAATTTCACCATGCAATCTGTTGTGCAATTTCTCCTGAGTAAGCCGATACCCCTTATGTGGGAGAAAAACACTGTTTGGGCGCATGGCTCTGAAGGAAGGAAGGAGCGCCATTTGACTTTTTGAACGCAAAATTGGCTGAAATCACTGATGTGCCTAAACAGTAAACCCAGGGGCAGACACAGACTGTAGTGGGCCCCTGTGCAAGAAATTTTTGGGCCCCCCCCCCCGCCCTTCGTAAGGCAACAAAGTTATGTAAACATAACCCCCCCATGTGCATCTCTCACCTCCCTATGTGCAGCTCACCCCCCCCGTGCATCTCTCATCCCCTCCGTGCATCTCTCATTCCCCCCCGTGCATCTCTCATTCCCCCCCATGTGCATCTCACATCCCCCCCATGTGCATCTCTCACCTCC
The DNA here is from genome assembly GCF_046119375.1 of Phyllobates terribilis. NCBI lineage: Eukaryota > Metazoa > Chordata > Amphibia > Anura > Dendrobatidae > Phyllobates > Phyllobates terribilis. Next base: position 44,321,744 of record NW_027362767.1, read on the forward strand.
CTATGTGCAGCTCACCCCCCCGTGCATCTCTCATCCCCCCCGTGCATCTCTCATTCCCCCCCGTGCATCTCTCATTCCCCCCCATGTGCATCTCACATCCCCCCATGTGCATCTCACATCCCCCCCATGTGCATCTCTCATCCCCCCCATGTGCATCTCTCATCCCCCCCATGTGCATCTCTCATCCCCCCCATGTGCATCTCTCATCCCCCCCATGTGCATCTCTCATCCCCCCATGTGCATCTCTCATCCCCCCCATGTGCATCTCTCATCCCCCCCATGTGCATCTCTCACCCCCCCATGTGCATCTCTCACCCCCCCATGTGCATCTCTCACCCCCCCATGTGCATCTCTCATCCCCCCCATGTGCATCTCTCATCCCCCCCATGTGCATCTCTCATCCCCCCCATGTGCATCTCTCATCCCCCCATGTGCATCTCTCATCCCCCCCATGTGCATCTCTCATCCCCCCCATGTGCATCTCTCATCCCCCCCATGTGCATCTCTCATCCCCCCCCATGTGCATCTCTCATCCCCCCATGTGCATCTCTCATCCCCCCCGTGCATCTCTCATCCCCCCCACTCCTAGTTAATTAATTGTATTTAAAAAAAATAAAACTTGTTATACTTACCGCCATGCGATCCCTGCAGAATCCTGGCGCTCGTCCACGTCGCTGCCACCAGGTTCTCCTGACGTTCGGCCATGTGACGGCGCCACATACATAGCCATCAGCTTTTGTTTTGGCCAAAAGATTTTTAAAGCCGCCACCACGATAAGGTAGATATATTTTTATTTAGTTTTCTTTAAGGGAATGTGTCATATACATTTTTTTTTAAATGACCAATAATACCACATACAGGGAATACCGCCACACCATGACCAGACCACATATTACCACAACATAGTGACCGAATAATACCACACAGAAGGGAGAAAAACTGCCACACCATGACCAGACCACATATTACCACCACATTACTAATATTACCACCACATCACTAATATTACCATAAGTGTCATTATACACGGGAGCTCTATACATGGTATGTATAATGTAAGTGTCCAGGTAATCTAGTGATCACCAGTGACATTATACACAGGAGCTCTGTATATAGTGTACAGGTAATACAGTGATCACCAGTGACATTATACACAGGAGCCCCCTACATAGTATATAGTGTAAGTGTACATGTAATACACTGACTCACTGGTGACGTCTCTAGGTGAAGTCCTTCAGCTACGCTTTTCTCCTTCATCCAGTACAGACCGCCATCACGTCTTCCAGCCAGGACTCGTCTCTGCATAAAATAACACAGTTATCTAGAGCACATTCCCCAACTTGTACATTACGCAGCTGAATACAGACGTGCATCCACCATCAATATATGGTTAGTTATTATGCCACCTACCATTCCAAATATAAATTGTAATCCACCACGGTGCCCCCATTAACTGTAAATAGGCACTTAATATATAATTTAATTAGAACCTCTACTCTTTCCGCCAATTTGTTACCAGTTACACTCCTGCATCCGCAACGCCCCCTACTCTATACTTCCTGCTCCCCGAATTCATTATTTACATGCACCCCCTGCCCCAATTCATTATATCATGTCCGTGCTCTCCCCACCCCATCATCATTTATCATTTACTCTCCCCCACCCCACATTCATTATGTGCAGCTCTTTATCCCCCTACTCCCAATTCCCCCATGTGCAGCTCTCAACCCCCCCATGTGCAGCTCTCATCTCCCCCCATGTGCAGCTCTCATCTCCCCCCATGTGCAGCTCTCATCTCCCCCCATGTGCAGCTCTCATCTCCCCCATGTGCAGCTCTCACCCCCCCATGTGCAGCTCTCATCTCCCCCCATGTGCAGCTCTCATCTCCCCCCATGTGCAGCTCTCACCACCCCCCCATGTGCACATCTCTCACCCCCCCATGTTCACATCTCTCACCCCCCCATGTGCACATCTCTCACCCCCCCCATGTGCACATCTCTCATCCCCCATGTGCACATCTCTCATCCCCCTCCCCCACATGTGCACCTCTCTCATCCCCCTCCCCTACATGTGCACCTCTCTCATCCCCCTCCCCTACATGTGCACCTCTCTCATCCCCCTCCCCTACATGTGCACCTCTCTCATCTCCCTCCCCCACATGTGCACCTCTCTCATCTCCCTCCCCCACATGTGCACCTCTCTCATCCCCCTCCCCCACATGTGCACCTCTCTCATCCCCCTCCCCCACATGTGCACCTCTCTCATCCCCCTCGTGTGCAGCTCTCATCTCCCCCCATGTGCAGCTCTCAACCCCCCCATGTGCAGCTCTCATCTCCCCCCATGTGCAGCTCTCAACCCCCCCATGTGCAGCTCTCATCTCCCCCCATGTGCAGCTCTCATCTCCCCCCATGTGCAGCTCTCATCTCCCCCATGTGCAGCTCTCACCCCCCCATGTGCAGCTCTCATCTCCCCCCATGTGCAGCTCTCATCTCCCCCCATGTGCAGCTCTCACCACCCCCCCATGTGCACATCTCTCACCCCCCCCATGTTCACATCTCTCACCCCCCCATGTGCACATCTCTCATCCCCCATGTGCACATCTCTCATCCCCCTCCCCCACATGTGCACCTCTCTCATCCCCCTCCCCTACATGTGCACCTCTCTCATCCCCCTCCCCTACATGTGCACCTCTCTCATCCCCCTCCCCCACATGTGCACCTCTCTCATCTCCCTCCCCCACATGTGCACCTCTCATCTCCCTCCCCCACATGTGCACCTCTCTCATCCCCCTCCCCCACATGTGCACCTCTCTCATCCCCCTCCCCCACATGTGCACCTCTCTCATCCCCCTCCCCCACATGTGCACCTCTCTCATCCCCCTCCCCCACATGTGCACCTCTCTCATCCCCCTCCCCCACATGTGCACCTCTCTCATCCCCCTCCCCCACATGTGCACCTCTCTCATCCCCCTCCCCCACATGTGCACCTCTCTCATCCCTCTCCCCCACATGTGCACCTCTCTCATCTCCCTCCCCCACATGTGCACCTCTCTCATCCCCCTCCCCCACATGTGCACCTCTCATCCCCCTCCCCCACATGTGCACCTCTCTCATCCCCGTCCCCCACATGTGCACCTCTCTCATCTCCCTCCCCCACATGTGCACCTCTCTCATCCCCCTCCCCCACATATGCACCTCTCTCATCCCCCTCCCCCACATGTGCACCTCTCTCATCTCCCTCCCCCACATGTGCACCTCTCTCATCTCCCTCCCCCACATGTGCACCTCTCATCTCCCCCCCCCCCACATGTGCATCTCCGATTCCCCCCACTCCTAGTTAATCGTATTTTAAAAAAAATAAAACTTGTTATACTTACCCCCATGCGATCCCTGCAGAATCCTGGCGCTCGTCCAAATCGCTGACACCAGGTTCTCCTGACTTCCGGCCATGTGACGGCGCCGTCACATGACCAGAAGTCATGTGACGGCGCCGTCACATGACCGGAAGTCAGGGGAATCATGAAGGTGCTGCCGCAGCAGCGCAGCGCTGAGATGTCCCGGACCCGGCGCTTAGCATGGGGCCGGGGGCCCCATGAGGAGAGAGATGCACAAGAGGGGGGCCCCCAACGGGGCTCCGAGAGGGCCCCTACAGGCCGGGCCCCATACTGTAGTCAGGGCAGTCATGCCCTGATGGCGGCCCTGCTGGAGGCTGGAGGGGCCCCCTCTCCCTCGGGGCCCCCGTTCAATGAACCGGTTGCACGGGCGGTAGTTCCGCCCCTGAGTAAACCCCCCCACAAGTGACCCCATTTTGGAAACTAGACCTCTCAAGGATTTTATAAAGGGGTATAATGAACATTTTGATCCCAGAGGAATGACACAGAATTTGATAACATTAGGTTGTCATTAGTCTTGAGCGCAAGTGCTCGCTACTTGAGGTTGCATCAGGTACTCGAGTATGCACCATGTATCGCAGGTGTTCTAGTCCCTGTCCCGCATGTTTCACGGTTATTAGACACCCAAAAAACATATGGGGATTGCTCGTGCATGGCAGGCAATCCCCCGCATGTTTTTTTTTTTTTTTCTCTTAACAGCCGCGAAACGTGCAGGGCAAGGACTCCAGCATGTCACTCAAACATCCGATACTCGGTGTATACCCGAGCACCTGATGCAAACTCAACTAGCGAGCACTTGCGCTCAAGACTAGTCGCCATATCGACACTTTTTTTTTTTCTTTAATTTTGAAAAAATCCCAACACCGCAAAGAATGGGGAAATGTTTTTATTTATTTTTTTTTATTTTATCATTTCTATCTAAGGGGGAGTTTGATTTGTTTTTATTTTGATCACTGATAGGGTTTCACAGCGATCAAAAGCAACCAATAGGGAAAATTCCCTATTGTTGCCGGATCTCAGCGGGCGCACTGTGCATGCGCCCGCCTTTTTTTCTTTTTTTTGCAGCAAAATGCCAGGGGAGATCGGGGATGGTGGAGGTATCGGGTGGGCTCGGCTCGGTCTCTTCATTTCTCTCTCCTCTGACCTGTATATCATGTCAGAGGAGAGAAAAATGATTGTAACTGCAGGTACACTTTTTTTTTTTTTTGTGATCGCTGTTATTTGGTGAATAACGGCAATCGTGACAGTGAACCATAAAAACCGGCTCTGATCATATTCTCCAGGATCTCAGCTACCCTCAGTGCTGAGGAATAAGTACCCTTAAATGCCTCCGTAAAAATGAGTTATGGCGATCATTAAGGCGTTAAAGTGGTTGTTCAGAAACATAAATATTGCTATTCTGTGCCTCTCAATACATACTTTGTTATTTTAGCAATATTGCCTTTTATATTGCTCTAGTAGCAGGTTCTCATGGCTGGCTGCAGCTCTGATGGGGTTAATAGACAACTTCCTTACTCCTGGCTTCCTGTGCTCTTATACTACAAGTTCCATCATGCATTGCAGTTGCCTGTAAAGTAGCACCTATCACAGCCCTCCTTCCTCTAGCTTCAACTACTGCAGCATGCATGTCAGACTCAAGCCTGCAGGGTGGTTTTATTTGGCCTGCGACACCAGAACCACCACCCCTATGTGGGGCTCATTATTTTGTGTGGAGGACTATGTGGATTAGTACCTTTTGTCCAAGTTTTTCATTTTGTCTGTTTGTTTGACATTCCTGTGCTACATCTTACAGCTCCTTCACACGTCAGTGTGCTTCCACAGACTTTGTGTCTGTGTGCTCCACACGTAGACGTGTCACTTTTTGGATGACCACAAGGACCCATTCAAGCCACTGGGTCTGTGTCAACACGTACCGCACACACATGCCATCAGTGTGACACGTACTGGCCCCTGGGAATCGGTGTACAGTTAGTGCTGTCCCCAAGCGCCGGGTGCTGAACGCTGCACTCATCATGGTTCCCTGCCGTCGCTGCGATCAGCAGCAGCAGGGACAATGAGAGTAGTAGTGTCTGCTCCCGCAGTGTCCAACTTTAAAAATAAGAATAATATAAAAAATCCATATACTTGCCTGTCCTAAGTGTCACCCCGCTTAACTGTACACTGATTCCCAGGCGCCGGTATGTGTGATCCTGATGTGTGACACGGTTATCTCTAGTACCGTCTTTTCTGAGACCGGAATTATACGGATGTGTGATGTGATCTCTCACAATAAGGCTGGTTTCAGTGTTTATCTTCCATACGGGTTTTTTCCTTCAGTCTCCCCACATTCACAATATTCATATTACTGTATATCTTTGAGTATTAAAAACGTTTGGACAAAAAACGTCAGCACCAAGAACTGCACAACCATAAGAATAAATCTCTTAGCTTTCCTCTTTCTTATATATTTCATAGTATATTTATTTTAGTATACATATGTAGAGTGAGATCTCTCTATATTATGTCTCTATAGGTATGTATGTGTATTTTGGCATTTAGATACATGGTCGGTTACGTTGGTGTAAGCTTACTTCAGAGTATTCGTGACATAGCAGAGTTGTATCAGTGAGCAGAGTACAGCAGCGTGACTATTACTCTGCTGCGCTCTAAACACCTGCGGTGATGGGGTTGGGGAGCGGTGATCAGCAGCCCGGTACTGTACTACTGTCAGGCTGTGAACACCGCTCACCGCTGCTGATACCTCATCCTGGACCTCCCATCACTGCTCGCACTGTGGGCGGTGACAGGGGGAAATTGACTGTCACAGCATGGCTGTGGGCTTCAATACAATGGTGTGTCTCTTCCCACAGCTGTGACCTGGACAGCCCAGGGGGCGTACCAAGATCACAGCCAGAGGCAGACACAGTGTAGAAGATGCTGTCTGAGAGCCCCCAGTGGCTGTAGAATAAGTTAAAAGGGATATCTACGCGGTTGCAGACCACTCCTGCCTGCAGATTCAGCTGATGTCGACAGAGCAGTGGCTTCTTTTCCGCTCTGTCGACGGCGCGTGTCTGCTGACGTCATTCTGATCGACAGCCGGATTCCCACTGCCTAACTTGGAAAAACCAGGTGTCAATCAGAATGACGTCATCAAACAAGCCGTATCTACAGAGCAGGGCGGAAAAGAAGCCGCTGCTCTGTCGACATGACGTCAGCTGAATCGCCGGCAGGAGCAGTCAATGACTGCACTGAGCTAAGAACGGAGCCAGGCAAAACCAGCACATAGGTAGCAACAACCACCTGCCTGTTAATGCGTAAGTACTTCTTTTTTTTTTTTTTTTCTTACAATAAGGCCAATTATGGACGAAACGTTTTCTTGTTTTTTTGGGGGGGTTTGTCATTTTAATCAATATGTAATTCTTGATAAAAAAATATATATATATATTGTGAGGCAGTGACCGGGATCGTATACGAGGGACGTTATATATCACCTAGAATGTGTACAGAGACCGATTAAATCCATTGGAGTGCATTGCAGTCACAGACACAGCTGCGGCTGCAATGCAGGAATGAAGGTGAGCAATGACCTGGTCAGACTATCTGGCTAAGGCAGACTAAGTAAAACCCGGCAGGGCCTTCATTTCTTGGAGGAGGTTACAGGAGGCAGTGGGGCGGCCTCCTCCCTCCAACCCGGGTTTTCCAGTGGCTCTTACCACAGGTCCTTTAAAAACCCTGCATTAAGGCTTAGTGTTGTTCTGTGTTGGGACCTGCTAGGAGCATAGCAGGAAAGCTCAGCAGGATTGAGTGTGGCTGAACCCCTGCCTGGGAAGACTCTTCACCTGTCAGGCTCTGAGCGGCCCGGCGTGGCCATTGTCCCCGGCAACCATTGTGTATGGACTTTTTGTTAACCCGGCTGCGAACCGGAGGACTTTCTGTTAACCCGTGAGTTACTGAAATAAAAGCTGTTTATGTTGGACTTGCTTGGATCACTGCCTCAGTTACTGCACGGTGTGAACACCGCCGCCTTACAGTTTGGTGGAGAATGCGGGCATTGTGACTGAGGCATACCCCACCGGCAGCTGCATGACCACAATTCGGCCTGCCACCTTTCAGTTCCACCCCATGGACAAAATGGAGGAGCTGTTAAAGCAGCTGGTACTCACCCAGCAGCAGCAGATACAGTCTCAGCGGCAACAGCAGGAGCAATACCTGAGTCTCCAACGGCAACAGCAGGAGCAGCACCAAAAGACAAATGAACTGATGCTGCAACAGATTGTTGCCCTGCGGGAAACGGCCACAACACCGATTCCGGAACGTCGAGAGGCCCGGGACAAGGTTCGCTCAGCGTTGAGGAAGATGGGTCCGGAGGACGACGTGGAAGCCTTCCTGACCGTCTACGAACGCACAGCAGAGCGGGAAAAGCTACCAGCCAGCCAGTGGGCGGAAGTGGTGGCTCCGTTTTTGGTTGGCGATGCCCAGAAGGCCTACTTCGACCTCAGTCGGGAGGACGCCCAGGACTACCAGAGGCTCAAAGGTGAGATCCTTGCCCGGCTGGGGGTTAATACATACGTGAGGGCTCAGCGTGTGTTTTCGTGGGCCTATGTGGAGACCCGACCCGCCCCGCCTGGTCTCAGGCTTATGACCTCCTGCAGCTGGTAAAGAGGTGGCTCCAGCCTGAGACTTTGTCTCCAGCCCAGATGGTGGAGAGGGTGGTGGTTGACCAGCTGGTGAGGACTCTGCCAGGCGCTATCCAACGTTGGGTGGGGCAAGGGGACCCTGGCACACTCGACCAGGTGGTCAGCCTGATCGAGCGCTACTCGGCCACTCAGGACTTTATCCGGGACTCTGACCCCTCGCGGCTGTTACGCCGATCCCTGCTAACCCAGGAGTCGGGAAAGGGGTCGCATCCCTCTGCTGGGGACAGTCAGCACCGTAACCGTGCTGAATGGGAACCCCGGAGTGAGAGTGGCAGGAGACCAGTTCCCTCCCAGACTGTCATAAGACCTAACAGTACCTCCACCCTTAGGTGCTGGAGGTGTCAGGGGCCGGGACATGTGATTGCTAATTGACCCCTGACTACGGAACCCATGGACTGCGGATATAGCTGCCGGGTCTCAATGTATGCCCAGACCGTCTGCACGGCGAGCGCCGACTCCCGGGACAGTGAACTCCAACTATGCCAGGTACTGGTTAATGGGTACCCCACGGAGGCCCTCCTGGACTCAGGGAGCCTTGTGACTTTGGTAGATGGGTCGCTGGTGACAGGAGACAACCCCGGTGAACGGCCCGTCGGGGTTGTGTGTATCCATGGGGACCTCCGAGAGTACCCAACTGAGGAGGTAGTCTTGTCCACGCCGTGTGGAGAAATAAAACGTGGTAGGGGTGGTAAAAACTCTTCCCTATGGGACTGTGTTGGGAAGAGACTTGCCCCTGTTCTGGACTCTGTGGAAAAACAAAATCCACTCTCCCCCGGTAAAATGTATTACAGGCTGTAACATACCTGGCGGCGTCCTTGCATAGTGGTCCATTTCCCACTGTGCAGGAGCGCGCACTTGATCTCCTGTCCGGAATGTCTCTCTGGCTTCCCTCCATGCTGTCTGTTTGTGTCTGTCTCTGCTGCTTAAGGGCGGCGCCCGATCACTTCCTGCTTTTTGTACCTGCTGTGGGTCACACCCCTTGTGCGTCCTCAGCCTATTGCTGTCTGACACTTGGTATATAGCTCAGCAGCTCCCTTCTATCCCTGCCTGAGCATAGTGTTTTCCTTCAGTGTGTGCTTGCACTCTGAAGGTGCCAGGTCCCGTCTTTGTTTCCTTGTCTGCCTTTCCTGGAGGCTGTATTTCCAGGCCTGTCTGAACTTAGTCCTGTATGTCTCCTGCTTTGCGGTATTAGTTCCCGTGTCTGAACTGAGTCCTGTATGTCTCCTGCTTTTTGTATCAGTTCCCGTGTCTGAACTGAGTCCTGTATGTCTCCTGCTTTTTGTATCAGTTTCCGTGTCTGAACTGAGTCCTGTATTTCTCCTGCTTTGCGGTATTAGTTCCCGTGTCTGAACTAAGTCCTGTATGTCTCCTGCTTTTTGTATCAGTTCCCGTGTCTGAACTGAGTCCTGTATGTCTCCTGCTTTTTGTATCAGTTCCCGTGTCTGAACTGAGTCCTGTATGTCTCCTGCTTTGCGGTATCAGCTCCCGTGTCTGAACTGTGTCCTGTATGTCTCCTGCTTTGCGGTATTAGTTCCCGTGTCTGAACTAAGTCCTGTATGTCTCCTGCTTTGCGGTATTAGTTCCCGTGTCTGAACTGAGTCCTTTCTGTGTTCTCTTGTCTGTCCTGTCTGAACACGCTCCTTGCCTGTTCGTTCCGCCTTCTAGTGGCCGATTTCCTAGACCCGCTCCTGTTTCTGGTCTGTCCTGTCTGAACACGCTCCTAGCCTGTTCGTTCCGCCTCTCTGGGGGCCGTATTCCCAGACCCGCTCCTGTATCCCGCTGCAGTGTCAGTCTCCTCCGTACACTCAGTTCCAGTCTGAACTCTCTCCTGTCCTTTACCTGTTTTGCCTCTATGTCCGTTCCCTTCCTTTTTCTGCAGAGTCTGAACTCGTACCTAACTCCTGCTTGTTGTCTCTGCAAGTACTGTGTGAGTATCTGGCTCTGTCTTTCCCTTCCTGTCTGTTCCGTGTGAACAGAGCCCTGTCCTCCCTGCTCAGCCTTGTCTGCACTCTAGCTGTGCTTGCCTGTAACCCTCTGCCTGTATTGTTCCTGAGTCCCGGTGTGTACTGGGTCCTATCCCGCCTGTGTTCCTACCTGCTAGTGCCTCCCTGTCTGCACTCTAGCTGTGCTTGCCTTTACCCCCCTGCCTGCATACCCGCCTGCCTGCATACCAGTCGTGCCTGCCTATACCCTCCAGTCTGTGTGCCAGCCTACCAGCCTGTTCCTGTATTTCCCTGTGTGGGTCAACAGCCGTGTCCGGGGTCTGTCCTGGAGTAGCACCTGGTCCCTCTGCTCGGTTCCTCCTTGGTGCACTGGCGTCGTATGCCGTCGTGCGACCCTGGTCGGATCGGGTGAATACTTAGTCACGCCCCTCCAGGCATTCACTCTCCGGCACGGTCCAGTGGAATCACTACCAATCACACGCACACGCCGCTTAGCCCGGGCGTGTGCATAACAGCATGCTCAGGCCATGGTTCCCGTTGAGCCCCACGGCCTTCGCCCTCTGAGAAGTTTTCCAGCGAATATATGCATTAAAATAAATAAATAATTTTTTTTTCTCTTAGCTGAGTTCCAGGCGAAATTACGCACCGTCCAGATGGATCTATCAGCTCTCGTTCCTGCGGATCCGCCACGTTACTATGGGGATCCAAGACAGTGTCGTGCATTTGTGGAGCAATGCATGCTACACTTTAAGGCCTACCCTCTCTACTTTCCTTCCGATTGGGCTAAAGTGGCCTTTATGATGTCTTACCTGGCGGGTGATGCCTTGGAATGGATCAACCCCCTATATGAAACACAGGATCCGATCCTCCGGGACCTAATGGCCTTCCTGGTGGCCTTTCTAATGGTCTTCGATGATCCTAACCCGGAGGCTCCTGCTGAAGCTTCACCTCCCAATATCCCGGAGCAGCCCCGATGGGTAATGTGTGTGGGTAGCGCAATAGTCCTCCAGCCCAATGAGACTACTGCCCACCCAGAATCCTCACAGGGTGACTACGCTTTCCGGAATACTTCTCTCAACCTCAAGAGGCAGTCCAGACGTGCTAGACGTAGAGGCAAGCCGTCACGCCAGGGTCTGTCCTCCCTGAGACCTCCTGACCCCAACCTTGAAGTCCCTACTGAAGCTTCATCTCCCTGTATCCCGGAGAAACCCCAATGGGTAATGTGCGTGGGTAGTGCACCAGTTCTCCTGCCCGAAGAGACTTCTGCCCATCCAGACTCCACACAGGAGAACTTCCTGCACCCGGCATCAGATGCTTCTCTCTCTTTAACCGGTGTGCATGTCCAAGGATGCTCCAAAGCTGTGGTTACCTCTGAGTCTGTGCACCTCTACTACCTGGCGGAGGATCCCCTGTTGCCTCCTGAATCCTCCGGGATACCACTCGATGACAAATGGAGAGAGACTTCTCTACACCCGGTACTCAATACTTTGTCCGCTTCGTCCTGTGAGCCTGACAATGGGTACCCCAAAGTGGTAGTTACCTCCGAGTCTCTACACCCCTCCGACCAGGCGGAGGATCTCCAGTTGTCTCCTGAACCCTTCGGGGTGCTATCTGGTAACGAAAGGACAGAGACTCTCCTATACTCTGTACCTGATACCTCGCTCGCTTCGTCCAGTGAGTCCAACCTAGTGTACTCCGAAGCAGAAGTTACTCCCGAGTCTCTACACCCCTCCGACCAGGCGGAGGACCTCCAGTTGTGTTCAGAACCCTTCGGGGTGCCACCTGGTGGTGAATGGACAGAGACTTTCCTATACTCGGTACCCGATACCTCGCCTGCTTCCTCCAGTGAGTCCAACCTAGTGTACTCCGAAGCAGAGGTTACTCCCGAGTCTCTACACCCCTCCGACCAGGCGGAGGACCTCCAGTTGTGTTCAGAACCCTTCGGGGTGCCACCTGGTGGTGAATGGACAGAGACTTTCCTATACTCGGTACCCGATACCTCGCCTGCTTCCTCCAGTGAGTCCGACCTAGTGTACTCTGAAGCAGTTGTTTTCTCTGAGCCTCTGCACTCTTCTGACCCGGCGGAGGACCTCCAGTTGTTTCCTGAATCCTCCGGGGTACCACCAGATAACAAAGAGACAGTGACTTTTCCTCATTATGTACCTGATAACCCGTCTATTTTTTCCTGTGAGCTTGACAAGATGTACCTCGAAGCAGAGATTACCCTCAAGTCTCTGTCCCCCTCCAACCCAGTGAACGACTGGTCCTCGAATTCCCTGCGGAAGATTCTGGCAGGTCTGAAGAAGAGGGGGCGTAAGGGGGGAGGTACTGTAACATACCTGGCGGCGTCCTTGCATAGTGGTCCATTTCCCACTGTGCAGGAGCGCGCACTTGATCTCCTGTCCGGAATGTCTCTCTGGCTTCCCTCCATGCTGTCTGTTTGTGTCTGTCTCTGCTGCTTAAGGGCGGCGCCCGATCACTTCCTGCTTTTTGTACCTGCTGTGGGTCACACCCCTTGTGCGTCCTCAGCCTATTGCTGTCTGACACTTGGTATATAGCTCAGCAGCTCCCTTCTATCCCTGCCTGAGCATAGTGTTTTCCTTCAGTGTGTGCTTGCACTCTGAAGGTGCCAGGTCCCGTCTTTGTTTCCTTGTCTGCCTTTCCTGGAGGCTGTATTTCCAGGCCTGTCTGAACTTAGTCCTGTATGTCTCCTGCTTTGCGGTATTAGTTCCCGTGTCTGAACTAAGTCCTGTATGTCTCCTGCTTTTTGTATCAGTTCCCGTGTCTGAACTGAGTCCTGTATGTCTCCTGCTTTTTGTATCAGTTTCCGTGTCTGAACTGAGTCCTGTATTTCTCCTGCTTTGCGGTATTAGTTCCCGTGTCTGAACTAAGTCCTGTATGTCTCCTGCTTTTTGTATCAGTTCCCGTGTCTGAACTGAGTCCTGTATGTCTCCTGCTTTTTGTATCAGTTCCCGTGTCTGAACTGAGTCCTGTATGTCTCCTGCTTTGCGGTATCAGCTCCCGTGTCTGAACTGTGTCCTGTATGTCTCCTGCTTTGCGGTATTAGTTCCCGTGTCTGAACTAAGTCCTGTATGTCTCCTGCTTTGCGGTATTAGTTCCCGTGTCTGAACTGAGTCCTTTCTGTGTTCTCTTGTCTGTCCTGTCTGAACACGCTCCTTGCCTGTTCGTTCCGCCTTCTAGTGGCCGATTTCCTAGACCCGCTCCTGTTTCTGGTCTGTCCTGTCTGAACACGCTCCTAGCCTGTTCGTTCCGCCTCTCTGGGGGCCGTATTCCCAGACCCGCTCCTGTATCCCGCTGCAGTGTCGGTCTCCTCCGTACACTCAGTTCCAGTCTGAACTCTCTCCTGTCCTTTACCTGTTTTGCCTCTATGTCCGTTCCCTTCCTTTTTCTGCAGAGTCTGAACTCGTACCTAACTCCTGCTTGTTGTCTCTGCAAGTACTGTGTGAGTATCTGGCTCTGTCTTTCCCTTCCTGTCTGTTCCGTGTGAACAGAGCCCTGTCCTCCCTGCTCAGCCTTGTCTGCACTCTAGCTGTGCTTGCCTGTAACCCTCTGCCTGTATTGTTCCTGAGTCCCGGTGTGTACTGGGTCCTATCCCGCCTGTGTTCCTACCTGCTAGTGCCTCCCTGTCTGCACTCTAGCTGTGCTTGCCTTTACCCCCCTGCCTGCATACCCGCCTGCCTGCATACCAGTCGTGCCTGCCTATACCCTCCAGTCTGTGTGCCAGCCTACCAGCCTGTTCCTGTATTTCCCTGTGTGGGTCAACAGCCGTGTCCGGGGTCTGTCCTGGAGTAGCACCTGGTCCCTCTGCTCGGTTCCTCCTTGGTGCACTGGCGTCGTATGCCGTCGTGCGACCCTGGTCGGATCGGGTGAATACTTAGTCACGCCCCTCCAGGCATTCACTCTCCGGCACGGTCCAGTGGAATCACTACCAATCACACGCACACGCCGCTTAGCCCGGGCGTGTGCATAACACAGGCATTGTACCCAACGAACCTGAGTCATGGGAACCTTCTGTAGGGGTGTCCAACCTAGGGACAGAGTGTGACCCCGATAGGTTTCCCTTAGAGGTGCTGGCAGGAGAGGTCGAGGAGATCCCATCGATCCCCGAGCTGGAAGTGTCCCTGGCCACGTTTCGGACGGCTCAGCTACACGATCCCACCCTGGCTCAGGCGCGGGAAAGGGTGTTAGAGGTAAATGGCGTAGCTCAACAGCCCGGTGCCGATACTGTATTTCCACGCATGGTAATCAACGGTGAGTTGCTCTATAGGATAGATAAGATCAGGGACGAGGTTGTGGATCAGTTAGTGGCACCTCAGTCGTACCGTCGGGCGATTCTGGAGATGGCACACTCACACCTGCTGGGTGGTCACTTAGGGGTAAAAAAGACGCTAGAACGTATCTTGCAGCGGTTCGTTTGGCCTGGGGTTTACGCGGAGGTCAAAAGGTACTGCGAATCCTGCCCCGATTGTCAGTTGACCACACCCACCGCAAGTTTCCGTAGCCCATTGGTACCCCTGCCGATGATAGAGGTACCTTTTGAACGGATTGCAATGGACTTGGTAGGGCCCATTGTAAAATCCGCCCGTGGCTGCCAACATATACTGGTGGTCGTCGACTATGCCACTCGGTACCCAGAGGCTATACCTCTACGCCACACCTCAGCAAAACTGATAGCACAGGAGCTGTTTGCTATGTTCTGTCGCCTTGGACTACCTAAGGAGATCCTGACGAATCAAGGGACCCCTTTTATGTCCAAAGTGACGAGGGAACTGTGCAAATTGCTAAAAATGAAACAATTGCGCATCTCGGTGTACCACCCTCAAACCGACGGCCTAGTAGAACGGTTCAATAAAACCCTCAAGTCCATGTTAAAAAAGGTGGTTTCTAAGGACGGGAGGGATTGGGACATGTTGCTACCCTATTTGATGTTCGCCGTCCGTGAGGTACCACAAGCTTTCACAGGGTTCTCTCCCTTTGAGTTATTGTACGGTAGACACCCTAGGGGTCTGTTGGACGTAGCTAAAGAGACATGGGAACAAGAGCTGACTCCACATAGGAGTATAATTGAACACGTGGCTAGTATGCAGGACCGGATCGCGGCGGTCATGCCCATTGTGAAAGAACATCTGTTAGATGCCCAGGCAGCCCAGAGGCGCACATATAATAAAAGGGCCAGAGTCAGGTCTTTTAACAAGGGCGATCGGGTGTTAGTTCTGGTACCCACAACCGAGAGTAAACTCATGGCCAAGTGGCAAGGGCCATATGAGGTTCGAGAAAATGTGGGGTAGGTAAATTACCGGGTGAATCAGTCCGGAAGGAGGAAACCTGAGCAGCTTTACCATGTAAACCTGCTTAAACCTTGGAAAGACAGAGAGTGTTTAGTTACAGACGTCACCCCGGGCATATCGCCAGAGAGTTCTCTACCTTCAGCCAGGAAAGCGTCCGAGGGGGATGTCAGGATAAGTGATGCTCTCATTAAACAGCAGCGACGGGAGGCTCGCTCGCTGGTGCAGCACAATACCGACGTGTTCTCAGAGCTTCCGGGTAGGACTACGGTTATCCAACATGACATTGTCACCGAACCTGGGGTTAGGGTGCGAATGAGATCGTACCGAAGCCCGGAGGCAAGCCATCACGGCTGAGGAAAAACAAATGCTTCAGTTAGGCGTCATAGAGGAGTCACGGAGTGAGTGGGCTAGCCCCATCGTACTGATTCCAAAACCAGACGGATCGTTATGCTTCTGTAACGATTTCCGGAAATTGAATGAAGTGTCAAAGTTTGACCTTTATCCAATGCCCAGGGTGGACGAGCTGATTGAGAGACTGGGGCAGGCCCAGTACTTTACCACACTCGATCTCACCAAGGGTTACTGGCAGGTACCTCTCACAGATTCGGCAAAGGAAAAAACCGCCTTCGTAACTCCGGAGGGTCTATACCACTATGTGGTCTTACCTTTTGGGTTACATGGGGCCCCGGCTACATTCCAGAGGTTGATGGACATAGTGCTCAAGCCTCATCAGGAGTACGCGTCCGCGTACCTAGATGATATTATCATCTTTAGCACCGACTGGCATACGCACCTATCACAGGTACAAGCAGTGCTGGATTCTCTCAGAGCCGCGGGGTTAACGGCAAACCCAAAAATATGTGCGATAGGGCTAGAGGAAGCCCGATATTTGGGGTATGTGATAGGCCGAGGAGCTATCAAGTCCCAAATCAATAAAGTTGAGGCCATAAAAAACTGGCCTAAACCATCAAGTACAGAACAGGTGAGGGCGTTCCTTGGCATCCTTGGGTATTACCGCCGGTTTATACCTAATTTTGCTGGGCGAACGGCGGCCCTGACCGATCTCTTGAAAGGAAAAAAATCGGTAATGGTTTGGTGGAACCCTCAGGCAGAAGAAGCTTTTCAGTCCATGAAGTTGGCTCTGTGTCGACAGACGGTCCTCATAAGCCCCAACTTCAAGGAAACCTTTATTGTACAGACAGATGCCTCGGAGGTAGGCCTAGGGGCGGTATTGTCACAAAAAGTGAATGGTGAAGAGCACCCGGTCACCTACTTGAGTAGAAAACTTGTCCCGGTAGAGAAAAACTATAGCGTGGCAGAGAAGGAGGGTTTGGCTATTAAGTGGGCCTTGGAATCGCTACGTTATTATTTACTCGGGCGTCAGTTCCGCTTGGTGACGGACCACTCACCCTTGATATGGATGAGGAATGCCAAGGAGAGGAATGCGCGAGTCACCAGGTGGTTCCTGTCACTGCAAAATTTCAGTTTCTCTGTAGAACATCGCCCTGGGAAGTTGCAAGCAAACACGGATGCCCTGTCCCGGGCACCCTGTATGGTGGGAAATGTTCAACCCCACAAGTTTGAACAGAGGGGGGGGGGATATGTGAGGCAGTGACCGGAATCGTATACGAGGGACGTTATATATCACCTAGAATGTGTACAGAGACCTATTAAATCCATTGGAGTGCATTGCAGTCACAGACACAGCTGCGGCTGCAATGCAGGAATGAAGGTGAGCAATGACCTGGTCAGACTACCTGGCTAAAGCAGATTAAGTAAAACCCGGCAGGGCCTTCATTTCTTGGAGGAGGTCACAGGAGGCAGTGGGGTGGCCTCCTCCCTCCAACCCGGGTTTTCCGGTGGCTCTTGCCACAGGTCCTTTAAAATCCCTGCACTAAGGATTAGTGTTGTTCTATGTTGCAACCTGCTAGGAGCACAGCAGGAAAGCTCAGCAGGATTGAGTGTGGCTGAACCCCCGCCTGGGAAGACTCTGCACCTGTTAGGCTCTGAGCGGCCCGGTATGGCTGTTGTCCCCGGCAACCATTGTGTATGGACTTTCTGTTAACCCGGCTGCGAACCGGAGGACTTTCTGTTAGCCCGTGAGTTGCTGAAATAAAAGCTGTTTATGTTGGACTTGCTTGGGTCACTGCCTCAGTTACTGCACAGTGTGAACACCGCCTCCTTACAATATATATATATTTTATTGCCTTGGCTTTTCAGGATTTCACAATCTGCCAACACACAGAGCCTACAGGGCTTTAAATTAATCAGAACGTGACTCTCATGCTTGATATGAGGGTGACCTTGTACCTCCAAGAACCCTGCCTATATTTTTGGGAACATATTTTTCGGTCGTGCTCACAAGGTCATCGGCATTCTGGGGATCTTCTTTGGCAACCCAGCTTTGCTCGGATTTCGGACCACTACCATTCTTTCCACCATCTGTGTTGAAGGTCAGGCTTTGGGTTGCAGCCATTTTTACACCCAGTGTAACAGGTTGAACATCTGGGACTGGGGAGGTTTGTCCCTTTTGGTAGCGTCAAAGGTGCACCCGCTGTGTGTAATAGTGCCCAGGGAGGTAGCCATAGGCGAATATCGTGTCCAACACCCTGGCACGTTACAGAAAATGGTGGATCCTGGCTGGATGTTAGTGTGATGAGGGCCTTGTGCCCATGGAGCCGGCGGGTATCTGATGTTATTGGCTGGCCAGGAACACTAGTTCCACAGATTAATAGAGGAGACTTCCGTTCAAATCATGTCTAGTAAAAAAAGATCCAGAAGTCCTCCCAATCTGCCAAGAGGATTTCATATGAAACCAGCGTCTATCTAGCAGCCGTCCTGGAATACCTGTGCACGGAGGTCCTAGAGCTATCGGGAAACGTAGCCAAATACAAGAAATGTAGGATCCAGCCCCGACACATCCAACTGGCTGTCAGATTGGAGGAGGAACTGGGCAAACTGTTTAATGGGGTCATTATTGCAGAAGGAGGTGTCCTGCCAGATATCCATTCAAGCCTACTGCCCAAGAAGACTGTAAAAGGCTCATCATCACAAAACCCGAAGCCGCAGTCTCAGATCTGATCCTATTTAAATGCTTTTATAGCAAGTCCAAAATGTATTTATGTGCATTTCCTATATTTGTATGTTCCCTGTAATATTTAAGTGTATCTTGATTTAAAAAAATATATTTCTCTAATAACCCCCCCCACGACAGCACACCGGCAGATGTAACCCCACCCTAATAGGGACAGGCAGGGCTGGCTCCAGGTTTTTGTGGGCCCTGGGCGAAAGAGTCTCAGTGGGCCCCTTTAACACATACCACGATTCATGATGCACAGATACCGCAGAGAAATACACTGCTCAAAAAAATAAAGGTAACACTTAAACAACAGAATATAACTCCAAGTAAATCAAACTTCTGTGAAATCAAACTGTCCACTTAGGAAGCAACACTGATTGACAATCAATTTCACATGCTGTTGTGCAAATGGAATAGACAATAGATGGAAATTATTGGCAATTATCAAGACCCACTCAATAAAGGAGTGGTTCTGCAGGTGGGGACCACAGACCACATCTCAGTACCAATGCTTTCTGGCTGATGTTTTGGTCACTTTTGAATGTTGGCTGTGCTTTCACACTCGTGGTAGCATGAGACGGACTCTACAACCCACAGAAGTTGCTCAGGTAGTGCAGCTCATCCAGGATAGCACATCAATGTGAGCTGTGGCAAGAAGGTTTGCTGTGTCTGTCAGCGTAGTGTCCAGAGGCTGGAGGTGCTACCAGGAGACAGGCCAGTACACCAGGAGACGTAGAGGGGGCCATGGGAGGGCAACAACCCAGCAGCAGGACCGCTACTTCCGCCTTTGTGCAAGGAGAAACAGGAGGAGCACTGCCAGAACCCTGCAAAATTACCTCCAGCAGGCCATAAATGTGCATGTGTCTGCACATACGGTTAGAAACCGACTCCATGAGGGTGGTATGAGGGCCCAACGTCCACCGATGGGGGTTGTGCTCACAGCCCAACACCGTGCAGGACGCTTGGCATTTGCCACAGAACACAAGGATCGGCAAAGTCACCACTGGCGCCCTGTGCTCTTCACAGATGAAAGCAGGTTCACATTGAGCACATGTGACAGACGTGACAGAGTCTGGAGACGCCGTGGAGAGCGATCTGCTGCCTGCAACATCCTTCAGCATGACCGGTTTGGCAGTGGGTCAGTAATGGTGTGGGGTGGCATTTCTTTGGAGGGCCGCACAGCCCTCCATGTGCTCGCCAGAGGTAGCCTGACTGCCATTAGGTACCGAGATGAGATCCTCAGATCCCTTGTGAGACCATATGCTGGTGCGGTTGGCCCTGGGTTCCTCCTAATGCAGGACAATGCCAGACCTAATGTGGCTGGAGTGTGTCAGCATTTCCTGCAAGATGAAGGCATTGAAGCTATGGACTGGCCCGCCCGTTCCCCAGACCTGAATCCGATTGAGCACATCTGAGACATCATGTCTTGCTCCATCCACCAACGTCACGTTGCACCACAGACTGTCCAGGAGTTGGCGGATGCTTTAGTCCAGGTCTGGGAGGAGATCCCACAGGAGACCATCCGCAACCTCATCAGGAGCATGCCCAGGCGTTGTAGGGAGGTCATACAGGCACGTGGAGGCCACACACAATACTGAGCCTCGTTTTGACTTGTTTTAAGGACATTACATCAAAGTTGGATCAGCCTGTAGTGTGTTTTTCCACTTTAATTTTGGGGGTGACTCCAAATCCAGGCCTCCATTGGTTAATAAATGTGATTTCCATTGATGATTTTTGTGTGATTTTGTTGTCAGCGCATTCAACTTTGTACAGAACAAAGTATTCAATGAGAATATTTCATTCATTCAGATCTAGGATGTGTTATTTGAGTGTTCCCTTTATTTTTTTGAGCTATATACATATATACATATATATATATATATATATATATATATATATATATATATATATATATATATATTAGTACAAGGCCAAAGATTTCACTTCTTACATTACATGAGTGATATCTATTGTAAATTCTACAATAGCTCAGAAACCGGTGAATCGCTCCATACAGGTTACTGGCCCCCATATAACGCTCCATACAGAATACTGGCCCCCATAAAATGCCTCATGCATGCTGTTTCCCCCCCCCCAAAATGCCTCATGCAGGCTGTGCCCCCCCACATAATGCCCCACGCAGGCTGTTCCCCCCACATAATGCCCCATGCAGGATGTCACCCCCCCTCCCTTATAATGCCCAATGCAGGATGTCACCCCCCCCTTATAATACCCCATGCAGGATGTCACCCCCCCTTATAATGCCCCATGCAGGATGTCACACACACCCCCCTCTATTATAATGCCCCATGCAGGATGTCACACATCCCCCCCTCCCTTATAATGCCCCATGCAGGATGTCACACATCCCCCCTCCCTTATAATGCTCCATGCAGGATGTCAAACCCCCCCTCCCTTATAATGCCCCATGCAGGATGTCAGACCCCCCCTCACTTATAATGCCCCATGCAGGATGTCACAAACCCCCCCCCTTATAATGCCCCATGCAAGATGTCACACACCCCCCCTCACTTATAATGTGTAGTGTCGGCGTCCCTGCCTCCTGGTAGGCAGGGACGCCGTTCCCCTCACCTCTCCGCTCCGTGCCCGGCGTCTTCCTCCCGCTCTGCTGGCAGCGCGCGCTGCTTCCCGGCCTCTGTGCTTAGGGCGCGCGCGCTCTCCCTCTCTTAAAGGGGCCGCGCGCGCCGTCCTAAGGAGTCCCCGGCCAATGGCCGGAGGACCTCACCATATATAAGGCACCTCCTCCAAAATGGAGGTGCCCGAGCAATGTTGTTGCAAAACCTTTCAACTCTGCTTCAGCCCTCAGGTCCCGTTACCAGTTACCTGCCAGTCACCTGCCAGATTCCTGCTTGATACCTGCCTGATACCTGCCTGATATCTGCTTACCTGCTTGCTATCCTGTGTTCCGACAGTCTGCCTACCAGCACCTGCCAGTCTGTCTATGGATCAGTCCGCCTGCGGACCAGGAAGTACCTGCCAGATACCAGCCTGATACCTGCCTGCCTGTCCAGAGACTCTTACTCGCTCACCTGGGAGAGCTCACCTGCTAGCCTACCTGGAGGCTTAGCCGTCACTTGCTGTGACCACCTGCCTGTCCAGAGACTCTTGCCCGCTCACCTGGGAGCGCTCACCTGCTACCTGCCTGCTAGCCTACCTGGAGGCTTAGCCGTCACTTGCTGTGACCACCTGCCTGTCCAGAGACTCTTGCCCGCTCACCTGGGAGCGCTCACCTGCTGCCTGCCTGCTAGCCTACCTGGACGCTCTGCCGTCACTTGCCGTGACCACCTGCCTGTCCAGAGACTCTTGTCCGCTCACCTGGGAGCGCTCACCTGCTACCTGCCTACTAGCCTATCTAGAGACTCTTTCCCTGCTGTCACTTGCCGTGACCACCTGCCCGTCTAGAAACTCTTTCCCTGCTGTCACTTGCCGTGACCACCTGCCCGTCTAGAGACTCTTACCCTGCTGTCACTTGCCGTGACCATCCGCCTGTCAAGAGACTGTTCCCGTCACTTGCCGTGACCTCCTGCCCTTCTACCCAGAGACTGTCCCTGTCACTTGCCGTGACTACCTGCCCGCCTTCCCTGGGAGCCACCCACTTCCTTACAAGGACTGCCCCTTTGTATAGTTGCTCAGAGGTTCCACTTCCCAGACCCGTTACATAATGCCCCATGCACGATGTCACCCCACCCCACCATATAATGTCCCATGCCTCCATACAATTAAAAAAAAAATCAAATACTCACCTCACTTCTCACCTGCTGCCGCTGGACTCGTCACGCGCGCTGGTGTCTTCCCGCTCTGCGCTGTGACGGTTCAGGAGAGAGCACGGTGGAAAGACGTCACCGCGCCCTCTGACCTGAGACGTCACTGTGCTGCAGCCGCGGAAGAGACAGGACCTACTGCAGAGGCATGGGGAGAGGTAAGTATTGCGCCGGGTGCCGGGTCCCTGAGCAAGTGGGGGGGGAGCTTGTGCTGGCACCGCTCTCCTCCGCTCATGGGTCCCATAGCGCTACGGGGTGTCCGACGGCAAGTGGGCCCCCCGCCTGCTCAGGGCCCCGGCACTTGCCCAGGTGCTGACGCCGGCCCTGGGGACAGGAAATATGAAGAGGTTTAAATAGCCCCTCCCACATCCTTCAGTGTTATTTCCTGTCCCTATCAGAGATGAAGAGGTCAGCCCCGGTGTGCTGGGCCAGCGACAGGCACTGGGGAGAAAACTACAAGTCGGGCAGCAGAGGATCGAGCGGTTTACCTCTCCTCCTCACATGCGCTGCTCCCATCTCCTCTGGATTTGGGACCCCCTCCTCCTGTCCGCGCCTTCGGCAAAGTCTGCAGGATGTTCTGGCCGGAGGCCTCTCTGAGCTTTCCAGCCCATCTCCTCCTCCTCCTCCTCTTCTCTCCGGGATGTGGAGCGCACACCGCTGCGCCGGAAGTGACGTCGGACGCCGGGCGGTGGATGATGATGTCACTTCCGGCGGTTATGCGTTCCACAGAGGAACAAAACAGGCTGTCTTCACCTGGACACTGGGGAAGGAGCCCTCTAATCAGAGGGAGGCGCTTGTCCAGTCACCAATAAAGGAGCTCTGGACAGGAAGACATCTGCAGGTAGGACAAAACCATGTCTGTTGAAGCGTCTTCTCGCTCAGTATCTGTAGAGCCCAGCGCCGGTCCGGTCCCAGTAAGTATGGCACTGGTAGTCCATCTCCCAGATGCAGGTAATAGTGATTATAGCTCCCTTTCCCTTCTCCCCTCTCTTGTAGGGGGACAAGTAACCTGCATCTGGAGACAAAGCTAAACCGTCATGCAGATGTCCCGTCTGTACCAAAAAGCTATCGTCCTCCCATAGAAAGCCCCTATGCAAGGACTGTACAGAGAAAATTATCAGGCAGGAACAGCCTTTCTTAATGGAAGAAATAAAGGGGATTGTACGTCAAGAAATCAAATCCTCCTTAGCCTCAGTCGCTCTCCCTACACCCTCACCTAGTCAGGATACTACGTCTACTTTCCCAGTGTTATGCACACGCCCGGACTGACTGGCGTGTGCGGGAGAAGTGGTTCCACTGGACCATGAACCGGAGAGTGCCTGGAGGGGCGTGACTAAGTATCTGGCCGATCCGACCAAGATGGCACGACGGCATACGACGCCAGTGCACCAGGGAGAAACCGGGCAGAGGGACCAGGTGCTACTCCAGGTCAAACTCCGGACACGGGGGTTGACCCACACAGGGATTACTGGAACAGGCAGGTTAGGCTGGCACAGACTGGTGGATATAAGCGAACACGGCAGGTATGCAGACGGGTGGATACAGGCGAATATGCAGGCAGGGAGGTACTGGCCGAAAGGACGGGCTGGAGCACAGAGAGGACAAGACCCAGTACAGACTGGGTCACAGAACCGCAGATGCGGTAGGCAAACACAGCAGAGAGGGAACGCCCGAAGTGGTGGGCAAGAGCAGAGCAGGACGGGACTGCCGGAGCAGCGAGCACAAGCAGAGCAGGACAGGACTGCCGGAGCAGCGAGCAGATGCAGAGCAGGACGGGGCTGCCGGAGCAGCGAGCAGAAGCAGAGCAGGACAGGACTGCCGGAGCAGCGAGCAGATGCAGAGCAGAAACCGCAGGAGCGGCAAGCAAGGCAAGAGCAGAGTGGAAACCGCAAGAGCGGTAAACAAGGCAGGAGCAGAGCGGAAACCGCAGAGCGGCTAAGAAGGCCGCAGCAGAGCGGAAACCACAGAGCGGCAAACAAGGCAGGAGCAGAGCGGAAACCGCAGAGCGGTAAACAAGGCAGGAGCAGAGCGGAAACCGCAGAGCGGCTAAGAAGGCCGCAGCAGAGCGGAAACCGCAGAGCGGCAAACAAGGCAGGAGCAGAGCGGAAACCGCAGAGCGGTAAACAAGGCAGGAGCAGAGCGGAAACCGCAGAGCAGAAAACAAGGCAGGAGCAGAGCGGAAACCGCAGAGCGGTAAACAAGGCAGGAGCAGAGCGGAAACCGCAGAGCTGTAAACAAGGCAGGAGCAGAGCGGAAACCGCAGGAGCGGCAAGCAAGGCAAGAGCAGAAACCGCAAGAGCGGCAAGCTAAGCAGGAGCAGAGCGGAAACCGCAGAGCGGCTAAGAAGGCAGGAGCAGAGCGGAAACCGCAGACCGGCAAACAAGGCAGGAGCAGAGCGGAAACCGCAGAGCGGCGAACAAATGTCACACTGTCACAGAATACTGGAGGTAGGGGGCCTAAGCTGACCCTAAGCTGGGGCCCTGACTAATCCCTCAACCTGGAGGTACTGTTAAAGGTACAGAGGTCCAGGCCGCCAGCGTAACCCCTACCTCCTGAGGATCCCTGCACCTCAGTAATCTAGTCCTGAGAAGGACCCCGATCACAACAATTGGGAACCAGAAATAATATGCCCACACACAGTATATAGACGAACGAGACAGTACAAGGGAAAAACCAAAACCACCTTGCATACAACTTCTACACAACTACAACAGAGGGAACACCAACGGGAAAGGAGATAAATGATAAAGCGAGGAAAGGGAAAAAACACTTCCAAATACACTTATCTCAGCAACTCCAAACACCACGATCCGCTCTGTAAGTCTGAATGAAAAGCTTTCACCGACACCTCCCAAACAGACCTGCAGGAATATGAAGGAGTCTCACTAAAGAAGCATTGATTGCAGCTGGGCGAGGCTGGACCTCAGCTAGCCCAGAGAGAGAGAATTAACTCCTTCACTGCCGAAAAAACACAAAGCACCAACAAGTCAGCTGCGAGAAGTCAGGCTGTGTACTCGTGACGATCTTCGTGGCAACACACCCGTGACAACAAGGCAGGAGCAGAGCGGAAACCGCAGAGCAGCAGACAAGGCAGGAGCAGAGCGGAAACCGCAGAGCGGCAGACAAGGCAGGGGGATAGGACTCTGTTCAAAAAGAACAGACGGAGAAGGAAAGGCAGAACCGGAAGCACACACAGTACTTACAAAGAAGTAGCGAGCGTACACTAAATTCACAACAGAGGTACAGAGACGACGAGAAGGAATTTAGGAGCAAGTTCAGACTCTGCAGAAAGACGCAGAAAACAGACAAAGAGGGAAAAGGGAGAAAAGGCAAAAGTAGAAACGAGGCACAGACAACTAGGAACCGAGGAACGGGAACAAATACAGCAAGGCTGGGACACAAACAGGACTCTGTTCAGACGGGAACAGATACCGCAAGGCACAGACAACTGGAAACAGAGAAACGGGAACAAATACAGCAAGGCTGGGACACAAACAGGACTCTGTTCAGACGGGAACAGATACCGCAAGGCACAGACAGGCAGATCTAGGAATACAGCCCCTAGAAGGCGAAAGAACAGGCTAGAAGCGTGTTCACAAGAACAGACCACAGTTCAGACACAGAACTGGAGAACAGGCAGGAAAACAGGATAGGACCTGGCACGTCAGAGACAAAAAGCCGACTGACAGGACACAATGCTCAGGCGCCATCTTGAGGAAGAAGGTGGTATAAATACCCAAAGATGGACAGCAATAGGCTGAAGGTGCAACAGGGGCGTGTCCGCAGCAGGTACAAGAAACAGGAAGTTCAGCGGGCGTCGCCCTATGCAGCCAAAACAGACAAACAGACAGCAAGGAGGGAAGCCAGTGCACAGTGGGAGATGGACCACCATGCAAGGACGCCGCCAGGTATGTTACACCCAGCAGCCAAAAAGAGGAAGATCAGCCCGCCAGAGGGAAGGGAGGAAGACTCTCAAGATGAGATATATATCTCGGAAGATCTTCCAGAGGAAGGTGAACTGAGTCCAACTCCTGATAACTCTCAGCGAGAAAGATATTACTTTCCATCAGATAACTTGGAAGAACTCCTTATGGTGGTAAGAAGAACTATGGAGGTGGAGGAAGAGAAGGTTCCCCAGACAGTACAGGATCAGATGTTTGGGGGGTTGCGTTCCAGGAAGAAACTGGTGTTTCCTATACACCAGAGTATTAGGGACTTAGTCCTAGAGGAATAGGAGTCTCCTGAAAAGAAGTTGAATACCCCTACGGAGTTAAAGGATAGATTTTCTGTAGACAACGAGACAGCAGAATGCTGGTCCGAAGTCCCAAGAGTGGATATCCAGATTGCATGAGTGGCAAAGAAGACCACATTGCCCTTTTGAAGATTCCTCTCAGCTAAAGGACCCCTTGGAAAGCAAGATGGAGGGACTACTCAGGAAGTCCTGGGAGACCTTGGCAGCGCTATTAAACACCAACGCAGTCTCTATGGGCATAGCTCGATCAATGGCTCGTTGGCTAGATCAACTGGAGAAACACCTAGTCTCAGGCACCCACAGAGAAGACATCTTAGCATCCCTACCGCTTCTCCAGAAAGCTACGGGGTTTTTAGCAGATGCTTCTGCAGAATCGGTGAGAATGGCCACAAGAGCATCTGGGTTATCAAACTTCATGAGACGGGCCCTATGGTTAAAATCCTGGAGCAGTGTTGTGGCATCAAAGATGAAATTGTGTTCCATCCCCTTTACAGGGAAATACATATTCGGGCCAGCCCTAGATGATCTTCTCGAGAAAGCCTCAGACAAGAAGAAAGCCCTCCCGGAACCTAGTGATGTAAGGAAAAGGCCCTTTCGTCCTTCCCAGGAGCCGACCCCCTCAATATAGGGGTAAAGAGAAAACAGGTCAGTGGAGCTACCCAAAAGGAAGAGGGGGCAAAAATCTTTTTCTCTCCCAAAACCAACGTCCGAATAAACCATGACGTCAAGACAGTCGGGGGCCGCATCTCGAACTTTCTCCCTCAGTGGAGAGAAATCTGCTCAGACCCATGTGTCCTGAGGGCAGTTGAGTTTGGAGTAAAAATAGAATTCTCCTCCTATCCTCCACAGAGAGTAAAGATAACGCGGCTCTCTTCTCAAAGTCTGCAGGCCACCCTGATATCCGGTCTAACAGACCTTTTATCCTCAGGGGTGATATCCCTGGTTCCTACAGGGGAGATAAGCAGAGGACATTATTCTAATCTCTTCCTAATAAAAAAAACAAATGGCTCGCACTGGATTATAATCAATCTAAAACCAATGAATCAGTATATTCACTACCAGAGATTCAAGATGGAATCCATCAGATCGACGGTCCCTCTGATAGAACAGGACCATGTCATGGCCACAATCGATCCCCAGAATGCATACTACCACATCCCCATACATCCACTTTACAGAAAGTTCTTAAGATTCATAGTGGCTCAGGGGGAACAGATAGTCCACTATCAGTTCAATGTTCTCCCATTCGGGATATCATCAGCCCCACGAATATTTACAAAGGTCATGGCAGAAGTCTTTGCTTATATAAGGGGTCAGAATGTTTTCAATAGTACCATACCTAAATGACCTGTTACTAATCGGCTACTCAGTACCATTACTCCAAGAGCATATACAGTTGACCACTCAGATCCTATCTTCTCTGGGCTGATTAGTGAACCACAAAAAATCGGATATGGTTCCCTCCATGACAAAAATGTTTCTAGGAGTACTATTGGATTCCCACAGCCAGATGTCGTTTCTGCTCAAACAAAAACAGGTCATGCTAAAAGCAAAGATCAATGTCCTAAGAAGCAGGAGATTGGTATCATTGAGAAATACCATGTCAGTCCTGGGATCTATGACATCCTGTATCCAGATGGTGGCCTGGGCTCAGGCACATACCTGAACATTACAGACCCACATCCTTATGAATTGGGACGGATCTCCACTGTCTCTGAACAGGAGAATTCCTATACCAGCACAGGTAAAAACCTGTCTATTCTGGTGGCTGAGCATGAAGAATCTAAACAGAGGAGTACCATGGATCCAGAATCCACTAGTAACCGTAAGAGTGGATGCCAGAGGGAAGGGATGGGGAGCCATAGTCTCCCAGGAGCTATTCCAGGGTATATGGTCCAAAGAGGTGAGCCAGCGCTCATCAAATTTCAGAGAATTAAAGGCCGTAGAGGAAGTCCTCAGAGCAACAGAGCCTCTGCTCCAGAAAACCCACATACAGATATTTTCAGACAATATCACCACAGTAGCCCACGTTCGTCATCAGGGGTGCACAAGACACGAAAGCTTAAAAGCAGTCTCTGCGAAAATATTTTCCTGGGCCGAAGAACATCTTCTATCCCTGTCGGCTCTTCATATCAATGGTTCAGTCAACGTCCAGGCCGATTTCTTAAGCAGAACAAAGATTCACCCAGGAGAGTGGAGTCTAAACCCAGACGTCTTCCTGATGTTAATCGAAAGATGGGGCTATCCAGAGGTATATATCTTCGCCGGACACCAGAACGCGAAGGTACCTCAATATTTCTCCCCCTGATCCAAACGATCCTTGCATGGACGTAGATGCATTCGCCAATCAATGGGAATTCAAACTAGCGTATCCCCCCCTCCCCCCCGCTGCCTATCCTTTCAAAAACCTTGCAAAAGATAAGGACCGAAGGGACCAGAGTAATCCTAGTGGCTCCTTTCTGGCCAAAAAGAAGTTGGTTCGGTACGTTAACCAGTCTGAGTGTGAAGGGCCCTCTAATCCTTCCTCCCATCAGAGATTTTCTTCTCCAGGGACCCATTCACCATCCGGACCGCGAGAGACTACACCTGGCTGCCTGGTTCTGAATTCTTGATATTAAAAACAAGAGGCCTCTCAGACAGTTATCAAAACTCTCCAGAAGAGCAGGAAACCTGTAACGGACACCATTTACCATAAGATCTGGAAGACCTTCTTAAAGTGGTGTGCGCCTAGTCACCCAGACCCTCATAGGGCCGATGTAGCACAAATTCTTGATTTCCTACAAGAAGGTCTGGCCAAAGGCCTCGGACCTAGTACCCTTAAGGTCCAGGTAGCAGCGCTAAACTTGTACTTTGATCAAAGCCCTTATCAACCATAAGACTTGACAGGCTGGCCTGGAAAACAGCTTTCCTGGTAGCAATAACTACAGCCAGGAGAGTGTGTGAACTACAGGCCCTTTCGGTCAACGAACCCTCCCTGAGAATCCTGGAAGATCGTCTAATTTTCCGATTTGACCCTTCATTTCTACCTAAAGTGGTCTTGAATTTCCACAGATCTCAGGAAATAATTCTTCCATCGTTTTGTGACAACCCAAAAAACGAGAAAGAAATGGAGTTCTACACTCTGGATGTTTGGAGAATAGTACTGCACTATCTTCAGGAAACAGAAGAAGGAAGGAAAGACAAGAATCTATATGTCCATGCACAAGGTCCAAACAGAGGAAAGAAAGCAGCAAAATTCACAGTAGCCAACTGGATTAAGAGGACAATTACAGAGGCTTACCAAATCCAAGATCCGCCTCCTCCGGAAAAGCTCAAGGCCCATTCTACAAGGGAGATATCTGTCTCCTGGGCTGAGAAAGCCAGCACATCCATCGAACAGATTTGCAGAGCTGCCACATGGTCCTCCATTCATACTTTCTCCAAACACTACAGACTAGATCTAATGTCCGTTGGAGATTTAGCCTTCGGAAGGAAGGTCCTTCAGGCTGTTGTCCCTCCCTAGTATATCTTTGGTTTAACTCCGGTGTGCTGTCGTGTGGGGTTATTAGAGTAAATAGAATTAGACTTACCGGTAATTCGGTTTCTAATAACCCACCACAACAGCACGGGTTATTCCCTCCCCTTTGCTCATTGTTTCTACGACAGTCGGATCAGTAGAAATAAAAATTTGAAGCATCTATACTCTTGTGGTCCTTTGTAATAACACTGGAGGGAGGGGCTATTTAATCCTCTTCATATTTCCTGTCCCTATTAGGGTGGGGTTACATCCTCCTGTGTGCTGTCGTGGTGGGTTATTAGAAACCGAATTACCGGTAAGTCTAATTCTATTTTTTGTACATCCACTCGGTGGTAAGCATTCAAATGCAGATTTATTTTATGAAAAAATGAGTTTGCCATGGTGAAGTGTCCAGCCTGTCCATCAGAGAAGCAATGTCCATTGGTGATCACTTGTGTCCCAGCAGTTGCCTGATCCCAATTCCACCCCTGTCCCCTTCAATCTTAAATCTTGAGCGTCCAGAACAGGACTCAGTGGACACTAGATACAAGGATAAGGCTGTCTCCAGGGGCAATGAAGTCTCTAAAGCAGGGTCGTACATAGCAGAAATTCTATGGGGCCCCATGATTTCTAATTTAGCACCCCTAACTTCCCCCTCCTCACCCTGCAAAAAAAAAAAAAGTGTTTGCATGTAGCAGGGTCACAGAACAGCAGTTCCCAGAACTTTGCAGAGTTTACAAAGTAACTTTGCTCCTATTGAAGCATCTTCATGGTCACCATAACGTATGATGCCAAAAATGTGCCCCCTCCCCTCCAAACATAGTAAGATATCCACACAGCAAATTCCTCCACATACATTATGACGACCCTACAATACCTTCCCTCCTCCCCAACACAGTATGATGGCCCCCACGTAGCCCTCCAAATAGTATGATGGAACCCACGATGTACTCAATAAAAACTCACCTCTCCATTCCCCTGCTGCTCTGGTCTCTGCAGTGTCACCTGATCCCCTGCACCACTCCGCCCAGGGTCACAATGTATCCACATCACATACACAGGGAGAATGATGGAGGAGTGAGCGTCAGCTGACACGTCCTCCTCCATCATTGCTTTCAACTGTATCTGCATCCAGGATGTGGATACAATTGAATGTGTGATGTTGAGGAAAATGAAAGACTCTTAGCTAGCTCTAGGGTGTTGAAAGACAGATTCTCCTTTGACCAAAATGTGATTAAGTGAGGCTACAGAAGGCAAACAATGCAAACTTTTAATGAAATCCAATTGCAAAAATGTTTCCCCCCCCCCCCCCAATTGCATGCATTTAAGTAATAAAAAAAAGTCCACTAAGTTGGACAGCCCCTTTAAGAACTGCTTGTGGCCAAAGTTGTAGCTTATGACCACGTCATATTTAATTATTGTACTTCATGACCCATACAAAAAATTAAAAGAGCAAAAAGATGCACAGGACCCTAGTCTGACTCGCTTCCGTACTTCTTGGCAGCTGGCCCAGGGTCTTGCGAACTTCTTTGGCAGGTACTTGAATGCCGATATCCTGAGCGCTTATGGCTTTTAAATCTTTGGCCGGGCCATGATGCACCTTATTTGGTTTTAATTTATTGTATCCCTTTTAAAAGGCAGAGAGACAGATCATACTGTTGCTTTTTTAGTGTTTCATCTTACCCCCAGAGCTGGATTCACAGCTACACTACTCTCTACTGCTGTATAATACTCCATACTGCTGCTGAGCATGTGCTATGTAGAGACAGGAATCCCTCATGTGTGCTGTGTATGGGAGACATCATAGCAGCTACTCTGCACCCACTAGCCCAGAGACAAATGAAAATTTAAGAATCTGCAGGAGGGAAAACTGGTAATTGCAGGATACGAGTCACATAATGGCCAGAAAGTGTTATTCCTCCTTTTGTGAAGTCTGGGTCTCCACTGTCGACGAGCACCAACCTTTTCCGTAAATTAAGACGCACAATTTACCATTTTCAAAATGTGTTTATTTAACCAACAGAAATGAACGCACAAAACGCTGGCACTGGTAAAACAGAGGTGGAAGAGTCTAGAACCGACGGCAGGCAGCAGCGGAGAATTCATAGTAAACAGCAATGAGTCTCATAGTATACAAAAGGCAAAAAACAGTCACACGGTAAAATGCGTTATCCAAGGGGAAGAAATGAAACGGTGTCTGATGTGCTTCATATACAGAGGCGAGCGGCACGTTCCTGGTGACCATGGGGCCCCTACTCCATACCCAGCTCCAGTTGGTGCTGATCTCTGAGGCCAGAACATTTATAAACTGTTTTTGTAGTGTGTACAGATCCAGATGTGAGGTGGGGCCCCCAATAATGAACCTCAGGGTCTTGTATTAAGAAGTTAATGCACCAACAGTATTTACCACCTATTCAGATGGTAACTGCATGACTGATGGCAATCTGATCTCTGGGACCCCCTCTGAGCATGAGAATGGGGGTCGTTTGTCACCTTGCCAGTGGAGCTGTAATATGTACATGTGACCACTGTCTATGGGGAAGGTGGTCGTGCAGGAACACTTTTACATAGGAGCTGCAGCGCAACCCCCCCCCCCCAATTTTGGAATCATGAAGAGGGTCAGACCCCTTCGTGATCATAGATGATGTTTTGTGGTTTAACCCTTTTAATGTCTGCTCTACCTACTCGCATTTCCTATGAAATAATCCTGGAGCTTTTCTTATTAAAGCTCTGCATTGTGCCGTTCCTCTCATTATTTCTGGAAACGTACGATCCATTGGATGTCCCTTGTAAATAAGGCACCTGTCTACCAACTCCGACCTGGTCATCAATGATTGGATAGTGTGAGGGTAGATTAACGCACCCATTAACAAGGGCAATGCCGAGGTGACAATTTAGCCATACTTTTCCAGGAGGAATAACAGAAGAATTACAACGCAGTCCGAAGAAAAAAAATCTTCAAATTAATCATTTTTTGATAGGAAATGCATGTAGGAGACAGTAGAGCCTCCTAAATCAGAAGAACATCATTGAGGTACAGATAGAAAAATTTAGCAATTTGTAGAGATTTTTGACTGCGCGGGTTGTAAACATTGTTCCAGAATGTCCGGGTGCCAAACCCTCGTCTCCTGCACAAATGCGACACGGCCTTAATAGAAAGCCATATATAAAGAGCACATTATACCGACCGGTATCGCAGGATACACTGATGTGCCACGGGACCGCATGCAAGGCTGCTCAGAAGCATATCCATCACGGACTCACAGGCATCATGCAGGAATGGAAAAAAACAAATTATATATATATATATATTTTATATATATATATATATTAAAAAAAATTAAAAAAAACTATGTAGATTGCAACGAATACGACCGTCGTGACCCAACAAGGCGGCATGATTTCATGGGCTAAGAATATATTTACCCCAGGAAACACAAATGGACTATGAGCTTACACTCCAATGTGGCCCCCCTGGAGTGTGTCGCCTCGGATTTCCTGGGTCCCTAAAAATGCAGGAATGTGTGCAAGTGCTCGTGCCATCGCTGGTCCACATGGCACCACATGAAGGGGCAGGGGCGGCATGGTAATAGTGCTGATATGTGACTGCACTTTTAGCCTCATCATGCAATCCCCCTGGTGTCACTTATGCCCAGTAATCAGAAAAGTTGCTCCCGAGAAAAAACAAAACATAAAATTAGCAAATAACTGGTATTCGGTTCATATTGGAGGGTCCGATCCGGCCCTGCTTGGACCACCTGAGAACGAAGTATCCCACAGCCACCAGCAATGTCTGTCCACAACTTTGCAAAATCCACTGCGATAGCTCTGCTGAAAACTGTGTGAGGTCAGTCTGACCGATTAACAAAAATGGAACAGGTTGCTTTTAAGCTGTCAGCATGGAGTGAAGTGGCGCCTGTTTTTGTATGGGCAGAACTTAGTGATGAGCGCAAGTGCTCGCTCCTCGAGTTTGCACAGAGTATCGCGGGTGCTCGAGTACCCACATGTTTTCCGGCTGTTAGAAAGCCACAAAACATTCAGAGATTGCCCATGTATGTCAGGCAATCCCCGCATGCTTTGTGACTAACAGCCGGAAAACATGCGGGGACTTGAGCACCCACGATACTTGGTGCACACCCGATGCAAACTTGAGTAATGAGCACTTGTGCTCCTCACTAGCAGAAATGCTAACATATGTTACCATACAATGCCCATTACCAGCTCCTATTAGGGCTCAAGGGTTGTCACCCAGCTTTACTTTAGTCCTGAATGGCACATTTGCCTAATCAAAAGAGTATTCGAGTGATAAAAATATATCTTTGATAACGGTGATCCCCCCGATGAATTAAGTAAAGACTGGACGGACGGACGGACGCACTCACTCACTCCACTCCATTCATTCATTCTCTAAGGGTCTGATGGAGAAAGACTGAACCAAGCGTGTGCGGCCACCACTCCATTCCAATGGGGAACATGGGACCCCAGGTCTGGCAATTAAGTGGGGCATTAGAGGTCAGACCTAAACCGTTCTAGAAGTTATCACAGACTTACAATTAAGAATGTAGACTCTGGATGTCGTCCCACGTACTGAGAGGTTAGAATGGAGTTCATAAATTTACCAATATACAATCTGCATCAATTCTCCAAGATCTCTGCTTGCAGTCAATCAATAGGAACCCAAAGGCTGGGGCTACAGGGCGACATTGACCACGACACAGTTTGTGCAGCCATAGATCGGTATATGCTGCTGTTACATCTCATGTGAATAGGTCACATTATGACCCTGATGGTACATGTCGCAAATAAAATCATATCACTTTGAATTAGCCAAAAACACGTATTTGCAGAAAACATAATATACGGCCAGACAGCGGCGACTGTAGGTCAAAGTAGATGTATATACCATGTGTGCCAGGTAGGTATATAAACCAAGTGGGTATAATAAAGCCTCATCAGAGGTAGATCTGGTTAGTAAATGCTGGTCGTCCAGTGTGGTCAGGATAAGATATTCCAGTACTTGTGTCTCCCACTGCACACGGCTCAGGGCCGATGGCTCCTGGCAGTGAAAGAGTTAAGCCGATTAGTGTTGCACGATATTACTAAATTTACATTAAGAAAAAAAAAAAAAAAGTAAAAACCCTGCACATCTTTGCAGCACAGACACTTGGAGAGTGGGCGGACGTGAGATATGTGAAGTATAGAGGGAATATACTCCAGGCTCAATTTACATAGAAAAAGACAGATTAGTGAAAAAATCCCAGTTTCTCGAGCAGCCATTCTTCGGTCAGGTCTTCGGTGTTTCTAATCTCGAATACCTTAAAGAAAAAAAAAAAAAAAAAGTTTTCATGTTTACATTTCTTACAATGCTAGAACATATAAAAGGGTGTGTATATATTTGTAACCATATTTCATTGCGGGTTCTTTGGAGCAAGGCTGAACATACTCTTCAATCAAAAAAATTAAATTAATTCTTACGGTTTTCTGTATACAGCTCCCGTGCAGAGCTATTTGTCTCCATGGTACTAACGTTTATTATATACAAAATGTTTAACACTGTCAAAACAAACCGGTAATGTACGAGCGTAATAAAATAATAATCACCTTTGTAAGTTCGGCTTTCTGGACGAGTTTATTTTTGCTCCCAGCGTACATCATCTGCTGTTCTGGTTTACACCCTAGAAGAGCAAGAAAACAAAATAACAGCAAGAAAAAAAAAGTGCACATACAAATCTGACCCTACCGAGAAAAAAATAAAATAGTGATGAGGATTTAAAGGGGATGTCCAAGATGACCCCATTATTGCAGAGGAGACCTCTGGACAGTGCCTTCTTAATCACTCCATACTCATCTCCTGCAGCAGCTCCATTCCTGAGCTGTCGGTGCAGACTCTCCCATCACAGTGGTCGCTTGACATTGTTCTATCAAGAGACCGCTGCAGCTGATCAGTGGTTACGCGGCATAACATCGGCTGCAGAGGTCTCATCACATAATGACTCCAACATGGCAGGAACGACCCCACTGCAGAAGAGGACTATGGAGTGATTAAGAATTGATTGTCCAGTGGTGGACAACCCCTTTAAGGCGGTGTATTCTAAAGCTGTCAGCTGACCATAATTCCTCCTGACCCCTCCATATAAATGCACACTCAACTCAGGCGAGCGTGCATGTGCTCTAAAAGGGAAGAGATGAGTACACGGCTGTCAGGAAGACGGCGCTTTACGGTAACCATTCTGCAGACTATTTCTAGATGTCACCTGTGTGTTTAACTATTCGAGTACAGTGCAGCTTTCTGACACCTATTAGTAAGTGCTGGACTTACCTACAGGGCTGGAGAAAATAAAACATAATGGATAAGACACTCTCCCGTCTTCGTGCTGGTATTTATAGCTGTACACTATGAATGTAAGGCGAAGTTAAGGAAACTTCCAGCTCAGCATAGAAAAATACTTAGATCTGAGAGTCCTCAGTGGATATATATTTTTCCTGGCTTACCATAGGGCATGCACACAATCTGGTTTCAGATTGCAATTACTTTTGTCCCCCTCCTCCCCACCACTGCTCACTTCCGATGAGAAAGGGAACGGCTTTGGAAATGATATTAAACACCAGGTGAAATTCATACTAGAGAGTGTGGAAGGGAAGTTCCCACACCTACAGTGCTGGCAGAATGCTGAAGAGGAATCGGCTACTTTAAAAGAGATGGCGATTTACAGTGCATGAGAATTGGCACAGCTCCTGGACATATTAGAGGATTTAATATTGTGTGGGGGATGAGGACAGGATGGTGTTTTTCTGCAGGTTTTGTGTGGCAGAGAGAGGTGTAGCAGGAATCTCCATCACTCAGCACGCCATACATAAAAGGATATCTGGGCTGCCTCTCTGGAAGCTCATCCTTGAGTTCATCTGGAGAAATACCCTGCACAGAAGAGAGAAGCAGCAATTACTAGGGAAGGAGCTGTGGGAGCGATAATTGCGGAGCGGGCAGAGCCGTGGGGACTCTCCTGGCAGCTCACAAGGATTTAATCACAGTGGTATTTGTATATCACCCGGGAGCAGTGAACGCTGCGGAGCCGCTCTGCCCAGACGTGTGTTATATTCTGGTGCCACAATACCCCTCTGCTCTGTCATCAGTGACCGGACCAGTGGCTCTGCAGCTAGTCTACTGTCGGCCGACAGGGCTTGCTGGGACTTGTACTTCTGCAACAACTGGAACTCGACTTAGTCATTTAATGATTGTGGCCTGTATGTGGGTCCAGTATATTCCTCTAACATAAAGAATAAAATCCATGTGGTACTGACCTTGTGTTCCTCCTCTAGGACGACCAGACGTCTGTCCTTGTCTATTTTCACTAGAAAAAATAAAAAAACAATTAGAAAATCGATCTACAGCATCCAGCGCCCACATTAGTGGCCTGTGGCCGTCAGACTAGAGAGACCTGGAGCCGCACACTGGTATCGCCCCCCCCTCATATATAATAAGCTCTGGAGGCAGATTCTCAGGGAGATCCATGTCCGGTCCATAGATCTTAACAGCTCATTTACATATTAAGATTTATCTAGAATAAGACATCGGATCACAGATATCAAGGTGTCATTTGGCGGAGCCCAGCCTCCACCCTAGTCGCCACGGCCTGACGGAGCCCAGCCACTACCTGTAGAAGCAGCAAAAAGTATTGCAGCTCTATTGAAGCAATACTACACACAACCTGGGGGCAGGAGTGATGCCATTTCTGCAAGAATGCAGCCAATTTTGTAATTCTGGACAACTTTAAAAAGTTAGAAGCTTATAAAATATTTTTATAGACATGAAGGGTTGGGGAGCACCCTTGAGACCCTCCTATAAGTACACTAGGACCCACCAGCTGTCAGTGATTTACAGAGTAATCTATCGCTTGCACTGACTCGTCACTCACTGATAATTGCAGCATTGCTTGTCTCCTTGCGGAATCGAAACTTCTTCAGCTTCTCCACAAGTTGCTCGTCCACTTCACACACAACCAGGGACTCGCTCTACAAAAAACACAGAAAAAAGAAAACCCAGTAAATCACCCAGCGTATCAGAAGTCCTCTGGAATCAGGATGGTTAAAAATCCCGCTGTTAGGCTATGTGTCCACGATGCAGAAATGAAGCAGAAAATTTCTGCATCTCCCTTGCAGAAAAAAACGCATACAGATTGTGCATGCGTTTTTCCTGCAGAATACATGCGGAATACATGCGGATCCACATGCAGATTGACAAGCGCTTTCCAGGCGATAGCATCACTTGGAAAGTGCTTGACAACTAGGTCACACTGTATAAATCCATGCAAACGGCATGGATTTATACAGTGTGAACCGTAAAAATAAAATAAAGCTATACTCACCCCCGATGCCCAGGCGTGGCTGCAGCGCTGCTTCCTGGCTGCCAGCATATCGCGAGACAGAGCGGTGAAGGGCCTGCGGTCACATGACTGTGACGTCACCGAAGGTCCTTCAGCGATGCAGGCATGCAGAAAAGCCTTCGGAAAGGTGAGTATAAACTTTATTTATTATTTTATTCTTTTTTTTACAGGTACAATGGTACCCAGGTCTGGATGAGAGTCTTCTCTCCTCCAGAACTGGGTACCATCCGCACATAGAGACGCATAGAATTCGCTTGTAGAAATGTACAGACGCGCATTCTATGCGTCTCAATGCAAGTCAATGGCGGGAGTTCCGCTGCGCTTCCGCAAAATTAAATGACATGCTGCGGATTTTTGTACGCAGCATAAACGCTGCGGAAAAATCCGC
Organism: Phyllobates terribilis; assembly: GCF_046119375.1. Classification (NCBI taxonomy): domain Eukaryota; kingdom Metazoa; phylum Chordata; class Amphibia; order Anura; family Dendrobatidae; genus Phyllobates; species Phyllobates terribilis. The sequence goes on from NW_027362767.1 coordinate 44,360,441, forward strand.
AGCATGTGCATAGAACATGCGGAATCCCCTTGGGGACCATGGGGTACGGATTACCTAGCGTTTCACAAGCGTTTACGCTGCGGAAATTCCGCAGCATAAACGCTTGAAAAACGCTACGTGGGCACCCAGCCTTAGGGGGTAAGCCGTACTTAGGGTCACAGTAGGATTATAAACCATATTGTTACAATTCAAGCCGTATTTCAATCACTTGTCTATAGTATATGCACATTACAAACATACACTGCAATATGCATATCAAGTTACCACCTGTATTATACTCCAGAGCTGCACTCACTATTCTGCTGGTGCAGTCACTGTGTACATACATTACATTACTGATCCTGAGTTACATCCTGTATTATACTCCAGAGCTGCACTCACTATTCTGCTGGTGCAGTCACTGTGTACATACATTACATCACAACACGCATCTCCAGGATGATTGGTCCATAGGACTGTTGGGTAAATTGATATGTAAGTGATAAGTGTGTGTGCCCAAGATGCGTTTTTTAAGCGTTTATGCAGCGGCAAAAATGCTGCAGAAACGCTTAAAAAACGCTTGGTAGAAGGTCTGTCATGTTCCCCAATGATAATCCGCATGCTGTGCACATGCTGCCAAAATTTTCGCTGCGGATTATCATTGCGGAAAAATACGCAGCATGTCCATTAATTTTGCGGACACGCAGCGTAATTGCCGCCATTGACTTGCATTGAAATGCATATTATCCGTGTTAGCACATTTGCACACACGGATAATATGCGTTTCAATGTGCGGATGGTACCCGGGTGTGGAGGACAGGAGACTCTCCTCCGGACCCGGGTACCATAGAACCTGTAAAAAAAAGAATAAAATAAAAAATAAATATTATACTTACCTTCTGATGGCCCCCGGTGTCCTGGTTTTCACTTGCTGGCAGATCGCGGTAGACTACACTGAAGGACCTGCGCTGAAGTCATAGTCATGTGACGGCAGGTCCTTCAGTGTACCGCGAGCTGCCAGCAAGCCAGGACGGAGCAAAGCAAGACACCGGGGGCCATCAGAAGGTAAGTATAGATTTATTTTTTATTTGTTACCATTCTTTACGGTCACACTATATAAATCCATGCTGTTTGCATGGATTTATATTGTGTGACCAAGTTGTCAAGCACTTTCCAAGTGATGCTAAAATCACTTGTCAACCCGCATGTGGAAACCCATGTGAAGAACGCTTCACATCCACATGTCCCTGGCAGGAAAAACGCATGTACAATCCACATGTACAATCCGCCAGGGAGATGCAGAAACGCTCAGGAAAAAATCCGGAGCATTTCTGCATGGTAGGCACATAGCCTTTAGGCTGTGTGCCCACGTAGCATTTTTCAAGCGTATATGCTGCGAAATTTCCGCAGCGTAAACGCTTGAAAAACGCATGTATATCCGCACCCCATGTTCCCCAATGGGATTCCGCAAGTTCTATGCACATGCTGCGGATTTTTCCGCAGCGTTTATGCCGCGTTCAAAAATCCGCAGCATGTCATTTAATTTTGCGTTTCCGCAAGCGGAATTGCCTTTGTCCAATGCATAAAAAACGTAAGGCAATTCCGCATGTGGAAAACGCGTGATAAACGCGCGATAAAAACGCGTGCGGAATTCCGCATGCGTTTTTCCGGGAGAGGACTTGCATTTAGGCTATGTGCCCACGTTGCATTTATGAAGCAGAAAATTTCTGCTGCATAAATGCAAGTCCTCTCCCGGAAAAACGCATGCGGAATTCCGCACGCGTTTTTATCGCGCGTTTATCACGCGTTTTCCACATGCGGAATTGCCTTACGTTTTTTATGCATTGGACAAAGGCAATTCCGCTTGCGGAAACGCAAAATTAAATGACATGCTGCGGATTTTTGAACGCGGCATAAACGCTGCGGAAAAATCCGCAGCATGTGCATAGAACTTGCGGAATCCCATTGGGGAACATGGGGTGCGGATATACATGCGTTTTTCAAGCGTTTACGCTGCGGAAATTCCGCAGCATATACGCTTGAAAAATGCTACGTGGGCACACATATGCTGCGGAATTTCCGCAGCGTAAACGCTTGAAAAACGCATGTATATCCGCACCCCATGGTCCCCAATGGGATTCCGCAAGTTCTATGCACATGCTGCGGATTTTTCCGCAGTGTTTATGCCGCGTTCAAAAATCCGCAGCATGTCATTTAATTGTGCGTTTCCGCAAGCGGAATTGCCTTTGTCCAATGCATAAAAAACGCAAGGCAATTCCGCATGTGGAAAACGCGTGATAAACGCGCGAAAAATGCGCGATAAACGCGTGCGGAATTCCGCATGCGTTTTTCCGGGAGAGGACTTGCATTTATGCAGCAGAAATTTTCTGCTTCATAAATGCAACGTGGGCACATAGCCTAAACTTCCATAGACAGCAATGCCAGCAGCGCCCCCTGCCGCCTGCCCCCCGTAGTACACTGCACTGCAGACATAACTTTCACTGGTTTCTGCTGACTGCGCCCGGAGCCGCCCAAACTCCAGTGTCAGGAGGGAAAAGCTGATGTCAAGTTTCCAGCCCTCAGGCTGCATTTCCTGTGCAGCGAGCGAGGAGTCTCCCAGGAATGAAGGGGAGGGAGGAGGCTGGGGCTGCCGCATCTCCTGTCAGTCACAGCGGCGTCCCCTCCGTTAAGTCCCCGCTGCCCACTCACCATCTCCGCTCCCTGGCTGACAATACTGCGGTAATAGCTCCGGCTGTGTCTGGAATACTGAACCACCACCCTGTGTAATAGGGGGGAAATAAAAAAAAAAATAAGCCTAACGTCACGTGACTTTGGAACAGCCCAATCAGAAAGCCAAGCTGGCATCAATAGGCGTGGTCTGTGAGAGAACCAACGCGAGCTGCCATCTTTGTAAAGGGCAAGCTCATATATTTTCCACAGTAATCCGATTTGGTGCGTGTGCTCGTTGTGGTCTGACTTATAAAAGTGGCGCACACAGTTTACAACCTCATCTGTTTTATCATTTAGTCCAAGCTAATAACTCTAGAGCCCAAAACAAACATGGCCGACAATTTAAGCACGGCATTAGGTCATGTGATGCATTACGTCACCAGAGTGTTCACCAATGAGCAAGTCAGGAAAGATGACAGCTAGTGCCTACGGCTGCTCAGATGAGAAAAATTGTTCGAAAAGCGTTTTTTTCTTTATTTTTTTTCTATTGCGGATGGAGCTAGACTGAACGACAGCGGCGATGCCAGCGATATTCCTTTCCACGTTATACGAATATTCTCCTCTCTTCTACATTGCAGTAGTGTCTATCTGCTTTGTAGTCACTTGTGGGATAGTATTGGGATGGTGAGTGACTTTTTCTTGACATTGTTATAGCGGTCTGCCATCTGTCTCCTTTATTTCCATTTTCTTGCAGCTCTTCACAGTGTTGAGGGAAAATTGGAGCAGTTGGCCATAGCAGCCAATCAGATTCCGGCTCTCATTTCTCTAAAGCCTTTTGGGAAATGAAAGCAGCTATCTGATTGGTTGTTAAGGGCAAGTGCTCCACTCTACCCTTAGCAACATGTAGACGCCTTGATACCATGACGAGTTTTCATTTTTGCGCTTTTGTTTTTTCCTCCTTCCAAGAGCCATAACTTCATCTCTCTGTCTCCCTAACCGTATAACAGATAGTTTTTTGCAGGATTAGAACAAAAAAATGGTGAAAAACATGCAATTCCTTTATCATTTTAATGGGTTTAGTTTTTACGTCATTCATTGTGTAGTAAAAATGACCTGGTAATATGATTCTCCCGGTCAATACGATTACGGTGATAAGAAACTTGTGTAATTTATTATTATTATTATTATTATTATTTTATTTTAATGGAAAAAAAATTCAGAAGTTTATAATAAAAATAAATCAATTGTGTCGACATTAGGTTAGCTGCGTTTTTTTTGCAGCTGGAGATGTCGTTCTTATTGGTATCGTTCTGGGGGACGTATGATGTTTTGATTTTGAGCGGTGACCGAAAAACATCAATTTTTACTATTTTGATTTTACATTTTTGCTCCAATAATTTTTTATTTTCATAGTTTGGACTTATACGAATGCGACACTACTGGATATGATTATTTAACTTTTTATTCTCTTTATTATTGGACGGGGCGGTGAATCAAACTTATGTTTTTTTTTATTATTTTAATATTTTTAAAACTTTTTTTTTTTTTTCAACTTTTTTCAGTCCCCACTAGTTTGGGAAAAGTGTCTAAGTGAAGTCATAAAATGCGGCAGATTTAATAACGACGAGCGCTGCAATATTAATGTGAAATATCTGTGTAAAGTAAACCAATCTGTGAATGGTATAACACTAGAATGATGCTCCAAAACTATCCACCAGCGTATACCGCTGCGATAAATCCCCCATGTGAGTATACCCTGATAATAAATCTACCACACTTATTTTTTTTTGCCGTTGCAGGCGAGGTCTCGATGTTCCCGTTATACTGAGAAACTCAGAAGAGAGGACGTCCAATACCTTCATTTGTAAGAAGCAGATGAAGGAAGTGAGGAATCCCTTTGGCTTGGAAATAGTTAATCCAGATACAGCCACAATAGAGAGTAAGTGATTCAATTTACTGGAGGAGATAGAGGGGGTCTTTCCAGGAAACGAAGCAGCATGGAGCGGGGTCCCCCCAAACATCTGTGACCATTTCATTATAGGACGTTCCAGATGCTTGTAGCAACCCACCACTTGGTGATCGGTTAGACTTCAAAGTCAAGGACCCCCCAGTGGTTCCTGGAATAAGTGACCCCCTATGGTAAATTTATCTTATTAAGGCTATGTTCACACTTGGCATTTTTTCAGCGTTTTTTTATGCAAATTTTCTGCTGCGTTTTACCGTACCAGCAAAGTATATGAGATTTCAGAAATCTTATGCACACACCTACGTTTTTTTGTCCTCAGTATTTTGTGCTTTGCATGTATTTTTGCACAATAGAGCATGTCACTTCTTTCAGCATTTTTCAAACATTGAAAGTAATGGGTGATGAAAAAACGCTGCAAAATACGCAGGTATCAGATTTTGCAGCTGTTTTTTGTGATGAAATGGAATCAGATTTTTTTTTTTTGCACTAAACTTTATCAGCATGCACAAGAGACAAATGTAGCATGATACAAATGCAAGAAAAACTAAGCAAACCTGATTTTTGAAACGCTGAAAAAACGCCTAGTGTGAACATTGCTTTTCATTATATTTCAGTAGGCTATGTAACCTTCTAACTTTTCAGTTATTCACTATTTTAAAGATCTCTGCTTGCTGTCATTAAATAAGGATATTCCTAAAGGGATTGTCCAGGACTATTTTATTTTTTTATACTATGGGCCTAAAAATTAACAGGCCAATAGTTGCTAACTACATGCCTGTTGTACCCGGCACTGACTCAGACCAGTCACCGACCGCTCCTGCTGGTGATTCAGCTGCTCCCTGTCATCAGCACAGCTTTTCTTCTTCCGGGGTATGACTGCTGACGTCATGCTGATTGGAAGCTTGCTCTCCATTAGGCAGCGAGGAGTCAGCTGTCAATCAGCATGACGTCAAGCTCCGTCAGCAGAGCGGATGAGAAGCCGCTGCTCTGTCGATGTGACGTCAGCAGAAGCTGCTGAATCTCCGGCAGAAGTGGCGATCTAGATAGTATTTTTTCTTTGGAGTTATCAAATACCTGCTTGTTAGTTTTTAGGCCCGTAGTAAAAAAAAATTAAATAGATTGCAATTAAAAGAAATTGCATTTAAAATCTTGCAGATGGTAATAACCCTTTAAGAATAGGAAGATGTGAGGTCTCACTTGGCATTTACATTGAGCAGAAGAGCGGGTGATCATGCTGCTTGATCCAGAGTGATGGCTGCAGGGCAGAATGCAGGTTTCTTATTAGGTAACAGGGGCTGGGCAGCAGGGTGTCTAATCCTGTTTTATTTGCTTTCTCTGCATAGATGGGGTTACACTGAGACCAAACTGTCTGGAGAAATGTATCCTGTCCTGTTTCTGGGGCTGCAGTGTACAGAAAGTGCAGGAGGCTCTGCAAAAGCATGTCTACTGCTGCCAGATACAGACCCCGGGAGTATTGGAGGACGCCCTGTATAGTGAATACTTCTACAAGGAGCAACATGTGTATCCTTTTCCAACTACCGGTAGTAAGTGCAGCTCTGGAGTATAATACAGGATGTAACTCAGGATCAGTAATGTAATGTATATACACAGTGACTGCACCAGCAGAATAGTGAGTGCAGCTCTGGAGTATAATGCAGGATGTAACTCAGGATCAGTACAGGAACAGTAATGTAATGTATGTACACAGTGACTGCACCAGCAGAATAGTGAGTGCAGCTCTGGAGGATAATACAGGATGTAACTCAGGATCAGTAATGTAATGTATGTACACAGTGACTTCACCAGCAGAATAGTGAGTGCAGCTCTGGAGGATAATACAGGATGTAAATCAGGATCAGTAATGTAATGTATGTACACAGTGACTGCACCAGCAAAATAGTGATTGCAGCTCTGGAGTATAATACAGGAGGTAACTCAGGATCAGTAATGTAATGTATGTACACAGTGACTGCACCAGCAGAATAGTGAGTGCAGCTCTGGAGTATAATACAGGATGTAACTCAGGATCAGCACAGGATAAGTAATGTAATATATATATACACAGTTACTGCACCAGCAGAATAGTGAGTGCAGCTCTGGGGTATAATACAGGAGGTAACTCAGGATCAGTACAGGATCAATAATGTAATGTATGTACACAGTGACTGCACCAGCAGAATAGGGAGTGCAGCCCTTGAGTATAATACAGAAGGTAACTCAGGATCAGTACAGGATAAGTAATGTAATGTATGTACACAGTGACTGCACCAGCAGAATAGGGAGTGCAGCTCTGTAGTATAATACAGGATGTAACTCAGGATCAGTACCAGGGTCAGTAATGTAATGTATGTACACAGTGACTGCACTAGCAGAATAGTGAGTGCAGCTCTGGAGTATAATACAGGAGGTAACTCAGGATCAGTACAGGATAAGTAATGTAATGTATGTACACAGTGACTGCACCAGCAGAATAGTGAGTGCAGCTCTGGAGTACAATTCAGGAGGTAACTCAGGATCAGTTATGTAATGTATGTACACAGTGACTGCACAAGCAGAATAGTGAGTGCAGCTCTGGAGTATAATACAGGATGTAACTCAGGATCAGTAGAGGGTCAGTAATGTATGTACACAGTGACTGCACAAGCAGAATAGTGAGTGCAGCTCTGGAGTATAATACAGGATGTAACTCAGGATCAGTACAGGGTCAGTAATGTATGTACACAGTGACTGCACCAGCAGAATAGTGTGTGCAGCTCTTACCAGCTGCTGCTCAGTGTGCTGATTACGGGTGTGGTGGCTGCAGAGCCTGCTGTGTGCTCCTGATCTCTCTGAGAACCAACACCTCTCCACCTGGGGACCTGCTCTCTCTCCTACCCAGGGAGGGAGCGGGTTTCTGGGATGAGTGATGGAGCCAAGTCCCAGGCTTCTGCTTCCTGAACCAGGCCGGCGGGGGTAGGAGAAACCAGCAACCGGCCTGCACACCGGAGGACTCGGGGGTGAGACGCTCCACCAGGAGTCGCAGCAATGTGGCTCCTACTCCCCCTGGGACTGTGGAGACTCCCAGAAGCCGCAAGGCTTCCAGCATGGAGGTAAAGCCTGACAGCGGCGTGCATGATGGCGCTCCTTCCGGAGGAAAGCTGAGTGCTCACGGAGGTGAGGCCGACCTCACTGAGGGGGGTCCACCTATGCCTCCCGGGTCATGATCCACCTCTGTGAGTATGAAGATGCAAGTAAGCTGGTTAGGAGACTTCGGGAGGAGCTGCGCTGCACAAGCGCAAAAGCTGCAGGTGCCTCCAAACAGAGGAAGGCTAAACTCCAGGCTGAGATAAAGAGGCTGACCAGTGAGATTCATCTGCTGGAGCTTAGGAAAGCCACCATCAGGGAGCAGAGTGGTCCATTCAAAGAAAAACTAATTAATGAAGACTTCTACAGAGAAATGGCTGATACCAGAGAGCAAAGGCAGATGGGCCTGCAGCCTGAGAGCCAGGTGGATGATGAGAGTGATGATGACCAGCAGGAAGCCCCACCTGGCAGCCTGCAAAGTCACCCGCAGGCCACGTGCAGCGAGCTCCCTGCAGGACAGGCGGCAATGGCATCCGGTCTCAGTTCTGCCGGCTCTGGGGAGGACAGTGACAGCAGCGGCCAGGGAGGGGCGCTAATGGCGGAAATAAAGCTCCTGGAGTCCCCAGTGTGCCTCCAAAACTGCCATCTTGGTGACGATCTACCAGAAGAGGCACCTGGGGGCCACAAAAAGGCTAAGAAGACCAAGCCAAAGCTGGACAGTGAGGGCGGCCCGGCGGCGGGCGTTCGGTCAGGCCACAATGCTGCGGTGCGCTCCTCAGTGGGAGGGGGGAGCGGCCCGGTGTCAGGGGCAGCTCCGGTAGCCTCGGCACCTCTGAATGCTGTTGCCGCTGATCACTTAGTTGAGGAGCGGCGGCAGTGTGAGAGGGCTGAGCGTTTCAGTCCTCCCACCAAAGTGCTATTCTGTGTTGGCGCCGCTGGTCAGGAAGATCCTGATGCTAAAGATCAGCGGCGCCTCACATCGGCTAAAGATCAGCGGCGCATCACTACAAATTCAAAACAGCGGAAATTACCGACTGATGATGTGGAGGGCACACACAAGACCAGGGGTGAGGTCGCCTCCAGTTCTATGGAGATGACTGAGCCCCTTGTGCCTGATGCGGAGGTCAAAAGGTCATCCACCATTGTCACTGGTCCAGCAGGAATGAATGTGGTGGTGAGTGTGAATGAGGCCAATTCATTGTCTAGTGGTGTTGTTGCTAGTTTGGTGGAGGGTGAGATGGAGGTGGGTAATAGTGATGCTGTTGGGGCTGATGTAGTCACTGGTCCGGTTGCCCCCCCGGGGTTGGCAACGCCTGTCCAGAGTTATGCCAGTGTCACCAACGGGGCAAATAGGGCATCCTCCTAGTCTCCGGGCTTTGGGGACGGCATGTTGCAGCGGCGCCTTCTGGAGGCTCTAAAGAAGGGGGAGAGATCACTAATGGTAGAGGGTCGAGAAGTTGATCTATCCTTCTGGATAGAGAGGCATGGCCTCGGGGCCTTCCGAGAGCAAAAAGGGGGGGATACAGTGTGGTCCCTCCCAACAGCCGGGCCAGGCAGTGTGCGTAGGAATGTGGTCCGTCTTCGGTGGAGGGGCAGTGATGCATGTCCGCCAAGGTCTAAAGTTGTGGATCTCCTGCTGAGGATGGGCTTCAAGGCGATTGAGATCTACGCCTTGATACATCCCTATTCCACGCCTGAGTTTGATGTCAGCTTTGTTCGGCCGGAGGGGCTTGAGCTCTTCTGGACGAATTATGAGTTGGCAAAAAATGAGCCCGGCTGGCGAGACTTTGCCGTTCTCTCGCCAAAACCAGATCAAGAAAGTGACCGTGATGACTCGTAACGAGTCGCTTTCTTGTTATGACATCATGAGTAGCTTGGTCGGTATGGAGAGGTGGTGGAGATTCCAAAGAAAAACCGCGACGAGTTTGGTATCTGGTCATGGGCCTGGACGTTTATGGTAAAACTTAAGCGCTCAGGTGGTACGGTTGCCCACATTCCATCATCTGCCTTCCTGGGTAGGGATCGTATCCTGGTCTTCTACCAGGGGCAACCGAAGCTCTGTCACAGGTGCGGAGACCCCACACACTTCAGTGCAAACTGCACTGTGCAGAAATGTGCGTTGTGTGGGGGGGTGTCGGCCATCTTGCTGCCTCTTGTGTGGAGATTAGGTGCCACCTGTGTGGTGAGTTAGGTCACCCATTCAGCCGTTGTCCTCGCTCCTTCGCTAATGCAGTCGAGACCCCGGTGGGAGAAAGCCGTGAGGCCGATTCTGCTGGGGAGGGGACTAGCAGGGGTGGGGGAGCTGAGGGGCCAGGGAAGAAAAGCAATAAAAAGACGCCTGCCCAGCTGAGGTGTCTGGACAAGCGCAGACAGGAGAGGGAGCGGGGCGAGCCACAGGATACTGGGGCGGCCCCTGTCCTGGATGCCAGTGTTGCTGCTGAGGCCCCGAGGGATAATGAGTTGGATGAGGAGGTCAGGAGGATCCACAGGGAGGAAACCGCCTCTGCCTCAGAATCCTCCCATTATGAAAGTATGGATGAGGATAATAAGCGGTGGCTAGAGAACAAGCGTAAACTCGGCACCAAAAATAAGAGAAAGAAGTGAGATAAAACATGTTCTCCCGCTCTGACCAAGTTACCTAAGGAAGGTAAAACTGACTCCCCTCTAGTTGGTCTTTCTAACCTGTTCCAAGCCCTTGATAACATCTCTTCATCTGAAGAGGAGGCTGAGGGTGAGGTTCCGGCTTCGGCGGAGCTTACAGGGGGCGTCGAGTCTCCTTCTCCTGGGGATGCAAGGTCCTTGGGGGGAGGGACTGGCCCAGAATCTGGAGACGAGGACGAAAAAAGAAGGAAAAATGTGGGAATGGACACCTCTGTCATTAAAGAGGGGGAAGGATTCCTCGTCTGAGGCAGAGGATAAGGGGAGTGGGAAGAAGAAAGCCACTCAATCACCAATGATGGCGGTACCCACTTCTTTGACGCTGGCGTCCATTAATGTCGCCAGCATTAAGTCAAATATGGCTAGATTTGCGGCCTTTGATTTTCTCAGCCGGGTTGAAGCTGACATTTTCTTTTTGCAAGAGACCAGGCTGCCAAATATGGCAAAGGTGTTTATAGCTAAGAGGGAGTGGAGACTCGGGCCCTCCTGTTGGTCTCTTGCGGCCGAGCCTTATAGAGGAGTGGCGGTCCTTTTTACCGCACCGGTAGAATGCCGACGGGTTATTGAGTTAGAAATGGGGAGGTGCCTGATATTAGATGTCTTCATGAAGGGACAGGAGCTTCGGCTCATTAACATCTATGGTCCCCAATCTAAGTGGGACCGGAAGTGTCTCTTTATGAGGATCAAGCCCTACCTTTTTACGAGTCAGCAGGTCGTCTTTGGAGGGGACTTTAACACTGTCATGAGGCCCCGGGATAGAGGAGGTTCCAGAGACAAGCTGACTTATGATAGCGTCGCCCTTAATAGTATAGCTAGTGAGGCTCGCTTGGTGGATGTCCACATCCGGCACACCCCAGGCCATGAGGGATTCACCTATCATAGAGGTAACTGTAGGTCCAGGATAGACAGGTTTTATTTAAAGGAGGAAGCCATCTCTTCAGCAGTATCTGTTGTTGAGGTGGAGTTCTCCGATCACTGTATGATTTTGTTTTCCCTGAATGTTACAGAGACCCCCCGGATGGGAAGAGGCTTTTGGAGGCTCAATTCGTCTCTCTTGGAAGAAGCGGAGATGAGACAGTCCTTTTTGAGGATTTTCTTCAGAGCCAGGTACCCTTACTGGATCTTTGTAGTAGTAAGTCAGAGTGGTGGGAGATGTTTAAGAAAAGGGTGGTGAGATTCTTCCGCCAGCTCTCGAGCCTCAGGAGCCTGGACAGGTATCGCATGTATCAGGGCCTGAGGAGGAAACTCGAGCATCTTTTTCTCAACTGGAGGTAGCCGCGAGGAGATCTCCAGAGTGAAATCTTTGCTAATGAGGTGTCAGTATGATAGACACGCTTCTTTGGTTTTTGAGAGGGATTACGGGAAGTACCGCTCGCCCGACCCTTACAGAAACTGCAAGATGTCAGTGAATAGTAAAGTTGTCACAGGACTGGTTGACACTGCGGGGTCCCTGAAAAGATCCAGATCAGGGATCCTGGAGGTCGTCAGATCCTTCTACTCGCACCTCTTGGGGAAGAGGGATCTGGATTGGGATGAGATGTTGGCTTTTCTGGCAGAAGCCGTCCCCGAACCAGGGGTAGACCCCTCTCTTGGCGTTTTGACAGAGATGATCAAGGAAGAGGAAGTTAAGTTGGTGATTGAAGGGCTTGCCCTAAAGAAATCTCCCTGTCCAGATGGCTTAACATCTGAATTCTATAAGACCTTTAAGGACGCCTTGGTTCCCCTCTTGACTGAGGTACTCAATGAGTGTCTTTCCTCGGGCACTCTGCCAAAATCAATGAGGAGGTCTGCCCTGATCATCTTGTCAAAGGGTAAGGACTCATCTTGCATTGAGAATTGGCGTCCCATAGCGCTTCTCAATGCAGACAGGAAGGTTTGGGCAAAGGTGCTGTTTAATCGGCTGGTGAAATTTGTGCCCCGACTCCTTTCGGGAGCCCAGCATTGCTCTGTTCCGGGCCGCAGTACAATTAGTGCTGTACTCTGTGTCCGAGAGGCGGTGGAGCAGGGTAGGGCTGGCCACTGGAAGGGGTACATGCTGTCATTGGACCAGGCAAAAGCGTTTGGTCGGGTTAATCATAAGTACCTCTGGTCTGTCCTTCTGAGATATGGCCTGCCGGGGGGGGTTTGTTAATTGGCTTAAGACCTTGTACGCTGGGGCTGAGAGTTTCCCGCTTGTGAACGGTTGGATTGGCAGCTCTTTTGAGGTTGGGTGTGGTGTTCGCCAGGGTTGTCCCTTGAGCCCGCTGCTGTACATGTTTGCGATTGACCCGCTTCTTAGGAGGGTGGAGCGTGGACCGTTGGTTGGGATCGGGATGGACCAGGCAGCACCGGAAGCCACTCTGAGAGTGGGGCGTATGCCGATGATGTCACCGTTTTTGTTTCCTCTGATGGGGAGGCAGATTGGCTGATGTCAGAGGTAAATCGCTACTCGGAGGCATCCGGGTCTAAGATCAACCAGGATAAGTGTGAGAGTCTGTGGTTGGGAGGAGGAGATCCTGGTTTTGATCTCCCGGACACCTTTCCAGGACCCAAAGTCTCTGCAAAAGTTCTTGGCATCTAATTTGGCCAGGGGGATTACCCCAAACAAAATTGGGACAGCAGGCTAGAGATCACCACTCAGAAGGTGAACCAATGGAAGGGTTGGTCTTTGACCCTAAGGGAAAGGATAAACCTGATCAAAACTTACCTGCTCCCTTTGCTGATCTATCTGGGCAGTGTGTGCATCTTGCCGGAGCCTCTCTGGACTCGGGTCTACAGTTTGTTCTTCCAACTGTTATGGGGGAATACACTGAACCTGGTCAAGAGGGAGGTTACTTACCATACAAGGAGACTAGGAGGGTTGGGTATGGTCAACCCTGTGGTATTCCTTGTGAATACCTTCATTAAGATCAATATTGCAAACCTCTGGAAAGAGAGGGCTCCTCCGTGGGTATTCTCCTGTAGGGGATGGTTTCAGCCTTTCTTCCAGGAATGGGAGACAGGAGGGCAAGTGAAGGTTCTACGCACACCGCATGGACATCTCCCGGCTTACGCTACCGTGGTTCTGAAGGTAATTCGCCGGTGGGGTCTGGGAATGTGGGAGGTCAGGACTCTGCCAAGGAAGCTCCGTGACAAAAGGGTTCTGTTGACCCATTTTCAGAGGCCTCTGGCGCTCAGGGATTGCCCAAGTCGGGATTTTGGGGTGGGTCTGCATCTTTTGAATTCTATCAGGATCCCCTCGAAGTTTTGGGACTTGGCTTGGCGCTGCTTCCATAGAAAACTGTGTGTGAGGGACAATCTGAAGTGTAGGAGCTCTGAGGACAGGAACTGTCCTCGGGAGCATTGTGGTACCATGCTTGAAAGCATGGACCACTTCCTGCTTCGTTGTCCCTTTAACACAGAGGTGTACAACAGGGTGGGCGCCTCCACTGGCTCGCCCCGGCTGGCCGGTCTCTCTTATGCGGAATGGGCCTATGGAGCATTCGGGGACCTGGGTGGTCGGGACCGCTGCACCTTATTTCTAGTTAGTGCAGTGGTTAGGTATCACACGTGGAACGCACGGTGCTTAGTATCGACGCAACGGAAAATCCTCCCAGTGGATGATGTGTTTAGGACCATACTCGGTGACCTGGTGAAGGTGCATTCTCTGGAGTATGAGAGACTGGGTACACGGAGGGCCGCTCTCCTCTGGAGGGGCTTTTCTTTTAGTGTGCCCTAGTCTGGTCATCTCCTCTCCTGGTGGTGGGCTGCTGCTGACACCATAGATTTTTGTTTTGTTTTGATCAGTAGACAGTGATGTAGGGCTGCAGGCACCGAACTTGGGCTTTGCTAGTTGTGGTTATTGTATTGTTTGTTATTGTATTGTTTGTTTCTGTATATATTTTATATATGGGTTTGGGTGTAGGTGTTAGGTTGGGTGGTGGGAAAAGGGGGGAGGTGGGTTCATCTTGTGGGACACTGGTTATTTGGGTGAAAAACTGGCACTGCCTGATCTGGCCTATGGACGTTGGACATGGACTGAGGCATGAGGCGCAGGACCAGCTCTCAGGTCAGTGCCGGGGTTGGGAATGGTGGGCTTGAGTGTGGGGTGTTTTGTTTAGTATTGTATATATTTGTATAGTTCGTATTTATTTTATATTAATTTAAAAAAAAAAATTTTGTATATATTTGTCAGCTATTGTTTATTTTATGTTTATTTTATTTATTATTTGTGGTTATTATTTTCTTTGGTAACCGGACCAGAAGTCTGTAGTGTAAGTTCTTATTATTGTGTATATATGTATAATATGTGTGTGAGGAGAGAGGGAGCGGCTGGACCAGTTCATTACACTGTTTATTTTCTGGTTATTAATTTTGTTATGTTTCTGTTATTATTATTGTTATGTTTTTCATTTTTATAATAAAAGATCTACAGGATGTAACTCAGAATCAGTAATGTAATGTATGTACACGGTGACTGCACCAGCAGAATAGTGAGTGCAGCTCTAGAGTATAATACCGGAGGTAACTCAGGTTCAGTACAGGATCAGTAGTGTAATGTGTATGCACAATGACTGCACCAGCAGAATAGCGAGTGCAGCTCTGGAGTATAATGCAGGATGTAACTCAGGATCAGTACAGGATCAGTAATGTAATGTATGTACACAGTGACTGCACCAGCAGAATAGTGAGTGCAGCTCTGGAGTATAATACAGGAGGTAACTCAGGATCAGTACAGGATCAGTAGTGTAATGTGTATGCACAATGACTGCACCAGCAGAATAGCGAGTGCAGCTCTGGAGTATAATGCAGGATGTAACTCAGGATCAGTACAGGATCAGTAATGTAATGTATGTACACAGTGACTGCAGCTGCAGAATAGTGAGTGCAGCTCTGGAGTATAATACAGGATGTAACTCAGGATCAGTAATGTAATGTATGTACACAGTGACTGCACCAGCAGAATAGTGAGTGCAGCTCTGGGGTATAATACAGGAGGTAACTCAGGATCAGTACAAGATCAGTAATGTAATGTATGTACACAGTGACTGCAGCAGCAGAATAGTGAGTGCAGCTCTGGAGTATAATACAGGAGGTAACTCAGGTTCAGTACAGGATCAGTAGTGTAATGTGTATGCACAATGACTGCACCAGCAGAATAGCGAGTGCAGCTCTGGAGTATAATGCAGGATGTAACTCAGGATCAGTACAGGATCAGTAATGTAATGTATGTACACAGTGACTGCAGCTGCAGAATAGTGAGTGCAGCTCTGGAGTATAATACAGGATGTAACTCAGGATCAGTAATGTAATGTATGTACACAGTGACTGCACCAGCAGAATAGTGAGTGCAGCTCTGGGGTATAATACAGGAGGTAACTCAGGATCAGTACAAGATCAGTAATGTAATGTATGTACACAGTGACTGCAGCAGCAGAATAGTGAGTGCAGCTCTGGAGTATAATACAGGAGGTAACTCAGGTTCAGTACAGGATCAGTAGTGTAATGTGTATGCACAATGACTGCACCAGCAGAATAGCGAGTGCAGCTCTGGAGTATAATGCAGGATGTAACTCAGGATCAGTACAGGATCAGTAATGTAATGTATGTACACAGTGACTGCAGCTGCAGAATAGTGAGTGCAGCTCTGGAGTATAATACAGGATGTAACTCAGGATCAGTAATGTAATGTATGTACACAGTGACTGCACCAGCAGAATAGTGAGTGCAGCTCTGAGGTATAATACAGGATGTAACTCAGGATCAGTAATGTAATGTATGTACACAGTGACTGCAGCAGCAGAATAGCGAGTGCAGCTCTGGAGTATAATACAGGATGTAACTCAGGATCAGTGCAGGATCAGTAATGTAATGTATGTACACAGTGACTGCAGCAGCAGAATAGCGAGTGCAGCTCTGGAGTATAATACAGGATATAACTCAGGATCAGTAATGTATGTACACCGTGACTGCACCAGCAGAATAGCGAGTGCAGCTCTGGAGTATAATACAGGATACATATACCCAATGGAAGAACAAAAGCTGAACTGTTGGTTATAGAAGGAAGTCAAACTCAATGTGTCAATAAAAAACCTTTATTTCAGCAACATATGATTACGTGGTTGCACTGTACAAGAGGTGTGCACACACACAATTAAACATTAAAATGTGGAAAGAATATTATGTACATAAAACTACTAAACACAATAAATTAATGTCTATCCGGACCAGGGGTTGTTAGGAGTCACAATAATAGCTATAAGTAATCTGCGCAGAAGTAGATTTCAAGGAAGAATAATTGATGGTAGTGTTAGGTAAAGATCGCAGTATAGGACCATAGTGTCCTTTCATGTCGAGAACTATGCTGGGTAATTATTCACAGAACAATATCTCATCACGAGAGAGAAAGAGAAGGATACGTCAGCCTAAGGACCTACATTATATTTGTAATTCACAAGAAAAAATAAGAGGAAACCCCTCCAGATGGCATAAGAGTACAACAAGTCAATGTAAAGTGCATGTAGGGAGAGCCATCACTGATTCAAGGTTGGTGCTGTGCACAAAATACTGAATAACAGATAAAGAGGTTTGCAATAGCCATGTAATCTACTGAGCAACAAACAACGCCATGTGACACCATTATATATGCTGAATGTACTATTTAGGCCAGATGCATACAGTGAAGGAAATAAGTATTTGATCCCTTGCTGTTTTTGTAAGTTTGCCCACTGACAAAGACATGAACAGTCTATAATTTTAAGGGTAGGTTAATTTTAACATTGAGAGATAGAATATCCCAAAAAATCATGAAAATCACATTGTATAAATTAACTAAATTTATTTTCATTTTGCTGTGAGAAATAAGTATTTGATCCCTTTGGCAAACAACACTTAATACTTGGTGGCAAAACCCTTGTTGGCAAGCACAGCAGTCAGAGGTTTTTTGTAGTTGATGATGAGGGTTGCGCACATGTCAGGAGGAGTTTTGGTCCACTCCTCTTTGCGGATCATCTCTAAATCATTCAGATTTTGAGGCTGTCGCTTGGCAACTCGGAGCTTCAACTCCCTGCATAAGTTTTCTATGGGATTAAGGTCTGGAGACTGGCTAGGCCACTCCATGACCTTACTGTGCTTCTTTTTGAGCCGCTCCTTTGTTGCCTTGGCTGTATGTTTTGGGTCATTGTCTTCCTGGAAGACCCAGCCACGACCCATTAATGTCCTGGTGGAGGGAAGGAGGTTATCACTCAGGATTTTACGTTACATGGCTCCATCCATTCTCCCATTGATGCGGTGAAGTAGTCCTGTGCCCTTAGCAGAGAAACACCCCCAAAACATAATGTTTCCACCTCCATGCTTGACAGTGGGGACGGTGTTTTTTGGATAATAGGCAGCATTTCTCTTCCTCCAAACACGGCGAGTTGAGTTAATGCCAAAGAGCTCAATTTTTGTCTCATCTGACCAGAGCACCTTCTGCCAATAACTCACAGAATCATCCAGGTGTTCACTGGCAAACTTCAGATGGGCCTGCACATGTGCCTTCTTGAGCAGGGGGACCTTGCGGGCACTGCAGGATTTTAAACCTTTAAGGCGTAATGTGTTACCAACGGTTTTCTTGGTGACTGTGGTCCCAGCTGCCTTGAGATCATTAACAAGTTCCCCCAGTGTAGTTTTAGGCTGATCTCTCACCTTCCTCATGATCAAGGATACCCCACGAGGTGAGATTTTGCATGGTGCCCCAGATCGATGTTGATTGACAGTTATTTTGTATTTCTTCCATTTTCTTACTATTGCACCAACAGTTGTCTCCTTCTCACCCAGCGTCTTACTTATGGTTTTGTGGCCCATTCCAGTTTTGTGCAGTTCTATGATCTTGTCCCTGACATCCTTAGAAAGCTCTTTGGTCTTGCCCATGTTGTAGAGGTCAGAGTCTGACTGATTAACTGAGTCTGTGGACAGGAGTCTTTTATACAGGTGACTATGTAAGACAGCTGTCTTTAATGCAGGTAACGAGTAGATTAGGAGCATCTAACTGGTCTGTAGAAGTCAGAACTCATAATGGTTTGTAGGGGGTCAAATACTTATTTCTCACTGCAAAATGCAAATAAATTTATCTCATTTATACAATGTCATTTTCTTGATTTTTTTGGGGGGATATTCTATCTCTCAATGTTAAAATTAACCTACCCTTAAAATTATAGACTGTTCATGTCTTTGTCAGTGGGCAAACTTACAAAAACATCAAGGAATCAAATACTTATTTCCTTCACTGTATATGCAAAGTATATATGTCAAACAGAATATATGTATCTCTTAGGAGTATATAAAGACACAATACCTGGTGGTCCGGAAGGACTCTGTTACTTATCCATACATTACAGGATAAGTAATGTAATGTATGGATGCATTCACATTGTGCAATATTTATGCTGTTGTGACAGAATATAGAAATCATGATATTTTGATAGTAAGATTTCTGCTATTCTATTGTTTGGCCACTAAGTGGCGCTGTTTCGCAGCCAATTGAATGCATAGTGCTGTCTATGAATCGGTCCTAGAGGAGATTGTTCTGTAGATGACTTGGACTTTATAACACACGTCTATGTGGTTTTTGTCAATAAAACGTAGTCATTGTATATTAAAAAAAAAAATCAGAATATTTTTCATTTTGCTTTCTAAACCTCTCTGCTTGCTGTCAGTAAATAGAAAGATTATGTTTTAACAATGTTGCTTTGATTCCTCACAAGTAAATGTTTGTCTTCTGTATTGTCTTCCCGGCTTGGGTCCTTTTGCCATTTGCAGCCTCGTTATTTGGGTGATGACTGCGGAGAGTATGATCATGACTCAGGAGTGACTGTATCATGGGTGGAACGGCCACGTATTTATGGGGAATCTGGACAAAGGAAGAGTCCCTGACATACACTCTTTACTGGAAAAATGCCTGCAATATCCAGGCAGCGCTGAGTATTTTGGACAATATGGGCATTTTTGAGGATATTTTGTGCTATGAGAGTTGTTTCATTGCACAAAACGCATCAGTGCTGTGTTCTATGGAAAGACCTCTGCTTGCTGTCAGTGAAAATGAACATCCTCGTTTATATCCAGAGACTGTACATACCCAGGAACAGCTGAGGGTTTATTATAAAAGGATCCGGTATAGACAAACCTCCATGAGATAAAAGCATTTGCAGCCCAACGTCACGTCATCTGCTGTAGAGACTGTTTGCTGCAATGTGTCAGCACAGGTAAAATGTAGCAGGCTGTGTGCGATTTGTCTTTACAGGATACAATTGTAGCTGTTGATCGGTGCAGGTTTCCAGCCAGAATGTTTTCATTCACTGAAAACAACCAGAAGTGATAAAAATGGCGATGCACAAAGTATGTCAAAAAGTTGCAAAACTTTTCAGTCTACAATAATTAAGTTTTAAACTTGGGTACAAATGTCATAGATGGTGACAGGTTCACATTGCGGAAACTTTACTCTCAGTTGATCATCTGGAAAATTAGCGGCGTCAAACAGTTGAAGAACACATCCATTATTTTGGTATTAGTGAGTAACATTATGCGTTGATATATGTGATGATAAATGTAGTTACAGTTCGCTTTTAAGAGTGAAAATCCTATATCTGTTCTCAGGTGACTACTTTGGTGTGCGTACATGAGGAATATCCTTATTTCTGGCCATTATATGACTCTTGTTTTGCATTTTTCACCACTTTTCCCTTATGTCTCTAATATTCACTTGTCTCTGAGCTAGTAGGTGGAGGCTATCTGTTATGATGTCCCCCATACACAGCCCATAGAGGCATGAGGGATTCCTGGAGGACGTTATACAGCAGTACTGAGCAGTATAGCTGTGAATCCAGGTATGGATGATATAAAACACTTACTAGAAAGCTGCAGTCTTTGATGTGCCAATCCGTCTTGGATACAGAAACACACAGACATGAGGGACTCCTTTCTCTATGTAGTACATGTGCAATAACAACAAGATCAGGGAGGACATTATACAGCAGTATTGAGCAGTGTAGCTGTGAATCCAGGTATGGATGATATAAAACACTTACTAAAAAGCTGCAGTCTTTGATGTGCCAGTCCGTCTTGGACACAGATACACACAGACATGAGGGACTCCTTTCTCTATGTAGTACACATGCTATAACAACAAGATCAGGGAGGACATTATACAGCAGTGTAGCTGTGAATGCAGGTATGGATGATATAAAACACCAAGCTAATCCCCCTATGATGTGCCAGTCCATCTTGGACACAGATACACACAGACATGAGGTACTCCTGTCTACATGTAGAACTTGTGCAATAACAAAAGCATCAGGGAGGACATTATCCAGCAGTACTGAGCAGTGTTACTGGTAATCCAGCTCTGAGGGTGGAATAAACACTTACTAGAAAGCATGAGCACAATCTCTTCCTGTTCTCGGTCAGCTGTAATCTGGTTCCTGAGTGAGCTGGCCGTCCTTCTTGGTCAGATTTTTGTTTTTCAGAGCAAATGATGAGTTCAGGAGGGAGGAGAAGAAGTAATTCACAAGTGGAGAAAGAAGCAGAACTCTCTGATACAATATATTGCAAACTCTTCTATTTGCATGTACTATTTAGCTTACAACAGTGACCATTTAACCTACTTTACAAAAAAAAAACTTGGGTGCACAGTAGGCCACCAGGAATTCAGGGAACACATCAGTCGCTGAGCCACGTATCTTACTAACCACTGTTTGATTGTATCAGCATTGTGGTGCAGTGAGTAAGACCCCCCTCTCTTAATCATCGTCTGCCACTTACATGGTGAATGCAGCATTTTCCTGAACACTGATTCAGCGTGCAGAAACAAAGCAAGGAGGAAATATTAATTCAGCTGGCAGAGGACAATAAGATAGAAGATTTTGGCCCTGTGCCCCGTACTCTTTATCCTCTCGTAGCCCTGCTGACAATGTCTGATGTGGATGACCGGGACTTATACCCCATTGTAAGTCTGCAATAATGCATGAATAGCTACTCACACACGCACATGATTGATGATTGCATATGGCCGCCCTCCGCTCTGAGATTTCCTCCTTGTTTTTACTGGATGAAGATCAGTAAGTTGTGGTTTGTTGTTCTCGGGTCACATTTCATCATGGTGATATAAAGGGAAGCCCCGGAGTTAATTATTTGCATATTTTCATGTCGATTATAGAAAGTCCCTGTCTTTCCTTCGCTGACTGACATGCATGTTTTGATGCCTCACCTGTTGTGGGAATCACAATGTTAATACTTCTCACAGCTGAGGGTTTGCTACAGTTGTTTCCAGTCCATTATGACCTTATCATTCTGCACCGACACATTGTAGCAAGTCATAAATGTGGTGCTGATGTGGAGGATTGTCTAGACTGGATGCAATTGTCACACACTTTCAGCTGTGACAAGTATTAGTTCTGTACAGAATTCTGGGCACAAATCATTTTTCTCACAGCAAACTGAGATCTTGAAACCAAATTTCCAGACAGGTTTCCATCATCAGGTTCAACTTCTCACAGCTGAGCATTTGCTACAGTTGTATCCAGGGTATAACATCCTCTATGGCCTCATCATGCTTCAGGATAAAAGAGAGGATTGTGCAGACTGGATGCAATTGTTACAAACTTTCAGCTGTGAGAAGTAGTAAATCAATACAGGTTTTTCTGCTTCTATTCAATGACAGCAAACTGAGATCTTGAAGCTGGATCGTCAAGCAGATTTAAAGGGGTTATCCAGGACTAAATCATTATTCTTATTATGAGCCAAAATACTAACTAGTTAGCAACTCCCTGCCTGTTCTACTTGGCGCTGGCGGTTCAGCTGCTCCGCGTCACGTCGTCAGCAGCTCTTCTTCTTCCGCTCTGTTGACGGGTGTGACTGGTGACATCATGCTGATTGACAGTTGGCTCCCTGCAGTTAGGCAGCGGGGAGCTGACTGTGAATAAGCATGATGTCAACAGTGCAGAGCGCAAGAGTAGCGTCTGCTCTGCGGAAGCTGCAGAATCACCATAAGGAGCGGTCAGTGACCACTCTGTGCTGTCAGACATCGGTGCTGGGTAGAAAAAGCAGGTAGCAACTCCCTGTTTGTTAGTTCTTAGGCCCATAGTAAAAAAATAATATAGTTTTGGATAACCCCTTTAAGTTCACCTTGGACCTAACACTTCTCAAAGCTGGGCAGTTGTTACAGCTGCATCCAGGCGATACAATCCTCTGTGATCTCATCACCCTCCAGGAAAAAAGAGAGGCTTGTGCCTATGTGAGGATTGTCTAGACTGGATGCAATTGTTACACATGCTCAGCTGCGAAAAGTATTAGGTGCCTATGGGTGAAAATATGTATGTTTCCACTCACTGACAGCATATTGGATCTCCAGGTTTATTGTCAGCTCTTTCATCAGACACCTCTACTGATACTAATACCTGTGTCCATCCTGAGCTTCCTGATTCATGAGTAGATTGCACAGATTTAGTGCTACGTAACCTTGAGATAAAGTGGGGTGACAACCCCTATGATCACTGAAACGACTGCTATTGAGGGTTGTCGCCCCAGCCGGAGGAAGTTTGCAAAAGTTGCGGCAAACTTTGTCGCCGTCGGTCACGTGACCCTCGGCTGTGTGCGATTTTCAGCATAATGATCCATCTCACCCATTCGTTTTCGGATTTGTTCTCCTGAAATCTGAGCCGTAGGAGACAACAGTGAAATTTGGCATTTTGCTGACACAGACGTTTCCCAATCAGCAGCAGGAGCTTGGGTGGAGCGGCGTCTATTAAACACCACGTGGAGGTGATTTCCAGCTTCCCTTTATTGCTGACTGCTTTATTCCATGTTTTCCAGTAGATTTGATTGGAGTCTAAACTTAACCCTGAAGCTGAATCCTCGAATCCTCGGGTTCTGAAAAGTTCTGCAACTTTCTAATAAACTTCACTTTTACACTTTTTTAACAAGATCCCTGCTTGTTGTCAATGAATGGAAACATTCTGTGTTACAGGAAAGCTGTAATCCAAGCTTATTACTCATTACTGTACATTTAAAAGGTAAAAACAAAACCTGTCCTGGCCGAGTTCTGCTCACACAGCTGCAGTTTGTTTCAGTGTATCAGCCTAGATAATGTTTCATGAGCTATAAAAAAGGGCAGTTTTCTTTGTCTTCCATAATGTTATATTGGCGAATACATGACATATTACCCAATGTACACCTATAAGTGTCTACACTGGTCATCTCCTTACAGGTGGCCATGCTCACCATCATTCACATCCCGGACAGAAGTTACAGGATGCCCTGCAGGATCATGTACCAGTATCTGCTGACTGCACAAGGTCAATTCTATGACCTAAAGGTAAAGATTTCTCAGACTTGGTGGTAATTACTTGGCTTTGCAGGGTCTAGTGAACCCCTGGTCTTTACCCTTAGACTTCACATGCTGGGCCCCTGGGTTACGTCTGCGGCATAGCTGCTGACTGGGGGAGAGAGTTGATCACTGCAGTGGTGTAGTATCACTTTATCTGATGATTGGAGCTCAGGGATTAAACTTGACAAGCAGGGTCTGAACCAGAGAGGCAGAGTCAAGGACAAAGTCCTATCCCGATGTGTAGTTAGCCTAGGGCTGTTGAACCTCGCCTCGGCTGTTGTTACTGGCCGGTTACCCAGACCTCCAGAATGGTCCCTAGAGCTGTGCACCATACGGATGGTCTGTGGGAACTAAGTGGCAGTACCTGATAGGATCAGTGCAGGAATAGATGTAGATATGTGTTATGCAACAGAGCTGATTTTGTCACAGAGTCCAATGCGGAGCCAGCAGCTGTACAGCAGGCTTGACTTGACTATATAGCAGAGCTGAGTTTGTCACAGAGTCCAATCCAGAGCTGGCATCGGCATAGCAGGACAACCCAACAAAGTAGTACAAGTAGCAAATCTTGGTTTGTCACAGAATCCAGGGCAGAACTGGCCATTGGAATAGTGGAGCTACCCAGCAATGTAGCAGAGCTGGGTTTGTCACAAGGCAAAATTGGACAGTGGTATAGCAGAAATGCCACGATAGCGGCATGAACACCACCTACCTGAATACTCAGGCAGCAAGCCAGCTCATATGGCCTGCGAGCATGATCTCACAGTAGGGCTCCATCCTGACATGGCAGCCTGAAGAGCAGAGGAACCCAACAGCAGCAGGGGGAAGATGCATCACCTGGCCCTGGATCCAGGAGTGGCGAGTAACAGTATATATATATATATATTTGGACATTACCTTTAAGAGCTGAATATATGACCTGTATATTTCTTACTTCTAGCAACTTTACATGTCTGTGAGCGATCACGCAGCGGAGTCCGCAGAGGCCGGGACGGAGGACGTCTCCAGAGATAAGGAACTGCTGGAGAAATTGGGGATATCCGAGGAGGAGCTGCAAGAGAACAGCGCCAAGGACTGTGTTGTGTGCCAGAACGACTCTGTCAATTGGGTACTGTTACCGTGTCGGCACGTGTGCCTGTGTGATGGCTGCTTACTGCGCTTCCAGCATTGCCCAATATGCCGGCAGTTTGTTCAAGAAACGTTCCCTTTACGTAGCGGCACAGCGGCGGCAGAGTCATGAACTGCAAGCAGCAAGACCGCATTCAGTGCACGTTTCCTCACTACAAATATTCCTCAAAGTGAGTGGCCACCCGTTAACGCCATTTAAAGAAAAAAAAGTTCAAAAATTCGGTGCAGATTTCTTTATCGTGGTCAAAATCCTTCTGTCTGATAAGAGCTGCAAATCCACTTCACAGTTAAACAGGTAAATGGTAAAATTCGATCTACCTGCAACTGCCACTAGGGGGAGCTCTCTGCATACCATTTATATGGGGTTTTAAGGGATTTTATGACATTTACCAGCATTGTGATAGCATAATAAATTAAACATAATTCACTTTCTTAAATCCTCCACTATTCCAGTGCTGCCTCTACTCTAGTCCCCACAGGTCCATGTTCTTAGTTGTTGTGATTGCTGCAGCCAGTCACTGGCCTCAGTGGTGATGTTTGCAAGGGCTTCATGTGACTGTGGAGACCAGTGATTGGCTGCAGCGGTGAAGTGAATGATGTATGGCACGTAACCAGCTTCAGAATCCACGGGGACTATAAGAGCAGGAGATGATAAGTTGGTGATTGTTGGGGTCCCACCAGTGGGACCTGCACCAATCCTGGGAATGGGGCTGTGGACCCCTCCATTGGAATATTGCAAGTATGTGCACCACCGCTCCATTCATTGACTATGGGACTGATAGCAGAGAACAGAGCTTCTCTATCTCCATAAACCACATATACATGGAGCTGTGCTGTGCATGCTCACATTACTCCAACGGAGGACTTCAGCGCCCCATTCTCAGGATCGGTGCAGGTCCCGGTGGTCGGACACCCAGCAATCAGCAAATTATCACAATACGGATGGATTGGAAGAGACCCTTTTAACTCAATAATAAAACCATATGTAGTGCGCTCCCTCTAGTGGTGGCTGCAGGCAACGTGAATTTTATTTCTTAACTCTACGGAGGGGAATGGGAGCATTAGATCAGAAAAAGAGAATTCTGGGCACTAAGAAGATATATTAAGAAATGAATCAGCGCGGAATGACTGATCATCTCTGATGAGGACGAGTCCAGGACTCAGGAGGAAGTTTGTAATATGCACAAGATTTATCCCTTAGAATGGAAGAACTGGTCTGTGCAGTAGCATCTTATGGACAAGTCAGCGTCACTATGGCATAGTCACTAACTATATTTATTTTATAAGATTTTATTCCTAACATGTTGCAGTTCTGCAAAAGAGGATAGGCCGGATGGTGGAGACCGCAACGTGTATTGAAGCCTATGCTGCATGTTAGATTGTAAGCTCCTGTGTGTAAGGGTAGGTACAAGGTGACACATTCCCTGTGCTTCACACCATGATGCCGTCCTATGAAGATTAATGTGTTTGCGCTCTTATATTGTAAAAAAAAAAAGGAAAAAAACAACTTATATCTACATGGAAACCATCTACAGTGGGGAAAATAAGTATTTGATACACTGCCGATTTTGCAAGTTTTCCCACCTACAAAGAATGGAGAGGTCTGTAATTTTTATTGTAGGTACACTTCAACTGTGAGAGACAGAATATAAAAAGAAAAAAACAGAAAATGACTTCGTATGATTTTTACATAATTAATTCACATTTTATTGCATGAAATAAGTATTTGATACAATAGAAAAACAGAACTTAATATTTGGTACAGAAACTTTTCTTTGCAATTACAGAGGTCAGACGTTTCCTGTAGATCTTGACCAGGTTTGCACACAATGCAGCAGGGATTTTGGCCCCCTCCTCCATACAGATCTTCTCCAGATCTTTCAGGTTTCGGGGCTGTCACTGGGCAACATTGAGTTTCAGCTCCATCCAAAGATTTTCTATTGGGTTCAGGTCTGGAGACTGGCTAGGCCACTCCAGCACCTTGAAATGCTTCTTACAAAGCCATTCCTTAGTTGCCCTGGCTGTGTGTTTCAGGTCATTGTCATGCTGGAAGACCCAGCCATGACCCATCTTCAATGCTCTTACCGAGGAGAGAAGGTTGATGGCCAAAATCTCGCGATACATGACCCCATCCATCCTCCCTCCTGTACAGTGCAGTCGTCCTGTCCCCTTTGCAAAAAAGCACACCCAAAGTATGATGTTTTCCCCACCATTCTTCACGGTTGGGACGATGTTCTTGGAGTTGTACTCATTCTTCCTCTAAATACAGCAAGTGGAGTGGATACCAAAAAGTTCTATTTTGATTTTTGATCTCATTTGACCACATGACCTTCTCCCATGCCTCCTCTGGATCATCCAGATGGTCATTGCCGAACTTCAAACGGGCCTGGCTCTGTGCTGGTGTGAGCAGGGGGACCTTGCATGCCGGGCAGGATTTAAATTCATGACTGCGTAGTGTGTTACTAAGGCCACGGCCCTACTATCAGTATTCGGTCAGTACTTTTTCTCAGGAGTGGGAGCCAAAACCAGGTGAGGAACAATCGTGGAAAAGGCATAATGGAAACACGTGCACCAAATCTGCATTTGTCACCCACTCCTGGTTTTGGCTTTCACTCCTGAGAAAAAATACTGACCGAATACTGATATTGGGGCCGTGGCCTAACAGTAATGTTTGAGACTGTGGTACCAGCTCTCTTCAGGTCATTGACCAGGTCCTCCCGTGTAGTTCTGGGCTGATTCATGACCTTTCTCAGAATCATCCTTACCCCACAAGGCGAGATTCTGCATGGAGCCCCAGACCGAGGGAGTTTGACAGTCATCTTGTGTTTCTTCCATTTTCTAATAATTGTGTCAACAATTGTTGCCTTCTCACCAAGCTACTTGCCTATTGTCCTGTAGCCCTTCCAGCATTATGCAGGTCTACAATTTTGTCCCTGGTGTCCTTTGACAGCTCTTTGGTCTTGGCCATGGTGGACAGGTTGGGGTGTGATTGATTCAGTATGTGGACAGGAGTCTTTTATACAGGTAATGAGTTCAAACAGGTGCAATTTATACAGGTAATGAGTGCAGAATAGGAGGGCTTCTTAAAGAGAAACTAACAGGTCTGTGAGAGCCAGAATTCTTGCTGCTTGGTAGGTGATCAAATAATTAAATTGCATTTTATTACATGAAATAAATACCGTATTTTTCGGACTATAAGACGCACCTAGGTTTTAAAGGAGGAAAATAGGAAAAAAAAATGTGGTCATGATGCCCTGTTATGGGGGAGGGGGGTCTGCTGCTGACACTGGTATTGGGGTAATGTCCCCCAATTCTGTTAATATCCTCCATCCTGGTAGGTATGGCCCCTCCTTCCTGGTATAAGTGGCTCCCATCCCATCCTGGTATGCATGGCACCCCTTTATCCCCATTCCTGGTATGCATGGCACCCCTTTATCCCCCATCCTGGTATGCATTGCACCCCTTGAGCCCCCATCCTGGTATGCATGGCACTCCTTGAGCCCCCATTTTGGTATGCATTTCACCCCTTGAGCCCCCATCCTGGTATGCATTTCACCCCTTGAGCCCCCATCCTGGTATGCATGGCACCCTCTGAGCCCCCATCCTTGTATGCATGGCACCCTTGAGCCCCCATCCTGGTATGCATGGCACCCCTTGAGCCCCCATCCTGGTATGCATGGCACCCCTTGATACCCCATCCTGGTATGTATGGCACCTTCTGAGCCCCCATCCTGGTATGCATGGCACCCTCTGAGCCCCCATCCTGGTATGCATGACACCCATTGAGCCCCCATCCTGGTATGCATGGCACCCCTTGAGCCCCCATCCTGGTATGCATGGCACCCCTTGAGCCCCCATCCTGGTATGCATGGCACCCCTTGATACCCCATCCTGGTAAGTATGGCACCTTCTGAGCCCCCATCCTGGTATGCATGGCACCCTCTGAGCCCCCATCCTGGTATGTATGGCACCTTCGGAGGCCCCATCCTGGTATGCATGGCACCCTCTGAGCCCCCATCCTGGTATGTATGGCACCTTCTGAGCCCCCATCCTGGTATGCATGGCACCTTCTGAGCCCCCATCCTGGTATGTATGGCACCCTCTGAGCCCCCATCATGGTATGCATGGCACCTTCTGAGGCCCCATCCTGGTATGCATGGCACCCTCTGAGCCCCCATCCTGGTATGTATGGCAACTGCTTAGCCCCCATCCTGGTATGTGTGGCACCTTCTGAGCCCCCCTCTTGGTATGTATGGCACCTTCTGAGCCCCCATCCTGGTATGTATGGCACCCTCGTACCCCCATCCTGGTATGTGTGGCACCTTCTGAGCCCCCCTCTTGGTATGTATGGCACCTTCTGAGCCCCCATCCTGGTATGTATGGCACCTTCTGAGCCCCCATCCTGGTATGTATGGCACCCTCTGAGCCCCCATTCTGGTATGCATGGCACCTTCTGAGCCCCCATCCTGGTATGCATGGCACCCCTCTGAGCCCCCATCCTGGTATGCATGGCACCCTCTGAGCCCCCATCCTGGTATGTATGGCGTCCTCTGAGCCCCCATCCTGGTATATATGGCATCTTCTGAGCCCCCATCCTGGTATGTATGGCACCCTCTGAGCCCCCATCCTGGTATGTATGGCACCTTCTGAGCCCCCATCCTGGTATGTATGGCACCCTCTGAGCCCCCATCCTGGTATGTGTGGCACCTTCTGAGCCCCCCTCTTGGTATGTATGGCACCTTCTGAGCCCCCATCCTGGTATATATGGCACCTTCTGAGCCCCCATCCTGGTATGTATGGCACCCTCTGAGCCCCCATCCTGGTATACATGGCACCTTCTGAGCCCCCATTCTGGTATGTATGGCACCTTCTGAGCCCCCATCCTGGTATGCATGGCACCCCTCTGAGACTCCATCCTGGTATGCATGGCACCCTCTGAGACCCCATCCTGGTATGTATGGCGCCCTCTGAGCCCCCATCCTGGTATATATGGCATCTTCTGAGCCCCCATCCTGGTATGTATGGCACCATCTGAGCCCCCATCCTGGTATGCATGGCACCCCTCTGAGCCCCCATCTTGGTATGCATGGCACCCCTCTGAGCCCCCATCCTGGTATGCGTGGCACCTTCTGAGCCCCATCCTGGTATGTGTGGCACCTTCTGAGCCCCCATCCTGGTATGGGTGGCGTCTTCTGAGCCCCCATCCTGGTATGCATGGCACCCCTCTGAGCCCCCATCCTGGTATGTGTGGCACCTTCTGTGCCCCCATCCTGGTATGTATGGCACCTTCAGAGCCCCCATCCTGGTATGCATGGCACGCCTCTGAGCCCCCATCCTGGTATGCATGGCACCTTCTGAGCCCCCATCCTGGTATGCGTGGCACCTTCTGAGCCCCCATCCTGGTATGCATGGCACCCCTATGAGCCCCCATCCTGGTATGCATGGCACCTTCTGAGCCCCCATCCTGGTATGTATGGCACCTTCTGAGCCCCCATCCTGGTATGCATGGCACCCTTCTGAGCCCCCATCCTGGTATGTGTGGCACCTTCTGAGCCCCCATCCTGGTATGTGTGGCACCTTCTGAGCCCCCATCCTGGTATGCATGGCACCTTCTGAGCCCCCATCCTGGTATGTGTGGCACCTTCTGAGCCCCCATCCTGGTATGTATGGCACCCTCTGAGCCCCCATCCTGGTATGCATGGCACCTTCTGAGCCCCCATCCTGGTATGCATGGCACCTTCTGAGGCCCCATCCTGGTATGTATGGCACCTTCTGAGCCCCCATCCTGGTATGCATGGCACCCCTCTGAGCCCCCATCCTGGTATGTATGGCACCTTCTGAGCCCCCATCTTGGTATGCATGGCACCCCTTGAGCCCCCATCCTGGTATGTATGGCACCTTCTGAGCCCCCATCCTGGTATGCATGGCACATTCTGAGGCCCCATCCTAGTATGGGTGGCACCTTCTGAGCCCCCATCCTGGTATGCATGGCACCCCTCCGAGCCCCCATCCTGGTATGCATGGCACCTTCTGAGCCCCCATCCTGGTATGTGTGGCACCTTCTGAGCCCCCATCCTGGTATGCATGGCACCTTCTGAGCCCCCATCCTGGTATGTGTGGCACCTTCTGAGCCCCCATCCTGGTATGTATGGCACCCTCTGAGCCCCCATCCTGGTATGCATGGCACCTTCTGAGCCCCCATCCTGGTATGCATGGCACCTTCTGAGGCCCCATCCTGGTATGGGTGGCACCTTCTGAGCCCCCATCCTGGTATGCATGGCACCCCTCTGAGCCCCCATCACACTGCCTACAAAAAAAAATGAACAATCATACTCGCCTCCTCTCTCCTCCAGCGCTATCCCGCTCTGCTGCCGACACTCTCACTGTGTGAGCCGCGCATGACAGGGCGCGCATGGCGTCCCTGCCATGCACCCTCGCACAGTGTGATACGCTGTGCTGGAATAGTCACTGATCCCCACGCCGGGACTTTGTACATGGGGAGCAGTGACCATTCAGTCTGTTCAATAGCCGGCACACTGTACCGCAGCGCGGGTCCTGCTGCCGCTCTGCGGTCAGTGTGCCTGCTATTTTAAAGACCATGGGTATTCACTACAACCCATGGTGGGTTGTAGCGAATATTCATGAGCTTTAATAGCGGGCACACAAACCGGAGCGCGGCAGCAGGAGCCGCGCTGCAGTACAGTGTGCCAGCTATAAAGAGAAATGAATATTCATTGCTCTCCACGCATGGGCATGGGGAGCAGGGAATATTCCTTTTCTTTAGTAGCGGGCACAGCTAGGCTGCAACAGGCGGCTGCTGCCTCCTGTGCCCCACTGATCCCCCGCTGCCGCTCCCCCACACCCACCACCATGCGGCCATACAATAATATAGTATTCGGACTATAAGACGCACCCCCGAGTTTCCTCCAAAATTTTGGAGGAAAAAAGTCCGTCTTAAAGTCCAAAAATACGGTATGTAATAAACATACAATGTGATTTTCTGTTTATTATCTTTAGATTCTGTCTCTCACAGTTGAAGTTTACCTGCGATAAAGATTACAGACCTCTCCATTCTTTGTAG
Source organism: Phyllobates terribilis (assembly GCF_046119375.1). Taxonomy (NCBI): domain Eukaryota; kingdom Metazoa; phylum Chordata; class Amphibia; order Anura; family Dendrobatidae; genus Phyllobates; species Phyllobates terribilis. Next base: position 44,392,301 of record NW_027362767.1, read on the forward strand.
GTGAAAAAACTTGCAAAATCGGCAGTGTATCAAATACTTATTTTCCCCACTGTATTTAATTAACTCCATATTTAGGGAAAAATCATTAACCCCCTTTCTACTATTTGTTTTGTCAATATAAAAAAAAAATCTGCAACTTTCCAATATAATTTGGACAACCCCTTTAACAAAACAAAGCCCCCTCTTTTTTCAGGAAGCCATTGGTAGAGGTGGTTTGGTCCCGGGTCACTGTAGATAATAGCTCCTGCGCGCCCGTCGCTCGTCTCTGTTGTGTCAGCCCCTCCGAGCCTTTATGTTTCAGATGATTGACCATAACTTATTGAAGGTAATTAAATCCACTTTTAAGCAGATGATCGAACATTGAGCTTTTGTTTCAGCCAACTGGGATTTTCCACTCAGCTGTCCAGGAAGATATTGAGTTGCTTTATGTGATCAGCGACACGATGTAAAAGCGAAATTATCCCAAATTAATCCAGTAATTTGTTTTTCTCGTAAAACACAGCATTGCATTGTGCCCGATTTGTATCCGTCACCAGTGTAAAGGGCACTCTGCAGGCATCGGGGTCTTTAGTTTAATTTAATGTCGCTTTTACTTCCATATCATGGACTACAACCCTCATCCTCTGCTGATTTATAAACAATGGTGGAAGCTGCACTGTTGAGGTGCAAGCTTGTGCTCCATTACTAAGAGACCGGCCACCTAGGAATGCAGAGGTAACCTAGGAGACCAGCCACCGCTGATAGACTGCAGAGGTGGCTGGTAACCTAGGCAGTGAGTAGTGTAAAATTAAAAATCTCTCTATTTTTGAGAACAGGGATAATTTTTGGTAACAAGTAAATTGTAAAGTTGCTCTTTTTTTTTACAAGCATTTTGCAATTTTACCCTTTTAACAAGATGATCCCGTTAAATACATTAGTTGCTGGATGGGGTGATAGATGCAGAAGATGTATCAGTTTGTCCATATTCTTTTGCTCAGGAAAGTGTCCGCCTGGCGTGACCTCCGTGTAGCGCTATTAGCGCTGCTCATGGTCACTGTATGTATTGCGGTATACTAGGAGGACAAGGCGGAGGGTAAAATATTAGCTGACCTGAGTTACTTCTGGATATAATTTGACTTCCTAATGCCTCTGTGAACCGCACTGATGAATAGGGGTCTTTATTCTGCGGAGGGCTTCATACCATGTCAGCATTTGGTTCACACTTGTTCCAGCTCCATAGAGGGGAAATATAACAGCTGCACATTTGCACTCGGCTCCATGCTGATGAGACTTGCACTGATGTATACTTTATATATAAGCGGCATCCTCTCCAGATATATAATATACACTGAACATCTGCCTTGCTTCATTTACAATTATCATGTTTCTACAGTTTTAAAAAAAAAAATCTTGTATATCATATTAGATAAGTGTTTATAGCATATCTGTTATTTAAGGCCATTTTTCAGATTAATCTGTCATGTGTCTACATGAGGAATAACAATTTCTGTCCATTATATCATTCGTAGCTTGCATTTTTCACTACTGCCCCCCTCTGAAGGCTCTATCTCCCATTTTTAGTTGTCTCTGAGCTAATGAGTGGAGACTTGCTGCTATGATGTTTCCCATTCACAGAACTCAAAGAAATTAGAGATTTCTGTTCTCCTGTCTTCATGTAGCACATGTCTAGAATCAGCCACAGCTTGGAGGACAACTTCTTCATTCTATTAACTCCTCTATGTTACACAACGACATTATAATGCTTATTGTACAGCAATTGATGGCATCTAGAATTTTCCCTTAGAAACTGGGTCTGACTGCTGAAAAGTGCTGGCACCAGGACAGAGATTGGCAGCGGTTGACTTAGATTTAGTAAGTGATTTACAGGTCCAATGCGCAGGTGATTTCCTATAGGACTGACTTTAGGTTTTTATATGACTGGTTGGTAGTGTTGAGCGAGCACTAAAATGCTCGGGTGCTCGAAGCTCGGGCCGAGCTCGCCGTGATACTCGGGTGCTCGACCCGAGCAACGAGCCCAATGTTAGTCTCTGGGAGACCCGAGCATTTTTGCGGAGGCACCCCCGGCAGTCTGTAGAAAGCCTAAAAAGTGCCCAAAACGATAGTGACAGTGCTCAAATGACATGGGGACAGCATGGGGATCGCCCCAGGAAGCATTTCTGACCCCCAGGTCACTGCTGTCAACAACGTGGTCAGAGGTATTAAGCCACTTTTACGGGCTCACAAGAAAACATTCAAAAACGAAACTGAAACTGCTTTGCTGTGAAATATGTTAAGGAACATCCTTTCCAGGGTAAAGACTTGTGTATAAGGTAAAATAAATAACCAAAAAAAAAAATACTCCTCCACACCTGGGGCTATGTTCACAAGTAGCATTTTTTTATGCGTTTTTGCACTTTTGTATTGCTTTCAACCGTGACAAATGCATTCACTGAGAAATGTCATTTTAACATTTTACAATCTTATCTGGCCATGTGCTATGTGACACATGCATACAGTGCTGAAAAGACATGGGAACAGCATGGGGAAGACCCCTGGAAGCATCTCTGACACCCAGGTCACTGCCTAAAAGTGTGCCCATCAGAAGTGATCCTTGCCGCATCAGAAGATGCAGACTTGCAACTATCCCCGTGCAAGTCCTTGTCCCAGGGCAGTGTTCAATTGTACCTCCCCCATTCCTTGCAATGCAAGCGCAAATATGCAGCCAACCAACCACCCACCCACCCGCAGGCTGCAATACCATACTGCTAGCTTTCACTTGAAATGGGGCCTTTTAGTTTGGAGGAGGCCGAAGCTGGCCACTACCTCATGGCTGCTTCGGCAGCGAGGTATCCATACTCAGTCCCCAGCCGCCCGGCGGCCGGGTGTCCACGCTCGGTCCCCAGCCGCCAGGGGGCGGCCGGGTGTCCATACTCAGTCCCCAGCCGCCCCGCGGCCGGGTGTCCACACACGGTCCCCAGCCGCCTGGGGGCGGCCGGGTGTCCATAAACGGTCCCCAGCCGCCCCTATTTCTCCTGTCACCTTCCCCCACACTTTTCTTAGCCTGGCCTGCTTTAGGGCAGCATTGGACGAGCCCACCAGAGAACCAGACTCCTCCGGTGGGCCCTGGCTTCTCCATCAGGGGAGTTGAGAGTGCCAAGGTGAGGAGCATGATGATGATGATAGAAGTTAGCATCTGCTTTGTTTTCTTGGTATGCAAGCGCATGTATGTAGTAGCGGCTAGGCCTGAGGTGGTCAGCCTTTGGCGCATATCCTACCTCCTCCGAGGATTGCTGGATGTTTTCCTGCTACTATCCCAGTTCTATGACTCCCGTTAAAACAAAGCTTCAGGTGATAAATGATAGATGAGGTGGTGGCAAAGGAGAAAGAGCAGGATGAACAGGGACTATTCACATCAATATCAGGCCAGTCAACCACACATGTCTTGTAGGATATGTTTCTGTACCAAAAGGAGCGGTTCGGCTACACAGTTATAGGGCATACAGTGAGTGCAATGCCTACCAAAAATTTAGAGGCACTCCAATGCCCCTTGGAAGTGCCATGGAGGTCAGAGGGCCTTAATTAAACCATTTTTTCCATTTATAGCAACTGGGTCTCCTGTGCACTGTTGGCCTAAGAAGTGAATGGAAGGCTTTCCAAAAATTATGAGGAACTGCAATGCCCCTTGAAACAGACGTGGAGTACAGCATACTAAAAACCTTCTACCCATTATTGGGGAGTGGGTCTCCCTTAGTGTTCGCCTATGCATTGAATAGCAAAAGCTGACTTTTAATTAGGAGGAAATGCAATGCCCGTTGGAAGAGTCGTGGAGGTCGCAGTAGCTTAGCAAGACGGTTTTAATGCCCCTTGGAAGCGACGTGGAGGTCGCAGTAGCTTAACAAGACTGTTTTAATGCCCCTTGGAAAAGTGGTGGAGGTCACAGTAGCTTAACAAGACGGTTTTAATGCCCATTGGAAAAGTGGTGGAGGTCGCAGTAGCTTAACAAGACGGTTTCAATGCCCCTTACATGAGCCATACAGTACAGCATCTTAAAAACATTATTCCCATTATTGGGGAGTGGGTCTCCCATAGTCTTTGCCTATGCCTTGCAAGCAAAAGCTGCCAAAAATTAGGACGGAGGAACTTGCAATGCCCCTTACAAGAGCCATGCAGTACAGCATATTACAAACATTATTCCCATTATTGGGGAGTGGGTCCCCCATAGTCTTTGCCTATGCCTTCCAAGCAAAAGCTGCCAAAAATTAGGACGGAGGAACTTGCAATGCGCCTTACAAGAGCCATGCAGTACAGCATATTACAAACATTATTCCCATTATTGGGGAGTGGGTCTCCCATAGTCTTTGCCTATGCCTTCCAAGCAAAAGCTGCCAAAAATTAGGAGGAAATGCAATGCCCGTTCGAAGAGTCGTGGAGGTTAGAGTTAATTAAAAACAACATTTCAATGCCCCTTGGAAGAGCTGTGGAGTTCAGAGTGGTTTAACAAGACGGTTTTAATGCCCCTCGGAAGAGACGTGGAGGTCCCAGTAGCTTAACAAGACGGTTTTAATGCCCCTTGGAAAAGTGGCGGAGGTCACAGTAGCTTAACAAGACGGTTTTAATGCCCCTTGGAAAAGTGGTGGCGGTCACAGTAGCTTAGCAAGACGGTTTTAATGCCCCTCGGAAGAGACGTGGAGGTCCCAGTAGCTTAACAAGACGGTTTTAATGCCCCTCGGAAGAGACGTGGAGGTCCCAGTAGCTTAACAAGACAGTTTTAATGCCCCTTACAAGAGCCATACAGTACAGCATCTTAAAAATATTATTCCCATTATTGGTGAGTGGGTCTCCCACAGTCTTTGCTTATGCCTTCCAAGCAAAAGCTGACAAAAATAAGGACGGAGGAACTTTCAATAATGGCAACACGGACCACGGTCACCCTGGTGGTATAGTGGTGGTGGAGGCAGAGGATAAGGAGAAGAACATAAAACAGTCGAAATGAGGAAGCGTATACCCATGTGTGGGTGTGAAGCGGTGCATGTGAATACACCTCCCGAAATAACACAGTGGATTTGACTTTATGTTACTCTGCTGTCATTTGGTGGTGATGAGAAGTCTGGCCCAATCCAGCCCTTGTTCATTTTGATAAGGGTCAGCTTGTCAGTTGACAGGCGATTGCGCTTATCAGTTATAATTCCCCCAGCGGCACTAAAAACACGCTCTGATAACACGCTAGCGGCAGGGCAGGCCAGGACCTCCAAGGCGTACAGAGCGTGTTCATTCCAAGTGTCCAGCTTGGATACCCAATAATTAAAAGGCACAGAGGAATCACGGAGGACGCTGGTACGGTCGGCAAGGTACTCCCTCACCATCTTTTGAAACTTTCCACTCCTTGTGAGAGTACCCCGCGCCTCAGGGTCTGTCCGAAGGGAGGGTCTGAGAAAACTGTCCCAGAACGTTGACAGTGTTCCCCTGCCTCTGCTGGATTGGAGTTGCGTCTCTCTGGCATGTACGCCTTGGTTGGGCAACGAACTGTGACCTCTGCCGCTAGCGTGTTCAGATGGGAATTTTTTAAACAGTTCTGCAGCAAGGGCCTTCTGGTACTGCCCCATTTTTGTAGACCTCTCCACCTCAGGAATAAGAGAGTGAAAGTTCTCCTTGTAGCGGGGGTCTAAAAGTGTCACCAACCAGTAATGACTGTCACCCAACATTTTGACAATGCGAGGGTCACGGTTAAGGCAGCGTAACATAAAGTCAGCCATGCGTGCCAGACTGGTAGCGGGCATGACTTCCGTGTCCTCACCAAGATGACGACTGACCATGCTCTCCTCCTCCTCCTCCCCCCCCCCCCCTGTCCTCAGGCCACCCACGCTGAACCGACGGTGTGACAGTTGTACAGGTACTACCGTCTACAGCGCATGATACAAGCTCCTGTTCTTCCTCCTCTTCTCCCTCATTGTCCCCCAGTGCACGTTGGGATGAGACGAGGCTCGGCTGTGTGTAATCGATCGCTACGGCTTCTTGATTCATCTCATCATACTCTGGCTGCAATGCCTCCTCTTTAATTCTCTGCAGAGAGCGTTGCAAAAGACAGACAAGTGGAATGCTGATGCTAATAATGGCGTCATCGCCACTCACCATCTTGGTGGACTCCTCAAAGTTTGTCAAGATGGTACATATGTCAGACATCCAGGTCCACTCCTGAGGTCTTATGTGTGGAGTCTGACCTGAATATCGACGGACTTGTTGCAGCTGGTACTTCACAACTGCTCTCTTCTGCTCACAAATCCTTTGCAACATGTGGAGGGTAGAGTTCCAACGTGTGGGGATATCACACACCAGTCGGTGTGACGGAAGCTGCAAACGCTGCTGCAACACAGCAAGGGCGGCGGAAGCTGTAGCCGACTTGCGAAAATGAGCTGACAGGTGGCGTACTTTGACGAGCAGATCTGGCAACTCGGGGTACGATTTAAGAAACCGCTGAACCACGAGGTTAAGCACATGAGCCAGGCATGGTACGTGTGTGATCTCGCCTCGCCTCAGAGCCGCCACCAGGTTACGGCCATTGTCACACACGACCATGCCTGGATGTAGGTTCAGCGGTCTCACCCACAGATCTGCCTGCTCTTTCACAGCTGTCCATAACTCACAAGCAGTGTGAGGTTTATCACCTAAGCTTATGAGTTTCAGCACAGCCTGTTGCCGCTTGGCTGAGGCAGTACTGCAGTGCTTACAGCTTGTAACTGATGCGGTGATATCTGAGATGGAGGCTGAACATGAGGAGGAGGAGGAGGATGATGCGCAGGAGCTGTACACTGTGGGGGCAACTCTGACTGACATAGGGCCCACAATCCTCGGTGTGGGAGGATGTGTTCCGTCCCAAAGTCCGACTGGGTCCCAGCTTCCACTATGTTTACCCAGTGTGCCGTCAGGGAGATGTACCGTCCCTGGCCACAAGCACTTGTCCACGTGTCCGTTGTCAGGTGGACTCTCCCAGTAACTGCGTTGTTGAGGGCACGGCAGAGGTTTTGGGACACGTGCTTGTGTAGTGCGGGGATGGCACACTGGGCAAAATAGTGTCGGCTGGGGACCGAGTACCGAGGGACGGCCACCGCCATAAGGTTGCGGAAGGATTCCGTCTCCACCAGCCTAAAAGGCAGAATTTCCAACACAAGCAGTCGTGAAATGTGCGAATTTAGGACTGTGGCCTGTGGGGCATTAGCTGCGAATTTCCGCTTTCATTCAAAGGTCTGGGATATGGACAATTGAACGCAGCGGTGGGACGTGGACGTGGACGTTGATGCTGTTTCTTGAGAAACTGCCATAACAAGTGAAGACTGAGAGGAGGGGGAATCTTTGCATGCAGTATGGACAGGGGATTGCCTTGCACACACAACAGGGGGTTCTATTGCACGCACAACAGCGGAATAAGCAGTGGTGACACCCGCTGACACTGGTCGTGGACCCTGGGGTTCGCCCCACAAAGTCGGGTGCTTTGCTGCCATGTGCCTGATCATGCTGGTGGTGGTCAGGCTGGTAGTTTTGTCACCCCTGCTGATGCTGGCATGGCAAGTGGTACAAATGGCCTTTTTGGGGTTATCAGCAGAGTCTTTAAAAAAATTCCAGGCTCTGGAAGATCTACAGGTTGTACTGGCAACTTCCCTCGTGTTGGTGTTACGGGGAACTGTTGCCCGCCTTCTGTCTGCGGCCACCACACTGCTTCTTCCTGCCTGTTGGGGTACTCTGCCTCCCTCCCCCTGTGTGCTGCTGGCCTCGCTCTGCATGTCCTCCTGCCATGTTGGGTCAGTTACTAGATCACCCACCACCTCCTCCTCTTCCACTTGCGCACCACGATCCTCCTCCTCACTTCCTGGCAATTGTGTCTCGTCATCGTCCACCTCTTGTGACAAATTGCCAGCGTCGACTTCCTGTGGCCGTTCAAATATTTGGGCATCGCTACATGGGATCTCCTCTTCCACCACTTCAAGCGGAGCAGGCGAGGGGCACAAATCTGGAAATGGACCAGTGAACAGCTCTTCAGAGTGTCCAAGTGTGGGATCAGTTGCTGTTTGACGACACTCGGCATGGTGGGAGGAAGGAGCATCAGGGTGAGGAGGAGTATGAGGTCGAGACTCACGGCTACTAAGATTTCACCGTGTGGAAGACAGACCGGAGGTGGTGGTGCCCAGGTAACTGGAAGTATTATCTGCTACCCAACACTGATCAGTTCGCAATACTGGTGTTGTTCTGTGCTTCCCTAGTAATTCGGTCAAGAAGTGGGAGCGAGAAGATGTGGCTGTTGGTTGTGGCACATTTTCACCTTGGCCACAGCCCCGTCCTCTGCACGCACCATCACCAGAACGTCCAGTTCCACGTCCCTTGCCCATTGTAAAGGAAGTAAAATAGCTTACACTCGCACTATCAATGGAAAAAGGGTAATAAAGTAGATTAGAACCGTGGAAGAGGAAAACCACAGTTCTATTTCTCTGGCCTACACCCGACTCTTTTAAACAATCTGAACAATCAGGGAGAAACTATTACTGTTTTTCTTTACGGAAAAAATACCAAAAACTGAATAATAGAGATTTTTTACCGTGGAATGGCAAAACCACAGTTATTGTTTACTGGTGTATACCAGACAATTTTAAATAGATATATTTGCAGCTGAACAGTGAGCGACACACTCAAACTGTTTTTTTTTAGGTACAAATGGCCCAAAAGTCGATAATACAGAGGTTTGAACCGTGGAACTGCAAAACCACACTTCTGTATCTCTGGCCTACACCAGACTATTTTAAACAGACACATTTGTGTCTGAACAATCAGGGAGACACTATTACAGTTTTTTTTTTTACGGCAAAAAATGCCAAAAGCAGGATAATAGAGATTTTTTACCGTGGAATGGCAAAACCACAGTTATTGTTTACTGGTGTATAACAGGCTTTTTTAAATATATATATTTGCGGCTGAACAATGAGCGACACACTCAAACTGTTTTTTTTTAGGTACAAATGGCCCAAAAGTCGATAATACAGAGGTTTGAACCGTGGAACTGCAAAACCACACTTCTGTTTCTCTAGCCTACACCAGACTATTTTAAACAGATATATTTGTGTCTGAACTGTCACAGACACACTTTTTTTTTTGGGGGGGGGGGGGACACCAAAAGGTTAATAAGACGGGTATTTGTACAGTGTGAAGGAGGAAAAAAAAAAAAGGATTTAGATGAAAAAAAAAAGGATTTTTCCTGGCCCCCGAGACCTGGAGCTAAGTCCAGCAATTTCAGCAACAGGAACACACAGGACTGTAATGCAGCGTTTGCTGGTTTAACCACTGCGTCTCCTATACAGCCTGCCTGCCTGCCTGATATCTGGGATGGATATTAGTCCTGAGAAGGACTGTTTGTTTGATCTGGCTGCCTGTACAGACCCTACACTAACTATTTTGCAGTATATATCTCTCCCTAAATCAGCAGCGCTGTCCCTACACTGTCTGATCCCAGCCGTTTGTGTCCAAGATGGCGGCGCCCGGTTTTAAATACTCGAGGTGACGCTGTGCGGCCAGCCAATCACTGTAATGCCCACAATCAACATGGCTGCGGCATTACAGTGACTGGCTGGCAATCCCTGCATGTTCATTGGCTCTGTAAAGAGCGCGAAACATGCAGGGCGGAGACCCAAGCTCCCGCCCGAGTAACCTGGAAATGCTCGGTGCTCGCCGAACATCCCGAGTAGCGTGATGCTCGGGCAAGTACCGAGCAGTGTCGAGCATGCTCGCTCAACACTACTGGTTGGTAATTTTAGAGTGTAATCTTTATTGGCAAAGTGTCGTACAACACTGCAGTACTCTAATTGGCCACTAGAGGGAATATGAAGAATGCGATTGTACTTCCCAGCGTGTTCAGCATCATCCAGAGACATCTCAACTGTAATCAATGTATTCATTCATTACTATGCAGATTAGAAGGGTAATACCATGGCAGAGTAATGTGTAACTGTCACCTCTACCCCTGCCAGTGGCATCAAAACAAAGGTGGGTATTCTTCCTCATGTGCAAAGGAAGAATCTGGAATATTATCATACAAATCTTACAGTATATGGCGCGGCCGACATCTGCCGCTCTACTACGTACTGCAGATAAAGCGTAAGGGCTTTGTGTGTGGAAATATACTCCATGAATTAGTTCCTAATGAAAAGTCTCACATTTGAACTTCACTAATGAAATAATGAGCCATGCAGTTTTCTTCTCCATTCACACCCAAAGTAAAAGATAAATTAGATATCATAGTTTGCAATTGCTACCTTTGCTCCCTCCTATAGCTGTCAATCTGTTGCAGAACTACAACTTGCAGCATGCCCTAAAAGCCCTATTCTGGGAGTTGTAGTTGCAATTGTTATATAGGTTGGTTAGATATGCTATAGTCAATAGCACTATATAAAAGCAAAACATTTACATGGGATGAAAAAGAAACCAGTCCATCAAGATTAACCAGCAAAAAAACAAAACCAGCGCGCAGTTTTTATATTTAATATTCTATCAGCCAATAAGGAGAATATCATAAATTTAGGAGCTGCGACTATATAGTAATAAGTCCAATCAGCCACCCACATAGGCAGTCAAATGTGGCCGTTGTGGAGCATTGTGTGTGGGCATTTCACCTAATTACTAAATGCCCAGGTATGCAAGTGCTTTCTGTAGACCAAACAAGTGACTAACTTCCAGCCTTCATATTCTCGATTCAGCTAGTTACACCTACACCCACGAGCCGATGTTTAAATCCAAGCAAAGATATGGTTTCCGGTCATTTGAGGGCAAATACAATAATTTCATGTCCCATAAAGTACCAATTTTCACCGTAGGTGACATCACCGCACTACATATAGTGACATCACTATTCCCAGACAAGGCGGATTTAGTGTATTCGTGCTCTACATTTATCATAACATTGATCCATGATGCTGCTTTTGAGGAGGAGCTGTGACAAATCTCCATTCAACTACCATTGATTTTATTAATGCATGGTCAAAACTGTTATACCTCTAAGCAGGAAAAAAAAATTTTTTTTTAGAAAAATCTCATTAATAAAGTGATAGGAAATCAAGAAAATCACAGATTCACTACTACTTATTTATTGCCTTATCCATTTTAAGTTTTCAACTGAACTTAAAAAAAAAAAAACCTGAGTAATCTAAGACAGACTGGTTAGGATAAAGTATCAGTTTTATTCAGATTCTTCTACAAGACCCCTATATAGTAAATGGTGTTGGGTAGTCTTGGAACTTGTTGCAAGTTAGTGCATGTGTGTCCCTGGAAAACACTTTGCCAACATCCATTTATTGCCAGTTTAGCCTGAGTTATTAATCAGATTTTTCTGAAATGAGTAAATATTGCCAAGTCAGGTCAGGCTTGGTGCAAGGTAGTTTTTCTTTTGACTTCCCATCCTGCATTATTAATCAGATTTTTTTTTATTAATGAGCAAAATGGTCCTTAGTGAGACAAATTGGTTGCAAAGCTTTGTAACTTTAGCAATTTTTCAACAGCTAGATGTTCCCCCATCTCAGCATGCTTTATTAATCAGGTTTTTGTGAATAACAATATAGAAAATGGTGCTGAGTAATGTAAAGCCAGTGTTACACAAGTGTAGGAAAGATTAAGTGCAACACGAAGGGAAGGGGAAAAAGGGGGCCCAGACTCTAGGGAAAGGGGGTAGTGGAGACCTCCTACGCTGACCTTATATCACCCTGTCTCCCCTAACGTCCCTATATTGGTTCCGCACCAATCGCCGCACAGGAACCTCGCCCTGTCTTTCCCTGGCATTTGGCCATGGCTAGGGAAGGGAGGGGATGAGCACTAGTCGATCCCTACTGACAACTAAAGACAACAAGGGGGAACAAACAAGGCAGATAGCTTAGCTTTAGTCGACTTCAGAGAGATGAACACATGTCCTCTTAGCTCCAGAGAGGAAGAAGTACTGCTCTTGCTCAAGCCTTCACAAGGGGTCATGTGAATATCGCCGACACCTCCCTCTAGCAAACAGCAGGTATTTATACACCTAGGCCAGGGTGTTAGTTAGCAAGCGGAAGGTAGCCACTGGGTCCTAGAGAGACAACTTCTAAGAAGGTGTCTGTAATGCCAAACAAAGAGATCTCCTGCAGCCAACTGTAGGGCGAATGTCTGTCACTTCCGACATACCCGTGACAGCCGGCCATAGATATTAAATGGCTGTCAGCTAACGATGCTTTGGCCGATCATTTGGCCAACAGCTGTCTCGGCCGGCTACACAGGAGTGCTTGTTTAGCAGAGCGCTCCTGTGTTCACTATGGGAAAGCCGTCACCAGACATGTCTGATGATGGCATACCTCTTGAAGAACAAAGAGATCGGCAGTCCGAAATTGGACATGCCCGATCAACATCTTCCCCGACTATCAGTTATCCGGGGTCCCCATACATGTTAGATTGTGGGCTGATCCCATCGATATGGGTTTAGACAGTATTAGTCTAATGTGTATGGGGCCTTTACCAAAACGAATGGATTTATTAAGTATCTTGCAAGCAGTCTCTCAGCAGCCACTCACTTGCCCATCTCATCCTGCTTTATTAATCAGATTTTTTTGAATTGGGCACCTCCATAACTACATATAAAAAGGAGGAAAACGATCTGAGAACAACTGGTTGCCAGTTTAATGTTTCTTAACCCCTTAGTGACGGTGCCAATTATGTCCTTAATAACCAAACCAAATTTTACAATTCTGACCTCTGTCACTTTATGAGGTAACAACTCTGGAACGTTTCAACGGATCCCACTGATTCTGAGACTGTTTTCGTGACATATTGTACTTCATGATAGTGGTAAAATCTCTTTGATATGACTTGCGTTTATTTGTGAAAAAAAAAAAAAAGGTTTGGCAAAAATTTTGAAAAAGTTGCAATTTTCAAACATTGAATTCTTATGCCCTTAAATCGGAGAGTCATGTCACACAAAATAGTTAATAAATAACATTTCCCACGTGTCTGCTTTACATTAGCACAATTTTTGCAACAATTTTTTTTTATGAAGTTATAAGGGTTAAAAGTCGACCAGAAGTTTCTCATTTTTCCAACAAAATTTACAAAACCATTTTTATAGGGACCACATCACATTTGAAGTGACTTTGAGAGGTCTGTATGACAGAAAACCACATTCAAGAAGTTTATTAACCCTGAACGTGCTTTACAGGAACTGAAGCAACGTGAAGGGAAAAAATTAACATTTAACTTTTTTCACACAAATTTTACTTCAGACCCCACTTTTTTTTATTTTTGCAAGGGTAACAAGAGAAAATGGACCACAAAATTTGTTGTGCAATTTCTCCTGAGCGTGCCGATACCCCATATGTGGGGGAAGACCACTGTTTGGGTGCATGGCAGAGCTCGGAAGGAAAGGAGCACCGTTTGACTTTTTGAACACAAAATTGTCTAGAATCTAGAGCGGACGCCATGTCGCGTTTGGAGAGCCCCTGGGGTGCCTAAACAGTGGAAACCCCCCATAAGTGACACTATTTCGGAAACTAGACCCCTCAAGGAACTTATCTAGATGTGTGGTGAGCAACTTGAACCCCCAGGTGCTTCACAGAAGTTTATAATGTAGAGCCGTGAAAATAAAAAATCTAACTTTTTCCACAAAAATGATCTTTTAGCCCCAATTTTTTTATTTCCTCAAGGGTAAGAAGAGAAAATGGACCATGAGAATTGTTGTGCAATTTCTCCTGAGTACGCTGATACCCCATATATGGGGAAAAAACACTGTTTGGTCGCACGGCAGGGCTCGGAAGGAAAGGAGCACTGTTTGAATTTTTTAATGTAAAATTTGCTGGCCTAATTAGCGGACACCATGTCGTGTTTGGAGAGCCCCTGATGTGCCTAAACAGTGGAAACCCTCCACAAGTGACCCCATTTTGGAAACTACACCCCTCAAGGATTTTATCAAGGGGTATAGTAAGCATTTTAAACCCACAGGTATGACACAGAATTTGATAACATTAGGTCGTCATATTGAATATGTTGTCATTAGTGTTGAGCGCAAGTGCTCTCTACTTGAGTTTGCATCAGGTACTCGGGTATGCACAGAGTGCTCGGGTGACATACTTGAGTCCCCACCCCGCATATTTCGCGGCTGTTAGACACCCAAAAAAAAAAACATGCAGGGATTGCTCGTGTATGGCAGGCAATCCCTGTGTTTTGTTTTTTTTTGCTGTAGAACAGCCACGAAACATGTGGGGCGGGAACTCTAGCATGTCACTCGAGCTCCCGTGATACTTTTTGCATACCAGAGCACCCTATGCAAACTCAAGTAGTGAGCACTTGCGCTCTACACTAGTCGTCATATCATCATCATTTTTTTTTCTTTACTTTTGAAAAAATCCCAACCCGAACACAACCCAAACCCTAACACAACCCTAATCCTAACCCCTACACAACCCCAACCCTAACACAACCCTAACCCCAATACAATCCTAACCCTATCCATAATCCTAACCTTAATCATGCCCCTAACCCCAACCCGAACTGTAAAGAATGGAACAAAAATATTTTTTTTATTTTATAATTCTTATCTAACTAAGGGGGTGACAAAGGGGGAGTTGATTTATTATTTTTTTCTTTTCATCACTGCAATATGGTTTATCGCAGTGATCAAAATGAACCAATAGGGAAATTTTTCTATTGTCTGGTACCGGCCGGCAGATGTCGGCAGGCACACTGCGCATGCGCCCGCCATTTTTTTTTTCAGGAAGATGATGGAGGGACAGGGGAAGGATCAGGAGATCCGGGGGATGGTAGAGGTACTTGGAGGGCTTGGGCGATTTCATTTCTCTCTCCTCTGACATGAAATCATTGTAACTGCGGGCACACTTTTTTTTCGTGATCGCCGTAATTCTCTGAATAACGGCAATCACGTGATCGGGGATCGGAAAAACCAGCCCTGATCATGTTCTCCAGGGTCTCAGCTATCCCCGGTAGCTGAGACCCCGGAGATTTTCCGACGCTGGGGGCGCTACATTGTTATATCTTAGCGCCATTAAACAGCGGCGCTGAGGAATAAGTGCCCCTAACTGCCTCCGTAAAAATGTGTTATACAGTTGTTAAGGGGTTAAGCAGCCAGTTGTTATGATAATGTGGTAACTACTCTGGAAAAAAAGGTAACACACTGAAAACTGCTGGGGGAAAGCCGCACCCGAAAGGTGATAGGCATGAGATCCATTTGTCTGCCCTAACAGACAGGACATTCAGTGTCTGCCACTCATACACCACCTCCTCATCTCGCCCCCTATCTGTCGGTGTCCCCCAAGGTTCAGTTCTAGGACCCCTGCTCTTCTCCATCTACACCTTCGGCCTGGGACAACTCATAGAGTCTCACGGCTTTCAGTATCACCTCTATACTGATGACACACAGATCTACCTCTCTGGACCCGATATCTCCTCCCTACTAACCAAAGTCCCACAATGTCTGTCCGCTATTTCATCTTTCTTCTCTGCTAGATTTCTAAAACTTAACATGGATAAAACAGAATTCATCATCTTTCCACCATCTCATTCAACCCCCCTATCTGACCTATCTATCAACGTCAATGGCTATCCACTCCCCTCAGTCCCGCAAGCTCACTGCTTCGGGGTAACCCTGGACTCTGATCTCTCCTTCAAACCACATAGCCAAGCCCTTTCCACTTCCTGCCGACTCCAACTCAAAAATATCTCCCGGATCCGCACATTCCTCAACCATGACTCTGCAAAAACCCTAGTGCACGCCCTCATCATCTCCCGCCTCGACTACTGCAACCTCCTGCTCTGTGGCCTCCCTTCCAACACTCTCGCACCCCTCCAATCTATCCTAAACTCTACTGCCCAACTACTCTACCTGTCCCCCCTGTTATTCCCCCGCCTCTCCTCTCTGTCAATCCCTTCACTGGCTTCCCATTGCTCAGAGACACCAGTTCAAAACCCTAATCATGGCATACAAAGCCATCCACAACCTGTCTCGTCCATACATCTGTGACCTAATCTCCCGTTACTTACCTGCACGCCACCCCCGATCCTCACAAGATCTCCTTCTCTACTCCCCTCTTATCTCCTTTTCCCACAATCGCATATAAGATTTCTCCCGTGCATCCCCCTACTCTGGAACTCTCTACCCCAACACATCAGACTCTCGCCTACCGGGGAAACCTTCAAAAGAAACCTGAAGACCCACCTCTTCCGAGAAGCCTACAACCTGCAGTAACCACTGCTCCACCATACCGCTGCACGACCAGCTGTACCCTCACCTACTGTATCCTCACCCATCCCTTGTAGACTGTGAGTTCTCGCGGACAGGGTCCTCGCTCCTCCTGTACCAGTCGCCATCACGTTTTTTTCAAGATTATTGTAATTGTTTTTGCTATGTATACCCATTTCACATGTAAAGCGCCATGGAATAAATGGCGCTATAATAATCAATAATAATAAATGAAAACACCTGTTACCCAAAAAAGGCTGCAGCAAGGATAACAGAAACTAAACACCTGGATAAAAGGTGTCTCTGCTGTGGCTTGGCGGAAAGAGAAGCTGACCACAAAGCTAAGGCTCAAGGGTTCAAACCCAGGCGCATGACACCAGTCTCTCAGCAGCTACAACACTCCCCATCTCAGCTGATTTATTATTCAGATTTCATTTATAACAATATATAAAATGATGCATTTGCTTATGTTATTATATAAAGGTTTGGGCTTCATTTGTGTGACTTCGATGACATTTCTGAACTTGCAGCTTATTTTCTTAAACTGCAATAAAAAAAAACAAGGGACAGCAGAATTAAAATGAAAGCTTTGCCGAGTATGGAATCCGCCTGGAAAACCTGACTGTAGGACATTATGCTAAATCATTAGTGTTCTGCATGAATAACGAAAATAATTGTTATTTAAATGTCATGTAAATAAACCCGATCGGTCCAAATCTCAACCAGACTACCAACACATAAAATCACATAGGAGATGCACAAATATTTTCCTATGTAGTTGGTTAAAGGAGTAAATACTTAGTACATAAAGGCTTTCATTCATTACTAGGCGTACATGCATAGAGAAAGGGGAAGAAACAAAGGAAGTGTTCCCAGTTGAAAGCTTGGGTTCATATTACAGACACCACATTCCTACAGTCTCTGCTCAGTAACTATTTGGCTGCTGAAGGGGCCACTGCCCGCAGAACACCTCTGGGTGTAGATACTCTGTGCTAGTACTGTAGCCACATTGCAGTATATATTCACCATACGGATCATTGACTGCCCTAATCATATCACATCCTAAACAAGGGGTGTAATAGAATCCATGGGGCCCCATTGCAAAGTAAGATGGGCCACAACCACCTAATGACAACGTAAACTGCGGCAGGTATGTCCGAGAAGTCACATAGTAATGCTAGATACCAGAAAGCCTCCAACGTAAGGAATAATGTTCTTGTATCTGAATAGGCCCCTTCGTCCTCTGACCTGCTATGGCTGCTACAATTACGTCCCTGGACTAAACATCATTGAAAAATAAGTTTTCCTGGAGCTGAAATTGATACCCTGACAGTAGCATAAGAAATCTGTTTTATCGTGGAGGGTCCGGCACTGGGACTCCCCACCGATCTGCAGCACGCTTGCATCAAGTACATGACTCTGAGCTGCAGAACCAAGCACAGGATTTGGGGAGTAATGATGTAAATAATATTTATCAAGGGGTCTATGGCATTAAAAATGTCATTTTTCTCAAATGTCATTTTTGTCTATAGATTGACAACTTTTTGCTCCAGTTAGCACTATTGCTTTGCAGCACTGGGGTTCTGGGTTCAAATCCCACCAAGGACAACATCTGCAAAGAGTTTGTATGTTCTTCCCGTGTTTGCGTGAGTTTCCTCCGGGTTCTCCGGTTTCCTCCCACACTCCAAAGACATACTGATAAGAAATTTAGATTATGAGCCTCAATTAGGACAGGGATCACAATACATGTAAAGTGCTGCGGGATATGATGGCGCTATTTAAGTGAGCATAATAAATAAATAATAACTTTTTACCCCTCTTGGTACTTTTGTAAAGAGGTGAGAGAAGGCGAGTGTCTAGCTGGCTTCTGAAAAATTTATTATAATTAACACCTAAAATTGGTGTAGGAATTCACGCTCTTAGGTAGGCGTTAGATAGCGTTCACTCAGTCAATGCGGTTTGGTCCAAACGTGCAGTTTTATTACTTTCATAAAACTCCAAGGAATTCAAAACCTAAAACAGTCTCTTCTGGGCACAAAGGTATCACAGCAAATAAGCAGTTCACTTAGAAGGCACATATACAGTACAGACCAAAAGTTTGGACACACCTTCTCATTTAAAGATTTTTCTGTATTTTCATGACTTTGAAAATTGTACATTCACACTGAAGGCATCAAAACTATGAATTAACACATGTGGAATTATATACTTAACAAAAAAGTGTGAAACAACTGAAAATATGTCTTATATTCTAGGTTCTTCAAAGTAACCTTTTGCTTTGATGACTGCTTTGCACACTCTTGGCATTCTCTTGATGAGCTTCAAGAGGTAGTCTCTGGAAATGGTTTTCACTTCACAGATGTGCCCTGTAAGGTTTAATAAGTGGGATTTCTTGCCTTATAAATGGGGTTGGGACCATCAGTTGTGATGTGCAGAAGTCTGGTGGATACACAGATGATAGTCCTACTGAATAGACTGCTAGAATTTGTATTATGGCAAGAAAACAGCAGCTAAGTACAGAAAAACAAGTGGCCATCATTACTTTAAGAAATTAAGGTCAGTCAGTCCGAAAAATTGGGAAAACTTTGAATGTGTCCCCAAGTGCAGTAGCAAAAACCATCAAGCACTACAAAGAAACTGGCTCACATGAGGACCACCCCAGGAAAGGAAGACCAAGAGTCACCTCTGCTTCTGAGGATAAGTTTATCCGAGTCACCAGCCTCAGAAATCGCAGGTTAACAGCAGCTCATATTAGAGACCAGGTCAATGCCACACAGAGTTCTAGCAGCAGACACATCTCTACAACAACTGTTAAGAGGAGACTTTGTGCAGCAGGCCTTCATGGTAAAATAGCTGCTAGGAAACCACTGCTAAGGACAGGCAAAAAGCAGAAGAGACTTGTTTGGGCTAAAGAACACAAGGAATGGACATTAGACCAGTGGAAATCAGTGCTTTGGTCTGATGAGTCCAAATTTGAGATCTTTGGTTCCAACCACTGTGTCTTTGTGTGACCCAGAAAAGGTGAACGGATGGACTCTACATGCCTGGTTCCCACCGTGAAGCATGGAGGATTAGGTGTGATGGTGTGGGGGGGCTTTGCTGGTGACACTGTTGGGGATTTATTCAAAATTGAAGGCATACTGAACCAGCATGGCTACCACAGCATCTTGCAGCGGCATGCTATTCCATCCGGTTTGCGTTTAGTTGGACCATCATTTATTTTTCAACAGGACAATGACCCCAAACACACCTCTAGGCTGTGTAAGGGCTATTTGACCGAGAGCTAGAGTGATGGGGTGCTACGCCAGATGACCTGGCCTCCACAGTCACCAGACCTGAACCCAATCGAGATGGTTTGGGGTGAGCTGGACCGCAGAGTGAAGGCAAAGGGGCCAACAAGTGCTAAGCTTCTCTGGGAACTCCTTCAAGATTGTTGGAAGACCATTTCCGGTGACTACCTCTTGATGTTCATCAAGAGAATGCCAAGAGTGTGCAAAGCAGTCATCAAAGCAAAAGGTGGCTACTTTGAAGAACCTAGAATATAAGACATATTTTCAGTTGTTTCACACTTTTTTGTTAAGCATATAATTCCACATGTGTTAATTCATAGTTTTGATGCCTTCAGTGTGAATGTACAATTTTCAAAGTCATGAAAATACAGAAAAATCTTTAAATGAGAAGGTGTGTCCAAACTTTTGGTCTGTACTGTATGTCATTGCGGGCTCATCTGAACAGATTACAGTCCTCTCTTCTGGAGCAAAGTATAGGCACGACCCCACCAGTGTCGGTATCCCCTTCTGTCCAACTCTAGCAGCTTCTAGCGCCAAACAGAAATGTTCATATCAGTGCACAGTTCACTCTGAGCATGCTGCAGCTTCCACAAGTTACTCTGCAACTACAACATACAGACTGCTCAACTTTCCTAGCTAACCTATGCAGTCTCCATTCAGAAAGAGACTCTGGCTTGTCTCTCTCCCAGCTACAGCTAAAATTTTGGCTGGTCACTCACCAGCTTCAACACACTCCATTCTGCTCAACATCCAGCAGACTGACACAAGGTGAACCAATTTCCTGGTTCTTAGTCAAAGCTATCCAGGTGCATCAAATTAAGACCTGCAGTGCTAGGATTTAACCCAGTTCCTCCAGGCTCTGCTACATTGGTGACAAATTTACTGATCTAGTCCTGCACTCAGCTGAGATGTGGATACAATTGAATCCAGTGTAGACAAAACATGCCAGCAGCAGCTGCAAAAGCCTCACTGCTGGTTTGCTACAATGTATCAGTCTGCACTCCAGGCTATTGAACTCACAGAACATTTGAATGTAGACTAAATAAAACTGTATCCACTCCTAAACTGGGTATACTGGGATTTCCAGTCTTTGAATGTAAACAAGAGTTCTCATTTACTGACAGTTTACCAGGTATTTTAAAAATGGTGAAAGATTGAAATTCATGCATATTTTACAGTAATTAAGAATTATTAACATAATAGAAAAAAATAGAAGGGGCCTTAATTTTTCATGATTAACTGGGATCCACATCAGGTCAAACATTGATATGCTGATGTTACCAGCAAAGTGCCAATCCATGTCTGACATTCTTGTTGCTATGGATACAATTATCTTTTTTTATTGTGGTAGTCCGGCAGCACTTTCCATGCCATCAGTTTGTCTCAAGTTACTTGTGTCTTCACTTTAAGATCAGGGTTGACTTGGTACAAAGATTGGGATAGAAATGTGTTTACTGTTAATTTTTACTCAATTTAGTGAAGAAACTATCAGTAAGTAGCATAATTCCAAAACATGAACATTTGTGAACATCCCAGGTATTTGATTATCATACCAAATATACTGCTAAATCGCATAAAGTGGTTAATGAGCCTTTATGAATTCAAAAAGCGAAATAGGGACAAATATGAAAAATAAATCTGTCAGCAGCATCTGGTACTACAGTTTAGCACATCAGTCCATACACAAGAGTAGTGGTGTTCCTGATCTTAATGGTAATGCACCATATGACTATTCAGTGGTTTGGACACAGAGCTTTAGGGGGCCCCAGAATACCAAACTTTCCATTTTTTTTGTCTGCAAAAGTATGTTCCCAGCAACCTACTGTATTACACACCTGTCCCAGATATATGCTGTCCTCCCCTTACTCCGTTCCACTGAACTCTGTTTTCCACGTCGATTTTTCTGTTTTCCACGTCCCATGTGATCATCTTCCTGAGCCTATATAAGGCCTACCAAGATACATACCTGTGTCTGGATATTAAGGCTTTCTAGTTGCTCTGAAGTTCTGTCTACTACTTGTTTGCGGTTTCCAGTACCTCAGCTACCTTTTTGCAATCTCCCGTACGTGTCCAGCATGCCTGCGGCTTCAGTATCTATGCTACCTGTCTGCAGTCTCCAGGACGTCTCCTGTCTGTCTGCAGCTTCCAGGACCGCTGCTACCTGTCTGCGGCTTCCAGGACCTCTGCTACCTGTCTGCGGCTTCCAGAACCTCTGCTACCTGTTTCCCACATGCTTTAGCCGCCTGATGCAACGATGACCATGGCCTGGGTGCCCACGCAGACCCTGGAATTTAAGGATCCACCTCACCTAATGAGCCTAACAGACTGCTCCATGATTCCATTAGCCAAAAGTAGAATGTGGCCACAATTAGGGTCCTTCCCTTTGTAGGACTTGGCATCACAGTGCATTATACAGACAGCTCAATGATTTCAATAGGATTTGTGCAATGCCCTGTTTCACCTTTGGGGGCGCTGCAGAATAATTAAACATATGCTGTAGACTTCCCAAACAGATCACAGCAGATTGCTGGGAACGTCTTGTGATCAGCTTATCATCAGGGGACGCTTCTAAAAAGAGATTGTCCAAGGCTGACTGTGTCAGTATTGAGTCCACGGATCTTGCATGTTCTTCCCTCCGTTTATATAAGCTATCACAAGTAATGGTGCGTTATGTGTATGTATTGTGCTGTCGGCTTGTGTTACATTGTCTCTAAACCCATTCATGCTTTTTTTTTTTTTCTTTTGAATGAACTTGCGGTGAGTCATCCGAGCGTCACGTGGGCCAAGTCTCCGGAGCTGCCACACAGGGCACACTGCGATGCCCAAGTAGGGTGTAATCTACAACTCTTCCCACTCCAGCTCTGTCAAGTTCAAAGGAGGAAGTTCATTTAGATAAAATACTGTGAATGCGTTACATTCTTGGGAAACTATGACGGCTATTTCGTCTAACATTCTTCAAGATCTTGTGTCTTTTATTATAATATATTTCTGAGCAGCGGAGCGCAATACGGGTCATTCTTGAGTGTTCTGCGCCCCAGGGCACTTGTGGTCATGGGCCCGATTGTTATACATTTTATATTCCCTATGGTGGGAAGCAGCTACATAAAGATACTGTATATGGTGCAATAATGATGTTAGCCCCCCAAATCAGTGGTCCACTGCCCACTGAGGGGCTTTAGTTGTTCCTGTGCCTGTCTGTGAGATGGAGGGAACTATCTGACCGTCACCAGGTGGTGCACATTCCTGGACCCCCAATGGTTTCACTTGGATAGTGAAGCAGTGAATGCGCTCATCAATCTCTAAATCTTTAGAATTTCAATATAAAAATGATACATTTATTTAGACTATAAGTACTACATATTTGGGATCCAGTGGTTCTACCCCCACAATCATAGACCTATGAACTTTCCTTCTGATTAGATATTATAGTAAGAGTTGGACTCTATATTTTAAAGATGCCAGAAGAAGTTATATGCAAAGAGACCTAAATATCATTCAAGAGGCTGATAACAGAGAACAACCCGAATTCAACATTGACCCAACCTGCTTTCTTAAGAATCGGCTTTTTGCAACAGCAAGAAAAAGGTCAAATCTGATTTCCTTGTAGATTTCACTCCTTTTATAGGTCTAAATCAATCATGTCCGCTGGAATAAAGTGGATATCCTTTTTCTGCAATATATGGCTTGTGGAAAAGTCTGATTGAGGAACACACCAGTGGAACAGGTTGGTATTCGGAATGCAGACTGGTTCCAAGAGCGTGTTCCACTGACGTCATAGGTTGTGATCAGTACAGCAGCGAGGAAGGGGCCAGCTGTCTCTTCTCCTCCCCTCTATCCAGGATCCCCTGAGTCACATTTTTATATTATTTGTTTAATCCAGACGTTCATTTACTGGAAAGTTCTACGCTATATAATAATAAGGATATTATAAGTTGCCGGCGATACAAAACAACTCACAGTGAGAACTACAAGTCCAAGGGTGCTATGACAGTTTTCAGGGCTGGTTCTAGTTTCAGCTGGATAGTCACAGATTGTTGGTTTCAGCCCCCCCCCTGGTAAAGGTTATTGAGGGTCTGGGGCGTTTTCCTTCATTGCTCCACTTGGAAAGAGTCACAAAACGTCAAATGAATTTCAGCTGCACGGTTCAATATCAGATTTCTACACAGAAATGGGAATGTTAATAAAAACAATTGAGCATAAAGCCAAAGATTTCTTAGATAGCACTTTCCTCTAAAATACATTTTATCTGTTTCTGCTACAGTTAGATGACAACCACACTTACCACCATTACAACAAATAGGTTTGCCGTCATCCCCCACCACAAGTTAAAGCTCCTTTTTGTGCACATACAGTTAGGTCTATATATTGTTGTGATCTGCTACAAGAACTAAGGAAAGATAGGAAAACTCCCTACAATAGGACTAAGCTGATTCCCTAGGATGCAGCGGGCAACCTGTTCCTTGTGAACAGACCCGCCTTCGTCCTCAGCTAGTCTGAACGCAGACCTATATATATATAAGGGAGGGGTCCCTAAAAGTACTAAGGACTGGGACAAAATTGGACACCTCCTAGCAGAAGTTGTAGCGGAGCAAAAAGACAAACAGACAAAAATACTTAGAGGTCCAAGGACCAAGCAAACTATAGAGATAGGTACAAAGCACCTGGCTAGATTAAGAGTCAAAGTAACACTGAAGTCCAGCAAAGCCAGAAGGGTGGAGCTGGAATAAATAGGCAGCAGGTCACGTGACCACAAAATAGAAAAAAACTAACAGGAGGGTTCTAACAGTACCCCCTCTTCTATGAGGATCCTCCGGATCCTCCAGGCCCAGGTCTATCAGGAAACCTCCCGTGAAACGCTCTGATAAGTCTAGGAGCAGAGACATCATCTGCCCTTACCCAGGAGTTATCCTCAGGACCGAAACCTTTCCAAGCGACGAGATACAGCAATCTCCCGCTATGCCTTCTGGAATTCAGGATACGAGAAATTTCATATTCACCATCTTCCACCACCGGAGGAACTGTGTCAGTGGCATCCCTATCCGATACATCAGCTTTTTTCAACAAGGAAACATGAAACACCGGATTAATCCTCCAGGAGGAGGAAACCTCCAACCTAACAGCAGACTGGTTAACCACCTGAAGCACCTTAAACGGACCCACAAACTTCGGACCCAATTTCTTAGAAGGAATCCTCAACCGCAGATTCTTTGAGGACAACCAAACCATGTCACCAACAGTAAACAAAACCTCTTGACGTTTCCTGTTAAAATACTTCTTAGACTTTTTGTTAGCCTCTTGAAGGTTATAACATACATCAGTCCAAACTCTCTCCAAATCAGCGGAAAAATTCTCCTCCTCCGGCACAGCCGACACCAATTTGGAGAATGACCCAAACGACGGATGTCTCCCAGTACAACAAAAAAAAGGAGAACACCCAGCAGAGGAGGATGTATGATTGTTAAGAGCAAATTCAGCAAGTGGCAGAAACTCAGACCACACCTCTTGATTGTCTGCCACAAAACAACGCAAAACTGCTCAACATCCTGGTTCTTTCTTTCTGTCTGTCCATTAGACTCAGGATGATACCCAGATGAAAATGACAAATGGACTCCCAACCTGTCACAAAAGGCACGCCAAAAACGAGCCACAAACTGAGGTCCCCTATCAGAAACAATGTTGGTGGGAATGCCATGGAGTCTGACAATTTCCTTGACAAAAGCCTTAGCGAGTGTCTTAGCGCAGGGTAGTTTAATGAAAGGAACCAAGTGACACATCTTGCTAAAACGGTCCACGACCACCCAGATGACAGTGAAACCCTCGGACACAGGAAGGTCAGTAATAAAATCCATTGCAAGATGCGTCCAAGGCACACTAGGAACCTCCAGAGGGCAAAGCAACCCCGCAGCAGGAGCATGTGAAGCCTTTGATCTAGCACATATTGACACACCCATTTAATGATTTCCTTCTGCCACCCAGGCCACCAAAAACTGCGACCTACCAGTCTCTTAGTCTCAGAAATTCCTGGATGACCTGCCAACCGAGACTCATGATACTCCACAAACAACTCTCTCCTAAAGGTTCTAGGTACAAACAACCTCCCATGGGGAGTGTTAGATGGGGCATCCTCCTGGGCTTTCAGAATCCCATCTTCCAAAACGGAGTCCAATGCTGCTATCACAACTCCTTCCTGTAAAATGCTCTCCTCCTCCTCGGTACCAACCATGGGAGAAAAGCTGCGAGATAAAGCATCCGCTTTAACATTCTTAGTACCCGGGATGTAAGTAGCAGAAAAATTAAACCGCAAAAAGAAAAGTGCCCACCTAGCCTGACGGGCATTCAAGCGCTTGGCAGCATCTAGATAGATCAGATTCTTATGATCAGTGAATACCTGAATGGGAAATTTAGCACCTTCCAAGAAATGACGCCAGTGTTCGAATGCGAGTTTAATAGCCAGTAACTCCCGGTTTCCAATATCGTAATTAAGTTCGGTTTCAGATTTTTTTTTTCTAAAAAAAGGCACAGGGATGAACCCCATCCTTGTTCTCCTGAGACAAAACCGCACCGACCCCCACCAAAGAAGCATCAACCTCGACCAAAAAAGGCTTGGTCTCATCAGGCTGCATAAGGATGGGGGCAGAACTGAACCTCTCCTTGAGATACACAAAAGCTTCAATGGCCTCAGTAGTCCACTGGACCGTATTCGCACCTTTCCTGGTGAGATCGGTCAGCAGCTTAACAATTATAGAAAAATTCTTAATGAATTTTCTGTAATAATTGGCGAAACCCAAAAATCTCTGTATTGATTTTAAACCAATAGGCCTAGGCCATTCTTGCACAGCCTGAACCTTCACAGGGTCCATCTCAAAGCCCTCGCTGGAGATAATGTAGCCCAAAAAACTAATTCTCTGCACAGCGAAATCGCATTTGTCCAGCTTAGCAAAAAGTGAATTGTCACTTAATAACTGCAACACCTCACGTACGCTCCGCCAATGGGACTCCAGATCTGGCGAATAAATCAAAATGTCATTCAAATACACCACCACAATCTTACCAATCAAAGGTCTCAGGATGTCATTAATAAGGTTCTGAAAAAACGCTGGTGCATTGGTAAGACCAAAAGGCATAACCAGATTCTCAAAATGACCCTCTGGAGTGTTAAAAGCAGTCTTCCATTCATCACCCTCCTTCATTCGCAACAAATTGTATGCCCCCCGAGATCAATTTTAGAGAACCACTTGGCCCCCACTAACTGGTTAAACAAGTCAGGAATTAACGGCAGTGGGTAGGAATTGCGTACGGTAATTTTATTAATTTCGCGAAAGTCCAGACATGGACGTAAACCGCCGTCTTTTTTTTTTTACAAAAAAAAATCCAACAGCCACAGGTGACTTAGAAGGTCTAATGTGACCAGCAGCCAAGCTCGTCTGTATGTATTCCTCCAAGGCCTTTCTTTCAGGGATAGTAAGATTAAATAAGCGACTCTTGGGAAGAGTAGCTCCAGGAACAAACTCAATGGTGCAATCATAGAGCCTATGAGGAGGTAGAATTTGCGACTCCTTCTCTGAAAAAAAACTTCCAAAAATCCTGAATAGGTACAGGTAATTCCCCTCTTTCCACAGCCGCAATGCGACCGTTACAACATTTATCATAACACTTAGGACTCCAAGATTTAATCTCAGTAGTAGACCAGTCCAGTAAAGGATTGTGCAGTTTTAACCAAGGCAAACCTAACACTACTGGAGAAGGTAAATTATTTAATACCACTAAATCCAAATTCTCTTGGTGAATACCATTAATAGTGAGGGGAAATTCAAAAACCTTGTGAGCAATACATTTCAAAGGAGTGTTATCAACAGCAACCACAGAAAGAGGAGATGACAAAGGTTTAGGTTCTAATTTAAGTTTTTCCAAAAATCCCTTATCAATCACATTCAGTGTAGAACCACAATCCACAAAAACCTGAAATTCAATCAACTCCTCCTGCACTGAGGTACTCCCTGAAAAAAATACTCCCTTAGAGTGTAAACAAGCAATACGGGCGTAACTGACTTTTTTTTTTTCTTTGTTTAACAGAAGCTCACAGTTCTTAACAAAATGGTCAGATTTACCACAGTAAAAACACAATCCCTTGGAAAACCTGCGGTCTTTTTCCTGAGAGCGGAGTGGCATCGCCCCAATCTCCATCGGTTCTCCGTCGTCCGAGCAGACCCTCTGATGACTAGGAGCTGCCATAGCAGGAGTTTTCTCCTCATTAACCCTGGCACGCAGTCTCCTGTCCACCCGTATAGCTAATTGCATGGCTTCTTGCAAGTTTCCAGGTGCAGGGAAAGCAATCAGCAGATCCTTAACCCTTCCACTTAGACCAGCAAGAAACAAACATTTTAACACTGAATCATTCCATCTCACTTCAGAAGAACACCTTCTGAAGTGAGTACAATAATTTTCAACATCACCTGACCCCTGCTTCAAACATCTCAATTCTGTCTCAGCAGATGAGACTCGATCAGGATCATCATACTATAGCCCCATAGCAGAAAAAAAATCTTCCACTGATCTAAAACACGGATCATTAGGTTGGAGAGAAAAGGTCCATCCCTGTGGTTCCTTGCGCAAAAGTGACATGATAAACCCAATGCGATGTGATTAATTCCCAGAGGACCTGGGTCTCAAATGAAAATATAATAAACAAGCATTTTTAAAGGAAAAAAAATCTTGTTGTTTACCATAAAAAAAATCAGGCAGTCCTACCTTCGGTTCAACAAAATGCGCTCCAGGACAGCTACTCACGTGTTGCTGGAGCTCGGCCACCTCAAGAGACAATCCCTGTAGGCGTTGAGCCAATTCCTGAACAGACACCATGCTGATCTCCGGATCTCGTTCCTTAGGAGTTTTTTCTTTTTATTTTGGGCTGGACTTACTGTTATGATCTGCTACAAGAACTAAGGAAAGATAGGAAAACTGTCCCTACAATAGGACTAAGCTGATTCCCTACGATGCAGCGGGCAACCTGTTCCTTGTGAACAGACCCGCCTTCGTCCTCAGATAGTCTGAACGCAGACCTATAGATATAAGGGAGTGGTCCCTAAAAGTACTAAGGACTGGGACAAAATTGGACACCTCCTAGCAGAAGTTGTAGCGGAGCAAAAAGACAAACAGACAAAATTACTTAGAGGTCCAAGGACCAAGCAAATTATAGAGATAGGTACAAAGCACCTGGCTAGATTAAGAGTCAAAGTAACACTGAAGTCCAGCAAAGCCAGAAGGGCGGAGCTGGAATAAATAGGCAGCAGGTCACGTGACCACAAAATAGAAAAAAGCTAACAGGAGGGTTCTAACGTATATATTTGGACAGAGACAACATTTTTCTAATTTTGGTTCTAGACATTACCACAATGAATTTTAAACAAAACAATTCAGATGCAGTTGATGTTCAGACTTTCAGCTTTCATTTGAGGGTATCCACATTAAAATTGGATGAAGGGTTTAGGAGTTTCAGCTCCTTAACATGTGCCACCCTGACAAAGACCTGCCCCCACTTCTTGTAGAGAGTGGAAGACCAGCCCCATATCCTGTAAAGAGTGGAAGACCTGCCCCCACTTCCTGTAGAGAGACAAATTCCCACCCCCACTTCCTGTAGAGTCGAAGACCCACCCCATATCCTGTAGAGAGTGGAAGACCTGCCCCCACTTCCTGTAGAGAGACAAATTCCCACCCCCACTTCCTGTAGAGTCGAAGACCGACCCCATATCCTGTAGAGAGACAAAGACCTACCCCCACTTCCTGTAGAGATTTGAAGGCAGCAAGTTATACGGAAGAGAGACACTTAGTGGCTTGCACTTTGGAGTGATTTTTCGGGGGTACTGCACAGGATACCTCCACTTTTCATGAGCCAGAGACGAAAGCAGCTCTGGCAGACCTGGCCAAATATTACATAGACTTTATCCCTTTTTATTATTATTATTATTATTATTATTTATTATTATAGTGCCATTTATTCCATGGTGCTTTACATGTGAAAAAGGGGTATAATACAAGAACAATTACAATAATCTTGAACACAATGTGACAGCGACTGGTACAGGAGGAGGGAGGACCCTGCCCGCGAGGGCTCACAATCTACAAGGGATGGGTGAGGATACAGTAGGTGAGGGTAGAGCTGGTCGTGCAGCGGTATGGTGGAGCGGTGGTTACTGCAGGTTGTAGGCTTGTCGGAAGAGGTGGGTCTTCAGGTTCCTTTTGAATGTTTCCACGGTAGGCGAGAGTCTGATACGTTGGGGTAGAGAGTTCCAGAGTAGGGGGGAAGCACAGGAGAAATCTTGTATGCCATTGTGGGAGGAGGAGATAAGAGGGGAGTAGAGCAGGAGATCTTGTGAGGATTGGAGGTTGCGTGCAGGTAAGTAACGGGAGACTAGATCACAGATGTATGGAGGAGACAGGTTGTGAATGGCTTTGTATGTCATGGTTAGGGTTTTAAACTGGAGTCACTGAGCAATGGGGAGCCAGTGAAGAGACTGACAGACGGGAGAGGCCGGGGAATAGCGGGGGGGGCAGGTTGATTAGTCGAGCAGCAGAGTTTAGGATAGATTGGAGGGGTGCGAGAGTGTTAGAGGGGAGGCCACAGAGCAGGAGGTTGCAGTAGTCGAGGCGGGAGATGATGAGGGCGTGCACTAGTGTTTTTGCAGATTCATGGTTGAGGAATGTGCGGATCCGGGAGATATTTTTGAGTTGGAGTCGGCAGGAAGTGGAAAGGGCTTGGATATGTGGTTTGAAGGAGAGTTCAGAGTCCAGGGTTACCCCAAGGCTGCGAGCTTGAGGGACTGGGGAGAGTGGGCAGCCATTGACGTTGATAGATAGGTCAGTTGGGGGGGTTGAATGAGATGGCGGAAAGATGATGAATTCTGTTTTGTCCATGTTAAGTTTTAGAAATCTGGCAGAGAAGATAAAGATAAAGTCTGGATATTGAAGGATCAAGGTGTTAGCTGGGGTGCCTGTCCTTAGAAGAGAGCTATCTCCATGAGACCACGCCATCTGGGACAGCTGTGGCTTAGAAAAAAGCTAATGGTGAATTCAGTGGACACTGTGGAAGACAAAAATGCTGCAATACAATTGTTATTATTATACTATTTTAATAACTTAGCAGAAACCAAACATCACGCAAGAGCTTTCCACCATCACTAAAAATATGACGTTGCAAATTTTGCAGTCAACGCAAGGTGGCTTGTGACTTTTCTTCCGATAGGGATATATCAGTCACAAATTTACACAGACTTAGGCTAATAGCTGTGGAAATCAATCCATGTTTTATAGACCACAGGTTGTAACCTAGAAAATGGGTCATCAGACCAGACAGCTTTAAATTGTGTCATTTTAAGGGTAAGTTCATCTGCAGCTAAAGAAATGTATGATCTATTTCTTGCATGTTAATGGGGCTTTTTCTGCAGCATGTGCATGGATTTCTGCAAGCCCCGTTCAGATACATGGAGCAATAGTAGACATTTCTACAAAATAATCCAGTTTACTGGTTTCCTTACCAGACTCATCATAGACAAAAATAGCCCACATTTACTGAAAATACTGGTCTAATGTGAAATAGAATGTGAGTTTTTACATATAACTGTGGATGTTATTAATAGCTTCTAAATTTAGGTCATTTAAAAAGCGTCCTTATGTCACCTACACTGCTGCATAGTTAATTACTTATTTGCCATTCAGTTGTCTAGGAAAGCTGAGTGACAGCACTTGCTAGGTGTCAGCCAACTTTTGCAGGAAGGGCTGCATGAAGGACAGGAAAGGACAAATGAATGACTTATATTTCCCAATGAAATTGTGGCCCCGTCCGCTCTTTCTTCGTCTATTCACCATCCCTTTTTCCTCTCTAAACGTCCAGTCTTTGCTGTTACACTCTATATTTAGACTCAGATCTGCCTGAGACTTCACGCTGCCTTTTGGCCTCTTTATCATACTGAACCCCAGCTACACCAAGCATAGGCACATTCTGTTCCGAAATGACTTACACTTTGGAAAAGTTTTGAATGCTTCTGCGAGGCTGTGAATAGTTGTTATTACATCATCTAATAACACTAAAAATAATAAATTATATAGTATTATATTAATACTCAAGAGACGCACCAGTCCCCGTCCTTTATTAGCCAAAGTGGAAAGCTGCTGCAAAAAGCGATCATAAAGTGATATTCCCTCTGGCATCTCAGGTAACTTTTCAGAATAAGCTGTCCTGTGTGTACATGAGAAATACCACCACTATTTAGGGCCATTACATGACTTTATTCCTGCACTATACACTAATTCTCACCTCTGCAGGCTGTATCTCACATTTTCAGTTGTCTCTCAGCTTTTGGGTGGAGATTAGCTGCTAGGATGTTTCATATGCACAGTACACATGGACTTGATGAATTCCTGCTCTACTGTCTCTGTGCAGCAAGTGTTCAGAAGCAGCAGCTGGAGGATACTACACAGCAGGACTGAGCAGTGTAGCTGTGAATCTAACTCTAGGTGAGATAAAACGCTTACTAGAAAAGAACAACACAGGTCTCTGGGTGTTCCTGCCTCTCTTTTTCACCCTGCATCTCCATCCTATCCCATCTCCATACACTTCAATAGGTAGCTGTAATCTAATCTCTCAGTAAGCCAAACCATAAACACAAATCCCTAGCCTTGTCCAGGCGCTAACTAAACAAAATAGACCCTGGCTACTCATACACAGCTGAGCTAGTCTAAGTTCGGTCAAACAAAACAGCTATTGTCCATAGCAACCAGTAATACTTACAGTGTGGTGCACATGGCCTGTGCAGACCCTTTTCAGAGATACTCTGGTTTGCTTCATTCTAGCTCCAACACAACTCACTCTGCTCAGCCTCCCCCAGCTGATAGAGAGAAAGGTGAACACATGTCCTGGTTCTTAGTCAAAGCTAGCCAGGTGCACCTAATCAAAATCTGCAGTGCTAGGATTTAACCCAGTCCTATCTTCCTAATATATATTACTTGTTTTTTTTAGTAGAAAAATAGGCAGCATGGTGGCTCAGTGGTTAGCACTGTTGCCTTGCAATGCTGAGGTCCCGGGTTCAAATCCCACCAAGGACAACATCGGTAAGAAGTTTGTATGTTTTACCCGGGTTTGCGTGGGTTTCTTCCTGGTTCTCCGGTTTCCTCCCACACTCCAAAGACATACTGATAGGGAATGTAGATTGTGAGCCCCAATGGGGACAGTGCCGATAATGTCTGTAAATTGTCTGAATGGAATATGTTGGCGCGATATAAATAAAAATATTATTATTATTATTGAAAGTACTATTGACTCAAGCAAAGTTTGTTGGAATATCAGTAAGCATTTATGCAATATTCACATAATATGCCATAAATGTCGGGAAAACACACCTTTTGGCAGAATGGGGGAGAGGTGACCCCTATTTGATATTAACCTGTTGCCACATTCTCTATACATTCGTTGGTTCCATGGAAGTCTATGGGAGTTCCTGAACTAATGGATGTGTATGGAAAATACAATGGCTGGAATCTGTCCAGAGAGGGTCAGCAGACCCTGTTCTTACAATAGGTTAGTGTCTGAAGCATTTTAGATAGAACGTCTCTTTTAATATACCTTTAATCCCAAGAAAATCACTGATGACTGTAGTGTAGGACAGCCATGTAGAAGAACGTAGTGAAGTGAGACGACCCCCAATAAACTGTTTCTTGCTGCTATGATTATTTGGGGAAGATATGCTACTACATATGCACCTCCTAATAGTTGAACCCTAAATGGTAAGCATCATTACTGGGTGCCACCACTCAGTTCCCCAGGGTAGTGTGGAAATCGTCTGGTGCCACTTGGGCACTACCAACAGGCCAGTCACTATTACTGGGCAGCTGTCCAAAATTATTTTGGTGCTGAAAAAAATATTCCTAATGGCATCAATGGCTTCCTAGCTCTTTGCAAGCCCTGCCAAAAAAAGGCTGGCAGTTGTAGTTTTGCAAAAGCTGGGAGCTACATTTTGAGACCAGGGAGTCTGAATGATTATTTATGATTTTTGATGGCGTTTTACTTTAAGACATGGTGAATGTTATTCATTAACCTATATTTAGTGCTGCCCTGATGTAAACCATTGTGCATCTTGTGAAATACAATCCTGCTGACATTATACAATTCAGTCATGTGATGATATCCTGCATTTTGGTTTACTTAGTTTATTTGCTTTCTTAAAAAAACTCTATAGGATAATTTCCTGTTTCTTAAAGTTTTGTTTTTTTTTTCAACTAAAACAAAGTCCTATGAGAAATAGACGTCTCTTCGCATAGGAGAGAATTTCTTGAATCAGACATTAAGTAGCCAAATGCATTCAGTTGTCTTTTGTTTTATTTTACGAGATCATATTTTCTTTATTTGTGGTCTGCTGTTCTACCCCAAAAATATAAAATAAAAATCAAATGTAAACTCGCTATGTGTGGTCCATTCATAGACACTGCTAAGTAATGTTGGTGCAGGACAAAGGTTATTGATAAAACACTACATAATGTTTTTTATTAATGTACTCAAAAAAATATCCACATCATTATTACACAGGGATAACAATCACAGGTAAGGGGAAAAAAGGTGATTACCCGGACTCAAAAGTCAAGGTACAATGTGATAGAAACAGTAATGTGGAATGGACATACAAGTGTTAATACATAATGTTACAGATACAAAGATGAATATACTCGAAGATAAAGGAACCACAAGAAAAAAACGATAATGAAATCAATGGAACAAGTCGACTATGGACAAGTCTCTCTGCCCTAGTCCATATGTATGTCACTTGACAAATGGTAAGGTTTTAATATTAGAGTTAGGACTGTCCCATAAGGGTTACCGTGACGTGGTGGGATGGCTTTTACATTATTTTGATCAAAATTATGTTAACTAAATACCCTTTATTATTTATCATTATTTTTGCACTGTGCGATTTATCCATTTACTTCCAGTTATTTGGGTATTTTGCTTGTCTTTGGTTTTTCTCAGTATAAAAATATATATCAATTGTATTAGTCAAGTAAAAAAAAGACGGAGGGGGGTGGACAACATACAAACACGAGAAGAAAGGCACAGTATGAATGATAAAATAGCATGTGCCAAAAATATGAAAGGGAAACATACTGTAAGATGTAAATCACTAGTAGATATAAAATAACAGTTTCATTGGGTTAGATATACATAGCGATATATGTGAGACTACTACAGTGCAATTGCTGGTGGAGTGAGCATGTCTATCAAGGAGTATAACAGGCTCTTTGCTCAAAATATGTACACAGTAATAATTCGGTAAATATAGCATATATCTAGTAGATGACAACAGATTAAACTTAATAATACATACTTGTTAGGAAACTGAAGTTCCCTTTTTATATGCCCACCACGACGCGCGTTTTTGCAATAAAATTTATATATCTTTTTATACTATGATCTACTTGTTCTATTGACGTCATTATTGTTTTTTTCTTGTGGTTCCTTTATTTTCATTGCTACCGATTAGTCTTTGCATTACAATCCGTGATATATTTACATATCACAATCACTGATATCTAAACATCATCCAATTAATTGCTTTGAGTTTACATGTACATATACAGTAAATCACTCTTGTTCCCGTGTAATTTTCTCAAAGGTTAAGGTATCACAATGGTGTATATTACCAAATGGAAGTATTCAATGCACGGTTCGCTTACAAGCTTCATCCGGGGATATGGAACGTTATCGGAAGTGAAAAAAATTATGAAACAGGAAGTTGGAATAGAGAAGGAAGAGTAGGGAGATTTCAATTGATGTAAATTACAATAGTGGTTAATTTCTAAACTTATATAGTTAGACATTAAAGGGGTAGACAACCCCTTCTCAATCACTATGTTTCCCCCTTATAAAATAATAGCAGCTACAGTATACTCAACTCCGGTGCCACTTCACTCTCCCGGCTGCTCTCTCACTTCCTCCGGATGTCTTATTTGTTTGAAGGATGGGAGAATGAAGCAGCCGCTGATTGACTGCAGGGATCACATGACATAACAATATCATGTGAGTCCTGGGAGAGCCAATCCCGACACCACTGGAACGATGCCCGCATCAAAAGGTGAGTATTGCTGCTATTATTTTATAAGGATAGTGATTGAGAAGTGGTTGTCCGAATAGTAGACAACCCCTTTAACTCTTAGGTTTCGGACTACTCTTGTAATGGAATACCCTATTAAAATAAATAGGATCCTTTAGGATTTGTTATACTTTTTTGTTGATATGGTGAAAAACAAACCTTCAGAAAAGTACAAGGAGCGCCTGAATGCCTTTCTTGAAAAATATAATATTACAGGTTATCAGTACCAAATACTGCAATGATCTGACAAAATTAACTTTTTGTCTTTCTATTTATTTATTTAATTATTTTACTCACTTATATAGCGCCATTAATTCCACAGCGCTTTACATACATTATCTATAAATATCTTTGTCATACAATGCCCCTTATCCACGCACTACACATAAGGGCTTATTCACGCATCAGTATTTGGTCAGTATTTTGCATCAGCGTTTCCAAGCCAAAACTAGGAGAGGCATTTACAGAGAAAAATGATAATTGAAAGATTGACACCAGTTCTGTATTTTTGGAGACTCGCCTGGTTTTGGCATAGAAATACCAATGTGTGAATAAAGCCTAACACAGTGAGTGTATCAGTCTTGCTCAGAGTGTTCCTGTAAATAGGTATTCCAGAAGTTATCACCTTTCCATATAATAACTTTTAGATTGATGAGGGTCTGACTGCCGCGACCCTCAGTGATCACCAGAACAGGGGACTTTTACCTCCAAAAGAATGAAGTATCAGTGCACATGCTCAGTCACCGCTACATT
Source organism: Phyllobates terribilis (assembly GCF_046119375.1). Classification (NCBI taxonomy): domain Eukaryota; kingdom Metazoa; phylum Chordata; class Amphibia; order Anura; family Dendrobatidae; genus Phyllobates; species Phyllobates terribilis. The sequence goes on from NW_027362767.1 coordinate 44,428,696, forward strand.
CATTCTCTGTGGGATTGCCGGGAGCTCTATTCACCTTTCCCCGGCAGTCCCATAGGTAATGAGTGTAGCGCTTATCGAACAATTGCACTGCTACTTCAGTCTAGTGGGGAGAAAAGTGCCCTGTTCTGACGATTGATATGGGTCCCAGCATGATCTGATTTTCTCAGATGAGGAGAAGATGTCAAAAAAATTTCTCCATTGTCTCCATTCTGTGAGGCTGCGGAAATCAGATTGCACTCAGATGTCATGTGAGTGCAGTCTGGTTTATCCCACTGACTCCTTGACTTGCATGGCCACGTGCAATTCAATAATTGGCTCCAACTTGTGCATGCTGCATTTTTTTCCTTTGACAGGCTCGATCCGAGGAAAAAATTGGACATGTGCACAGCCCCATAGAATAACATTGGTCCGAGTGTGATCCGATGTTTTGTCGGATCACACTTTGGACCAAAAATACGCTCATCTGCACGAGCCCAATTAGTTATGGGATAGGCGATAACTTATTCCAACCAGAACACCCCTTTAAGTAGCACTTAGAATTAGTGGATCAGCCAGGATAGGGGTGGTCTAATTATCAAAATGCAGCAGTGTCACCATTACTAAAATCACCCATCTATTCCGGCCTTATGCCAGTGGTGGACAACTTCTGCCACAGCTAATACATGGCGGACATATGCTTAGTGCAACCTGCGCGACTGCACAGGGGCCCAAGTGGTAAGGTGGCCCATTTCTATCTCCAAAGAAAGTGCAATTTTACATTTTTAGGAGCTCTTGGGCTGCAAATGGCCCATATACTGTTCTTGCACAGGGGCCCTTTTCTACCTGTGTCAACCAGTGGGCTATTATATGGCACAAAGGCATAATTTGCCAACCTTTAGCAGCAGAGAGGAAAAATTGCAACATAAGCAACTTTTGCCATTCTAGTCTGAGCCTGTGCCAAAGACTTGCCATGCATGTTTCATGCCACAATGAATGGGCAATTTCTATTTATACACTACTCACATGTCACTAGGAGAAAAAGAAAATGTAGCATGTGAATGAGTGTGCAAAAAAAAAAAAAAGTGTTAAATGATGCAGAGAGGGGAGGTGGGGGAGATGTAGCACACACACTCAGCTTGCCCTCAGCCCACCCCACCCACTGTCCTCTGCGGTCTCCCCTCCCAAAAGCCTGACAGCAGCAGCGGCGGCGGTGGCGGCTGCACAAGGAATGCGTCCTGCTCCTCCCAAGTGATCCCTTCTCTATTTTGGTGCCTCTCCCCCTCCTCCCCTCTCCTCAGTGCCGAACCCATGACGTAATGGTTTATGTTAATTATTAGCATGTGGGAAGCCTAGGCTGGCGCTTCCCAGCTTCACAGTCTCTGCAAGTGAGGGAGGGAGCACAGAGCCTGCAAGTCAACATGGCAAAGCCCAGGGAGGGAGAGCAAAAGCACCTCTAGCTCCAGCACAGGATCCCTGGTGCAATGCTCCTGGTGCAGGTAGGTGCTGCTGTCACACTGGGAATAGGGAGGTGGGGGGAGATGGTTGGGGAGGGAGACCTTTAGTGTTCTAGATGGAGCCTCTGAGAATCTGCAATACTGTATCTTCTGTTCTACATGATTTGTTGACTTTCATTGGAAACTGCAACATTGTATCCACTGTGCTTCCTGTATTTGTAAATATGTATCTCCCTGTTCTATCAGCTGTGTATATGGACAGTGAGTATCTGCAGTGCTGGATACTGTCTCCTGTAGGCTATAATTTAGTGCAGATAATAAAAAAAAAAAAAAAATATATATATATATATATATATATATATATATATATATATATATATATATATATATATATATATATAGGCATAGTAGTAATAGCATCTGTGTATTTTTCTGTCTAGCACACAAGCCATGTGAACCTCGCTCTATTTCTTGCTGTAGTGTATATATAATCTGTTGCGCTGCTGTCTGCTACCTCAATGACTGACATCTATGAATACATGCAGAGCTGCACTGACACAGGAAATCAACTTTTTCCCCCTTTTCTGCAGCCACTTGGGTACAATCCCCTTATTTCCCCCCTGCATTAATATCTCATTTACCAAAGCTCAAGTCAGTGGTATTATGGATAGGTTAACCCATTGAGTGATTTCCATACAACAGTTGGGCACTTTTTTTTTTTTTGTTAAAAATGTTTGTGCTATGGTTTGGGGGGGATCTGTCACTGGAGGGAATTTGGCTGGTTAATGTAGAATATGTAATAATAGTGGTTGATGCAGATGCTGCTGATTTGCTCTACCTTGGCCACTAAGTGGTTAAATTTGATTTAATCACTGCACCAAAGGAAAAAAAAAAAAGAAAAACATTTTCACCATATTTTGTGGTTCATTGAATGCGTTGTGTATGTTCGCTCCCCCCTGTGTGAAGGTTTAGGTCTTTGGATTTGGTAGAAAGTAGCGGTTTGTTGGAATGCAGATGTTAACTGTTGAGGAAAAAATTTAATAAGAGTATTTTAACTTGCAACATACCACCCCTTCCCAGGTCTGATTGTCTGTAGTGTAGCGAGGCTTGGATAACATTAAGTCAAACGTTTTTATTTTCTTGCAGAGTATGTGTCACACCAATATCTTATTTTCACAGTTGTGAACATTGACTTGGAATGCGGGTGTGGAAGAGTCCGAGCGAGAACCCAAAGGGACGTCAGATCTGGAAAAACACTAACCAGGACACCAGCAAAACCCCACAACGAGCATGCCTGAAGTGGAGAATACAACTATAGATTAATTTGTGCCAACACCAGTGATCGAGCCGACCCTGTATAAGAAAAAAAAATCAATTGAACCATCTTTTTGTGTTCTTTAATCCTTTTTTTTTTTCCATCTCCAAATTTCTCCGTGGATCCTGTAAATCTTTTTCTCATCATGATGTTTCGGGATCAAGTTGGAATGCTCTCTGGTTGGTTTAAAGGCTGGAATGAATGCGAACAAACTGTTGCACTTCTATCCCTGCTGAAAAGGGTTAGCAGGACCCAAGCCAGATTCTTGCAGATCTGCTTGGAGCATTCCTTGATAGACTGTACAGAACTGCACATACTTGAAGGGGAAGCCAACAATCCCGGTGAGTTTTGTATTCCGGAAATGTGGAGCTTAACGTTGCGTAATCTGACCGTATGTCCTAGGCCACATTGACATGTAATGCAGATGCGTCTATGATGCCATCAGTTCGGGTTGGTAGACTTGGATTTTAGCCATAGTTTTCGGCTGCAAAATGCCAATTACAGTTGAGTAAATCATTGTTTAGGCGACTTTCTTACTACGTTTTACAGTTTATGCTTCCTGCAAGCAACCATCTCTGGATGAACCCCAAGAGAGTGCCCTTCTGTCCCCCATGTGGTAGACCTTTTTATTGCTGGCTAGATTAGTGCAGCAGACAGCACTGTTCCATAGAAAGGCATTTCTTAAAAATATATAATGGGAACCTATAGGTGACAGATGTTACTATACGGCTAGGTATATCGCTCAGGCGCTGCAAAACACGGTGTGACCCATAGATAATTGCTTTTTTTAGGCATGAGTGGCGGCGTGGGCGTAACTACAATAGGTACAGGTGTTGCAATCGCACCCGGGCCCTGGAGCCTAAGGGACCCAAAGACTCCCTTTGGACTATATTAAAAGACCAATACTATTAAAAACTTGCAATAATTGGGGGCCCCATTGAAGCTTTTGCATTGGGGTCAGTGAGTTTCAAGTTGCGCCACTGAGTGTGAAGGCCGTCCTTATCAAGTTATTGCCAAAACTACAACTCTGTCTGAAACATGTCCAGTGCCGCCATAACAAGCAATGGCAAAGTTGCCTTAGACTGCAGATTTAGCACAACTTTAAACTGTTGTCACCCCAGTGGCTGGAATTACTTATAGAGTTCACTGTCTGTCCCCAACCTAAGGCAACATCAATGGTAAACTTGTGTCAAGGAAAAATAGTCTTTGGCAGCATTTTTGGAAGGGGTGGATTGGAAGATGCCTAAATTGTTTTCTGGATTATACTATGTCTTCTCAAATGGTGAAAGATGGATTGAAATTTACTTGTGGAGATTTTTTATTTTTTTTCTGCTGACATCAATTGCAGTTTATAGGATTCTTCTATAGGTATCCTAAGCTATTTAAAACGAAATTCTTGATGATGGGCTTGAATATTAATGGCCAGTGGTTTACAAATTAAGCTAATAGAATAATTTATCCTAAAAGTCATTTGATAGATTCTTTTGTTAACGTATATTTGGAGACCAAACCTAGTGAAAAAAAAGAAAAAATGCAGCAGTTGCTCGTCCAGGTTCAACTGGACTCCCTGCGTTTTTTTTTTTCTTTGGCGCAATAGTCATCGCTTCTTCATTATTGCACTTCTTTTATATACTTAGAGAATGAATGATTGACTTTTTTTTTATTTTTTTTCTTGCTGTCTTGCAGTTTCTTCTAGAATAACTAAGTCCGATCACGTAGAGTCTGGATTTTGTAGGCTTTTTGGCAAGGTGGCTAGTTTCATTTTAAGTAACGAGCGGATAATTAATTTGCTGTGCAGTTTATTTTCTGCCATGTGTTTTAACCTGGTCGCTGTAGTGATGTAGCCAGCACTTCTTCTTCTTTTTTTTTTTTCCCCTATGTACGATCTAAATCAATAGCCGGGAGGTTGTTAGAATTTTTGGGTGTATTTTTTTTCTCTACATGGATTTTTGTAAACAAGTAGAACAGCAAATCTGATTGCAATGTGGCCTATACCATACACTAGACTTCCTGTAATCGCAGAGCGTACAAGAGCGGGTCTGTGAGGGGTAAATTCCTCCGGCCGGCAGGGCTGCAGAGAAGAATCTAGGGGCTTATTCCAGCTGTTTTGTATTAGAGGCTCCAAGAATTGGCAGCTGTTTTTTCCTTCTAGTTGAAAAAGGTGGGCTGCTGTGGGCATGGTGGGGGTCCTATGTAGGAGATCTGAAATCTAGCTATATGATTTTATTTTTTTCTTCTTTGCTTTGTGAGACCAGCATTCCCAAGCTTTTATTCTATGTGAATGACATGGCTCGCTTGCTAAAATCACATGGTTTACTCGTGTTTTCAATGTTGTTCCCGACCCTATGCTGAGTCTTTTGACTGTCGTTAGGTAAACAAGTCGGTCATAATGTTGTTGTGTGTTTTTTTTTTTTTTTTTTTTTGTTTAAGTATTGGTTAGTTTTAAGGTGATCCAGCTGCTTCAAGGGTCTGTTAAAGAAGGTTATGCCGTCCTAATTCCGTCACTTTAGCTGAGGAAGTTCTTGTGGCTCCGGGTTAGTTTTACTGAGCGCGGTGGACTCTCAACTATCACAATACAAACTGCATACGTTAATAAATCTTAGACCAAATGAAGCTGGTGCACTAACTTTGAAAATCCGTGTCAGAAAGACCATATGCCGTATCCTGATTGCTAGCTCCTCAGTGCCCCTCTTCCCTGCTGCTGCTGAGATCTCGCTGTTTTTTTTTAAGTTACTTTCTCATCAAATGTTCCCCTTCTCAGATTAAAGCCAGTCTAAAGATGAGCTGATTCCTGTAGGTCTGACCTAAAGGATATTGTATCTGAACCAGCCAAAATAAATGGCCGTCCATGCAATAAATAGATGGGGTATGGCCATCAGAGCTTGTACCTCTTCATTGAGGGACCTGCCTGACATCCATGTGCCCTAATAGACCACATAGAAAGGGTTCCCTTAATAAAACACACATGGCTGCGTAAGGCCTCCGCGTTTCTTTTCACGGATGTCACGCGTACCCATTATAACCTATGCTGCTATGCACATGTCCGTTTTTTCCAGTAGCACTGATGTGAAGAGCCAATGTAAGTCTATGGGTTTGTGAAAAACAGGTAGAGCACATGGATGGTACCCGTGTTTAACATTGCAAAGTATAGGAGAAGCTTTGTAATTTATTTATTGCCTCATCCATACCAGGGAAGACACTGATGGTAAAAACCGACATCTGGATGGAAAAGTGACACCATTATGGGTTTACCATGATGTGTGAAGGAGGCCTTAAGCTGGCCATACACCTTGGATGGCAATTGACCCAATGGTTTCCCTTCTTCCAACAGTGATTGTTCCCGAGGCCCCCCCCCCCCAACCCTATGAACTTGGTTGAGTTTGCATGTGTTCTTAGGTGTCAGAGGAGTAAGGGTGGGTTTACCATAGCCAATTTGCACCATTAAATGATCACAGGCTACTAAATGACTGCCTTCGTAGCCAGTTTCGCCAAGCAGACGCCATTTCCCGTTGCTCACTGTAATCGTCTAGTGTAAATGCACCCTAAGCCACTGCTGGACATATCTAGCGATGGCTTATCTTGCGTGGTCAGCTGGACATGGATCGTTCGGCCGACGGCCATCTGTCCGAGTCCCCCATACACAAGAACACTCGGTTCAGTCACGCTCTCCTGTGTTCACTCTGAGACTCCTCTGCCATAGAAGAAAAAGATCTCCAAAGTGCTGGATCCTCCTCTCACCCGACATTATCTGTCGGGAGATTCGGACGCCCGCACCCACACATCAGACTGCCGGCCGATACTGGCAGGTGCGATCAACTTTAGTCTATGAAGTGTAAGGAGCATTTTGCTGTGCTTGTCTTATATAAGCTAATGAAAATACTATAAAAAGAGGAAGATGAATGGTATATTCCCATGCAAGATATAGTTTCTTGTAAATATTTTATATTCTTCTGGAATATAGATTAGAGGAAGTGAAGAAATAAGTGATGACTTCCTTTGTCCAAACTCCTTTTTATTTAATCTCACAGGTCTTCATTCCTGATTGTATTTGCAGAAAAAAAAGGAAACTTTTTATATCAACCAAGCAGGATATTGGCCTGTAGTAGTAAAATAAAGTCTATTTTTTAATGGCTGCTGTGCCATCACTCCAGTAAACTGTGAAAGCAGTAACGGGTGACTGAGAACTGGTCTAGTGATTGCAATCCTACATATTCTATTGATCAAGCTACTTGGTCCAAAATACCTTTTAAGGCTGGAGTCCCACGTAACATATGGCACACATCCAAGGTGTGTCGGCCAAGGAGCAAACGCCAACACAGGTGGACGTCCCCAACTTAAAGGTGTGTTTTCATTAGCCAACTTTACGGCATTAAACTATCTCCAATCATCAATTATTTTCCGATGGGCAGTGGTTTAACAACCTATTTTTATAGGCAGACCCCCCCCACCCCCCTCATCCTTGTAGATGTGCATTGATCACATGGGGGTTCATAAGATTCTGTGTGCTCATGGACTATGTGATTACCCATTCCTTTGGATTGACTCCATCTAATACCGTATTACTTTTTTCTCTTCTGAATTTTTTCCTACCAATATTCCATTTTAAAAAGGGTCATCTTCTATAAATAAATACCAATAATGCCTTGTAGTAAATTATTCTGGATTACCAGCCAGCATACACACCGAACGTGGCTTCCTCTGCCATTGATTGAGAACCTTACCTACTGTATGTACTTGCGGGGTTCTTCTTGCCACTTTTTTGATATTTTGTTTACCTAAATTGGAAAAATAGAAGTACGTTTTATTCCTCTGTTTTTCTATCTATTGTTATCTGTGTCCATTCTAAGAAGAAAGTGTGAATGAGGTCAAAGGCGAGATGCACTATTATTTCTATACACAGCAGCCCAATATCCCGGTGGAGGAGAGCCTGAAGTTCATCATGTCCACCGTGTGATCTATATCAGGTCTAAACATCCATGTATTCTCTCAATAACATGTTTTTTTTCTTTATTGCATCACTGTATTTGCGCTGTAACCTGATGAAACCATCCAGCCACAGGGACGATTATTGTGACCTCCGTGTGGTTCCACGTGCAGGATTGCATCCAATGTAATTTTTTTTTTTTTGCAAATTTGAGGCAGATTGTGACTTATACATTTGGATTACCTGTCACATTTTACCAACATTTGGCTAAATATGTATTCTGTTTAGAGTGATCAGTACCAGGGCTGTAGAATCGGTAAGCCAAACCTCCGACTCCTCAATTTCCATGATTCCGACTCCACGACTTCCTCATATATGGCTCATGTTAAGTGATAAATTTACTGTAGCACAGATTCATCTCGGCTAAAAGTCCAGACCCTTAGATCAGGAATAGGACAGACATTTATAGGACATTTCATAACTTTCCCAAATTCTTATGAAAAAATATTCCCACAAACTGCATTGAACTACTGCACCCAATTTATTATATATTTTAGGAGTCGGAGTCAGTCCATTTTATACCAACTCCACCAAAATGGGCACCGACTCGGACTCCACAACTCCGACTCCACCAAAATGGACACAGACTCCACAGCCCTGAATTCAGTACTTGCACTTAGAGGAAGGGGCATGATTGATATCTTAAACTTTCACTGGTGACTTCTTGCAACTTTTTGATGGGTAAATGTTGCATTGACAGCAAAGTTTGACTAATGCAGGAGACGCACAGACATGTTGAGGGTTTACAGAATCCATATATGTACAGTACAGACCAAAAGTTTGGACACACCTCATTTAAAGATTTTTCTGTATTTTCATGACTACGAAAATTGTACGTTCACACTGAAGGCATCAAAACAATGAATTACCACATGTGGAATTATATACTTAACAAAAAAGTGTGAAACAACTGAAAATATGTCTTATATTCTAGGTTCTTCAAAGTAGCCACCTTTGGCTTTGATGACTGCTTTGCACACTCTTGGCATTCTCTTGATGAGCTTCAAGAGGTAGTCACCAGAAATGGTCTTCCAACAATCTTGAAGGAGTTCCCAGAGATGCTTAGCACTTGTTGGCCCTTTTGCCTTCACTCTGCGGTCCAGCTCACCCCAAACCATCTCGATTGGGTTCAGGTCTGGTGACTGTGGAGGCCATGTCATCTGGCGTAGCACCCCATCACTCTCCTTCTTGGTCAAATAGCCCTTACACAGCCTGGAGGTGTGTTTGGGGTCATTGTCCTGTTGAAAAATAAATGATGGTCCAACTAAACGCAAACCGGATGGAATAGCATGCCGCTGCAAGATGCTGTGGTAGCCATGCTGGTTCAGTATGCCTTCAATTTTGAATAAATCCCCAACAGTGTCACCAGTAAAGCACCCCCACACCATCACACCTTCTCCTCCATGCTTCACGGTGGGAACCAGGCATGTAGAGTCCATCCGTTCACCTTTTCTGCGTCACACAAAGACACGGTGGTTGGAACCAAAGATCTCAAATTTGGACTCCTCAGACCAAAGCACAGATTTCCACTGGTCTAATGTCCATTCCTTGTGATCTTTAGCCCAAACAAGTCTCTTCTGCTTGTTGCCTGTCCTTAGCAGTGCTTTCCTAGCAGCTATTTTACCATGAAGGCCTGCTGCACAAAGTCTCCTCTTAACAGTTGTTGAAGAGATGTGTCTGCTGCTAGAACTCTGTGTGGCATTAACCTGGTCTCTAATCTGAGCTGCTGTTAACCTGCGATTTCTGAGGCTGGTGACTCTGATAAACTTATCCTCAGAAGCAGAGGTGACTCTTGGTCTTCCTTTCCTGGGGCGGTCCTCATGTGAGCCAGTTTCTTTGTAGTGCTTGATGGTTTTTGCAACTGCACTTGGGAACACTTTCAAAGTTTGCCCAATTTTTCGCACTGACTGACCTTCATTTCTTAAAGTAATGATGGCCACTCGTTTTTCTTTACTTAGCTGCTTTTTTCTTGCCATAATACAAATTCTAAGAGTCTATTCAGTAGGACTATCAGCTGTGTATCCACCAGACTTCTGCACAACACAACTGATGGTCCCAACCCCATTTATAAGGCAAGAAATCCCACTTATTAAACCTGACAGGGCACACCTGTGAAGTGAAAACCATTTCCGGTGACTACCTCTTGAAGCTCATCAAGAGAATGCCAAGAGTGTGCAAAGCAGTCATCAAAGCAAAAGGTGGCTACTTTGAAGAACCTAGAATATAAGACATATTTTCAGTTGTTTCACACTTTTTTGTTAAGTATATAATTCCACATGTGTTAATTCATGGTTTTGATGCCTTCAGTGTGAATGTACAATTTTAATAGTCATGAAAATACAGAGAAATCTTTAAATGAGAGAGTGTGTCCAAACTTTTGGTCTGTACTGTATGTCCACCGATAATTAGTAAGCGTGCCTGCAAAGGGGAAAAAATGTAAAGAGAAAATGTATTCTTCCTTTATGTACATATTTATTCTGAAAATTCACCTGAAACGATAGGTACGTTTGAAAGGTTCTGCAGTAAACACCCTGCAAACAGCTCCCTATATCTCAGCTTCATGGTGTCTCGAGTCTGCAGCAGGCAGGTAACAGGTCTACATGCACAGGAGTCTATGGACGTTCTCCTTCTAGAATATCCGGTTTTGGATCGATCTTCCTTTGATAGTTTTGTTACTTAATGCTTCATATTGTGAGCGCTCACGTCATGCAGCAATCTATGCTCTTACCTGCTCTTTTACCGTTACTCTGGCTTTTCAATACTGTAATTTATTTTCATCCCTTGTTGACTCATAATCTACGGGGGATCGGCTGAGTCACGCATGCATTGATCTGTAGGTGCACGGCTGCAAGAAAAAGGATGAAAGAAGAATAATTTAAAGCTTGTTCATCAAAATGAATTAAAGGGGGACACCCACCTTGCACATGCATGCTATATAAATGTGGACCCTATTTTGGGTATTTGTTCCCTTCCTCCTAAGAAATCTAAAAGTTGGAAAAACTTTAGAAATTAAAGACTGTCGGGTGATAGTTTGCATGCAATGACAAGAAAACCCCTAACAAGTCCCAGACGCCTGTAGCAGCTTTCTCTAATGTAGGGAATGCCGCAGTGGAAATATTAATACACCTACAGGCCATTCCTGAACTTCAGCAGACCCCAAAACCCAGACCTCCAGTTATATAGGGTTATCATAAGGTTTTACGTTAGATGGACATTATTATGTTCATAAAGCTGATTACAGAGGGTTGGAGGGGGCAAGCTGGGTCCTTTCTTCTTGCCCCTTCCAGCCCCCTTGCAGCTTCTTGTCATGGCAGCAGCTTTCTCAATTCAGCATTGTAGCCCCCATCTGATACCATTATTCAGGCAGAGGGCAGATATTTGTGTTTTTGAGACTTATTGGATTTGCTGACAATCTTATGTGTATTGGGGGGGGAAAGGGAGGTCTCTGGGATTCACCTCGACAGAGGAGGTCCGGTAATAGAAGGATCACGAATGTGTAATTTCTACACTTGGAGTATTTGCTCTCAGTGGGGAGAAACTGCTGCTAGAGGAGCCTGGCAGGGACCGAGGGGCCTGGCAATGGCTTACTTCCATCTCTCCATTAAAAAACCCATGCACAAATGGCCAAGTGTGCAAGTCTACGGATGGGGCGGGGGCTTGAAGTAATGGATGTTGAGCTGATCTAGCCAACACCCATTGTTGGTTAATGAGTAGCGAAAAAGGTGCCCATTCTCCCTTTTAGATGTCATCTATTAGATAAGGGATAAGTGAATCGCTGAGGTCCCATCCTGTATGGAGTGGAGGTGCACATGCTCGGCCTCTGCTTCATTCATTGTCTATGGGAATGCTGGATATCGCTGTACTTGGCAGTCCCATAGACAATGAATGGAACAGAGGCAGAGCCTGTGCACCTCCACTCCACACAGGACGGGACCCCAGCGATCAATTGATCCCTAATTTTTTTGAGGAATAAAACTTTAATTTGTATAGGGACCTTAATTGTAACAGGTCTTTGTCTATAGTTTTCTTATCAGACCTGTGTAGGGTTGTTGTTGTGTTTTTTTTTTTATTTTATTTTTTTGTAGCTTTTATCTGTTTATTTTATCCTCCCCATTTTCCAAAAAAAGTGCTACACCCCAGTGTTTTGCCCCAGGCCCTGACTATAATTCACTGATCCAGAAATGTCTTTATTAGCATCTCTGATGGTGTCAAGGTCGACCTTCTCTTTTTTTCCTCCGGCTATTAATAGTTTTGGGTAGGCCGGTCATTTATCTGTTACCATTTATAGCAGCGGCTTTTCTTTAGCCGTTTGCATTGTTTGGTCGGTTAGCGCGGCTTTTCCGAGGCTTCTGCATTGCAGACATTGTTTTAGCGTTTTCTAATCTGTTGCTCCTGTCTGCAGGCGTGCGCCGAGCCTCGCGTCTGTCACAATGGAATAAAGCTGTTTTCGTCAATGCTGCGCTAGGCACTTGATCCTTCTGACGGCTGTGGTTTTCACATAGAAGAATTATCAGTTTCTGTTCAATGCCACATTTACACTCTGGGCTATTTTAGTTTTTCTTTCCTTACCTGATCTACGTTCTGGTGAATGAAGCCTTGCCCTATAAAATGATTGCAGCAAAATGCGAGCAGAGCGCGGCTTTCCATAGCGCAGGCTTATAAGGACACACAGCCCTCGTCATTAAAGGTGTTCTCCACAATTAGAAAAACATGGCTGCTTCCTTCTATAAACAGCGCCACCTCTGTGCACTGGTTGTATGTGGTATTGCTGCTTGTCTGGGCTGCAGCTCCACACACAAGCTGTGGACAGCAGGTGGTGCTGTTTTTGGAAGGAAGCCGACTTGTATTTCTTATTAAGCACAATATAACGATCAATCGTTGATCATCCAGGAAGAAATCTGGAGGGATTTTAGTCTGACTACAAACCATGTTTCCATTCCTTGACTAGTAGCATAGATACTTACATTTAACATTCAATTGTAAAGTTGCAGGTGTGCCACCCGCCTCTGCCACGACGAGGGGTGCCGCCAGTCCCTGCCTGTGGCCTGTGCCGCAACGAGAGGTACCGCTAGTCCCTGCCTGTGGCCTGTGCCGCAACGAGAGGTACCGCTAGTCCCTGCCTGTGGCCTGTGCCGCAACGAGAGGTACCGCTAGTCCCTGCCTGTGGCCTGTGCCGCGATGAGAGGTACCGCTAGTCCCTGCCTGTGGCCTGTGCCGCGATGAGAGGTACCGCTAGTCCCTGCCTGTGGCCTGTGCCGTGACGAGGGGTGCTGCTAGTCCCTGCCTGTGGTCTGTCCGCGACGAGGGTTGCCGCCAGTCCCTGCCTGTGGCCTGTGCCGCGACGAGGGTTGCCGCCAGTCCCTGCCTGTGGCCTGTGCCGCGACGAGGGTTGCCGCCAGTCTCTGCCTGTGGCCTCTGCCGCGACGAGGGGTGCCGCCAGTCCCTGCCTGTGGCCTCTGCCGCCAGTCCCTGCCTGTGGCGTCTGCCGCCAGTCCCTGCCTGTGGTCTCTGCCGCGACGAGGGGTGCCGCAATCCCTGCCTGTGGCCTCTGCTGTTATGGGGGGCGCTATTAGCGATGTCTTACATTGTACTTCCTTCTGTAATGATGAATTATTTGCAGGCGCGCTGACTCGTTTTAATGCCAGCGCTTTTTATGTCTCCAGAATAGGATTCCTCTCCAGATTGGCACAGCCACGTCTGCATATGGCGGCTTGTGCCGAGGTCTGTGAGCACAGCTGAAAGATGTCTGAACACAAATGCCTATAGCAATCATTTATCTGACGGGATGTTTGCAAATATGTCCAGTAAGGATTCACTTCATTTACATTTTGCTCATTTCTTTCCCGGCTTTGCACTCTCTCGAGTGCTACAGAATTAAAGTTAAAAAAAAAACACGGACAAGGCACTGTCAGCATAATGAATATCCTAGGTTTTTTTTTTGTTTTTTCTTTAAAGGGATTTTCTACTTAGGAAACCACAGGATTGACCAAACAAAAAAAAAAAATTGATCCTCCAGCGATCAATGTGCGGAACGTGGCTGCGTGTCTTCAACTTTACTACAGCGCCACCACAGGTGACATAAAGCATTGCACAATTTTCATTGAAATCCTTGCGCTGTCCATATAATTCAGGGCAAAACCCTCTTCTAAAATGCAAACCTGGTGATGATCCCACATGTGGTTGAAGATAGAGGAATGATCGCTGTCGCTCCAGCGACTGAAATCCTCGGGTGGTGGCACAGGTGGAGTTGTAGAGAATTCTAAATGAATAGAGAGTGGGGGTTTCCCCATAGAGGAGTCTTATCTATTATTCAGAGCAAAGAGCTGGAGGACCCCGCACATCCACACATCACATAGACGGCCGGTGCAATACTGCATCTTTCCTGTAGTGGCGCTGCAGTAAAACTCAACACTTGCTGCCAGGTTTTCCAAAGAGTATAGGTGTTTCCTTGGGGGGGATCCAGCAGCAGGGCATCCATCCTATAATCCGTTTGTCACGGGACTTGAAGGTTAAAAGAAAAAAAATAACATTTCAAAAGAAAATTGGAAAACCCTTTAAGGAGCTTGGAACTGAAATGCTCTGCAGTCTGAACTCATGCAGCAGGTTGATGCTTTGGGGGAATTCCTGAAAAGGAATGTCAGTGCTGACACACCCAATGGGATTCTTCACCTCTTCTTTTTTTCAAAAATAGTAAAAAAAAAATAATAATAATAATTTTTATTCCACTTTGGTGACTTGAAGTTCAGAGTTTAGCCAGGAAAACATAGTAACATAGTACACCTCAAGCAGTCTACATAACCAGGTTATGGTGAGGAGACAGTCATGTTCCTAGCAGATTCACACATATAACATGCAAAAGTTTGGGCACCCCTGGTCAAAATTCCTGTTATTGTGAACAGTTAAAGATGAAATGATCTGTAAAAGGCCTAAAGTTAGATGACACATTTCCTTTGTATTTTAGGCATAGAGGTATGTATGTATGTATGTATGTATGTGTGTTTTTTTTCACCTTTTTTTACATTTTAAAAATTACAAAAGAGGAAAATAGGCCGATGCAAAGGTTTGGGCACCCTGCATGGTATCGCAGCTTGTAAACACTTTTTGTAGCCAGCCAAGAGTTGTTCAGTTCTTGTTTGCGGGTTATTCGTCCATTCTTCCTTGGAATATTCTTCCAGTTCTGTGAGATTCCTGGGGCGTTTTTCATGCGCTGCTAATTTGAGTTCTAGCCACAGATTTTCAATGATGTTCAGATCAGGAGACTGTGAGGGCCATTGTAAAACCTTCAACTTGCGCCTTTTGAGGTCGTCTATTGTGTGTGTTTAGGATCATTATCTATCTGTAGAAGCCATCCTCATTTCAGCTTCAGCTTTTTTTACAAATGGGGTTATTATTGCATCAAGAATTTGTTGAAATTTAATTGAATCCATTCTTCCCTCTACCCTTGAAATGTTCTCCGTGCCATTGGCTGCAACACAACCCCAAAGCATGATTGATCAATCACCATGCTTAATGGTTGGCGAGATGTTCTTTTCTTGAAATTCTGTGCTTTTTTCACCACACATACAAGTGCTTCTCACTAAATTAGAATATCATCAAAAAGTTAATTTATTTCAGTTCTTCAATTCAAAAAGTGAACCTCATATATTATATAGAGTCATCACACACAGAGTGATCTATTTCACGTGTTTCTGTTAATGGTGATCATTATGGCTTACAGCCAATGAAAACACAAAAGTCATTATCTCAGTAAATTAGAATACTTTATAACAGCTTGAAAAATAATTTTAAAATCCGAAATGTTGTCCTACTGAAATGTATGTTCAGTAAATGCCCTCAGTACTTGGTCGGGCTCCTTTTGCATCAATTACTGCATCAATGCGGCAATGTGGCATGGAGGCGATCAGCCTGTGGCACTGCTGAGGGGTTATGGAAGCCCAGGTGGCTTTGATAGCCGCCTTCAGCTCGTCTGCATTGTTGGGTCTGGTGTCTCTCATCTTCCTCTTGACAATACCCCATAGATTCTCTATGGGGTTAAGGTCAGGCGAGTTTGCTGCCAATCAAGCACAGTGATACTGTTGTGTGTAAACCAGGTATTGGTACTTTTGGCAGTGTGGACAGGGGCCAAGTCCTGCTGGAGAATGAAATTTCCATCTCCGAAAAAGCTTGTCGGCAGAGGGAAGCATGAAGTGCTCTAAAATCTCCTGGTAGACGGCTGCGCTGACTTTGGTCTTGATAAAACACAGTGGACCTACACCAGCAGATGACATGGCTCCCCAAACCATCACTGATTGTGGAGACTTCACACTAGACCTCCAGCAGCTTGGATTGTGGCCTCTCCACTCTTCCTCCAGACTCTGGGACCTTGATTTCCAAATGAAAAGCAAAATTTACTTTCATCTGAAAAACAACACCTTGGACCACTGAACCACAGTCCAGGTCTTTTTCTCCTTGGCCCAGGTAAGACGCATCTGGCGTTGTCTATTGGTCATGAGTGGCTTGACACAAGGAATGCGACACTTGTAACCCATGTCCTGGATACGTCTGTGTGTGGTGGCTCTTGAAGCAATGACTCCAGCAGCAGTCCACTCCTTGTGAATCTTCCCCAAATATGTGAATGACCTTTTCTTAACAATACTTTCAAGGCTGTGATTATCCCGGTTGCTTGTGCATCTTTTTCTATCACAATTTTTCCTTCCACTCAACTTTCCATTTATATGCTTGGACACAGCACTCCGTGAGCAGCCAGCTTCTTTAACAATGACCTTTTGTGGCTTACCGTACTTGTGTAATGTTTTAATGACTGCCTTCTGGACATCTGTCAAGTCAGCAGTCTTCCCCATTATTGTGGAGCGTACTGAAACAGACTAAGAGACCTTTATAAAGGCTTAGGAAGCCTTTGCAGGTGTTTTTTTGTTAATTATTCGAATTTACTGAGATAATGACTTTTGTGTTTTCATTGGCTGTAAGCCATAATCATCAACATTAACAGAAATAAACACTTGAAATAGATCACTCTGTGTGTAATGACTCTATATAATATAGGAGTTTCACTTTTTGTATTGAAGAACTGAAATTAACTTTTTGATATTCTAATTTTAGTGAGAAGCACTTGTACCTTTTGATCATTGTGGCTAAAGAGTTCTATTATAACCTCATTGGTCCACAGGACTTGTTTCCAATATGCATCAGGTTTGTTTAGATGTTCTTTTGCATACTTCTGACTCAGAATTTTATGGTGAGGACGTAGGGGAGGTTTTCTTCTGATTACCCTTCCATTAAGGCCATATTTGCGCAGGTGTCTCTGAACAGTATAACAATGTACCACAACTCCAGTGTCTGCTAAATCTTTCTGAAGGTCTTTTGCAGTGAAGCGGGGTCTGATTTGCCTCTCTAACAATCCTACCTGCAGCTGTCACTGAAATTTTGCTTGCTCTTCCATACCTTTATCTTGACCTCCACTGTTTCTGTTAACTGCCATTTCTTAATTACATTTTGACCCGAGGAAAGGGCAACTTGAAAACGCTTTGCTATCTTCTTATAGCCTTCTCCTGCTTTGTGGGCCTCCACCATTTTCAGAGTGCTAGGCAGCTGCTTAGAAGAACCCATGGCTGCTGTTTTTTGGCACCAGATTAGAGGAGGTTGGGTTTTTATAAAGCTGAGAAATTTGCATCACCTGGCCTTTCCTAACGATGATAGTGAACAAGCTATAACCCTAAAAAGCTAATTAACTTTGACCAAGGTTTCAGACCTTATCTGAGTACACAAATGTCACGCTGTCTCTGTATACTGGAGGTAGGGGGCCTAAGCTGACCCTAAGCTGGGGCCCTGACTAATCCCTCAACCTGGAGGTACTGTTAAAGGTACAGAGGTCCAGGCCGCCAGCGTAACCCCTACCTCCTGAAGATCCCTGCACCTCAGTAATCTAGTCCTGAGAAGGACCCCGATCACAACCAAAGGGAACAAGAAATAATATGCCCAAACACAGTATTTAGACGAACGAGACAGTACAAGGGAAAAACCAAAACCACCTTGCATACAAACAACTTCTCAACTACAACAGAGGGAAAACCAACGGGAAAGGAGATAAATGATAAAGCGAGGAAAGGGAAAAAACACTTCCAAATACACTTATCTCAGCAACTCCAAACACCACGATCCGCTCTGTCAGTCTGAATGAAATGCTTTCACCGACACCTCCCAAACAGACCAGCAGGTATATGAAGGAGTCTCACTACAGAAGTATTGATTGCAGCTGGGCGAGGCTGGACCTCATCTAGCCCAGAGAGAGAGAGAGAATTAACTCCCTCACTGCCGAGAAACACAAAGCACCAACAAGTCAGCTGCGAGAAGTCAGGCTGTGTACTCGTGACGATCTTCGTGGCAACACACCCGTGACAACAAGTCTCCAAGGGTGCCCAAACTTTTCCATAGGCCCAGTTTCCTTTTTGTAATTTTTAAAATTACTATATCAAACAGTGTCTGTTTGTGTGTGTGTGTGTTATTTTATTTTTATTTTATTTTTTTTAGTTGCCTAAAATACAAAGGCAATGTGTCATCTTTTAACCTTAGGCCTTGTAGAGAGAATTTTACTCTTCAACTTGCTTAACTGTTCACAATAGCAGTAATTTTGACCAGGGGTGCCCAAACTTTAACATGCCACTGTGTATATAAAATGGAAAAGCATAGTAATAGAACAGTATTTTTCCAATATATCGTGTCAAACAGCTAATGTGTCATAGCCGCCCAGTCCTGCCCATCCTTAGCGCTACTATATGCCACCAGGACCTTCTTTCGGGGTGCAGATGTTGCTGGGACGTCGGAGTCCTCTACCACTGGAGAGGACCTCAGCACGTGTTTTGGTTGAGTATCTGTAGCGCCCCGAGGGTTCGGCCGCTACAGGGGTATTGCACCTCAACCAGAGGTGTGGTATTCCACTCCCGGGTAAGGATGGAGTATGGACCAGGGCTCAGTTAGCTGCACACATATACACTCCTCATTTCCGGGGGACAGCTCTACGGTGCTCCCATTAGTATGCAGGCACGACTGACTATGTCCCTGGCTGGAGTGGGGAGGGGGGGAACCCTAGTGATGTGGGAGCAGATAGGGGCTGGTTTCTGGGCATAGGAAGGAGCTCATTGGTTGCAGGTCACCTGAGCTCAGACACGGAGGAGGAGGTATAAAAGGTGGGCACCATCTTAGTTCTAGAGAAGAAGTTCAGTCTGTGAGGAGAAAGTGAGAGTTGAGGAGAAGGGGAGCAGAGGCTCCGCTGGAGTTCTGCTCCAGAGCCAGGCCTAGGACATGGGCAGGGCGAGAGGGAGAGAAAGAAAAGGAACAGAACAGAAAGAGAAAGGAACAGAAAGGCCCAGAAACACAAAGGTAGAAGGGACCCTAAGGACCCAGGAGATTACGGGTGACGGGTCAGGCAAGAAAAGGGTACCGGATCCCAAGTTGGTGGAGGCAAATAATCCTCAGCCAAGAATCTGAGGTCGTGATCATTTAATTGTGCGACCCCTCGCTAAACCTACTAGGAAGGCACCACATAGGGCCAGGGAAGCTGGCGCCAAGTTCTCCCAGAGAAGGCCCGAGGCAGCCGGACAGAAGTTTGGTCACTGGTGGGGCACGGCCAGAGAAAGGATAGAAGGGAGTTCTGTGCCATGCTCCTGAATTGCCTGGGGGTTGACCGAGCCCCTCACCTGGTGGACGCAGCACGGCTTGGGCGGTCACTACCTGTACAGAAGTGGCTTGGAGTATACGAACTGTGAGTAAAAGACCCTGGACTGCGACACGTTGTCTTTTGTGTTTCTTACCTCGCCAGCACTAACGGTACTGTGACGCCCTGCACCACCACCCCCAACATTCACCTATACTGCCCTGAGGCTACACTCTTCCCGTGGGGAGTTATCCTATCCCTGTGCTGCATATCTACATCAGCCTCAGCGGTCTACCTTGCAGCGGCCGTCCTCCCTGACTGCAATCCACGGGTGGCGTAGTCGGACATTGCAAAACATATAGAAGACTGCCACTGGTCTGACCACCCTGAGCGAGTCAGCTTTGGCGTAGTCGGCAGGATTGTGACCAACCCGCCACAGACGGGTATTGCGTGCCTGAAAAGAGACTGTTTCACTGTATTAAAGATGGCGCCCGCCCCAGATGAACGGACGCCATAATGTGCACGCCGAAAGATAACAGGAAGCCGCCTCCCATCGTGGGCCAGGTCCCAGAATGGCGCCAAAGAAGGAGCCCACCCCCAACAGCCATGAGTGCGGCTGTGGAGATGTCCATCAAGGGGGGGTGGGCTGTCCCTGAAAGTGATTATCAGCAGATTGCCCCAAGACCACCCCCAGTGGGGGCAGAAAGAGAAGAAAACTGTGGGGCCGGGTGTGGTTTGGATTAGTCTCACCGGACCACACCCGGAGATGGAGAGAGGAGCCAGCTCAAGCACTCTGGCGAGGGGCCTGCTGCAGGCCGAACCACCATGCAGCTTCACGGAGCTGCTAGCACAACTCCCCAAGGAAGACCCGGAGTATGTGCGGGCTGCGCTGGAGGAGTTGGACCGGAGGATGGTCCGGGCGCAGCGGGACGTGATTGCCGGGTGGAAGGAAGAGATGGCCCGGCGGACCGTGACCCAGCAGCAGGAGGCACTGCCACCACCCAGCAGCACGCCTGCCTCCGAGGGCGGTGAGAGTGGATCGGAGGCCATAGCTGCGGAGGCCGGTAACGGGGAAGTCCTTACCCCGAGTCCAAGGGCCGCAACCCTGTCCCTGTCTCCCGTCACGGCACCCGAAGCCCCAGGAGCCGTAGCTGCCATCACACCTCCCCCGCTACCAACTGGGCCTCAGGCCGTAGACGCCGCCGTTGAGCCCCGCCCCGCGCCGTGCCCTCTGACCCCGGGCGCGACCAGAAGACTACCACCGCAGGCATGGTCGCAAGGCCTAGTGCCCCCGGGCGCTGCTTCCCCGTCAGCGCCCCCTGCCTCTGCTGTACCGCCCCTGGGCGCGGATCTGTTCGCCCAGCACACCGGTCCTGGTGGGATCCCTTTCATCTGGCCCCCCAGATATGTTAACCCCCGCCTGCGGAGAGGCCTGTCCGCGGAGGCCGGAGTCCCACCTGAACCCCTGATACCTGCTCCGGAGCACATGGAAGTCTCCCAACCCCCGCTCGAAGACGCCCAGTTTGAGTGGGACCCGACTGGAGAAAATCTAATGGGGTTCACCCAAGAGACGCGGGCAGACGCAGCCCGCCGACGGGAGTCCTGCCGCCAGCAGTTGGCAATTTTCGAGAGGGAGCAGCGGGAACGGCGTGTCTGGCAAGAGCAGCTACAGGCCCAAAGTGCAGAACAGAAGATGAGGACCCGGCGAGACCCCCGAGCTGCCCGCAGTCCCCGAGCCACCGGGACTGTCGTCAAGTTCCAAATGGAGCACGGCTGGGGTTTCATCAGAGACCCGAACACCATCAGCGACGTGTTCGTGACCCGGAGGGATGTTGAGAGCCACCTGCCGGAGGGTCACCGAGGGCGGGACCTGTATCCTGGGGACGTGGTGACCTACACCAGACATCAAGGCGTAAAGGGGTGGTACCCCCTACACATCCACAGAGTGGTAGAAGAGGAGGAACAGCGCCACTCTGCCCAAGAATATCAAGAGGGCCCGGACGGGTCTGAAGATCAGTACGAGGAAGAAGGAGCATCAGGAGGATACCGTTACTGATGAGCGAGTGTGTAGAAGGAACTGTTGCCCCGTTGGGACGGTTACCTGCTAAAGTTGTCCCTTTCCCTACCTGGCTGAGGACTGAGAGCAGCCACTCCCCTCTCCTAATCTGGCTGGGGACTGAGAACAGCCATCCCCTTCCCTACCTGGCCGAGGACTGAGAGCAGCCATCCCTGTAAATAGTTGCGCTTCCTAAAGCGCCCCCTATTGGTTTTATAAAAGAACTGCAACGTCTACCTCAAGACAAGTTTGCTAGTGTTGCACCTTTAAGAAGAATGAACACCTGGTCGCAAGTTGCACCGCGGCCAGTACCCAAGAATATGTTTTACTTAAAAATGTTTTATATGCTGCTAGGTAATAATGCAAATGTTTTATATGATGTTTTATATGACAAGAGTTCCGGTAGTATTAACAATGTCTTAAAGAAAAAGATGTTTCCCATAAAGGGAATTGAACAATGTCGTCCGTTTTCTAATGTGAAAAGTTTTGAAAAAGTTGTGCATGTCTTGTAATCAAATGTCTTTACTCTTTTCCAGCCCGAAGACGTGCTGTGGTTTACCAGGGGGGAATGTAGCGCCCCGAGGGTTCGGCCGCTACAGGGGTATTGCACCTCAACCAGAGGTGTGGTATTCCACTCCCGGGTAAGGATGGAGTATGGACCAGGGCTCAGTTAGCTGCACACATATACACTCCTCATTTCCCGGGGACAGGTCTACGGTGCTCCCATTAGTATGCAGGCACGACTGACTATGTCCCTGGCTGGAGTGGGGAGGGGGGGAACCCTAGTGATGTGGGAGCAGATAGGGGCTGGTTTCTGGGCATAGGAAGGAGCTCATTGGTTGCAGGTCACCTGAGCTCAGACACGGAGGAGGAGGTATAAAAGGTGGGCACCATCTTAGTTCTAGAGAAGAAGTTCAGTCTGTGAGGAGAAAGTGAGAGTTGAGGAGAAGGGGAGCAGAGGCTCCGCTGGAGTTCTGCTCCAGAGCCAGGCCTAGGACACGGGCAGGGCGAGAGGGAGAGAAAGGCCCAGAAACACGAAGGTAGAAGGGACCCTAAGGACCCAGGAGATTTCTTGCCTGACCCGTCACCCGTAAAGGGTACTGGATCCCAAGTTGGTGGAGGCAAATAATCCTCAGCTAAGAATCGGAGGTCGTGATCATTTAATGGTGCGACCCCTCGCTAAACCTACTAGGAAGGCACCGCATAGGGCCAGGGAAGCTGGCGCCAAGTTCTCCCAGAGAAGGCCCGAGGCAGCCGGACAGAAGTTTGGTCACTGGTGGGGCACGGCCAGAGAAAGGATAGAAGGGAGTTCTGTGCCATGCTCCTGAATTGCCTGGGGGTTGACCGAGCCCCTCACCTGGTGGACGCAGCATGGCTTGGGCGGTCACTACCTGTACAGAAGTGGCTTGGAGTATACGAACTGTGAGTAAAAGACCCTGGACTGCTACACGTTGTCTTTGTGTTTCTTACCTCGCCAGCACTAACGGTACTGGGACGCCCTGCACCACCACCCCCAACATTCAACTATACTGCCCTGAGGCTACACTCTTCCCGTGGGGAGTTATCCTATCCCTGTGCTGCATATCTACATCAGCCTCAGCGGTCTGCCTTGCAGCGGCCGTCCTCCCTGACCGCAATCCACGGGTGGCATAGTCGGACATTGCAAAACATATAGAAGACTGCCACTGGTCTGACCACCCTGAGCCACGGGATCGGGTTGCCACTACTACTCCCAGCATTGCCCTGAAGCCCGGTTCCGAGTGCCCCACGGCTCAGTGGGCGAGTCATATCCAGTTACAGGTTTTTGCACTGGGTCATCTACAGATCTGCACGTTTACCCTGGACACGAGGGTCAATATCACAGGAAGCCAATTAACTTTTTAGTTGTTCATGGATAGGAAAGCCATAAGTGAATGATTGGGGAGGATCTGGCCTCAGTAACCACCATAATCGCTAAAAGTAAAGCCGGCCATAAACATTAGATGAACTCAGCCAAATCCTATGACTTCTTAATATCAGCAAAACATCTCGCTTGGTGGGGGGGGGCTCCTGACTTTTCCCTGACTGCAGGGGTCATGGAAGAGAAAGATTGGGCCTTGGGGTTTCAAAATGCCAGTGCGTTCATCCTCGGGGCAGGGGAGGGGGAGTTTAGAGGGGTTGTCCGGTCTAAAACGACAAGTCTGCAGTCACTGTACTGTGTGCGGTTAGGATTCTCCGGTGCCTACGACAAGACTTGGCGGTCATGTGACTGAGTGTGCGATGAGCATATTCCCGACCACATTCCGACTAGACTGTTTCACTTGCGGTGAGTGAGGCCACGTCCAGCTAGTCGGATTGTGGCTGGGAATATACATACTCACTGTCACGATTGCTGTTCCCGTCGCTAACACCGGAGAACCTTCACAGCGTGCAGTAGTGACTACAGACTTGTTGTTTTAGACTGGACAACCCCTTTAAGTGTATGTGGTGTAAATGGTCTCTGGATCTAATAAAGTAGCACCACATAGAATGGAAACTCCACGCCAAAAATAGTGCAAATTTATAGGTCTTAAGTGGCCTGTGTGACAATGTTTCGGTTCATAGTGTGAACCTTTTTCAAGCCAAGCATCTATCTATATTCCAAGTTCATTTATTTACATAGCACCAACTTATTTTGCAGTGTAGTACAAAAACTATCAATGCTCTGAGTCCCATCTAAACCTCAAATTAATAATTAGCATGTTTTACGAGCGTGGATTCAACAGAAGGACAAAGTCCAGTACCTATAGTGCTGGTAGAATGCTTGTAAATGAACTATCCTCATGGAACATTAAAGAGCAGGAGGACCAGGACTATTCCTGGTCATTTTTAGAAATCAATGTGGCCCAAAAGCTGTACTTTATATACTATGAACCTACAGTCACATTTTCTGTTCGCTGTGTATGCGGACCTTCACCCGACATGTCACAACAGCTGAAGATTACATTGTGCGGGGAGGATGTGCCGTCATAAAGGATACTATTGTCTGACATACTCATTTCTATAGACAACTGTTCTTTTAGATTTTGGCCTCTCTGAATGAAGGCAGCAATATAAAGGGAGGGTCTCCAAGAAGAGAAAAATTACAGAAGAGGGGTGAAAATAATTCAGGGTCTCCTATTTGTGGTGGCCGATCCGTGTGCAGGTTTGTAATTTCAGCGAGCTCATTCATGAACCAAACAAGGGCTTAATCTGTAGTTTGTTTTAGTAAAGCGCAGTTCCTACGTCCAAGAGGAAATGATTCACAGTACGAGTCCAACTCCAGCTCTTCACCCGCTCCGCTCTCCCCAGCACACACAAGCCACTGTAGAAGAAATGAGATCAGCTTTTCAATTGCATCCACCCCTCCTGCCCCCACCGTGGATGCGGGTGAAAGTCACTGATGTAATACGGCGGATGATGGGCCCCCTTTTTGTCTTATGCTATTAATATTTTTTTATTTTTTGATGTTTGCAATGGGGCCTTTTTTTTTTTTTTTTTTTTGGGTGCTGTGGAATTTATGCAGCAGCAAATCATGGAATGCAAAAAGTGAAATAAGTGGTGTAAATTGACATGCCATGGATTTTTTTTTTATTTTTTAGATTTTAAAAAGTGTGTATACTAGATAATGCTTATATCTAACACTAGATACGGCCCCTTTCCGTTTTTGTGGTTTCGTTTTTTACTCCTCCTCTTCCCAGCCATAACTTTTTTTTATTTTTTGGTCAATATGGCCATATAAGGGCTTGTTTTTTGCGGGACAAGGGACAAGTTGTGCGTTTGAACAACACTATTGGTTTTACAATATTGTGTACTGGAAACGGGAAAACAATTCTAAGTGCGGTAAAATTGCAAATAAAGTGTAATTTCACAATTTTTTATCTTTTTTATTTTTTTATTTTTTACCACATTCACTATATGGTAAAACTGACCGGCCATTATGATTCTCCAGGTCATTACGAGTATGCAGATACCAAACATGTACAGGTTCTTTATTTTAAATGGTGAAAAAGAAAAAAAAATCACCATTTTCCGAGACCCGTAGAGTCTCCATTTTTCAGGATTTGGGGATGGGTAAGGGCTTATTTTTTTGCGTGCCGAACTGACATTTTTATTGATACCATTTTGGGTTAGATGCAATATTTTGATTGCCCGTTATTGCATTTTATTGCAATGTTGCAGCCACCAAAAAAAAAAACTTAACTCTGGCGTTTTTTTTTTTTTTTTCTTGTTACGCTGTTTACTAAGCGGATTCATTCTTTTTATATATTGATCGGATGATTCTGAACGCGGCAATACAAAATGTGTATGTTTGTATTTTTATTTTGAATGTGGCGAAAGGGGGATGATTTTTTTTTTTATATATATATATAATATAATATAATATAATATAATATATATATATATATATATATATATATATATATATATATATATATATATATATATATATATATATATATATATATATATATATATATATATATATATATATATATATATATATATATATATATATATATATATATATATATATATGGACCAAAAGTTTGGACACACCTTCTCATTTAAAGATTTTTCTGTATTTTAATGACTATGAGAATTGTACATTCACACTGAAGGCATCAAAACTATGAATTAACACATGCGGAATTATATACTTAACAAAAAAGTGTGAGACAACTGAAATTATGTCTTATATTCTAGGTTCTTCAAAGTAGCCACCTTTGGCTTTGATGACTTCTTTGCACACTCTTGGCATTCTCTTGATGAGCTTCAAGAGGTAGTCACTGGAAATGGTCTTCCAACAATCTTGAAGGAGTTCCCAGAGATGCTTAGCACTTGTTGGCCCTTTTGCCTTCACTCTGCGGTCCAGCTCACCCCAAACCATCTCGATTGGGTTCAGGTCTGGTGACTGTGGAGGCCATGTCATCTGGCGTAGCACCCCATCACTCTCCCTCTTCGTCAAATAGCCCTTACACAGCCTGGAGGTGTGTTTGAGGTCATTGTCCTGTTTGAAAATAAATGATGGTCCAACTAAACGAAAACCGGATGGAATAGCATGCCGCTGCAAGATGCTGTGGTAGCCATGCTGGATCAGTAT
Source organism: Phyllobates terribilis (assembly GCF_046119375.1). NCBI lineage: Eukaryota > Metazoa > Chordata > Amphibia > Anura > Dendrobatidae > Phyllobates > Phyllobates terribilis. The sequence goes on from NW_027362767.1 coordinate 44,455,235, forward strand.
GCCTTCAATTTTGAATAAATCCTCAACAGTGTCACCAGCAAAGCACCCCCACACCATCACACCTCCTCCTCCATGCTTCACGGTGGGAACCAGGCATGTAGAGTCCATCCGTTCACCTTTTCTGCGTCGCACAAAGACACGGTGGTTGGAACCAAAGATCTCAAATTTGGACTCATCAGACCAAAGCACAGATTTCCACTGGTCTAATATCCATTCCTTGTGTTCTTTAGCCCAAACAAGTCTCTTCTGCTTGTTGCCTGTCCTTAGCAGTGGTTTCCTAGCAGCTATTTTACCATGAAGGCCTGCTGCACAAAGTCTCCTCTTAACAGTTGTTGTAGAGATGTGTCTGCTGCTAGAACTCTGTGTGGCATTGACCTGGTCTCTAATCTGAGCTGCTGTTAACCTGCGATTTCTGAGGCTGGTGACTCGGATAAACTTATCCTCAGAAACAGAGGTGACTCTTGGTCTTCCTTTCCTGGGGCGGCCCTCATGTGAGCCAGTTTCTTTGTAGCGCTTGATGGTTTTTGCAACTGCACTTGGGGACACTTTCAAAGTTTTCCCAATTTTTCGCACTGACTGACCTTTATTTCTTAAAGTAATGATGGCCACTTGTTTTTCTTTACTTAGCTGCTTTTTTCTTGCCATAATACAAATTCTAAGAGTCTATTCAGTAGGACTATCAGCTGTGTATCCACCAGACTTCTGCACAACACAACTGATGGTCCCAACCCCATTTATAAGGCAAGAAATCCCACTTATTAAACCTGACAGGGCAAACCTGTGAAGTGAAAACCATTTCCGGTGACTACCTCTTGAAGCTCATCAAGAGAATGCCAAGAGTGTGCAAAGCAGTCATCAAAGCAAAAGGTGGCTACTTTGAAGAACCTAGAATATAAGACATATTTTCAGTTGTTTCACACTTTTTTGTTAAGTATATAATTCCACATGTGTTAATTCATAGTTTTGATGCCTTCAGTGTGAATGTACAATTTTCATAGTCATGAAAATACAGAAATTTCTTTAAATGAGAAGGTGTGTCCAAACTTTTGGTCTGTACTGTATAAGAAAAATATGGATTTCTCTGAAATAAATCATTGGATCGCAGATTTTTAAAAAAATCATTGCATACAACTTTTTATGACCTATATGCCCATATAGACGGGTAAGGGGGGGGGGTTGAATCTACTGACAGATTCCCCTTTGAGTAATGGTGTCATCATTTCATAAGGAGCTGTATATGACGCGCCCCTGGGCCTGAGTCGCGCTGCGTTGCGCACGCGGGAGCCTACCCGGAGCCGGATCAGATGGGGGTAGTAGTCTCGTGGCGATGACCCGGTCCGTGCCCAGGGAGTCAGACTAAGTGGCAGTCTATTAGCAGTAGATGGTAGATGACTACGCCACCTGTTGAATGCAGCTATGGAGCTGCCGCTGCAGGGCAGACCGCTGAGGCCGGTGGAAGGATGGTGCAGCGTGGATGGTATAACCCCCAACGGGAGGGGTATGGCCTCAGGGCAGCCGACGTGGATGATGGGGGTAGCAGGAACCACTCAGAGACGATGCGGTGTAGTTCAGGGTCTTTACTGGTGACAAAGATAGACCCTCCCGGAGTACTTGCTAGCAATCGGGGCCTGGTCAGTCCTTGAGCAGATGGGATCTCCCCTGGCCAGGCGGAGTTGTAGGCCTTCCCAACTAACTGTACTCTTCTGGCTACCTTGCTAGAGGCGGGTAAAAGTAGCCCACGTCCCTGAGTGTACCGTGTGGTGCTCACCCATATGGCCGGTGACTCGGGGCCTTCTAATGGCTTCCGCTCCACGATGGCGGTGCTGGTCCCACGCGTGTGACCGTGCCTTCGGGTTTCTGGGCCAGAGGACCTGCAATCCCCTGCCGGTTGGTTTCTGCTGCTGGGTAGAGATTAGTCCCCACAGCCTCGGACTCCGGGTCCGGTAAGAAATCTTCTCAGTCAGGGCGAGCTCTGCAGCTGCCAGCCCCTGACTCCTTGTAACACTGCTCCCACAGAGCTCCTGATGTTCTTTTCCTATATCTGCTTCTCTGTCTCTACTTCTTCTCTACTCACTAACCCTGCCTCAGCCCTAGGTTTATATAGGGGAAGTTCTTCCCCTCCCAGGACTGGGCAGGAGGTGTGGCATGCATAGGATTCCTGACCAAGAGACCTCCCACCTGCTCTCAGACGTAATATCTCTATCACTGTGGCAACCAGACCCCTGGGGTGTCACATATAGCCAAAACAAAGGGATTTACCATGTGTAATTTTTCCCCCACCCAAGACTCTTTGCTGGGCAGAATACATTTTTATTGACTTTGTATGTATACCTGTATAATAAAGCAAATGATCTTAAATCACCAAGAGCCTCATTGTCCCCCAGTTATTCTTCTGTATGGTATTTTGCTTAGGGGGTGTTTTTGGATGCACGATAATGGTGCAGCGCCCAGATAGGTTTTGCGTATAATGCGATCAGTGATTGACAGTTGTAATTTATGTCCTGGGCACCTCGTGGTTTCTGCCAGTTATGTGGACAGGCGAGAGTGGAATTCTTCCCGTGTTTTATCGCATTCTCCATTTCTTGTTGTGCAGGGCGGACGGGTACAGTGAGATTCTAAATGTATGTTCCCTGACCTGAGCGTACCTCAGATTGTTGTGATGTGTAGTCGGCCTCTAGTAGCTTTCTGCCGTACGCCGGATCGCTGCTCGCTAATGTACTGCAGAGAAAGCGGCAATTTTTCTGTGTTATCTGGAGTTCATGACCATTACTGTGAGTCAAGAAAGATCCTATAGGAGCTTGTTCTCCGCAAAGTAAACCTAAAATCCAATTCTGAGTTTGAGTGAAAAAAAATAAGTGAATATAGGGAACTTTTGTTTTATTCAATATATAATGATGTTCTTGGTGTCTGTGGGACCACATGGCCCCTTCAGTATGGCTGCACCTTTCTGTCTTGAGCTATGGCGGACTAAATGTAAGTTAAGTTTGGTCTCTAATTCTAAGATTCTGCCTTACTCGTGACCATATGTATACTAGCACCATATGAGTTTATGTAGTAATGTGTGAAATGCTTATTTTGCAGTTCAGCATGACAGAGACCTGTGTACGTGCATATAGGTGTTCTGTGTGGGTCAAATGAGCGTTTCAGTGGTACGTTGTAGACATCTCAAACTAGCCGCAAGTTATGTGAACGGGCAAGACTGAAATTCTTTCAATGTGTTGTATTTCTTGTGGTTTTTTTCATACTTAACATATATTTTATATTATATTTTAACATGGACAAAACAGAATTCATCATCTTTCCACCATCTCATTCACCCTACCCCCTCCCCCCTCTTTCCCCCAACAGACCTATCAATTAAAGTAAATGGCAGCTCACTCTCTGGACCCGCAAGCTTGCTGCCTCTGGGTAACCCTGGACTCTAATCTCTCCATCAAACCACATATCCAAGCCCTTTCCACTTCCTGCTGACTCCAACTCTAAAAAATATATATTTCTTGAGTAACGAATGTGCGGGTCTGGGAATCTGCAAAAACACTGGTGCACACCCTTATCATCTCCCGCCTTAACTACTGCAACCTCCTGCTCTGTGGCCTCCCCTCTAACACTCTCGCACCCCTCCAATCTATCCTAAACTCTGCTGCCCGACTAATCCACCTGTCCCCCCCCCGCTATTCCCCGGCCTCTCCTCTTTGTCAATCCCTTCACTGGCTCCCCATTGCTCAGAGACTCCATTTCAAAACCTTAGCCATGGCATACAAAGCCATCCACAACCTGTCTCCTCCATACATCTGTGACCTAGTCGCCCGGTACTTACCTGCACGCAGCCTCCGATCCTCACAAGATCTCCATCTCTACTCCCCTCTTATCCCCTCTTCTCACAATCGCATACAAGATTTCTCCCGTGCATCCCCCCTAGTCTGGAACTCTCTACCCCAACACATCAGACTCTCACCTACCGTGGAAACCTTCAAAAGGAACCTGAAGACCCACCTCTTCCAACAAGCCTACAACCTGCAGTAACCACTGTTCAACCATACCGCTGCATGACCAGCTCTACCCTCACCTACTGTATCCTCACCCATTCCTTATAGATTGTGAGCTCTCGTGGGATGGGTCCTCGCTCCTCCTGTATCAGTCAGCAACTTGTATTGTTCATCATTGTAATTGTTTTCATCATGTATACCTTTTTTTTAACATGTAAAGCTCCATGGAATAAATGGCGCTATAAAAAACAATAAAAAAAATATATATTTTATATATATGTGACACCCCAGGGGTCTGGTTGCCACATTGATAGAGATATTACGTCTGAGAGCAGGTGGGAGGTCTCTTGGTCAGGAATCCTATGCATGCCACACCTCCTGCCCAGTCCTGGGAGGGGAAGAACTTCCCCTATATAAACCTAGGGCTGAGGCAGGGTTAGTGAGTAGAGAAGAAGTAGAGACAGAGAAAAGAAGCAAATATAGGAACAGAACATCAGGAGCTCTGTGGGAGCAGTGTTACAAGGAGTCAGGGGCTGGCAGCTGCAGAGCTCGCCCTGACTGAGAAGATTTCTTACCGGACCCGGAGTCCGAGGCTGTGGGGACTAACTCCTACCCAGCAGCAGAATCCGTCAGGCAGGGGATTCCAGGTCCTCTGGCCAAGAAACCCGAAGGCACGGTCACACGCATGGGACCAGCACCGCCGTCGTGGAGCGGAAGCTACTAGAAGGCCCCGAGTCACCGGCCATACGGGTGAGCACCACACGGTACACTCAGGGACGTGGGCTACTTATACCCGCCTCTAGCAAGGTAGCCAGAAGAGTACAGTCAGTTTGGGAGGCCTACAACTCCGCCTGGCCAGAGGAGATCCCATCTGCTCAAGGACTGACCAGGCCCCAATCGCTAGCCAGTACTCCGGGAGGGTCTATCTTTGTCACCAGTAAAGACCCTGAACTACACCGTACCGTCTCCGAGTGGTTCCTGCTACCCCCATCATCCACGTCGGCTGCCCTGAGGCCATACCCCTCCCGTTGGGGGTTATACTATCACGCTGCACAATCCTACCACCGGCCTCAGCGGTCTGCCCTGCAGCAGCAGCTCCTTAGCTGTACTCAACGGGTGGCGTAGTCGTCCAACATCTACCGCTGATACATCGCCGCTCAGTTTGACTCCCTGGGCACGGACCGGGTCACCGCCACGAGACTACAACCCTCAACAGATCCGGCTCCGGGTAAGCTCCCGCGTGCGCAACGCAGCGCGACACAGGCCCAGGGGCGCGATATATACATACATACATACATACATACATACATACATATGTTTTTTTCCTCTTGAACACTGTGGCACACAGATCAGGGGTGCAGCATTAAATCTGGATTTCACCATAATACAGCTAAGTGGGTTCACACGCAAGAATAAAAAAAAACGCTGTGGTTTTGCAGCAATTTTGGAAAACTGTTGCAAAGAATAAAATAATGCACAAAATGCAACGTGTGAACCTGGTAAATCCTGAGTAATCTAGGTGACATTACAGCTTCTACAGAGGTTCTCATTCATCTTCATGAGGCTCCTGAATGCCAAACGTGCTGGGAAAGCTGATTAACAGCCCATGTAATTGGATTCATATCGCTTTCCCACATACAGATATAACCAAGTAGCGGCTATATAGACTTGTGAAATTTATTGGTGATTTTATTTTAGGGGGAAAATGCTGCAAAAAAAATTGCAATGAAAAAAAAATTTCACATTGCTAATTAAAGTTCTATTTCTTCAGAAATGATGGAGTTGCATGGAAATGATCTTGTCTTTCTCTGTAGTTTTTTGCCTCAGATTTGGTGAAAGGGAATATTCATGTTAAAAGCTGCTTAAAGAGAACAGAACAGCTTTGTATCCAGTGTCTGGTGAGTTCTGTAGGAACGCTTTACTCAGCAAAGAAAATACAAAAACAAACACACCCTTCCTCCATGAGAGAACGGCACAAGTAACGATCCAGAGCCGCAAAGTGCGCGGACGTGTGTCTGTCCTTGCTTTTGATCCAGTTCCGGTTTGGAGCTTCGTCCAGAATCTATGAAGGTCATGGGATGCTAATCCAAGTGTGTTAGTCGGCTTTGTACAGAATCTGAAAAACATGGCAGCTTCCTTCCAGAAATGGCGCCACACCTGTCCATGGGTTGTATCTGGTATTGCAGCTCAATTTCATGTAAGTGAATGGAGTGGAGCTGGTGCACCATATACAAACTAAGTGCAGGTGTGGAGTGGTTTTCAAAAACTGTTCTGATTTAGGACTCTCCCTTTTTAAGTTTTCCAGTTATGTTTTAATTTCTGTGGTCTCCTTACCGGTGGCTCTCCAGCCGCGAGCAGTTACCACTAACAGCACTGTAGAGTAATGTGATGTAGGGAAAACGACAAATACTTTCCAGCATTTGAATCCCTACAGCAAGATCTGTGCAGACACTGAACAAGCAAGGAATGCTGGCAGACTAGATGTCTGGACTTGCGTGCAGTCTCAGGCTATGTGCCCACGATCTGTAATGGCAGCGTTTTGGACGCTGCTCTGCGTGGTACAGTAGAAGCACAGTGGATGTAATTTATAGAAATCCCATGCCCACGGTGCTTCTATTTGACGCTGTGTAAACTCACCGGCGCTCTGCTTTACAAGCCGCAGCATGTCTGTTTCTGTTGCGGCAATATTTCCACAATAGAATGGATAGGGTTCAATGAACATATGCGGATTTACCTGCGTGATCGGATGCAGCGCTTTGGACGCAGCAACAATACACTGCGTCAAAAGCGCTGCTATAGCCTGATCGTGGGCACATAGCCTCTGACTATAACAGACTGTAACTGAGTTCAATATATGTAATGTATGCACACAGTGACTGCACCAGCAGAATAGTGAGTGCAGCTCTGGAGTATAATACAGGATGTAACTCAGGATCAGTAATGTAATGTATGTACACAGTGACTGCACCAGCAGAATAGTGAGTGCAGCTCTGGAGTATAATACAGGATGTAACTCCAGATCAGTAATGTGATGTATGTACACAGTGACTGAGTGCAGCATACCTGGCTGAAATGCCAGTACCGGTGTCTGATTTAGCTTCCTTGTCACATTACACGTGCAGTCCGATATAGGCAGTGTATTATACAAAGCAGATTTTGTATTTTATTTTTTTCCCCCCTTTTTCATTCTCATTCAGACCCATTATGGGTCTAGGAGTCCAGGAGGCTTTTTTCACTCACTGATTTATTTCTTGTGTTTCTCCTACGTTACAACCAGCATTATTTTCACATGTTATATTCAGAGGCCTGCAGTCATTGCTAGAACCAGCTGACCCTTTAATACCATTTCGAACACCTTGCCCGTCTGTTTATTGAATGCATCCAGAATACAAACCTGCAGGTTCTTAACAAGCAAGGGTTAATAATTATTGATGTTGGTGCTGAATTCTGAATGCAGCTCTGGATCACAATTGGCTAGAAGTCCTGTTTTATGGTTCAAGATAAGTAAAGTTTTTCCGGAGTTTTTATAACTTTTTACTTTGTATTATACCTGGGTGTCAGTTGCCAAAACTGTGTTTTTAAGTAAACCTCTCTAAGGCGCACGGCAATGCTGTGTTTTTGCTAAACGAGGCTGGAAAAATATGAATGAAGCCTTTATTCTCCCATTCATAATTTCGTTCCCTGCAGTATTTTTGGCTGTGTCACGGAGAGACTTTGACGTGTCTTTGCTGGATGGACATTTTGTAAGTTGATGAACTTGATAGGAAAGTAAAACTGTGTGGCCAACGCACATGACTGTTTCCACGTAGGTAATATTAAAATAGACCGCTGGAGTCCTGCCATAGTCTCCTCTGACCTCTTCCTTGTCGTCGGACTCTTGTAGTCCAACTTTCTTTATGACTTGTTTAGATCACACGGTCACTTCCAGGAAGGATTGTTTATCCAGGTAACTTTTAGTTTTGGTGTGTCTAATCATTTTGAAAAGTTTTATTATTATAGATTTTTTTGTTATAATCCCCCTCCCTCCTTCCTCCCATTCTCTGCTCCTCTGTTATTCCACTTGGAAATTGACATGTGGGTGTTAAGAGGGGAGTGTCTTTGCATAATATGACATTACCCAGTCTGAGACCATTTCAGGTCAAAAAGGGACACACCACTTCCACACCAGGAATAGTAACACCCATTTGTTAGGGTTCATAGATTTACAGGATGGAAAACTGGAGGAACAACACAATCCCTAGTGGATTCTCCAAAATTTTTATTTCATGGGAAATGCAAGTAGTTGATGAAATGGACACGTCAGGAGTAGTGACAATGGATTAAATGCAAGCTGAGAATTCATTGGGTTTGTTTGTAGTATTGTATTGTAGGGATCCACGCTCTCAGGTAGGCATTAGGTAGCGTTCACACAGGCAATGCGGTTTGGTGCAAACAGGTGCAGTTTTATTGCTTTCATAAAACTCCAAGGAATTCAAAACCAAAAAACAGCCTCTTCTGGGCACAAAGATATCTCAGCGAAAAAAACAGTCCATTCAGCAGACACATATATGTCCGTGCGGGCTCACCCGAAAAGATTAGTCCTTTCTCCCGGAGCAGACTTACAGTGGGTACGGAAAGTATTCAGACCCCTTTAAGTTTTTCACTTTGTTTCATTGCAGCCATTTGGTAAATTCTAAAAAATTCATTTTTTCTCATTAAAGTACACTCTGCACCCCATCTTGACTGAAACAAAAAAACAGAAATGTAGAAATTTTTGCAAATTTATTAAAAAAGAAAAACTGAAATATCACATGGTCATAAGTATTCAGACCCTTTGCTCAGTATTGAGTAGAAGCCCCTTTTGAGCTAGTACATCCATGAGTCTTCTTGGGAATGATGCAACAAGTTTTTCACAGCTGGATTTGGGGATCCTCTGCCATTCTTCCTTACAGATCCTCTCCAGTTCCGTCAGGTTGGATGGTGAACGTTGGTGGACAGCCATTTTCAGGTCTCTCCAGAGATGCTCAATTGGGTTTAGGTCAGGGCTCTGGCTGGGCCAGTCAAGAATGGTCACAGAGTTGTTCTGAAGCCACTCCTTTGTTATTTTAGCTGTGTGTTTAGGGTCATTGTCTTGTTGGAAGGTGAACCTTCGGCCAAGTCTGAGGACCAGAGCACTTTGGAAGAGGTTTTCATCCAGGATATCTCTGTACTTGGCCGCATTCATGTTTCCTTCAATTGCAACCAGTCGTCCTGTCCCTGCAGCTGAAAAACACCCTCATAGCATGATACTGCCACCACCATGTTTCACTGTTGGGATTGTATTGGGCAGGTGATGAATAGTGCCTGGTTTTCTCCACACAGACCGCTTAGAATTAACACCAAAAAGTTCTATCTTCGTCTCATCAGACCAGAGAATCTTATTTCTCATAGTCTGGGAGTCCTTCATGTATTTTTGAGCAAACTCTATGCGGGCTTTTCATATGTCTTGCATTGAGGAGAGGCTTCCGTCGGGCCAATCTGCCTTAAAGGCCCAACTGGTGGAGGGCTGCAGTGATAGTTGACTTTGTGGAACTTTCTCCCATCTACCTACTGCATCTCTGGAGCTCAGCCACAGTGATCTTGGGGTTCTTCTTTACCTTTCTCACCAAGGCTCTTCTTCCTCGATTGCGCAGTTTGGCTGGACAGCCAGGTCTAGGAAGACTTCTGGTGGTCCCAAACTTCTTCTATTTAAGGATTATGGAGGTCACTGTGCTCTTAGGAACCTTGAGTAATGCAGAAATTCTTTTGTAACCTTGGCCAGATCTGTGCCTTGCCACAATTCTGTCTCTGAGCTCCTTGGGCAGTTCCTTTTGAGCTCCTGATTCTCATTTGGTCTGACATGCACTGTGAGCTGTGAGGCCTTATATAGACAGGTGTGTGCCTTTCCAAATCAAGTCCTATCAGTTTAATTAAACACAGCTGGACTCCAATGAAGGAGTAGAACCATCTCAAGGAGGATCACAATGAAATGGACAGCATGTGACTTAAATATGAGTGTCTGAGCAAAGGGTCTGAATACTTATGACCATGTGACATTTCAGTTTTTCTTTAATAAATTTGCTAAAATTTCTACATTACTGTTTTTTTCAGTCAAGATGGGGTGCAGAGTGTACTTTAATGAGAAAAAAAATGAACTTTTTAGAATTTACCAAATGGCTGCAATGAAACGGAGTGAAAAATTTAAAGGGGTCTGAATACTTTCAGTACCCACGTAATACACAGAAGAGGCACAATCCCACTAGTCATGGTTTCCCCTTCAGCCTGAGCTCCAGCAGCTCCCAGCGCCAAACAGAAGTGTTGAACTTCGGGCACAGTTCACATTAAGCAGGCTGCAGCTTCCACATGTTTCTCTGCAGCTCCAACACACAGACTGCTCAGCTTTCCTAGATGACCCAAGTAGTCTCCATTCAGCGGGAGATCCCGGGATTTCTCTCTCGCAGCTACATCTCTTATTTTGGATGGTCACTCGCCAGCTTCAACACACTCAAATTTGGTCAACATCCAGAAGACTGACACAACTAGTGAACACCGGCCCTGGTTCTTAATCAAAGCTAGTCAGGTGCATCTAATCAAACCCTGCGGAGCTAAGTTTGAACACTGTCCTACCTGGCTCTGCTACACTATGGAAATGCATAGGGGCTGTATGCACGAAATGGCAACATTTTTTAATTAAGGCTGCAAAGTTGTTTTACTTTTCTTTTTTCTTCTTAAAGATTGTGTTCACATCACATTTTTGCCATGTTTAGCATGTACAGTGCCGCTCACCAGTATTGGCACCCCTTCATTTTTGTTTCATAAACTGGTACATTTCCATTTAGTTTTGAAGATATTGTACAAAGGTATATCCTCAGGATTTTTTAATTAGTAGTCCAAAGCAATTTCACAGAAGAAACAGAATAAACAGCATGTGCAGCAATAGAGGTACCCCTAATTAATACTTGGTTGCACACCCTTTGGCATTGTTGACAGCCCCTCCACACGTTTCTTGTAGCCATCTATAAGCTTCTTGCACTTCTCAGCTGGAATTTTCTCCCACTCTTCCTTTGCAGTTTGTTCAAGCTCTTGAATGTTTGCAGGGTTCTTTTTCCCAATGGCAGATTTCAACTCACGCCAAAGATTTTCAATGGGATTGAGGTCAGAACTCATTGCTGGCCATTTTAAAACAGTCCATTTTTCTTTTTGAACCATTCCTGTGTACTTTTTGGATGTTTGCTTTGGGTCATTGTGTTGCTGGGAGACCCATGATCTTCAACTCAAATCAAGTTTTCTTACACTGGGTAGGACATTTCGTTCTATAATCTCTTGATAATTCTGTGATTTCATGATTCCTGTGATACGGTCAAGGCCTCCAGTACCAGACGCAGCAAAGCAACCCCATAGCATTATGAATCCTCCATCATGCTTAACTGTTGGTAAGGTGTTCTTTTCCTTATAAGCTTCATTGCACTGTCTGTAAACAAATGTTACACGCACGCCGCTAGGTTCAGATTGGGTGAGACTGGTTTCATGAATTCTTTGGAATCCTGGGGGAACAGTTACTCAGGGCGACCATAGGCTGCAGCTTCTCTCAGGCACACAATAGATGAAGCACTGCCATTGCAATTCAGGGATATTACAGCAACAATCTTCATTACAGTACAGCATGAGTTTCTTGAGCAACCGGCTCCTGTAACAATACAATAGTTTCTTCACAAGGCACAGTATTAGTCTCTAAAGTAGCATAATTCAGCATAGATTAGATCTGTTAGCAGCACACTTGTATGCATGCACAACCACAGGCTTTTTCTTCACAAGGACACAATAGTACACAGCATTCTTTAACCTGCATGGAGATGGAGGGGGGGTGGGTTTGATGAGGGAGATGATCCCTGTGACACAATTCCTTCCAGTCCTTATCTTCCTGCCTAATAAATTCCCTGAACTAACAGTGCAGAGTATTATCTGACCTGTTCTAGTTTCTCTCCTGATCTGAATCCTGTTCTGTTGACTTCTGTCAAATCCAGATAACACACCACCTTTCTCTTTGGCTTCAGCCAGACTACAATAACAAGTTCCCCACAATCCCCCTGGGGCTCTGCTAAAACACTCCCTGTCTCCTGTGACTGTGTTAACCCCTCTAGTTGCTGGATGCTTCTGAAGCACACTTCCTGTCTCCTGTGCTTGTGTTCTTTGTAACAGTTGCTGGATGCTTTTGAAGCAACAGCACTACTTCTGCATGTCACACAAACTGTTGCTTTGCATTGCCAAAAAGCTTTATTTTTGTTTCATCTGTGCACAGAACATTTTCCCAGAAGGATTGTGGTTTGTCAAGGTATTCTTTGGCAAAGATCAGTTGTTCCTTTTTATGTCTCTTCTTCCTTGGCCTTCGCCCACAAAGCTCTGCTTGGTTTAGTGTGCGGCTTATGGTCCTTGTTGAAACCATGATCCCAGACTGTTCCAGGTTGGCTTTCAGGTCTTTGGATGTTTGACATGGTGATTTTTCCACCATTCGCACCAACCTTCGAAGACATCTCTTGTCAATTTTCCTCTTTCCCCCACGTCCAGGGAAGTTCTTGATGGTTCCATGCTTGGCAAACTTCTTAATAACATTGTGCACAGCTCGTTTGTGTTCACCATTGTGACAAAGGGACAGGGCCTACCATGTGGCTTTTTAAAACACTGAAGTCACCATTCATTGGCCAATTCATGTCACATAGGCACCGACAATCACAGGTGAATCTCTTGTGCTTTACCACGGGCAAGTCAAAATGTGTTTTTACATACTAAATGAATATAAAGCGCGCCAATACCAGTGACTCGGCAAGCTTTAGGTTTTTCTATTTTCCCCTCCCATTGTTTTTTTTGTTTTTTTTTAATTGTTTATCATTTGCACTTTTGTATTTAACACAAGTGTCTATACAAAAAAACTGTTTCACTTAATTTTTTTTCGGAGATATTCCACATTATGTATTTAAACTTCATGGGTGCCAATAACGATGAGCAGGACTGTACGCTGCCAATTTTTAAGCTAAACGTATGCACAAGAGTGGCAGAGAGCGTGGCCATTTGGCTTTCATCAGGCCTGTGTGCATCAGCAAATAAGTGTAGAAAAGAACTGACTGTGCTCTTCTATCCAACCGTGTCTTGTAATGAAAAGTACAGTATATGGTAAGAATATATGTATTAATAGTTGGGAATTCTCTGAGTAATGGATGAGATAGATAACCCACATTTGTTAAATGGAAGCAGACAATACAGTGTGGACCCAGCCAAAGTAAAAAAAAAAAAAAATAAAAAAAAATGCAAAAGTATGCACTACATTTTAAAGGTCTAATCCAGCAGGTCTCTGGATACTGACACGATCTTACAATAGTGCTTCTCATTTTTGAGTGGTGAAGGTTGTTTTTCCATTTTAAGGAACCAGGAAAACTGTGCTCCCTTTATGGATGGGGAACAGCGGAAATCTATCTCCCCTTCCTCTCTGGAAAATCAAGTTGATTTGATTTTTTATTTTTTTTTGTGGAAGTGACTGTTCCAGGTAGCTCGCAGGTATTGACTGGTCTTATCACTGGCACAAAATACAGCAAACTGCAAAAATAATAAGTATCCTCCCAAATTTTATTGTCCTTAACTTTGGCATAAGGTGAGAAATTACAGAAAAATACTCAACATGGAAATATATAAGCGATGTTTTATCTGGTGCAAGATTGTTTAATACGCAAGGAGGTACGTACCATGTAGCCAATTATGCAACTGCTATGGAACTCTTAGAAAGGAAGGGAGGGTGTCCTGGTTGGACCGACCATCTATATCCACAACCTACGTAGGGCTCCAATTAGAGATGATTGATCTTTTGGGCTCAATGCAATATTTGTAACATGGCCCCTATCTACCATACAGGGTTGTGGAGTCTGAGTCGGTATAAAATGGACCGACTCCAACTCCTGAAATATATAATTAATTGGGTACAGTAGTTCAATGCAGTTTGTGGGGAATATTTTTTTCATAAGAATTTGGTAAAGTTATGAAATGTCCAATTCCTGATCTAAGGGTCTAGACTTTTAGCTGAGATGAATCTGCGACAGTAAATTTATCACTTACACATGAGCCATGTATGAGGGAGTCGTGGAGTCGGTGTCTTGGAAATTGAGGAGTCTGATGTTTGGCTTACCGACTCCACAGCCCTGCTACCATATGCCATTTATAATATCGGTGGTATTGGGGTCTTTGTGCTCTGCACCACCTATAGCTACGGCTGAATGTTAGGAAACAAAATGGTTGGAAAATGGCCCAGTGGCCAAGAAAATGGCCCTTCTGATCTGTGTTAGAACCTGACCCCAAATGGGTGGAGTTTCCAGAAGTTTACTGGTGTTCTGTCGTTAGATCAAGTCCCGGAGGCATGGAATGGGGTGTGCACTCCAAAAAATGCGAAATTTCCAAAGCCATACTTTGGACAAAATACTCAAGATTTTCGTGGACTGTCAAAAGAATAAAAATTGGCAAGAATTATTTGCAGACAAATGGAGGGCACAGGGTGCAGTTCCTTTTTGAGACTGAGAGTTTGAAGAAGCACAAACATTTTGTGCCTATAGTGGCAAGTGGTGGTCTTGGAATAATTCATAGTTGCATAATGCTGTACAAGAAGTCATTTGTCACAAAAGGTCGGGGGCCGCCTTTTTTTTTTTTTTTTTTTTTTTTTTTTTTTTTTATACAAGCTTTTGTAAATGGTCTCTTAAAAGCTGTTACCTAAACATGACCTTGAAAGTTAGAACAGAGAACAAACTGCTCCATCTGGAACAGGAAGGCTACTTCATCAATGGGTGGCCAGTGACCGAAGAAAGAATGTAAACTATACTGGAAGAACAAGGCAAAGCGATCCGGAAATCATCAGTTATGACTGTTTATAACAAGGTGGCAGCTCTGTCATCCTTTTAATACTAGCATCCTCGCTAATACAATGCTTTGGTAAACTTCGCCTTGGCTCCAGAGGTGGAAGTTACAGATTTTGCGCCGAACTTTAACAAGGCTCCTCACCCCCCTCCTACCCTGTGCCATTTACAATACTGGGCGTTTTGGGCACCAGTGTAATTGCTAGCTTTACACTCCCTATATCTATATACCTGCTTAGTCTGTAAGCTGCCACTATTCCTAAAAGTATGGCACCGGTTGCAGTATCTGCTCTTGTGCCCAAGGTCAAACATGACTAAAGTTAAATACCGTGGTTGGTTGGTTCAGTTGGGTTATTTTTTTGGATGTTCTTTTTTTCCTTAAGTTTTAGGAGCGGCTTGTACCTCCGCATTACAAACTGCACAACCTAACCCATTTAAAGAGGCTGTTCATTTTGGATGACGACCAAGATAATGAACTGATCCTGGTTAGGAGGAGAAGAAACCTCTTCTGGGTCACAATTCAAAATTTCCACAAAGGTTACCCAGCTATCATGTCCCACTTTTTTTTTTCTTCCATCCTGTGGCCAATGGGTTAATCAAGTGCGGTAACTTATTGGATCCCCTAGTGCCTGGCATATAGCTATGGGATGGCATTGCTAGTGAGTGAGGCATGTGTCCGGAGTATGAAAGAGGGTGCCGCTTTATTTTATTTTTATTTTTTTAAACTTTATTTTTTTAACAGATTAGTCAGAGTCCTGAGACCCCACCGATTGCTCAAAAGGCCACAGAGAAGTGCACACAGCCTGAACAAGTGCATGGTACGGATTCAAAAGAGGGTCAATTTCCTGACCTGAGTACTTTTCAGCTGTCTTTTCAGAGATGAGTAAGGGAGCTCGAAATGTGTCCCCCATCGATCTTTTGGCAATCAAAAGGGCCTGAAATAAGTCAAAAGTGTAGTTACTCTTTTAAATACAAGTCTCTATTCTGTTGTCACCTACTTGGTTTTCAAGGAATTGTAATTTTTCACCATTTATGACTAAGTCACTAATTGTCTATGGAATATATGTATCAGTAGGTCTGACAGAGCAAGATCTCATTCTTCGTCTTGACCAATTTCCCACTTTACCTTCATATGTCTTTGCCTTTGCCCAAATAAGAATTGTTGGAAGTGGAAAGCCACAAGAATTTAGTCCCTAAACTGGGATTTTGGGCATGTACACTGATTGGCCAGCAGTTAATTTGCTGAGCCATGCAGTAGAGATTGGTTGTGCACCCTATTATCTATGTATAATGCTTGTACCTTCCTTATTTGTAAAGGTAAGTAGCTGTATCGGGGGGCTTGATGCCTATAATAACCAGCGGATAGGCAAATTTCACCCAAGAGACAAACCATTACGAGTTTTAACCATCTTATTGGCACTCCCAATTTCGGTACATGGGGCTTAATGTCACCTGAATCCTGGCTTTGATTTGCACATGAACCCTAAGTAGAAATGCATCGATAGGCAATCCATAACCTGAACGAGCGCACTCTTGCTAGCGGTTACTTTCTTTAGCCGATTAATGCAGTTTATTTTGATGGCTAGGTATGCCGCGTGTCACGTGTCTGGGTTGTAGCAAGAAAGTCTGCTTTAGTTCAAAAAGTATTCTGTTTTGTGGGACTCTGATCTTTCTACAGGATTTGTAAAACATAGATCCCTCCCCGAGGTTAAAAAGGTGAGAATAAGGCGGTACCATAAAGTATTCTGTGACCTCCATCGTCCTTCTAGGAAGTGGAGCAACTGAGTTGGACTTCCAGGTTCCAGAGCAATGGCTGGAATCCCAGGGAAATAATTTTATCCTGTGGACTCTGGATACTGTGTTAATGTCTACAGCTGGGTGTGCAGGTGGCGTCTGTTTAATAGAAACCTAATAAGGCAACAATGCCAGAACTGGGGCAGAAACCAGATTAGTGCTGCAGCGGGCACAGTCAGAAGCCAGGAAGGAGTGCCCCAGTGCCTGTACATGTCCGCCAAAGAATTTGTGCAGTGAGTGGAGTATGAACGTATAGCCAGTGGTGCAAGTCTGCACACAGCAAGGCACTAGGGGAAGAGTGGGCTCATCTGCTAATGGGAGATGATTGTTCCATTGCAACATTAAAACATTATTGTAGCGTCGGCGTCCCTGCCCTCTGCTAGGCAGGGACGCTGTTCCCCTCACCTCTCTGCTCCAAGCCCGGCGTCCTCCTCCCGCTCTGCTGGCAGCGTGCGCTCCTTCCCGGCCACTGTGCTTAGGGCGCGCGCGCGCTCCCTCCCTCTTAAGGGGGCCGCGCGCACCGTCCTAAGGAGTCCCCGGCCAATGGCCGGAGGACTTCACCATATATAAGGCACCTCCTCCAAAATGGAGGTGCCCGAGCAATGTTGTTGCACTGTTCACTACTCTGCTTCAGCCCTCAGGTCCCGTTGCCAGTTACCTGCCTGATTCCTGCCAGAGTCCTGCCAGTTTGCTGTCTGACTCCTGCCCGCTCACCTGGGAGCGCTCCTCCGCTACCTGCCTGCTTGCCTACCTGGAGGCTCCGCTGTCACGTGCTGTGACCACCTGCTATTCCAGAGACTCCTGCCCGCTCACCTGGGAGCGCTCCTCCGCTACCTGCCTGCTTGCCTACCTGGAGGCTCCGCCGTCACGTGCTGTGACCACCTGCTATTCCAGAGACTCTTGCCCGCTCACCTGGGAGCGCTCATCTGCTACCTGTCTGTTGATCTTCCTGGAGGCTCCGCCGTCACATGCTGTGACCACCCGATTATCCAGAGACTCTCGCCTGCTCATCTGGGAGCTCACGTCTATCATCTGCCGCCACAGGTCGTACCAATCCTTTACCCAGAGACTGCCCCGGTCACTTGCCGTGACCTCCTGCCCGTTCATCCAGAGACTGCCCCGGTCACTTGCCGTGACCTCCTGCCCGTTCATCCAGAGACTGCCCCGGTCACTTGCCGTGACCTCCTGCCCGTTCATCCAGAGACTGCCCCGGTCACTTGCCGTGACCTCCTGCCCGTTCATCCAGAGACTGCCCCGGTCACTTGCCGTGACCTCCTGCCCGTTTATCCAGAGACTGCCCCGGTCACTTGCCGTGACCTCCTGCCCGTTTATCCAGAGACTGCCCCGGTCACTTGCCGTGACCTCCTGTCCGTTCATTCAGAGACTGTCCCAGTCACCTGTTGTGACTGCCTGCCCGTCTACCCTGGTCGCCACCCGCTCCCTTACAAGGACCGCCCCCTTGTATAGTAGCTCAGAGGTTCCGTCTCCCAGACCCGTTACAGTTTGCTCGGGCCATGCAACCCGGTGGCACCCAAGCTCCCTCGCTCTCGGACCTCTGTCATGAACTGTCCCGTCAGAGGTCCCAACAGGAGTCCATCCTGGGTCACCTGCGGAATGTCAATTCTCGCCTGGACACTCTGACTGCTCCACCAGCAACCACCGCCAGTGCCATGACTCGCAACTCGGCAGCTCCGCTGCCCACCAATACCATGGTATCCTACCCCGGACCCCGACTTTCTGCACCTCCTCGCTTCGGAGGCGACTCCGCCCAGGCTCGGGGCTTCATAAATCAGTGCACCCTGCACTTTGAACTCCTGTCCCACCAGTTTAACTCCGACCGGGCCAAAATTGCCTTCATCATGTCCCATCTCACCGGGGAGGCCCTGGCCTGGCTAAATCCTCTATGGGAGAGAGGAGACCCCCTGGTGTCCGACTTGCCTGCCTTTCTCATGGCTTTCCGGAAAATCTTCGACGAACCCGGACGGAAGACCTCATCCGCATCATCTCTGCTACGCCTCCATCAGGGAAGTCTCACCGTGGGCCAATATGCCATACGGTTCCGTACCCTTGCCTCGGAGCTGGCCTGGGATAACGACGCTCTGGTATCCGTCTTCTGGGAGGGTCTGTCCGGCCGTATTAAAGATGAACTTGCCGGTCGGGACATTCCTACCACTCTCGATGACCTAATAACTCTTGCCACCCGGATTGACCTACGGTTCCAGGAGCGTGCCAAAGAGGTCACCCGTGAGAGGAGGTTTCCACGTCTAGCTCCTACTTTTCAGAAATCCGTCTCTCCCCAGGTACACTCTCCTGAGCCTATGCAGGTCGACCAGACCAAGATGGTCAAAACCCGTCAGGACTTACGCCGTGCCGAAGGGAGCTGCTTCTACTGTGGCAGCAAGGAGCACCGGATCCGTACCTGCCCGGAGAGGTCGGGAAACGCCTGTGTCTAGGTTCGCTCAGAGAGGTCAACCTAGACAAGAATAAATCCTCTCCATCTCTGCTACTGTCAGTCTCTATTATCTGCGGGGAGAATCGTTATTTAGAACTAGCCCAACTTGACTCTGGAGCAGCCGGGAATCTTCTCACAGTCCCTGGTAGAAAAATACCGCATTCCCACCAAACCTCTGGCTGTACCATTATCTGTCGCTGCTGTGGATGGGGGCCTCTTACCACGTCCCATCCAACTCATCACCGAATCCGTAACTCTGCAGGTGGGAATGCTGCATTCTGAGAGCATCTCTTTTCATGTTCTGCCTGGACTTTCTCACGCCCTCTTACTAGGTCTACCTTGGCTCCAGAGACATGCACCCGTGCTTGACTGGCAGACCGGAGAAGTCCTTCGCTGGGGACAGGACTGTCATAAGACTTGTTTGGTTCCTGTTCATCCCGTCCCTCCTTCTCCTACCCCAACTAATCTACCTGGACTTCCGATTCCCTATTGGTCATTTGCTGATGTCTTTAATAAAAAGGAGGCAGAGACATTACCCCCTCATAGACCATACGACTGTCCTATCGACCTGTTACCCGGTACTACTCCTCCCCGTGGGCGTATTTACCCATTGTCCGCTGCTGAGACCCGGTCGATGTCCGAATATATTGAGGAGAATTTGGCCAGGGGATTCATCCGGAAATCTACCTCCCCGGCGGGAGCAGGCTTCTTCTTCGTAAAAAAGGACGGCTCTCTCCGTCCCTGTATAGACTATAGAGGCCTTAACCAGATCATGGTGAAGAATAAGTACCCCCTTCCGCTCATTCCAGAATTATTTGATCGCCTGAGGGGGGCTAGAGTCTTCACCAAACTGGACCTCCGTGGGGCGTACAACCTGGTCCGTATCCGTCAAGGGGATGAATGGAAGACTGCATTCAGCACCCGGGACGGCCACTATGAATATCTGGTAATGCCCTTTGGCCTCTGTAACGCTCCTGCCGTCTTTCAAGAGTTGGTCAATGACATCTTCCGGGACCTTCTCTACTCCTGCGTTGTGGTGTACCTGGACGACATCTTGGTCTTCTCTCCGGATCTCCAGACTCACCGGAGGGACGTTCGTCAGGTCCTGCTCAGGCTTAGGCAGAACCACCTCTTCGCTAAATATGAGAAGTGCCTCTTTGAGCAGACCTCGCTTCCGTTTTTGGGCTACATTATTTCTCAGACCGGCCTACGAATGGATCCAGAGAAACTGTCTGCCATCGAGAAATGGCCCCGACCAGAGGGGTTGAAGGCCATTCAGCGGTTCCTGGGCTTCGCCAACTACTACCGCCTCTTCATACCGCACTTCTCTTCCCGGACTGCCCCAATTTCCGCGCTCACCCGTAAGGGTACTAATCCCAAAGAGTGGCCGCCCGAAGCAGAGGAGGCCTTTCTTTCCTTAAAACAGGCCTTTTCTTCCGCCCCGGTGCTGCATCGTCCGGACGGCAACAAGCAGTTCTTTCTGGAGGTTGACTCCTCCTCCTCTGGAGCCGGAGCTGTACTTACTCAAAAATCTTCTTCCGGGAGGATGGTAACTTGCGGCTTCTTCTCCAAACTCTTCTCCTCTTCTGAGCGCAATTATTCCATAGGAGACCGAGAGTTATTGGCCATCAAGCTGGCATTGGAGGAGTGGCGTTACCTACTCGAGGGGGCTCTTCATCCGGTAATAATTTACACTGACCACAAGAACTTGGCTTATCTCCAGCATGCCCAGAGACTTAATCCGCGCCAAGCCCAGTGGTCCTTGTTTTTTGCTCGCTTTGATTTTGTTCTACATTTTCGCCCGGCTGACAAGAACATCAAAGCAGACGCCTTGTCCCGATCCTTTCTGGTATCTGATCTCGAGGAAGAACCTAAACATATCATCGATCCCGCCAGAGTAATGCAGGTGGCTCCCGTGAGTCTAAATCGTCTCCCTCCCGGTAAGACGTTCGTATCTGTACCTGATCGGGAGAAGATCCTACACTGGGGTCATTCGTCTAAACTAGCTGGCCACGCCGGTCAGAAAAAGACCCTCCAGCTTATTTCCCGGCACTACTGGTGGCCTAACCTGCGCAAGGATGTAATAGACTTTGTTTCTGCCTGTGTGTCCTGTGCCCGCAACAAAGTTCCGAGACACCTGCCAGCCGGTCGCCTTCTTCCTCTGCCAGTACCTGCTGCCCCCTGGCAGCATATAGCGATGGACTTCATAACTGATCTTCCCGTCTCTGCCGGTTGTACGGTCATTTGGGTGGTCGCTGACCGCTTTTCCAAGATGGCTCGCTTCATTCCCCTGCCAGGCCTCCCGTCTGCACCCGAGCTGGCTAAAGACTTTATCCGCCACATCTTCCGTCTTCATGGCCTGCCCCGTCACATCGTGTCGGATCGTGGGGTACAGTTCACTTCTCGTTTCTGGAGAGCCACTTGTAAATTGCTAGACGTCACCCTGGACTTCTCCTCCGCTTACCACCCACAGTCTAATGGTCAAGTGGAGCGGATCAATCAGATCCTGACCTGTTACCTCCGGCACTTCGTTAATGCCCACCATTCTGACTGGGTGGATCTCCTGCCATGGGCCGAATTCTCGTACAACAATCACGAGAGCGAATCTTCCTCCAAATCCCCGTTTTTTGTAGTCTTCGGTCAGCATCCTCGGATCCCGTTTCCCGTCTCCACCTCGGTGGACAATCCGGCTGCGGAATCTCTTGTTAACAAATTTTCCTCCACATGGGAGAGTACCCGGTCCGCACTCCTGTCATCCGAGCGTATGAAAAGACATGCTGACAAAAAATGTCTGGATCCTCCTCAATTCCGTCCAGGGGATAAGGTCTGGCTCTCGTCCAAGTATGTCCGGCTCAAGATTCCTTCCTATAAGTTAGGGCCTCGGTTCATCGGTCCTCTGGAGGTCATCAGTCAGATCAACCCGGTGGCCTATAAATTGAAACTCCCGGCCAACTTGCGGATCCCTAACTCCTTCCATGTATCTCTCCTCAAACCTGTGGTACTTAACTCTCTTTCCAAGTCTACAGGCACGCCTCCTGCTCCGGTTTCCGCTGAAAACGAATTTGAGGTAGAGAACATTCTGGCCACCAAAAGGGTAAGAGGGAAGACCTTTTTTCTAGTAGATTGGAAGGGGTTTGGTCCTGAAGAGAGAACGTGGGAGCCCCGGGAGAACATCCATGCCCCTCTCATCCTTGCTAAATTTCTGTCTGGCCTAAAAAAGGGGGGGCCTAAAGGGGGGGGTACTGTAGCGTCGGCGTCCCTGCCCTCTGCTAGGCAGGGACGCTGTTCCCCTCACCTCTCTGCTCCGAGCCCGGCGTCCTCCTCCCGCTCTGCTGGCAGCGCGCGCTCCTTCCCGGCCACTGTGCTTAGGGCGCGCGCTCCCTCCCTCTTAAAGGGGCCGCGCGCGCCGTCCTAAGGAGTCCCCGGCCAATGGCCGGAGGACTTCACCATATATAAGGCACCTCCTCCAAAATGGAGGTGCCCGAGCAATGTTGTTGCACTGTTCACTACTCTGCTTCAGCCCTCAGGTCCCGTTGCCAGTTACCTGCCTGATTCCTGCCAGAGTCTTGCCAGTTTGCTGTCTGACTCCTGCCCGCTCACCTGGGAGCGCTCCTCCGCTACCTGCCTGCTTGCCTACCTGGAGGCTCCGCCGTCACGTGCTGTGACCACCTGCTATTCCAGAGACTCCTGCCCGCTCACCTGGGAGCGCTCCTCCGCTACCTACCTGCCTGCTTGCCTACCTGGAGGCTCCGCCGTCACGTGCTGTGACCACCTGCTATTCCAGAGACTCCTGCCCGCTCACCTGGGAGCGCTCCTCCGCTACCTGCCTGCTTGCCTACCTGGAGGCTCCGCCGTCACGTGCTGTGACCACCTGCTATTCCAGAGACTCTTGCCCGCTCACCTGGGAGCGCTCATCTGCTACCTGTCTGTTGATCTTCCTGGAGGCTCCGCCGTCACATGCTGTGACCACCCGATTATCCAGAGACTCTCGCCTGCTCATCTGGGAGCTCACGTCTATCATCTGCCGCCACAGGTCGTACCAATCCTTTACCCAGAGACTGCCCCGGTCACTTGCCGTGACCTCCTGCCCGTTCATCCAGAGACTGCCCCGGTCACTTGCCGTGACCTCCTGCCCGTTCATCCAGAGACTGCCCCGGTCACTTGCCGTGACCTCCTGCCCGTTCATCCAGAGACTGCCCCGGTCACTTGCCGTGACCTCCTGCCCGTTCATCCAGAGACTGCCCCGGTCACTTGCCGTGACCTCCTGCCCGTTCATCCAGAGACTGCCCCGGTCACTTGCCGTGACCTCCTGCCCGTTCATCCAGAGACTGCCCCGGTCACTTGCCGTGACCTCCTGCCCGTTCATCCAGAGACTGCCCCGGTCACTTGCCGTGACCTCCTGCCCGTTCATCCAGAGACTGCCCCGGTCACTTGCCGTGACCTCCTGCCCGTTCATCCAGAGACTGCCCCGGTCACTTGCCGTGACCTCCTGCCCGTTCATCCAGAGACTGCCCCGGTCACTTGCCGTGACCTCCTGCCCGTTCATCCAGAGACTGCCCCGGTCACTTGCCGTGACCTCCTGCCCGTTCATCCAGAGACTGCCCCGGTCACTTGCCGTGACCTCCTGCCCGTTCATCCAGAGACTGCCCCGGTCACTTGCCGTGACCTCCTGCCCGTTCATCCAGAGACTGCCCCGGTCACTTGCCGTGACCTCCTGCCCGTTCATCCAGAGACTGCCCCGGTCACTTGCCGTGACCTCCTGCCCGTTCATCCAGAGACTGCCCCGGTCACTTGCCGTGACCTCCTGCCCGTTCATCCAGAGACTGCCCCGGTCACTTGCCGTGACCTCCTGCCCGTTCATCCAGAGACTGCCCCGGTCACTTGCCGTGACCTCCTGCCCGTTCATCCAGAGACTGCCCCGGTCACTTGCCGTGACCTCCTGCCCGTTCATCCAGAGACTGCCCCGGTCACTTGCCGTGACCTCCTGCCCGTTCATCCAGAGACTGCCCCGGTCACTTGCCGTGACCTCCTGCCCGTTCATCCAGAGACTGCCCCGGTCACTTGCCGTGACCTCCTGCCCGTTCATCCAGAGACTGCCCCGGTCACTTGCCGTGACCTCCTGCCCGTTCATCCAGAGACTGCCCCGGTCACTTGCCGTGACCTCCTGCCCGTTCATCCAGAGACTGCCCCGGTCACTTGCCGTGACCTCCTGCCCGTTCATCCAGAGACTGCCCCGGTCACTTGCCGTGACCTCCTGCCCGTTCATCCAGAGACTGCCCCGGTCACTTGCCGTGACCTCCTGCCCGTTCATCCAGAGACTGCCCCGGTCACTTGCCGTGACCTCCTGCCCGTTCATCCAGAGACTGCCCCGGTCACTTGCCGTGACCTCCTGCCCGTTCATCCAGAGACTGCCCCGGTCACTTGCCGTGACCTCCTGCCCGTTCATCCAGAGACTGCCCCGGTCACTTGCCGTGACCTCCTGCCCGTTCATCCAGAGACTGCCCCGGTCACTTGCCGTGACCTCCTGCCCGTTCATTCAGAGACTGCCCCGGTCACCTGTTGTGACTGCCTGCCCCTCTACCCTGGTCGCCACCCGCTCCCTTACAAGGACCGCCCCCTTGTATAGTAGCTCAGAGGTTCCGCCTCCCAGACCCGTTACAATTATGCCTGCCCCGCTTTCCTCCTTTGGACAGGTATTTGTAGAGGTGACGTTGCATGCTCTGCTCGCATTTGTATGGGTATTTGTAGTGGTGATGTCGTCTGCCCCGCTCATTTCTGGATGAGTATCGGTAGAGGTGACGTAGTCTGCCCCTCTCCTCTGGATGGAAATCTGTAGTAGTCACCTAGCCTGCCCCCCTCTCCTGGGTGGTCAACGATAGTAGTGAAGTCATCTGCCCTGCTCTCCTCTGAATGGATATCAGTAGTAGTGATGTTGCCTGCCCCGCTCTCCTCCTCTGGACAGGTATCTGTAGAGGTGACGTCTGCCCCGCTCTCCTCCTCTGGACCGGTATCTGTAGAGGTGACGTCTGCCCTGCTCTCCTCCTCTGGACGGGTATCTGTATAGGTGACGTCTGCCCCGCTCTCCTCCTCTGGACGGGTATCTGTAGTAGCGATGTCGACTGCCCCGCTCTCCTCCTCTGGACAGGTATCTGTATAGGTGACGTCTGCCCCGCTCTCCTCCTCTGGACGGGTATCTGTAGTAGCGATGTCGACTGCCCCGCTCTTCTCCTCTGGACGGAAATCTGTAGTTGTAGTGACCTCGCCTGACCCACTTGCCTCTTGATGCAGAAGTGAGGTGGAGCAGGACTGACCCTTTTCAGGAAGGCCAGAACAAGGTGGCTTAACAATTTCTTGAAGTAAGACATGAGGATTTCCATCTGTGGTGCCAGGATCTTCTGAAGTTGGGGAAGGGATTCCTACAGAGATTGGACAAGGTCAAAGTGCTTATTTTGTAACGCGTCATCCATAATGCCGACATGTGACTATGGAATACTTGCCAACATTTACAACACACAATTTTGGTAATTTGAGCCCCACCCTTGAGGACTCCCCAAAATTTCTATTTCTTATGGATGTGGCCGTTAAGTCCACCCATTTTGCGACATGGTTTGTGGGAATTTTAGCAATTGGTGATGTGGATAAAAATTCACTGTGAACACGGACGTGACCAAGATCTTGATCTTGGTAGAGAGTAGGGAATTTCCTAGGGATCTTGAAATTGATTTTATAGGACTTTTTGTGGGGTTGGTAACGCTCCTCTAGGTTAGCGTCCCTTTTATAATTGTGTCTTATGGTTGTGGAGTGGGAACATGACGTTTCTGGGTCTAGTAAGCCTCTAGATACTATGTACTATTCTTAATATTAAGGCCGGTGAGCTTGACTAGGCCTCCGGCCCGAGGACTACTGACCTCCGCACCCACAAGATTAATGTATAGCTATGATAGAAAAGGACCCAGGGGGGATGAGTGCTGTCCAGGCGGCCACTGACATTGCTGGACTACAAATATTACTATGAATCATGGGAAATGTATTCCATTAACAGCTGTAGCTGCAGCCCAGCCCTGGTTTATGGATACAAATGGAAATGCTCTTGTGAAGGAGTTCTGTTCTGTATTTTTCCTTGCATCGTATGTTGTGTTTTTATCAGCGCTCCTTCGTCTTTATTGAGATTGTTGCGAGTTATCCGGACCTATCACTTCGTGTTTGCAGGCCGCCGTCTGATGATCCTTTTGCTCGGAGGGACCCTTCTCTTCTTGCCCGCAGAAGAAGTAGTGTTTGGTTGCTATGGTAATGCAGCCTCCATTGGTGAACGTTGCTATAGGATGTTGCTTAGCAATATTTTCAGACCCGACCGTCACTATTGCTCCTTCCTTACGGGTAGCGGCTGCAAAAGATTATTATTTTTTTTTTAAGTGAACCTGTCTGTGCGAAAAAAAAAAAAAATAAATAAAAAATGTATATTAGGGGTTAATTTTAAAATAAATGTTTGCTTTGCTTTGTTTTTTTATTTTATTAGTAGTTCTTTTTATTTTGTATCTCATACTTGCGATTAATACTTTATTACATCTTTTTTGTATTTTTTTTTTCTTTTTTTTTTTTTAAACCCTACAGTCAGAAATATCTTAGTTAAATCAACCAATGTTAACACGGTCAGTCCCATATTGTTGGCCTGTCCGATCCATTTCCTTTGCATCTTGACTATATAAGTGGAAATGTGATCTAAAATTGAAAGAATGTGGCTGACCAGCGTCATTTGGGATCCTGCGAGGCTGTGCGGAAACTCTGCATTCTTAAGTCCTGCGTGTGCGGTGTGCCAGCACATTCTTACTCTGTGAGATACTAAGAGGCGCTGATTTGTATGTAATACTCCGGAGAATAAAGGCTGAAAATAAATGAGTCTTTAAACTTTCATTCTTTTTTTTTCCACGGATGTTACCAGTGGAAAATGTTGCTTCAAACCTTCATTTGTTCTGGAGGGAAAAAAAATTGAGGTTTTCCGAATGTTGATCATTGTCTAAAATAGATGTGAAGTCAGTCGTGACTCTGCCTTCTGGGGAGGAAATACACCAGTGTGCAAACATTAGATGTGAAAGTGATAGAAGCCTTCCAAGGAGGATACAATGCATCACTAACCCTACATCGCCAAAATTTGCACCATTTTAATTTCTCACAACAGAATGTGTGTATGTGTCTGGGTTAGATGGCCAACTGCTCTTAATCTCTTCCCTTTATAGATTGCTGCTAGCATTTTGTCCCACAGTCACTCATGCTTTGTACCAGTGCATCGCCACTGTTCTATCTTGTTAAGTCTCCTCCTTTTTTTTTCTTTAAGTCTCCTCCTTTTTTTTTCTTTAAGTCTCCTCCTTTTTTTTTCTTTAAGTCTCCTCCTTTTTTTTTCTTTAAGTCTCCTCCTTTTTTTTTCTTTAAGTCTCCTCCTTTTTTTTTCTTTAAGTCTCCTCCTTTTTTTTTCTTTAAGTCTCCTCCTTTTTTTTTCTTTAAGTCTCCTCCTTTTTTTTTCTTTAAGTCTCCTCCTTTTTTTTTCTTTAAGTCTCCTCCTTTTTTTTTCTTTAAGTCTCCTCCTTTTTTTTTCTTTAAGTCTCCTCCTTTTTTTTTCTTTAAGTCTCCTCCTTTTTTTTTCTTTAAGTCTCCTCCTTTTTTTTTCTTTAAGTCTCCTCCTTTTTTTTTCTTTAAGTCTCCTCCTTTTTTTTTCTTTAAGTCTCCTCCTTTTTTTTTCTTTAAGTCTCCTCCTTTTTTTTTCTTTAAGTCTCCTCCTTTTTTTTTCTTTAAGTCTCCTCCTTTGTCCTCTCGGCCGTACACTAAATTCAATGCAAAGCCTGCTTTTCAGGAGACCATACAACTTCCTAACAAACTCCTCATACACTTGCACCCTGCCAGAATAAGTAGCTGCCAAAAATTTCTGGAAGAGGTACTCTCTTGAAAACGAAAGATTGGGCATGTTAATATTCAACCTGCCCGATCCTTTGATTTATTTTATTTTTTTGTAATCCTGTGCTGAACAATCATTGGTTGAACAGTTCTTAAACAATAATTTAACAGCTGGTCCCACTGAAATTGGCCGATTTTTGCAGGTGTATGGTCACCTTAAGAAAGCGAAGTTTCCAAAAACTTAATTTTGGGGAAGGGTTTGTTCAGTGGAAGATGTTTATTTATAAAAGGGCTGCTATTGGTGCAAAAAACAAGGGTTGTGGAAAAAAAATGGATAATTTCCCTCATCGATCCTCTGCAGTCTCTGGTCTGTTACTTGATCGGTCTGCGCTGGACTCTATATTCTGTTTCCTTTCCGCACTGAAAATGTGAAACCGGAAACAAAACATTCCTGACCAACCAATCACTGACCAGGAATTTCCTTTTTTTTTTTTTTTTTTTTTTTTTTTTTTAAGACCGGACCAGGAGGTAGATACCTGCTGGGATTGGGTAAGTATTGGATTTGGAGCAGATTGTCGAGGGTCAAAATTGGTACTTACTCCAGTCCTCCCCGCTTACTGGGTATAACAACTACCTGGCCTATATGATTTGTTTAGTTCTGATACATAGGAGGTGGTGGCGATTTTTACCATTTCCAGTTTTAGTTTTTTTTTTTTTTTTTATGTGGATCTTTATAACTTCCGTATTCTTGAATGATGGGGTATTGGATCTGTAGTCTGAGTTCTTTGTGTAGTATGCAGAACAGTGCTGCGACTGCTAAAATTGGGTCATCTAAGTGCTGCACTGTTCCTGCGACTGTGCTATATCCGGGCTGCTGACATTCAGTAGTCATACTTCTGTTGTCTGCTGAGGTGTGGGAAAGTTACTTCTCTGCATACATTGTAAGCTCTCCTTAATCTAAGTGGGGGTGCCCTTTGTGACATCATTGTGCTCTCTTGACAGCGTAAGGGTTTAGTAATCAAATACAGTGGGTTCGGAAAGTATTCAGACCCCTTTAAATTTTTTACTCTTTGTTTCATTGCAGCCATTTGGTAAATTCTAAAAAGTTCATTTTTTTTTCTCATTAAAGTACACTCTGCATCCCATCTTGACAGAAAGAAAAACAAATGTAGAATTTTTTGCAAATTTATTAAAGAAAAACTGAAATATCACATGGTCATAAGTATTCAGACCCTTTATATAAGACCTCACACCTCACAGTGCATGTCAGACCAAATGAGAATCATGCGCTCAAAGGAACTGCCCAAGGAGCTCAGAGACAGAATTGTGGCAAGGCACAGATCTGGTCAAGGTTACAAAAGAATTTCTGCATTACTCAAGGTTCCTAAGAGCACAGTGGCCTCCATAATCCTTAAATGGAAGAAGTTTGGGACCACCAGAAGTCTTCCTAGACCTGGCCGTCCAGCCAAACTGAGCAATCGTGGGAGAAGAGCCTTGG
Organism: Phyllobates terribilis; assembly: GCF_046119375.1. Classification (NCBI taxonomy): domain Eukaryota; kingdom Metazoa; phylum Chordata; class Amphibia; order Anura; family Dendrobatidae; genus Phyllobates; species Phyllobates terribilis. Next base: position 44,484,737 of record NW_027362767.1, read on the forward strand.
TAAGAGAGGTAAAGAAGAACCCCAAGATCACTGTGGTTGAGCTCCAGAGATGAAGGACTCCCAGACTGAGAAATAAGATTCTCTGGTCTGATGAGACAAAGAGAGAACTTTTTGGCGTTAATTCTAAGCGGTCTGTGTGGAGAAAACCAGGCACTGCTCATCACCTGCCCAATACAATCCCAACAGTGAAACATGGTGGTGGCAGCATCATGCTATTGGGTGCTCTTCAGCTGCAGAGACAGGACGACTGGTTGCAACTGAAGGAAACAACATGAATTCGGCCAAGTACAGAGATATCCTGGATGAAAACCTCTTCCAGAGTGCTCTGGTCCTCAGACTTGGCCAGAGGTTCACCTTCCAACAAGACAATGACCCTAAGCACACAGCTAAAATAACAAAGGAGTGGCTTCAGAGCAACTCTGTGACCATTCTTGACTGGACCAGCCAGAGCCCTGACCTAAACCCAATTGAGCATCTCTGGAGAGACCTGAAAATGGCTGTCCACCAACGTTCACCAACGTTCACCATCCAACCTGACGGAACTGGAGAGGATCTGCAAGGAAGAATGGCAGAGGATCCCCAAATCCAGGTGTGAAAAACTTGTTGCATCATTCCCAAGAAGACTCATGGCTGTACTAGCTCAAAAGGGTGCTTCTACTCAATACTGAGCAAAGGGTCTGAATACTTATGACCATGTGATATTTCAGTTTTTCTTTTTTAATAAATTTGCAAAAATTTCTACATTTCTTTTTTTTTTCAGTCAAGATGGGGGGTAGAGTGTACTTTAATGAGAAAAAAAATTAACTTTTGCAATGAAACAAAGAGTGAAAAATTTAAAGGGGTCTGAATACTTTCCTTACCCACTGTATTATTTGAATGTGGTACGGGAAGGGGGGTGGTTTCCGGAAGCATTTGTGCAATGCAAAATTTAAATTAAACTTTCAAAAACTTTTATATAAAGTTTTTTTTTAAACTCTCTTCTTCGCTCACTGAACTACATTTTAGAGTAAAGCATACCCCTGTATTTGGATGAGGAAAGCATGGCTGTATCTCTTGATTTAGCAGGCGCATGATGGACGTACCAAAAATATCTCCTCCGCAGGATCAAGTCCAAAGATTCGGGGGGAAGGAATGTGCGATGCTCACTATGTCTGACATGTAGAAAGTTTTTAGAGGCAGATGGGTTTTACAACAGCGCACATTTAAAACGTGGACTTTGTGCTAATTTCTTAACTCTTGTTTGAATGAATCAAGGAATATATGCAATGAAGAGCAACCCCTAAAGACCCAGCGGTAAAATATAAACAAACGCATCTTGGGTCACCTTAACTTTGCATTTACACAGATTTCTATCATTCTTTATAATTATTAATACTCTGCGGGTCATAGAGCATATCTCACAACTTTGCAGTCCTTACAATGAACTGAAGCCCTAGATTCCCTTTCATTGCACCCCAAGAAAGGTAACTTGTAATAATGAGAATAAACGGAGTTTTCCAGTAGGAGAGCATGCTGATGGCAGCAGTGGGGTCTCTAGAATGGTGGTATATGTGGTAGCGGTGAAAGCACGTCAGCTTTTCAGAGATTCCCTGGCTTCTATGGACTGTATTAAGCTGACTCCTATTAGAACCTTCCTTGTTCGCCAGTGACTCACCGAGGTTTTCCACTGAATGTCGCTCAGTTTTGTCGACTTTTCCTTGTTTTTGTTGTTGTCTGTCGGTGTTTTTCCATCCTGATCTCACCAGAAAAATCAGGAAGCTGCGTTTGTAGCTGAAATTTGAATTGGCAGGTTAAAAGAGAAGTATTATGCTCTTTAAAAAAAAAAAAAATCCTCCATTTAGCTCCTAGAGACGCACTGCTGCCAAATCAAATTGTCGAATCTAATTTAGAAGGGGGTTATTGCAGTTCGCGGAGGCAGTCCCTTGCTAAACTGAGCGCTCAGTCATACGGCTGCGACACCGATAAGCCCGTCACATGGACCCACGTGAGAGCTGGTATTTTAGGATGGACGAACCTCCCACTGAAGATGAGAAAAAACACAGATTTTTGTTATATTTGCTACCGTTTATATAGTTCACCCCTCCGGAGTATTGACGTGACATTGACTTTGGAGTTAAATGCAATCCATACTTTGGAGCCCTATTTTTTTCTTTTTCACACTTGTGGATTGAAGCAGGACTAAAGTGATGGGTCATGAAAACCCACTTCTAGCCCCCACACAGCTGTATTCATAGGGCTCTCTTCAACCAACAGAAGGGTCCCCTGAAAAGTCAGGGACATAACTAGAACAGGCTCAAGGGTTGCAGTAGTACTTAAGCCTTGGATCCTAAGGGGGCCCAAAAGGTCTGTTTGGTCCATATGAGAAGACCAATACAATAAAGCCTGTGACCGTTCGGGACCTTGTTTAAGATTTTGCATTGGGCCCAAAAGCTACTGCCAAAAGTGTATACTGTGTATAATACACCAAGGTCGGTAACTTTTGGCTTCCTGGATTCAAGTGTTTACTCCTGGTTACAGAAAGATCCATTGAGTTAAGCGATGTCCCATTCAAGCTGCGATCGCCACCCGTAGACTGTGTGTTTCTGTGGCTTATCCTTTATTTGGTTATTTTGAGGATTAACACTATTTCTGGCCATTATATATCTTGTATCTTGTATTAATCACCAGCTTTCCCCTTTGCAGGTTTCTTCTCCAATTTTCAGTTGTCTCTGAGCTAGTGGAGTTGAACTGCTATGATGTCTCCCAAACACGGTACACCCAGACATGAGGGGCTCCTGCTCTCCTGTCATTATGTAACACACAGACATGAGGGATTCCTGCTCTCCTGTCATTATGTAGCACACCCAAACATGAGGGACTCCTGCTCTCCTGTCATTATGTAGCACACAGACATGAGGGACTCCTGCTCTCCTGTCATTATGTAGCTCACAGACATGAGGGATTCTTGCTCTCCTGTCATTATGTAGCACACAGACATGAGGGACTCCTGCTCTCCTGTCATTATGTAGCACACACTGACATGAGGGACTCCTCCTCTCCTGTCATTATGTAGCACACAGACAAGAGGGGCTCCTGCTCTCCTGTCATTATGTAGCTCACAGACATGAGGGATTCTTGCTCTCCTGTCATTATGTAGCACACAGACATGAGGGACTCCTGCTCTCCTGTCATTATGTAGCACACACAGACATGAGGGACTCCTCCTCTCCTGTCATTATGTAGCACACACAGACATGAGGGACTCCTGCTCTCCTGTCATTATGTAGCACACAGAGATGAAGGACTCCTGCTCTCCTGTCATTATGTAGCACACAGACACGAGGGACTCCTGCTCTCCTGTCATTATGTAGCACACAGACATGAAGGACTCCTGCACTCCTGTCATTATGTAGCACACAGACACGAGGGACTCCTGCTCTCCTGTCATTATGTAGCACACAGACACGAGGGACTCCTGCTCTCCTGTCATTATGTAGCACACAGACATGAGGGACTCCTGCTCTCCTGTCATTATGTAGCACACAGACATGAGGGACTCCTGCTCTCCTGTCATTATGTAGCACACAGAGATGAGGGACTCCTGCTCTCCTGTCATTATGTAGCACACATACATGAGGGACTCCTGCCCTCCTGTCATTATGTAGCACACAGAGATGAAGGACTCCTGCTCTCCTGTCATTATGTAGCACACAGACACGAGGGACTCCTGCTCTCCTGTCATTATGTAGCACACACAGACATGAGGGACTCCTGCTCTCCTGTCATTATGTAGCACACAGAGATGAAGGACTCCTGCTCTCCTGTCATTATGTAGCACACAGACACGAGGGACTCCTGCTCTCCTGTCATTATGTAGCACACAGACATGAAGGACTCCTGCACTCCTGTCATTATGTAGCACACAGACACGAGGGACTCCTGCTCTCCTGTCATTATGTAGCACACAGACATGAGGGACTCCTGCTCTCCTGTCATTATGTAGCACACAGACATGAGGGACTCCTGCTCTCCTGTCATTATGTAGCACACAGAGATGAGGGACTCCTGCTCTCCTGTCATTATGTAGCACACATACATGAGGGACTCCTGCTCTCCTGTCATTATGTAGCACACACAGACACGAGGGACTCCTGCTCTCCTGTCATTATGTAGCACACACAGACATGAGGGACTCCTGCTCTCCTGTCATTATGTAGCACACAGAGATGAAGGACTCCTGCTCTCCTGTCATTATGTAGCACACAGACACGAGGGACTCCTGCTCTCCTGTCATTATGTAGCACACAGACATGAAGGACTCCTGCACTCCTGTCATTATGTAGCACACAGACACGAGGGACTCCTGCTCTCCTGTCATTATGTAGCACACAGACATGAAGGACTCCTGCACTCCTGTCATTATGTAGCACACAGACACGAGGGACTCCTGCTCTCCTGTCATTATGTCGCACACAGACATGAGGGACTCCTGCTCTCCTGTCATTATGTAGCACACAGACATGAGGGACTCCTGCTCTCCTGTCATTATGTAGCACACAGACATGAGGGGCTCCTGCTCTCCTGTCATTATGTAGCACACAGACATGAGGGGCTCCTGCTCTCCTGTCATTATGTAGCACACACAGACACGAGGGACTCCTGCTCTCCTGTCATTATGTAGCACACAGACATGAGGGACTCCTGCTCTCCTGTCATTATGTAGCACACAGACATGAGGGATTCCTGCTCTCCTGTCATTATGTAGCACACAGACCTGATGGACTCCTGCTCTCCTGTCATTATGTAGCACACAGACATGAGGGACTCCTGCTCTCCTGTCATTATGTAGCACACACAGACATGAGGGACTCCTGCTCTCCTGTCATTATGTAGCACACACAGACATGAGGGACTCCTGCTCTCCTGTCATTATGTAGCACACACAGACATGAGGGGCTCCTGCTCTCCTGTCATTATGTAGCACACACAGACATGAGGGGCTCCTGCTCTCCTGTCATTATGTAGCACACACAGACATGAGGGGCTCCTGCTCTCCTGTCATTATGTAGCACACAGAGATGAAGGACTCCTGCTCTCCTGTCATTATGTAGCACACAGACACGAGGGACTCCTGCACTCCTGTCATTATGTAGCACACAGACACGAGGGACTCCTGCTCTCCTGTCATTATGTAGCACACAGACATGAGGGACTCCTGCTCTCCTGTCATTATGTAGCACACAGACATGAGGGACTCCTGCTCTCCTGTCATTATGTAGCACACAGAGATGAGGGACTCCTGCTCTCCTGTCATTATGTAGCACACATACATGAGGGACTCCTGCTCTCCTGTCATTATGTAGCACACACAGACACGAGGGACTCCTGCTCTCCTGTCATTATGTAGCACACACAGACACGAGGGACTCCTGCTCTCCTGTCATTATGTAGCACACAGAGATGAAGGACTCCTGCTCTCCTGTCATTATGTAGCACACAGACACGAGGGACTCCTGCTCTCCTGTCATTATGTAGCACACAGACATGAGGGACTCCTGCTCTCCTGTCATTATGTAGCACACAGACATGAGGGACTCCTGCTCTCCTGTCATTATGTAGCACACAGACACGAGGGACTCCTGCTCTCCTGTCATTATGTAGCACACACAGACATGAGGGACTCCTGCTCTCCTGTCATTATGTAGCACACACAGACACGAGGGACTCCTGCTCTCCTGTCATTATGTAGCACACAGACATGAGGGGCTCCTGCTCTCCTGTTATTATGTAGCACACAGACATGAGGGGCTCCTGCTCTCCTGTCATTATGTAGCACACACAGACACGAGGGACTCCTGCTCTCCTGTCATTATGTAGCACACAGACATGAGGGACTCCTGCTCTCCTGTCATTATGTAGCACACAGACATGAGGGATTCCTGCTCTCCTGTCATTATGTAGCACACAGACCTGATGGACTCCTGCTCTCCTGTCATTATGTAGCACACAGACATGAGGGACTCCTGCTCTCCTGTCATTATGTAGCACACACAGACATGAGGGACTCCTGCTCTCCTGTCATTATGTAGCACACACAGACATGAGGGGCTCCTGCTCTCCTGTCATTATGTAGCACACACAGACATGAGGGGCTCCTGCTCTCCTGTCATTATGTAGCACACACAGACACGAGGGACTCCTGCTCTCCTGTCATTATGTAGCACACAGAGATGAAGGACTCCTGCTCTCCTGTCATTATGTAGCACACAGACACGAGGGACTCCTGCACTCCTGTCATTATGTAGCACACAGACATGAGGGACTCCTGCTCTCCTGTCCTTATGTAGCACACAGACATGAGGGACTCCTGCTCTCCTGTCATTATGTAGCACACAGACACGAGGGACTCCTGCTCTCCTGTCATTATGTAGCACACACAGACATGAGGGACTCCTGCTCTCCTGTCATTATGTAGCACACACAGACACGAGGGACTCCTGCTCTCCTGTCATTATGTAGCACACAGACATGAGGGACTCCTGCTCTCCTGTCATTATGTAGCACACAGACATGAGGGACTCCTGCTCTCCTGTCATTATGTAGCACACAGACATGAGGGGCTCCTGCTCTCCTGTCATTATGTAGCACACAGACATGAGGGGCTCCTGCTCTCCTGTCATTATGTAGCACACACAGACACGAGGGACTCCTGCTCTCCTGTCATTATGTAGCACACAGACATGAGGGACTCCTGCTCTCCTGTCATTATGTAGCACACAGACATGAGGGGCTCCTGCTCTCCTGTCATTATGTAGCACACACAGACACGAGGGACTCCTGCTCTCCTGTCATTATGTAGCACACAGACATGAGGGGCTCCTGCTCTCCTGTCATTATGTAGCACACACAGACATGAGGGGCTCCTGCTCTCCTGTCATTATGTAGCACACAGAGATGAAGGACTCCTGCTCTCCTGTCATTATGTAGCACACAGACACGAGGGACTCCTGCACTCCTGTCATTATGTAGCACACAGACACGAGGGACTCCTGCTCTCCTGTCATTATGTAGCACACAGACATGAGGGACTCCTGCTCTCCTGTCATTATGTAGCACACAGACATGAGGGACTCCTGCTCTCCTGTCATTATGTAGCACACAGACATGAGGGACTCCTGCTCTCCTGTCATTATGTAGCACACAGAGATGAGGGACTCCTGCTCTCCTGTCATTATGTAGCACACATACATGAGGGACTCCTGCTCTCCTGTCATTATGTAGCACACACAGACACGAGGGACTCCTGCTCTCCTGTCATTATGTAGCACACACAGACACGAGGGACTCCTGCTCTCCTGTCATTATGTAGCACACAGAGATGAAGGACTCCTGCTCTCCTGTCATTATGTAGCACACAGACACGAGGGACTCCTGCTCTCCTGTCATTATGTAGCACACAGACATGAGGGACTCCTGCTCTCCTGTCATTATGTAGCACACAGACATGAGGGACTCCTGCTCTCCTGTCATTATGTAGCACACAGACATGAGGGACTCCTGCTCTCCTGTCATTATGTAGCACACAGACACGAGGGACTCCTGCTCTCCTGTCATTATGTAGCACACACAGACATGAGGGACTCCTGCTCTCCTGTCATTATGTAGCACACACAGACACGAGGGACTCCTGCTCTCCTGTCATTATGTAGCACACAGACATGAGGGACTCCTGCTCTCCTGTCATTATGTAGCACACAGACATGAGGGGCTCCTGCTCTCCTGTCATTATGTAGCACACACAGACATGAAGGACTCCTGCTCTCCTGTCATTATGTAGCACACACAGACATGAGGGGCTCCTGCTCTTCTGTCATTATGTAGCACACACAGACATGAAGGACTCCTGCTCTCCTGTCATTATGTAGCGCACACAGACATGAGGGACTCCTGTTCTCCTGTCATTGTGTAGCACATGTTCAGGAGAAGTGGCTCATAACTGAAGACAAAGGCATTTATCTCTGATATATTCCAAACATTCTAGCATTTACTTGTGCTATTCATTCCAGTATTCTGGTCTTGTAGACAGACATCATCCTCTTTCCTGCCTGACTATTGCAACTTTTAAATGTTCCAGATTTTGCCTGTACGTTACACCCGTCCTCATTGATTATAATACCATCTGTCCGCTCCAGCTATTTTGGAGCCAGCATTGTGGGTGTTCACTTGACATATTGTATTTGTTTCATACGTCAATATTTATCCCTGAGAACTTCTGTTGTGATCACATCCACGCGTTTTGGGATTTCTTTGGATAACCACAGTAAAAACGCCTTGATTTGTATGTGTGTGTGTGTGTGTGTGTATGTATATATATATATATATATATATATATATATATATATATATATATATATATATATATATATATATATATATATATATATATATATATATATATATATATATATATATATATATATATATAAAAAATATATATATATATATATATATTTATGACTGGCACTGTAAAGTAAGTTGAAGGGAAATGATCATCAGAACACATTGTCCTGTTTGCATTTTATTTAATAGGTTTTTCTTTTTTGGCAATGGTCTTTTTTTGCATATCACAAACTGTATTTAAAAGGAAAAAAAAAAAATCTTGCAATTTTCACACGAGCCCAGGGTTTTTTTTTGTTTTTTTTCGACTGTAACTAACTTCCTGTTTCAGGAAATCCAGATGTACTTTAGCAGCAATGAACAGATTCTGATCATATCTTTACATCTAATGAGTGTGTGCAAAGGTCATTGTGAAGAGAGGTGGAGCAGGTGAGCTGTGATATCACCTATTATGATTTGTGGTTCCTGTGTTATAAACTGTGTTTCAGAGGCATTGCCTGTCATTGTCATTCTGCGTCTACTGTTGTACTCTACAAAGTAGGAGTCTTAAAAAAAAAAAAATTAAATAAATAAAAAAATAAAACCGTGTATATATGTATGTATGTGTATATATATATATATATATATATATATATATATATATATATATATATGTGTTTGTGTATATATGCATATGCGCAATTCTGTAGTTTTCACACTGGCCTCCAGGGATTGATTTTTTTTTTTTTTTTTTTAATTTAACTTTTTTATATAATGTGTGTGTGTGTGTGTGTGTATATAATTTTTAAATATACATGTATACAATAACCTGCTTTAAACAATAGTTAATTTTCTAATGATGGCTTCACTTAAAGACCCTCAAAGTAAATATCCATCCCGTGATGCTTCCCTAGTGTTTTTATACGATTACCTTCAGGGTTGGGTTTTTTGTTTTTTTTTGCCTCCATTTTTTTAGATACTTTTTTTAAACAAAAACCTCAGAGACAAAACTGTTACTGTGAACTGTAAGAAAGTTGGCTGATTTTATATTTTCTGCTTCTTTCCAGCAATCATTAACCAGTGGCAGCAGGAATCCAAGGACACGGTGATCTCTCAGCTTTTAACCCACCTGCCTTTACTAAAGCCTGGGAACATGGACGCGAAGGTGGAGTACATGAAGTTGCTGCCGAAACTATTGGCCCATTCGATAGAACACAACCAGCACATAGAAGAGAGTCGCCAGTTGCTGTCATACGCCTTGATCCACCCGGCCACGTCGCTGGACGACAGGAGCGCTTTGGCGATGTGGCTGAATCACTTGGAGGACCGTACGTCGGGGAACTTTGGTACCCAGGGGAGGTGTCGATCAGACTCTTTGGATTATGGGCAAATGCATTACTACCACCAAAGACAGAACTCCGATGATAAACTGAACGGCTGGCCGAATTCTCGCGACTCCGGAATCTGCGTCAGTTCTTCCAACTGGCAGGACAAGAACATGAGCTGCGAGAATGGACATCTGCCCCTCTACCCTTCTTCCTCGGTCTCCACAACCGTCAACGCTATTGGAACAAATACAAGCACAAGTAAGTCATCAGATATTGCTGATTTGGAAAGGTTTTAAGTAAAAAAAAAAAAAAAAAAAAAAAAAAAAACCCTCAAAAATTTGTTAAAAAAAACAAAACAAAAAAAAAACTGCAGCATCGGACTACACCGGTTTTGTAGTCTGTAATCATGGAGATGCATACTAAGGTTTTTTTTTTATTTCTTTTTATGTGTTTATGTAATTTGCCAGATAAGTATGTTTTATGGGATCCGACTGCTGGTAACTTCACATCACAAGAAGGAAGCTACCAAAAAAATCCCTGTGTGAACGGATCCATAGTGCATGTGTCACCATCACTGTATTTACTACTGTTTTCCGTTTTTCCATCAAACCTATAAAAAAAAAAAAAAAAAAAAAAAAAAAAGTGAATGGAGCTGAGGTCTAGCATACTACGCTACCCTACACAATTTCTCCATTCACACAAGGGTTTTTGGAACCCCATTATGTAGATCCAATATTGTGGTGTATTACATTTAAAAGTGGACAACCCCTTGAAAGGTGGACATGGATTTGCTCTGTATAGATGGTCTGACCCCAGAATTTTTTATTTTTTTGGTGGGATCATTGCACCCCAACACTAACTGGTTAGCAACAAAATGTAAATGACTACTCCTAATACAGAATTATAAAATTAAACTATTTAATTTGATGGGAGTGAAGAACCCAAGTACAACCTTGTGCCTGAGCATGACCACTACTCCATTCATGTCTTTATGGGAAGAGTCAGACGGCCATACAACGCGGATGGGGATTGCAACGTAGTGGTCGGACTGGCTGGCGGCTCTCCTGACCGCAGCGTGACAGCATGCATTTCTATGCAGCTGGAGTCAGGAGAGCCTCCAGCCAGTCCGTCCATTTTGTTGCGATCCCCGTCCAAGTTATATGGCCTTCTGACTCTTCCTATAAAGACATGAATGCAGTCTTGGTCGTGCTCAGGATCAAGGTTGTACATGGTTTTGAGTCATCAAAGACCTTATTGATATATATGATGTGTGTACAATGATAATTACAAGGTTTAAGTGGATGTGTTTTGGAGAGCAGGACCGCAATACTCCTCTGGTGGAGGCTCATTGTTCCTCAGTCCCAATACTGAAGTGTTTAAAGATTTAGGATATGAAACCATTTTAATAGAGTGCAGTACCTGTGTACAACCTATAGATGGCGCCCATGTGACCACAGCATGCCCGATGCAGCTCGACATGATACAAATGAATAATGCAATAAATGAGATATAATAAACACCAGCGTAATGAAAAGAATTGGAGAATAAGTTCTTTATTCGATGTTCCCATCTTCCGGCAGGCGTGGACAGGCTGATCAGCCTCAGTGACTGTTCGGAGGATGATTGATGCACTTTGGGTCTGGCATTAAAAACTCTGGTTTCAGAATCGGTGAACTGTGCACAAATGAAAATAAAGGAGAGCGATGCGTCGTAAATAAAGGTTTCCATTAAGCTCTTGAGACGCTTCCACTGTGTCTTGCTTCCCCGGTAACTGGAATTACACTGCGCCTTGGCTCCATCTCTTGCTCCATATTTCAAGCGTAGACTTAATTAGGATGCCTGGAACCGTTTATTGCGCTCCTGATATTCGCGGTGGATTTTATACCCTGTGCCTGGTTAAATTTTGCTTGTTCCTTTCACATATGATGCTGGCCAATGTCATCGATACTGGCCCATATAGCCAATACAGTAGCCCCCTTCCTTCCGTTCCAATCCGAGCATGTTGCGTACAATGGCTCCTGTAGATGGAGAAAAAAGAATTGCACTTTGCTAATGTTTTGTTTTCCAGTTTGTTGCCCTTTTCAAGATCTCTGCATTGTGTCAATGAATGGAAGCTCTCATGCTTACATTCACACTTGCCCCAATCAGGAGCAGATTGACCCTTAGGGTCCAGAGCCCGTTGCCAGCAGGGATCCAAAGCTTCTTGGTCAACTTCACAAATATGAAAATTATCCTTTGATGCCGATTATAGTTTAAGGCATGAAACTCGTGGGAAAGGAAACGCAGAAAGGGGCAGTTACTTAAACTGCAATCACATTTCTCTTTTTCTGAATTCATGGAAACTGAATTCGTACCCCAAAAAGTATTTGTTGCATTACTGATGCAGATAGAAGTAGAGGGGCCCCGCTGACTTTTATGGGTTCATTATGTTTCTGTTTTTAGAACAGATGAAAAATCACAGCAGCAAAACGGTTTCTTCCGCTGTGAAGACTGACACGAAATGAGACTGACACCGTGATTATCGATGGCGCCCCCTCTGTTTCCGTTTGCATCACTTGTGCGACTTATCCATTTTCAATAACTGAAACATAGGAGTTAATGTCCAAAACGGAAAAGAGAAACGGAATGTCTGAATGAAAGTGTGAACGTTTCTGATCCGCGTGGGTCCAAACCTTTTGAGTTCCCTTTCATATACCTGTCTTAAATGGAAACCCATTGGAATAAGATCTGCACAAGAGGCTGGTAATGTGCCACAATGCCCATAGCTGGCCGAGATTTCCTCTACAATTTATGCCAATTTCTTAAGTGAATAGTTTGAGCTCTTACTCGCCCTGCCCTCTATCCACGAAGACTGAACACTCTTTAGAAATTGGTAAAATTTACACAAATGAGACGTGCACCAAAATTTGTGACTATTTTGCTGCCATAAAAAGGCCTTGAGAAATATCTCCCGAAGTATTTTAGAAAGCTGTTGAATTTTTTTTTTATTGTATATATGTGTGTGTATGTATGTGTGTATATATGTGTATATATATATATATATATATATATATATATATATATATATATATATATATATATATATATATATATATATATATATATATATATATATATATATATATATATATATATATATATATATATATATATATATATATATATATATATATAGTACAGTACAGACCAAAAGTTTGGACACACCTTCTCATTTAAAGATTTTTCTGTATTTTCATGACTATGAAAATTGTACATTCACACTGAAGGCATCAAAACTATGAATTAACACATGTGGAATTATATACTTAACAAAAAAGTGTGAAACAACTGAAAATATGTCTTATATTCTAGGTTCTTCAAAGTAGCCACCTTTTGCTTTGTTGACTGCTTTGCACACTCTTGGCATTCTCTTGATGAGCTTCAAGAGGTAGTCACCGGAAATGGTCTTCCAACAATCTTGAAGGAGTTCCCGGAGATGCTTAGCACTTGTTGGCCCTTTTACCTTCACTCTGCGGTCCAGCTCACCCCAAACCATCTCGATTGGGTTCAGGTCTGGTGACTGTGGAGGCCAGGTCATCTGGCGTAGCACCCCATCACTCTCCTTCTTGGTCACATAGCCCTTACACAGCCTGGAGGTGTGTTTGGGGTCATTGTCCTGTTGAAAAATAAATGATGGTCCAACTAAATGCAAACCGGATGGAATAGCATGCCGCTGCAAGATGCCGTGGTAGCCATGCTGGTTCAGTATGTCTTCAATTTTGAATAAATCCCCAACAGTGTCACCAGCAAAGCACCCGCACACCATCACACCTCCTCCTCCATGCTTCACGGTGGGAACCAGGCATGTAGAGTCCATCCGTTCACCTTTTCTGCGTCGCACAAAGACACGGTGGTTGGAACCAAAGATCTCAAATTTGGACTCATCAGACCAAAGCACAGATTTCCACTGGTCTAATGTCCATTCCTTGTGTTCTTTAGCCCAAACAAGTCTCTTCTGCTTGTTGCCTGTCCTTAGCAGTGGTTTCCTAGCAGCTATTTTACCATGAAGGCCTGCTGCACAAAGTCTCCTCTTAACAGTTGTTGTAAAGATGTGTCTGCTGCTAGAACTCTGTGTGGCATTGACCTGGTCTCTAATCTGAGCTGCTGTTAACCTCCTATTTCTGAGGCTGGTGACTCGGATAAACTTATCCTCAGAAGCAGAGGTGACTCTTGGTCTTCCTTTCCTGGGGCGGTCCTCATGGGAGCCAGTTTCTTTGTAGCGCTTGATGGTTCTTGCAACTGCACTTGGGGGGGACACATTCAAAGTTTTCCCAATTTTTCAGACTGACTGACCTTAATTTCTTAAAGTAATGATGGCCACTTGTTTTTCTTTACTTGGCTGCTTTTTTCTTGCCATAATACAAATTCTAAGAGTCTATTCAGTAGGACTATTAGCTGTGTATCCACCAGACTTCTGCACAACACAACTGATGGTCCCAACCCCATTTATAAGGCAAGAAATCCCACTTATTAAACCTGACAGGGCACACCTGTGAAGTGAAAACCATTTCCGGTGACTACCTCTTGAAGCTCATCAAGAGAATGCCAAGAGTGTGCAAAGCAGTCATCAAAGCAAAAGGTGGCTACTTTGAAGAACCTAGAATATAAGACATATTTTCAGTTGTTTCACACTTTTTTGTTAAGTATATAATTCCACATGTGTTAATTCATTGTTTTGATGCCTTCAGTGTGAATGTACAATTTTCATAGTCATGAAAATACAGAAATTTCTTTAAATGAGAAGGTGTGTCCAAACTTTTGGTCTGTACTGTGTATGTATGTATATGTATGTATGTATGTATATATATGTATATATATATATATATATATATATATATATATATATATATATATATATATATATATATATATATATATATATATATATATATATATATAATAAATAAATAATTTTAGCTTTGATTTACATAAGTTTACACAAAATGTAATATTAGCCATGCAGACACTTTTTTATTGTAGGGTCCTAGTTACTATTAGTTAAATTTGCATTTACTTAAAGGTGTCTTCTGTTTTTTAAATACCCTTTTTAGAGCATCTAAAGGGGGAAATCCTCAACACCTCCATCGGTCAGCAGAGTAGATTGGTTACAAGTATCTAGATCTCTGGAGGACCCGACATGTTTGTTCATTGCATCAGTGGCTCATTGATTTTAATAGGCAATGTGTAATACTTCACTTTCCCCTCTGGAGGCGCTGCAGGGGCATTGTCACTTAGAGATGAATGACTGATACTGTCAGATATTGCGTGGTTTACAAAAATGAGAACCAGTCCGTATGGAGCGAGCAGCTGTGTTTAATATCTTTATATATCGGACACCATATATGTATTTTTGGAGCGGCTGTACATCACATTCAGCCAGTAATCCAACAGGTGCCTAGCTGTGAAAGTGTAAGTGCGGCCCTGGAATGACTGGTGTGCTGCTATTCATTCCATGGAGTTCTCTTACTGGAGTTTTAGTCTTAAACCAGTTGCTGAGATCAGGCCGAGCCGCACATTTCATTCATACAGCTGTTCCCGGGCCTCTCTAAGGCGACCAGAATCAAAGCGGCCAGGACCAGGGAAGGACTTTGATAGCTGACAAATTGTGCTGGGAGCCAAGTTTAAATTTATTTTATTTTACTCACTTATATAGCGCCATTATTTCCACAGCACTTTACAGACAATATGATAAAATATTACAAATAGTAAAATTATACTGCTAGTATAGTTAAAGGGATATTTTCAAGATTGCAAATCACCCATCTATATAATAGGTGATACTGTGCTGATTGGTGGCGATTCATCTGCGGGGGCTCCTAAGGATAGGGCTATAAAGTGGCCTTTGAGAATGAACCTACAGTCTGCACAACTATATACAGTTGGGTACTGAAATTTTTGCACAGTCACACGTTTTGACATTTTAGCTGTTCACCAAAACTTATTCAAGGTCCAGTTCCATAATCAAACTGGGCTGAAAGTGCAGTCTCTCAGCTGTAATTTGAGGGTAGTCACATCCTAATTGGAGTAAGGGTTTAGGAATTACGGCTCTTTACTTTTGGTTCCTTTAAAAAGAGGCCACTACATATTAATTAGACCATTATCTCAAGCTCTTTAATGGGCTGCATGGACTATTCCCTCATTAATCCATCATCAATTAAGCAAGTAGAAGGTCTGGAGCTGATGCCAGGTGTGGCATTTGCATTTGGAAACTGTTGCTGTGAACCAAGAACATGCAGTCAAAGGAGCGCTGAATTGTAGACAAACAGACCATCATTAGGCTGAAAGAATAAGACTTCCATCAGAAAGATGGCAGAAATGTTAGGGGCGGCCAAATCAATAGTTGGTTCGTTCTGCAAAAAAAAAGAGCACACTGGTGAGCTTTGGGAGCATAAAAAGGCCTGGACATCCACGGAAGACAGTGGTGGATGATCGCAGAATCTTTTCTGTGAAAAACCCCTTCAGAACATCCACCCAAGTGAAGAACACTCTCCAGGAACAATGCGTCTCAGTATCTAAGTCTACCATAAAGAGAAGACTTCATTAGAGCAAATACAGAGGGTTCACTGCAAGGTGCAAACCATTACTCGGCCTTAAAAATAGGCAGGCCAGATTAGACTTTGCCAAAAAAAAAAACATCTAAAGAAGCCGTCCAGTTCTGGAAAAGCAAAGTGAAGATCAACCTGTACCAGAATGATGCGAAGAACAAAGTATGGAGAAGGCTTGGAACGTCTCCTGATCCTCTGCACAGCACGCCCTCTGTAACACTTGGTGGAGGCGGTGTGATGGCCCGGGCAAACATGACTTCCAATGGCACCGGGTGGGTCACTAGTGTTTATTGATGATGTGACTGAAGACAGCAGCAGCCGGATGAATCCTGTGTGTACAGGGCAATACTTTCTGGTCAGATTCAACCAAATGGAGCAAGGTTGATTTGGACGGCGCTTCACAGGACAGATGGACAATGACCCAAAACATCCTGCGAAAGCAAGGAAGTGGAATATTCTTCAATGGCTGAGTCCTCACCAGATCTCAGCCCCATCAAGCTGCATTTCACAGGCTGAAGACAAAACTTAAGGCAGAAAGACCCACAAACAGGCAACAACTGAAGTCACTGCAGGAAAGGCGGCAAAGCATCACAAAGGAGGAAACCCAGCGATGGTGACGTCCATGGTCTCCAGACTTCAGGCCGTCATTGCTGCAAAGGATTCTCTACAAGGTATTAAAAATGAAAATTTTATTTACGGTAAAGTTAATTTGTCCAATTGCTTCCGAGCCCCTGAGATGAGGAGGCTTTATAGAAAATTGGCCGCAATTCCTAAACGTATCACAGGATATTTGTGCTCAACCCCTTTAATGAGACCTGGAAGTCTCCACTTTAATTGCATCAACGTTTCTTCATTTTAAATCCAAAATGGTGGCCTACAAAGTTGAAATCACGAAGATTTGCTCCCTGGCCAAATACAGTGGGGAAAATAAGTATTTGATACACTGCTGATTTTTTCCCACCAACAAAGAATGGAGAGGTCTGTAATTTGTATCGCAGGTACATGACGCGCCCCCCTGGGCCGTGGGGTACTCGGCAGCCGGGCCTCTGGTTGCGGGGGGATATCACGGTGGCTGGCCCAGTCCTTGACCCAGGGTGGTCAGTAAAAGGGGGGGATAGTTTCGTGGATTTGGGAAAGTTCGTGACGCCACCTGTAGATTGCAGCCAAAAGGAGCCACCGCTGCGGAGCAGTCCTCTGGAGCTGGTGTTATGGCAGCAGGGATGGTGTGGCTCTCCACAGGTAGAGCAAGCTCCAGGGCAGTGAAGGATGTGTAAGTTGCGCTGGGCGTTGTAGTGCAGTGAGGGAAAGATGGCGCAGATAAAGAATGGACGGAGGCAGTGTGGTGCAGTTATCCGTGTCTTTACTCAGTTTTTATGACCGTTCCACTGGTGCACTGTACAGGTGCTAGCCTCCCACGTCGCGCTGCTTTCACCAGGCAGGGGTTCAGCACTTCCTCAGGCAGATTAGGAGCACCTGACAGAACCCCTCTTTCTTGTGTTCCTAGCTAGACCGACTTCACGCTGGGTCTTTCTCCCTCCTGCCCTGCACTGCCCACTCTCAATCCTGCTCGGGTGCTCTGAAGTCCCTCCTGTACGTTGGAGTTCCCGGACCTGCTTGACCCTCCTGGGGATTAGAATGCAGCTTCGGCAACTGACTATATAAGCCAGAAGCCTCCGGTTTTTCCAGCCGAGACTTGAAGTACACGACTGGGCCAGGGGCCGGTCCCCTTCTTGCGGCCTACGATCCCTCTGTCTTCTGACAGATTTGGGGTGTACGGGTGCCTTCCTGCACTCGCTGTACCTCCTAGGATCCCTTCTTAGAACGGACCCTACTCCTCTGCTCCCCTCCTGGGCCTCTATCCTGGGCCCCTACTTGTGGAGCAGAGCTCCTACTGAGACTCTGCTCCCGGACTGTTCTTCTGAACTGTCCTCTCACTACTCCACTTAACTTATCTGCCACCCTAAGATGGCTTCCCTATTTTATACTCCTACTAAAGTGCTCCCTTAAACTACTTCCT
This sequence comes from Phyllobates terribilis, assembly GCF_046119375.1. Taxonomy (NCBI): domain Eukaryota; kingdom Metazoa; phylum Chordata; class Amphibia; order Anura; family Dendrobatidae; genus Phyllobates; species Phyllobates terribilis. Next base: position 44,503,021 of record NW_027362767.1, read on the forward strand.
CCACCCACACCCACTACTGGTTGCCCCCTACCTTTGGGTTCCCCCCACTCCAGCCAGGGTCAAGGCTCAGCAGAAACATACATTGCGTCTTGCCCTTCCAGCCGGCCTGGAGTAGTGTAGTGTTGGATGCAGGTGTTGGGGTTCCGGGCAGCACTCCCTCCTTACCTGAGAGAAGGGGATACCACACCTCTGGGTGAGATGCAGTACCTCTGTGGCGACTGAACCCTCAGGGGCGCCACATACACTTCACCTGTCTGAGCAGAATCTAAAAATAAAAACCAGGAAATCACTTTGTATGATTTTTACATAATTAATTTGCATTTTATTGCATGAAATAAGTATTTGATATAACAGAAAAACAGACCTTAATATTTGGTACAGAAATTTTTGTTGGCAATTACAGAGGTCAGACCTTTCCTGTAGTTCTTGACCAGGTTTGCACACACTGCAGTAGGGATTTTGGCCCCCTCCTCCATACAGATCTTCTCCAGATCTTTTCAGGTTTCGGGGCTGTCGCTGGGCAACGTTGAGTTTCAGCTCCATCCAAAGATTTTCTATTGGGTTCTGGTCTGGAGACTGGCTAGGCCACTCCAGAACCTTGAAATGCTTGTTAAGGAGCCACTCCTTAGTTACCCTGGCTGTGTGTTTTGGGCCATTATTATGCTGGAAGACCCAGTCACCAACCATCTTTAATGCTCTTCCTGAAGGAAGGAGATTGGTGGCCAAAATCATTTGATACATGACCTCCTCTATCCTCCCTTTAATACGGTTCAGTCGTCCTGTCCCCTTTGCAGAAAAGTGCCCCCAAAGTATGATGATTCCCCCACCATTCTTTACGGTTGGGACGTTGTTCTTGGTGTTATACTCATCTATCTTCCTCCAAACACGGCAAGTGAAGTTGATACCAAAAAGTTCTATTTTGGTCTCATCTGACCACATGACCTTCTCCTATGCCTCCTCCGGATCATCCAGATGGTCATTGGTGAACTTCAAACGAGCCTGAACATGTGCTAACGTGGGCAGGAGGACCTTGCGTGCCCTGCTGGATTTTAATCCATGACTGTGTAATGTGTTACTAACAGTAATGTTTGAAACTGTGATCCCAGCTCTCTTCTGGTCATTGACCAGGTCTTCCCGTGTAGTTCTGGGCTGATTGCTGACCTTTCTCAGAATCATCCTTACCCCACGCGGCAAAATCTTTTATGGAGCCCCAGACCGAGAAAGATTGACAGTCATCTTGGGTTTCTTCCATTTTCTAATAATTGTGCCAACAGTTGCTGCCTATTGTCCTGTAGCCCATCCCAGCAACTTTGTCCCAGGTGTCCTTAGAGAGCTCTTTGGTCTTGGCCATGGTGGAGAGGTTGTAGTGTGATTGATTCAGTGTGTGGACAGGTGTCTTTTTATACAGGTAATGAGTGCAGAGTAGGAGGGCTTCTTACAGAAAAACTAACAGGTCTGTGAGAGCCAGAATTCTTGCTGGTTGGGAGGAGATAAATTAAATTTTATTGCCTGAAATAATTATATGAATTTTGTAAAAATCATACAATGTAATTTTCTGGTTTTTACTTTTATATTCTGTCTTTCACAGTTGTACCTACGATAAAAATTACAGACCTCTCCATTCTTTGTAGGTGGGAAAACTTGGCAGTGTATCAAATGCTTATTTTCCCCACTGTATTTCTGGACCTAACTGTGTGTGTGTGGTGGTGATGTTTCTGGTTTATCCAATACATCCCCTTGGCCTTCTGTTAATTTACTTGTCTCTGGTGTCAGGATCTCTGTAGAAATCAGGGTATGTATTAACCAAAGATCCCGACCACGAGCAGCTGCTACTTTCTAACTTTCACTTGTACGGTTAGAAGTCCATTAAACTGTCAGTCTTAGTAATTGCCGAGAGATCCTTGGAGACGGCAGAAAACCCTGACAGTGAAGCGGCTGCCGCAGTCCGTCACTAAGCATTGGGCGCATTGTTATAATCTCCACTCAGGAGTCCTTCACAAGAGAATAAAGGCGACTAATTATAGGTAATCCCGTTACATCAGGTTCTGGAAGTGTCAGGTTTTCCTGTGATCCATTATATTAACAATGTATAGATCATTTCTAGTCTAGTTTTTCTACAATTCTTGCCTGTAGGTGGCAGTATATAACAGTGATAGAATAATTATATTCTGGCATTAGAGATTTTAAAGGGGTTTTCCGATCTCATAAAGTGATGGCAATCCGCAAGGACATACTGTTGCTTTTTTATTGTTTGGGGAGTTTTATCTCTGGGGCTTAGGAACCCACTAATCATCATAAAGTGATGGCAGATTTATAAGATTAGAATACCTGTTTAATAGGTGCTGAATTATCAGATATTCTAGATTATATATTGGCTGTAAAAGGTGATATTGCACTAACTGTCAAAGGTACAGAAATTTAAAGGGTTTGTTCAGAATCCTAAAAAAGAACCTACTCACTCCCCTTCCCCCAGAGACTGCTGCACTTTTGTTCTTGGAATGGGTTTGATATTGCTATTCAGCCGGATTAATTTGAGAGGAACTAAAGTGCAATACCATAGCTAGCCCATTGGTGGTGCTGTTTCTGAACCATGTGTTGTTGTTTTTTTTTTTTTTAAGTAGTAGAAATCCCCTTTAATCAGAGAGAGAGGTCTTTTTAAATGTCTTCTCTTCTCTACTTCCTAACTTCTGGAATAAGGGGAGATCTGTAGGACTCCAAACCTCCCCGAAACCTCCTGTAAATAAGCAATTTCAGGATATGGCTTCATTTAGGGAGGTGGGGGAAAGGTGCGTAGAGGCAATAAAGGGGCATGACCTCAGGAAAGAAGTGTGCCTACAGCCAAAAACTACAGGAATCCTCCCACCGGATAATATATATTAAATGTAGGCAGCTTATCTCCATTGAAGTGAATGGGGCCGAGCTGTAATACCACGCATGACATGTAGACATGGGAGGCGCTTTTTTTTTTTTTTTTTTTTAGTAATATATCCTCCATTTTTTTTATTTTTTTTTTTCCCTCTTCTAATCCTGGCCAATCCCCATAATGTAATTGTATTCTCTCCCTTTAGTTTATTAGTAACCTTACCTCTTCTTCTTTTTTTTTTATTTTTTTTTATTTTTTTTTATTTTTTTTCAGTTCTCTCAGGCCAGATGCACCACAGCCCCTTGAAAAGATCGGTGTCCCTTACCCCGCCCATGAATGTGCCGAACCAGCCACTAGGACATGGGTGGATGTCTCATGAAGATTTGAGAGCTCGAGGATCGCAGGGTGTTTCATCTGATCATGCCCCTCTGTCTCCCCAAAGCAGCGTGGCCTCTTCGGGGAGTGGGGGGAGTGAGCACTTAGAAGACCCCTCTTCTGCACGTAATACATTCCAAGATGAAGGAAGCGGGATGAAAGGTGAGTGTAGTAGGATCCCCTTGTAGGTAAATAGTCTGTTCTGTACAGGGATGGAATTTAGAATGGGCAACATCATCAGACCAGATTAGAGCAAGAACTACTACAGTGTAAAGCATGGAGAAAGCGTGCATGAGCCTGAGCTAATGAGACAAGCGATGAATTGGAAGTTGTGGAAGAGGGGGCACTATAAAACCCCCAAAGATGTTAAGGGTACAAATACTGGTAGATCACGTTGTCTGGCTTTATACCCCTAGTAAATGGACTAGAGTTCGATGGGCCCTGTTGCAGAATTTGGACCTGTGCCCCAAACTGCATATTGGTCAGATGTATGGGCCTTTGTAGCGTTCTAGATCTTCTAGAGACACGCCTGTTCACCCCCCATGTAATAATATTCCTGTTTTGTGCCCCTTTCTGTAATAATGTCCCCCGTCCTGGGGCCCCTTACTGGTGTAACGTCCCCCGTCCTGGGGCCCCTTACTGGTGTAACGTCCCCCGTCCTGGGGCCCCTTACTGGTGTAACGTCCCCCGTCCTGGGGCCCCTTACTGGTGTAACGTCCCGTCCCCCGTCCTGGGGCCCCTTACTGGTGTAACGTCCCCCCTTCCCCCGTCCTGGGGCCCCTTACTGGTGTAACGTCCCCCCTTCCCCCGTCCTGGGGCCCCTTACTGGTGTAACGTCCCCCCTTCCCCCGTCCTGGGGCCCCTTACTGGTGTAACGTCCCCCCTTCCCCCATCCTGGGGCCCCTTACTGGTGTAACGTCCCCCCTTCCCCCGTCCTGGGGCCCCTTACTGGTGTAACGTCCCCCCTTCCCCCGTCCTGGGGCCCCTTACTGGTGTAACGTCCCCCCTTCCCCCGTCCTGGGGCCCCTTACTGGTGTAACGTCCCCCCCCCGTCCTGGGGCCCCTTACTGGTGTAACGTTCCCCCCCCCGTGCTGGGGCCCCTTACTGGTGTAACGTCCCCCCCCCCCCTGTCCTGGGGCCCCTTACTGGTGTAACGTTCCCCCCCCCCCCCGTCCTGGGGCCCCTTACTGGTGTAACGTTCCCCCCCCCCCCTGTCCTGGGGCCCCTTACTGGTGTAACGTTCCCCCCCCTGTCCTGGGGCCCCTTACTGGTGTAACGTTCCCCCCCCCCTGTCCTGGGGCCCCTTACTGGTGTAACGTCCCCCCCCCCTGTCCTGGGGCCCCTTACTGGTGTAACGTCCCCCCCCCGTCCTGGGGCCCCTTACTGGTGTAACGTCCGTCCCCCCCCCCCCCCCGTCCTGGGGCCCCTTACTGGTGTAACGTTCCCCGTCCTGGGGCCCCTTACTGGTGTAACGTCCCCCGTCCTGGGGCCCCTTACTGGTGTAACGTCCCCCCCCCGTCCTGGGGCCCCTTACTGGTGTAACGTTCCCCGTCCTGGGGCCCCTTACTGGTGTAACGTCCCCCGTCCTGGGGCCCCTTACTGGTGTAACGTCCCCCCCCCGTCCTGGGGCCCCTTACTGGTGTAACGTCCCCCCCCCCCCCCCCCCCGTCCTGGGGCCCCTTACTGGTGTAACGTTCCCCGTCCTGGGGCCCCTTACTGGTGTAACGTCCCCCGTCCTGTGGCCCCTTTCTGGTGTAACGTCCCCCGTCCTGGGGCCCCTTACTGGTGTAACGTCCCCCCCCCCTGTCCTGGGGCCCCTTACTGGTGTAACGTCCCCCGTCCTGGGGCCCCTTACTGGTGTAACGTCCCCCCCCCGTCCTGGGGCCCCTTACTGGTGTAACGTCCGTCCCCCCCCCCCCCGTCCTGGGGCCCCTTACTGGTGTAACGTTCCCCGTCCTGGGGCCCCTTACTGGTGTAACGTCCCCCGTCCTGGGGCCCCTTACTGGTGTAACGTCCCCCCCCCGTCCTGGGGCCCCTTACTGGTGTAACGTCCGTCCCCCCCCCCCCCCGTCCTGGGGCCCCTTACTGGTGTAACGTTCCCCGTCCTGGGGCCCCTTACTGGTGTAACGTCCCCCGTCCTGTGGCCCCTTTCTGGTGTAACGTCCCCCGTCCTGGGGCCCCTTACTGGTGTAACGTCCCCCCCCCCTGTCCTGGGGCCCCTTACTGGTGTAACGTCCCCCGTCCTGGGGCCCCTTACTGGTGTAACGTCCCCCGTCCTGGGGCCCCTTACTGGTGTAACGTCCCCCCATCCTGGGGCCCCTTACTGGTGTAACGTCCCCCCATCCTGGGGCCCCTTACTGGTGTAACGTCCCCCGTCCTGGGGCCCCTTACTGGTGTAACGTCCCCCCATCCTGGGGCCCCTTACTGGTGTAACGTCCATTCTACCACTCTTTTCCAACACCTGATGATGAAAAAAACTATTCTTCTTACCTTCCACCACTGACATGGGGTTTTCGGCATGCCAGCTATGGACTGCGTATGACCTCACTGACATGCGCCCTGTTTGTGACTGACATGCTGATGTCAGCCGCCGGACTCTGATTGGCCGGCTGCGTATATTGCGGTGCAGGGAGTCTGCGGGTCTCTGCGCTAAAATACACTTCAGCTAAATGTGCGTCCTCAGACGCAGATCCAGCTGAAATGGGCTCTGGCATTGGTGGCCCCCCTCCCGCATGGCTCCTTTCGCCCCTGCTTAGGCCATTGCAATTCAAGGCTATGATAAGTTTTTTGCCGTGCATTGCTTCGAGTGGGCACCTTAAAATAGTAATTTGCTGTGGAAGTGGCATCGATGGCCATGCACAATTGCCACTTAAAGACTTGACAAAATTTTCAGCGGTCCTTACGTATGTCTAGCCCTATCCTTGGATGTGTGGAGTATCTTTAATCCAAGCGTTTTATCCGAAAGGTCGCACTTATTGGGTCTCAGATATTTTTTTGACAGCTGCAAAATTTCATGTCCCCTGAATGACCTGGGCTGCGAGTGGACGTGGGGTAGACTCCGAGGAGGAGCCATGTTTGCTGTGAAAAAAAACCCCTGGCAGCTGGGTAAAGTTGTGCCGTATGCAATCCGAAAATTAAACTAATGGGTTCTAGCTGCAAGTGGTACATTTACTGCTATCGAACGCTTCCAGAATGCTTGAAGCCAGCGGAGGGGCACACGAGGACATCCGCTGAAAGAAAGGGAAAAAATGGCTGCGCAGAAACACAAATATGTCTTACTAATCAGGAGAATGTTGTGGATTCTTTATTTTGTCATATCTTTATTTGTGCTAGATCCCCCCCTCCATACTGTGACTCACGTATCTGATCTTTCTGAATTTCAAACAGTGGAACTAACAATCCTGGACCCTCTGAGCACAAAGGTTTTCACGCCCTAAGGGTCCGCTCCCGGCACCAGACACTCATCTGTCCCCACATGCTGCAGACAATAATCTGCACTTTTCCGTCAGTCCTCGGGTCACGTTGCTTCAGTATATTTATCTTTTTAGGGTTATTTAGATATTGAATGATTTTAGGAAATGTAAGAATGCCCTACGCTACAGAACATGAACAGTAGGAAATATATAAAGACTCTTTATGGTAGGATTTTCATTGTCAATTTGCATTATTTTTCACCATGCCAGAGCCCCACGGACCCCATTATAAGTCGATGACGTGTCTTGGTCACCATTTGTGTCTGTTGTGTTGGGTCCATTGCATGACAAATACAAACTGCGTCCAATGAGCCCCATTGTCTTATATAATAGGATCTCTCTGACTATGTCAAGGTGTCTGCCATTTTGACAGAAGAATTGGAGCTGCATGCTTCACTAATTTTATTTTTTCTTGTAAAACATGACGGACTCTGCAGTTACGGATCTTGATAGATTTGTCACCAGATTTCACAATAAAAACTGCATATAGTAGTAAATAGATTTCTGACCTGATGAGGCTGGTGCACTTACTGTGAATGTCCACATGAGAATGGCTGTATAATTATATTTCAGTTCACTTAGCCTGACTGTCAGCTCCTCGCTGTTCCTCCTCACTGCTACTGCTGCTGCTGAATGTCAATCTACCTTCCATAATTGACAGCTCCTCATTGCCCACCCCCCTGCTGCTGAATCTCAACCTACCTGATCTGATTGACAGCTCCTCAGTGTCCCACCTCCCTGCTACTGGTGAATCTCTGCCCACTTAGCTTGATTGAAAGCTCCTCAGTGTCCTTCCTCTCTGCTGCTGAATCTCCCTTACCTGGCCTGATTTACAGCTCCTCAATGTCCCTCAATCCTGATGCTGCTGCTGCTGCTGCTGCTGCTGAAACCTCCCACTGCTAAGTACAAGCTGTAGCTGGGGGGGGTGAAGAATAAACACACTTGGACTCATGAGCTCATTTGATTTGACTCCTAAAAAGATCTTTTCAATATCTGTATTATACAGCCATTTTTTCATTTTCATAGCAAGTACGCCAGCCTTATTGGGTCCAAGATATTTTTAATGTGTAGAATCCAGTGATCAGATTTGTGTGGGAATAATTTTTGTTGGCTGATTTGCATTGAGTTCCACCAAACGCTTGTCTTTCAGATGTGCCCGCGTGGCTCAAAAGTCTTCGTTTGCACAAGTACGCAGCCCTGTTTTCTCAGATGACCTATGAGGAAATGATGTCCCTCAATGAGTGTCAGCTGGAGGCACAGGTACGTCAGAATTTTATTTTAATTCTATTCGTGTGAGAAGCCTGTCAGGACTTGCTGGGAGTTGTAGTTTTGCAATAGCCGAGGAGCCCCTGGTTGTGTAGCGCTGCATGCGTGATGGCTTCTTGCTGGGTCATGAGTGGAGATTACTTGGACACAAAAAGTGGTTGGACTCTTAGATTTCTTTGGGGTGGGGTGGGCTAGGAGCTAATCCTATCACACAGACTTGTATGTTTTGGGGTTTGTTTTTTATTTGAGATATTTAAAAAATATATATATATATTTTCCCTTATTTCAGAATGTTACAAAAGGTGCAAGGCACAAAATAGTTATTAGTATCCAGAAGCTGAAAGAGCGGCACATTCTGCTGAAATCATTGGAAAGGGTAAGTGTTCATATGGGACTCCGGGGTCCGAATTCCCACCAGTCCATATATATCATCAGCATCATTATTTTACATTGAACAGGACATCCTAGAAGGGGGTAATCTGCGGGGGCCACTTCAGGAGCTACACCAGATGATTCTCACACCCATCAAAGCCTACTCCGCACAAAACTCCACTGCTGAAGACCACAGCCGGGAGTCGGACCCTCACTCTTCATTACTTGGCACTGAGGGTCAAGGATCAGACAGCAAAGACTCTGCTTCTGGAGGGATTCAACAGCACCATATGGGCAACCTAGAGGGAGAGAGTGGGGGGATCCCTTTACCTGAAGGGGATCTTCCAGGACAGTTCACAAGGGTAATGGGTAAAGGTAAGCAATAAAAACCTAGAAGGATAAACTTTATAAGGGTTTAATTAAATGACTATCCAGGATCAGAAAACTTAAGGTCGATATTTTTTTTTTTCCTAATAGCACCACTTCTGCCAACAAGGTTGATTGTGGTATTGCAGTGTAACCCCATTCACTTCAGTCAAGCTGAACTGCAATATCAGACCCAACCAAGGTGTGGTGCTGTTTTTGGAAGAATCCTGTAATTTTGTTCCTTGCTTATAACAAGGGTGGATTGAGCATAATCTCCCCCCTAAGCAATAATGGTATATCGGCCACATTTATTTATTTTTCTTTCTTTATTGACCTGCCCCCAAGTATTATCCTGTTTTATTGTATTTGTTTCCAGTTTGTACTCAGCTCCTGGTGTCCAGACCAGATGAAGAGAACATCAGTTCCTATTTGCAGCTGATTGACAAATGCCTTATTCATGAAGTAAGTGACACATAAAGGGGTGTTCTCAAGTTATCCCCCATCCAACTTTCCAATCTCCCTTCCCACAGGGCTCTTCAGATCCCCTTTTCTCTGGATCGTTTGGGCAACAGAAGTTGGACCCCCAGTGATCGGAAAGTTAATCCCTAACCTTTGGCTAGCGAATAACTTTTAAACTTGAGAATGCCACCAATTAAAAGGGATTGTGCCATAAAATAAAAAACTGATCCAATGCTGTGAATAGATAGTAGAAGGGTTTGACCAGTGGGACCAAGTGTAAATATAGTGGTAGTGAGTGACTAGTGAGCATGTGGCAACGGTGCCCCCCCCCCCCCGTATATGGGTGCTGGCCATGGTGCCCTCCGTGTGTGGGTGGGTGTTTTTGTTTTGCACCAAATTCTTCTTAAGCTTTGCCTATTTTGAAGTCCAATTTCAATTTCTACGGAAATGTTTTTTTTTTCTTCTTTTTCCTCTGTTAACCATTGTGTGCTTTTTGTTTTCTTTCTAAATCCCTATGTTTGCTGCTTTTATTATTTGTGGCAAACGTTATGCACAAATGTGCTCTTGTATCCTCCTTGTATTTTTTTTGCACAACAGAAATTTGAGCAGACGTTAGCCACGTGAAACGTTTTAGCAGATCACACGACTCTTTGCTTTAAAAAAGCGGAAAAAAAATTAAAGCGGGGTGGGGACATTAGTGACTTTGCCCTAAGTGTCATTTTGAAAAAATTTGAAAAATACCGCGAAATGAAAATCTAAAAGTGACTGAGGTGGTGGGGAGGATGCAAATGATGAATGTGGCAAATGGTGCATGCACAAGCACTCATGCGCTAATCTGCGGGCAGCTGGGAAGACGGGTGGTCCCCACAGACATCTTTGAACCACAGATGACCTCACAAGTAATGCAGGGTAAAATCCTACTAAGGATCCATAAATTCTTTTTTTAGGGAAGGAAGCTGCTTCATTAGATTTGCCTATAGGAAAATCATATATGAATTTGCTGGGACACTCTGCTCTGCTACATCGGCAGTACAATTTCTATACATATTTGCAGCGATGTTCTATTTTTCAAACATTCTATCTGTGTTGCGGAAGTCTGATACAATGTTGCAGTTGCTTTCCATTGCATAGTGTTTTATTCTGGTGCAGTCCGATAAAATGATGTATTTGCACAGGCCTTTACGGAGACACAGAAGAAGAGACTGTTGTCATGGAAACAGCAAGTACAGAAGCTATACAGGTCTTTTCCACGGAAAACCCTCTTGGATGTTGCTGGGTACCGGCAGCAGAGAAAGTAGGTTGGGTTCAGATCCCCCCGTGTGCTAGTTACCTTAGTGACTGCATTTCATCAGCTTGTTGGGAAACCCATCTCTGTCTGCAGGCTATGGGTTTGTTTTTTTTTATTTTGCAGTAAAAATTCCTGTGCATACATTAGTGCGCTGCCAGCAATTTGCAAGTCGGGGATTGGGAAGTTCTGCGCAGGAAAAGCCTCCGATCATTTTCGCCTTGATCACTTCAATTAAAATTTATGACATTGATGTATTATTTTAGGAAAAGGATGAGGGGTTTCCTCACCTCCCCAAGGCTGCAGCAGCAGCAGCAAGGCATTGAAATTTCAGCTGCATAGCACAAGCATGGGGAATGTAAATCTCCATCACTTTTTTCTTTTAAAGGGGAAGTACACCTAAAATTCAAATCATTATGTACTTGAATCTCCATATGTGAGATCTGTCTTTTTTTTTTTTTGTTGTTGTTGTTCCTGTTGTCTTTTAACCCCAGAAACTTCACCTCTCCTGTCCGAAGATTGTGCATTGAGGATGAGCTCCATGGGGCAAAGTGTTTTATACAGGTTGTGCAATACCAGACACAACCTGTAGACACAGGTGGCACCATTTCTGGAAGAAAGCAACCATGTTTTTCTAACTTCATACAAGCCCCTTTTAAAAGGGTTATCCAAGATTTGAGAAATATAGCTGCCTTTTTCCAAAAAAAGCACCACCAGTGTGTGTGGGTTGTGTGTGGTATCGCAGCTCTGTACCATTCACTTTAATGGAGCTGAGCTACAATACCAGGCACAATTTGGCACTGTTTTTGAAGAAAAGAATGCATTTTTCTAATTTCATATTACCCCGTTAACGTTGCATCCATCTAGGTATTGCATGGTAATGACAGCCATTGTAGTGTTTGGACACCCAATTGTGCACAGAACCTCAGCTAACTCCTGGCGTTCTGCTGTGACTGTAGCCCCCTAGTCCTTGCACTTATACTCATGCACTAGGAGGCTCAGTATGAACAGCGTTAAGACCCGTCTACAATAAGGAATTGTAGCATTGCAATAATTAACTCTTGGAAGGAGCCCTCTCTACTCGCTGATGAGTAACTGGAATAGGAAGTCATAAAGACAATTTGCATACTTTTTCCCAGAAAGCATTATCTGCAGAAAATAAAAATCTGTTCTATAGGGCCACCCATAGGTGTCAGTAGACACTTTCTTTCCTTCTGGAAGAGAGGTAATTTATATAAAGTAACCAGTGTTACATCTGTGGCTACAATTTCTAAAAATGATATAAAAATTTTCTATTGTGTTTCTGATTTTGTTCTAAATCTCTAAATGTCCCCGTTGCCAGGACCAGCGTTGACGTCTTCATTGGCAGCCGAGGGTTTGGACAGTCCAACTCATTGCCCACAGCTGGATCTGTGGGTGCAGGATTGGCGAGAAGAAACCCCCGGCAGTTTCAGATCCCATCCAGGAACCTTCCCAGCACACGGCTTGGTTTGCTGGGTCCAAGCAGCCTCCTGGGGGCAACACAGCGAACAACGTCCAACAATCCCGCACTGTTGAAGCAGGGGAGACAGGTTGGTGCACCGAATATACGGGTTCATCTGCTAAAGGGGAAATTATTGGAGAGATGCACTACTTTGTATGGGAACAAATTTGCTGATTCTGGCTCTGCCTTCTTGTTCTCGCCATAATAAAAACTATTTCTGCATCATAAGATGCCAGATTATTGGAGTTTTATATTAGTAGGCAGCTAAGACTTTGCTGCAGGTTACTTGTGCAACCGCTACGGGGCCCTAAAGAGCGCTACCCTTGGTGCAACATATTCTTGGAGGAAGAGATGTAACTTGACGTTCCTGGACTTTAAAGCAAAATCTGCAAAACTGCCCCAACCTGCCACGTGCTACTTATAATACTGGCGTCTTATGGCAGGAGATCTAAAGGGTAACGTTCCTCCTTGTGGAGGGTGACAGTGTGAGGAGGCTTCTAAGCCATGCAATGCTCCTAGGAAGTTTACATGGGCATTGGTCCGGATGTGACCCCTTTATAGTTACATCAGTGATCCACGGTGTATAAAATGAGGTTGACCGCCCTAACTCCACACCCCCCTCCCCCAAATATTCAGAGATTTTTCACAATTTTTTTTTGTGACATCAGTGTTTTTTTCTTTCCCCTCTCGTTGTTTTGGAACCTAAATTACAAACCCTACGACACCACGATAAAATAAGTAGGAGCTGTCTCTCCCGGACACATGATTACTTAACCATGTTCTATTTTTTCCACATGTCTGGATCCTTTTAAAGAAATAATAAAAAAAAAAAAAAATAAAAAAAAAAGTAGTGAGAACAGACTGCAGGCATTTCCTGTGTTCCCTGCAGAGGGGGTACCAAAGGGGCCGCAAAGAGATTTTAAGATGTGAAACCAGGAGCGGACCAGGTGCAAAAAAAAAAAAAAAACCCAGCTCCAGCTGAAAAAAATGTACATTTAGGTGGGAAGTATGGAGTTTATCCTTAAATAATGGTTCTGGCCCTTTAAGAAACCATATTTCACAAAGGCTCCTTATAACTACAGATGTGGAAGAAGAGAAGGCTTATAATAAATCTATTTCTGGGGTCGACGTTGGTTCAGAGGTGTTGCCTGAAAAAATTAGGATCAGCATAGATTTTTAAGATACAAAAATAAATTCCCTGTTCTATCCCATACTGTCCATTATTTATAGTGCCCGCTTATTATCTAGCGCTCTACGTGGCCTATTGGGCTTTCATTAAAAGCTATATAGCAGTTTATTGTCCTCTGTTATCAGCCATTTCAAACTCGGGCTGGCAATAGATTGCCACTGTTGTCTTCTGTTATCAGCCATTTAAAGCTGGAGAGTGATTGACTGTAGTATTCTTCAATGGGTTGACCCATAAGTTGCCACAAAAGTACCAGAGTTGGGCATGGTGCCTTTTGTGCAGTGTTCCTGACCCCATATTGTACCATCTAATTAGTAATGGTTCCTACTTGGTTCTCCCAATAGAATCTGTGGTTTGCCAACCCTGGTGGGAGTAATAGTATGCCGAGTCGATCTCACAGCTCCGTGCAAAGAACGCGCTCACTGCCTGTCCATACCTCCCCACAGACGATGCTTATGTTTCAACAGCCAGGTAAGCGTGCTGCATGCTTAGCTTCTATATCTTACCTAAGGACTTGCATTTTTTTTCCTGATACACTGCTCCAAATCTCCAGCATAGACCGAGATAAACTATAAAATTCTGCTTGCCTGCAGCCACCACTAGAGGGAGCTCATTGCATGCTGTTTTATTATTACATTCAATATATATGGGAAGCTCCCCCTAGTGGTGGCTTCTGTAAATATATTTAGGTATAGAACCTCCTAAATTTAAAAGGGTACGTCCAAATGGAATGGAATAAGGCATGTGGATAGATTTTAGCAAATCCCATCTGCATGTTGCAGATTTTTCAGCAAAGGATCTAAAAAAAATAAAATCTGCAGCATGTTCATTTCTGTTGCAGATTTTATTGCATTTATTGTATTTTTTGGTATGTGCATAGGACTGCAGGCAAATAAACTTGGTGTTCTTATTAGAGCAAATGGTAACAATTGAGTAAATTGGTGTGAATTTTACTTTTTGTCTAATTAGGTTTGTGATTTTTTTTTTTTTTCCTTCTACTCTGAGGGTGCATTAGACCAGTGGCGCTACAGCTCCCAGCATGCCCTGGCAATCGCAGTTTTGCAGCAGGTAGAAATTTGTCAAATTGGGCATTTGAGAACGTTAAATGACAAGTTCAGCTCTGGATTTTCCACCTTTTAATGCCCTTGTCCTTATGCACCTGTTGGTTTTTAAATATATATAATAATAATGCACCTGTTGGTTTTTAAATATATATAGATCTCCATGGTACGGTCTCGTAATAACAGATTCCACGTCCACGAGGGTCTGATCGTGTGACCGAAATTCTAAAAATTCAAACATTGGGTCAATTTTTTTTTTTGTCTCTCCACCTCCAGATTTTCCAATACCAGCAACTGAACCCGATATCAATAACCGTCTGGAATCGCTGTGTCTCAGTATGACTGAGCATGCTCTGAGCGGTAAGCATTGCAAATATAGCTCAGCTAAAAATACCCGGGGAGGAGACAGCCCAGAAGAGGAATGTCTGCGAGACGTAATACTTGTACAAAATGTCTATTTTCTGGCTTTGCTTTGTAAATCCAGCCAATGAAATCAGCACTTAGACTACAGAGGAGTCTGCTGTTTGGAGTCCTGCAGCAGGAAAGCTCGGGCTCAGGCGGTCCAATGATAGAATGTCAGTCTGCAGCTGCCAAAGTCAGTTTTGCGGTGGGCTGAGGTATGTGAGGTTATTGCAAAGCAGGATCTGGTGGAACAGCAAAACAACATGTCTGTACACTGTGTGACTGCAGGAGCGAGACGCGCACAACTTATTGCCGTCGCTGAGCGCTGATTTTGTAAATCTGGTGCAGTTTTCCAGCCTGAGATCAATTGTGTGTCACATAATTCCCTGCAGTCAGAAAGGAGAGGGAAACTTGTGTGGATGGGAAGGCTGAAATTAGGAGTAAGGTCACTCCATTATAATCCACAAAATGGGCTATATAAAAACCTTTAAACCTGAGGACCCTTGTGGTGAGTGCACAGGAGCGCATTCCCTGTGTATATTCCCAATACAGAGTTTTACAGACCAAAAATCTCCTGTGTATTAGAGTGTATGAACTTTCTTTGTGCCCCTCTCCTTTTGTGTGGCTTTTCTCCCCGTGGCCCCTTGTATCTGTCGTCCGCCCCCTCCCCACAACTGCACAGGCCATCTTTCTTCACCCCACCCCACCCCATGCGGTCTTGCTGTGCACTCAACCCCGCCCCCCCCCCCTCCATCCCACTTGGCCTCTCTTTCTTCATTTCCCCCCTGCACATACTTTCTCTTTTTCCCTTCCAGCCCCCCCCATACATGGCACCTTTGGGTGGCCTTTTTTCCTGTGCGCCCCCATTGTCTCTCTGTTCCCCCCCACCCCATTCTTCTTGCTTATGCTTTTTTTCCCCCCTTTGGCACTACTGCTCCATCTACACTCCCCCCATCGTTAGGCGGCCTTACCTTCTATTCCCCCCTCCCCCCATTCTACTCGGCCTCTCTCTGTGCCCCCATGCACCGCTTTTCTTTCCGCTCACCCTCTAATGCAGCATTTCTCTTTGCGCCCCCACCCTCTCTCACAATGCGGCCTATCCCTTTGCACCTCCCCACCACCATTGGGCAGCCTTCCTCTCGGAGACCCCTTGTGCGGCCCTCTTCTTGGTAACCCCGGCCTCTGATCTGCAATTCCCCTGCCTCTCCCCTTTATGGCAATTCTCTCTGTGACTCCCACCTTCCATGTTCTGGGCTTCCTCCATCTTGGAGATTTTGGAGAGTTCCATGATGTCCATTTGGCAATACTCTGTAGCTCAGGTGGTAATTTATACATGTAATCTTAGTGTCTACACAAAAACGTGCCCATCTCCCCTATTTATGGGTGGGATTGTGGCCACCACCTAATATTTTGCTATCTTTTCTAGCTACCCATCTAACTTTCACAGCAGCAATGATGAGGTTAACCTGAACTTTCCTCTGACCATTCACTCCCCTCAATACATTTTTTTTTGCAGATGGCGTAGACAAAACATCCACTATCTAATGCGAAACGGTACTTCGTGGCAGCGCTGGGCGTAGCACACGGAACTGCTGGTCCAGTGTTGGGTTTTGCTGACTCTCTTCCCTGGATGCGCCAAACACAATTTTGCCTTTTTTGTTTTTTCCCCGTTATTGTAAAAAGACGGAGGGTTGGAAGCATAAGCTGAGCTTGCAAAGGAAAAAAATGGCTATTTTGTAATTCTGTGAAGTGAAAATATAAACTTTTTCCATATGATCAGTTTCCTGAATGAAAAGCTTCTTGTTATGAGCGGGAAACGTATGAAATGTGATCGGCAAGAAATTTTGCTGCCACTGGACAAAACATGTCTGACCCATCGCTGCGGACTGGACATGTGACCAAACCATGGAAGAAAGAAGTTTTTGTTCTGTTGCATTTTTTTTTCGATACATTTGTATTTTGAATTCATTTTCCCCCTTAGTTTGAAAAAAAAAAAAAAAAAACACAAATTACTCATGTTTACATGTTATTAAGGGTACATCGGTTCTTCAGGTATGCCTTCTGTATCTTAATTGTCATAGATTTTTTTTATTAATAGCAGCCGGTTTGCGTCATGTAAGAGACAAAATTTTCTTATGGAAATAGAAAGTGTCTTCAAGGTTTTGAATCTGGCTCTTGGGTCCCCAAGGGCCATTAGTGTTTTTTTTTTTTTTTTGTCAGATAGGCCTATATATAGCTTACTATAGACATCAGAAAAAAGTCTGCCCACTCTTGGATAGCTGGTGTCCCCACTGACCTATATTGTTTGCAAAAATAATTAGAATAATTTAAAACATTTCAAACAATTCACTTTTAAGAATAATAATTAAAAAAAAAAATTGAAACAAAAACAAAATTGTGGGCCAAACTTCTAATGTCTACGGGCAGCATTGTGGTGCCAATTATTAAGTAAAGGGTGAAGACTTGGGATGTTTATGGAAAGTCTTGGAATGTGAGTGGAAAGTGAAAAGAAGAAAAGAGCAGAGTTGTTTTTTTTTCTTTTTAGGTTTTTCTTTTTTTTTTTTTATCTTTGTTTCTGAAAAAAAAAACTTTTTGCTCAGCATCCTCGTCCTCTGCTTTATTTGGAATTGTATCATTTCAAAGTTTTTATTGTGCAGTTTTGTTTTCGGTTTTACTTTTTTTTTTTTTTTTTTTTTTTTTTGAGGGAGTGCAAAAGGCAATTCTGCTGTTGGTAGTTTTGAAATAAATGCTGCTGATGGGACTTTAGTGCTGCTTATGGAGATTCTTACATATATTTGCCAGAGGCAAAAAAAAAGTACTAATTACGTACTCTAAAGTAAAACAAATATTGCTGCAATAAACACCACTGCATCTGCTAAAATGCCAGTGGCTGGTCAGGGGATTCCAAAGTCTCCTGCTCATTCCTTCACTGGGCCACTCTTTTAGAGAAACTTTTTTTTTTTTATAGTAATTTTTTCAAAAATGGCAAGCTTAGCCATGAAAAATGTGATTATTAGCCTAATTGGTCAAATGTTTTGTACAAAGGATTATTTCCCCATTTAGTGGCCAAATGTCAGTACATCTACAGCCAGACTGAAACTGTCGATGTAGTAGAAAATGGTCAATGCACACAGCGCTATAGGTCCACTAACCGGTCGTCTGGAGCTTCTGAGAGGCACCATAGTCATCCCCCAAGGAGCAATGCTTCTAATGGCATGCACTGGAAAATGCCATGATTTTTTTTTTCTTTTTTTTAACAGATTCATATGGCATTCATGAGGAAAAAGACCCCATGCGGCTCCCTTATAAAATTAAAGGGTCATGGTGGTACAGTTTGAACCTATAGCAGGCTGTGGGCACAATACAACATTAATATCTAATATGGCTGTGTGCATGATATCACCCAAATGCAGCAAATTCATTAACACATGGGACTGTTTATTGGCTTCTGACTTTCTAGGAACAGATAATCATGCCATGCCATTGCATGGCTATTAATTAGACCTAGCTGATGGAAGAACTTATTTAACTATAGAATATACATTCTTTATTTCACCATATTGTCAGTCCAATACATTTTTTTGTATTGTTACAAAAATTGGGACTTCATCCTATCAGAAAAAAATAACTTCTCAAAAAACGTTATAACTAAATGCGCATACCTGAAATCTACAAAAACAAGAAGGTGAAATAAGAAGACACCTACAACTGGTGCTGTTGGCACATACTCAGTGTTACGAGCTATATCCATGTATTATTCAAACTTTAATTCCATTTTTGACAGAATTAGGGAAATTAAGTTGTGTTTTTTTTTTTTTGGCTATAATAGAATTTTTTTTTGGAAATTTTTTTTATCGCCCCCTAAAAGTATGTTCACCTGGAGTATTCACAAAAACCCTCTTGGTAGCCACACTCAGCTAAGCCCTATTGAACGGGGCTAATATACATACAGTTTTGCAGCACAACAAATGGCCAGGGATTCTATTGCAAATATTAGCAGACTTTTCAATTTCTGTATGAAGAATCGGCCTTGTGAACAGAACTGTCACATCTGGCACCCACCGATCAAGGTCATACTGCATAATGTAAATATTGCCCCGATGCTATATTTTAGTGCAGGAATGCCATGTATTTTTTTTATATTTTTTCTAATAGTCATCATCCACTTAGGATCAGAAATGACCCAATTGAGGGATGGTGGGAGTCCCAATTGTTGTGCCTTTTTTTAATCATTGACATTTTATGGCAAGTTATAAAAGTATTTGGGGAAAACCCTCTAAACAGGCACAATAGTATTTTATATTTAATTTCTAGATATGAAAGAGAATTGCTGTCCTATATGGGTAGTTTTTTTGTTTTTTTTCCTAGGAGGTCATTTTCCCATGATGCGTCTCTGAAGGTCCATTGTGGAATCCTTCATGTTACAGCGTTCTGGTGGTCCCGATCGATTAACCCCTTTTTTGTTTTCCCCTCCACTTGACTTCGATCCATCATGGACCTCTACTTAGTGATATGTATGAGTAAAATACCTCTTTGGGCCCATTGCAGTCCAGGAGCTCCTAAATGTGTCTGTGACGGGAGCTGCTATGGAGGTGGCTGCGGACCCCTTAACTCTAGGACCCCTTAACTCTAGGACCCCTTAACTCTAGGACCCCTTAACTCTAGGACCCCTTAACTCTAGGACCCCTTAACTCTAGGACCCCTTAACTCTAGGACCCCTTAACTCTAGGACCCCTTAACTCTAGGACCCCTTAACTCTAGGACCCCTTAACTCTAGGACCCCTTAACTCTAGGACCCCTTGGCATCTGCACAGGTTGCAGCAATAGTCTGTTCTCCTCTCCTACAAGTATTTTGCGACGGTCTGATTAATAAATAATACAGGAGGTATCAGGGCCTCATTTATCAAAACTATCAAACAGTAAGCCTGCCTTTGTTGCCCATAGAAAGCAGTCAGATCTCTGCTTTCATTTCTTAAACTGCCCTGGAAAAATTAAAGCTGACATCTTATTGGTTGCTACGTGCAACAAAGACCATTAATTGAGGCCTTAGCAGTAAAACTAGCCTTGTTGACCATAGCAACTAATCAGTGCTTGGCTTTCATTTTTGAATCTGCTCTAGAAAAATGAAAGCTGGTCTATGATTGGTTTTAATGGGAGATGTTAGACAGTCTTGATAAATGAGGCTTGGCCAATAAAACTGCCTATGCTGGCCATAGCAAAAAAAGTTCAGCTGCCATTTTTTCCAGGACAAATTTCGTAATGAAAGTAAAACTATGATTGGCTGCTATGGGTTACACTGCCAAGTTCACTGCTTAGGCCAATCAGAGCTTAGCTTTCATTTTTCCAGAGCAGTTTAAGAAATGGAAGCAGACTTCTGATTGGTTGCTATGGGCAACAAAGACCATTTTTACTGTTAGGCAGTTTTGATCATTGAGGCCTAACAGTAAAAATGGTCTTTGTTGCCCATAGCAACCAATCAGAAGTCTACTTCCATTTCTTAAACTGCTCTGGAAAAATGAAAGCTAAGCTCTGATTGGCTGCTATGGGCAAATTATTGTTTTTTTTACCTTTTACCCATCTCTCTCCCCCCCCCCCCCTCTAAAAAAAAAATTTATTATGTGGATATATTGCGCCAAATACACATACCGAAAGGACAGGAAAACGGTGCTTAACCTCCTTTGCGATCCATCTGGGGAAATGAATATAATTCTATAGGTCTACCCTTCCTGTTCATGACCAGCAGCGGTTCTCCGATAATTATGATATTACTTAAAGGGATTGTACAAGATTAGAAAAACATTGCTTCTGTCTTCCAGAAACACAACACCTGTCTATGGGGTTGTGCCTGGTATTACAGTCCAGCTCCTTTTTGAAGTGAATAGGCCTGAGTTGCAATACTATATACAACCTGTAGACAGGCGTGGCGCTGTTTTTAGAAAGAAGCGGAAGTATTTTTGTACAACTTAATTCTTTTATCTTTTCCTATGGCTGGTAACCATACAATTTTTGCATAATTGCCACACAGTGGTTGTGTTTTGTTTTTTTTTTCATATAAAATGTATGAATAGCTTTTATAGAAACATTTGTGTTTTTTTTTTTTTTTTTTTTCTGGTCAGTGTTAAGAAAAGTATAAAAATATATAGATCTATATTACTACACGTCATATCAGATTTATTCATTTTACTAGCAGCGAAATGGAAAGTCTATTTTTATTCCCAGAGGTCCTGTATTGACTGCAGGTTAAAAAAAAACAAAAACTAAAAAAGGCGTGAATTATTTATAACATAAATGTGCTGGAGGCGCTAGAGTCTATTTAAAGTGGCAGTGCCTTTATTTCTTTATACTTTTTTTTTTTTTTTTTTTTTTTAAAGCTAAGCTGTTATAGTGCTATATCATCTACGCTGGCTTTTTTAAAGATACTTTATAGGAAACGTTTTTGCCTTATCTCTGGTGCTTTATATCCATAGTGGTTTGTTAAACAAAGAAAAGTGTTCTCAGATGTACCAAAAAAAAAAAAACATTTTTAATAGATGTTGCTGCTTGTATAAAATTGTTTTGTTTGTTTTTTTGCTTGTCATTTTATCTTAATTTGTCTGTAGGCAAAACGCGCTGTTTTTTTTTTTTTTTTCTTTTGGTATTTTTTCTTTTCTTTAACATTTATTTTGTAATGAAAACCTGACTACGCAAGTGATCTATATACACTACAGTATTATAATAGTATTCTACCCCTAGACTGCTAGGGAATGAAAAAAACTGCCCCCTAGTGGCCTTCAGAGCAATGGCAAACAGTGTTTTTGTTAAACTTTGCTCATCTTCCACTGTGTATATTGTGATTGTGTTTTTTTTATGCTTTCTTTAAATTTTTTTTTTTATGTAACACAACTAGTTTACTCCAAGTAGGTTTCTGAATATGTTGTAGAACAATATATTTAAGCCAAACCAGAATGCCAAGGAATTTACTACTCATTTCAGTGCCATTTTAGAAGCTGCTGCTTGGCAAGGGTCCAGTATCCTATTTAATAACAGACTATAACTACAAAATTGTATATAACTATATATTTTTTGTTTTTGAGGGTGTAGGAAATGATGGGGAAACGTGCAAAAAAAACACAACTGGTTGCATGATTATTCATCCTTGTTTCAAAATGTCTGTGGTTTTATCCTTAAAATTGTGCTGCTTGCTCGTCTTCTGGAATTTAATGAGGCTTATTGGTAAGTATTAGGGCTTGTTCACACGTTGTGCAGCATTTTTTACCTTTGTAAAACGTAAGGAAAAAACACTTTACAGTACCAGAATAAGAAATGAGACTTCTGAAATCTCATGAAAAACGCTGCTTATTTTTTCCGGGCAGATTTGAACCATCAAAGTGTGTGTTTTGTTTTTGTTTTTTAAATCTGCAGCAGGTCAATTCCTTCAGCATTTCTGCAGCGTTTTTCACTCATTCAGACAAATTAGAATAATAAGCGTCAAACAAAGAACAGCGTTTTGTCCTGCCAACACTTTGAGTATTTGCAGCAGATTTTTCTGCACATACCCTTAAACAGAAGTCATTATGTTTTTCATCTTCCAGAAAAAAAACTAAAGGGTGTTCTCTGGAGTCTTTAAATATTGATGCTCTATCGTTTAGCTAAGACCATCAATGTTTAGTTGGGGGGGATGCGACGCCTGGGTCTCTGCTGGCCAAGACCACCAGGGGTCTACAGTGCTTGTGCAAGAGCGAAATCCTTATTAAAATGATTGAACATTGGTAGGTTATTCTAAGGACAGACCATCGACATTTAAATCCCCAGAGAACCCCCAATGTGCAAGTTTTAGTAAACTATTTAAAAGTTGCTCTCTATCTAAGGGCATTAGCAATGATTGATTATATATAATATTCAAAAGGCCACTAACCTCAGTGTTATCATATATAGAAAAATGTATATTCTTGGGATGTACTATTTCTCCTTGCGGAGAATAAACCAGTGTAGCAATGTTCCCCTGGAAAGGTATGTAAATGTGCTTTCCTCCAGAAAGAAGAATAGTGTGTCCCTAGTTTTATCTATAGGTAGCAACCCTGTAAGTTGATGTCTGATCTAATGAAGCCTTCTCTTTTCATAATTTCAGAAAAAAGAGTCTTTCAACCCAGTCACACACGGACAACCGAAAGTTTAGCCCTGTGTTTAAAGTTTTCCTTAACTTTTTTTCAACTCTATAATCCATATAGCGCTAAAACTTTTTGGGATATATTTGATGGGGATGCCTAACCATAGGGTTAGTGTGCCTTAAAATGCTGGAAGGGGATTCAGAAAGTGCTTTGGTCTTATTATCCGTACCAAATATCTATAAATCTATATATATATATATTTCATTCCAGAATATCAGATCAGAATAGAGAGTAGGTTTATCTCGGCATTCTCAAATGTGTCTTTGCCTGGCCCGGACTGGTATAAATTCTGCTTTGGGCACACTCTATAGTCAAAGTCCATAACTCTTGCCCCCAGTACCCCATTGTAATCTTTTTATGGTCAAGGTACTATGATCTGTATTCCTGCAATTATTCTGAGAGTACCTAGTCAGTGACCAATGGGTTTTTGCACATCCTAAAAGCCCCTTTAGAGGGCACTCTGGAAGCACCCAAAATTGACTACCTTTGGTCCAAGTCTGAGTGGACCTGGAGTGAGGTTTTAAAGGGCAATCCTTTCCGCACACAGAAGGGGTGGTCATTATTTGGGTCAGATGTATATTGTTGAGGCACTGGTGCCTAGCAGCATTATGGGGCTAAGTGCTGCCAATATTTGTTTAGATCGTAAAGGGATTGCCAATACGTACATGTGATGGCAGCAGGCGCTCTGTATGTATGGAATTGCCAATCTAGCCAGCAGAGCTGGTTTCAAAATAGGCGTTGGCCTCCTGACCTTCAGCGGCCTTTTGGCACTGACCAAGTGCAGCCTTATTTGCTTGTGTGCCACAGAAGAGCACCCATCTCCAAGCTCTGCCAACATGGAGGATAGCGGCAGCGTTCTCTAGTGTGATAATCATACTACGATGAACCCAACTGAGGCTTTTTCTTTGAATGTGCCTAAGTATAATCATGCAAAAATTATAAAATTGCACACAGCTGTAGTAACACTAAAGTTAATTTTATATAAATCATTACAGATTGCAAAGTGAGTTTTATTTTTTTGTATTTCTTTACGTAACCCCTTCGGTTGCCTAAAAGGCCCGCGCGGCGTCGCATTAGCGGCCTCTCCGGACAGCCAGCAGGTTAACGGATGATATGTGTAAATTCCTCTGGGAGGAATACAGAGAAAAATTAAGATTGTTAATAGTATTGAGCAAAATTTTTCCTCCCGTATTAATATAAATCGTGTGTATTTATGTATATTCTAAGCCTCCTCGTAAAAAAAAGTGAAAAATGTAAAAAAAAAAAAAAAAATTAAATATATATTTTTGCATGCTAAAACCAGGCATACCTCTGTTGTAAAATGCATGCAAACAGTTTTTTGTTTTATTTTGTGTGTATTTTTTTTTTTTTAATTTGTCTTTACCCGATTTTCCTTCCTTGTATAAAATTAGTGCACAAAAATATTTTTGGCTAGTTTAAATGTTGCCATGCAATGCATATTTTTTAAACGTTTTGTCTTTTATGAAATTAGCACGTTGGTTACATGTATTTAATCTTACAAGATATAAGAAGAAAAAAAAATAAAAATGCTGTTCTTTGCCAGTGTACAGTTTTCAGATGTTGTGAACGGTGAAAATACCCATGTTATTTCAACTTGCTACAATGTATTTATTACTCGTTTCCTCCCATGTTATTACAGATCACTGCTATATTTCATATCGGCATTCTATGGAAGTGAAGGGAGATGATTAATACAAGGTTTTGTAACACTGTTGTGTGTTTGCGTTTTTATTTCAATATATTGTGAGGGTGCAATGGAAACAGCAAAGCACATATTGAGCCCTGGCTTCAGGAGCGTACATAAAAATCATGCGGCCCCGTAGCAGAAGTCCTACGTGTGTGTGTGTGTGTGGGGGGGGGGGGGGGAGAAGTTGGGGGGGGGGGGGGATTGGGCATAGTAGAAGGGGGCCACCCCACCCCACCCCTAATATTCAGCAGCGATACAGAAGAGCATATCTCAAAACTTTTGTAGCCCTTATAAATAGTGTTCCCACGCAGTAAGATACTTTTGAGGGGTATGAAGAGGGTGTGATGTCAAGTGCCCCGCAAGTACAGTATGATACTCCCACAGTGAATTCCTCCATAGAAGACCTGGGCAAAATGCGTCCCGCGGGCCACATCTGGTCCTCTGACTGTCCTAGCCGGCCCCTCGGACCGAGACAGCCAAAGGTATGAAACAGTGGCCCACGGACCGCACCGTGTCCACTAGCTCGCCGTCTCCATCCGGACCACGCTGAGCCACTGACTCCATTGGTAGTCACTGATGCAATTTCATTCCTTCAGCGCATCGGAGACTGTCAGGAGCAGAGGCACAACGCCGGGGGAATGGGAGCGGGATGAATATGTGGTATTTTTTTTTTTTTCACGTGCATGAGATGTTCAGTTGGTCATGGACAGACTATGGGGGTCTGTGGCTGGACATGGGGAGGCTGTGGGGGTCTGTGGCTGGACATGGGGGAGCTCATACGGTATATAGGAGGATGTCAGCATACTTTTATTCTGCTCAATATTAAGTGATACAATTAATATTAATATAATTATAATTACTATGTTATTAATATTGAGCAAAATTTATTTCAGCCTATTGGTTCGACCCTCCACAACTGTCACGGTCTCTCGTGGTCCCTCAGGAAAATTAATTGCCCACCCCTGCTCCATAGGCATAGTAAGATGACCCTACAGTAGCCCCTGCAAAGTATGATGACCCCTCAGTGACACAACAGTGCTCCACACAGTATGATGGCCCCCACACAGCCCTCCACACAGTATGATGGCCCCCACACAGCCCTCCACACAGTATGATGGCCCCCACACAGCCCTCCACACAGTATGATGGCCCCCACACAGCCCTCCACACAGTATGATGGCCCCTACACAGCCCTCCACACAGTAATTGCCTGCATACAGTATATTGACCCCCCACATAGCCTTGCAGACAGAATACTGGCCCCATAATGTACTCATTGATAGAAAAAAATAAAATGCTCTGCAGAGCGGGCACGATGTAGTGACCTCATCACGCCTGATGCGCTAAGACGTCAGACGCACAGGGGAGAATGAAGGAGAAGGGAGCCATTGCTTTCAGCTGTATCTGCATCAGGGATACAGATACAAAGTGTGGTGCTGGCACCAGGCCCCTCAACTCACAGGTCTGGAGGGGGCTGTGTGGTCTACCACTATTAGTGGTACGCCACTGCCTGGCCTAAAGGACTGGCCATTGTACTGGACATCACGCACTCATTGTGGTATAACTACCATGCAGGCAGATCAAGACCATGTGGTGACAGTGGACCCAACCCTTAACTGCTCTATAGAGCCACAAGGAGAAGCTCACTGCTTACAATAAGTTACTACTGCTGCCATTAGGGGGAGCTCACTGCATACAGATTCATACAGTCACCACTAGGGGGAGCTCACTACATACAGATTTATACAGCCGCCACTAGGGGGGAGCTCACTACATGCAGATTTATACAGCCACCACTAGGGGAGAGCTCACTACGTGCAGATTTATACAGCCACCACTAGGGGGAGCTCACTACATGCAGATTTATACAGCCACCACTAGGGGAGAGCTCACTACGTGCAGATTTATACAGCCACCGCTAGGGGGGGCTCGCGACGTACAGCTTTATACAGCCACCGCTAGAGGGGGCTCGCGACGTACAGCTTTATACAGCCACCGCTAGAGGGGGCTCGCGACGTACAGCTTTATACAGCCACCGCTAGAGGGGGCTCGCGACGTACAGATTTATACAGCCACCGCTAGAGGGGGTTCATGATGTACAGCTTTATACAGCCACCGCTAGAGGGGGCTCACGACGTACAGCTTTATACAGCCACCGCTAGAGGGGGCTCACGACGTACAGCTTTATACAGCCACCGCTAGAGGGGGCTCACAACGTACAGATTCATACAGCCACCGCTAGAGGGGGCTCACGACGTACAGCTTTATACAGCCACCACTAGTCACCACTCCCGTATGAATACATATGCGGTAAGGTTTCCCTAAAGTTGGCTATTTAGGGTCTTATGATGTCTGTGTGTGTCCCCCTTCTTTCACTCTTATTCACAACATTGTGATTTTATCCCTTAGATTTTTGGAGAGTACCTTTTTAGAAGTGGGTAAAGCAGACAGATTTGTATTATTATACTTTTTATTTTTTTTTTGTCTTGAGTTTGGGGTAGAATCTGACTTACTAATACTGAGAGGTGCATGTTAGTCTGATTATCAAATATTTAATCTCCTGTAAAAAATCTCACAAAAATGACTTCTCGTAAAATCTCTGGTTAGAAATCAGCAAACATAGAATTATTGAAAACTGCAGCGTAAGGCAGAAATTGTGAGATTTTAAGACCTACTTTCCAAAATTGCAGCATTCCTTTTATGCAAATCTACATAATCACTGCCTCTTTGATTCTATTTATGGGGCAATTCCATGAAAAATGGGACAGTTAGCACCGTCCGCATTTACTGTACCTCACACAATTTAGCCACAGAATCGTCATCGTTATTTTTTTTTCAGTTCTGGTTCAATAAATGTGAAAGTAAAAATGGGTAAGGGTCTCATCCATTTAGGTTTTGCTTCAACGCTCTCATTGATATTACAAAGAATACTTTATCTGTTTCCTTTTCTGTAAAGAGAAAAGTTTAAAGAAATGGGTGCTTTAAAGGTATTTACTCTAGACAAATCCATGTTAGTTGGAAGGTTTTCCTGAAAATAAACGTATTATTGGGTGTCCTGTTATCACCACCAGAAAACAGATCGGCTGTGATCGCTGGAGCAACCTGGTAGTAAGTGCTCAATTTCTCTGCAGTGCCGCCACCAGGGCAAAGAGGGAATTGCATAGTGGTCATTGAATTCATTTTCTGGGTTACACATTGGGACTTCTAGACTTAGTTGCTTTTTGTAGCTATTGCTAATAGATAAGGGTCCCGAACTATAATCTTTCCTAAATCTATGACAATGTTTTCACATACCCCCTTTAAGGATGTTTATTATAGGAATATTCCCCATATGGTTTGACTACACCCAGCCATCACATCATTTAGTTCCTAGATGGTAATGAGGAATGTTTTCTAGCATGACACTGGGGAAGTTTAACTTTTTATTGTCTCCATAAAACTTTCCATCATGTAAGTTTTATCCAATGGCCATGAAAAATGCAGCGTGCTGAATCACAGCGAAAGAATTTGTCTAGTTACTAATCTTTTCTCCCCGATTACCCCATACTTGATCCGTCGCCAGCCCTCTGGGCGGAGAAGCTTTGAACTTTCTTTACAGGCATTGTCTTTGCTAAAATAAATACATTCCTGTGGAGCGGTCCAGAGCGTCGCGGCTACAGAAAAATTGGTGTCATTTCCTTTTACATATATAGAAATAATTGCCTGGAAGGAATCCCTGCCTCCACCCTCATGGGATTCCTAAAAACATGATCTGCCATTACAGTGTATTGCATTTAATAGCTGGTATCTTCCATCTCACCCAGGGACGTAGCGAAGAGTGAGTATTGGTCCCGGGTACTGACAAACCACTTTTGCAATGGCCAGCGTATTTAGATCCAGTCCTGGGGCAGTGAACTGAACTTTTATCCTACTGATGGCTCTAATCCCCCCTCCCTGGCCTGGGTCAGCCTGGTTTACCTTGAGCTCAACCTCATGGGCTCTGTTGTAGCTGGTGTCAATGGACGATCCCTTTATGGGCTAGTTTGCCCTTTCTCCTGATTGAGGCTCTTTCCCCATAGTCTATGTGCAGCAGTTACCCTGCATCATTGTCTCTGAGCCAAGGTGAGCAAGGAAATCTGCAGTATAAAGCACAGTTCACAAGTCCATTTAGTGATCCGTGCCTCCAGCTGTGCTGCATGGTCTGTGGAAGTCTGCTTCTTTCTCGCCACTCCTCATGCCATGCTTTGGGCTCTGTTCACATGTGCTTTTTTGAGTTCTATTAGAGTTGTGTGTTCCTAAAATTGAACAAACCATCAGATTTGTTTTCTAGCTGATGCAAACAGAAGCAGAGGGGCCCCATTGATTGATTCATTATTATACGACCTGGTTGGTTTCCACTTTTTTTTTTTTTATATAACCGAAGAAAAGTCCTACAAACTGTTCTGTTCTAAAATTTGACAGCAAACAAACTATCCTGACCCCATAATAATCAATGAGTCCAGTGGCGTAATTTGAAGCTTGTGGGCTCTAATGAAAAATCTCCAACAAGTCCCCCAACTTGAATGAGTTTTTAATTATATCGCTCTTCTCGAATGGGCAAAAGAAGACCTTGTGGGCTCTCAATGGCTCCTTGGGTGCGGCTACACCCACTATAATTATGCCCCTGAATAGGGCTCCTCTGTTTACGTTGGCAAACCGGTCCATTTTGGCCATGAATTCTGTTCCTAAAATGGAAAAGACAAACAGATATGTGAACTGAGTCTAAAACATGGTGGGGCGAGAGAAAGAAACAGACAATGCAGGGAAAGGGCAGCAATGAAACACTGATAATTGTGAAGAGAAAAGCAATATTTACTATATCCCAAAGCCGAGGGACCCCCAAGCCCTGCCACAGCGCCACCCATTCCCCCTGCAGTGGTTGTGTAGTGCACCGTGGTGCTGGCCATTCAGATGAGTGTTATAGAGCAGCTCTAGCCTATAGAGGGCGTCCTACATAGGAGATCCTTCTATAATATCCATATGTTGCATTCTCAGCTCCTACGCTTACAAATAGCATTTTTTTTTGTGGAAGGTACTGATCAATCATAAAATTAAAGGGGGCTTTCTGCCCCTGACTTTAATTTTACATTTGGCCCCCAGTATGGTAAAAACAACTAAATAATGATATATACCCTCATATCAATCTCCAGCCACACGTGAACGTTGATTGAGTAATGAAAGAAGAGGTCTGGTCTGATGCATGTGTCACTTACCTGGGAAGAGATGGCACCAGCGGAGACCGTGTGCTGGAGCAATGTTCTGCTGCGAAACCTTGGATCCCGGCATCATGAAGATTCTCCGTCCCATAGATGTGAAGACATCAGTAGCATTTATGTGTATAGTGTACAGCCGGGTACTTACACACTGTTCATGTGCGGGCTGCGCACACACACTGCTGGATAGTGTCACTAATATAAGGTATCAACCCGCAGCATGTATAACACTGTAATCCAATCAAACAAAAAACAAACATGCTATATTACAGGGACCACCTTGAAAATTAACAAATTTTATTGAACCACATTACAAGAACAATTAAAAATGTCCAAAAAATTACACAAAAACAAATACAGAAGCCCAAAATAGGAATACTAGCCTACTGGTCTTAAGACCTAATAAATAGAATAAGTCTAAATAATATACAGTGGGGAAAATAAGTATTTGATACACTGATGATTTTGCAAGTTTTCCCACCTACAAAGAATGAAGAGTTCTGTAATTTTTATCGTAGGTCACTTCACCTGTGAGAGACAGAATCTATAATCCCATTGTATGATTTTTAAATAAATTGCATTTTATTGCATGAAATAAGTATTTGATCACCTACCAAGCAGCAAGAATTCTGGCTCTCACAGACCTGTTAGTTTTTCTTTAAGAAGCCCTCCTACTCTGCACTTATTACCAGCATTACATCTGTTTGAACTCGTTAACTGTATAAAAGACACCTGTCCACACACTCAATCACACTCCAACCTCTCCACCAGGGCCAAGACCAAAGAGCTGTCTAAGGACATCAGGGACAAAATTGTAGAACTACACAAGGCTGGGATGGGCTACAGGACAATAGGCAAGCAGCTTGGTGAGCAGGCAACAACTGTTGGCACAATGATTAGAAAATGGAAGAAACACAAGATGACTGTCAATTTTCCTCGGTCTGGAGCTCCATGCAAGATCTCACCTCCTGGGGTAAGGATGATTCTGAGAAAGGTCTGGAATCAGCCCAGAACTACACGGGGGGATTGGAGAAAGGTCATAAATCAGCCCAGAACTACATGGGAGGGCCTGGTCAATGACCTGAAGAGAGCTGGGATCACACAGTCTTAAACACTACCATTAGTAACACACTACGCCGTCATGGATTAAAATCCTTCAGGGCACAAAAGGTCCCCCTACTCATGCCAGCACATGTCCAGGCCCATTTGAAGTTCACCAATGACCATCAGGATGATCCAGAGGAGGTATGGGAGAAGATCATGTGGTCAGATGAGACCAAAATAAAACTTTTTTGTATCAACTCCACTCACTGTGTTTGAAGGGAGAAGAAGGATGAGTATGACGCGCCCCCTGGGCTGTGGGGTACTCGGTGCCGGGCCGGTCGGTGCAGGGGATGTCACAGTGGCAGTGACCCGGTCCGTGACCCAGGGCGGTCAATAAAAGGGGATTGTAGTTTTTATAGTTTAATGTTCGTGACGCCACCTGTGGTATGCGGCTCTATGGAGCTGCCGCTGCGGAGCAGGTCCTCTGGAGCTGATGGTGACGCAGCAGAGTTGGTTCAGCTCTCCACAGGTAGAGCTAAGCTCCAGGGCGGTGCAGTGATGATTAATGAGGTAGATGTTGCTGTGCACTGTAGTGCAGGGGATGGCGCAGATAATAACTCTAGGACACAGTGGGGTGCAGTCTTCAAGGTTTACTCACAGTTGTCAGACTCCAGGTCACCAATACCAGGGTGACCATCCACGCCGTCCTGCGTTCACCAAGGAAGGGGTTCAGCAATCCCTCAGGTAATTCAAGAGTTCTTAACGGGACCCCATTCTGTGTGCCTTCCTCGGTCGTCTTCCTGCACTGGCTCTCACCCTCCTGCCCTGCGCCTCGCAACCAGTGTCCCAAGCCGGTAGCCTCGGATTTTAGCAGGCAACCTGCAGTTCCCTGAATCCTATGCGGCTACCTTTTTAGCGATTTAGTTGCGGTTGTGAACAACTACACCCTGAAAGTACAGAAGCCTCCGGTTTCTAGCTGAGCCTTGTAGTTCTCCACTAGTTAGGGGCCGGTCCCCTTTGCGGCCTGATCCCTCGACGTTCCTGCAGATTCAGGCGCACGGGTGGCATCCGCACTTCCCGTGCCCCTAGGATCCCCTCTGTTTCTCTTGGAGCCTTCCTCTGCTCCCTTCCTCGTTCTGCCAGTCCTCCTGGGCTTCTCACTCTAGGCCCGCTCCTCTGAGCAGAGCTCCTACAGAGCTCCTGCTCCCACTCCTTCTCCTCAGACTGACTGGTCTCAACTGTCCTGCTTCTAGATGGTTCCTTGCTTTCTTATACTCCTACTGAAGTGCTCGCATACCTGGTTCCACCCTCCAGCCAGGGACCAGGGAGTGTGCTCTCCCTTAGGAGCAATCTCGTCCTTCCTTCTGAAGTGGAATGTAATGGATGCAAGTGTGTGGGTCCCGGGCAGTACTCCATCCTTACCTGACAGTGGGATACCACACCTCTGGGTGAGATGCAGTACCTCTGTGGTGACTGAACCCGCAGGGGCGCCACAAGTACAACCCCAAGAACACCGTCACAACCGTGAAGCACGGTGAGGGAAACATCATACTTTGGGGGTTCTTTTCTGCAAAGGGGACAGGACGACTGAACCGCATTGAAGGGAGGATGGATGGGGTCATGTATCGCAAGATTTTGGCCAACAACCTTCTTCCCTCAGTATGAGCATTGAAGAGGGGCTGTGGCTGGGTCTTCCAGCATGACAATGACCTGAAATATGTTATGATCTGCTACAAGAACTAAGGAAAGATAGGAAAATTGTCCCTACAATAGGACTAAGCTGATTCCCTACGATGCAGCGGGCAGCCTGTTCCTTGTGAACAGACCCGCCTTCGTCCTCAGCTAGTCTGAACGCAGACCTATAGATATAAGGGAGGGGTCCCTAAAAGAACTAAGGACTGGGACAAAATTGGACACCTCCTAGCAGAAGTTGTAGCAGAGCAAAAAGACCAACAGACAAAAATACTTAGAGGTCCAAGGACCAAGCAAACTATAGAGATAGGTACAAAGCACCTGGCTAGATTAAGAGTCAAAGTAACACTGAAGTTCAGCAAAGCCAGAAGGGCAGCAGGTCACGTGACCACAAAATAGAAAAAAAACTGGAATATAAAGGCAGATGGTCACGAGACCGCAAACCACAAGATAGAAAAAACTAACAGGAGGGTTCTACAGTACCCCCTCTTCTATGAGGATCCTCCGGATCCTCCAGGCCCAGGCCTATCAGGAAACCTCCTGTGAAACGCTCTGATAAGTCTAGGAGCAGAGACATCATCTGCCCTTACCCAGGAGTTATCCTCAGGACCGAAACCTTTCCAAGCGATGAGATACTGCAATCTCCCTCTATGCCTTCTGGAATTCAGAATGCGAGAAATTTCATATTCACCGTCTTCCACCACCGGAGGAACTGTGACAGTAGCATCCCTATCCGATACATCAGCTTTTTTCAACAAGGAAACATGAAACACTGGATTAATCTTCCAGGAGGAGGGAACCTCCAACCTAACAGCAGACTGATTAACCACCTGAAGCACCTTAAAAGGTCCCACAAACTTCGGACCCAATTTCTTAGAAGGAATCCTCAACCGCAGATTCTTTGAGGACAACCAAATCATGTCACCAACCGTAAACAAAACCTCTTGACGTTTCCTGTTAAAATACTTCTTAGACTTTTTGTTAGCCTCTAGAAGGTTACAACGTACAGTACAGACCAAAAGTTTGGACACACCTTCTCATTTAAAGATTTTTCTGTATTTTCATGACTTTGAACATTGTACATTCACACTGAAGGCATCAAAACTATGAATTAACACATGTGGAATTATATACTTAACAAAAAAGTGTGAAACAACTGAAAATATGTCTTATATTCTAGGTTCTTCAAAGTAGCCACCTTTTGCTTTGATGACTGCTTTGCACACTCTGGGCATTCTCTTGATGAGCTTCAAGAAGTAGTCACCGGAAATGGTCTTCCATCAATCTTGAAGGAGTTCCCAGAGATGCCTTCACTCTGCGGTCCAGCTCACCCCAAACCATCTTGATTGGGTTCAGGTCTGGTGACTGTAAAGGCCAGGTCATCTGGCATAGCACCCCATCACTCTCCTTCTTGGTCAAATAGCCCTTACACAGCCTGGAGGTGTGTTTGGGGTCATTGTCCTGTTGAAAAATAAATGATGGTCCAACTAAACGCAAACCGGATGGAATAGCATGCCGCTGCAAGATGCTGTGGTAGCCATGCTGGTTCAGTATGCCTTCAATTTTGAATAAATCCCAAACAGTGTCATCAGAAAAGCACCCCCACACCATCACACCTCCGCCTCCATACTTCACGGTGGGAACCAGGCATGTAGAGTCCATCCGTTCACCTTTTCTGCGTCGCACAAAGACACGGTGGTTGGAACTAAAGATCTCAAATTTGGACTCATCAGACCAAAGCACAGATTTCCACTGGTCTAATGTCCATTCCTTGTGTTCTTTAGCCCAAACAAGTGTCTTCTGCTTGTTGCCTGTCCTTAGAAGTGGTTTCCTAGCAGCTATTTTACCATGAAGGCCTGCTGCACAAAGTCTCCTCTTAACAGTTGTTGTAGAGATGTTGCTGCTGCTAGAACTCTGTGTGGCATTGACCTGGTGTCTAATCTAAGCTGTTGTTAACCTGTGGTTTCTGAGGCTGGTGACTCAGATAAACTTGTCCTCAGAAGCAGAGGTGATTCTTGGTCTTCCTTGGTCTTCCTTTCCTGGGGCGGTCCTCATGTGAGCCAGTTTCTTTGTAGCGCTTGATGGTTTTTGCAACTGCACTTGGGGACACTTTCAAAGTTTGCCCAATTTTTTGGACTGACTGACCTTCATTTCTTAAAGTAATGATGGGCACTCGTTTTTCTTTACTTAGCTGCTTTTTTCTTGCCATAATACAAATTCTAACAGGACTATCAGCTGTGTATCCACCTGACTTCTCCACAACACAACTGATGGTCCTAACCCCATTTATAAGGCAAGAAATCCCACTTATTAAACCTGACAGGGCAGACCTGTGAAGTGAAAACCATTTCCGGTGACTACCTCTTGAAGCTCATCAAGAGAATGCCAAGAGTGTGCAAAGCAGTCATCAAAGCAAAAGGTGGCTACTTTGAAGAACCTAGAATATAAGACATATTTTCAGTTGTTTCACACTTTTTTGTTAAGTATATAATTCCACATGTGTTAATTCATAATTTTGATGCCTTCAGTGTGAATGTACAATTTTCATAGTCATGAAAATACAGAAAAATCTTTAAATGAGAAGGTGTGTCCAAACTTTTGGTCTGTACTGTACATCAGTCCAAACTCTCTCCAAATCACCGGAAAAATTCTCCTCCTCCAGCACAGCCGACACCAATTTGGAGAACGAACCAAACGACGGATGTCTGCCAGTACAACAAAAAAACGGAGAACACCCAGCAGAAGAGGATGTATGGTTGTTAAGAGCAAATTCAGCAAGTGGCAGAAACTCAGACGACCCCTCTTGATTGTCTGCCACAAAACAACGCAAAAACTGCTCAACATCCTGGTTCTTTCTTTCTGTCTGTCCATTAGACTCAGGATGATACCCAGATGAAAATGACAAATGGACTCCCAACCTGTCACAAAAGGCACGCCAAAAACGAGCCACAAACTGAGGTCCTCTATCAGAAACAATGTTGGTGGGAACGCCATGGAGTCTGACAATTTCCTTGACAAAAGCCTTAGCGAGTGTCTTAGCGCAGGGTAGTTTAATGAAAGGAACCAAGTGACACATCTTGCTAAAACGGTCCACGACCACCCAGATGACAGTGAAACCCTCGAACACAGGAAGGTCAGTATTAAAATCCATTGCAATATGCGTCCAAGGTGCACTAGAAACCTCCAGAGGGCAAAGCAACCCCGCAGCAGGAGCATGTGAAGCCTTTGATCTGGCACACACCGTACATTGACACACCCATTTAATGATTTCCTTCTGCCACCCAGGCCACCAAAAACTGCGACCTACCAGTCTCTTAGTCTCAGAAATTCCTGGATGACCTGCCAACCGAGACTCATGATACTCCACAAACAACTCTCTCCTAAAGGTTCTAGGTACAAACAACCTCCCATGGGGAGTGTTAGATGGGGCATCCTCCTGGGCTTTCAGAATCCCATCTTCCAAAACGGAGTCCAATGCTGCTATCACAACTCCTTCCTGTAAAATGCTCTCCTCCTCCTCGGTACCAACCATGGGAGAAAAGCTGCGAGATAAAGCATCAGCTTTAACATTCTTAGTACCCAGGATGTAAGTAACAGAAAATTTAAACCGCGAAAAAAAAAGAGCCCACCTAGCATGGCGGGCATTCAAACGCTTGGCAGCATCTAGATAGATCAGATTCTTATGATCAGTGAAAACCTGAATGGGAAATTTAGCACCTTCGAAGAAATGACACCAATGTTCAAATGCGAGTTTGATAGCCAGCAATTCCCGATTACCAACATCGTAATTAAGTTCGGTATCAGAAAATTTTTTCGAAAAAAAAGCACAGGGATGAACCCCATCCTTGTTCTCCTGAGACAAAACTGCACCGACCCCCACCGAAGAAGCATCAACCTCGACCAAAAAAGGCTTGGTCTCATCAGACTGCATAAGGATAGGGGCAGAACTGAACCTCTCCTTGAGATACACAAAAGCTTCAATGGCCTCAGTAGTCCACTGGGCCGTATTCGCACCTTTCCTGGTGAGATCAGTCAGCGGCTTAACAATTATAGAAAAATTCTTAATGAATGTTCTGTAATAATTGGTGAAACCCAAAAATCTCTGTATCGATTTTAAACCAATAGGCCTAGGCCATTCTTGCACAGCCTAAACCTTCACTGGGTCCATCTCAAAGCCCTCGTGGAAGATAATGTAGCCCAAAAAACTAATTCTCTGCACAGCGAACTCGCATTTCTCCAGCTTAGCAAAAAGTGAATTGTCACTTAATAACTGCAATACCTCACGTACGCTCTACCAATGAGACTCCAGATCTGGCGAATAAATCAAAATGTCATCCAAATACACCACCACATTCTTACCAATCAAAGGTCTCAGGATTTCATTAATAAGGTTCTGAAAAAACGCTGGTGCATTGGTAAGACCAAAAGGCATAACCAGATTCTCAAAATGACCCACCGGGGTGTTAAAAGCAGTCTTCCATTCATCACCCTCCTTCATTCGCAAAAAAATTGTATGCCCCCCGGAGATCAATTTTAGAGAACCACTTGGCCCCCACTAACTGATTAAACAAGTCAGGAATTAACGGCAGTGGGTAGGAATTGCGTACGGTAATTTTATTAATTTCGCGAAAGTCCAGACATGAACGTAAACCGCCGTCCTTTACAAAAAAAAATCCAACAGCCACAGGTGACTTAGAAGGTCTAATGTGACCAGCAGCCAAGCTCGTCTGTATGTATTCCTCCAAGGCCTTTCTTTCAGGGATAGTAAGATTAAATAAGCGACTCTTGGGAAGAGTAGCTCCAGGAACAAACTCAATGGTGCAATCATAGTCCCTATGAGGAGGTAGAATTTGCGACTACTCCTCTGAAAAAAACCTTCCAAAAATCCTGAATAGGTACTGGTAATTCCCCTCTTTCCACAGCAGCAATACGACCGTTACAACATTTATCATAACACTTAGGACTCCAAGATTTAATCTCATTAGTAGACTTGTCCAGTAAAGGATTGTGCAGTTTTAACCAAAGCAAACCTAAAACTACTGGAGAAGGTAAATTATTTAATACCACTAAATCCAAATTCTCTTGGTGAATACCATTAATAGTGAGGGGAAATTCCAAAACCTTGTGAGTAACACATTTCAAAGGAGTGTTATCAACAGCAACCACAGAAATAGGAGATGACAAAGGTTTGGGTTCCAATTTAAGTTTTTCCAAAAATCACTTATCAATCACATTCAGTGTAGAACCACAATCCACAAATACCTGAAATTCAATCAACTCCTCCTGCAATGAGGTACTCCCTGAAAGAAATAATCCCTTAGAGTTTAAAAAAGCGATACGGGCGTAACTGACCTTTTTTTTTTCTTTGTTTAACAGAAGCTCACAGTTCTTAACAAAATGGTCAGATTTACCACAATAAAAACACAATCCCTTGGAAACCTGCGGTCTTTTTCCTGAGAGCGGAGTGACATCGCCCCAATCTCTATCGGTTCTCCGTCGTCCGAGTAGACTCTCTGATGACTAGGAGCTGTCATAGCAGGAGTTTTCTCCTCATTAACTCTGGCACGCAGTCTCCTGTCCACACGTATAGCTAATTGCATGGCTTCTTGCAAGTTTCCAGGTGCAGGGAAAGCAATCAGCAGATCCTTAACCCTTTCACTTAAACCAGCAAGAAACAGATATTTTAATGCCGAATCATTCCATCTCACTTCAGAAGACCACCTTCTGAAGTGAGTACAATAATTTTCAACATCACCTGACCCCTGCTTTAAACGTCTCAGTTGTGTCTCAGCAGAAGAGACTCGATCAGGATCATCATACAATAGTCCCATAGCAGAAAAAAAATCTTCCACTGATCTAAAACACGGATCATTAGGTTGGAGAGAAAAGGCCAATCCCTGTGGTTCCTTGCGCAAAAGTGACATGATAAACCCAATGCGCTGTGATTAATTCCCAGAGGACCTGGGTCTCAAACAAAAATATAATAAACAAGCATTTTTAAAGGAAAAAAAATCTTGTTGTTTACCATAAAAAAAATCAGGCAGTCCTACGCTCCGGGACAGCTACTCACGTGTTGCTGGAGCTCGGCCACCTCAAGAGACAATCCCTGCAGGCGTTGAGCCAATTCCTGAACAGACACCATGCTGATCTCCGGATCTCTTTCGTTAGGATTTTTTATTTTTTTTATTTTGGGCTGGACTTACTGTTGTGATCTGCTACAAGAACTAAGGAAAGATAGGAAAACTGTCCCTACAATAGGACTAAGCTGATTCCCTACGATGCAGCGGGCAACCTGTTCCTTGTGAACAGACCCGCCTTCGTCCTCAGCTAGTCTGAACGCAGACCTATAGATATAAGGGAGGGGTCCCTAAAAGTACTAAGGACTGGGACAAAACTGGACACGTCCTAGCAGAAGTTGTAGCAGAGCAAAAAGACAAACAGACAAAAATACTTAGAGGTCCAAGGACCAAGCAAACTATAGAGATAGGTACAAAGCACCTGGCTAGATTAAGAGTCAAAGTAACACTGAAGTCCAGCAAAGCCAGAAGAGCGGAGGTGGAATAAATAGGCAGCAGGTCACGTGACCACAAAATAGAAAAAAAACTAACAGGAGGGTTCTAATAAAACACACAGCCAGGGCAACTAAGGAGTGGCTCCGTAAGAAGCATTTCAAGGTCCTGGAGTGGTCTAGCCAGTCTCCAGACCTGAACCCAATAGAAAATCTTTGGATGGAGCTGAAACTCAATGTTGTCCAGCAACAGCCCCGAAACCTGAAAGATCTGGAGAAGATCTGTATGGAGGAGGGGGCCAAAATCCCTGCTGCACTGTGTGCAAACCTGGTCAAGAACTACAGGAAACGTCTGACCTCTGTAATTGCAAACAAAGGTTTCTGCACCAAATATTAAGTTTTGTTTTTCTATTGTATCAAATACTTAGTTTATGCAATAAAATGCAAATTTAGGCTATGTGCCCACGATGCAGAAATGAAGCAGAAAATTTCTGCAGCATTTCTGCATCTCCCTGGCAGAAAAAACGCATGCAGATTGTGCATGCGTTTTTGCTGCAGAATACATGCGGATTCACATGCGTATCCACATGCGTTAACGCATGTGTTTCCGCATGCGGACTGACAAGCACTTTCCAGGCGATAGCATCACCTGGAAAGTGCTTGACAACTTGGTCACACTGTATAAGTCCATGCAAAAGGCATGGATTTATACAGTGTGACCGTAAAAATAAAAGCTATACTTACCCCCGATCCCCTGCCGCGTGTGCTGTCGCGCTCGTCCTGGCTTCTTCCGGGTTGCTGGCATCTCGCGAGACAGCCTGCGGTCACATGACCGCGACGTCATCTCAGGTCCTGGAAGGAGAAGCGCTGCAGGGGCCGCCGGACAGGTGAATATAAACTTTATTTTTTATTTTATTCTTTTTTTCACAGGTACAATGGTACCCAGGTCTGGATGAGAGTCTTCTCTCCTCCAGAACTGGGTACCATCCGCACATTGAAACGCATATAATCCGCTTGTACAAATGTACAGACGCGCATTATATGCGTCTCAATGCAAGTCAATGGCGGCAATTCCGCTGCGCTTCCGCAAAATTAATGAACATGCTGCGGATTTATGAGCGCCGCGGAAACGCTGCGGAAAAATCCGCAGCATGTGCATTGACATTGCGGAATGCCATTGGGGACCTTGGGGTGTGGATTACCATGCGTTTTTGATGTGTTTCCGCTGCGGAAATTCCACAGCATAAACGCATGAAAAACGCATCGTGTGCATGCAGCCTAATTATGTAAAATCATACAATGTGATTTTCTGTTTTTTACTTTTAGATTCTGTCTCTCACAGGTGAAGTTTACCTACGATAAAAATTACAGACCTCTCCATTCTTTGTAGGTGGGAAAACTTGCAAAATCGGCAGTGTATCAAATACTTATTTTCCCCACTGTTTGTAGTAATAAATTCAAGCAACACACACGTGAATTTTGTAAAAGCAGTCAGCCAACTAAACAACAGATCATAAATAAACATGAACAATAAAGTGCAGCAGTGCAAGTCAGAGATGGCCAGTTATATGCCCAATGCAATACAAGTTGCCATCACAAACATATAATATTGCACATCTGGCTAACCCCAGCATATTTCTATATATGTATGCAATGTTCAATCAAATAAACTGCTATAACTAGCAAACAGGTAAAGCAATTAGCTATCCATAGCATGTAAATATATAGCCATGCATGTGGAGCAGTTAGTCAAAATGACATTGGAAATAAAGCAGTCTTCTCACTGCACGCTGTCAATGGCAGTGGTTCAAGATATAGCCTATATGAAAATTGGGATCCTTGAACAAAAAAGGTCATTAAGAAACGGCAGGTAAGATGTAAGGGTGTACAGCACAGGTACAATGGAAGAATCGACAATGAGGTATTCCGCCAACTTTTGGTCAATGAGTCCACAGCAAAGGGAGCCATTGACCAGAAGCTGTAGTTCTGATTGAAAACGGGTTGT
The DNA here is from genome assembly GCF_046119375.1 of Phyllobates terribilis. NCBI lineage: Eukaryota > Metazoa > Chordata > Amphibia > Anura > Dendrobatidae > Phyllobates > Phyllobates terribilis. The sequence continues at coordinate 44,543,948 of NW_027362767.1, forward strand.
AGGAGTACAGAGGTTACAGGATTACGAGGTCGTAATTTAAAAGACAGATTGGTTAAAACTGACTTTGCTCTTCAAGGATGTTGTCACAAACCACACTCAGCACCCCCAGACTTGGGAATTTTCCTTGATTAAGGGGGATTTTTTTTCATGCCGGGAAGCGATTTTCCCTTAAGGAAAGATACACGTGTTCATCAAATTTCATAATATACATCATTTCTTGTCTATGTGGGCTGTATTATATAGGGGAGACCACGATGGAAATCAGGGCCTGGATTAGCAAACACAAAAGTACAATTTGCCTGTTCCAAAACATTTTATCAAGAACAGAAACTCAGTGAACCAATTGAGATTTAGGGTCATAGACAGCGTTCAGAGGAGAGGTGGGGACAGACTTATCCTGAAAAGAAAGGAGCTGAGAAGGATTTTTGAACTGGGAAGTTTTCAATCTACAGGGGTTAAACATTGACTATAATTTGAACAATAGTCTGCCCTGAACCTCCTCTATTGTCCTTTGTTGTCATCAGTACACACTATTTTATCTATGGTATTTAGATATGCTTTTAATTTTTTCTTCATTACTACAGATGTTTTCTCCTTATCAAGTCAGGATGGAGGTGGATTAAGGTTATGGGGACTGAGTTATGTGGAAACCGTATACAGACACTAAACGACGTTATTATAATGAACTTATATGACATTCGTATTCATTTGTCTGTTCCCCCCCCTTCCTAGTTTTTGTTTTGGATATTTGATTGTGTTATTTACGTTGTGGGTTGCTATGGGCAATTATAAATAACCAGAATGGGTCATGACTTGGATTAGTTGACCTTTCTGAACCCTTCGCTGCGATCATTTGACCGCTGCCTTGGTAACGCTTGGAGACGCTATCCTGCAGTGTGCGCCGCCCGCGCATGCGCAGTGTATCCACGTGTTACTTGGATAGCGGTCATGTGACCACTCCTTGATGGCGCTTGCCAGCCAGCTCATGCCTTTGCGCATGGATTGATGGTTACGTGAGTGGTGATCGGGCTTCGGTTCCCATATAGACACAGATGCCTTGTGGTGATAGGCAGGTTATAGACACGTCTTGATTATGCCTCCATGCTTGTTTTTTGGCGAGCTTTTATAGGAACCCTCTGGATGGATCTATGGATGGGGTCAATTACATATTCATGACCCTGTGTACACAGATTGGATTTCTGTAACTATGACAATGATGATGCCATCCTTTAATTGGATGATCACCATAAACTTGGGATATAAACAATGTCCGAATGGCTGTTTCTGGGGATTATCCTTCTTCTTTCTATAATATATTAAGCTATCTATAATATAACGGGAGATGCGTCCCTCTGTCTGAAGCCTCTATAGATTGCGCATGCGCGATGTGCAGTCTGGCTCCAGACAGAAGACCGCATCCAGCCGTTACAGGTAAGAGGAGTGTATGGCGCCGGAGAGCACGGTATGCGTAGACACTGAAAATATACCGCGATCTCCAGCGCCATACTTACATACTTACCTGACCGGGAGAAGCGTTGCCGCGGCGCCTCTCTTCGCCCACAGCAGCTGCGCAGGGCCCCTGCTTCTTCTTTCGGCCGGGCCAGCACTGCACCTGTAAAGTTTCTTGTGTGCTGGCCCGGCCGCGTCACAGCTTGGAGACACTGTCTGCTAACGTGACGTCAGGCAGTGCGCCCAGCACTGCTGCATCGGAGGGGAGCTGGATGACGGGAGCCGAGCAGAGGGATGGTGAGTGACGTGTGTGTGTGTGCACGCATGTATGATTGTGCTTATGTACACAGGCCACAATACATATTCATGAAATTAATTTTCATTTATTAAAAAAAAATAATGATAACAGGCATTGTAAGAAAAAGTGCACATTGCAAATGGCTATGTGAATAAAGGAGGCGCAGCCGTGGAGACATAATTCATGGTAATATCAATATAACAATATATACAGTACAGACCAAAAGTTTGGACACACCTTCTCACTTAAAGATTTTTCTGTATTTTCATGACTATGAAAATTATACATTGACACTGAAGGCATCAAAACTATGAATTAACACATGTGGAATTATATACTTAACAAAAAAGTGTGAAACAACTGAAAATATGTCTTATATTCTAGGTTCTTCAAAGAAGCCACCTAGTCTATTCAGTAGGACTATCAGCTGTGTATCCACCAGACTTCTGCACCACACAACTGATGGTCCCAACCCCATTTATAAGGCAAGAAATCCCACTTATTAAACCTGACAGGGCACACCTGTGAAGTGAAAACCATTTCCGGTGACTACCTCTTGAAGCTTATCAAGAGAATGCCAAGAGTGTGCAAAGCAGTCATCAAAGCAAAAGGTGGCTACTTTGAAGAACCTAGAATATAAGACATATTTTCAGTTGTTTCACACTTTTTTGTTAAGTATATAATTCCACATGTGTTAATTCATAGTTTTGATGCCTTCAGTGTGAATGTACAATTTTCATAGTCAAGAAAATACAGAGAAATCTTTAAATGAGAAGGTGTGTCCAAACTTTTGGTTTGTACTGTACATATATGTGTTTGTCCCCTCCATATCATGAAATCATGACCATGCTAATACACAATAATGCAGCACATGTATACATATACCTGCATGTCACCCCTATCAAAAATATATTCCCTGCCAGATTAGGGGTAATCCAGAACTGTAGGAGTCAAGAAACGCGGCCGCGTTGCTGTTGGAGCCTGTTGCCTTCCTTCACCCCTACAGTTCTGGATTACCTAATCTATCTATCTATCTATCTATCTATCTATCTATCTATCTATCTATCTATCTATCTATCTATCTATCTATCTATCTATCTATCTATCTATCAGTAAGACATAAGCACTAATGTGCTGTTTATACTAATGAGTAATTAATATTGCAAAATAGTATTCCCCATTACCATGCCCATAGGGCTAGGGTTATATCAGGGAATGCCATTATATTTTTGATAGGGGTGACATGCAGGTATATGTATACATGTGCTGCATTATTGTGTATTAGCATGGTTATGATTTCATGATATGGAGGGGACAAACACATATATGTATATATTGTTATATTGATATTACCATGAATTATGTCTCCACGGCTGCGCGTCCTTTATTCACATAGCCATTTGCACTGTGCACTTTTTCTTCCATTGCCTGTTTATTATTATTATTATTATTTATTGTTATAGCGCCATTTATTCCATTGCACTTTACATGTGAAAAAGGGGTATACATAGCAAAAACACTTACAATAATCTTAGCAAAACGTGACAGCGACTGGTGCAGGAGGAGCGAGGACCCTGCCCGTGAGGGCTCACAGTCTACAAGGGATGGATGAGGATACAGTAGGTGGGGGTAGAGCTGGTCGTGCAGCGGTATGGTGGAGCGAGGGTTACTGCAGGTTGTAGGCTTGTTATTTTTTTTTAAGAAATAAAGATTAATTTCATTAATATGTATTGTGGCCTGTGATTGTTTTTTTGTTCTTGTTGTGCTTTGTATATGTCTGCATATGTTTGTGTGTGTGCACATTTCTGGGACCCTTATACGTGCAAGTCTGCATGTGTATACGTGAGTGCATGTGCGTATCGGCATGTGAATGACCGTGTGTGTGCGTGATTGTGTGTGTACATACTGTATATAGGGTGTTACATGCGGCCTCATGCTGTATCTGGGGAGCACCGTGCGGCCTCATGCTGTATCTGAGGAGCGCCGTGCGGCCTCATGCTGTATCTGGGGAGCGCCGTGCGGCCTCATGCTCTATCTGAGGAGCGACGTGCGGCCTCATGCTGTATCTGGGGAGCGCCGTGCGGCCTCATGCTGTATCTGGGGAGCGCCGTGCGTCCTCATGCTGTATCTGGGGAGCACGCACACACACACACGTCACTCACCATCCCTCTGCTCGGCTCCCGTCGTCCAGCTCCTCTCCGATGCAGCAGTGCAGGGCGCACTGCCTGACTTCATGTTAGCAGACAGTGTCTCCTAGCTGTGACGCGGCCGGGCCAGGACACAAGAAAGTTTACAGGTGCAGTGCTGGCCCGGCCGAAAAAAGAAGCAAGGGTCCTGCGCAGCTGCTGTGGGAGCGGCCTGGCTCCCTATGCCCCTGCCTGCCGGGATATGTGCGACGCATCAGAGGCGTATACATTATAATGAGGGCAATCTGGCCAAGGGCCCCCCAGGAGCTTCGGGCCCCAGGCTGCTGCCTAGATTGCCCTCATTATAATCCGCTTATGCTGGGGGCCATACGTAAAATTAAAGTCAGGGGCTGAAAAAAAAAACTTTAATTTTATGATTGATCAGTGCCTTCCACAAAAAAAATGCTATTTCTAAGTGTAGGAGCTGAGAATGCAACATATGGATATTATAGAAGGATCTCCTATGTAGGACGCCCTTTATAGGCTAGAGCTGCTCTATAACACTCATCTGAATGGCCAGCACCCCGGTGCACTACACAACCACTGCGGGGGGAATGGGTGGCACTGTGGCAGGGCTTGGGGTCCCCCAGCTTCGGGATTTAGTAACTATTGCTTTTCTCTTCACCATTATTAGTGTTTCATTGCTGCCCTTTCTCTGCATTGTCTGTTGGAGTCTGTTTCTTTCTCTCGCCCCACTGTGTTTTAGACTCTGTTCACATATCTGTTTGTCTTTTCCATTTTAGGAACAGAATTCATACCCAAAACAGACCTGTTTACCAAAGGAAGCAGAGAAGCCCTATTCAGGGGCATAATTACAGTGGGTGCAGTCATGCCCAAACCCAAGGAGGCTATGAGAGCCCACAAGGTCTTCTTTGGCTCATTCGAGAAGAGCAGTATAATTAAAAACTCATTCTAGTTGGGGGACTTGTTGGAGATTTTTCATTAGAGCCCGCAAGCTTCAAATTACGCCACTGGCCTCATTGATTATTATGGGGACTGTATAGCTTCTTTGGTGTCAAATTTTAGAACGGAAGAAAAAGTGCAGCTTGTAGAACTTTTCTTCAGTTATATAAAAAAAAGTCACCAAATCCAAACCATCTACGTTGTATAATAATAATCAATCAATTGGACCCCTCTGCTTCCATTTGCATCAGCTAGCAAAATATCTAAATACGATAGCCGTTGCAAAAGTGGTTTGTGGTTACCCAGGACCAATACCCGCTCTTCACTACATCGCTGGGTGAGATGGCAGATCTTTGGAACTGAACACCCTGGAATGGACGCTGTCTACTTTCTCATATGCTGTTATACTTACAAGTGGGTTCCTTGGAGATCTTGAACTTGCGTCCCTCTCAGTAAGTGCTGCTAGCCACTTGCTTTCTTTGAATACCTGTCGTGTAGTAACCTGATGTGTCAGTGCTGAGTAATCTGGCTTTAAATCCACATGCAAATTAGCCTGAATGTGCCTGGGGGGTGGGGTGATGTTGATGTGCTCAGAGTATATTTGCACGCCCCCAAAGCACTTCAAGCCAAATTTACATGTGGATTCAAAGTTCGATTTCCCAGCGCTGACGCATTGGATTTCTACAAATCCAGTATCATTTATTTTGTAGCTCTAGGACTGATACAGCAATGCCACTAGGTGCAGAAGTAAATTCACCCTGACAGCTTCCTTTGCAGGCATCAATTGATCCACAATTTTGGCATACAATTTCCTTGGGTCCGTTGAAATCTTTAAGGTATTTGACAGGTGATTCGGAGCGATACAGATCAATGATAGCCCCAATGGGCTGATTGCAATGACAGTGTCTGGAGTTCCCCTTTAAGGTCCCTTATTAGCACAGTCCTTGTTCTGAGCTGCTAGGACGGGTGATCGGGGCAGACAGTGGGCACAGCAGCCTTACAGAGAACGCAAGAATGAGATCGGATTACGGAGTCTGCTCTTATCTGTTCTAAGGAGAATGTAATTATCTGGTGTTTGTTCTCCATCCAACTGATTTTCTCTGGACTGGAAATAACTTTCTTTTTTTTTTTTTTACAAAATTAGATTTTTTCCCCATAACCTTCTCTATGTAATTATCTGGTTCTTTTAAAGAAATACAAAAAATATATAGTATGTCCAGCAAGCTGAGATACAAGTGGCCGTTTGTTGAGGTCCTTAGACTGTAGAACTGCTTTAGCCGTCTGTCCTTGTGCAGCCTGTGGGGACCATGTCGTCACCCGGAATTTTTTTTAAAACTTTTGCAGGATTACGAAGATCACAAGTACAGCGGAAGCAATTTGACAGTGTGGGAACCTTAACAAACATCCCGTCATATCTCCTTCCTTTTACTGTCCAAGTAACGGGAGGATAGTGTCTTTTCTGTCATCCATGGCTGACTATATATGCCAAGAAGTATTGAAATTGCAAATAACACCCTTAGGCCTTATTCACACATCAGTATTTTCCACGTACGAGAAAAAACGGAGCGATTATTTTGATCAGAGTTTGGTCTGAGTGTCATCAGTTTTTCTTACATGGGGAAACAAAGAAACAAAAAATATTCTATTCTTTTCTTATCCAGCAGTCCGTGGCAGTCCGAAATTTTATGGACCTATAGATTTGCTTTGCTGATTTTGATTTGACACTCAGATCAATATCAGACATGTCTCCATGATTTTGCACAGACTGGTTTGTCAGCGAAAAATCACGGAAATGTGAATTGCCCCATTCACTGTTATCCATGAAAAAACACGGAAAGCACTCACACGAGAAAACTGACGTCTGAATGAGGCCTTACTGCTGGAAAAATCTTTTATCGTTTATATTCTTTCTGATATTTAGTGCTGCATACTCAGCTACCTGCTTCTATGTGTGCTGGAAACCTGGATTGTGTCACTGTCTTGGTCGCTCATTATACTATAACTGTTTTATAGAATTGTAAATTGCTACAGAATATGTTGGCACTATAGAAATAAAATTATTATTATCGACTAACCATTGTTTTGGGGTTTTTTTACTTGATGTTCACTAGTTTAACCACAAGATGGCAGAATTGCACTGCAGCACAAATATGACTTTCATATACAGTGGGGAAAATAAGTATTTGATACACTGACAATTTTACAAGTTTTCCCACCTACAAAGAATGGAGAGGTCTGTAATTTATATCATAGGTACACTTCACCTGTGAGGGACAGAATCTAAAAATATAAACCAGAAAATCACATTGTATGATTTAAATAATTAAATAGCATTTTATTGCATGAAATAAGTATTTGATCACCTACCTATTTAGAATGACGTCCATGTTGGCCGGAGCCGTGCAGTGTACATCTTGCGCAATGTATGCATTCCGTGAGCAACCGCTCGAGGATCCATACTGCTGCGAGAGATGTGAGCATATCGTGCACTTGGAAGCCCAAATTCTGGATCTAAGTGCTCAGATAGCGGTACTGAGGAGCATTGACAACATGGAACGGAGTTTGCTGCTCACCGAGCAGACACTCAATGAGTCAATACTGGGGGTGGAGCATAGAGGGGAAGTGCAGGCTGAACAGGCAGGGAGCTGGATAACAGTTAGGAGGGATAGAGGGAAGAAGTATAGGAAGGCTGGAGCACGACAGATCCTCTGACCGCTGGGGGAGTGTATTCTCCAGTAATGAGGGGGAGGGGGGAAGTGTAGGGCAGGCAAGACAGGTTCTGGTAGTGGGTGACTCTATTATTAGGGGGACAGACAGGGCAATCTGTCACAAAGACCGGGATCGCCGAACGGTGTGCTGCCTCCCTGGCGCTCGAGTCCGGCACATCGCGGATCGGGTTGACAGGTTACTGGGTGGGGCTGGCGAAGACCCAGCGGTCATGGTCCACATCGGCACCAATGACAAAGTGAGTGGTAGATGGAGGGTCCTTAAAAATGATTTCAGGGACCTAGGTAGGAAGCTTAGGGCAAGGACCTCCAAGGTAGTTTTCTCAGAAATACTACCAATCCCACGAGCCACACAGGAGCGCCAATGGGAAGTGAGGGAGGTGAATAAGTGGCTAAAGAGTTGGTGCAAGGCAGAAGGGTTTGGGTTCATGGAGAACTGGGCCAACTTCGCGGTCGGCTACAGGCTCTACCGTAGGGACGGGCTGCACCTCAATGGGGAGGGTGCAGCGGTGCTGGGGAAGAAGATGGCTAATAGGTTGGAGGAGTTTTTAAACTAGAGATGGGGGGGGGGGGAACCAAGGAAATAGGTGGGATGTGAGGCAAGCAAGGGGGAAGGGGAGAAGTGAATATAATGAGGGTGGAGAGGGGGGTGGGGATAGTACAGTTAGATCGTTAGAGAAGAATAGGATGCTAAATAACCCCAAAGTTTTATCTTGCATGCTGACCAACGCAAGAAGCCTGACCAATAAGGCGGATGAGCTGCAGGTGCTTATATCGGAGGAGAGGTATGACATCGTAGGTATAACAGAGACTTGGCTAGACGATAGCTACGACTGGGCGGTAAATTTATTAGATTATAGTTTATTTAGAAGGGACCGGAAACAGGGGAAAGGCGGAGGAGTCTGCTTATATGTAAAGTCATGTCTAAAACCCAGACTAAGGGAAGATATAGGAGAGGGAGAAGAGGGGGTCGAGTCCATGTGGGTAGAGATAGAGGGAACTAAAAATAATAATAAAATATTACTGGGGGTCTGCTATAAGCCACCAAATATAACAGAGGAGAATGAGAATCTGCTATTAGGACAAATAGACAAAGTAGCAAAACATAATGAAGTGATTGTAATGGGGGATTTCAACTACCCGGATATTGACTGGGAAACAGAAACCTGTAGATCTCAGAAAGGTAAAAGGTTCTTGACAAATATTAAGGATAATTATCTCTCCCAACTAGTGCAGGAACCAACGAGAGGGAAGGCCGTGTTGGACTTAATATTGACTAATAGGCCTGATAGAATAACTGAGGTACAGATAGGGGGGCACCTAGGTAATAGCGACCATAATATTATCGACTTCAAAATGCCCTTCAGTAGGGTTATCAATAAGGGAACAACAAAAACATTAAACTTTAGGAGGGCGAAGTTTGATCAGCTGATAGAAAACCTTCAACTTATTGACTGGGACAAAGTACTTAAAGGAATGCGAATAGTAAATGGGAAAACTTCAAAAGAATTCTGAATACTCAGTGTGAGAGGTATATACCGTATGGGAATAAAAGGGACAGAAATAAGAGGAAACCAATATGGTTGAACAAGAGCGTAAAAGGGGCATTAAATAGCAAAAAAGAGGCATTCAAGAGATTAAAACAGGAAAACAGTAAGGAAGCACTAATGTGTTACAAGGAAAAAACGAGAACCTGTAAAAAACAAATAAAAATAGCGAAGGAGGAAACAGAGAGACGTATTGCTAGGGAAAGTAGATCAAATCCCAAACTGTTCTTTACGTATATAAATAGTAAAAGGATTAAATCGGATAATATTGGACCGATAAAAAGTGAGGAAGGCAAAATCATAGAGAAAGATGAGGATAAAGCTAATCTATTAAATAATTTTTTTTTCGACAACTTTCACAAAGGAAATAGAACTAACAGGAGAAATGAGAAGTGACAAACTTAATCCTCCACTAAGTATGACAAATCTAACCCAAGCTGGGGTACAGAAACGCCTCAGTAACATTAAAATAAACAAATCACCAGGACCTGATGGCATACACCCACGGGTACTAAGGGAACTAAGTAATGTGATAGACAGACCGTTATATCTTATATTTAAGGACTCTGTTGAGACTGGGTCTGTGCCACTTGATTGGCGACAGGCGAATGTAGTGGCAATATTCAAAAAGGGAGCGAAAAGTGACGCCGGAAACTATCGGCCGGTGAGTCTGACGTCCGTTGTGGGCAAAATTTTTGAAAGCTTCATTAAAGAGGCAATTACGGAGCATCTTGATGCTAATAATCTTTTAATCCCGAACCAACATGGATTCATGAGGAATCGCTCCTGCCAAACAAACCTGATTGACTTCTACGAGGAGGTTAGCTCTCGAGTAGATCAGGGGGAACCAGTGGATGTCGTGTATCTCGACTTCTCAAAAGCGTTCGATAGCGTGCCACATAATAGGTTGGTATACAAAATGAGAATGATGGGGCTGGGGGAAAATGTCTGCAAGTGGGTAGCTAACTGGCTAAAGGATAGAAGGCAGAGGGTGGTTATAAATGGAATATACTCAGATTGGGTAAGCGTCACTAGTGGGGTACCACAGGGGTCTGTACTAGGCCCAATGTTATTTAATATCTTTATTAACGACATAGTCAACGGGATAAATAGTAAAATATCAATATTTGCAGATGACACAAAGTTATGTAAAACAATTAATACAAAAGAGGACAGTGCAGACCTACAGAGGGATTTGGATAAGCTGGGTAGGTGGAGCATTAAATGGCAAATGAGGTTTAACGAGGAGAAATGTAAGGTCATACATATGGGAAGGAAAAATGGAAGTCACCAGTACTCACTGAATGGGAAATCATTGGGGAATTCAGAGATGGAGAAGGACTTGGGCATCTTGATTGATAGCAAACTAAATTGGAGTGCCCAAAGTCAGGCCGCTGCTGTAAGGGCAAACAGGGTAATGGGATGTATCAGAAGAGGTATAGCTGCAAAGGATGAGAACATTGTTCTTCCACTGTACAAAGCACTGGTCAGACCACACTTGGAATACTGTGCTCAGTTATGGGCCCCAATATATAGAAAGGATATAAATGAGCTTGAAAAGGTACAAAGGAGGGCAACAAAATTAATAAAGGGAATGGAGGGACTGCAATACCCAGAGAGGTTGGCAAAACTAGGACTATTCAGCCTGGAAAAGAGAAGGTTGAGGGGGGACATAATAAATGTGTACAAATATGTTAGGGGACAGTATAGAGACCTTGCCCGGGATTTGTTCAAAAGGAGGGATATTACGGTAACAAGAGGGCACTCACTAAGACTGGAAGAGAAAAGGTTTCAGCACCAGCATAGGAAGGGGTTCTTTACGGTAAGAGCAGTGAGAATATGGAATTCACTGAGTGAGGAGACGGTAATGTCGGATTCACTACACCAGTTCAAGCGGGGACTGGATGCATTTCTAGATACCAGGCAGATTTCAGCATATACTTAAAAATAAAATAAAATAGTAGGTTCATACAGGGATTTATTCTGACTGCTGGTTTCAGAGTCGGGAGGGAATTTTTCCTCAGGTGAAGATTGGCTAAATCATTTGGGGTTTTTGCCCTCCTCTGGATCAACTTTAGCAATTACAGAACTAACAGGTCGAACTTGATGGACGCAAGTCTTTATTCGGCTTTACAAACTATGTTACTATGTTACCAACTAGCAAGAATTCTGTCTCTCACAGACTTGTTAGTTTTTCTTTAAGAAGCCCTCCTACTCTGTACTCAATACCTGTATAAAAGACAAAAACCAAAACAGAAATCTTCTATATAAATAAAAATGTAAATGTTCGTTTGTTCAAAATCTTAAATCTCTGAAAGTTTTTCACCGATTGCTTTGAAATGTTAAGGTGACTCGCCCAGGGGGGTGGGGACGACTCGGTACCCGGGCCTTCGCCTGGCCTTGGGGATGTCGCGGTGGTCGGCTCACGGGCCCGTACCCTGGGGTCAGCTTTTAAAAGGGGATTGTTTGTTAATTTTATGAAAGTTCGTGACGCCACCTGTGGTTTCTGGTGAGAATCACCAGCGCTGCGGCAGTCCACCGGTGATAAGGCAGCTCGATGGTATAGCTCCCCACAGGTGGAGCTAGGCCTCAGGGCAGCGTACGGAGAGGGGGATGCAGGACAGGCGAAACCCAGCCGGGTAAGAGCAAGAACAGGGACGGACACGGTAGTCACTTCAGTACCTTTTACTGGTGGTAGTTCAGGCACATCCCGGAGCACTGTAGGGTGAAGGGTGCATATCAGGATCCTCCCCAATGAGCGGGTGTAGGGCCTCCTGTTTCTTGCCTCTGCGTAGTAAGTTTCTGACCTGCCTGAAGCTAGGCCTAACTTTATCTCTGTCCTGCACCGGCTGACGTTGTGGTAGGGCCTTCTCTTGGAGTGCATGCTCCCAGTTTACGGGGCCTATGTGTCTCCTAGCTCTGTTACGTATCAGCTCTCTGGTGAACCTGGGACCTGTAGTTCTCCAGGAATTCCGGTTATGCCTTACTGGGTCGTAGAGATCCCGGTAAGCTCGGACCCAGTGTCCGGTATAGTTTCGGGGTGAACTGGGTAAGCTCCTCTGCCCCCACTGCTACTCACTTTCCGCTCACCTTTGGCCACGCTCGGGCCCTCACTAGGCTACTCACACTAACGGCAGCTTGCCGCTCTTCACCGATCTTATGGCGCCGGCACACCTTGGGCTCACTTACTTGAGCTACAACTGAGTCTGAACTATGCTCCACTGCAGGCAGACCTCGCTCAGGCTTCTCTACTGCAGGAATTCTCTCAACAGACTAACTGCCTGGCTCCACCTTCCCTTTTTATATCCCTAACGGGCTCCCTCTGCTGGTCTGAGGTGGAAGGTGAAGATGTGTGAATGTTTATGGGGGTCTCTTGTGGAGGATTCCATTAATACACCCTTCTAGGATCTGTGGTACCAAGCGCAGCTGGGCGCCACATTCCCCCCTAGTAAAGCTCAGCACTTCCGGGCTGAAGTACATTTTAAAACAACAATTGTAAACATTAACAATGCAATAACTCTTCCCTTTATGAGAGGCACATTTGTTAAATGTTGCATAATAACATAAACAGGTACAAAGCGTCCTCAGAATTCAAGTCTCTTGTGGTGAGGTTCCCAGGCAGGATGTCCATCTCACAGGGTAGAGTACTTGGTGGTTTGAGGGACCTGTCCCAAACCCTCAACGTAGGCCCTGGGGTAGCTGCAGGGCATGAAGATCCCGAGTTGGACCTCCAGTAGAGCCACTCCAGATAGGTTTTTCTTCTGAGGTCACCTAGAAGGGGCACTCCAGGGAGCGCAAATTATATACAATAAATAGTTTTTGGGCTGCACACAGTCCTCAGCCACGGAGTTCTTAGATAAATAAGGAAGTCATTAGGCAAAGTGTCCATATAACTTGAACTGTTCAGTAATAAAGCAAAGCACAAAATAATATACATATGCATGAAAACACACAGAAATACAGTTCAATACCCCAGGGGTAACTATCTACACTTGTCAGAGTTTAGCTATCTTACTGATTATACCTGACAGGGGGTTGACCTCGCGTGGTACGCGTTGATCTGCGTGGTACTGGAATGCCTGAGGCACTAATGTGGGGGTCGTGATGACATTCCACTCGTCCTCCAGTCACTCCAAATTCAAACTATGAGCATGGGTCAACCATTCAAAGAATGAGTCAGACAACAAGCTGGTTCAAGCTCAGAGCATGCTCAGAAGACTACTACAGTCAACCTCCTCAGCAATGTTCTGCCTTTATTTTTACATGCACAAATCTAAATACACTACATAATGGGAGGGAAAAGGGGTTGTCCGGGGCGGGGTAAACCATGAAAGTCCAATGTCTGGCCACTCCTGATTGGTCCACATCTCCTTATCTCAGTCTCTGGGCAGATATTGCAGCCGTCAGCTTATAATCTTGTTTCGTTTCTCTGAAATGTCTTGGCAACACTGGAAATGTCTTAGTTTAAGTTTCGATTTGAGTAATTACGTAGCAAGGAAAGCTTATTGTTATATGACACAAAATGGTGGTTAGTACATTAGCAAAAAAGCGTATAAAAGTTACAAGAATATAAAAGTTACAAATATATATATTCTCTTTTTCCCCGACATTCCCCCCTAAACACTAAGCTTTCCTTTGCTTCGGGGCCTTTGAGACTGTCCATGTGTGGGGAGAGGGGAGGTGGATTTCTTCACCCAATCATCTTAGAAGCTGCCCCCTTATGGGACGCCCCCAAACAATCGAGCCCTATCCTGGGTGACACATGGAGTTCTCCCAACTGTCCCTAAACTAAACCTTTCAATTGGACTTTGTTATGGGGGGGTCTGGTCAGACTTGTTCAAAGGAGTGTATTTCTCTATATAAGGGGACTATGCAGCACAGGACCACCAGGCCTAATACTAGTAGACCTCCCATTACTAGACAAACTTGTTGGAGGAATCCCTTGAGCCCTCCCAACCAACCTGAGAAGAAGGAGGTATCTACCCCTGTGTGGTAGCTGTCCACCCTGGGACAGACAGTAAGCATATGGAAAGGATATAGAAGAAGGTAGTCATCTTTTATAGACTCGTTCTGTCTCTCTTGCAGTGGGAGGCGTGAATCCAGGTGCTCTTGCCCTCAAGCTTCAGAGCCGTCGGGGTGGTGAGAAGCACAGTGTACGGTCCCTCGAACCGCCGCTGGAGACAGTCTCTCCGGACAAACTTCTTCACATACACTAGATCGCCTGGGATGAAATCATGTACTGCATCACCTGTAGATTCTGGGAGAGAAGCAGATACTGGAGAGCGGGTGTTAGTCAATTCTCTAGACAAGGCAATCACAAATTTTACCACTCTATCATTTGTTTCGGACAACTCTTGGGGCCTAATCTCTCCTATCTTGGGCGGGGCCCCAAACAGAATTTTATAGGGAGTCAGCCCATGTTTGGCCTGAGGAGTGTGTGTGATATGATACAATACTATGGGGAGTAGGTCGGGCCAGGGGAGGGGATGATCTTAGGTCATTTTCAAGAGCTGGGTCTTGAGTGTGGAATTCATTCTTTCCACTTTGCCTGAACTGGCAGGATTGTATGGAGTGTGGAGGCCCAAATCTGTTCCCAACATGTTCCAGAGTTCTTCGTAGATATTTGTTGTGAAAGCTGGTCCTTGATCCGATTCTATGACTTGGGGAACTCCAAATCTGCAGGCAATTTCGGTGATCAGTTTCTTGGCTGTGACTTTAGCAGTCATGTTGACAACCGGGTAGGCCTCGGGCCAGGCTGAGAACATATCCACGGCTACCAAAACGTACTCCTATTTTCTTGCTTTAGACATTTGGATATGGTCGACTTGTATTCTCTGCCAAGGGTAGTCTGGTTTAGCCAGGTGTTGGAGAGGGACCCGTGCCGTACACGTTGGGTTGCAGGTAGCGCAGACAGAGCAGGATTTTGAGTACGCAGTCACAGTGGAAGAGATTCCGGGTGCAAAGTACAGTTTCTTGATACATGCCAAGGCTTGATTCTTTCCTCTGTGTGTAGGCCCGTGAGCCCATGCTGCCACAGCTGAGTACATGCGTCTAGGCAAGCAAGGCTTCCCATCCACTTGGTAAAGAGTCGAGTTGACCTTTGAATCTTTGCGACCTGCCAGCACGGCTCCTGCCGCTTTCCATTGCTTGACTTCTTCAGTGGGGGTCTCCCTTTGTTCCTCACACAATTTTTCTTCAGGCATCCTGACCCCCCTGGATTCCATTCGTGTCTCCGCTGGACTTGTATGGTCTTCCGCCGGCTGTTCTTTGGCTCTTGCTCTAGTGAGCGTCACAGCTACGGTTTGCAGGGTCTCTCCCATCTCTTCTTCCTTTTCCTGCCACTTTGATGACACATTCTCCACTGCTGCAGTCTTGGCTGCTTGGTCAGCTAGGTGGTTGCCCCTGGCTTCTCTGGATTCTAGTCTTCCATGAACCTTGACCTTCATAACAGCAACCTGAATGGGTAGTTCCAGGGCCTTCATTAGGGCCTTAATCCATGAGACATGTTTCACTGGTGTACCTGTAGCTGTGATGAATCCTCTAGACTTCCACAAAAGTCCAAAATCGTTGCAAATTCCATGTCCATACCTGGAATCGGTATATATATATATACGCCTTTGTTCCTGCTGCCAGGTGGCAGGCCTCTGTGAGAGCCACAAGTTCAGCTTCTTGTGCAGACATGTATGGTGGTAGAGCTTCAGCCTTCAGAACTGTTAGGTCTGTTGTGACAGCATATCCCGTGTGGAACTTCCCTTGAGGGTCTGCGAAACGGGATCCATCAGTCCATAGGTGCAAGGCAGGGTCTGCGATCGGATGTGCCACCATATTCTCTGGAGCAGAAATCTCTTCCTGCAAAAATTTTTATACAATCATGAGGTTCCACCAATGGACCTTCACCCTCTTCACCTTCCCCCCTAGAAGGTGGAAACAAAGTGGCAGGATTGATAGTCAGACATCTGGTAAATGTTATATTGGAGGGCAACAATAGGGAACACTGCAGCCGCAGGTGTCTTTGGTTGGTTAGATGTTTCGGAGATGTTTGTTGCAGAACAGCTGAGAGATCATGGCCAGCCTGTATAACTAGATCATGTCCAAGGACGATATCAGCTGACTTGTCAAAAAGGATGTGAGCAGCGTGGACCGCCTTAAGGCACGTGGGGGCAGTTCGGGCGACAGGGTCCAGGCGGGCTGAGTAGTAGCCCAAAGGCCGATACTTATGATCATAGCGTTGTGCTAGAATTCCAGAGGCATGACCTTCCGATTCCGAGACAAAAAGGTGAAATGGCTGAGTATAGTCTGGTAAGCCCAAGGCCGGGGCAGAGACAACAGCCTGTTTAAGGCGGTCAAAACATAGTCTGTGTTGATGAGAAACACGTGGATCTTCAGCATGAAGCCAAACTGAGCCTTCATCCTTGAAACAGTCGTACAGAGGTTGCATGAGCTTTGAGGCATCAGGGATCCATTGCCTGCAGTAAGTGATGAGGCCAAGGAAAGTCTGCATAGCGGAGTAGGTGGTTGAGAAAGTGATATCCATGATGGCTTGTTTTCTTTCTTCAGTCAGATGTCTAGTACCTTGTGATATACAATGTCCGAGGAAAATGACCTTGGGCAGACACCATTGGACTTTGCCTTTCGAGACTTTACAGTTAGCTGAGTGAAGAAACCAGAGAAGGGATTCTGACATCTCTGGCAAATTTTCTTCAGTGCCACATAGCAAAAGATCATCCACATACTGTAGAAGGGTGACCTGAGGGTTCTCTTGAACCCATGGCTCCAGAATAGACTTCATAGAATGAGTGAATTGGTTAGGAGAGTTCTGGGCTCTTTGCGGAGTCCTGGTCCATGTAAACTGTGCTCCTTGAAAGGTGAAGGCAAAAAGAAACCACGAATCTTCATGTAAGGGTATACTGAAGAAGGCGTTGGCCAGATCTAACACCGTAAACAAGGTGGCCGTTGGAGGCAGCTGAGACAAGAGGGTGTTTGGGTTAGGTACCACTGGAGTTTCTAAAATGGTAGCTGCATTGACGGCTCTGAGATCCTGAACCAACCGGTATCTTAGAGGCTCTCCCGGAGCGGTTTTCTTTTTTTTTACAGGAAAGAGGGGTGTATTGCATGGAGATACACATCTGACAAGGACTCCTGATTCCAGGAGGGAAACGATTTGGGTACCCAAGTGTTGTTCTTGTGCAGCCTTGAGGGGGTATTGTGGCAACCGTGGATACCTGTGTCCAGGCTTGAGGTGTACTCGGACCGGGGGAACCTGCAGGAGGCCGACGTCCTCTGGCCCACTGGACCACAGAGAGTTAGGTTGTATGGTCATCATCATGAGAGGGAAGGCTTTAAGAACACAGCGGTCTTCAGTCCCTTGTTCGGAATGAGGGTCCCGCAAAAGAAGCTCCATACCATGGTTTCCGAAGGTAATTATTGCCTTCATCCGCTCTAAGAGATCGGTTCCCAACAGATTGACAGGACAAGTTTCAGAGACCAAGAATCTTGTGAGTACTCCGGTGAACGGTCCTGCAGACACAGGGACTGTGAGTGGAGAGGAAATATGTTGGCCTTCCACCCCAACACAGGTGAGGGTATCCGGTGATAGGGATATAGAAGGAGGGAGCTGTGCAGAGGAAATGACAGATATGGCCGCCCCAGTGTCCACCAGGAACTCCAGTGGTTGATGGTCCACCTGTAAAGTGACAGTCTCTGAGGATGTGGTCAAGGCTACCACACTCCCAACACAACATTCGTCCTTCAGAATCACGAGATTGTCTCCTGTTTCTAGATGATCCCTTGTCATCTCTTCTGTCTTGTCTTCTATATGTGGGAGGAGTATCATCACCTGTGCCTTTAACCATTACCCACTTGATTCCATGTTGGTTGCCAGGGGGTGGGTAGCTTTCTTGAGCTTGATATAGCATGGCAGGAGCGGTTTTCTTCTTTGGCTTAGTATCCTTTTCCATTTTTAGCATGGCTTTTTGGAAAGCTTTGACAATGTTCACTACGTCGTTAAAAGAAGAAGAACGAATCTCGGGGCGTACCCTCAGAACGTCATCTCTGAGAGCGTCTTGTAGGCCATCTACTAGGGCCTGAACCAACAGGGCGGCCTGCATCTTGACGTGAGGACTGTATCCGAGATCCTTAAAATGCATGCTGAGTCTTGCAGCAGATCTTTCCACAGATTCATCAGGGTCTTGTTGAACATCTTGTACAGACCCAGCTTGATCTGACAAGCGATCCTGAGCCCAGGCTTTTAACTGTTTCATGTATTCTAGGCCGGATTCATACGTACTAAGGGGTCCTGCTTTTGTGGAAACCATGGCCTTTTGAAAGCTCTCCGTTTTCGGCTAAGTGAGCCTGGCATTCTGCAGCCAGAGTAGAACCAGCAGCAAGGGCAATTTTACGAACCAATCCTCCAGCATGGCTCATACAGGTGTTTGCAGGGTTGACTATGGCCCCCACCCGATGTGTAAGGATGTCACCATAGCCTATTGACAGAGTGACAGGGCGTCCTGATGGGTCTACTAGGTTCCGGGAGCGGCAGGGGTCCCAGACTTCTGAGGGGCTGGGGGGGTGGTGCTCTTTCAGCAGTTGCTTGGAGCAAGGGCCGGAGTATGGGCAATGAATGTGGGGTGGAGGATGCCATAGGAAACGTATGGGGTAAAGGGGGGGGGGGCTGGAGTATCTTGAGCCCATCCCTCATCTGGCTCCGTATCGTCTTGAGTAACAGTATGTTGGCGGAGGGAGAGCAGTCTGGCCTGAAATTCTGGGGAGTTGAGGAGGATATCCCCAGGGTTGTGGGTGACTCCCATAGGAAACAGGGGAAGCGTCTCAGCATCGTGGACTGGAGCAGAGGGTGTCACATTAGTTTCAGATGGGTACTCTGGGACTACGGGCTTTTCCACCTGTGCTGGTGGCTGGTAATATGCACCGGACGGATCTAGTAGTGGATATAGGCTGGATTGGGGCTTTCCGGGCCTCCCACAACAAGTAAGAGGTGTAGTAAGATGGCCGTGGGAGGGAGGAGGTGGGAGTGGGATTATTCTTGGAGGCAGGAAAAGGTGTAGTAAGATGGCCGTTGGAGGGAGGAGGGGGGAGTGGGGGTGGGATTGTTCTTGGGGGCAGGGAAAGGTGTAGTAACAGGCATCAACGGGGTTACGGCCAATTTAGGGTCACATAACAAATCACATTCTGTAGCTTTCATGTATCCGAACAAAGGCTCAGCATTCTCTGTCCCCCCCCTGCACCATCTACTCTAAGATATGCTTGCAGAAATCCTCACCCAACTTTCCCAACTTCTGTGTAACACATTCATAAGCTTATCATGTTCTACAAATTCCTAACATTCTTCTTGCCTTCTTGCCTTCCCGTAACTCCACTAATTGGCTTAACTCCCACAGCAGCATTCCGCAACTTACGAAATCTTTCAAATTTGAATATACACAACATTTTCTTATAGAATGCAATGATCTGTCGCGACTCAGATCACTGGTGCAGCCGACAGGTCGCCACTCATCAGTGTAGAGTACCCCTCAATACACTAAGACAGAGAGTACGCCTCAATCTGTCCCTTCCCTAACCTTGAATGGCGACTTTACAGTACGACTCACCACGGCACCCTGACAGCAGAACCCCTCCTTATGAGGTTTCTCTGTATAAGACGAAGAGTACACCTCAATTCGTCACAGACCCTTACAGCAGAACCCCTCCTTATGAGGTTTCTCTGTATAAGACGAAGAGTACACCTCAATTCGTCACAAACCCTTACAGCAGAACCCCTCCTTATGAGGTTTCTCTGTATAAGACGAAGAGTACACCTCAATTCGTCACAAACCCTTACAGCAGAACCCCTCCTTATGAGGTTTCTCTGTATAAGACGAAGAGTACGCCTCAATTCGTCACAGATTCTTTCTCCCTTACACTACAATTCAGGAATGCTTTGTAACCTTGACTATCAGTTACGGGAGGCAGCTATCTAAGAAAAGTACAGTGACTGGGGGAGGAGGAGGTGGTGTGCACACGAGCACGCGCAGGCATGCGACGTCACTCGGTTTAACACTTGCTGGTTCAGGACGTGGTGCGGGACGCCCAAGGTCTCACCACTCGACCGGTCACCCACCCAGATCCAACCTGACAATCCCACAGGAACCGCTGCGGCTGACACACAGGCAAGTGAGACATATAAAATACATCTCAACTTACCGTGTTCGATGGAGGTTGATCAGGCCTCAAATTCAGCCACCGCGGTCACCACCAGGGAAGTCAGCAATATGGGTCCGGGAGGGCGGCGTACCGCTAGCCACGCCCCACGTTGGGCGCCATTTGTGGGGGTCGTGATGACATTCCACTCGTCCTCCAGTCACTCCAAATTCAAACTATGAGCATGGGTCAACCATTCAAAGAATGAGTCAGACAACAAGCTGGTTCAAGCTCAGAGCATGCTCAGAAGACTACTACAGTCAACCTCCTCAGCAATGTTCTGCCTTTATTTTTACATGCACAAATCTAAATACACTACATAATGGGAGGGAAAAGGGGTTGTCCGGGGCGGGGTAAACCATGAAAGTCCAATGTCTGGCCACTCCTGATTGGTCCACATCTCCTTATCTCAGTCTCTGGGCAGATATTGCAGCCGTCAGCTTATAATCTTGTTTCGTTTCTCTGAAATGTCTTGGCAACACTGGAAATGTCTTAGTTTAAGTTTCGATTTGAGTAATTACGTAGCAAGGAAAGCTTATTGTTATATGACACAAAATGGTGGTTAGTACATTAGCAAAAAAGCGTATAAAAGTTACAAGAATATAAAAGTTACAAATATATATATTCTCTTTTTCCCCGACACTAATAGGTTCTCTACCTCCCAATGTGTCAGTACTAGGTGTGGAGGGGCTTCAAGGCTGCATTGACTTCTCTACTGGACTGACAAGTTCACCATTGGCTGGGCCTTCTTGCTCTTCTCCTACCGGGGATCCTTCGTCCGGGAATTCTTCTTGAGCTGGCTCCTCTTCAGCACTTACAGGTTCTTCTTGGTGTGGGTAGAAGGTAATTACAGGGATGATTACTGCTCCTCCTAGTTGGGGCCAATCTGCCGGAAATCTCCTAAGTCAGTGTGTATTATTGCTTCTTTAGGCTCCTCCGAGATAACGAGAGGCACTTCCTCTTGGGGTTTTAGCAGATCTGGACACAACTTTAGGTGATCCCTGGATACTGTTGCAGTCGTCCTTCCTCCGTCTCTACTAATTATGCAGGTCTTCTTATTATCAAATCTTGAATTCAACACAGTGTAGGGTTCTCTCTCCCACTGGTCATCAAGTTTGTGGTTTCTTCTTTTCCTTTTTAGTACTACTTCACCAGGTGTGAAGGGTTCTGCTTGGGCACCTCTGTTGTAGTGGGCTTCCTGCTTGTCCCTCACCCGAGTGAGACTGTCTTCAACACAGGCTTGTACGCTTCTGTACTGCTCCTGTCTGGCCGTGTCCCAGTCCTCAGTGGTCACATCCGCTTCTGGTTCTACAACACCAAGCTCCAGGTCCATGGGCAGCTTTCCTCGCCTTGCTCGCATGAGATATGCCGGAGTACAGTTGGTGGAACTTACTGGTATGTGATTGTACAGATCTACTAGGTCAGGTAGTAGGTCTGGCCACTGATTTCTCTCCTCAAGTGGTATGGTCTTTAGCAGGTCGATGATGATGTTATTTATCTTCTCACAGAGACCATTGGTTTGTGGGTGGTACGGTGTAGTTCTTATCTTCTTACACCCGTAGGGATGGCAGAACTCCTTGAACAACTCAGCCTCCAAGGCCGGGCCTTGGTCCGTCAGCACCTGCTCAGGATAACCATGGGGTCTACAGAAATACGCTTGGAACGTTTTTGCTGCTGTCTCTGCCGTCAGGTCTTTGACGGTGGCGACCACCAGGAAACGTGAGTAGTGATCCACCATGGTCAGAGCATAAGAGTACCCTGACATGCTGGGGGACAGCTTGACATGGTCCAGGGCTACGATCTCCAGGGGTCGAGTCGTCTTGATGGGTTGCAGGGGTGCCTTCTGGCTGCTGTAGTCTTTTCTTCTGAGGCCACAGGGTCCACAGTCCCGGCACCACCGCTCAATGGAGCTGCGCATTCCTACCCAGCAGAATCGACACTTCAGCAGGGTCTCTAGCTTTTTCCAGCCAAAGTGCCCCGCCTGATCGTGGTAGGCCTCCAACACCATTTGGATGTCTGTCTTGGGGACCACTATCTGCCATACCATCTCATGGGTTTTTGGATTGACATACCTCCGGCACAACTTCTCACGGTAGATAAACAGCCGGCTTCTCTCGTTCCACAGCTGCTTTGCTTGCGGAGACGCTTCTTTTTCCAGGGAGAAACCTTCTTGGGTTATCAGCTCCTTGATGCGGCTGACAACCGGGTCACTGTCCTGGGTCTCTTTACAGCTGTGGTGAGGCAATGGGTTCAACGTCTTCCCACGCTGCCTCGTGGAGGCCCGTTGCTCGTGGATCATCCCATTCCGGTGAAAGGCAGGTAGCTCAATCTCTTCCAGGTCATCCACTTCTTCTTCTGTGTCTGACTGGTGAGGCATCCTGGACAGGGCATCGGCGTTGGCGTTCTTGTGGCCCGCCTAGTATTTAATTGTGAATTGATAATTTGACAGCCGGGCCATCCATCGTTGTTTCAGTGCTCCTAGCTTAGCTGTTTCAAGATGGGTCAAGGGGTTGTTATCAGTGAAGGCAGTGAACTTACTGGAGGCTAGATAGTGCTTGAACCTTTCAGTGATGGCCCAGACGAAGGCCAGGAACTCCAACTTAAAGCTGCTATAGTTCTCTGGGTTCCTCTCGGTCGGGCGGAGCTTCCTGCTTGCATATGCGATCACCTTCTCTTGGCCATTCTGCTTCTGACTTAGGACAGCTCCCAGTCCTTCGTTGCTGGCATCAGTATACAGCAGGAACGGTTGGCTGCAGTCAGGGTCGGCTAGGATCTCATCACCTGTCAGGATCTCCTTCATCTCCTGAAACTACTCGGTTTGCTCCTTACCCCAGTGGAATGGGGGATTTCTGCCTTTGGGGGACTGCCCTACCAGGAGGTCTTGCAGAGGAGCTGCTTTCTTGGTGTAGTCTTTTACAAACTTCCGGTAGTATCCTACTAGTCCCAAGAACTGACGCACTTCTTTGAAGTTCTTCGGCTCCGGCCACTTCTGGATGGCAGTGACCTTCTCCGGGTCTGGTGCTACCCCTTCCGGACTGACAATGTGCCCCAGGTACTGTACCTTTCTTTTGAGCAGGTGGCACTTTGAGGGCTTCAGCTTCATCCCGTACTGGGACAGTGACTCAAATACCTCTGCCAGGTGCTTCAAGTGGTCCTCATACATTTTTGGAGTACACTATCACATCATCCAGATATAGTAACACAGTCTCGAAGTTGCGGTGTCCCAGGCAGCACTCCATCAATCTCTGGAATGTTCCAGGGGCATTGCAGAGTCCAAACGGCATACTGTTGAACTCGCAGAGTCCCATCGGGGTAGTGAAGGCCGTCTTCTCCCGATCCTCCTCAGCGACAGCTACTTGCCAGTACCCACTAGTGAGGTCAAATGTGGAAAAGTAATTTGCAGACTTTAAGGCAGCCAGGGATTCCTCTATGCGTGGTAAAGGGTATGCATCTTTATGTGTAATGCGATTTACTTGTCGGTAATCTACACACATTCTCATGCTCCCATCCTTTTTCCTAACTAGAACTAGGGGAGCTGCCCAGGGACTACAACTATCCCTTACTACCCCCGCCTTTCTCATGTCATGCAACATCTCCTTCGCCTTCTGGTAGTGTGCTGGTGGTATAGGCCTGTAACGTTCTTTGATGGGTGGATGGTCACCTGTGGGGATATGGTGTTGAACCCCCTTAATCCTCCCGAAGTCAAGTGGATGTTTACTGAACACCTGCGCGTATTCTTGAACCACCCGGTGTACACCCTGTTTCTGATGGGCAGGAGTGGTGTCTGTCCCAACATGGAGCTGTTGACACCAATCCTCCACCTGGGTTGCAGGGTCATCATCCTCCACTTCGTCTGGTGAGGTTAAGGACTCCGCCTTGTGAATGCAGTTGTTATTTACAGCATGTAATTTGGCAATAGTGGCATAACGTGGCAATCTGACCTCATCTTCCCCACAGTTGAGAAGACGGATGGGCACCCTCCCATTGCGTACATCTACCACTCCTCTGGCGGTTAAGAGCGTGGGTCTGTGCTCAGAGCAAAGGGGTTCTACTACCGCCTGGTAGCTCTGTCCTCTAAGACCTATAGCAGCTCTACACCAGATAAGCATTTCACTCATTGGGGGGATCACAATGGGTATGGGGTCCGTCACCCGCACATTACTGATTTCACCATCTGTTAACCTTACTGGCTGTTGGTACATCAGGACTCGGATCTCCTTCTGCAGCGCCCTCCTCTGTCCTGGTCTGGCAGTGTCAGCTATCTGTTGGAGCAAGAACACAACTTCTCCCAAACAGTTACCAACAATGTTAGTGCCTAGTACCATATACGGATTGGTATCATCAGGATTAGTCTCTACTACAATTAGTCCCTGGTCCTTCAGCTCCACTCTCCCCACTTTTACTGTCACATTCTTAACCCCGATTAGGTTAAGGGGGAGTCCATTTGAGGCATAAACAGAAAGATTTGGAGCTGGCAGACGTAGGTCGTCCAATGACCAGAACCTCTTGTAGAGGACGTCAGGCATTATGGTTACCTGAGATCCTGTGTCCAGCAGAGCGTGCGTCGGGATGCCGTCCAGCACAATGGACAGGAAAGGTCTTCCTCCGATGAACCTGTTGTACCAGTCTGATGGGCCTGGGGAGTTTACTCCTGGGTGTCGGCCCTCGGCCCCAGGGTTTTCTCGTTTAAAGGACAATTTTGAGCGGTGTGTCCGGTCTTGTGGCAGCGGTAGTGACGCGCCCCCTGGGACATATTCCTTTTTGGGGGGAATACCCGGCACCGGATCAGATGGGGGGTTGTAGTCTCCGAGCGGCTGTGACCCGGCCCGTGCCCAGGGCGTCAAGCTCAGTGTTATGTGGCAGTCCTACAGATGTTATTAAGTTCTTTATTGTCGACTACGCCACCCGTTGTGTTGCGGTCACTATGGCCGCCGCTGCAGCAGGGTCCGCTGAGGCTGATGGTGCAGGTGCAGCTTGTGATGATATAACCCCCAACGGGTGGGGTATAGCCTCAGGGGGATCAGGTGCAGAGGATGGGGGTTGTGGTGATGCAGTGTAGACGGCAATCAGAGACAGAGTCGGGTTATGCAGTTTAGGATGTTTACTCACTGCTGATGTTCTGGTCACTCCAGCTTCGAGTGACCTCCCGAGCCGTGCTGCGTCCACCAGGTTCTGGATCCAGCCAACCCCCAAATAAGTCCGGAGCGTGACCCTGAGCTCTCCTTCTGTCCTTTCTCTGGCCGTCCCCATTATTGATCCACCCAGGTCCAGCTCCCTCGGGCCTTCTGTTGGGAGACCCTTGGCCTCGGGTTCCCTGACCCTCCACGTGGTATGCCTTCGTGGTGGATGTGGTGGGTGACCGTGACAAACGCTGCCCACGGTCTCCGGTCTCTGGCTGGGGTGTGTTTTTGCCCCCACCAGCTTGGGTTCCGGTACCCTGTGCCGACTCTTCACCCGGGGATTTAAGTTGGGTTCTTGGAGTCCTTTTCTTCTGTTTCCCCCTCTGGGTCTCTCTTTCTCCTCTCTCACTCTGGGTCTCTCTTCTCCTCCGCTCGCTGACTTTCTCTCTGCAACTGACTTGTTCTCTGCATCTGACTTGTTCTCTGCATCTGACCCTGTTCTTAGTTGGTGCCCACCTTATATACACCCTCTATGTGTGAGCTCAGGTGACCAGCACCCAATGAGCTCCTATCTTTACCCAGGCTGCTCCCCCTATCTGCCCCTACACTACTTGGGATGTACCACCCCCCTCCCACTCCAGCCAGGAACAGACTCGGTCGTACCTGCACATTTCTAAGTGGGAGTACCGTCGGTCTGCTCCTCGGAAATGGGATGTGTGTAGTGCATGCAGCCTACCGAGCTCAGTTCCACACTCCATCCTTACCCGGGAGTGGAATATCACACCTCTGGGTTGAGGTGCAATACCCCTGTAGCAGCCGAATCCTCAGGGTGCTACATTCCCCCCTGGTAAATCACAGCACGTCCTCGGGCTGTAAGACATAAAACATCACCAAAACATACAAATTTTTCATAAACATATAAAACATATAAAACATTATATATATATAAAACTTTTCATATAACATTCTCGTCGTCTCTTGTTTCCGGTTCCTCCTCCGGACACTTGTGCAAAGTGTGTCCGGGAAAAGTGCGACAGTCTCTTAGAAAAACTGGTTTTCTATAAAACCGGTAGGGGGCGCTTTAGGAAGCGCAACTATATACAGGGGAAGTTGGCCGCTCTCAGTCCTCGGCCAGGTAAGGAGGGAAAGGGAATGGCTGCTCACAGTCCTCAGCCTGTGGGATTAAGGGGTTAAACGGGTGAACAGTTCACTCATGCTGGTCCCAACGGGGACTATATTAGCAACAACAGTTTCAGTTTCTTTATACCCCGATCGGGTAACTATTTACATCTACTGCTCTGCCGCACTCAACGGCGTCTTCCTCCTGCTCTTTGCTTGTAGCTGGCTGTAACTTCAGACCCGTCCGGGTCCTCTTGCTCCTCCTCCTCGCACCGCAACTCCTCCTCCGTCAGGCGGTGTACGTGGAGGGCGTAAGGTCCTTTGGCACACTTGTGCCGGGTGAAGGTGACCTCGTCTCCGATGTAGAGGTCACGACCTCTGTGACCCTCCGGCAGATGGGATTCAACGTCTCTGCGCGTGACAAAGACGTCGCCGGGGGTGTTGTGGTCTCGAATGAAGCCCCACCCATGCTGCTGGTTGAACTTGATCACTGTCCCGATGGTGCGGGGACAATGCGCTGCACGGGGGTCCCTCCTGGTCCGGCTCTTCTGCTCGGCGCTCCGTACTTGGGCCTGTTGCTCCCGGACCCGCCTCTCTCTCCGCTCCCTCGCAAACTCTTCGAGCTGCTGTCGGCAACACTCAGCACGCTCTGCTGCAGCTGCCCTGGTTTCCTGAGTGAACCCCATTAGGTCTTCTCCGGTGGGGTCCCACTCAAATTGGGCTTCTTCCAGAGGAGGCGAGATCCTTATCACGGGCTTCGGAGCCGGAATCAGGGGTGCACACATGGCCCCAACTCTCCTCTGGTGCTCCAGTTCATAATATTTCTGGGGCCAGATGAAGGGCTGCCCGTCCGGCCACGTGTGCTGGGCAAACAAGTCCTCTCCCAGACGCGGCACCCTTGGTTTTACGGGTGCGGGCGCGGTGGTGGTGGCGCCCGGGTTGCCCAGGCCTTGCGGCCAGGCCTGGGGCACCTGGAAGGTGAAGGGCACCGTTAGGACGGCGGCACCCTGGGCTACCTGGCCTTGCGGCCAGGCCGGAGGCTCCGCGGAGGTAGGGGGCGCTGTTGGTATTGCGGCGCCCGGGGGTACTAGGCCTTGCGACCAGGCTGGTGGTACTTCCTGCTTGGTCACGCTCGGGGTCGAGGCGTGTGACGTCACAGGGGTCGCGGCGGCGGCTTCCGGTTGGGGCCTAGTCTGCGTCGGTGACATGGCGTTTTCGGGCACAGCAGGGGGACTTTCGGGCTCTGCGACGGGGAGCTGGGGCAGGTGGGCGGTTTCCCGGCTTGGGGTATAGACGTCCCCTTTACCTGCCTCCATGCGTTCGGCTCCCTTCTCGACGCCGTCTCCGGCCTTTGGTCCTCCCGCGCCATCCTCAGAGGCGGTCTGTCTCCTCATCTTGGCTGGCGTGCTCCGGGTCTTGGTTTCAGCTTGCTGGGCCATCTCCCGGCTCCATTCCGCCAATATCTCGCGCTGTACCCGGGCCATCCTCCGTGCGAGGCCCTCCAGGGCAGTCTGTGCACACTCCCGGTCTCGGGGGAGCTGTGCAAGGACCTCCACTAGGCCTAGTGGGGTCGTGGTGTCTAGCAGGCTCCTGACCAACGGGTCGGTGCTGCTCTGCTCTTCTTCCAGCAGGCTCCTGGCCAGCGGGCCGGTGCTGCTCTGCTCTCTGGACATCTCCGGGTGAACTTCTCTGCTACTCCTCTCCAGGCTTCCTGCCTCCGGGTGCGCTCGCTCCAGACTGCTCCAGGCGGCACCCATCTTCGTTCTTTTCTCTCGTCTCCTCCCACTTCGAGGGCGGTCCCGGGTCAACTCGGTGACTGTCAGCTCCAGGGGTAGTTCTTTCACGCTGACAGACACCTCTAGCATCACAGTCTCTGTTGGTGGGGGCGGTTTCCACTTTTGGCGCCCTTTTCTGTCCCGGCCCACGATGGGAGGCGGCCTCTTGCCCTCCTTTGGCACGCCCATAATGGCGTCCGCTGCTCTTCCAAGGCGGGAAATCTTCGGATTTGGCGGGAAGCGTCGCCCAGTGGCGGGAAACTCTGCAGATGGCGGGAACAAGCTGGAAATGGCGGACAATCGGCGGGAAACGACCTGTGATGGGGTCCGATGGCATGGACCCTCCGGAACCGGCGGGAGACTTCTTTCTGAGGTAAACTTGCACTTTTCTTCAGGCACGCAGTACCCGGGTGTTGCGGGCACGTAATCCTGCCGACTACGCCAAAGTCGACGCGCCCCCTGGGACATATTCCTTTTTGGGGGGAATACCCGGCACCGGATCAGATGGGGGGTTGTAGTCTCCGAGCGGCTGTGACCCGGCCCGTGCCCAGGGCGTCAAGCTCAGTGTTATGTGGCAGTCCTACAGATGTTATTAAGTTCTTTATTGTCGACTACGCCACCCGTTGTGTTGCGGTCACTATGGCCGCCGCTGCAGCAGGGTCCGCTGAGGCTGATGGTGCAGGTGCAGCTTGTGATGATATAACCCCCAACGGGTGGGGTATAGCCTCAGGGGGATCAGGTGCAGAGGATGGGGGTTGTGGTGATGCAGTGTAGACGGCAATCAGAGACAGAGTCGGGTTATGCAGTTTAGGATGTTTACTCACTGCTGATGTTCTGGTCACTCCAGCTTCGAGTGACCTCCCGAGCCGTGCTGCGTCCACCAGGTTCTGGATCCAGCCAACCCCCAAATAAGTCCGGAGCGTGACCCTGAGCTCTCCTTCTGTCCTTTCTCTGGCCGTCCCCACTATTGATCCACCCAGGTCCAGCTCCCTCGGGCCTTCTGTTGGGAGACCCTTGGCCTCGGGTTCCCTGACCCTCCACGTGGTATGCCTTCGTGGTGGATGTGGTGGGTGACCGTGACAAACGCTGCCCACGGTCTCCGGTCTCTGGCTGGGGTGTGTTTTTGCCCCCACCAGCTTGGGTTCCGGTACCCTGTGCCGACTCTTCACCCGGGGATTTAAGTTGGGTTCTTGGAGTCCTTTTCTTCTGTTTCCCCCTCTGGGTCTCTCTTTCTCCTCTCTCACTCTGGGTCTCTCTTCTCCTCCGCTCGCTGACTTTCTCTCTGCAACTGACTTGTTCTCTGCATCTGACTTGTTCTCTGCATCTGACCCTGTTCTTAGTTGGTGCCCACCTTATATACACCCTCTATGTGTGAGCTCAGGTGACCAGCACCCAATGAGCTCCTATCTTTACCCAGGCTGCTCCCCCTATCTGCCCCTACACTACTTGGGATGTACCACCCCCCTCCCACTCCAGCCAGGAACAGACTCGGTCGTACCTGCACATTTCTAAGTGGGAGTACCGTCGGTCTGCTCCTCGGAAATGGGATGTGTGTAGTGCATGCAGCCTACCGAGCTCAGTTCCACACTCCATCCTTACCCGGGAGTGGAATATCACACCTCTGGGTTGAGGTGCAATACCCCTGTAGCAGCCGAATCCTCAGGGTGCTACAGTAGCAGGTAGGGTCCTTCTGTGGACGGCGCTGGTCACTGATCCTCGTAGAGGGTGGTGTTGTCCTCCTCTTCCTTCGCATCCAGGGGACATCCTCAGGGCTATCGACTAACAGGATTTTCCCTCCTTCCTCGGGCTCCGTCTGCAGCTGCAGAGCACTCATCACAGTGGTCAGGGTTTTGCTCTATTGGCGCACTTCAGAGAACAGACTGTCCAGCTCTCTAGGGGACGTTGCTGGAACCTTGGCTTCAGCAGCCACCGGGGAAAAGGTGGGTGTAACAGGCACTGGGATAGCCCCACCCTGGTAACATTGGATGGCATTTGTTTCCAGGGGCTGCAGTCCTTTTATAGCCATGTCCTTAAGATTGTCAAAGGTGGCATCTGGATGATCTAAGGACCACCAAGGCACAGTCCTGCTCTCCTCTGGAGACCTCAGTCCCCGAACAAACTGTTCCTTCAGCATTTTGTTTTCATTTTCGATGCTGGTCGGACTAACCTGCTTCAGAGCCCGCAGGGCCCCTTGTAGACGGCAGGCATAGTCCCGAACATTGTCCTCCGGCTGTTGAGAACAGTTGTAGAACCTCATCCGGAGGTCCGCCTCAGGATGATCCTCAAAAACAGTCTGTAGCTTTTTAAAGATTGCGGACACTGACTCCTGGTCTGCGGCCGACCATGTTTCCACTTCCCTTTCCGCAGCACCAGTCAGTTGTCCTAATACAACAGCGGCCCTCTGCTTGCCTGTCATAGAGTACATGTCCAAGATACCGCATATCTTCCGTTTGAATCCAGACAGGGTATCTGGTTTGCCGTTGTACTAGGGGAGCCACTTTGCTCCAGGAATGTACGGTAGAGTTATGGGGATGACAGGAGTTACAGGAGCTGCTGGTGGAGCGGCCGCTTCGGCCTGCCCGGCGTCGGGCGCGGGCTGAACATCAGGGCCATTAACCGGTATTCCGGCGTCATGCTGTTCCTCGGACATCCTGGCGCCTCCCTAGCGAACAGTGGCCTACCTTCGTTTCTTTTCTTCCGGTAGGCCGCAGCTCCGCAGGTGACGGTCGTCTTCAGGACCTTGCGTTGCTTGCGTCCTACGTCAGAGCGTTCAGCGACGCTCCTTCCAGGACCTGGCGCTCCCTGGTTTGACGTCGAGGCATGGGGCGTCTCCGGGGCATCGCGCGCTTTTGCAGGTACGCCCCTCAGTTTCCCGCGGTTACGCCCTTCTTCTCGCTCGGAGGCCCAACAATGGCGGCAATCTTCACCACAGTTTAACGTACACAGTTTTTAATTAAAGGCGCACATTACCCGGTGGCAACGGACATAACACTCCGTCGTTGCAGCGGGCACACGATCCTGTTCGGGACTCCAAGGAAGGTGACTCGCCCAAGGGGATGGGGACGACTCGGTACCCGGGCCTTCGCCTGGCCTTGGGGATGTCGCGATGGTCGGCTCCCGGGCCCGTACCCTGGGGTCAGCTTTTAAAAGGGGATTGTTTGTTAATTTTATGAAAGTTCGTGACCCCACCTGTGGTTTCTGGTGAGAATCACCAGCGCTGCGGCAGTCCACTGAGGCCGGTGATAAGGCAGCTCGATGGTATAGCTCCCCACAGGTGGAGCTAGGCCTCAGGGCAGGGTACGGAGAGGGGGATGCAGGACAGGCGAGACCCAGCCGGGTCAGAGCAAGAACGGGGACGGACACGGTAGTCACTTCAGTACCTATTACTGGTGGCAAATCAGGCACATCCCGGAGCACTGTGGGGTGAAGGGTGCATATCAGGATCCTCCCCAATGAGTGGGTGTAGGGCCTCCTGTTTCTTGCCTCTGCGTAGTAAGTTTCTGACCTGCCTGAAGCTAGGCCTAACTTTATCTCTGTCCTGCACCGGCTGACATTGTGGTAGGGCCTTCTCTTGGAGTGCATGCTCCCAGTTTACGGGGCCTATGTGTCTCCTAGCTCTGTTACGTATCAGCTCTCTGGTGAACCTGGGACCTGTAGTTCTCCAGGAATTCCGGTTATGCCTTACTGGGTCGTAGAGATCCCGGTAAGCTCTGACCCGGTGTCCGGTATAGTTTCGGGGTGAGCTGGGTAAGCTCCTCTGCCCCCACTGCTACTCACTTTCCGCTCGCCTTTGGCCATGCTCGGGCCCTCACTAGGCTACTCACACTAACGGCAGCTTGCCGCTCTTCACCGATCTTATGGCGCCGGCACACCTTGGGCTCACTTACTTGAGCTACAACTGAGTCTGAACTATGCTCCACTGCAGGCTCACCTCGCTCAGGCTTCTCTACTGTAGGAACTCTCTCAACAGACTAACTGCCTGGCTCCACCTTGCCTTTTTATATCCCTAACGGGCTCCCTCTAATGGTCTGGGGTGGAAGGTGAAGATGTGTGAATGTTTATGGGGGCCTCTTGTGGAGGATTCCATTAATACACCCTTCTAGGATCTGTGGTACCAAGCGCAGCTGGGCGCCACAGACACAACGTTGCATTTGAATACACGCATGTTTTTATACACCTACTATGCTTTTATATACCAGTTATTGGACATAAAAGCAACAGTGAGAGGGGGTCGTTGCGAGCTCAGTCCCAGGCTGTCTTTCCCCCGCCACCCGGCATTCTCTCCTACCTTAGTGACATCTCATTCATAAATCCTTCTCCCTCTCCTTCATTCCCCCCAGCCGCTGCCTGTGCTCCACTCCTTTTGTGTCCCCCGTGGGGGGTGGAGGGAGGGGGAATGACGAGACCGTCGGTTTGAGGCCGAAAGACGCTGCTGCTCATCACCATGACCGCTTGAGAGGCAGCCGCCTCTGCTCTCCAGCACCGCTGCTGCGGTTTCTTTTCCGGCAGGTGAGTCCTATTTCTGATTGCGCAACAAGCGGCGAGGGAGGGAAGGAGAGAGAGAGGCTGCACGGAGAGGCGAAGGCTGCGGCCTCCGCTCTTGGCACTGAGCTGGGCCCAAGCATCACAGCAGTGGGTGGCTATCAAGCGGGTGTAAATCCCACTGAGCCACCGGCAGGAGCGGAGCTGTGATCTGGCCGGTACTGGCCCGAGACATGTCAATCGGATCACCCCCTCCTCTGCCGCCTGCCTTCATCTCTGCGCCCCCTCCTGTCACATTCTCTCTGTACTAGGGAATTGCATAACTAGCAATCCCTGACATGACCGGCTCCATTGTGACACCTGACAGCAAGTACCGACCTCTTTAGTGACCTGTGCAGAGTACACATGGACAATTTATATGTTGCGTGTTCTAGAGTCGGCAAACCAGACAATCTCTATATCTACACAGACAATGGAACAACAAAAAATATTGTATACCCACAAGCATTGTGAAATTAAATATTTTAGAAACGTGCTCTTTCTCTTTTCTTTCTTTTCCATTTAAGCAGAATGAGCCACAGCAACGCGTGGCCGGGTACAGCTAGTAAATAATAAAACAAATAAATAAATACCGTATTTGTTTAGAAATAATAAATAAAATAAATAAATACCCTGCTGTAAATAAATAATCATGCATACCAACTTGACTCCAGTTCCTTTCTTTTGGTTTAGCTGTATTAAAGACACCTGTCCACACACTCAATCAATCACACTCCAACCTCTCCACCATGGCCAAGACCAAAGAGCTGGCTAAGGACACCAGGGACAAAATTGTAGACCTGCACAAGGCTGGGATGGGCTACAGGACAATAGGCAAGCAGCTTGGTGAGCAGGCAACAACTGTTGGCGCAATTATTAGAAAATAGAAGAAACACAAGATGACTGTCAATCTTCCTCGGTCTGGGGCTCCATGAAAGATCTCTCCTCATGGGGTAAGGATGATTCTGAGAAAGGTCAGGAATCAGCCCAGAATTACAAAAGGGGACCTGGTCAATGACCTGAAGAGAGCTGGGACCACAGTCTCAAACATTACCATTAGTAACACACTACGCTGTCATGGACTAAAATCCTGCAGGGCATGCAAGGTTCCCCTGCTCACACCAGCACATGTCCAGGCCCATTTGAAGTTCACCAATGACTACCTGGATGATCCAAAGGAGGCATGGGAGAAGGTCATGAGGTCAGATGAGACCAAAATAGAACTTTTTTGTATCAACTCCACTCGCTGTGTTTGAAGGGAGAAGAAGGATGAGTACAAGCCCAAGAACACCGTCCCAACTGTGAAGCATGGTGAGGGAAACATCATACTTTGGGGGTTCTTTTCTGCAAAGGAGACAGGACGACTGCACCGCATTGAAGGGAGGATGGATGAGGTCATGTATCGTGAGATTTTGGCCAACAACTTCCTTCCCTCAGTATGAGCATTGAAGAGGGGCCGTGGCTGGGTCTTCCAGCATGACAATGACCTGAAACACACACAGGGCAACTAAGGAGTGGCTCCATACGAAGCATTTCAAGGTCCGGGAGTGGCCTAGCCAGTCTCCAGACCGGAACCCGACAGAAAATCTTTGGAGGGAGCCAAAGGTCAATGTTGCCCAGCGACAGCCCCGAAACCTGAAATATCTGGAGAAGATCTGTGTGGAGGAGGGGGCCAAAATCCCTGCTGCAGTGTGTGCAAACCTGGTCAAGAACTACAGGAAACATCTAACCACTGTAATTGCAAACAAAGGTTTCTGGACCAAATATTAACTTCTGTTTTTCTATTGTATCAAATACTTATTTCATGCAATAAAATGCAAATTAATTATGTAAAAATCATACAATGTGATTTTTTTAGATTTTTTTAAGATTCTCTCACAGGTGAAGTGTACCTACGATAAAAACTACAGACCTCTCCATTCTTTGTAGGTGGGACAACTTGCAAAATCGGCAGTGTATCAAATACTTATTTTCCTCACTGTATATGCTGTATTTATATATATATATATATATATATATATATATATATATATATATATATACAGTACAGACCAAAAGTTTGGACACACCTTCTCATTTAAAGATTTTTCTGTATTTTCATAACTATGAAAATTGTACATTCACACTGAAGGCATCAAAACTATGAATTAACACATGTGGAATTATATACTTAACAAAAAAGTGTGAAACAACTGAAAATATGTCTTATATTCTAGGTTCTTCAAAGTAGCCACCTTTTGCTTTGATGACTGCTTTGCACACTCTTGGCATTCTCTTGATGAGCTTCAAGAGGTAGTCACCGGAAATGGTCTTCCAACAATCTTGAAGGAGTTCCCAGAGAGGCTTAGCACTTGTTGGCCCTTTTGCCTTCACTCTGCGGTCCAGCTCACCCCAAACAATCTTGATTGGGTTCAGGTCTGGTGACTGTGGAGGCCAGGTCATCTGGTGCAGCACCCCATCACTCTCCTACTAGGTCAAATAGCCCTTACACAGCCTGGAGGTGTGTTTGGGGTCATTGTCCTGTTGAAAAATAAATGGAATGGAATGGACATTAGACCAGTGGAAATCTGTGCTTTGGTCTGATGAGTCCAAATTTGAGATCTTTGGTTCCAACCACCGTGTCTTTGTGCGACGCAGAAAAGGTGAACGGATGGACTCTACATGCCTGGTTCCCACTGTGAAGCATGGAGGAGGAGGTGTGATGATGTGGGGGTGCTTTGCTGGTGACACTGTTGGGGATTTATTCAAAATTGAAGGCATACTGAACCAGCATGGCTACCACAGCATCTTGCAGCGGCATGCTATTCCATCCGGTTTGCGTTTAGTTGGACCATCATTTATTTTTCAACAGGACAATGACCCCAAACACACCTCCAGGCTGTGTAAGGGCTATTTGACCAAGAAGGAGAGTGATGGGGTGCTCAGCATCTCTTGAACTCCTTCAAGATTGTTGGAAGACCATTTCCGGTGACTACCTCTTGAAGCTCATCAAGAGAATGCCAAGAGTGTGCAAAGCAGTCATCAAAGCATAAGATGGCTACTTTGAAGAACCTAGAATATAAGACATATTTTCAGTTGTTTCACACTTTTTGTTAAGTATATAATTCCACATGTGTTAATTCATAGTTTTGATGCCTTCAGTGTGAATGTACAATTTTCAAAGTCATGAAAATACAGAAAAATCTTTAAATGAGGTGTGTCCAAACTTTTGGTCTGTACTGTATATGTATATATATATAAATATATATATATACTGCTCAAAAAAATAAAGGGAACACTCAAATAACAC
Source organism: Phyllobates terribilis (assembly GCF_046119375.1). Lineage (NCBI taxonomy): Eukaryota > Metazoa > Chordata > Amphibia > Anura > Dendrobatidae > Phyllobates > Phyllobates terribilis. Next base: position 44,580,074 of record NW_027362767.1, read on the forward strand.
ATCCTAGATCTGAATGAATTAAATATTCTCATTGAATACTTTGTTTGGTACAAAGTTGAATGTGCTGACAACAAAATCACACAGAAATCATCTATGGAAATCAAATTTATTAACCAATGGAGGCCTGGATTTGGAGTCACCGTTGGTGGATGGAGCGAGACATGATGTCCCAGATGTGCTCAATCGGATTCAGGTCTGGGGAACGGGCGGGCCAGTCCATAGGTTCAATGCCTTCATCTTGCAGGAACTGCTGACACACTCCAACCACCTGAGGTCTGGCATTGTCCTGCATTAGGAGGAACCCAGGGCCAACCGCACCAGCATATGGTCTCACAAGGGGTCTGAGGATCTCATCTCAGTACCTAATGGCAGTCAGGCTACCTCTGGCGAGAACATGGAGGGCTGTGTGGCCCTCCAAAGAAATGCCACCCCACACCATTACTGACCCACTGCCAAACTGGTCATGCTGAAGGATGTTGCAGGCAGCAGATCTCTCTCCACGGCATCTCCAGACTCTGTCACGTGTGTCACATGTGCTCAGTGTGAACCTGCTTTCATCTGTGAAGAGCAAAGAGCGCCAGTGTCGACTTTGCCAATCCTGCAGTTCTGTGGCAAATGCCAAGCGTCCTGCACGGTGTTGGGCTGTGAGCACAACCCCCATCTGTGGACATCGGGCCCTCATACCACCCTCATGGAGTCGGTTTCTAACCGTTTGTGCAGACACATGCACATTTGTGGCCTGCTGGAGGTCATTTTGCAGGTCTTTGGCAGTGCTCCTCTTGTTCCTCCTTGCACAAAGGCGGAGGTAGTGGTCCTGCTGCTGGGTTGTTGCCCTCCTACGGCCCCCTCCACGTCTCCTGGTGTACTGGCCTGTCTCCTGGTAGCGCCTCCAGCCTCTGGACACTACGCTGACAGACACAGCAAACCTTCTTGCCACAGCTCGCATTGATGTGCCATCCTGGATGAGCTGCACTACCTGAGCAACTTCTGTGGGTTGTAGAGTCCGTCTCATGCTACCACGAGTGTGAAAACACAACCAACATTCAAAAGTGACCAAAACATCAGCCAGAAAGCATTGGTACTGAGATGTGGTCTGTGGTCCCCACCTGCAGAACCACTCCTTTATTGAGGGTGTCTTGATAATTGCCAATAATTTCCATTTATTGTCTATTCCATTTGCACAACAGCGAAATTGGTTGTCAATCAGTGTTGCTTCCTCAGTGGACAGTTTGATTTCACAGAAGTTTAATTTACTTGGAGTTATATTCTGTTGTTTAAGTGTTCCTTTTATTTTTTTGAGCAGTGTATATATATACACACAGATATATCAATTTATAGATAAATATATATATTATTTAATTAGAGGGAATAGAATATCAGCAGCATGTAATCAGATACCATAATGTACACAAATAAGTCAACGCTTAACCCGAGAATGAACAGGACGGGGAAAAAGGAGGCACAGTGAATTCACATCTGAGCAATTCCATAGGTCTTCCCCAACTTTTTACTTTCTCTACTCCTATTTTTTTTTCTTTCAACATTATTATTAATATGTGATTCATTTTGTCTTATCCACTATTTTTATAGAGCTTAACCTGTGACATTATTGATAAATATGTTGCTAAATGTAATGAATTTCTCAATTCTTTATCAGAAAAACTATCTTCTACAATTTGATCAGTTTTTTTTTTTAATAAATAAAAGGAAAAATAAAGAAGCTCTTATTATTCTGGAGGTGACAAATGTCACTGCTCTGTGGCCTCCCCTCTAACACTCTCGCACCGCCCCAATCTATCCTAAACTCTGCTGCCCGACTAATCCACCTGCACCCCCGCTATTCCCCTGCCTCTCCGCTCAGCCAATCCCTTCACTGGCTCCCCATTGCCCAAAGACTCCATTTCAAAACCTTAACCACCGCATACAAAGCTATCCACAACCTGTCTCCTCCATACATCTGTGACCTAGTCTCCCGGTACTTACCTGCACGCAACCTCCGATCCTCACAAGATCTCCATCTCTACTCCCCTCTTATCCCCTCTTCTCACAATCGCATACAAGACTTCTCCAGAGCATCCCCCCTACTCTGAAACTCTCTACCCCAACACATCAGACTCTCGCCTACCGTGGAAACTTTCAAGGGGAACCTGAAGACCCACCTGTTCCGACAAGCCTACAACCTGCAGTAACCACCGCTCCACCACACCGCTGCACGACCAGCTCTACCCTCACCTACTGTATCCTCACCCATCCCTTGTAGACTGTGAGCCCTCGCGGGCAGGGTCCTCGCAGGCAGGGTCCTCGCTCCTCCTGTAGCAGTTACTGACTTCTATTGCTCATGATTATTGTAATTGTTTTTTGCTATGTATACCTCTTTTCACATGTAAAGCGCCATGGAATAAATGGCGCTGTAATAATAAAAAATAATCATAATAACATTGAGATTAACAACACCCTAACGTAACTGCAGTCCCATCTGACCCTAAAGGTAATTGGGGGTATTTTTTTTTAGTTTTTTGGTGGCTACACTTCCAACCAAGGGCATAAATATAGAGTTGCGGTCTATAACCTATATCGTTCCAGCTGTTGTATAAGTACAACTCTCAGCATGTTTTCACAGACACAGGTTTACTTCTCCAATGTATTTTTTTTTTGAGGGGGTGCAAATTAATCCACCAATGCCTAGAAGGGATCACTTTGTCACCTAAAAATGTCAATTAATTTTTATCTCTGTACATAAGCCTTACAGTATATTATATAATTACTATTCTTAATATTGCAGTACTGTGACATCACTGTGTGTATTATCCCTGTACTGTGACATCACTGTGTATATTCTTCCTGTACTATGACATCACTGTGTGCATTATCCCTGTACTGTGACATCACTGTGTGCATTATCCCTGTACTGTGACATCACTGTGTGTATTATCCCTGTACTGTGACATCACTGTGTGTATTCTCCCTGAACTGTGACATCACTGTGTGCATCATCCCTGTACTGTGTCATCACTGTGTGTATTATCCCTGTACTGTGACATCACTGTGTGTATTATCCCTGTACTGTGACATCACTGTGTGCATTATCCCTGTACTGTGTCATCACTGTGTGTATTATCCCTGTACTGTGACATCACTGTGTGTATTATCCCTGTAATGTGACATCACTGTGTGTATCATCCCTGTACTGTGACATCACTGTGTGTATCATCCCTGTACTGTGACATCACTGTGTGCATTATCCCTGTACTGCGTCATCACTGTGTGTATTATCCCTGTACTGTGACATCACTGTGTGCATTATCCCTGAACTGTGACATCACTGTGTGTATTATCCCTGTACTGTGACATCAGTGTGTGTATTATCCCTGTAATGTGACATCACTGTGTGTACTATCCCTGTACTGTGACATCACTGTGTGCATTATCCCTGTACTGTGTCATCACTGTGTGTATTATCCCTGTACTGTGACATCACTGTGTGTATTATCCCTGCACTGTGACATCACTGTGTGTATTATCCCTGTACTGTGACATCACTGTGTGCATTATCCCTGTACTGCGACATCACTGTGTGTATTATCCCTGTACTATGACATCACTGTGTGTATTATCTCTGTACTCTGACATCGCTGTGTGCGTAATGCCTGTACTGTGACATCGCTGTGTGTATTATCCCTGTACTGTGATATCACTGAGTGCATTATCCCTGTACTGTGACATCACTGTGTGTATTATCACTGTACTGTGACATCACTGTGTGTATTATCTCTGTACTGTGACATCACTGTGTGCATTATCCCTGTACTGTGTCATCACTGTGTGTATTATCCCTGTACTGTGACATCACTGTGTGTATTATGCCTGTACTGTGACATCACTGAGTGCATTATCCCTGTACTGTAACATCTCTGTGTGTATTATCCCTGTACTGTGACATCACTGTGTGAATCATCCCTGTACTGTGTCATCACTGTGTGTATTATCCCTGTACTGTGACATCACTGTGTGAATCATCCCTGTACTGTGACATCACTGTGTATATTATCCCTGTACTCTGACATCACTGTGTGCCTTATCCCTATACTGTGACATCACTGTGTATATTATCCCTGTACTCTGACATCACTGTGTGCATTATCCCTGTACTGTGTCATCACTGTGTGTATTATCCCGGTACTGTGACATCACTGTGTGTATTATACCTGTACTGTGACATCAGTGTGTGCATTATCCCTGTAATGTGACATCACTGTGTGTATTATCCCTGTACTGTGACATCACTGTGCGCATTATCCCTGTACTGTGTCATCACTGTGTGTATTATCCCTGTACTGTGACATCACTGTGTGTATTATCCCTGCACTGTGACATCATTGTGTGTATTATCCCTGTACTGTGAATTCACTGTGTGCATTATCCCTGTACTGCGACATCACTGTGTGTATTATCCCTGTACTATGACATCACTGTGTGTATTATCTCTGTACTCTGACATCACTGTGTGCGTAATCCCTGTACTGTGACATCTCTGTGTGTATTATCCCTGTACTGTGATATCACTGAGTGTATTATCCCTGTACTGTGACATCACTGTGTGTATTATCCCTGTACTGTGACATCACAGTGTGTATCATCCCTGTACTGTGACATCAGTGTGTGTATTATCACAGTACTGTGACATCACTGTGTATATCATCCCTGTACTGTGACATCACTGTGTGCACTATCCATGTAATGTGACATCACTGTGTGTGTTATCCCTGTACTGTGACATCACTGTGTGTATTATACCTGTACAGTGAAATCACTGTGTGTATTATCCCTGTACTGTGACATCACTGTGTGCATTATCCTTGTACTATGACATCACTGTGTGTATTATCCCTGTACTGTGACATCACTGTGTGTATGATCCCTGTACTGTGACATCACTGTGTGTATCATCCCTGTACTGTGACATCACTGTGTGTATCATCCCTGTACTGTGACATTACTGTGTGCATTATCCCTGTACTGTGTCATCACTGTGTGTATTATCCCTGTACTGTGACATCACTGTGTGTATTATCCCTGTAATGTGACATCACTGTGTGTATCATCCCTGTACTGTGACATCACTGTGTGTATCATCCCTGTACTGTGACATCACTGTGTGCATTATCCCTGTACTGTGTCATCACTGTGTGTATTATCCCTGTACTGTGACATCACTGTGTGCATTATCCCTGTACTGTGACATCACTGTGTGTATTATCCCTGTACTGTGACATCAGTGTGTGTATTATCCCTGTAATGTGACATCACTGTGTGTATTATCCCTGTACTGTGACTTCACTGTGTGCATTATCCCTGTACTGTGTCATCACTGTGTGTATTATCCCTGTACTGTGACATCACTGTGTGTATTATCCCTGCACTGTGACATCACTGTGTGTATTATCCCTGTACTGTGACATCACTGTGTGTATTATCCCTGTACTATGACATCACTGTGTGTATTATCTCTGTACTCTGACATCACTGTGTGCGCAATCCCTGTACTGTGACATCACTTTGTGCATTATCCCTGTACTGAGTCATCACTGTGTGTATTATCCCTGTACTCTGACATCACTGTGTATATTATCCCTGTACTGTGACATCACTGTGTGTATTACCCCTGTACTGTGACATCACTGTGTGTATTATCCCCGTACTGTGACATCATTGTGTGTATTATACCTTTACTGCGACATCACTGTGTGCATTATCCCTGTACTGTGACATCACTGTGTATATTATCCCTGTAATGTGACATCACTGTGTGTATCAGCCCTGTACTGTGACATCACTGTGTGTATCATCCCTGTACTGTGACATCACTGTGTGCATTATCCCTGTACTGTGTCAGCACTGTGTGTATTATCCCTGTACTGTGACATCACTGTGTGTATTATCCCTGTACTGTGACATCACTGTGTGCATTATCACTGTACTGTGACATCACTGTGTGTATTATCCCGGTACTGTGACATCACTGTGTGTATTAACCCTGTACTGTGACATCACTGTGTGTATCATACCTGTACTGTGTCATCACTGTGTGTATTATCCCTGTACTGTGACATCACTGTGTGCATTATGTCTGTACTGTGACATCACTGTGTATATTATCCCTGTACTGTGACATCACTGTGTGTATTATCCCTGTACTGTGACATCACTGTGTGTATTATCCCTGTATTGTGACATCAGTGTGTGTAATATTCCTGTATTGTAACATCACTGTGTGTATTATCCCTGCTCTGTGACATCACTGTGTGCATTTTCCCACTACTGTAACATTTTGTGCTTTTTCCCTGTACTATGACATCACTGTGTGTATTATCCCTGTACTGTGACATCACTGTGTGTATTATCTCTGTACTGTGACATCACTTTGTGCTTTTTCCCTGGACTATGACATCACTGTGTGTATTATCCCTGTACTGTGACATCACTGTGTGTATTATCCCTGTTCTGTGACATCACTGTTTAATATCCCTGTACTGTGACATCACTGTGTGTATTATCCCTGTACTGTGACATCACTGTGTGTATTATCTCTGTACTGTGACATCACTGTGTGCATTATCTCTGCACTGTGACATCACTGTGTGCATTATCCCTGTATTGTGACATCACTGTGTGCATTATCTCTGTACTATGACATCACTGTGTGCATTATCCCTGTACTGTGACATCACTGTGTGTAAAATCCCTGTACTGTGACATCGCCGTGTGTATTATCCCTGTACTGTGACATCACTGTGTGTATTATCTCTGTACTAAGACATCACTTTATGCTTTTTCCCTGTACTATGACATCACTGTGTGTATTATCCCTGTACTGTGACATCACTGTGTGTATTATCCCTGTCCTGTGACATCACTGTGTGTATTATCCCTGTACTGTGAGATCACTGTGCGCATTATCCCTGTACTTTGACATCACTGTGCAAATTATCCCTGTACTGTGACATCATTGTGTGTATTATCCCTGTACTGTGACATCACTGTGTGTATTATCCCTGTACTGTGACATCACCGTGTGCATTATCCCTGTACTGTGTCATCACTGTGTGTATTATCCCTGTACCGTGACATCACTGTGTGCATTATCCTTGTACTGTGACATCACGGTGTGTATTATCCCTGCACTGTGACATCACTGTGTGTATTATCCCTGTACTGTGACATCACTGTGTGCATTATCCCTGTACTGTGACATCACTGTGTGTATTATCCCTGTACTGTGACATCACTGTGTGTATTATCCCTGCATTGTGACATCAGTGTGTGTAATATTCCTGTATTGTAACATCACTGTGTGTATTATCCCTGCTCTGTGACATCACTGTGTGCATTTTCCCACTACTGTAACATTTTGTGCTTTTTCCCTGTACTATGACATCACTGTGTGTATTATCCCTGTACTGTGACATCACTGTGTGTATTATCTCTGTACTGTGACATCACTTTGTGCTTTTTCCGTGGACTATGACATCACTGTGTGTATTATCCCTGTACTGTGACATCACTGTGTGTATTATCCCTGTTCTGTGACATCACTGTTTAATATACCTGTACTGTGACATCACTGTGTGTATTATCCCTGTACTGTGACATCACTGTGTGTATTATCTCTGTACTGTGACATCACTGTGTGCATTATCCCTGCACTGTGACATCACTGTGTGCATTATCCCTGTACTGTGACATCACTGTGTGCATTATCTCTGTACTGTGACATCACTGTGTGCATTATCCCTGTACTGTGACATCACTGTGTGTAAAATCCCTGTACTATGACATCGCCGTGTGTATTATCTCTGTACTGTGACATCACTGTGTGCATTATCCCTGCACTGTGACATCACTGTGTGTATTATCCCTGTACTGTGACATCACTGTGTGTAAAATCCCTGTACTATGACATCGCCGTGTGTATTATCTCTGTACTGTGACATCACTGTGTGCATTATCCCTGCACTGTGACATCACTGTGTGTATTATCCCTGTACTGTGACATCACTGTGTGTATTATCTCTGTACTAAGACCTCACTTTATGCTTTTTCCCTGTACTATGACATCACTGTGTGTATTATCCCTGTACTGTGACATCACTGTTTGTCTTATCCCTGTACTGTGACATCATTGTGTGTATTATCCCTGTACTGTGACATCACTGTGTGTATTATCCCTGTACTGTGACATCGCTGTGTGCATTATCCCTGTACTGTGTCATCACTGTGTGTATTATCCCTGTACCGTGACATCACTGTGTGCATTATCCTTGTACTGTGACATCACGGTGTGTATAAATCCCCGCACTGTGACATCACTGTGTGTATTATCCCTGTACTGTGACATCGCTGTGTGCATTATCCCTGTACTGTGTCATCACTGTGCGCATTATCCCTGTACTGTGACATCACTGTGTGTATTATCCCTGTACTGTGACATCACTGTGTGTATTATCCGTGTACTGTGACATCACTGTGTATTATCTCTGTTCTTTGACATCACTGTGTGAATTATCCCTGTACTGTGAAATCACCGTGTGCATTATCCCTGTACTGTGACATCACTATGTGCATTATCCCTGTACTGTGACATCACTGTGTGTATTATCTCTGTACTAAGACATCACTTTATGCTTTTTCCCTGTACTATGACGTCACTGTGTGTATTATTCCTGCACTGTGACATCACTGTGTATTATCTCTGTTCTGTGACATCACTGTGTGTATTATCCCTGTACTGTGACATCACTGTGTGCATTATCCCTGTACTGTGTCATCACTGTGTGTATTATCCCTGTACCGTGGCATCACTGTGTGCATTATCCCTGTACTGTGACATCACTGCGTGTATTATCCCTGTACTGTGACATCACTGTGTATTATCTCTGTTCTGTGACATCACTGTGTGTATTATCCCTGTACTGTGAAATCACCGTGTGCATTATCCCTGTACTGTGACATCACTATGTGCATTATCCCTGTACTGTGACACCACTGTGTGTATTATCCCTTTACTGTGACATCACTGTGTGTATTATCCCTGTCCTGTGACATCACTGTGTGTATTATCCCTGTACTGTGACATCACTGTGTGTATTATCCCTGTACTGTGATATCACTGTGCGCACTATCCCTGTACTTTGACATCACTGTGCATATTATCCCTGTCCTGTGACATCACTGTGTGCATTAACCCTGTACTGTGTCATCACTGTGTGTAATATCCCTGTACTGTAACATCACTGTGTGTATTATCCCTGTACTGTGATATCACTGTGTGTATCATCCCTGTACTGTGACATCATTGTGCTTATTATCCCTGTACTGTGACATCACTGTGTGTATTATCCCTGTACTGTGATATCACTGTGTGCATTATCCCTGTACTCTGATATCACTGTGTACATTATCTCTGTACTGTGACATTACTGTGTGTATTATCCCTGCACTGTGACATCACTGTGTACATTATCCCTGTACTGTGACATCACTGTGTGTATTATCCCTGTACTGTGATATCGCTGTGTGTATTATCTCTGTACTGTGACATCACTGTGTGCTTTATCCCTGTACTGTGACATCACTGTGTGTATTATCCCTGTACTTTGACATCACTGTGTGTATTTTTCCTGTACTGTGACATCACTGTGTGTATTATCCCTGTACTGTGACATCACTGTGTATAATAATCCTGTATTGTGACATTACTGTGTGTGTTACCCCTGTACTGTGACATCACTGTGTGAAATTTTCCTGTATTGTGACATCACTGTGTTTAGTATCCCTGTACTGTGACATCACTGCGAGCATTTTGCAACTACTGTAATATGACTTTGTGCTTTTTCCCTGTACTTTGACATCGCTGTGTGTATCATCCTTGTACTGTGTCATCACTGTGTGTATTATCCCTGTACTGTGACATCACTGTGTGCATTATCCCTGTACTGTGACATCACTGTGTATATTATCCCTGTACCGAGACATCACTGTGTGTATTATCCCTGTACTGTGACATCACTGTGTGCATTTTCCCACTACTGTAACATCATTTTGTTCTTTTTCCCTGTACTATGACATCACTGTGTGTATTATCCCTGCACTGTGACATCACTGTGAGTATTATTCCTGTACTGTGACATCACTGTGTGTAATATTACTGTATTGTGACATCACTGTGTGTATTATCCCTGTACTGTGACATCACTGTGTGTATTATCTCTGTACTAAGACATCACTTTATGCTTTTTCCCTGTACTATGACATCACTGTGTGTATTATCCCTGTACTGTGACATCACTGTGTGTATTATCCCTGTACTGTGACATCACTGTGTGCATTATCCCTGTACTGTGACATCACTGTGTGTATTATCCCTGTACTGTGACATCACTGTGTATTATCTCTGTTCTTTGACATCACTGTGTGAATTATCCCTGTACTGTGAAATCACCGTGTGCATTATCCCTGTACTGTGACATCACTATGTGCATTATCCCTGTACTGTGACATCACTGTGTATTATCTCTGTTCTGTGACATCACTGTGTGTATTATCCCTGTACTGTGACATCACTGTGTGCATTATCCCTGTACTGTGTCATCACTATATGTATTATCCCTGTACCGTGACATCACTGTGTGCATTATCCTTGTACTGTGACATCACGGTGTGCATTATCCCTGTACTGTGACATCACTGTGTGTATTATCCCTGTTCTGTGACATCACTGTGTGCATTATCCCTGTACTGTGTCATCACTGTGTGTATTATCCCTCTTCTGTGACATCACTGTGTGTATTATCCCTGTACTGTGACATCACTGTTTGTATTATCCCTGTACTGTGAGATCACAGTGCGCATTATCCCTGTACTGTGACATCACTGTGTGCATTATCCCTGTACTGTGACAACACTGTGTGTATTATCCCTGTACTGTGACATCACTGTGTGCATTATCCCTGTACTGTGACATCACTGTGTGTATTATCCCTGTACTGTGACATCACTGTGTATTATCTCTGTTCTTTGACATCACTGTGTGAATTATCCCTGTACTGTGAAATCACCGTCTGCATTATCCCTGTACTGTGACATCACTATGTGCATTATCCCTGTACTGTGACATCACTGTGTGTATTATCTCTGTACTAAGACATCACTTTATGCTTTTTCCCTGTACTATGACATCACTGTGTGTATTATCCCTGCACTGTGACATCACTGTGTATTATCTCTGTTCTGTGACATCACTGTGTGTATTATCCCTGTACTGTGACATCACTGTGTGCATTATCCCTGTACTGTGTCATCACTGTATGTATTATCCCTGTACCGTGACATCACTGTGTGCATTATCCTTGTACTGTGACATCACGGTGTGCATTAACCCTGTACTGTGTCATCACTGTTGTAGCATCGGCGTCTCTGCCCCGTATTAGGCAGAGACGCCGACCCTCTCACCTCCCCGCTCCTGGCGCGGCGTCCTCCAGCGCTTCTCTCCCCGCTGCTTCCGGCACGCTTTCCTGCCCCGACAGTGTGCTTAGGGCGCGCGCGCTCCCCCTCTCTTGAAGGGACCGCGCGCGCCGTCCTAAGGAGTCCCCGGCCAATCGCCGGAGGACCTCCCATATTTAAGGCACCTCCTCCAAAATGGAGGTGCCCGAGCAATGTTGTTGCAAAGCCTTCACTCTGCTTCAGCCCTCAGGTCCCGTTACCAGTTACCAGCCAGTCACCTGCCAGATTCCTGCTTGTTACCTGCCAGTCACCTGCCGGATTCCTGCCTGTTACCTGCCAGTTACCTGCCTGATTCTTGCCGTGACCACCTGCCTGTCCAGAGACTCTTGCCTGCTCACCTGGGAGCGCTCATCTGCTACCTGCCTGCTAGCCTACCTGGAGGCTCTGCCGTCACTTGCCGTGACCACCTGCCTGTCCAGAGACTCTCGCCTGCTCACCTGGGAGCGCTCATCTGCTACCTGTCTGCTAGCCTACCTGGAGGCTCTGCCGTCACTTGCCGTGACCACCTGCCTGTCCAGAGACTCTCGCCTGCTCACCTGGGAGCGCTCATCTGCTACCTGTCTGCTAGCCTACCTGAAGGCTCTGCCGTCACTTGCCGTGACCACCTGTCCGTCCAGAGACTCTCGCCCGCTCACCTGGGAGCGCTCACCAGCCACCTGCCTGCTGTCCTTCTACCCAGAGACTGTCCCTGTCACTTGCCGTGACTACCTGCCCCTCTACCCAGAGACTGTCCCTGTCACTTGCCGTGACTACCTTCCTGTCTTCCCTGGGAGCCACCCGCTTCCTTACATGGACTGCCCCCTTGTATAGTTGCACAGAGGTTCCACTTCCCAGACCCGTTACAACTGTGTGTAATATCCCTGTACTGTGACATCACTGTGTGTATTATCCCTGTACTATGACATCACTGTGTGTATCATCCCTGTACTGTGACATCATTGTGCTTATTATCCCTATACTGTGACATCACTGAGTGTATTATCCCAGTACTGTGACATCACTGTGTGCATTATCCCTGTACTCTGACATCACAGTGTACATTATCTCTGTACTGTGACATTACTGTGTGCATTATCCCTGCACTGTGACATCACTGTGTACATTATCCCTGTACTGTGACATCACTGTGTGTATTATCCCTGTACTGTGATATCGCTGTGTGTATTATCTCTGTACTGTGACATCACTGTGTGCTTTATCCCTGTACTGTGACATCACTGTGTGTATTATCCCTGTACTTTGACATCACTGTGTGTATTTTTCCTGTACTGTGACATCACTGTGTGTATTATCCCTGTACTGTGACATCACTGTGTATAATAATCCTGTATTGTGACATTACTGTGTGTGTTACCCCTGTACTGTGACATCACTGTGTGAAATTTTCCTGTATTGTGACATCACTGTGTTTAGTATCCCTGTACTGTGACATCACTGCGACCATTTTGCAACTACTGTAATATGACTTTGTGCTTTTTCCCTGTACTTTGACATCACTGTGTGTATCATCCTTGTACTGTGTCATCACTGTGTGTATTATCCCTGTACTGTGACATCACTGTGTGCATTATCCCTGTACTGTGACATCACTGTGTATATTAACCCTGTACCGAGACATCACTGTGTGTATTATCCCTGTACTGTGACATCACTGTGTGCATTTTCCCACTACTGTAACATCATTTTGTTCTTTTTCCCTGTACTATGACATCACTGTGTGTATTATCCCTGCACTGTGACATCACTGTGAGTATTATTCCTGTACTGTGACATCACTGTGTGTAATATTACTGTATTGTGACATCACTGTGTGTATTATCCCTGTACTGTGACATCACTGTGTGTATTATCTCTGTACTAAGACATCACTTTATGCTTTTTCCCTGTACTATGACATCACTGTGTGTACTATCCCTGTACTGTGACATCACTGTGTGTATTATCCCTGTACTGTGACATCACTGTGTGCATTATCCCTGTACTGTGACATCACTGTGTGTATTATCCCTGTACTGTGACATCACTGTGTATTATCTCTGTTCTTTGACATCACTGTGTGAATTATCCCTGTACTGTGAAATCACCGTGTGCATTATCCCTGTACTGTGACATCATTATGTGCATTATCCCTGTACTGTGACATCACTGTGTATTATCTCTGTTCTGTGACATCACTGTGTGTATTATCCCTGTACTGTGACATCACTGTGTGCATTATCCCTGTACTGTGTCATCACTATATGTATTATCCCTGTACCGTGACATCACTGTGTGCATTATCCTTGTACTGTGACATCACGGTGTGCATTATCCCTGTACTGTGACATCACTGTGTGTATTATCCCTGTTCTGTGACATCACTGTGTGCATTATCCCTGTACTGTGTCATCACTGTGTGTATTATCCCTCTTCTGTGACATCACTGTGTGTATTATCCCTGTACTGTGACATCACTGTTTGTATTATCCCTGTACTGTGAGATCACAGTGCGCATTATCCCTGTACTGTGACATCACTGTGTGCATTATCCCTGTACTGTGACAACACTGTGTGTATTATCCCTGTACTGTGACATCACTGTGTGCATTATCCCTGTACTGTGACATCACTGTGTGTATTATCCCTGTACTGTGACATCACTGTGTATTATCTCTGTTCTTTGACATCACTGTGTGAATTATCCCTGTACTGTGAAATCACCGTCTGCATTATCCCTGTACTGTGACATCACTATGTGCATTATCCCTGTACTGTGACATCACTGTGTGTATTATCTCTGTACTAAGACATCACTTTATGCTTTTTCCCTGTACTATGACATCACTGTGTGTATTATCCCTGCACTGTGACATCACTGTGTATTATCTCTGTTCTGTGACATCACTGTGTGTATTATCCCTGTACTGTGACATCACTGTGTGCATTATCCCTGTACTGTGTCATCACTGTATGTATTATCCCTGTACCGTGACATCACTGTGTGCATTATCCTTGTACTGTGACATCACGGTGTGCATTAACCCTGTACTGTGTCATCACTGTTGTAGCATCGGCGTCTCTGCCCCGTATTAGGCAGAGACGCCGACCCTCTCACCTCCCCGCTCCTGGCGCGGCGTCCTCCAGCACTTCTCTCCCCGCTGCTTCCGGCACGCTTTCCTGCCCCGACAGTGTGCTTAGGGCGCGCGCGCTCCCCCTCTCTTGAAGGGACCGCGCGCGCCGTCCTAAGGAGTCCCCGGCCAATCGCCGGAGGACCTCCCATATTTAAGGCACCTCCTCCAAAATGGAGGTGCCCGAGCAATGTTGTTGCAAAGCCTTCACTCTGCTTCAGCCCTCAGGTCCCGTTACCAGTTACCAGCCAGTCACCTGCCAGATTCCTGCTTGTTACCTGCCAGTCACCTGCCGGATTCCTGCCTGTTACCTGCCAGTTACCTGCCTGATTCTTGCCGTGACCACCTGCCTGTCCAGAGACTCTTGCCTGCTCACCTGGGAGCGCTCATCTGCTACCTGCCTGCTAGCCTACCTGGAGGCTCTGCCGTCACTTGCCGTGACCACCTGCCTGTCCAGAGACTCTCGCCTGCTCACCTGGGAGCGCTCATCTGCTACCTGTCTGCTAGCCTACCTGGAGGCTCTGCCGTCACTTGCCGTGACCACCTGCCTGTCCAGAGACTCTCGCCTGCTCACCTGGGAGCGCTCATCTGCTACCTGTCTGCTAGCCTACCTGGAGGCTCTGCCGTCACTTGCCGTGACCACCTGCCTGTCCAGAGACTCTCGCCTGCTCACCTGGGAGCGCTCATCTGCTACCTGTCTGCTAGCCTACCTGAAGGCTCTGCCGTCACTTGCCGTGACCACCTGTCCGTCCAGAGACTCTCGCCCGCTCACCTGGGAGCGCTCACCAGCCACCTGCCTGCTGTCCTTCTACCCAGAGACTGTCCCTGTCACTTGCCGTGACTACCTGCCCCTCTACCCAGAGACTGTCCCTGTCACTTGCCGTGACTACCTTCCCGTCTTCCCTGGGAGCCACCCGCTTCCTTACATGGACTGCCCCCTTGTATAGTTGCACAGAGGTTCCACTTCCCAGACCCGTTACAACTGTGTGTAATATCCCTGTACTGTGACATCACTGTGTGTATTATCCCTGTACTATGACATCACTGTGTGTATCATCCCTGTACTGTGACATCATTGTGCTTATTATCCCTGTACTGTGACATCACTGTGTGCATTATCCCTGTACTGTGACATCACTGAGTGTATTATCCCAGTACTGTGACATCACTGTGTGCATTATCCCTGTACTCTGACATCACAGTGTACATTATCTCTGTACTGTGACATTACTGTGTGCATTATCCCTGCACTGTGACATCACTGTGTACATTATCCCTGTACTGTGACATCACTGTGTGTATTTTCCCTGTACTGTGATATCGCTGTGTGTATTATCTCTGTACTGTGACATCACTGTGTGCGTTATCCCTGTACTGTGACATCACTGTGTGTATTTTCCCTGTACTGTGACATCACTGTGTGTATTTTCCCTGTACCGTGACATCACTGTGTGTATTTTTCCTGTACTGTGACATCACTGTGTGTATTATCACTGTACTGTGACATTACTTTGTGTAATATTCCTGTATTGTGACATCACTGTGTGTGTTATCCCTGTACTGTGACATCACTGTGTATAATTTTCCTGTATTGTGACATCACTGTGTTTATTATCCCTGTTCTTTGACATCACTGTTTAATATCCCTGTACTGTGACATCACTGTGTGTATTATCCCTGTACTGTGACATCGCTGTGTGCATTATCTCTGTACTGTGACATCACTGTGTGCATTATCCCTTCACTGTGACATCACTGTGTGCATTATCCCTATACTGTGACATCACTGCGTGCATTATCTCTGTACTGTGACATCACTGTGTGCATTATCCCTGTACTGTGACATCACTGTGTGTATAATCCCTGTACTGTGACATCACCGTGTGTATTATCCCTGTACTGTGATATCACTTTGTGCATTATCCCTGCACTGTGACATCACTGTGTGTATTATTCCTGTACTGTGACATCACTGTGTGTATTATCCCTGTATTGTGACATCACTTTGTGTAATATTCCTGTATTGTGACATCACTGTGTGTATTATCCCTGTACTGTGACATCACTGTGTGTATTATCCCTGTACTGTGACATCACTGTGTGTAATATCTCTGTAATAAGACATCACTTTATGCTTTTTCCCTGTACTATGACATCACTGTGTGTATTATCCCTGTACTGTGACATCACTGTGTGTATTATCCCTGTCCTGTGACATCACTGTGTGTGTTATTCCTGTACTGTGACATCACTGTGTGTATTATCCCTGTCCTGTGACATCACTGTGTGTATTATCCCTGTACTGTGACATCACTCTGCGCATTATCCCTGTACTTTGACATCACTGTGCATATTATCCCTGTACTGTGACATCACTGTGTGTATTATCCCTGTACTGTGACAACACTGTGTGTATTATCCCTGTACTGTGACATCACTGTGTGCATTATCCCTGTACTGTGTCATCACTATGTGTGTTATCCCTGTACTGTGACATCACTGTGTGCATTATCCCTGCACTGTGACATCACTGTGTGTATTATCCCTGTACTGTGACATCACTGTGTGTATTATCCCTGTACTATGACATCACTGTGTGTATTATCTCTGTACTCTGACATCACTGTGTGCGCAATCCCTGTACTGTAACATCACTTTGTGCATTATCCCTGTACTGAGTCATCACTGTGTGTATTATCCCTGTACTGTGACATCACTGTGTGTATTACCCCTGTACTGTGACATCACTGTGTGTATTATCCCCGTACTGTGACATCATTGTGTGTATTATACCTTTACTGCGACATCACTGTGTGCATTATCCCTGTACTGTGACATCACTGTGTATATTATCCCTGTAATGTGACATCACTGTGTGTATCAGCCCTGTACTGTGATATCACTGTGTGTATCATCCCTGTACTGTGACATCACTGTGTGCATTATCCCTGTACTGTGTCAGCACTGTGTGTATTATCCCTGTACTGTGACATCACTGTGTGTATTATCCCTGTACTGTGACATCACTGTGTGCATTATCACTGTACTGTGACAACACTGTGTGTATTATCCCGGTACTGTGACATCACTGTGTGTATTATCCCTGTACTGTGACATCACTGTGTGTATCATACCTGTACTGTGTCATCACTGTGTGTATTATCCCTGTACTGTGACATCACTGTGTGCATTATGTCTGTACTGTGACATCACTGTGTATATTATCCCTGTACTGTGACATCACTGTGTGTATTATCCCTGTACTGTGACATCACTGTGTGTATTATCCCTGTATTGTGACATCAGTGTGTGTAATATTCCTGTATTGTAACATCACTGTGTGTATTATCCCTGCTCTGTGACATCACTTTGTGCATTTTCCCACTACTGTAACATTTTGTGCTTTTTCCCTGTACTATGACATCACTGTGTGTATTATCCCTGTACTGTGACATCACTGTGTGTATTATCTCTGTACTGTGACATCACTTTGTGCTTTTTCCCTGGACTATGACATCACTGTGTGTATTATCCCTGTACTGTGACATCACTGTGTGTATTATCCCTGTTCTGTGACATCACTGTTTAATATCCCTGTACTGTGACATCACTGTGTGTATTATCCCTGTACTGTGACATCACTGTGTGTATTATCTCTGTACTGTGACATCACTGTGTGCATTATCTCTGCACTGTGACATCACTGTGTGCATTATCCCTGTATTGTGACATCACTGTGTGCATTATCTCTGTACTATGACATCACTGTGTGCATTATCCCTGTACTGTGACATCACTGTGTGTAAAATCCCTGTACTGTGACATCGCCGTGTGTATTATCTCTGTACTGTGACATCACTGTGTGCCTTATCCCTGCACTGTGACATCACTGTGTGTATCATTCCTGTACTGTGACATCACTGTGTGTAATATTCCTGTATTGTGACATCACTGTGTGTATTATCCCTGTACTGTGACATCACTGTGTGTATTATCTCTGTACTAAGACATCACTTTATGCTTTTTCCCTGTACTATGACATCACTGTGTGTATTATCCCTGTACTGTGACATCACTGTGTGTATTATCCCTGTCCTGTGACATCACTGTGTGTATTATCCCTGTACTGTGAGATCACTGTGCGCATTATCCCTGTACTTTGACATCACTGTGCAAATTATCCCTGTACTGTGACATCATTGTGTGTATTATCCCTGTACTGTGACATCACTGTGTGTATTATCCCTGTACTGTGACATCACTGTGTGCATTATCCCTGTACTGTGTCATCACTGTGTGTATTATCCCTGTACCGTGACATCACTGTGTGCATTATCCTTGTACTGTGACATCACGGTGTGTATTATCCCTGCACTGTGACATCACTGTGTGTATTATCCCTGTACTGTGACATCACTGTGTGCATTATCCCTGTACTGTGACATCACTGTGTGTATTATCCCTGTACTGTGACATCACTGTGTGTATTATCCCTGTACTGTGACATCACTTTGTGCTTTTTCCCTGGACTATGACATCACTGTGTGTATTATCCCTGTACTGTGACATCACTGTGTGCATTATCTCTGTACTATGACATCACTGTGTGCATTATCCCTGTACTGTGACATCACTGTGTGTAAAATCCCTGTACTGTGACATCGCCGTGTGTATTATCTCTGTACTGTGACATCACTGTGTGCCTTATCCCTGCACTGTGACATCACTGTGTGTATCATTCCTGTACTGTGACATCACTGTGTGTAATATTCCTGTATTGTGACATCACTGTGTGTATTATCCCTGTACTGTGACATCACTGTGTGTATTATCTCTGTACTAAGACATCACTTTATGCTTTTTCCCTGTACTATGACATCACTGTGTGTATTATCCCTGTACTGTGACATCACTGTGTGTATTATCCCTGTCCTGTGACATCACTGTGTGTATTATCCCTGTACTGTGAGATCACTGTGCGCATTATCCCTGTACTTTGACATCACTGTGCAAATTATCCCTGTACTGTGACATCATTGTGTGTATTATCCCTGTACTGTGACATCACTGTGTGTATTATCCCTGTACTGTGACATCACTGTGTGCATTATCCCTGTACTGTGTCATCACTGTGTGTATTATCCCTGTACCGTGACATCACTGTGTGCATTATCCTTGTACTGTGACATCACGGTGTGTATTATCGCTGCACTGTGACATCACTGTGTGTATTATCCCTGTACTGTGACATCACTGTGTGCATTATCCCTGTACTGTGACATCACTGTGTGTATTATCCCTGTACTGTGACATCACTGTGTGTATTATCCCTGCATTGTGACATCAGTGTGTGTAATATTCCTGTATTGTAACATCACTGTGTGTATTATCCCTGCTCTGTGACATCACTGTGTGCATTTTCCCACTACTGTAACATTTTGTGCTTTTTCCCTGTACTATGACATCACTGTGTGTATTATCCCTGTACTGTGACATCACTGTGTGTATTATCTCTGTACTGTGACATCACTTTGTGCTTTTTCCGTGGACTATGACATCACTGTGTGTATTATCCCTGTACTGTGACATCACTGTGTGTATTATCCCTGTTCTGTGGCATCACTGTTTAATATACCTGTACTGTGACATCACTGTGTGTATTATCCCTGTACTGTGACATCACTGTGTGTATTATCTCTGTACTGTGACATCACTGTGTGCATTATCCCTGCACTGTGACATCACTGTGTGCATTATCCCTGTACTGTGACATCACTGTGTGCATTATCTCTGTACTGTGACATCACTGTGTGCATTATCCCTGTACTGTGACATCACTGTGTGTAAAATCCCTGTACTATGACATCGCCGTGTGTATTATCTCTGTACTGTGACATCACTGTGTGCATTATCCCTGCACTGTGACATCACTGTGTGTATTATTCCTGTACTGTGACATCACTGTGTGTAATATTCCTGTATTGTGACATCACTGTGTGTATTATCCCTGTACTGTGACATCACTGTGTGTATTATCTCTGTACTAAGTCCTCACTTTATGCTTTTTCCCTGTACTATGACATCACTGTGTGTATTATCCCTGTACTGTGACATCACTGTGTGTCTTATCCCTGTACTGTGACATCATTGTGTGTATAAATCCCCGCACTGTGACATCACTGTGTGTATTATCCCTGTACTGTGACATCACTGTGTGCATTATCCCTGTACTGTGTCATCACTGTGCGCATTATCCCTGTACTGTGACATCACTGTGTGTATTATCCCTGTACTGTGACATCACTGTGTGTATTATCCGTGTACTGTGACATCACTGTGTATTATCTCTGTTCTTTGACATCACTGTGTGAATTATCCCTGTACTGTGAAATCACCGTGTGCATTATCCCTGTACTGTGACATCACTATGTGCATTATCCCTGTACTGTGACATCACTGTGTGTATTATCTCTGTACTAAGACATCACTTTATGCTTTTTCCCTGTACTATGACGTCACTGTGTGTATTATCCCTGCACTGTGACATCACTGTGTATTATCTCTGTTCTGTGACATCACTGTGTGTATTATCCCTGTACTGTGACATCACTGTGTGCATTATCCCTGTACTGTGTCATCACTGTGTGTATTATCCCTGTACCGTGACATCACTGTGTGCATTATCCCTGTACTGTGACATCACTGTGTGTATTATCCCTGTACTGTGACATCACTGTGTATTATCTCTGTTCTGTGACATCACTGTGTGTATTATCCCTGTACTGTGAAATCACCGTGTGCATTATCCCTGTACTGTGACATCACTATGTGCATTATCCCTGTACTGTGACACCACTGTGTGTATTATCCCTTTACTGTGACATCACTGTGTGTATTATCCCTGTCCTGTGACATCACTGTGTGTATTATCCCTGTACTGTGACATCACTGTGTGTATTATCCCTGTACTGTGACATCACTGTGCGCACTATCCCTGTACTTTGACATCACTGTGCATATTATCCCTGTCCTGTGACGTCACTGTGTGTATTATCCCTGTCCTGTGACATCACTGTGTGTATTATCCCCATCCTGTGACATCACTGTGTGTATTATCCCTGTACTGTGATATCACTGTGCGCACTATCCCTGTACTTTGACATCACTGTGCATATTATCCCTGTCCTGTGACATCACTGTGTGCATTAACCCTGTACTGTGTCATCACTGTGTGTAATATCCCTGTACTGTAACATCACTGTGTGTATTATCCCTGTACTGTGATATCACTGTGTGTATCATCCCTGTACTGTGACATCATTGTGCTTATTATCCCTATACTGTGACATCACTGTGTGTATTATCCCTGTACTGTGATATCACTGTGTGCATTATCCCTGTATTCTGATATCACTGTGTACATTATCTCTGTACTGTGACATTACTGTGTGTATTATCCCTGCACTGTGACATCACTGTGTACATTATCCCTGTACTGTGACATCACTGTGTGTATTATCCCTGTACTGTGATATCGCTGTGTGTATTATCTCTGTACTGTGACATCACTGTGTGCTTTATCCCTGTACTGTGACATCACTGTGTGTATTATCCCTGTACTTTGACATCACTGTGTGTATTTTTCCTGTACTGTGACATCACTGTGTGTATTATCCCTGTACTGTGACATCACTGTGTATAATAATCCTGTATTGTGACATTACTGTGTGTGTTACCCCTGTACTGTGACATCACTGTGTGAAATTTTCCTGTATTGTGACATCACTGTGTTTAGTATCCCTGTACTGTGACATCACTGCGAGCATTTTGCAACTACTGTAATATGACTTTGTGCTTTTTCCCTGTACTTTGACATCACTGTGTGTATCATCCTTGTACTGTGTCATCACTGTGTGTATTATCCCTGTACTGTGACATCACTGTGTGCATTATCCCTGTACTGTGACATCACTGTGTATATTATCCCTGTACCGAGACATCACTGTGTGTATTGTCCCTGTACTGTGACATCACTGTGTGCATTTTCCCACTACTGTAACATCATTTTGTTCTTTTTCCCTGTACTATGACATCACTGTGTGTATTATCCCTGCACTGTGACATCACTGTGAGTATTATTCCTGTACTGTGACATCACTGTGTGTAATATTACTGTATTGTGACATCACTGTGTGTATTATCCCTGTACTGTGACATCACTGTGTGTATTATCTCTGTACTAAGACATCACTTTATGCTTTTTCCCTGTACTATGACATCACTGTGTGTATTATCCCTGTACTGTGACATCACTGTGTGTATTATCCCTGTACTGTGACATCACTGTGTGCATTATCCCTGTACTGTGACATCACTGTGTGTATTATCCCTGTACTGTGACATCACTGTGTATTATCTCTGTTCTTTGACATCACTGTGTGAATTATCCCTGTACTGTGAAATCACCGTGTGCATTATCCCTGTACTGTGACATCACTATGTGCATTATCCCTGTACTGTGACATCACTGTGTGTATTATCTCTGTACTAAGACATCACTTTATGCTTTTTCCCTGTACTATGACATCACTGTGTGTATTATCCCTGCACTGTGACATCACTGTGTATTATCTCTGTTCTGTGACATCACTGTGTGTATTATCCCTGTACTGTGACATCACTGTGTGCATTATCCCTGTACTGTGTCATCACTATATGTATTATCCCTGTACCGTGACATCACTGTGTGCATTATCCTTGTACTGTGACATCACGGTGTGCATTATCCCTGTACTGTGACATCACTGTGTGTATTATCCCTGTTCTGTGACATCACTGTGTGCATTATCCCTGTACTGTGTCATCACTGTGTGTATTATCCCTCTTCTGTGACATCACTGTGTGTATTATCCCTGTACTGTGACATCACTGTTTGTATTATCCCTGTACTGTGAGATCACAGTGCGCATTATCCCTGTACTGTGACATCACTGAGTGCATTATCCCTGTACTGTGACATCACTGTGTGCATTATCCCTGTACTGTGACAACACTGTGTGTATTATCCCTGTACTGTGACATCACTGTGTGCATTATCCCTGTACTGTGACATCACTGTGTGTATTATCCCTGTACTGTGACATCACTGTGTATTATCTCTGTTCTTTGACATCACTGTGTGAATTATCCCTGTACTGTGAAATCACCGTCTGCATTATCCCTGTACTGTGACATCACTATGTGCATTATCCCTGTACTGTGACATCACTGTGTGTATTATCTCTGTACTAAGACATCACTTTATGCTTTTTCCCTGTACTATGACATCACTGTGTGTATTATCCCTGCACTGTGACATCACTGTGTATTATCTCTGTTCTGTGACATCACTGTGTGTATTATCCCTGTACTGTGACATCACTGTGTGCATTATCCCTGTACTGTGTCATCACTGTATGTATTATCCCTGTACCGTGACATCACTGTGTGCATTATCCTTGTACTGTGACATCACGGTGTGCATTAACCCTGTACTGTGTCATCACTGTTGTAGCATCGGCGTCTCTGCCCCGTATTAGGCAGAGACGCCGACCCTCTCACCTCCCCGCTCCTGGCGCGGCGTCCTCCAGCGCTTCTCTCCCCGCTGCTTCCGGCACGCTTTCCTGCCCCGACAGTGTGCTTAGGGCGCGCGCGCTCCCCCTCTCTTGAAGGGACCGCGCGCGCCGTCCTAAGGAGTCCCCGGCCAATCGCCGGAGGACCTCCCATATTTAAGGCACCTCCTCCAAAATGGAGGTGCCCGAGCAATGTTGTTGCAAAGCCTTCACTCTGCTTCAGCCCTCAGGTCCCGTTACCAGTTACCAGCCAGTCACCTGCCAGATTCCTGCTTGTTACCTGCCAGTCACCTGCCGGATTCCTGCCTGTTACCTGCCAGTTACCTGCCTGATTCTTGCCGTGACCACCTGCCTGTCCAGAGACTCTTGCCTGCTCACCTGGGAGCGCTCATCTGCTACCTGCCTGCTAGCCTACCTGGAGGCTCTGCCGTCACTTGCCGTGACCACCTGCCTGTCCAGAGACTCTCGCCTGCTCACCTGGGAGCGCTCATCTGCTACCTGTCTGCTAGCCTACCTGGAGGCTCTGCCGTCACTTGCCGTGACCACCTGCCTGTCCAGAGACTCTCGCCTGCTCACCTGGGAGCGCTCATCTGCTACCTGTCTGCTAGCCTACCTGGAGGCTCTGCCGTCACTTGCCATGACCACCTGCCTGTCCAGAGACTCTCGCCTGCTCACCTGGGAGCGCTCATCTGCTACCTGTCTGCTAGCCTACCTGAAGGCTCTGCCGTCACTTGCCGTGACCACCTGTCCGTCCAGAGACTCTCGCCCGCTCACCTGGGAGCGCTCACCAGCCACCTGCCTGCTGTCCTTCTACCCAGAGACTGTCCCTGTCACTTGCCGTGACTACCTGTCCCTCTACCCAGAGACTGTCCCTGTCACTTGCCGTGACTACCTTCCCGTCTTCCCTGGGAGCCACCCGCTTCCTTACATGGACTGCCCCCTTGTATAGTTGCACAGAGGTTCCACTTCCCAGACCCGTTACAACTGTGTGTAATATCCCTGTACTGTGACATCACTGTGTGTATTATCCCTGTACTATGACATCACTGTGTGTATCATCCCTGTACTGTGACATCATTGTGCTTATTATCCCTATACTGTGACATCACTGAGTGTATTATCCCAGTACTGTGACATCACTGTGTGCATTATCCCTGTACTCTGACATCACAGTGTACATTATCTCTGTACTGTGACATTACTGTGTGCATTATCCCTGCACTGTGACATCACTGTGTACATTATCCCTGTACTGTGACATCACTGTGTGTATTTTCCCTGTACTGTGATATCGCTGTGTGTATTATCTCTGCACTGTGACATCACTGTGTGCGTTATCCCTGTACTGTGACATCACTGTGTGTATTTTCCCTGTACTGTGACATCACTGTGTGTATTTTCCCTGTACCGTGACATCACTGTGTGTATTTTTCCTGTACTGTGACATCACTGTGTGTATTATCACTGTACTGTGACATTACTTTGTGTAATATTCTTGTATTGTGACATCACTGTGTGTGTTATCCCTGTACTGTGACATCACTGTGTATAATTTTCCTGTATTGTGACATCACTGTGTTTATTATCCCTGTTCTTTGACATCACTGTTTAATATCCCTGTACTGTGACATCACTGTGTGTATTATCCCTGTACTGTGACATCGCTGTGTGCATTATCTCTGTACTGTGACATCACTGTGTGCATTATCCCTTCACTGTGACATCACTGTGTGCATTATCCCTATACTGTGACATCACTGTGTGCATTATCCCTGTACTGTGACATCACTGTGTGTATAATCCCTGTACTGTGACATCACCGTGTGTATTATCCCTGTACTGTGATATCACTTTGTGCATTATCCCTGCACTGTGACATCACTGTGTGTATTATTCCTGTACTGTGACATCACTGTGTGTATTATCCCTGTATTGTGACATCACTTTGTGTAATATTCCTGTATTGTGACATCACTGTGTGTATTATCCCTATACTGTGACATCACTGTGTGTATTATCCCTGTACTGTGACATCACTGTGTGTAATATCTCTGTAATAAGACATCACTTTATGCTTTTTCCCTGTACTATGACATCACTGTGTGTATTATCCCTGTACTGTGACATCACTGTGTGTATTATCCCTGTCCTGTGACATCACTGTGTGTGTTATTCCTGTACTGTGACATCACTGTGTGTATTATCCCTGTCCTGTGACATCACTGTGTGTATTATCCCTGTACTGTGACATCACTCTGCGCATTATCCCTGTACTTTGACATCACTGTGCATATTATCCCTGTACTGTAACATCACTGTGTGTATTATGCCTGTACTGTGACATCACTGTGTATTATCTCTGTACTGTGACATCACTGTGTGTATTATCCCTGTACTGTGAAATCACCGTGTGCATTATTTCTGTACTGTGACATCACTATGTGCATTATCCCTGTACTGTGACACCACTGTGTGTATTATCCCTTTACTGTGACATCACTTTGTGTATTATCCCTGTTCTGTGACATCACTGTGTGTATTATCCCTGTACTGTGACATCACTGTGTGTATTATCCCTGTACTGTGACATCACTGTGCGCACTATCCCTGTACTTTGACATCACTGTGCATATTATCCCTATACTGTGACATCACTGTGTGTATTATCCCTGTACTGTGACATCACTGTGTGCATTATCCCTGTACTCTGACATCACTGTGTACATTATGCCTGTACTGTGACATCACTGTGTGCATTAACCCAGTACTGTGTCATCACTGTGTGTAATATCCCTGTACTGTGACATCACTGTGTGTATTATCCCTGTACTGTGACATCACTGTGTTTATCATCCCTGTACTGTGACATCATTGTGCTTATTATCCCTATACTGTGACATCACTGTGTGTATTATCCCTGAACTGTGACATCACTGTGTGCATTATCCCTGTACTCTGACATCACTGTGTACACTATCTCTGTACTGTGACATTACTGTGTGCATTATCCCTGCACTGTGACATCACTGTGTACATTATGCCTGTACTGTGACATCACTGTGTATATTATTCCTGTACTGTGATATCGCTGTGTGTATTATCTCTGTACTGTGACATCACTGTGTGCATTATCCCTGTACTGTGACATCACTGTGTGTATTATCCCTGTACTGTGACATCACTGCGTGTATTTTTCCTGTACTGTGACATCACTGTGTGTATTATCCCTGTACTGTGACATCACTTTGTGTAATATTCCTGTATTGTGACATCACTGTGTGTGTTACCCCTGTACTGTGACATCACTGTGTGTAATATCCCTGTACTGTGACATCACTGTGTGTATTATCCCTGTACTGTGACATCACTGTGTTTATCATCCCTGTACTGTGACATCATTGTGCTTATTATCCCTATACTGTGACATCACTGTGTGTATTATCCCTGAACTGTGACATCACTGTGTGCATTATCCCTGTACTCTGACATCACTGTGTACACTATCTCTGTACTGTGACATTACTGTGTGCATTATCCCTGCACTGTGACATCACTGTGTACATTATGCCTGTACTGTGACATCACTGTGTATATTATTCCTGTACTGTGATATCGCTGTGTGTATTATCTCTGTACTGTGACATCACTGTGTGCATTATCCCTGTACTGTGACATCACTGTGTGTATTATCCCTGTACTGTGACATCACTGCGTGTATTTTTCCTGTACTGTGACATCACTGTGTGTATTATCCCTGTACTGTGACATCACTTTGTGTAATATTCCTGTATTGTGACATCACTGTGTGTGTTACCCCTGTACTGTGACATCACTGTGTGTAATTTTCCTGCATTGTGATATCACTGTGTTTATTATCCCTGTACTGTGACATCACTGCGATCATTTTGCAACTACTGTAACATCACTTTGTGCTTTTTCCCTGTACTGTGACATTGCTGTGTGTGTTATCCCTGTACTGTGACAACACTGTGTGTATTATCTCTGTACTGTGACATCACTTTGTGCTTTTTCCCTGTACTATGACATCACTGTGTGTATTATCCCTGTACTGTGACATTAACATGTGTATTATCCCTGTACTGTGACATTACTGTGTGTATTATCCCTTTACTGTGACATCACTGCGTGTATTATCCCTGTACTGTGACATCACTGTGTGTATTATCCCTGTACTGTGACATCACTGTGTGCATTATCCCTGTACTGTTACATCACTATGTGCATTATCCCTGTACTGTGACATCACTGTGTACATTATCTCTGTACTGTGACATCACTGTGTGCATTATCCCTGCACTGTGACATCACTGTGTACATATCCCTGTACTGTGACATCACTGTGTGTATTATCCCTGTACTGTGACATCACCGTGTGTATTATCCCTGTACTATGACATCACTGTGTGCATTATCCCTGCACTGTGACATCTCTATGTGTATTATCGCTGTACTTTGTCATCACTGTGCGTATAATCCCTGTACTGTGACAACACCGTGTGTATTATCCCTGTACTGTGACATCACAGTGTGTATTATCCCTGTAATGTGACATCACTGTGTATATTATTCCTGTACTGTGACATCACTGTGCTTATTATCCCTGTATTGTGACATCACTGTGTGTATTATCCCTGTACTGTGACATCACTGTGTGTATTATCCCTGTACTGTGGCGTCACTGTGTGCAATATCCCTGTACTGTGACATCACTGTGTACATTATCTCTGTACTGTGACATCACTGTGTGCATTATCCCTGCACTGTGACATCACTGTGTATATTATCCCTGTATTGTGACATCACTGTGTGTATAATCCCTCTACTTTGACATCACCGTTTGTATTATCCCTGTACTGTGACATCACTGTGTGCATTATCCCTGTACTGTGACATCACTGTGTACATTATCTCTGTACTGTGACATCACTGTGTGTATTATCCCTGTACTGTGACAACACTGTGCGTATTATCCCTGTACTGTGACAACACTGTGTGTATTATCCCTGTACTGTGACATCACTGTATGTATTATCGCTGTACTTTGACATCACTGTGCTTATTATCCCTATACTGTGACATCACTATGTATATTATCCCTGTACTGTGACATCACTGTGTGCATTATCCCTTTACTGTGACATCACTGTGTACCTTATCTCTGTACTGTGACCATACTGTGTGCATTATCCCTGCACTGTGACATCACTGTGTACATTATCCCTGTACTGTGACATCACTGTGGGTATTATCCCTGTACTGTGACATCTCTGTGTGTATTATCTCTGTACTGTGACATCACTGTGTGTATTATCACTGTACTGTGACATCACTGTGAGTATTATCCCTGTACTGTGACATCACTGTGTGGATTATTCCTGTACTGTGACATCACTGTGCGTATTATCCCTGAGCTGTGACATCACTGTGTGTAATATTCCTGTATTGTGACATCACTGTGTGTATTATCCCTGTACTGTGACATCGCTGTGTGCGTTATCCCTGTACTGTGACATCACTGTGTGTATTATCACTGTACTGTGACATCACTGTGAGTATTATCCCTGTACTGTGACATCACTGTGTGGATTATTCCTGTACTGTGACATCACTGTGCGTATTATCCCTGTGCTGTGACATCACTGTGTGTAATATTCCTGTATTGTGACATCACTGTGTGTGTTATCCCTGTACTGTGACATCACTGTGTGTAATTTTCCTGTATTGTGATATCACTGTGAGTATTATCACTGTACTGTGACATCACTGCGAGCATTTTACCACTACTGTAACATCACTTTGTGCTTTTTCCCTGTACTATGACATCACTGTGTGTATTATCCCTGTACTGTGACATCACTGTGTGTATTATCTCTGTTCTGTGACATCACTTTGTGCTTTTTCCCTGTACTATGACATCACTGTGTGTATTATCCCTGTACTGTGACATCACTGTGTATTATCTCTGTTCTGTGACATCACTGTCTGTATTATCCCTGTACTGTGAAATCACCGTGTGCATTATCCCTGTACTGTGACATCACTATGTGCATTATCCCTGTACTGTGACACCACTGTGTGTATTATCCCTTTGCTGTGACATCACTGTGTGTATTATCCCTGTCCTGTGAAATCACTGTGTGTATTATCCCTGTACTGTGACATCACTGTGTGTATTATCCCTGTAGTGTGACATCACTGTGCGCACTATCCCTGTCCTGTGACGTCACTGTGTGTATTATCCCTGTCCTGTGACATCACTGTGTGTATTATCCCCATCTTGTGACATCACTGTGTGTATTATCCCTGTACTGTGATATCACTGTGCGCACTATCCCTGTACTTTGACATCACTGTGCATATTATCCCTGTCCTGTGACATCACTGTGTGCATTAACCCTGTACTGTGTCATCACTGTGTGTAATATCCCTGTACTGTGACATCACTGTGTGCATTATCCCTATACTGTGACATCACTGTGTGTATTATCCCTGTACTGTGATATCACTGTGTGCATTATCCCTGCACTGTGACATCACTGTGTACATTATCCCTGTACTGTGACATCACTGTGTGTATTATATCTGTACTGTGATATCGCTGTGTGTATTATCTCTATACTGTGACATCACTGTGTGCTTTATCCCTGTACTGTGACATCACTGTGTGTATTATCCCTGTACTGTGACATCACTGTGTGTAATTTTCCTGTACTGTGACATCACTGTGTGTATTATCCCTGTACTGTGACATCACTGTGTATAATAATCCTGTATTGTGACATCACTGTGTGTGTTACCCCTGTACTGTGACATCACTGTGTGTAATTTTCCTGTATTGTGACATCACTGTGTTTATTATCCCTGTACTGTGACATCACTGCGAGCATTTTGCAACTACTGTAATATGACTTTGTGCTTTTTCCCTGTACTTTGACATCACTGTGTGTATCATCCCTGTACTGTGTCATCACTGTGTGTATTATCCCTGTACTGTGACATCACTGTGTGCATTATCCCTGTACTGTGACATCACTGTGTATATTATCCCTGTACTGTGACATCACTTTGTGCTTTTTCCCTGGACTATGACATCACTATGTGTATTATCCCTGTACTGTGACATCACTGTGTGTATTATCCCTGTTCTTTGACATCACTTTGTGCTTTTTCCCTGGACTATGACATCACTATGTGTATTATCCCTGTACTGTGACATCACTGTGTGTATTATCCCTGTTCTTTGACATCACTGTTTAATATCCCTGTACTGTGACATCACTGTGTGTATTATCCCTGTAATGTGACATCACCGTGTGTATTATCCCTGTACTATGACATCACTGTGTGCATTATCCCTGCACTGTGACATCTTCATATGTATTATCTCTGTACTGTGACATCACTGTGTGCATTATTCCTGTACTGTGACATCACTGTGTGTATTAATCCTATACTGTGACATCACTGTGTGTATTATGGCTGTACTTTGTCATCACTGTGCGTATAATCCCTGTACTGTGACAACACCGTGTGTATTATCCCTGCACTGTGACATCACAGTGTGTATTATCCCTGTACTGTGACATCACTGTGTATATTATTCCTGTACTGTGACATCACTGTGCTTATTATCCCTGTATTGTGACATCACTGTGTGTATTATCCCTGTACTGTGACATCACTGTGTGTATTATCCCTGTACTGTGGCGTCACTGTGTGCAACATCCCTGTACTGTGACATCACTGTGTACATTATCTCTGTACTGTGACATCAATGTGTGCATTATCCCTGCACTGTGACATCACTGTGTATATTATCCCTGTATTGTGACATCACTGTGCTTATTATCCCTATACTGTGACATCACTGTGTATATTATCCCTGTTCTGTGACATCACTGTGTGCATTATCCCTGTACTGTGACATCACTGTGTACATTATCTCTGTACTGTGACATTACTGTGTGCATTATCCCTGCACTGTGACATCACTGTGTACATTATCCCTGTACTGTGACATCACTGTGTGTATTATCCCTGTACTGCGACATCGCTGTGTGTATTATCTCTGTACTGTGACATCACTGTGTGCGTTATCCCTGTACTGTGACATCACTGTGTGTATTATCACTGTACTGTGATATCACTGTGAGTATTATACCTGTACTGTGACATCACTGTGTGGATTATTCCTGTACTGTGACATCACTGTGCGTATTATCCCTGTACTGTGACATCACTGTGTGTAATATTCCTGTATTGTGACATCACTGTGTGTGTTATCCCTGTACTTTGACATCACTGTGTGTAATTTTCCTGTATTGTGATATCACTGTGTGTATTATCCCTGTACTGTGACATCACTGCGAGCATTTTGCCACTACTGTAACATCACTTTTTGCTTTTTCCCTGTACTATGACATCACTGTGTGTATTATCCCTGTACTGTGACATCACTGTGTGTATTATCTCTGTTCTGTGACATCTCTTTGTGCTTTTTCCCTGTACTATGACATCACTGTGTGTATTATCCCTGTACTGTGACATCACTGTATGTATTATCTCTGTATTAAGACATCACTTTATGCTTTTTCCGTGTACTATGACATCACTGTGTGTATTATCCCTGCACTGTGACATCACTGTGTACATTATCCCTGTACCGTGACATCACTGTGTGTATTATCCCTGTGCTGTGACATCAGTGTGTGCATTATTCCTGCTTTGTGACATCACTGTGTATATTATCCCTGTACTGTGACATCACTGTGCGTATTATCCCTGTACTGTGACATCACTGTGTGTATTATCCCTGTACTGTGACATCACTGTGTGTATTATCTCTGTACTTTGACATCACTATGCTTATTATCCCTATACTGTGACATCACTGTGTGTATTATCCCTGTACTGTGACATCACTGTGTGCATTATCCCTGTACTGTGACATCACTGTGTACATTATCTCTGTACTGTGACATTACTGTGTACATAATATTATCCCTGTACTGTGACATCAGTGTGTGTATTATCCCTGTACTGTGACATCACTGTGTGTATTTTCTCTGTGCTGTGACATCACTGTGTATATTATCCCTGTACTGTGACATCACTGTGCTTATTATCCCTGTACTGTGACATCACTGTGTGCATTATCCCTGTACTGTTACATCACTGTGTGCATTATCCCTGTACTGTGACATCACTGTGTACATTATCTCTGTAGTGTGACATCACTGTGTGCATTATCCCTGCACTGTGACATCACTGTGTACATATCCCTGCACTGTGACATCACTGTGTGCATTATCCCTGTAATGTGACATCACTGTGTGTATTATCCCTGTACTATGACATCACTGTGTGCATTATCCCTGTACTGTGACATCACTGTGTGTATTAATCCTATACTGTGACATCACTGTGTGTATTATGGCTGTACTTTGTCATCACTGTGCGTATAATCCCTGTACTGTGACAACACCGTGTGTATTATCCCTGCACTGTGACATCACAGTGTGTATTATCCCTGTACTGTGACATCACTGTGTATATTATTCCTGTACTGTGACATCACTGTGCTTATTATCCCTGTATTGTGACATCACTGTGTGTATTATCCCTGTACTGTGACATCACTGTGTGTATTATCCCTGTACTGTGGCGTCACTGTGTGTAATATTCCTGTATTGTGACATCACTGTGCGTGTTATCC
Source organism: Phyllobates terribilis (assembly GCF_046119375.1). Classification (NCBI taxonomy): domain Eukaryota; kingdom Metazoa; phylum Chordata; class Amphibia; order Anura; family Dendrobatidae; genus Phyllobates; species Phyllobates terribilis. The sequence continues at coordinate 44,614,087 of NW_027362767.1, forward strand.
CTGTACTGTGACATCACTGTGTGTAATTTTCCTGTATTGTGATATCACTGTGTGTATTATCCCTGTACTGTGACATCACTGCGAGCATTTTGCCACTACTGTAACATCACTTTTTGCTTTTTCCCTGTACTATGACATCACTGTGTGTATTATCCCTGTACTGTGACATCACTGTGTGTATTATCTCTGTTCTGTGACATCACTTTGTGCTTTTTACCTGTACTATGACATCACTGTGTGTATTATCCCTGTACTGTGACATCACTGTATGTATTATCTCTGTACTAAGACATCACTTTATGCTTTTTCCCTGTACTATGACATCACTGTGTGTATTATCCCTGCACCGTGACATCACTGTGTACATTATCCCTGTACCGTGACATCACTGTGTGTATTATCCCTGTGCTGTGACATCAGTGTGTGCATTATTCCTGCTTTTTGACATCACTGTGTATATTATCCCTGTATTGTGACTTCACTGTGTGTATAATCCCTGTACTGTGACATCACTGTGTGTATTATCTCTGTACTTTGACATCACTATGCTTATTATCCCTATACTGTGACATCACTGTGTGTATTATCCCTGTACTGTGACATCACTGTGTGCATTATCCCTGTACTGTGACATCACTGTGTACATTATCTCTGTACTGTGACATTACTGTGTACATAATATTATCCCTGTACTGTGACATCACTGTGTACATTATCCCTGCACTGTGACATCACTGTGTACATTATCCCTGTACTGTGACATCACTGTGTGTATTATCCCTGTACTGTGACATCGCTGTGTGTATTATCTCTGTACTGTGACAACACTGTGTGCGTTATCCCTGTACTGTGACATTACTGTGTACATTATCTCTGTACTGTGACATTACTGTGTACATTATCCCTGCACTGTGACATCACTGTGTACATTATCCCTGTACTGTGACATCGCTGTGTGAATTATCTCTGTACTGTGATATCACTGTGTGCGTTATCCCTGTACTGTGACATCACTGTGTGTATTATCCCTGTACTTTGACATCACTGTGTGTATTTTTCCTGTACTGTGACATCACTGTGTGTATTATCCCTGTACTGTGACATCACTGTGTGCATTATCCCTGTACTGTGACATCACTATGTGTATTATCCCTTTACTGTGACATCACTGTGTGCATTATCCCTGTACTATGTCATCACTGTGTATATTATCCCTGCACTGTGACATCACTCTGTGCATTATCCCTGTACTGTGACATCACGGTGTGTATCATCCCTGTACTGTGACATCACTGTGTGTGTCATCCCTGTACTGTGACATCAGTGTGTTTATTATCCCTGTACTGTGACATCACTGTGTATTATCCCTAAACTGTGACATCACTGTGTATATGCTCCCTGTACTGTGACATCACTGTGTGCATTATCCCTGTACTGTGTCATCCCTGTGTGTATTATCCCTGTACTGTGACATCACTGAGTGTATTATCCCTGTACTGTGACATTACTGTGTGTGTTATCCCTGTACTGTGACATCACTGTGTGCATTATCTCTGTACTGTGACATCACTGTGTGTATTATCCCCTGTACTGTGACATCACTGTGTGCATTATCTCTGTATTGTGACATCACTGTGTGTATTATTCCTGTACTGTGACATCACTGTGTATTATCTCTGTACTGTGACATCACTGTGTGTATTATCCCTGTACTGTGAAATCACCGTGTGCATTTTTCCTGTACTGTGACATCACTATGTGCATTATCCCTGTACTGTGACACCACTGTGTGTATTATCCCTCTACTGTGACATCACTGTGTGTATTATCCCTGTACTGTGACATCACTGTGTGTATTATCCCTGTACTGTGACATCACTGTGTGCATTATCTCTGTATTGTGACATCACTGTGTGTATTATTCCTGTACTGTGACATCACTGTGTATTATCTCTGTACTGTGACATCACTGTGTGTATTATCCCTGTACTGTGAAATCACCGTGTGCATTTTTCCTGTACTGTGACATCACTATGTGCATTATCCCTGTACTGTGACACCACTGTGTGTATTATCCCTCTACTGTGACATCACTGTGTGTATTATCCCTGTACTGTGACATCACTGTGTGTATTATCCCTGTACTGTGACATCACTGTGTGTATTATCCCTGTACTGTGACATCACTGTGCGCACTATCCCTGTACTTTGACATCACTGTTCATATTATCCCTGTCCTGTGACATCACTGTGTGCATTAACCCTGTACTGTGTCATCACTGTGTGTAATATCCCTGTACTGTGACATCACTGTGTGTATTATCCCTGTACTGTGACATCACTGTGTGTATTATCCCTGTACTGTGACATCACTGTGTGCATTATCCCTGTACTCTGACATCACTGTGTACATTATCTCTGTACTGTGACATTACTGTGTGCATAATCCCTGCAGTGTGACATCGCTGTGTACATTATTCCTGTACTGTGACATCACTGTGTGTATTATTCCTGTACTGTGATATCGCTGTGTGTATTATCTCTGTACTGTGACATCACTGTGTGCTTTATCCCTTTACTGTGACATCACTGTGTGTATTATCCCTGTACAGTGACATCACTGTGTGTATTTTTCCTGTACTGTGACCTCACTGTGTGTATTATCCCTGTACTGTGACATCACTGTGTGTAATATATCTGTATTGTGACATCACTGTGTGTGTTACCCCTGTACTGTGACATCACTGTGTGTAATTTTCCTGCATTGTGACATCACTGTGTTTATTATCCTTGTACTGTGACATCACTGCGATCATTTTGCAACTACTGTAACATCACTTTGTGCTTTTTCCCTGTACTTTGACATCACTGTGTGTATTATCCCTGTATTGTGACATCACTGTGTGTATTATCTCTGTACTGTGACATCACTTTGTGCTTTTTCCCTGTACTATGATATCACTGTGTGTATTATCCCTGTACTGTGACATTACTATGTGTATTATCCCTGTACTGTGACATTACTGTGTGTATTATCCCTTTACTGTGACATCACTGCGTGTATTATCCCTGTACTGTGACATTACTATGTGTATTATCCCTGTACTGTGACATTACTGTGTGTATTATCCCTTTACTGTGACATCACTGCGTGTATTATCCCTGTACTGTGACATCAGTGTGTGTATTATCCCTGTACTGTGACATCACTGTGTGTAATATTCCTGTATTGTGACATCACTGTGTGTATTTTCCCTGTATTGTGACATCACTGTGTATATTATCCCTGTACTGTGACATCACTGTGCTTATTATCCCTGTACTGTGACATCACTGTGTGTATTATCCCTGTACTGTGACATCACTGTGTGCATTATCCCTGTACTGTTACATCACTGTGTGCATTATCCCTGTACTGTGACATCACTGTGTACATTATCCCTGTACTGTGACATCACTGTGTACATATCCCTGCACTGTGACATCACTGTGTATATTATCCCTGTACTGTGACATCACCGTGTGTATTATCCCTGTACTGTGACATCACTGTGTGCATTATCCCTGCACTGTGACATCTCTATGTGTATTATCCCTGTACTGTGACATCACTGTGTGCATTATCCCTGTACTGTGACATCACTGTGTGTATTATCCCTGTACTTTGTCATCACTGTGCGTATAATCCCTGTACTGTGACAACACCGTGTGTATTATCCCTGTACTGTGACATCACAGTGTGTATTATCCCTGTACTGTGACATCACTGTGTATATTATTCCTGTACTGTGACATCACTGTGCTTATTATCCCTGTATTGTGTCATCACTGTGTGTATTATCCCTCTACTGTGACATCACTGTGTGTATTATCCTTGTACTGTGGCGTCACTGTGTACAATATCCCTGCACTGTGACATCACTGTGTACATTATTTCTGTACTGTGACATCACTGTGTGCATTATCCCTGCATGTGTGACATCACTGTGTATATTATCCCTGTATTGTGATATCGCTGTGTGTATAATCCCTCTACTTTGACATCACCGTTTCTATTATCCCTGTACTGTGACATCACTGTGTGCATTATACCTGTACTGTGACATCACTGTGTGTATTATCCCTGTATTGTGACATCACTGTGTATATTATCCCTGTACTGTGACATCACTGTGTGCATTATCCCTGTACTGTGACATCACTGTGTACATTATCTCTGTACTGTGACATTACTGTGTGCATTATCCCTGCACTGTGACATCACTGTGTACATTATCCCTGTACTGTGACATCACTGTGCGTATTATCCCTGTACTGTGACATCGCTGTGTGTATTATCTCTGTACTGTGACATCACTGTGTGCGTTATCCCTATACTGTGACATCACTGTGAGTATTATCCCTGTACTGTGACATCACTGTGTGGATTATTCCTGTACTGTGACATCACTGTGCGTATTATCCCTGTACTGTGACATCACTGTGTGTAATATTCCTGTATTGTGACATCACTGTGTGTGTTATCCCTGTACTGTGACATCACTGTGTGTAATTTTCCTGTATTGTGATATCACTGTATGTATTATCCCTGTACTGTGACATCACTGCGAGCATTTTGCCACTACTGTAACATCACTTTGTGCTTTTTCCCTGTACTATGACATCACTGTGTGTATTATCCCTGTACTGTGACATCACTGTGTGTATTATCTCTGTTCTGTGACATCACTTTGTGCTTTTTCCCTGTACTATGACATCACTGTGTGTATTATCCCTGTACTGTGACATCACTGTGTGTATTATCTCTGTACTAATACACCACTTTATGCTTTTTCCCTGTACTATGACATCACTGTGTGTATTATCCCTGCACTGTGACATCACTGTGTGCATTATCCCTGTACCGTGACATCACTGTGTGTATTATCCCTGTACTGTGACATCAGTGTGTGCATTATTCCTGCACTGTGACATAACTGTGTATATTATCCCTGTATTGTGACTTCACTGTGTGTATGATCCCTGTACTTTGACATCACCGTGTGTATTATCCCTGTACTGTGACATCACTGTGCGTATTATCCCTGTACTGTGACATCACTGTGTGTATTATCCCTGTACTGTGACATCACTGTGTAGATTATCTCTGCACTGTGACATTACTGTGTACATTATCCCTGCACTGTGACATCACTGTGTACATTATCCCTGTACTGTGACATTACTGTGTACATTATCTCTGCACTGTGGCATTACTGTGTACATTATCCCTGCACTGTGACATCACTGTGTACATTATCCCTGTACTGTGACATCACTGTGTGTATTATCCCTGTACTGTGACATCTCTGTGTGTATTATCTCTGTACTGTGACATCACTGTGTGTATTATCCCTGTACTTTGACATCACTGTGTGTATTTTTCCTGTACTGTGACATCACTGTGTGTATTATCCCTGTACTGTGACATCACTGTGTGTAATATTCCTGTATTGTGACATCACTGTGTGCATTATCCCTGTACTGTGACATCACTGTGTGTACTATCGCTGTACTTTGACATCACTGTGCTTATTATCCCTATACTGTGACATCACTGTGTGTATTATCCCTGTACTGTGACATCACTGTGTGCATTATCCCTGTACTGTGACATCACTGTGTGTATTATCCCTGTACTTTGACATCACTGTGTGTATTATTCCTGTACTGTGACATCACTGTGTGTATTATCCCCGTACTGTGACATCACTGTGTGTAATATTCCTGTATTGTGACATCACTGTGTGTATTATCCCTGTACTGTGACATCACTGTGTGTATTATCGCTGTACTTTGACATCACTGTGCTTATTATCCCTATACTGTGACATCACTGTGTGTATTATCCCTGTACTGTGACATCACTGTGTGCATTATCCCTGTACTGTGACATCACTGTGCTTATTATCCCAATACTGTGACATCACTGTGTGTATTATCCCTGTACTGTGACATCACTGTGTGTATTATCCCTGTACTGTGACATCACTGTGTGTATTATCCCTGTACTGTGACATCGCTGTGTGTATTATTTCTATACTGTGACATCACTGTGTGCGTTATCCCTGTACTGTGACATCACTGTGTGTATTATCACTGTACTGTGACATCGCCGTGTGCATTATCCCTGTACTGTGACATCACTGTGTGTATTATCCCTGTACTGTGACATCACTGTGTGTATTATTCCTGTACTGTGACATCACTGTGTGTATTATCCCTGTACTGTGACATTACTGTGTGTAATATTCCTGTATTGTGACATCACTGTGTGTGTTATCCCTGTACTGTGACATCACTGTGTGTAATATTCCTGTATTGTGACATTACTGTGTGTATTATCCCTGTACTGTGACATCTCTGTGTGTATTATCTCTGTACTGTGACATCACTGTGTGCGTTATCCCTGTACTGTGACATTACTGTGTACATTATCTCTGTACTTTCACATTACTGTGTACATTATCCCTGCACTGTGACATCACTGTGTACATTATCCCTGTACTGTGACATCGCTGTGTATTATCTCTGTACTGTGACATCGCTGTGTGCGTTATCCCTGTACTGTGACATCACCGTGTGTATTATCCCTGTACTTTGACATCACTGTGTGTATTTTTCCTGTACTGTGACATCACTGTGTGTATTATCCCTGTACTGTGACATCACTGTGTGCATTATCCCTGTACTGTGACATCACTGTGTACATTATCTCTGCACTGTGACATTACTGTGTACATTATCCCTGCACTGTGACATCACTGTGTACATTATCCCTGTACTGTGACATCACTGTGTGTATTATCCCTGTACTTTGACATCACTGTGTGTATTTTTCCTGTACTGTGACATCACTGTGTGTATTATCCCTGTACTGTGACATCACTGTGTGTAATATTCCTGTATTGTGACATCACTGTGTGTATTATCCCTGTACTGTGACATCACTGTGTGTATTATTGCTGTACTTTGACATCACTGTGCTTATTATCCCTATACTGTGACATCACTGTGTGTATTATCCCTGTACTGTGACATCACTGTGTGCATTATCCCTGTACTGTGACATCACTGTGTGTATTATCCCTGTACTTTGACATCACTGTGTGTATTATTCCTGTACTGTGATATCACTGTGTGTATTATCCCCGTACTGTGACATCACTGTGTGTAATATTCCTGTTTTGTGACATCACTGTGTGTATTATCCCTGTACTGTGACATCACTGTGTGTATTATCGCTGTACTTTGACATCACTGTGCTTATTATCCCTATACTGTGACATCACTGTGTGTATTATCCCTGTACTGTGACATCACTGTGTGCATTATCCCTGTACTCTGACATCACTGTGCTTATTATCCCAATACTGTGACATCACTGTGTGTATTATCCCTGTACTGTGACATCACTGTGTGTATTATCCCTGTACTGTGACATCGCTGTGTGTATTATTTCTGTACTGTGACATCACTGTGTGCTTTATCCCTGTACTGTGACATCACTGTGTGTATTATCACTGTACTGTGACATCGCCGTGTGCATTATCCCTGTACTGTGACATCACTGTGTGTATTATCCCTGTACTGTGAAATCACTGTGTGTATTATTCCTGTACTGTGACATCACTGTGTGTATTATCCCTGTACTGTGACATCACTGTGTGTAATATTCCTGTATTGTGACATCACTGTGTGTGTTATCCCTGTACTGTGACATCACTGTGTGTAATATTCCTGTATTGTGACATTACTGTGTGTATTATCCCTGTACTGTGACATCACTGCGAGCATTTTGCCACTACTGTAACATCACTTTGTGCTTTTTCCCTGTACTATGACATCACTGTGTGTATTATCCCTGTACTGTGACATCACTGTGTATTATCTCTGTACTGTGACATCACTTTGTGCTTTTTCCCTGTACTATCACATCACTGTTAGTATTATCCCTGTACTGTGACATCACTGTGTGCATTATCCCTGTACTGTAACATCACTGCGTGTATTATCCCTGTACTGTGACATTACTGTGTGTATTATCCCTGTACTGTAACATCACTGTGTGCATTATCCCTGTACTGTGACATCACTGTGTGTAGTATCCCTGTACTGTGACATCACTGTGTGCATTTTGCCCTGTACCGTGACATCACTTTGTTCATTTTCCCCTGTACTGTGACATCACTGTGCAGGGCCAGCTCTAGGTTTTTGTGGGCCCCGGTGAAAGAGTCTCAGTGGCCACGATTCATGATGCACAGATACCTCAGAGAAATATATATATATAGTACAATGCCGAAGATTTCACTTCTTATATTACATGAGTGATATCTATTGTAAATTTTACAATAGCTCAGAAACCGGCGAATCCTCGCAGCGCACAGTGCAGACCGGACAGTATAGTCCTCCATACAGTATTATGGGCCCCATATATTGCTCCATACAGAATAATGGACCCCATATAACGCTCCATGCAGATTACTGGTCCCCATATAATGCTCCATACAGGATACTGGTCCCTATATAATGCTCCATAGAGGATACTGGCCCCCACATAATGCCCCATGCAGGCTGTGCCCCCGTATAATGCCCCTTGCAGGATATCACCCCCCCATATAATGCCCCATGCAGGATGTCACCCCCCCATATAATGCCCCATGCAGAATGTCACCTCTCCCCCATATAATGCCCCATGCAGGATGTCACCTCTCCCCTCATATAATGCCCCATGCAGGATGTCACCTCTCCCCCCATATAATGCCCCATGCAGGATGTCACCCCCCTCCATATAATGCCCCATGCAGGATGTCACTTGTTTCCCCTCACCCATTTAATGACCCATGTAGGATGTCACCCCCCCAATATAATGCCCTATGCAGGATGTCACCCCCCCATATAATGCCCTATGCAGGATGTCACCTCTCCCCCTCCATATAATACCCTATGCAGGATATCATCTCCCCCTCCCATATAATGACCCATGCAGGATGTCACCCTCCCATTTATTGCCCTATGCAGGATGTCACCTCTCCCCGCCATATAATGCCCCATGCAGGATGTCACTTGTTTTCCCCCACCCATATCATGGCCCATGCAGGATGTCACTTGTTTCCCCCCACCCATATAATGGCCCATGCAGGATGTCACTTGTTTCCTCCCACCCATATAATGACCCATGCAGGATGTCACCCCCCATATAATGACCCATGCAGGATGTCACCCCCCCATATAATGCCCTATGCAGGTGTAGCGCCCCTGCAGGTTCAGTCGCCACAGAGGTACGGTATCTCACCCAGAGGTGTGGTATCTCACTCTCAGGTAAGGATGGAGTACAGCTCAGGACCCTAACACCTGCATCCAACACTACACACTCCAGACCAGCAGGAGGGGCAAGACGCACCTTGCTCACTGCTGAGCCCTACCCCTGGCTGGAATGGGGGTAACCAAGAGAGGGGGAACCATGTAGTGGGTGTGGGTGGAGGAAGTAGTTTAGGGGAGCACTTCAGGAGTAGCATAAATAGGGAAGCCATCTTGGGAGTTCAGTTCAGTTCAGTTCTGTGCAGTTCAGAACAGAGAGTGTGGACAGTGGAAGGAGCAGGAGCTCTGCACGGGAGGAGCGGGCCTGAGTGAGAGATGCCCAGGAAGAGAGACTGAAGGGAAGAGAGGAGCAGGGAGAAAGGCTCCAGAAGGAAAGAGTGGATCCTAGGGGTACGGGGAGTGCTGGAGGCCACCCGTACGCCCGAATCTACCAGGACGTGGAGGGATCAGGCCGCAGAGGGGACCGGCCCCTAACTAGTGAGAATTGCAATATTCAGCTAGAAACCGGAGGCTTCTACATTTCCAGGGTGTAGTTGCCACAGCCGCAATTAATCGCCAAAAAGGTAGCCACACAAAAGCCAGGGATCTCCAGGTTGCCCTCCAAGATCTGAGGTTACCGGCTTGGGACACTGTTTGCGAGGCGCAGGGCAAGAGGGTGAGAGCCAGCGCTGGAAGACAACCAGGAGAGGCACACGGAAAGGGGTCCCGCTAAGTGCTCTTGAATTACCTGAGGGATTGCTGAACCCTTCCCTGAGTAAACACCGGATGACATGGGTGGTTATGAACAACAGTTGTAACCAGGAGCAACGTGATAATCGTGAGTAAACCCTGAAGACTGCACTGTCTCTGTGAATCATTGCTGCGCCATTATCCCCTGCACCACACTGCACAACAACATCTACCTCATCTATACTCACCACAGCACCGCCCTGGAGCTAAGCTCTACCTGTGGAGAGCTGAACCAACTCTGCTGCATTACCAACAGCTCCAGAGGACCTGCTCCGCAGCGGCGGCTCCATATAGCCGCATACCACAGGTGGCATCACGAACATTAAATATAAAAACTATAAAATCCCCTTTTATTGACCGCCCTGGGTCACGGACCGGGTCACTGCCACTGTGACGTCTCCCCTAGCAACGACCGGCCCGGCTACCGAGTACCCCACGGCCCAGGGAGCGCGTCACAGGATGTCACTTGTTTCCCCCCCATATAATGCCCCATGCAGGAGGTCACTTGTCCCCCCCCCATATAATGACCCATGCAGGATGTCACTTGTTTTCCCCCCACCCATATAATGACCTATGCAGGATGTCACTTGTTTCCCCCCACTCATATAATGACCCATGCAGGATGTCACCCCCCCCATATAATGACCCATGCAAGACATCACCCCCCCTTCTCATATAAAGCCCCATGCAGGATGTCGCCCCCCCATATAATGACCCATGCATGTTGTCACTCCCCCTCCCTTATAATGCCCCATGCAGGATGTCACCCCCCCAATATAATGCCCCATGCAGGATGTCACACCCCCCCTCCCTTATAATACCCCATGCAGGATGTCACACCTCCCCTCCCTTATAATGCCCCATGCAGGATGTCACCCCCCCATATAATGCCCCATGTCTCCATACATATATAAAAAAAATCAAATATTCACCTCACTTCTCACCTGCTGCCGCTGCTCGGACTCCTCAGCCACGTCGTCATCTTCCCGCTGTTCGCTGTGACTGCTCAGGAGAGAGCGCGGTGTAAAGACGTCACAGCGCCCTCTGACCTGAGACGTCATAGTACAGCAGCCGCGGAAGAGACCGGAGCTGCTGTGGAGGCACGGGGAGAGGTAAGTATTGCGCCGCCGGCTGCCGGGACCCTGAGCAAAAGGGGGGGCGGGCCGCTGGCACCAGCACTGCACCGCTCACGGGTCCCATAGCGCGCCGGGGTGACCAACGGTGAGTGTGCCCCCCGCACTTGCCAGGGTGCTGATGCCGGGCCTGTCACTGTGTGCATTATCCCTGTACTGTGACATCACTGTGTAGATTTACCTTCACTCTGAGATTACTGTGTATATTAACTCTTTAGTGAGATATTTGTACACATTTGGTTTCTGACACATAACTACAGTTGTGCTCAAAAGTTTACATACTCCGGCAGAATTTTTGCTTTCTTGATCTTGTTTCAGAGAATATGAATGATAACTAAAAAACTTTTTCTCCACTCATGGTTATTGGTTGGGTGAAGCCATTTATTGTCAAACTACTGTGTTTTCTGTTTTAAAATTTTAATGACAACCAAAAACATCCAAATGACCCTGATCAAAAGCTCAAATACCCCAGTTCTTAATACCGTGTATTGCCCCCTCTAACATCTATGACAGCTTGAAGTCTTTTGTGGTAGTTGTGGATGAGGTTCTTTATTTTCTTAGATGGTAAAGCTGCCCATTCTTCTTGGCAAAAAGCCTCCAGTTCCTGTAAATTCCTGGGCTGTCTAGCATGAACTGCGCGCTTGAGATCTCCCCAGAGTGGCTCAATGATATTGCGGTCAGGAGACTGAGATGGCCACTCCAGAACCTTCACTTTGTTCTGCTGTAGCCAATGACAGGTCAACTTTACCTTGTGTTTTGGATCATTGTCATGTACGTCCCATGCGCAGCTTCCGGGCTGATGAGTGCAAATTTTCCTCCAGTATTTGCTGATAACGTGCTGCATTCATCTTTCCTTCAACTTTTACCAAGTTTCCTGTGCCTTTGTAGCTCACACATCCCCAAAACATCAGCGATCCACCTCCGTGCTTTAGACTAAATGCCCACGATGCAGAAATGCTGTATATTTTTTCCGCTTCTCCCTGGCAGGAAAAACGCATGCAGATTGTACATGCGTTTTTCCTGCCAGGTAGAAGCGTTTGTCAAGCGTTTTTGCATGCATTTCTGCATGCGGGTTATCAAGCGCTTTTCCAAGCAATTTTAGCATCACTTGGAAAGTGCTTGACAACTTGGTCACACTATATAAATACATGCGACCGGCATAGATTTATATAGTGTGACCAAGTAATAGTTAAAAAAAAAAAAAAAAGAATAAGAATGGTAAAAAATAAAGATTATACTTACCTTCTGATGGCCCCCGGTCTTTTCTCCGCTGCGTCCGGTCTCTTGCACTGCTCGCGGTGGTGTGAAAGGACCTCTCGACGTCATCGGTCGCGTGACCTGTCACATGACTAAATGACGTCGTGGAAGGTCCTTTTAGACCATCGCAACCCATACAACAGACCGGATGCATCGCTGAGGAGACCGGGGGCCATCGGAAGGTAAGTATAATTTTTAGTTTTTATTTTAAATTCTTTTTTTTAACAGGTTGTATGGTACCCGTGTCTGGAAGAGAGTCTCATCTTCTCCAAACCCGGGTACCATCCGCACATTGAATCGCTTAATATCCGCATGTGCACATGTAGTGATGCGGATACTAAGAGATTCAATGCAAGTCAATGGCAGCAATTACGCTGCATGTCCGCAGAATTAATGGGCATGCTGCGTATTTTTCCGCAATGATAATCTGCAGCGGAAATTTCCGCAGCATGTGCACAGCATGCGGATTATCATTGGGGACCATGGGGTACGTATTACCAAGCGTTTTTTAAGCGTTTTCGCTGCTCAAATTCCGTAGCAAAAACGCTTGAAAAATGCATAGTGAGCACACAGCCTTATTGTAGGAATGGTGTTCCTTTCATCATAGGCCTTGTTGACCTCTCTCCAAATGTAATGTTTAGGCTGTGTGCCCACTATGCGTTTTTTAAGCATTTCCACAGCGGCAATTCCACTTCAGAAACGCTTAAAAACGCTTGATAGAAGGTCTGCCATGTTCCCCAATGATAATCCGCACGTGCTGTGCACATGCTGCGGAAATTTCCGCTGCGGATTATCATTGCAGAAAAATCCGTAGCACTACCAATTATTTTGCGGAAGCGCAGCGTTTTCGCCACCATTGACTTGCATTGGAACTCATGGAATCCTCATCACTGCATCTGTACATGCGGAATCCATGCGTTTCAATGTGCGGATGGTACCCGGGTGTGGAGGACAGGAGACTCTCCTCCGGACCCGGGTACCATAGAACCTGTAAAAAAAAGAATAAAATAAAAAATATACATTATACTTACCTTCTGATGGCCCCCGGTGTCCTTATCCTCCCTTGCCGGCAGCTCGCGGTAGACTAAAGGACCTGCGGTGGCGCCATTTAGTCATGTGACGGGTCACGCGACCGCTGACGTCGGCAGTCGTGTGACCCATCACATGACTAAATTACGTCATGGCAGGTCCTTTTAGTCTACCGCGAGCTGCCGGACACCGGGGGCCATCAGAAGGGAAGTATAATATTTATTTTTTATTTTTTACCATTCTTTCAGTCACACTATATAAATCCATGCCGTTTGCATGGATTTATATAGTGTGACCAAGTTGTCAAGCACTTTCCAAGTGATGCTAAAATCGCTTGTCAACCCGCATGCAGAAATACAAGTGAAGAACGCTTCACATCCGCTTGTCCCTGGCAGGAAAACGCATGTACAATCCGCATGTACAATCCGCATGCGTTTTTTCTGCCAGGAAGATGCAGAAACACTCAGGAAAAAATCCGGAGCATTTCTGCTTCGTGGGCACATAGCCTTATGGTTGTGGCCAAAAAGTTCAATTTTGGTCTCATCACTCCAAATTACCTTGTTCCAGAAGTTTTGAGGCTTGTCTCTGTGCTGTTTGACGTATTGTAGGTGAGATACTTTGTGACTTTCTTCTGGCGACTCGACCATGCAGCCCATTTTTCTTCAAGTGCCTCCTTATTGTTCATCTTGAAACAGCCACACCGCTAGTTTTCAGAGAGTCCTGAATTTCAGCTGATGTTATTTGTGGGGTTTTTCTTTGCATCCCGAACAATTTTCCTGTGAGTTGTGCCCGAAATTTTTGTTGGTCTACCTGACCGTGGTTTGGTTTTTACAGAGCCCCTGATTTTCATTTTGTTAATCACAGTTTGAGCGGTGCTGACTGGCATTATCAATTCCTTTGATATTTTTCTGTATCCCTTTCCTGTGTTATATAGTTCAACTACCTTTTCCTGTAGATCCGTTGACAATTCCTTTGCTTTCCCCATAACTCACAATCCAGAAACGTCAGTGGCTGGATGAAAGAGTCTGTCTGGATCCCAGAAACTCACTCAGCTTTTATGCACAAACACTGATTACAAGCAAACAGGTCACAGGTGACGCTGTTACCTTTAGTAGCCATTCAAACCCATTTGTGTCAAATTCTTTGCATGTTATCAGGCCAAAATCACCAGGGTATGTGAACTTTTGATCAGGGTCATTTGGATGTTTTTTGGTTGTCAGTAAGATTTAAAAAGAGAAAACTCAGTAGTTTGACAATAAATGGCTTCACCCAACCAATAACCATGAGTGGAGAAAGTTTTTTTTGTTATCATTCATATTCTCTGAAACAAGGCCAAGGAAGGAAAAATTCTGCCGGGGTATGTAAACTTTTGAGCACAACTGTATAAGGCTATGTGCCCACAATCAGGAAATGCTGCTGGTTTGAAGCTACGTATTTATGCAGCGTCAGACCCGCAGCGTCCAGATGTTACAGCAGTGGATGGATTTCTAGAAATCCCATGTGCACTATGCGTCCCCATGCACCCGTGGAAACTGACACATAGTGCGTCTTTCAGATCCGCATCATGACAATCTCTCTTGCGGGTCCGCATGTGGACTTTCCCCGTAGACTAACATCAATGAGGAAAGTCCGCATGTGAAAAAGAAAATAATTTGCGTAATGAGGGCAGGAGTAGTGCGGCTATTCTGCAGTGTCGGGGCCGCAGCAGCTCCTCATCGTGGGCACATACCCTAAGTGTTATTATTCCTGTGTAGAACACAGTATGTAAAGTAATATGTAATATTTGTCTTACATATATCTGTATGTAATATTTACGGCGTTGCAGGGTTTTTTTTCTGGCCACATAAAGGCGCAAGTCACCCCCTTAATTGCTATCAAGAAGAAACATGTGGGTGGTTGTGGCTGCTGCTCCTCTAGTGGCCACTAGATGGCGCAGTAGGAGCAGGGTTGTCAGTGTCTGCACACAGCTGGCTGTCATTAGTCGGGGAACATTTGCGGAACACCATGCTGTCAGCACAGGACAGGAAGCTGCACAAGGAGCCATAGGGGGAGCTGAGACCTGGGGGTCCTTCCATTATCACTCTCAGCTTCTACAGGCCATGGTGCAATGAGATCCATTAGTGCTGGAGGGTTAGTGGAGACATCAAGTGGTGGATTTTATAGAAGAAAGTTTACATGGCTTCCTGGCTGGGGGGCACAGGGGGCACACAGGGCAGCTGCAGATCACATCCCCCATCAGCAGGATCCTGGGCTCTGGAAATGGCGTTACGCATTTACTCTAATTGATGCAATGAAGGAAATGACTTGTAATGAAAGTTCCTAATAGACTGAAGAAGAAAATTCTAGTTCAATTGTTAGAGAAATGGAATTATATTGTGAAAGAATAATATTTGCTATTTTCATAGATGGAGGTGAATATTTCTGTGTACATCACTGTGAGGCCGGAATGTAATGTGCTTCCTCAGCACTGAGGGGGATTTGGGGTCCTGGAGTAGGGGGTCCAGTCGTGACTGCTGGATAATATGCGAATCTTATTGTCAGAAGCAATGAAAATTCTGTTCTGTGCCCGCCATGACACTTCTCTTGTCCTATGCAGTGCAATCTTCACTGATTAAAATCTTATGGATGAACTGCCTCAACAAGATCAACAGACTTATCTGAAATACTCTGTGCTGCTGGAGGGTGCCCTGTGACTTCCCAGTTGTATCGATTCTGCCCATCATGACAGTCCTGTCCCATTATCACGATCCTCACTGATATAATCACATGAGTGAAGCAGTCGCTGCCTCCTGCATGATCAATATGCTCATCTGAAATACTCTGTGCTGCTGGAGACCCTCCTTCTATGCTCCTCCCAGTATGTGATCTCCCTTATATAATTTAGGGGTAACTCCACCATTGTCTAGACTCTAGAGGACTTATTTAGTGACAGTAGAAGTCAATATTGGAGCCTATGATGTGTTAAAAGGAACCTGTGCAGGTTTTGACATATCGGTGTGGTGGTGCGGCTGTGTAGGTGCGTGTCCCCCGATACAAATGACACCGTTTTTGTAAAGATCTGATGTTCCAGTCATGAGAAATCAGGTGTAGAAATTATAAGTAAATCAGGCTGCCGTGCATCGGGGGCGTGTCACTACACCTGGGCCACTTCTTTTAAGTGCATTGACACGCCTCCAGTGCACTTCCAGCCTGATTTGCATTTGACTTTTACACTAGACTTCCCAGGACTGACACATTCGATCTCTAACTCCGTGCTAGTGATGTAAGGAGGGAGCTCACGGTGAAATATAGATGTAGATATTAATGTAGTAGCTAAAATAAAGGCAGACCATGAAAGGGGGTCCAGCACTGAACTGCTTCCCCTGCATCCTGTTATAGCTTTTGTTGGCCACTAGAGGGAGCTCACACAGCATACATTGAGTTCTATGTTAACTGTATAAATCCACATGCATTGAGCTCCCTCTAGTGGTGGCAGTATATAGCCACAATTATGAAGCACTTTGGGCATAATTTGGTTATTTTCACTTAGGGGTGTACTCACTTTTGTTGCCAGTGGTTTAGAAATTAATGGCTGTGTTGAGTTATTTAGAGGGCACAGCAAATTTACACTGTTATACAAGCTGTACACTGACTACTTTACACTGTATCAAAGAGTCATATCTTCAGTGTTGTCCCATGGAAAGATATAACAAAGTATTTACAAAAATGTCAGGGGTGTACTCACTTTTGTGATATACTGTGTAAAATGTGGCACTATCTAGTCTTTCACTTGCTTGGAAAAAAAACCCATTGAGGATTGAAATGTCGCAACGTGCGAACTCCGGACTGCAGCGGCCGTTCGCTCGACTTTGGACTTCTTGTTTGGCTGTGCAGCTTCTCTCCTCTGTATGTCTGGACTTATAGGCTACGGCTGTTGGACGGAGGGATTCGGAAATTAGGTTGGCACTTATGGGGTTAAAAAAAAACAACACTAACACAATGGTGGATATAACCTGTGCTTTATTCACTGTAACATAAGATGTAAATTACAGCAGAAATAGTTAAATAAATACTATTTGTATCACTTATAGCTATATACAGTACAGGATCACATATAGCCATATATGATACAGAACTCCTTATAGCTATATATTATCACATATATCACAGCTATATAGGGTACTCATAGCTATTTATTGTACAGGATGACTTATATTATAGCTATATACCGTCCAGGATCACATATAACTATATATCTTATTGGATCACTTCTTATTATAGCTATATGTCATACGGGATCCCTTATAGCTATTACATATATCATAGCTATATTGCGTACTCATAGATATTTATTGTACAGGATCACTTATATTATACAGTTTATACCACCTTAAAAAAAATGGACCTTTCTTCTTAAATCCCTTAAAGGGGCATGTACAACATCCTAATACAGAAAGTGCTTTCCAGCCTGCGTACACTTGGTATATACAGGGTTTCTGTTAGGGTGAAATAATTTTGGTCCCAAACAAGACTTATACTCATAGACATTTACAGAATGTAGACCACAGGCACGAATCAGACAGTGTAAAAATACAGACACCCAGATCTCCTCCTCGTCTTCTTCTCAGTTCCTATTGGTAAGAAGCCGACATGGATAAGTGGTGGAGAGAATGTGGACAGGATAGATAGGTATTTATCTATCTAGACCATTTAATTACTGATAAACAGGGATATTTAAAGGGCAACTCCACTCAATGCTGAAAGATCTCTAGTGATGGAAGCATTAGCATATATCTGATAGATTTACTCTTACTTCGGGGACTCTAGTAATTTTACTAAATACCAGTAGATGGCGCCACTACTTCTCCACATAGACTGCAGGTAGTTATGAAAGTCCAGTAGGAGGGGTTTGTTTAATGGCTCCGCCTATTTATGTATGTAGAGCAGCCAGGAACCGTCACATTCGGGGACAGAATACAATTACATGGCCATTTTACAAATCAGAGTTGGGTGGAGGAAGCCTCAAGGTAGATGGGTCCTACAACCCGATCTCCCCAAAATACATATAAATGTAAGGAAAGCAAATACATGATATAATCAGCAGTAGAAGTGAAGCTGGATATAAAAAATATGGTAAAATTACTAAAATATATGAAAAGTAATCCTAAACAGACAAATACAAACCCTTTAAGAAAATAGGTTCTTAAAGGGATTGTTCACTATAAATAATAACTTTTTTAGTAGCATGCTCTTCCAATAATAAGCTGATCACTGGATAGGTTGCTGCTCTGACCCCCAGCAGTTAGCTGTAATTCATGAGGAAACCTGCCAGTAAGGGTTAAGTTTCCCAATAGCGCCTCCATAGGGATAATTGAGAGAGATGCCATTAGCAGCTGCTTTACGCCCAGTTAATAGATGAGGGTCCTAAATGGGCAGCCCCCTCCAATTATTTTGTGTACAAGCAGGCTCTTGGTGGAGGACTAGTCGCTGCCCAGTCAATAGTTGCCACACCATCGGTCTTCAGCTGTTGCAAAACTGTAACTCCTGGCATGCTGGGAGTTGTAGTTTTGCAGCAGTTCGAAAGCCACCGATTGGAAACTACTGCTGTCAATCATCTGCATCTCTGCGGTATTGACCAATAGCTGTGGTTACAGGTAGTCATTCCATGTAGGGTTTTAGACAACAGGCGCCATTCTGTACTTTTCCAAAAGTCCTGATAAGTTTGATAATACATGGTTAATGAAAAAAGTATTAATGGATGAGGTTGTTCCTTTTGCTGCCCCATCTCCAATCCACCCTTCAAACACCGAGTCCCATAAAATATGACACGAGCAGTCACCAGAGAACGCAAATTCCTACACGCATCTGCACAATAGACTAAGACAACCAACCGGAGACACAAAGACATCGAGGGACAGATCCAGGCAGCGGAGAACTCTCTGTAGACGTTTTGGCACTAGGATCAGCTCTTGATGAGGGTCAAGAACTCTTCTCTAGTTTTGGGGTCCTCTCGGAATACACCAAGCATGGTGCTGGTCACTGTCTTGCTGTTCATCTTCTGAACCCCCCTCATGACCATACACATGTGACTGCGAGGAGCAAAAAGAGACACATTAGTTAGCGTCTACGACAACACCTTCTTGTCCGTCCTCCCCCAATCAATATATATTATTGTTTTTATGTCATTATAAGTAGACGTACGTAGCTTCAACCACCACTCCCACCCCGGCAGGCTGCAAGGCTTCTGTAATTGCAATGGCGATCTGCTTTGTAAGGCGTTCTTGAACTGTGGAAAGAGCAAAAAAATTCTGTAACTGGTTATGATGTTCAGCGACAAAAACTGTCTACTAGAGAGACCTTTATCTCCTGGCTTTGGAAATATATAGCTTTCTAATAAAGCCTGTGGGTCCTGCTTTCCCTAATAACCCAAACAGAAAGAGCCTGTGAGTCCTTCACCCAGCCTACACAGAGAAAACGTGTGAGTCCTGCTTCACCCCGCCTACGCAGAGAGAGCCTGTGAGTCCTGCTTCACCCAACCCACACAGAGAGAGCCTGTGAGTCCTGCTTCACCCAACCCACACAGAGAGAGCCTGCTAGTCCTGCTTCACCCCGCCTACGCAGAGAGAGCCTGCGAGTCCTGCTTCACCCAACCCACACAGAGAGAGCCTGCGAGTCCTGCTTCACCCCGCCTACGCAGAGAGAGCCTGCGAGTGCTGCTTCACCCCGCCTATGCAGAGAGAGCCTGCGAGTCCTGCTTCACCCAACC
This sequence comes from Phyllobates terribilis, assembly GCF_046119375.1. Taxonomy (NCBI): domain Eukaryota; kingdom Metazoa; phylum Chordata; class Amphibia; order Anura; family Dendrobatidae; genus Phyllobates; species Phyllobates terribilis. Next base: position 44,634,340 of record NW_027362767.1, read on the forward strand.
CACACAGAGAGAGCCTGCGAGTCCTGCTTCACCCCGCCTACGCAGAGAGAGCCTGAGAGTCCTGCTTCACCCCGCCTACGCAGAGGGAGCCTGCGAGTCCTGCTTCACTCCGCCTACGCAGAGAGAGCCTGCGAGTCCTGCTTCACCCAACCCACACAGAGAGAGCCTGCGAGTCCTGCTTCACCCCGCCTACGCAGAGAGAGCCTGCGAGTCCTGATTCACCCCGCCTATGCAGAGAGAGCCTGCGAGTCCTGCTTCACCCAACCCACACAGAGAGAGCCTGCGAGTCCTGCTTCACCCTGCCCACACAGAGAGAGCCTGCGAGTCCTGCTTCTCCCCGCCAACCCAGAGAGCGCCTTCTCAGTCCTGCTTCACTCTGCCCATGTAGAGAACTTGTGAGTCCTGCTTCATCCCACCCACAGAGAGAGCCTTAAAAGTCCTGCTTCATCCCACCCACACAGAGAGAGAGCCTGCGAGTCCTGCTTCACCCCACCCACCCATAGAAACTGTCAGCTTCTTCTTCATTTTGTATACAGATAGCTGTCAGTCACTTTGTGTGACAGGAGAGAAAGCAGAATTTGGACTTTTTCCTTGCGCGGTCTTGCTATGAGTCCTTTTTAGAGTTTAGATTATTTAAATAATAGCAAACCATATATCTCCAAGTCCTGCAGGCCACCCTCAATCCCATGTTGCCCTTAGAAACCTAAAGGATTTCCTTGGAAAGCCTCGGAACATGACTGTTGCACAGTTACAAATCCTCTGAATAGACAAAGATATAAAAATGAACATGTCATCTGCCTCTAGAGGGAGCTCAGTGCAAACACTGAACTCTATAAAAAGATAATATGCAGTAAACTCATTTGCTCCCTCTAGTGGTGGCTGCAGGCACACAGAATTGTATTATTTATCTCTGTCTATGCAGAGGATATGGACTTCTGCATCAGAATTTTTTACCGGAAAAATAAAGAAAATGATGCTTAAAGGTGGATAATTTCTTTAAATTCTGAACTTTTGCTGGATCTTTTCAGTACTTGGGGAAACAAGGGGTCAGTAATCCCACAAAGCCTTTCAGCATTTACCTGGCGGCTGTTTTGTAATCTGGAATCTAATACTATGTCAGCTCTGATTTGTGATCTTCATTAGGAGCAGAATCCTGGTCTCTGCTGAGATCATGTTGTCAGAACAATTACTATCTCTATAAAGGGCGCTCACGTCACTGCTAGAATTCATCGTGCCCTTTCTAAGAAGCTGTCGTGTGACTCCCTATATATGTGCTATCCGAGACCTCTCATTTCTAATAACCAAAGTGTAACTGGGTAGGAGAGTATTAGAGACGTCAAAAGCGGTCAGGATCCAGTCACAGGTTCCTTACCTTGTAGTCGTCTGCTGTAAATCTCCACAATCCTTAAGAAAAACAAAGACAAATCAAGTATATTATTGCTGCGCAAAAAACTCGAAGAGGTTACACAGGATTAGAAATACATGGCTGTTTTCTTCAAAGAACAGCACCACCCCTGTCCACAGGTTGTGTTTGGTATTGCAGCTGAGCACAATTCACTTCAATAGAGCTGCAATACCACACACACAACCTGTGAATAGGGGTGACCGAATATAATCTGTCATAATTCTTGGCGATTCTCTGAATCTAATTTTTCTACCTCCAGCTGAAACAAAGAGGCCATTTTTTTCAAAATAGCGCCCACTTGTGCTGGGTCACCCTTTCCAGCACTTGCACCCCTTTCTTTCAAATCCTGATGTTACACCATAGTCCAGTTCCATCTGGTCCTATTTGCGGAGAAGTAACAGCCTGTATGACCTAGGCCCACCCATGAGGATCCATGATGTGGCATCTGACTCTGTTGCATGTAATCTAAGTATATTTTATGGTATACACGTAAACAGAAGACATAGCCTCACCCATGAGGATCCATGATGTGGCGTCTGACTCTGTTGCATGTAATCTAAGTATATTTTATGGTATACACGTAAACAGAAGACATAGCCTCACCCATGAGGATCCATGATGTGGCGTCTGGCTTTTTCATATGTAATTTAAGTATATTTTAGTGTATAAAAGTAAACAGAACACCTAAAGAAATCCAATACAACCAAACCTCAGGTCCCAGTACAATAATTCCATATTGTCAATCTCATTCATCCATCATTTTAAAGCTTTATCAGTGTATACTGAACAGTTCTGAAACTTTCTGTTATACTTTGTGGTTTAATTTCTCACCATTCTTAGTATGTCTACTTGCTGTTAGTGAATGGGAATATTTGTGTTTACACCCAGAGGCGGTGACCCACTACAGACAGTTGGCAAATTAGTCTCATATTTATTACCTGCACTGATACATTGTAACAAACTATCAATTTAGGAGAAAGATTTGTGTCCAGATATGTCTTATATCACAGATCCCCGAGATGAAATTGTGGCAAAAGGTTAGCTGTAAGCAGTGTTAGTTCTATGGGGGGTTCTAAACCCATCACCGCAAAAAAAAAAAAATATTGTGTTCCTTTTTTACTGACAGCAAGCAAAGGTCTTGAAAGAAAATGGAAGAAACTCTGAGTCTCCTGGAAGGGAACAACCCATCCAAAGATTGACTTAAATGCAAATTTGCTGGGCGTCTTACTAACTTAGACAATGTAAGTAGCAAGGAGTGGATGTCAAAAGGAAGGATCTGACTACACAGGGTTTATTTGCAGTCTGTTACTATGGAAACACATAGCTTTGCATAGAAGCTGTATGCATAAAACAGTAAGGGATGTTTGTTAAAGCTATTTGCTAAGTCGCTCCATTTTTTATAGATGTCCTAAAGCAATAAAAAAAAAATAGTTACACACCCTTTAAGTTGAGTCAATCTATGTAAAAAGGGATTTGTCTGCTCTGCTTTTTCTTATTAAATGTATCTGCTGGCCTTATAGCTGCAAGCCTCCGCGGTATTAAATGTCAGATTTAATTGGAAAAAGTCTACACTGTGCGAGTTAAAGGCGAGGAGGAGATAAGGAATAAATGTTAAGCAAATAATCCAATAGAATCTACTGTGAAAGTTTAGGGAAATGTTAAATCGAGAATTCATATATAAGGATAAAGCCTCCGGCTGCAAGGGTTAAACGTACAGAGGACAAATCGCAGATCACTCCGGGATTAACTGTGATCTATGGGATAGGTCACCAAATACCCAAATGCAGGAATATTTCCCCCATTCAATACAATAGATAGTAATGTAATTTATGGCAGGAATTACATCCTCTAGTCTACGATGGGTCGATGTCAGGGTGCTTAATTTTTTTCTGATTTTGCAAAATTGTTCATACCCTATCGGCAGGATAATGAGGAATTGTTATTTTTTGAAGGGGTTATCCAGGATTAAAAAAAAAAAACAACATAGCTGCTTTCTTCCAAAAACAGCTCCATGGATCATTGCTACATCGTGGACTGATACAACTAATGTCACTATTATTACAACCATCATTACCATGTTTATTATTATTACACCAAGTATTTTTTATTACTACTACGTTTATTTCTACTAGTAACAATAGTACTCCTAAAGAAAGAATAATAGTAATATTAGTGGTCATTATTATTACTACCATTATTAATACTACTATTCCCATGTCTATGATTACTATCATTAGTATTACTACTAATACTGCTAAAAAGAATTTTTCAACTACTATTATAACAATATTATAACTGTGTTTATGATTATTACTTTTGCTACTACAGTCATGGCCAAAAGTATTGAGAATGACACCAAAATTATATTTTCACATGATCTGCTGGCCTCTGGTTTTTATTAGTGTTTGTCTGATGTTTATATCACATACAGAAATATAATTGCAATCATATTATGAGGACCAATAGGTTATATTGACAGTTAGAATGAGTTAATGCAGCAAGTCAATATTTGCAGTGTTGCCCCTTCTTCTTCAAGACCTCTGTAATTCTCCCTGGCATGCTCTCAATCAACTTTTGGACCAAATCCTGACTGATAGCAGTCCATTCTTGCATAATCAATGCTTGCATTTTGCCAGAATTTGTTGGTTTTTGTTTGTCCACCCGTCTCTTGATGATTGACCACAAGTTCTCAATGGGATTAAGATCTGGGGAGTTTCCAGGCCATGGACCCAAACTCTCTATGTTTTGTTCCATGAGCCATTTAGTTATCACCTTTGCTTTATGGCAAGGTGCTCCATCATGCTGGAAAAGGCATTGTTGGGCGCCAAACTGCTCTTGGACGGTTGGGAGAAGTTGCTCTTGGAGGACATTCTGGTACCATTCTTTATTCATGGCTGTGTTTTTAGGCAAGACTGTGAGTGAGCCGATTCCCTTGGCTGAGAAGCAACCCCACACATGAATGGTTTCAGGATGCTTTACAGTTGGCATGAGACAAGACTGGTGGTAGCGCTCACCTCTTCTTCTCCGAATAAGCTGTTTTCCAGATGTCCCAAACAATCGAAAAGGGGATTCATCAGAGAAAATGACTTTGCCCCAGTCCTCAGCAGTCCACTCCCTGTTCCTTTTGCAGAATATCAGTCGGTCCCTGATGTTTTTTCTGGAGAGAAGTGGCTTCTTTGCTGCCCTCCTTGAAACCAGCCCTTGCTCAAAGAGTCTCCGCCTCACAGTGCGTGCTGAAGCACTCACATCAGCCTGCTGTTATTCCTGAGCAAGCTCGGCACTGCTGGTAGTCCGATCCCGCAGCTGAAACAGTTTTAAGATACGGTCCTGGAGCTTGCTGGTCTTTCTTGGGCGCCCTGGAGCCTTTTTGACAACAATGGAAGCTCTCTCCTTGAAGTTCTTGATGATGCGATAGATTGTTGACTGAGGTGCAATCTTTGTAGCTGCGATACTCTTCCCTGTTAGGCCATTTTTGAGCAGTGCAATGATGGCTGCACGTGTTTCTTTAGAGATAACCATGGTTAACTGAAGAGAAACAATGATACCAAGAACCAGCCTCCTTTTAAAGTGTCCAGTGATGTCATTCTTACTTAATCATGACTGATTGATCGCCAGCCCTGTCCTCATCAACTCCCACACCTGTGTTAATGGATCAATCACTAAAACGATGTTAGCTGCTCCTTTTAAGGCAGGACTGCAATGATGTTGAAATGTGTTTTGGGGGTTAAAGTTCATTTTCTGGGCAAATATTGACTTTGCAAGTACAGTAATTGCTGTTAAGCTGATCACTCTTTGACATTCAGGAGTATATGCAAATTGCTATTACAAAAAATGAAGCAGTAAACTTTGGAAAAATTACTATTTGTCTCATTCTCAATACTTTTGGCCATGACTGTACTATTATGACTACTATTACTATTATTACCAATACTATTACTAATATTATTACTATGACTTTTACTATTACTAAAACTTTAATGACTATTCCTGCTCTATTACTGCTAATGTTACGATTACTATTATTATTATTAATACAATAATTATTACTATTATTCATTCCTATTATCCTACTATTGTATGATTATTACTATGATTATATTACTGCTAATGCTGCACTCTATAATTACTACTTTTGTAATTACTTTTCACTGCTACTACTTGTTATATTAGGGCATAGTAACGAGGAGAGGGGGGTAACTATTCTTCGTTAATGTCGGCTCCATCGGGATCTGATTGTGTGACATGGACCCTGCTCTTCATTAGTCAGGGACTGTGCGTCATATTGATGACTGACCACGGCTGTCTCGGGTGACAGCACTCTGATGAGTCTCTTTTTTCTTTTTTTTTTTATTAAATGTCTAAATATAAATGAACACCGGATGTGAACTCACCTCGCCAGCTTACTGAGCCCCAGCACTTGTTTGTTTGGTAGATACCCTATGTGCACCTGAAAAAAAGATGAAACGCAAGCAGGAGATAACTTAGATTCATAGACACATATATGAGGAGACTGGAACAGGAATGAAATCTCTGGGGAATTGCTTAAACAGCAAATCCATAATGTGTACTTGTTAAAGGAAAACTACAGGAAAAACAAACAAACTGTGTTGCATCTATTGTAGGGCCTGCAGGGATCTGATTGTCAGTGCTCCTGATACAGAGCTCCAAATTCAGCGCATAAACATAGAGATGATTTGCAACATGCCACCACTAGAGGGAGCCTGATCAATACTATTTTATTAATCAGTTACACACGTGGTCAAAATTGTTGGTACCCCTCGTTTAATGAAAGAAAATCCCACAATGGTCACAGAAATAACTTGAATCTGACAAAAGTAATAATAAATTAAAAATCTATGAAAATGAACAAATGAAAGTCAGACATTACTTTTCTGCTTCCACAGAATTTTTAAAAAAACTAAACTCATGAAATCGGCCTGGACAGAAATGATGGTTCTTCTTACCTTAATATTTTGTTGAAGAACCTTTTGAGGTGATCACTGCAATCACACGATTCCTGTAACTGTCAATGAGACTTCTGCTCCTCTCGACAGGTATTTTGGTTCACTCCTCATGAGCAAACTGCTCCAGTTGTCTCGTGTGTGAAGGTTGCCTTTTCCATGTTTCAGCTCTTTCCAAAGATGCTCCATAGGATTTAGGTCTCGGCTCATAGAAGCCACTTCAGAATAGTCCAATGTTTTCCTCTTAGCCATTCTTGGGTGTGTTTAGCTGTGTGTTTTGGGTCATTATCCTGTTGCAAGACCCATGACCCATGACCTGCGACTGAGACCAAGCTTTCTGACACTGGGCAGCACATTTCTCTCTAGAATCCTTTGATAGTCTTGAGATTTCATTGTACTCTGCACAGATTCAAGACACCCTGTGCCAGATGCAGCAAAGCAGCCCCAGTACATAACAGAGCCCCCACCATGTTTCACAGTAGGGACAGTGTTCTTTTCTTGATATGCGTTACATTTTTCCGTCTGTGAACATAGAGCTGATGTGCCTTGTCAAAAACTTCCATTTTTGTCTCATCTGTCCATAGGACATTCTCCCAGAAGCTTTGTGGCTTGTCAACATGTAGTTTGGCAAATTCCAGTCTGGCTTTTTCTATGATTTTTTTCAACAATGGTGCTCTCCTTGATCGTCTCCCATGAAGTCCACTTTGGATCAAACAATGACGGATGGTGCGATCTGACACGGATGTTCCTTGAGCTTGAAGTTCACCTTTAATCTCTGTAGAAGTTTTCCTGGGCTCTTTTGTTACCATTCATATTATCCGTCTCTTTGATTTGTCATCAATTTTCCTCCTGCGGCCACGTCCAGGGAGGTTGGCTACAGTCCCATGGATTTTAAATTTATGAATAATATGTGCAACGGTAGTCACAGGAACATCAAGCTGCTTGGAGATGGTCTTAGGCTGCGTGCCCACTATGCATTTTTCAAGCGTTTTTGCCAAGGAATTTCCTCAGCGAAAACGCTTAAAAAACACTTGCTAATACCTGCCTCCTGGTCCCCAATGATAATCCGCATGTGCTGTGCACATGCTAGGGAAATTTCCGCTGCAGATTATCATTGCGGAAAAATACGCAGCATGTTCATTAATTTTGCGGACACGCAGCGTAATTGCCGCCATTGACTTGCATTGAATCGCATAATATCCATATCACTACATGTGCACAAGCGGATATTAAGCAATTCAATGTGCGGATGGTACTCGGGTCTGGAGAAGAGGAGACTCTCCTCCAGACCCAGGTACCATAGAACCTGTTAAAAAAAAGAATTTAAAATAAAAAATAAAGATTATACTTACCTTCCGATGGCCCCCGGTATTTTCTCCGCTGTGTCTGGTCTGTTGTATGGATCGCGGTGGTGTGAAAGGACCTGCCATGACGTCATTTAGTCATGTGACAGGTCACGCGACTGCCGACGTCAGTGGTCGCGTAACCTGTCACATGACTAAATGACGTCATGGCAGGTCCTTTCACAGCACCGCGAGCCATACAAGAGACTGGACGTAGTGGAGAAAATAATTATAATAAGTATCATTTTTATTTTTTACCATTCTTATTCTTTTTTTTAACTATTACTTGGTCACACTACATAAATCCATGCCAGTTGCATGGATTTATATAGTGTGACCAAGTTGTCAAGCACTTTTCCAAGTGATGCTAAAATCGCTTGGAAAAGCGCTTGATAACCCGCATGCGGAAACGCTTGACAAACGCTTCTACCTGGCAGGAAAAACACATGTAAAATCTGCATGTACAATCCACATGCGTTTTTTCTGCCAGGGAGAAGAGGAAAAAACATGCAGCATTTCTGCATTGTGGGCACTTAGCCTTCTAACCTTTACCTTTAACATGCTTGTCTATAATTTTCTTTCTAATCTCCTGAGACAACTCTTTCCTTTGCTTCCTCTGGTCCATGTTGAGTGTGGTGCACACCATGTCGCCAAACAGCACAGTGAATATCTGTAGCCCTATATACAGGCACAGTGAGTATCTGTAGCCCTATATACAGGCACAGTGAGTATCTGTAGCCCTATATACAGGCACAGTGAGTATCTGTAGCCCTATATACAGGCACAGTGAGTATCTGTAGCTCTATATACAGCACAGTGAGTATCTGTAGCTCTATATACAGGCACAGTGAGTATCTGTAGCTCTATATACAGCACATTGAGTATCTGTAGCTCTATATACAGCACAGTGAGTATCTGTAGCTCTATATACAGCACAGTGAGTATCTGTAGCTCTATATACAGGCACAGTGAGTATCTGTAGCTCTATATACAGCACAGTGAGTATCTGTAGCTCTATATACAGGCACATTGAGTATCTGTAGCCCTATATACAGCACAGTGAGTATCTGTAGCTCTATATACAGCACAGTGAGTATCTGTAGCTCTATATACAGCACAGTGAGTATCTGTAGCTCTATATACAGCACAGTGAGTATCTGTAGCCCTATATACAGGCACAGTGAGTATCTGTAGCTCTATATACAGGCACAGTGAGTATCTGTAGCCCTATATACAGGCACAGTGAGTATCTGTAGCCCTATATACAGGCACAGTGAGTATCTGTAGCTCTATATACAGGCACAGTGAGTATCTGTAGCCCTATATACAGCACAGTGAGTATCTGTAGCTCTATATACAGGCACAGTGAGTATCTGTAGCCCTATATACAGGCACAGTGAGTATCTGTAGCCCTATATACAGGCACAGTGAGTATCTGTAGCCCTATATACAGGCACAGTGAGTATCTGTAGCCCTATATACAGGCACAGTGAGTATCTGTAGCCCTATATACAGGCACAGTGAGTATCTGTAGCCCTATATACAGGCACAGTGAGTATCTGTAGCTCTATATACAGCACAGTGAGTATCTGTAGCTCTATATACAGGCACAGTGAGTATCTGTAGCTCTATATACAGCACATTGAGTATCTGTAGCTCTATATACAGCACAGTGAGTATCTGTAGCTCTATATACAGCACAGTGAGTATCTGTAGCTCTATATACAGGCACAGTGAGTATCTGTAGCTCTATATACAGCACAGTGAGTATCTGTAGCTCTATATACAGGCACATTGAGTATCTGTAGCCCTATATACAGCACAGTGAGTATCTGTAGCTCTATATACAGCACAGTGAGTATCTGTAGCTCTATATACAGCACAGTGAGTATCTGTAGCTCTATATACAGCACAGTGAGTATCTGTAGCCCTATATACAGGCACAGTGAGTATCTGTAGCTCTATATACAGCACAGTGAGTATCTGTAGCTCTATATACAGCACAGTGAGTATCTGTAGCTCTATATACAGCACAGTGAGTATCTGTAGCTCTATATACAGCACAGTGAGTATCTGTAACCCTATATACAGGCACAGTGAGTATCTGTAGCTCTATATACAGGCACAGTGAGTATCTGTAGCCCTATATACAGGCACAGTGAGTATCTGTAGCCCTATATACAGGCACAGTGAGTATCTGTAGCTCTATATACAGGCACAGTGAGTATCTGTAGCCCTATATACAGCACAGTGAGTATCTGTAGCTCTATATACAGGCACAGTGAGTATCTGTAGCCCTATATACAGGCACAGTGAGTATCTGTAGCCCTATATACAGGCACAGTGAGTATCTGTAGCCCTATATACAGGCCCACTGACTGATTACAAGATTGTAGACACCTGTGATGCTAATTAGTGGACACAACTTGATTTACCATGTCCCTTTGTCACATTATTTTCAGGGGTGCCATCATTTCTGTCCAGGCCGATTTCATGAGTTTAATTTTTGTTAATTCTGTGGAAGCAGAAAAGCAATGTCTGACTTTCATTTGTTCATTTTCATAGATTTTTAATTTATTATTACTTTTGTCAGATTCAAGTTATTTCTGTGACCATTGTGGGATTTTCTTTCATTAAACGAGGGGTTCCAACAATTTGGACCACGTGTGTAACTATGTAAGTTGTATGCAGTCAGCGCCCCCTGATGACGGCAGAAATGTATACTTCAATAAAATGATGGAGATTTCGAGCTCTGTATCAGACAAATAGAGCTCCAACTGCTATGATATATGAGGAAATGAATCAGCAATAGAAGGATCACAGTCGTACCTTTCCAATGAAAGGAACCAGATGATGTTCACACATGGAAAACATGTCAATGTCCTTTACAATCACCATCTCATCATGGTCTTCATCAAAGATGGCATCATTCAACACATCTAGAAACGAACATAAAACATGTTTGGACAAAGCTTGATGAAAATAAATGTGCAATAAAAATTATTCTCAGGGTGGAAAATTAAACACGAGAATAGATCTTATTTATTTATAGAATTCTGCAGCTAGCAAAAAAAAACAGATAGGGGCAGTATTATAGTAGTTATATTCTTGTACATAGGAGCAGTATTATAGTAGTTATATTCTTGTACAAAGGAGCAGTATTATAGTAGCTATATTCTTGTACATAGGAGCAGTATTATAGTAGTTATATTCTTGTACATAGGGGGCAGTATTATAGTAGTTATATTCTTGTACATAGGGGGCAGTATTATAGTAGTTATATTCTTGTACATAGGGGGCAGTATTATAGTAGTTATATTCTTGTACATAGGGAGCAGTATTATAGTAGTTATATTCTTGTACATAGGGGGCAGTATTATAGTAGCTATATTCTTGTACATAGGAGCAGTATTATAGTAGTTATATTCTTGTACATAGGGAGCAGTATTATGGTAGTTATATTCTTGTACATAGGAGCAGTATTATAGTAGTTATATTCTTGTACATAGGGGGCAGTATTATAGTAGTTATATTCTTGTACATAGGAGCAGTATTATAGTAGTTATATTCTTGTACATAGGGAGCAGTATTATAGTAGTTATATTCTTGTACATAGGAGCAGTATTATAGTAGTTATATTCTTGTACATAGGGAGCAGTATTATAGTAGTTATATTCTTGTACATAGGAGCAGTATTATAGTAGTTATATTCTTGTACATAGGGGGCAGTATTATAGTAGTTATATTCTTGTACATAGGGGTAGTATTATAAGTAGTTATATTCCTGTACATAGGGAGCAGTATTATAGTAGGTATATTCTTGTACATAGGAGCAGTATTATAGTAGCTATATTCTTGTACATAGGAGCAGTATTATAGTAGTTATATTCTTGTACATAGGGGGCAGTATTATAGTAGTTATATTCTTGCACATAGGAGTAGTATTATAGTAGTTATATTCTTGTACATAGGGGGCAGTATTATAGTAGTTATATTCTTGTACATGGGAGCAGTATTATAGTAGTTATATTCTTGTACATAGGGGGCAGTATTATAGTAGTTATATTCCTGTACATAGGGAGCAGTATTATAGTAGTTATATTCTTGTACATAGGGGGCAGTATTATAGTAGCTATATTCTTGTACATAGGGGTAGTATTATAAGTAGTTACATTCCTGTACATAGGGAGCAGTATTATAGTAGGTATATTCTTGTACATAGGAGCAGTATTATAGTAGCTATATTCTTGTACATAGGAGCAGTATTATAGTAGTTATATTCTTGTACATAGGGGGCAGTATTATAGTAGTTATATTCTTGCACATAGGAGTAGTATTATAGTAGTTATATTCTTGTACATAGGGGGCAGTATTATAGTAGTTATATTCTTGTACATAGGGAGCAGTATTATAGTAGTTATATTCTTGTACGAAGGGGCAGTATTATAGTAGTTATATTCTTGTACATAGGAGCAGTATTATAGTAGTTATATTCTTGTACATAGGGGGCAGTATTATAGTAGTTATATTCTTGTACATAGGAGCAGTATTATAGTAGTTATATTCTTGTACAAAGGAGCAGTATTATAGTAGCTATATTCTTGTACATAGGAGCAGTATTATAGTAGTTATATTCTTGTACATAGGGGGCAGTATTATAGTAGTTATATTCTTGTACATAGGGGGCAGTATTATAGTAGTTATATTCTTGTACATAGGGGGCAGTATTATAGTAGTTATATTCTTGTACATAGGGAGCAGTATTATAGTAGTTATATTCTTGTACATAGGGGGCAGTATTATAGTAGCTATATTCTTGTACATAGGAGCAGTATTATAGTAGTTATATTCTTGTACATAGGGAGCAGTATTATAGTAGTTATATTCTTGTACATAGGAGCAGTATTATAGTAGTTATATTCTTGTACATAGGGGGCAGTATTATAGTAGTTATATTCTTGTACATAGGAGCAGTATTATAGTAGTTATATTCTTGTACATAGGGAGCAGTATTATAGTAGTTATATTCTTGTACATAGGAGCAGTATTATAGTAGTTATATTCTTGTACATAGGGAGCAGTATTATAGTAGTTATATTCTTGTACATAGGAGCAGTATTATAGTAGTTATATTCTTGTACATAGGGGGCAGTATTATAGTAGTTATATTCTTGTACATAGGGGTAGTATTATAAGTAGTTATATTCCTGTACATAGGGAGCAGTATTATAGTAGGTATATTCTTGTACATAGGAGCAGTATTATAGTAGCTATATTCTTGTACATAGGAGCAGTATTATAGTAGTTATATTCTTGTACATAGGGGGCAGTATTATAGTAGTTATATTCTTGCACATAGGAGTAGTATTATAGTAGTTATATTCTTGTACATAGGGGGCAGTATTATAGTAGTTATATTCTTGTACATGGGAGCAGTATTATAGTAGTTATATTCTTGTACATAGGGGGCAGTATTATAGTAGTTATATTCCTGTACATAGGGAGCAGTATTATAGTAGTTATATTCTTGTACATAGGGGGCAGTATTATAGTAGCTATATTCTTGTACATAGGGGTAGTATTATAAGTAGTTACATTCCTGTACATAGGGAGCAGTATTATAGTAGGTATATTCTTGTACATAGGAGCAGTATTATAGTAGCTATATTCTTGTACATAGGAGCAGTATTATAGTAGTTATATTCTTGTACATAGGGGGCAGTATTATAGTAGTTATATTCTTGCACATAGGAGTAGTATTATAGTAGTTATATTCTTGTACATAGGGGGCAGTATTATAGTAGTTATATTCTTGTACATAGGGAGCAGTATTATAGTAGTTATATTCTTGTACGAAGGGGCAGTATTATAGTAGTTATATTCTTGTACATAGGAGCAGTATTATAGTAGTTATATTCTTGTACATAGGGGGCAGTATTATAGTAGTTATATTCTTGTACATAGGAGCAGTATTATAGTAGTTATATTCTTATACATAGGGGCAGTATTATAGTAGTTATATTCTTGTACATAGGAGAAGTATTATAGTAGTTATATTCTTATACATAGGGGCAGTATTATAGTAGTTATATTCTTATACATAGGGGGCAGTATTATAGTAGCTATATTCTTGTACATAGGGCGCAGTATTATAGTAGTTATATTCTTGTACATAGGGGACAGTATTATAGTAGTTATATTCTTGTACATAGGGGGCAGTATTATAGTAGTTATATTCTTGTACATAGGGGGCAGTATTACAGTAGTTATATTCTTGTGCATAGGGGGCAGTATTATAGTAGTTATATTCTTGTACATAGGAGCAGTATTATAGTAGTTATATTCTTGTACATAGGGGGCAGTATTATAGTAGTTATATTCTTGTACATAGGAGCAGTATTATAGTAGTTATATTCTTGTACATAGGGGGCAGTATTATAGTAGTTATATTCTTGTACATAGGAGAAGTATTATAGTAGTTATATTCTTGTACATAGGGGGCAGTATTATAGTAGTTATATTCTTGCACATAGGAGTAGTATTATAGTAGTTATATTCTTGTACATAGGGGGCAGTATTATAGTAGTTATATTCTTGTACATAGGGAGCAGTATTATAGTAGTTATATTCTTGTACGTAGGGGCAGTATTATAGTAGTTATATTCTTGTACATAGGAGCAGTATTATAGTAGTTATATTCTTGTACATAGGGGGCAGTATTATAGTAGTTATATTCTTGTACATAGGAGCAGTATTATAGTAGTTATATTCTTATACATAGGGGCAGTATTATAGTAGTTATATTCTTGTACATAGGAGAAGTATTATAGTAGTTATATTCTTATACATAGGGGCAGTATTATAGTAGCTATATTCTTGTACATAGGGGGCAGTATTATAGTAGCTATATTCTTGTACATAGGGCGCAGTATTATAGTAGTTATATTCTTGTACATAGGGGACAGTATTATAGTAGTTATATTCTTGTACATAGGGAGCAGTATTATAGTAGTTATATTCTTGTACATAGGGGGCAGTATTACAGTAGTTATATTCTTGTGCATAGGGGGCAGTATTATAGTAGTTATATTCTTGTACATAGGAGCAGTATTATAGTAGTTATATTCTTGTACATAGGGGGCAGTATTATAGTAGTTATATTCTTGTACATAGGAGCAGTATTATAGTAGTTATATTCTTGTACATAGGGGGCAGTATTATAGTAGTTATATTCTTGTACATAGGAGAAGTATTATAGTAGTTATATTCTTGTACATAGGGGGCAGTATTATAGTAGTTATATTCTTGTACATAGGGGGCAGTATTATAGTAGTTATATTCTTGCACATAGGGAGCAGTATTATAGTAGTTATATTCTTGTGCATAGGGGGCAGTATTATAGTAGTTATATTCTTGTACATAGGAGCAGTATTATAGTAGTTATATTCTTGTACATAGGAGCAGTATTATAGTAGTTATATTCTTGTACATAGGGGGCAGTATTATAGTAGTTATATTCTTGTGCATAGGGGGCAGTATTATAGTAGTTATATTCTTGTACATAGGAGCAGTATTATAGTAGTTATATTCTTGTACATAGGGGGCAGTATTATAGTAGCTATATTCTTGTACATAGGGCGCAGTATTATAGTAGTTATATTCTTGTACATAGGGGACAGTATTATAGTAGTTATATTCTTGTACATAGGGGGCAGTATTATAGTAGTTATATTCTTGTACATAGGGGGCAGTATTACAGTAGTTATATTCTTGTGCATAGGGGGCAGTATTATAGTAGTTATATTCTTGTACATAGGAGCAGTATTATAGTAGTTATATTCTTGTACATAGGGGGCAGTATTATAGTAGTTATATTCTTGTACATAGGAGCAGTATTATAGTAGTTATATTCTTGTACATAGGGGGCAGTATTATAGTAGTTATATTCTTGTACATAGGAGAAGTATTATAGTAGTTATATTCTTGTACATAGGGGGCAGTATTATAGTAGTTATATTCTTGCACATAGGAGTAGTATTATAGTAGTTATATTCTTGTACATAGGGGGCAGTATTATAGTAGTTATATTCTTGTACATAGGGAGCAGTATTATAGTAGTTATATTCTTGTACGTAGGGGCAGTATTATAGTAGTTATATTCTTGTACATAGGAGCAGTATTATAGTAGTTATATTCTTGTACATAGGGGGCAGTATTATAGTAGTTATATTCTTGTACATAGGAGCAGTATTATAGTAGTTATATTCTTATACATAGGGGCAGTATTATAGTAGTTATATTCTTGTACATAGGAGAAGTATTATAGTAGTTATATTCTTATACATAGGGGCAGTATTATAGTAGCTATATTCTTGTACATAGGGGGCAGTATTATAGTAGCTATATTCTTGTACATAGGGCGCAGTATTATAGTAGTTATATTCTTGTACATAGGGGACAGTATTATAGTAGTTATATTCTTGTACATAGGGAGCAGTATAATAGTAGTTATATTCTTGTACATAGGGGGCAGTATTACAGTAGTTATATTCTTGTGCATAGGGGGCAGTATTATAGTAGTTATATTCTTGTACATAGGAGCAGTATTATAGTAGTTATATTCTTGTACATAGGGGGCAGTATTATAGTAGTTATATTCTTGTACATAGGAGCAGTATTATAGTAGTTATATTCTTGTACATAGGGGGCAGTATTATAGTAGTTATATTCTTGTACATAGGAGAAGTATTATAGTAGTTATATTCTTGTACATAGGGGGCAGTATTATAGTAGTTATATTCTTGTACATAGGGGGCAGTATTATAGTAGTTATATTCTTGCACATAGGGAGCAGTATTATAGTAGTTATATTCTTGTGCATAGGGGGCAGTATTATAGTAGTTATATTCTTGTACATAGGAGCAGTATTATAGTAGTTATATTCTTGTACATAGGAGCAGTATTATAGTAGTTATATTCTTGTACATAGGGGGCAGTATTATAGTAGTTATATTCTTGTGCATAGGGGGCAGTATTATAGTAGTTATATTCTTGTACATAGGAGCAGTATTATAGTAGTTATATTCTTGTACATAGGGGGCAGTATTATAGAAGTTATATTCTTGTGCATAGGCGGCTGTATTATAGTAGTTATATTCTTGTGCATAGGCGGCAGTATTATAGTAGTTATATTCTTGCACATAGGGAGCAGTATTATAGTAGTTATATTCTTGTGCATAGGGGGCAGTATTATAGTAGTTATATTCTTGTGCATAGGGGGCAGTATTATAGTAGTTATATTCTTGTACATAGGAGCAGTATTATAGTAGTTATATTCTTGTACATAGGGGGCAGTATTATAGTAGTTATATTCTTGTACATAGGAGCAGTATTATAGTAGCTATATTCTTGTACATAGGAGCAGTATTATAGTAGTTATATTCTTGTACATAGGGGGCAGTATTATAGTAGTTATATTCTTGCACATAGGAGTAGTATTATAGTAGTTATATTCTTGTACATAGGGGGCAGTATTATAGTTGTTATATTCTTGTACATAGGGAGCAGTATTATAGTAGTTATATTCTTGTACGTAGGGGCAGTATTATAGTAGTTATATTCTTGTACATAGGAGCAGTATTATAGTAGTTATATTCTTGTACATAGGGGGCAGTATTATAGTAGTTATATTCTTGTACATAGGAGCAGTATTATAGTAGTTATATTCTTATACATAGGGGCAGTATTATAGTAGTTATATTCTTGTACATAGGAGAAGTATTATAGTAGTTATATTCTTATACATAGGGGCAGTATTATAGTAGTTATATTCTTGTACATAGGGGGCAGCATTATAGTAGCTATATTCTTGTACATAGGGCGCAGTATTATAGTAGTTATATTCTTGTACATAGGGGACAGTATTATAGTAGTTATATTCTTGTTCATAGGGGGCAGTATTACAGTAGTTATATTCTTGTGCATAGGGGGCAGTATTATAGTAGTTATATTCTTGTTCATAGGGGGCAGTATTACAGTAGTTATATTCTTGTGCATAGGGGGCAGTATTATAGTAGTTATATTCTTGTACATAGGAGCAGTATTATAGTAGTTATATTCTTGTACATAGGGGGCAGTATTATAGTAGTTATATTCTTGTACATAGGAGAAGTATTATAGTAGTTATATTCTTGTACATAGGGGGCAGTATTATAGTAGTTATATTCTTGCACATAGGAGTAGTATTATAGTAGTTATATTCTTGTACATAGGGGGCAGTATTATAGTAGTTATATTCTTGTACATAGGGAGCAGTATTATAGTAGTTATATTCTTGTACGTAGGGGCAGTATTATAGTAGTTATATTCTTGTACATAGGAGCAGTATTATAGTAGTTATATTCTTGTACATAGGGGGCAGTATTATAGTAGTTATATTCTTGTACATAGGAGCAGTATTATAGTAGTTATATTCTTATACATAGGGGCAGTATTATAGTAGTTATATTCTTGTACATAGGAGAAGTATTATAGTAGTTATATTCTTATACATAGGGGCAGTATTATAGTAGTTATATTCTTGTACATAGGGGGCAGTATTATAGTAGCTATATTCTTGTACATAGGGCGCAGTATTATAGTAGTTATATTCTTGTACATAGGGGACAGTATTATAGTAGTTATATTCTTGTACATAGGGGGCAGTATTATAGTAGTTATATTCTTGTACATAGGGGGCAGTATTACAGTAGTTATATTCTTGTGCATAGGGGGCAGTATTATAGTAGTTATATTCTTGTACATAGGAGCAGTATTATAGTAGTTATATTCTTGTACATAGGGGGCAGTATTATAGTAGTTATATTCTTGTACATAAGAGCAGTATTATAGTAGTTATATTCTTGTACCTAGGGGGCAGTATTATAGTAGTTATATTCTTGTACATAGGAGAAGTATTATAGTAGTTATATTCTTGTACATAGGGGGCAGTATTATAGTAGTTATATTCTTGTACATAGGGGGCAGTATTATAGTAGTTATATTCTTGCACATAGGGAGCAGTATTATAGTAGTTATATTCTTGTGCATAGGGGGCAGTATTATAGTAGTTATATTCTTGTACATAGGACCAGTATTATAGTAGTTATATTCTTGTACATAGGAGCAGTATTATAGTAGTTATATTCTTGTACATAGGGGGCAGTATTATAGTAGTTATATTCTTGTGCATAGGGGGCAGTATTATAGTAGTTATATTCTTGTACATAGGAGCAGTATTATAGTAGTTATATTCTTGTACATAGGGGGCAGTATTATAGAAGTTATATTCTTGTGCATAGGCGGCTGTATTATAGTAGTTATGTTCTTGTGCATAGGCGGCAGTATTATAGTAGTTATATTCTTGCACATAGGGAGCAGTATTATAGTAGTTATATTCTTGTGCATAGGGGGCAGTATTATAGTAGTTATATTCTTGTGCATAGGGGGCAGTATTATAGTAGTTATATTCTTGTACATAGGAGCAGTATTATAGTAGAATCATAGAATCATAGAATGGTAGAGTTGGAAGGGACCTCCTGGGTCATCTGGTCCAACCCCCTGCTCAAAGCAGGATTCACTAAATCATCTGAGACAGATGTCTGTCCAGCCTCTGTTTGAAGACGTCCATTGAAGGGGAACTCACCACCTCTCGTGGCAGCCTGTTCCACTCATTAATCACCCTAACTGTCAAAAAGTTTTTTCTAATATCTAATCTGTGTCTCCTCCCATTTAGTTTCATCCCGTTGCTTCTAGTCTTTCCCTGTGCAAATGAGAATAAAGATGATCCTTCTACAATGTGACAGCACTTGACATATTTGTAGACAGCTATTAAGTCTCCTCTCAGTCTTCTTTTTTGCAAGCTAAACATTCCCAAATCCTGCAACCGTTCCTCATAGGACATGGTTTGCAGACCAGTCACCATTCTGGTCGCTCTTCTCTGAACTTGTTCCAGTTTGTCTATGTCTTTTTTAAAATGTGGTGCCCAAAACTGTACACAGTATTCCAGATGAGGTCTGACCAAAGAGGAGTAAAGACCGATAATGACTTCACGTGATCTAGACTGTATGCTTCTGTTAATACATCCCCAGTAGTTATATTCTTCTACATAGGAGCAGTATTATAGTAGTTAAATTCTTGTACATAGGAGCAGTATTATAGTAGTTATATTCTTGTACATAGGAGCAGTATTATAGTAGTTATATTCTTGTACATAGGAGCAGTATTATAGTAGTTATATTCTTGTACATAGTGGGCAGTATTATAGTAGTTATATTCTTGTACATAGGAGCAGTATTATAGTAGTTATATTCTTGTACATAGGAGAAGTATTATAGTAGTTATATTCTTGTACATAGGAGCAGTATTATAGTAGTTATATTTTTGTACATAGGGGCAGTATTATAGTAGTTATATTCCGGTATATAGGGGACAGTATTAAAGTAGTTATATTCTTGTACATAGGAGCAGTATTATAGTAGTTATATTCTTGTACATAGGGGGCAGTATTATTGTAGTTATATTCTTTTACATAGGGAGCAGTATTATAGTAGTTATATTCTTGTACATAGGGGGCAGTATTATTGTAGTTATATTCTTTTACATAGGGAGCAGTATTATAGTAGTTATATTCTTGTACATAGGGGGCAGTATTATAGTAGTTATATTCTTGTACATAGGAGCAGTATTATAGTAGTTAAATTCTTGTACATAGGAGTAGTATTATAGTAGTTATATTCTTGTACATAGGAGCAGTATTATAGTAGTTAAATTCTTGTACATAGGGGCAGTATTATAGTAGTTATATTCTTGTATATAGGAGCAGTATTATAGTAGTTATATTGTTGTACATAGGGGGCAGTTTTATAGTAGTTATATTCCGGTATATAGGGGGCAGTATTATAGTAGTTATATTCTTGTACATAGGAGCAGTATTATAGTAGTTATATTCTTGTACATAGGAGGCATTATTATAGTAGTTATATTCTTGTACATAGTGGGCAGTATTATAGTAGTTATATTCTTGTACATAGGAGCAGTATTATAGTAGTTATATTCCTGTACATAGGGGAAGTATTATAGTAGTTATATTCTTGTACATAGGAGCAGTATTATAGTAGTTATATTCTTGTACATAGGAGGCAGTATTATAGTAGTTATATTCTTGTATATAGGAACAGTATTATAGTAGTTATATTCTTTTACATAGGAGCAGTATTATAGTAGTTATATTGTTGTACATAGGGGGCAGTATTATAGTAGTTATATTCTTGTGCATAGGGGGCAGTATTATAGTAGTTATATTCCGGTATATAGGGGGCAGTATTATAGTAGTTATATTCTTGTACATAGGAACAGTATTATAGTAGTTATATTCTTGTACATAGGAGCAGTATTATAGTAGTTATATTCCGGTATATAGAGGGCAGTATTATAGCAGTTATATTCTTGTGCATAGGAGGCAGTATTACAGTAGTTATCTTCTTGTACATAGGAGCAGTATTATAGTAGTTACATTCTTGTACATAGGAGCAGTATTATAATAGTTATATTCTTGTACATAGGAGCAGTATTATAGTAGTTATATTCTTGTACATAGGGGCAGTATTATAGTAGTTACATTCTTGTACATAGGGAGCAGTATTATAGTAGTTATATTCGTGTACATAGGGGGCAGTATTATAGTAGTTATATTCTTGTACATAGGGGCAGTATTATAGTAGTTATATTCTTGCACATAGGGGCAGTATTATAGTAGTTATATTCTTGTACATAGGAGCGGTATTATAGTAGTTATATTGTTGTACATAGGGACAGTATTATAGTAGTTATATTCCGGTATATAGGGGGCAGTATTATAGTAGTTATATTCTTGTATATAGAAGCAGTATTATAGTAGTTATATTGTTGTACATAGGGACAGTATTATAGTAGTTATATTCCGGTATATAGGGGGCAGTATTATAGTAGTTATATTCTTGTATATAGGAGCGGGATTAGGCTGTGTGCCCACGATGCGTTTTTAATGCGTTTCCCCAGCGTTTTTGCAGGTGCGGAAACAAATTAAAAACGCATGGTAGAAGGGCAGCAATGTTCCCCAATGATAATCTGCATGTGCTGTGCACATACTGTGGAAATTTCCGCTGCGGATTATCATTGCGGAAAAAAACGCAGCACTACCAATTATTTTGCGGAAGTGCTGCGTCTTCGTCGCCATTGACTTGCATTAGACCGCATGGATTACGCATCACTGTATATGTAGATGCGCATTCCATGTGTTCTAATGTGCGGATGGTACCCGGGTGTGGAGGACAGGAGACTCTCCTCCACACCCAGGTACCATTAAAAAATCTGTAAAAAAATAATAAAATAAAAAATAAACGTATATTTACCTTCTGTCGGCCCGCTCTGCGCTCCTCCTTGCTTCCCGGCATTTTGCAGTGAATTGAGGGACCTGCGCTGACGTCAGAGTCATGTGACGGGTCACGCAACGCTGACGTCGGCAGGTCTTTCAATTCACTGTTGCCGGCAAGGGAGAACGGAGTGAGCGGGACACCGGGGGCCATCAGAGGGTAAGTATATATTTATTTTTTATTTTTACCACTCTCTCGGGTCACACTATATGAATCCATGCTGTTTGCATGGATTTATATAGTGTGACCTAGTTGTCACAAGCACTTTCCAAGTGATGCTAATCGCTTGGAAAGAGCTTGTCAATCCACATGCGGAAATGTCAGTGGGTAACCGCTCCATTTCCGCATGTCCCTGGCAGGAAAACGCATGTACAATCCACATGTACAAATCCGCATGCGTTTTTTTCTGCCAGGGAGATGCAGAAACGCTCAGGAAAAATCCTGAGCATTTCTGCATCGTGGGCACATAGCCTTATAGTAGTTATATTGTTGTACATTGGGGGCAGTATTATAGTAGTTATATTCCGGTATGTAGGGGGCAGTATTATAGTAGTTATATTCTTGTACATAGGGAGCAGTATTATAGTAGTTATATTCTTGTACATAGGGGCAGTATTATAGTAGTTATATTCCGGTATGTAGGGGGCAGTATTATAGTAGTTATATTCTTGTGCATAGGGGCAGTATTATAGTAGTTATATTCTTGTACATAGGGGGCAGTATTCTAGTAGTTATATTCTTGTACATAGGAGCAGTATTATAGTAGTTATATTCTTGTACATAGGAGCAGTATTATAGTAGTTATATTCTTGTACATAGGAGCAGTGTTATAGTAGTTATATTCTTGTACATAGGGGCAGTATTATAGTAGTGATATTCTTGTACATAGGAGCAGTATTATAGTAGTTATATTCTTGTACATAGGAGCAGTATTATAGTAGTTATATTCTTGTACATAGGGGGCAGTATTATAGTAGTTATATTCTTGTATATAGGAACAGTATTATAGTAGTTATATTCTTGTGCATATGAGGCAGTATTATAGTAGTTATATTCTTGCACATAGGGAGCAGTATTATAGTAGTTATATTTTTGTACATAGGGGGCAGTATTATAGCAGTTATATTCCGGTATATAGGGGGCAGTATTATAGTAGTTATATTCTTGTACATAGGAACAGTATTATAGTAGTTATATTCCTGTACATAGGAGCAGTATTAGAGTAGTTATATTCCGGTATATAGAGGGCAGTATTATAGTAGTTATATTCTTGTGCATAGGAGGCAGTATTACAGTAGTTATATTCTTGTACATAGGGGCAGTATTATAGTACCTATATTCTTGTACATAGGAGCACAATTATAGTAGTTATATTCTTGTACATAGGAGCAGTATTATAGTAGTTATATTCTTGTACATAGGAGCTGTATTATAGTAGTTATATTTTTGTACATAGGGGCAGTATTATAGCAGATATATTCTTGTACATAGGAGCAGTATTATAGTAGTTATATTCTTGTGCATAGGGGCAGTATTATAGTAGTTATATTCCGGTATATAGGGGGCAGTATTATAGTAGTTATATTCTTGTACATAGGTACAGTATTATAGTAGTTATATTCTTGTACATAGGAGCAGTATTAGAGTAGTTATATTCCGGTATATAGAGGGCAGTATTATAGTAGTTATATTCTTGTGCATAGGAGGCAGTATTACAGTAGTTATATTCCTGTACATAGTGGGCAGTATTATAGTAGTTATATTCTTGTGCATAGGGGCAGTATTATAGTAATATTCTTGTGCATAGGGGCAGTATTATAGTAGTTATATTCTTGTACATAGTGGGCAGTATTATAGTAGTTATATTCTTGTACATAGGGGGCAGTATTATAGTAGTTATATTCTTGTGCATAGGGGCAGTTTTATAGTAGTTATATTCTTGTGCATAGGGGCAGTATTATCATAGTTATATTCTTGTACATAGTGCGCAGTATTATAGTAGTTATGTTCTTGTACATAGGGGCAGTATTATAGTTGTTATATTCTTGTACATAGGGGGCAGTATTATAGTAGTTATATTCTTGTACGTAGGGGGCAGTATTATAGTAGTTATATTCTTATACATAGGGGGCAGTATTATAGTAGTTATATTCTTGTACATAGGTGGCAGTATTATAGTAGTTATATTCTTGTACATACGGGCAGTATTATAGTAGTTATATTCTTGTACATACGGGCAGTATTATAGTAGTTATATTCTTGTACATAGGGGGCAGTATTATAGTAGTTATATTCTTGTACATAGGGACAGTATAATAGTAGTTATGTTCTTGTATATATGGGCAGTATTATAGTAGTTATATTCTTGTACATAGGGAGCAGTATTATAGTCGTTATATTCTTGTACATAGGGGGCAGTATTATAGTAGTTATATTCTTCTCATAGGGGCAGTATTATAGTCGTTATATTCTTGTACATAGGGAGCAGTATTATAGTCGTTATATTCTTGTGCATAGGGGGCAGTATTATAGTAGTTATATTTTTGTGCATAGGGGCAGTATTATAGTAATATTCTTGTGCATAGGGGCAGTATTATAGTAGTTATATTCTTGTACATAGTGGGCAGTATTATAGTAGTTATATTCTTGTACATAGGGGGCAGTATTATAGTTGTTATATTCTTGTGCATAGGGGCAGTTTTATAGTAGTTATATTCTTGTACATAGGGGCAGTATTATAGTAGTTATATTCTTGTACATAGGAGCAGTATTATAGTAGTTATATTCTTGTGCATAGGGGGCAGTATTGTAGTAGTTATATTCTTGTACATAGGGGCAGTATTATTGTAGTTATATTCCTGTACATAGGGGGCAGTAGTATAGTAGTTATATTCTTGTACATAGGGGGCAGTATTATAGTAGTTATATTCTTGAACGTAGGGGGCAGTACTATAGTAGTTACATTCTTGTACATAGGAGCAGTATTATAGTAGTTATATTCTTGTACATAGGGGGCAGTATTATAGTAGTTATATTCTTGTACATACGGTTAGTATTATAGTAGTTATATTCTTGTACATACGGTTAGTATTATAGTAGTTATATTCTTGTACATAGGGGGCAGTATTATAGTAGTTATATTCTTGTACATAGGGAGAGTATAATAGTAGTTATGTTCTTGTATATATGGGCAGTATTATAGTAGTTATATTCTTGTACATAGGGAGCAGTATTATAGTCGTTATATTCTTGTACATAGGGGGCAGTATTATAGTAGTTATATTCTTCTCATAGGGGCAGTATTATAGTTGTTATATTCTTGTACATAGGGGCAGTATTATAGTAGTTGTATTCTTGTACATAGGGGGCAGTATTATAGAAGTTATATTCTTCTCATAGGGGCAGTATTATGGTCGTTATATTCTTGTACATAAGAGCAGTATTATTGTAGTTATATTCTTGTACATAGTGGCAGTATTATAGTAGTTATATTCTTGTACATAGTGGCAGTATTATAGTAGTTATATTCTTGTACATAGGGGGCAGTAGTATAGTAGTTATATTCTTGTACATAGGGGGCAGTATTATAGTAGTTATATTCTTGAACGTAGGGGACAGTATTATAGTAGTTATATTCTTGTTCATAGGGGGCAGTATTATAGTAGTTATATTCTTGTACATAGGGGGCAGTATTATAGTAGTTATATTCTTGTACATAGGGGGCAGTATTATAGTAGTTATATTCTTGTACATAGGGGCAGTATTATAGTAGTTATATTCTTGTACATAGGGGGCAGTATTATAGTAGTTATATTCTTGTACATAGGGGGCAGTATTATAGTAGTTATATTCTTGTACATAGGGGGCAGTATTATTGTAGTTATATTCTTTTACATAGGGAGCAGTATTATAGTAGTTATATTCTTGTACATAGGGGGCAGTATTATTGTAGTTATATTCTTTTACATAGGGAGCAGTATTATAGTAGTTATATTCTTGTACATAGGGGGCAGTATTATAGTAGTTATATTCTTGTACATAGGAGCAGTATTATAGTAGTTATATTCTTGTGCATAGAAGGCAGTATTATAGTAGTTATATTCTTGTACATAGGGGCAGTATTATAGTAGTTATATTCTTGCACATAGGGGGCAGTATTATAGTAGTTATATTCTTGTACATAGGGGGCAGTATTATAGTAGTTATATTCTTGTGCATAGGGGGCAGTATTATAGTAGTTATATTCTTGTACATAGGAGCAGTATTATAGTAGTTAAATTCTTGAACATAGGAGCAGTATTATAGTAGTTATATTCTTGTACATAGGAGCAGTATTATAGTAGTTATATTCTTGTACATAGTGGGCAGTATTATAGTAGTTATATTCTTGTACATAGGGGGCAGTATTATAGTAGTTATATTTTTGTATATAGGAACAGTATTATAGTAGCTATATTCTTGTGCATATGAGGCAGTATTATAGTAGTTATATTCTTGTACATAGGGGGCAGTATTATAGTAGTTATATTCTTGTGCATAGGGGGCAATATTATAGCAGTTATATTCTTGTACGTAGGAGCAGTATTATAGTAGTTATATTCTTGTACATAGAAGTATTATAGTAGTTATATTCTTGTACATAGGAGCAGTATTATAGTAGTTATATTTTTGAACATAGGGGTCAGTATTATAGCAGTTATATTCTTGTACATAGGAGCAGTATTATAGTAGTTATATTCTTGTGCATAGGGGCAGTATTATAGTAGTTATATTCCGGTATATAGGGGGCAGTATTATAGTAGTTACATTCTTGTACATAGGAACAGTATTATAGTAGTTATATTCTTGTACATGGGAGCAGTATTATAGTAGTTATATTCCGGTATATAGAGGGCAGTATTATAGTAGTTATATTCTTGTGCATAGGAGGCAGTATTACAGTAGAATCATAGAATCATAGAATGGTAGAGTTGGAAGGGAACTCCTGGGTCATCTGGTCCAACCCCCTGCTCAAAGCAGGATTCACTAAATCATCTCAGACAGATGTCTGTCCAGCCTCTGTTTGAAGACGTCCATTGAAGGGGAACTCACCACCTCTCGTGGCAGCCTGTTCCACTCATTAATCACCCTAACTGTCAAAAAGTTTTTTCTAATATCTAATCTGTGTCTCCTCCCATTTAGTTTCATCCCGTTGCTTCTAGTCTTTCCCTGTGCAAATGAGAATAAAGATGATCCTTCTACAATGTGACAGCCCTTGACATATTTGTAGACAGCTATTAAGTCTCCTCTCAGTCTTCTTTTTTGCAAGCTAAACATTCCCAAATCCTGCAACCGTTCCTAATAGGACATGGTTTGCAGACCAGTCACCATTCTGGTCGCTCTTCTCTGAACTTGTTCCAGTATGTCTATGTCTTTTTTAAAATGTGGTGCCCAAAACTGTACACAGTATTCCAGATGAGGTCTGACCAAAGAGGAGTAAAGACCGATAATGACTTCACGTGATCTAGACTGTATGCTTCTGTTAATACATCCCCAGTAGTTATATTCTTGTACATAGGAGCAGTATTATAGTAGTTAAATTCTTGTACATAGGAGCAGTATTATAGTAGTTATATTCTTGTACATAGGAGCAGTATTATAGTAGTTATATTCTTGTACATAGGAGCAGTATTATAGTAGTTATATTCTTGTACATAGGGGCAGTATTATAGTAGTTATATTCTTGTGCATAGGGAGCAGTAGTATAGTAGTTATATTCTTGTACATAGGAGCAGTATTATAGTAGTTATATTCTTGTACATAGGGGGCAGTATTATAGTAGTTATATTCTTGTACATAGGGGCAGTATTATAGTAGTTATATTCTTGTACATAGGGGGCAGTATTATAGTAGTTATATTCTTGTACATAGGGGCAGTATTATAGTAGCTATATTCTTGTACATAGGGGCAGTATTATAGTAGCTATATTCTTGTACATAGGGGGCAGTATTATAGTAGTTATATTCTTGTACATAGAAGCAGTATTATAGCAGTTATATTCTTGTACATAGAGGGCAGTATTATACTAGTTATATTCTTGTACATAGGGGCAGTATTATAGTAGTTATATTCTTGTACATAGGGGGCAGTATTATAGTAGTTATATTCTTGTACATAGGGGCAGTATTATAGTAGTTATATTCTTGTACATAGGGGCAGTATTATAGTAGCTATATTCTTGTACATAGGGGCAGTATTATAGTAGTTATATTCTTGTACATAGGAGCAGTATTATAGTAGTTATATTCTTGCACGTAGGGGGCAGTATTATAGTAGATATATTTTTGTACATAGGAGCGGTATTATAGTAGTTATATTGTTGTACATAGGGACAGTATTATAGTAGATATATTCTTGTACATAGGAGCAGTATTATAGAAGTTATATTCTTGTACATAGGGGGCAGTATTATAGTTGTTATATTGTTGTACATAGGGACAGTATTATAGTAGTTATATTCCGGTATATAGGGGGCAGTATTATAGTAGTTATATTGTTGTACATAGGGACAGTATTATAGTAGTTATATTCTTGTATATAGGAGCGGTATTATAGTAGTTATATTCTTGTGCATATGGGGCAGTATTATAGTAATTATATTCCGGTATATAGGGGACAGTATTATAGTAGTTATATTCTTGTACATAGGAGCAGTATTATAGTAGTTATATTCTTGTACATAGGAGCAGTATTATAGTAGTTAAATTCTTGTACATAGTGGGCAGTATTATAGTAGTTATAATCTTGTATATAGGAGCGGTATTATAGTAGTTATATTGTTGTACATAGGGGGCAGTATTATAGTAATTATATTCCGGTATATAGGGGGCAGTATAATAGTAGTTATATTCTTGTACATATGAGCAGTATTATAGTAGTTATATTCCTGTACATAGGGGCAGTATTATAGTAGTTATATTCTTGTACATAGGGGGCAGTATTATAGTAGTTATATTCTTGTCCATAGGAGCAGTATTATAGTAGTTATATTCTTGTACATAGGGGCAGTATTATAGTAGTTATATTCTTGTACATAGGAGCAGTATTAGAGTAGTTATATTCTTGTACATAGGAGCAGTATTATAGTAGTTATATTCTTGTACATAGGGGCAGTATTATAGTAGTTATATTCTTGTACATAGGGAGCAGTATTATAGTAGTTATATTCTTTTACATAGGAGCAGTATTATAGTAGTTATATTCTTGTACATAGGGGGCAGTATTATAGTAGTTATATTGTTGTACATAGGGACAGTATTATAGTAGTTATATTCCGGTATATAGGGGGCAGTATTATAGTAGTTATATTCTTGTATATAGGAGCGTTATTATAGTAGTTATATTGTTGTACATAGGGGCAGTATTATAGTAGTTATATTTAGGTATATAGGGGGCAGTATTATAGTAGTTATATTCTTGTGCATAGGGGCAGTATTATAGTAGTTATATTTTTGTACATAGGGGCAGTATTATAGTAGTTATATTCCGGTATATAGGGGACAGTATTAAAGTAGTTATATTCTTGTACATAGGGACAGAATTATAGTAGTTATATTCTTGTATATAGGAGCAGTATTATAGTAGTTATATTCTTGTACATAGGAGCATTATTATAGTAGTTAAATTCTTGTACATAGTGGGCAGTATTATAGTAGTTATATACTTGTATATAGGAGCGGTATTATAGTAGTTATATTGTTGTACATAGGGGGCAGTATTATAGTAGTTATATTCCAGTATATAGGGGGCAGTATTATAGTAGTTATATTCTTGTATATAGGAGCGGTATTATAGTAGTTATATTGTTGTACATAGGGGCAGTATTATAGTAGTTATATTCCGGTATATAGGGGGCAGTATTATAGTAGTTATATTGTTGTACATAGGGACAGTATTATAGTAGTTATATTCTTGTACATAGGAGCAGTATTATAGTAGTTATATTCTTGTACATAGGAGCATTATTATAGTAGTTAAATTCTTGTACATAGTGGGCAGTATTATAGTAGTTATATTCTTGTATATAGGAGCGGTATTATAGTAGTTATATTGTTGTACATAGGGGGCAGTATTATAGTAGTCATATTCCGGTATATAGGGGGCAGTATTATAGTAGTTATATTCTTGTATATAGGAGCGGTATTATAGTAGTTATATTGTTGTACATAGGGGCAGTATTATAGTAGTTATATTGCGGTATATAGGGGGCAGTATTATAGTAGTTATATTCTTGTGCATAGGGGCAGTATTATAGTAGTTATTTTTTTGTACATAGGGGCAGTATTATAGTAGTTATATTCTTGTACATAGCAGCAGTATTATAGTAGTTATATTCTTGAACATAGGAGCAGTATTATAGTAGTTAAATTCTTGAACATAGGAGCAGTATTATAGTAGTTATATTCTTGTACATAGGAGCAGTATTATAGTAGTTATATTCTTGTACATAGTGGGCAGTATTACAGTAGTTATATTCTTGTTCATAGGGGGCAGTATTATAGTAGTTATATTTTTGTATATAGGAACAGTATTATAGTAGCTATATTCTTGTGCATATGAGGCAGTATTATAGTAGTTATATTCTTGTACATAGGGGGCAGTATTATAGTAGTTATATTCTTGTGCATAGGGGGCAGTATTATAGTAGTTATATTCTTGTACGTAGGAGCAGTATTATAGTAGTTATATTCTTGTACATAGAAGTATTATAGTAGTTATATTCTTGTACATAGGAGCAGTATTATAGTAGTTATATTTTTGAACATAGGGGGCAGTATTATAGCAGTTATATTCTTGTACATAGGAGCAGTATTATAGTAGTTATATTCTTGTGCATAGGGGCAGTATTATAGTAGTTATATTCCGGTATATAGGGGGCAGTATTATAGTAGTTATATTCTTGTACATAGGAACAGTATTATAGTAGTTATATTCTTGTACATGGGAGCAGTATTATAGTAGTTATATTCCGGTATATAGATGGCAGTATTATAGTAGTTATATTTTTGTGCATAGGAGGCAGTATTACAGTAGTTATATTCTTGTACATAGGAGCAGTATTATAGTAGTTAAATTCTTGTACATAGGAGCAATATTATAGTAGTTATATTCTTGTACATAGGAGCAGTATTATAGTAGTTATATTCTTGTACATAGGAGCAGTATTATAGTAGTTATATTGTTGTACATAGTGGGCAGTATTATAGTAGTTATATTCTTGTACATAGGAGCAGTATTATAGTATTTATATTCTTGTACATAGGAGAAGTATTATAGTAGTTATATTCTTGTACATAGGAGCAGTATTATAGTAGTTATATTTTTGTACATAGGGGCAGTATTATAGTAGTTATATTCCGGTATATAGGGGACAGTATTAAAGTAGTTATATTCTTGTACATAGGAGCAGTATTATAGTAGTTATATTCTTGTACATAGGAACAGTATTATAGTAGTTATATTCTTGTACATGGGAGCAGTATTATAGTAGTTATATTCCGGTATATAGAGGGCAATATTATAGTAGTTATATTCTTGTGCATAGGAGGCAGTATTACAGTAGTTATATTCTTGTACATAGGGGGCAGTATTATTGTAGTTATATTCTTTTACATAGGGAGCAGTATTATAGTAGTTATATTCTTGTACATAGGAGCAGTATTATAGTAGTTATATTCTTGTACATAGGAGCAGTATTATAGTAGTTATATTCTTGTACATAGTGGGCAGTATTATAGTAGTTATATTCTTGTACATAGGAGCAGTATTATAGTAGTTATATTCTTGTACATAGGAGAAGTATTATAGTAGTTATATTCTTGTACATAGGAGCAGTATTATAGTAGTTATATTTTTGTACATAGGGGCAGTATTATAGTAGTTATATTCCGGTATATAGGGGACAGTATTAAAGTAGTTATATTCTTGTACATAGGAGCAGTATTATAGTAGTTATATTCTTGTACATAGGAACAGTATTATAGTAGTTATATTCTTGTACATGGGAGCAGTATTATAGTAGTTATATTCCGGTATATAGAGGGCAATATTATAGTAGTTATATTCTTGTGCATAGGAGGCAGTATTACAGTAGTTATATTCTTGTACATAGAGGGCAGTATTATTGTAGTTATATTCTTTTACATAGGGAGCAGTATTATAGTAGTTATATTCTTGTACATAGGGGCAGTATTATTGTAGTTATATTCTTTTACATAGGGAGCAGTATTATAGTAGTTATATTCTTGTACATAGGGGGCAGTATTATAGTAGTTATATTCTTGTACATAGGAGCAGTATTATAGTAGTTAAATTCTTGTACATAGTGGGCAGTAATATAGTAGTTATATTCTTGTATATAGGAGCAGTATTATAGTAGTTATATTGTTGTACATAGGGGGCAGTTTTATAGTAGTTATATTCCGGTATATAGGGGGCAGTATTATAGTAGTTATATTCTTGTACATAGGAGCAGTATTATAGTAGTTATATTCTTGTGCATAGGAGGCAGTATTATAGTAGTTATATTCTTGTACATAGGGGGCAGTATTATAGTAGTTATATTCTTGTGCATGGGGGGCAGTATTATAGTAGTTATATTCTTGTACATAGGAGCAGTATTATAGTAGTTATATTCTTGTACATAGGAGCAGTATTATAGTAGTTAAATTCTTGAACATAGGAGCAGTATTATAGTAGTTATATTCTTGTAGATAGGAGCAGTATTATAGTAGTTATATTCTTGTACATAGTGGACAGTATTATAGTAGTTATATTCTTGTACATAGGAGCAGTATTATAGTAGTTATATTCTTGTACATAGGGGGCAGTATTATAGTAGTTATATTTTTGTATATAGGAACAGTATTATAGTAGCTATATTCTTGTGCATATGAGGCAGTATTATAGTAGTTATATTCATGTACATAGGGGGCAGTATTATAGTAGTTATATTCTTGTGCATAGGGGGCAATATTATAGTAGTTATATTCTTGTACGTAGGAGCAGTATTATAGTAGTTATATTCTTGTACATAGAAGTATTATAGTAGTTATATTCTTGTACATAGGAGCAGTATTATAGTAGTTATATTTTTGAACATAGGGGGCAGTATTATAGCAGTTATATTCTTGTACATAGGAGCAGTATTATAGTAGTTATATTCTTGTGCATAGGGGTAGTATTATAGTATTTATATTCCGGTATATAGGGGGCAGTATTATAGTAGTTACATTCTTGTACATAGGAACAGTATTATAGTAGTTATATTCTTGTACATGGGAGCAGTATTATAGTAGTTATATTCCGGTATATAGAGGGCAATATTATAGTAGTTATATTCTTGTGCATAGGAGGCAGTATTACAGTAGTTATATTCTTGTACATAGGGGGCAGTATTATAGTAGTTATATTCTTGTGCATAGGGGGCAGTATTATAGTAGTTATATTCTTGTACATAGGAGCAGTATTATAGTAGTTATATTCTTGTACATAGGAGCAGTATTATAGTAGTTAAATTCTTGAACATAGGAGCAGTATTATAGTAGTTATATTCTTGTAGATAGGAGCAGTATTATAGTAGTTATATTCTTGTACATAGTGGGCAGTATTATAGTAGTTATATTCTTGTACATAGGAGCAGTATTATAGTAGTTATATTCTTGTGCATAGGAGGCAGTATTATAGTAGTTATATTCTTGTACATAGGGGGCAGTATTATAGTAGTTATATTCTTGTGCATAGGGGGCAGTATTATAGTAGTTATATTCTTGTACATAGGAGCAGTATTATAGTAGTTATATTCTTGTACATAGGAGCAGTATTATAGTAGTTAAATTCTTGAACATAGGAGCAGTATTATAGTAGTTATATTCTTGTAGATAGGAGCAGTATTATAGTAGTTATATTCTTGTACATAGTGGGCAGTATTATAGTAGTTATATTCTTGTACATAGGAGCAGTATTATAGTAGTTATATTCTTGTACATAGGGGGCAGTATTATAGTAGTTATATTTTTGTATATAGGAACAGTATTATAGTAGCTATATTCTTGTGCATATGAGGCAGTATTATAGTAGTTATATTCTTGCACATAGGGAGCAGTATTATAGTAGTTATATTTTTGTACATAGGGGGCAGTATTATAGCAGTTATATTCCGGTATATAGGGGGCAGTATTATAGTAGTTATATTCTTGTACATAGGAACAGTATTATAGTAGTTATATTCCTGTACATAGGAGCAGTATTAGAGTAGTTATATTCCGGTATATAGAGGGCAGTATTATAGTAGTTATATTCTTGTGCATAGGAGGCAGTATTACAGTAGTTATATTCTTGTACATAGGGGCAGTATTATAGTACTTATATTCTTGTACATAGGAGCACAATTATAGTAGTTATATTCTTGTACATAGGAGCAGTATTATAGTAGTTATATTCTTGTACATAGGAGCTGTATTATAGTAGTTATATTTTTGTACATAGGGGCAGTATTATAGCAGATATATTCTTGTACATAGGAGCAGTATTATAGTAGTTATATTCTTGTGCATAGGGGCAGTATTATAGTAGTTATATTCCGGTATATAGGGGGCAGTATTATAGTAGTTATATTCTTGTACATAGGTACAGTATTATAGTAGTTATATTCTTGTACATAGGAGCAGTATTAGAGTAGTTATATTCCGGTATATAGAGGGCAGTATTATAGTAGTTATATTCTTGTGCATAGGAGGCAGTATTACAGTAGTTATATTCCTGTACATAGTGGGCAGTATTATAGTAGTTATATTCTTGTGCATAGGGGCAGTATTATAGTAATATTCTTGTGCATAGGGGCAGTATTATAGTAGTTATATTCTTGTACATAGTGGGCAGTATTATAGTAGTTATATTCTTGTACATAGGGGGCAGTATTATAGTAGTTATATTCTTGTGCATAGGGGCAGTTTTATAGTAGTTATATTCTTGTGCATAGGGGCAGTATTATCATAGTTATATTCTTGTACATAGTGCGCAGTATTATAGTAGTTATGTTCTTGTACATAGGGGCAGTATTATAGTTGTTATATTCTTGTACATAGGGGGCAGTATTATAGTAGTTATATTCTTGTACGTAGGGGGCAGTATTATAGTAGTTATATTCTTATACATAGGGGGCAGTATTATAGTAGTTATATTCTTGTACATAGGTGGCAGTATTATAGTAGTTATATTCTTGTACATACGGGCAGTATTATAGTAGTTATATTCTTGTACATACGGGCAGTATTATAGTAGTTATATTCTTGTACATAGGGGGCAGTATTATAGTAGTTATATTCTTGTACATAGGGACAGTATAATAGTAGTTATGTTCTTGTATATATGGGCAGTATTATAGTAGTTATATTCTTGTACATAGGGAGCAGTATTATAGTCGTTATATTCTTGTACATAGGGGGCAGTATTATAGTAGTTATATTCTTCTCATAGGGGCAGTATTATAGTCGTTATATTCTTGTACATAGGGAGCAGTATTATAGTCGTTATATTCTTGTGCATAGGGGGCAGTATTATAGTAGTTATATTTTTGTGCATAGGGGCAGTATTATAGTAATATTCTTGTGCATAGGGGCAGTATTATAGTAGTTATATTCTTGTACATAGTGGGCAGTATTATAGTAGTTATATTCTTGTACATAGGGGGCAGTATTATAGTTGTTATATTCTTGTGCATAGGGGCAGTTTTATAGTAGTTATATTCTTGTACATAGGGGCAGTATTATAGTAGTTATATTCTTGTACATAGGAGCAGTATTATAGTAGTTATATTCTTGTGCATAGGGGGCAGTATTGTAGTAGTTATATTCTTGTACATAGGGGCAGTATTATTGTAGTTATATTCCTGTACATAGGGGGCAGTAGTATAGTAGTTATATTCTTGTACATAGGGGGCAGTATTATAGTAGTTATATTCTTGAACGTAGGGGGCAGTACTATAGTAGTTACATTCTTGTACATAGGAGCAGTATTATAGTAGTTATATTCTTGTACATAGGGGGCAGTATTATAGTAGTTATATTCTTGTACATACGGTTAGTATTATAGTAGTTATATTCTTGTACATACGGTTAGTATTATAGTAGTTATATTCTTGTACATAGGGGGCAGTATTATAGTAGTTATATTCTTGTACATAGGGAGAGTATAATAGTAGTTATGTTCTTGTATATATGGGCAGTATTATAGTAGTTATATTCTTGTACATAGGGAGCAGTATTATAGTCGTTATATTCTTGTACATAGGGGGCAGTATTATAGTAGTTATATTCTTCTCATAGGGGCAGTATTATAGTTGTTATATTCTTGTACATAGGGGCAGTATTATAGTAGTTGTATTCTTGTACATAGGGGGCAGTATTATAGAAGTTATATTCTTCTCATAGGGGCAGTATTATGGTCGTTATATTCTTGTACATAAGAGCAGTATTATTGTAGTTATATTCTTGTACATAGTGGCAGTATTATAGTAGTTATATTCTTGTACATAGTGGCAGTATTATAGTAGTTATATTCTTGTACATAGGGGGCAGTAGTATAGTAGTT
This sequence comes from Phyllobates terribilis, assembly GCF_046119375.1. Taxonomy (NCBI): domain Eukaryota; kingdom Metazoa; phylum Chordata; class Amphibia; order Anura; family Dendrobatidae; genus Phyllobates; species Phyllobates terribilis. The sequence goes on from NW_027362767.1 coordinate 44,671,128, forward strand.
ATATTCTTGTACATAGGGGGCAGTATTATAGTAGTTATATTCTTGAACGTAGGGGACAGTATTATAGTAGTTATATTCTTGTTCATAGGGGGCAGTATTATAGTAGTTATATTCTTGTACATAGGGGGCAGTATTATAGTAGTTATATTCTTGTACATAGGGGGCAGTATTATAGTAGTTATATTCTTGTACATAGGGGCAGTATTATAGTAGTTATATTCTTGTACATAGGGGGCAGTATTATAGTAGTTATATTCTTGTACATAGGGGGCAGTATTATAGTAGTTATATTCTTGTACATAGGGGGCAGTATTATTGTAGTTATATTCTTTTACATAGGGAGCAGTATTATAGTAGTTATATTCTTGTACATAGGGGGCAGTATTATTGTAGTTATATTCTTTTACATAGGGAGCAGTATTATAGTAGTTATATTCTTGTACATAGGGGGCAGTATTATAGTAGTTATATTCTTGTACATAGGAGCAGTATTATAGTAGTTATATTCTTGTGCATAGAAGGCAGTATTATAGTAGTTATATTCTTGTACATAGGGGCAGTATTATAGTAGTTATATTCTTGCACATAGGGGGCAGTATTATAGTAGTTATATTCTTGTACATAGGGGGCAGTATTATAGTAGTTATATTCTTGTGCATAGGGGGCAGTATTATAGTAGTTATATTCTTGTACATAGGAGCAGTATTATAGTAGTTAAATTCTTGAACATAGGAGCAGTATTATAGTAGTTATATTCTTGTACATAGGAGCAGTATTATAGTAGTTATATTCTTGTACATAGTGGGCAGTATTATAGTAGTTATATTCTTGTACATAGGGGGCAGTATTATAGTAGTTATATTTTTGTATATAGGAACAGTATTATAGTAGCTATATTCTTGTGCATATGAGGCAGTATTATAGTAGTTATATTCTTGTACATAGGGGGCAGTATTATAGTAGTTATATTCTTGTGCATAGGGGGCAATATTATAGCAGTTATATTCTTGTACGTAGGAGCAGTATTATAGTAGTTATATTCTTGTACATAGAAGTATTATAGTAGTTATATTCTTGTACATAGGAGCAGTATTATAGTAGTTATATTTTTGAACATAGGGGTCAGTATTATAGCAGTTATATTCTTGTACATAGGAGCAGTATTATAGTAGTTATATTCTTGTGCATAGGGGCAGTATTATAGTAGTTATATTCCGGTATATAGGGGGCAGTATTATAGTAGTTACATTCTTGTACATAGGAACAGTATTATAGTAGTTATATTCTTGTACATGGGAGCAGTATTATAGTAGTTATATTCCGGTATATAGAGGGCAGTATTATAGTAGTTATATTCTTGTGCATAGGAGGCAGTATTACAGTAGAATCATAGAATCATAGAATGGTAGAGTTGGAAGGGAACTCCTGGGTCATCTGGTCCAACCCCCTGCTCAAAGCAGGATTCACTAAATCATCTCAGACAGATGTCTGTCCAGCCTCTGTTTGAAGACGTCCATTGAAGGGGAACTCACCACCTCTCGTGGCAGCCTGTTCCACTCATTAATCACCCTAACTGTCAAAAAGTTTTTTCTAATATCTAATCTGTGTCTCCTCCCATTTAGTTTCATCCCGTTGCTTCTAGTCTTTCCCTGTGCAAATGAGAATAAAGATGATCCTTCTACAATGTGACAGCCCTTGACATATTTGTAGACAGCTATTAAGTCTCCTCTCAGTCTTCTTTTTTGCAAGCTAAACATTCCCAAATCCTGCAACCGTTCCTAATAGGACATGGTTTGCAGACCAGTCACCATTCTGGTCGCTCTTCTCTGAACTTGTTCCAGTATGTCTATGTCTTTTTTAAAATGTGGTGCCCAAAACTGTACACAGTATTCCAGATGAGGTCTGACCAAAGAGGAGTAAAGACCGATAATGACTTCACGTGATCTAGACTGTATGCTTCTGTTAATACATCCCCAGTAGTTATATTCTTGTACATAGGAGCAGTATTATAGTAGTTAAATTCTTGTACATAGGAGCAGTATTATAGTAGTTATATTCTTGTACATAGGAGCAGTATTATAGTAGTTATATTCTTGTACATAGGAGCAGTATTATAGTAGTTATATTCTTGTACATAGGGGCAGTATTATAGTAGTTATATTCTTGTGCATAGGGAGCAGTAGTATAGTAGTTATATTCTTGTACATAGGAGCAGTATTATAGTAGTTATATTCTTGTACATAGGGGGCAGTATTATAGTAGTTATATTCTTGTACATAGGGGCAGTATTATAGTAGTTATATTCTTGTACATAGGGGGCAGTATTATAGTAGTTATATTCTTGTACATAGGGGCAGTATTATAGTAGCTATATTCTTGTACATAGGGGCAGTATTATAGTAGCTATATTCTTGTACATAGGGGGCAGTATTATAGTAGTTATATTCTTGTACATAGAAGCAGTATTATAGCAGTTATATTCTTGTACATAGAGGGCAGTATTATACTAGTTATATTCTTGTACATAGGGGCAGTATTATAGTAGTTATATTCTTGTACATAGGGGGCAGTATTATAGTAGTTATATTCTTGTACATAGGGGCAGTATTATAGTAGTTATATTCTTGTACATAGGGGCAGTATTATAGTAGCTATATTCTTGTACATAGGGGCAGTATTATAGTAGTTATATTCTTGTACATAGGAGCAGTATTATAGTAGTTATATTCTTGCACGTAGGGGGCAGTATTATAGTAGATATATTTTTGTACATAGGAGCGGTATTATAGTAGTTATATTGTTGTACATAGGGACAGTATTATAGTAGATATATTCTTGTACATAGGAGCAGTATTATAGAAGTTATATTCTTGTACATAGGGGGCAGTATTATAGTTGTTATATTGTTGTACATAGGGACAGTATTATAGTAGTTATATTCCGGTATATAGGGGGCAGTATTATAGTAGTTATATTGTTGTACATAGGGACAGTATTATAGTAGTTATATTCTTGTATATAGGAGCGGTATTATAGTAGTTATATTCTTGTGCATATGGGGCAGTATTATAGTAATTATATTCCGGTATATAGGGGACAGTATTATAGTAGTTATATTCTTGTACATAGGAGCAGTATTATAGTAGTTATATTCTTGTACATAGGAGCAGTATTATAGTAGTTAAATTCTTGTACATAGTGGGCAGTATTATAGTAGTTATAATCTTGTATATAGGAGCGGTATTATAGTAGTTATATTGTTGTACATAGGGGGCAGTATTATAGTAATTATATTCCGGTATATAGGGGGCAGTATAATAGTAGTTATATTCTTGTACATATGAGCAGTATTATAGTAGTTATATTCCTGTACATAGGGGCAGTATTATAGTAGTTATATTCTTGTACATAGGGGGCAGTATTATAGTAGTTATATTCTTGTCCATAGGAGCAGTATTATAGTAGTTATATTCTTGTACATAGGGGCAGTATTATAGTAGTTATATTCTTGTACATAGGAGCAGTATTAGAGTAGTTATATTCTTGTACATAGGAGCAGTATTATAGTAGTTATATTCTTGTACATAGGGGCAGTATTATAGTAGTTATATTCTTGTACATAGGGAGCAGTATTATAGTAGTTATATTCTTTTACATAGGAGCAGTATTATAGTAGTTATATTCTTGTACATAGGGGGCAGTATTATAGTAGTTATATTGTTGTACATAGGGACAGTATTATAGTAGTTATATTCCGGTATATAGGGGGCAGTATTATAGTAGTTATATTCTTGTATATAGGAGCGTTATTATAGTAGTTATATTGTTGTACATAGGGGCAGTATTATAGTAGTTATATTTAGGTATATAGGGGGCAGTATTATAGTAGTTATATTCTTGTGCATAGGGGCAGTATTATAGTAGTTATATTTTTGTACATAGGGGCAGTATTATAGTAGTTATATTCCGGTATATAGGGGACAGTATTAAAGTAGTTATATTCTTGTACATAGGGACAGAATTATAGTAGTTATATTCTTGTATATAGGAGCAGTATTATAGTAGTTATATTCTTGTACATAGGAGCATTATTATAGTAGTTAAATTCTTGTACATAGTGGGCAGTATTATAGTAGTTATATACTTGTATATAGGAGCGGTATTATAGTAGTTATATTGTTGTACATAGGGGGCAGTATTATAGTAGTTATATTCCAGTATATAGGGGGCAGTATTATAGTAGTTATATTCTTGTATATAGGAGCGGTATTATAGTAGTTATATTGTTGTACATAGGGGCAGTATTATAGTAGTTATATTCCGGTATATAGGGGGCAGTATTATAGTAGTTATATTGTTGTACATAGGGACAGTATTATAGTAGTTATATTCTTGTACATAGGAGCAGTATTATAGTAGTTATATTCTTGTACATAGGAGCATTATTATAGTAGTTAAATTCTTGTACATAGTGGGCAGTATTATAGTAGTTATATTCTTGTATATAGGAGCGGTATTATAGTAGTTATATTGTTGTACATAGGGGGCAGTATTATAGTAGTCATATTCCGGTATATAGGGGGCAGTATTATAGTAGTTATATTCTTGTATATAGGAGCGGTATTATAGTAGTTATATTGTTGTACATAGGGGCAGTATTATAGTAGTTATATTGCGGTATATAGGGGGCAGTATTATAGTAGTTATATTCTTGTGCATAGGGGCAGTATTATAGTAGTTATTTTTTTGTACATAGGGGCAGTATTATAGTAGTTATATTCTTGTACATAGCAGCAGTATTATAGTAGTTATATTCTTGAACATAGGAGCAGTATTATAGTAGTTAAATTCTTGAACATAGGAGCAGTATTATAGTAGTTATATTCTTGTACATAGGAGCAGTATTATAGTAGTTATATTCTTGTACATAGTGGGCAGTATTACAGTAGTTATATTCTTGTTCATAGGGGGCAGTATTATAGTAGTTATATTTTTGTATATAGGAACAGTATTATAGTAGCTATATTCTTGTGCATATGAGGCAGTATTATAGTAGTTATATTCTTGTACATAGGGGGCAGTATTATAGTAGTTATATTCTTGTGCATAGGGGGCAGTATTATAGTAGTTATATTCTTGTACGTAGGAGCAGTATTATAGTAGTTATATTCTTGTACATAGAAGTATTATAGTAGTTATATTCTTGTACATAGGAGCAGTATTATAGTAGTTATATTTTTGAACATAGGGGGCAGTATTATAGCAGTTATATTCTTGTACATAGGAGCAGTATTATAGTAGTTATATTCTTGTGCATAGGGGCAGTATTATAGTAGTTATATTCCGGTATATAGGGGGCAGTATTATAGTAGTTATATTCTTGTACATAGGAACAGTATTATAGTAGTTATATTCTTGTACATGGGAGCAGTATTATAGTAGTTATATTCCGGTATATAGATGGCAGTATTATAGTAGTTATATTTTTGTGCATAGGAGGCAGTATTACAGTAGTTATATTCTTGTACATAGGAGCAGTATTATAGTAGTTAAATTCTTGTACATAGGAGCAATATTATAGTAGTTATATTCTTGTACATAGGAGCAGTATTATAGTAGTTATATTCTTGTACATAGGAGCAGTATTATAGTAGTTATATTGTTGTACATAGTGGGCAGTATTATAGTAGTTATATTCTTGTACATAGGAGCAGTATTATAGTAGTTATATTCTTGTACATAGGAGAAGTATTATAGTAGTTATATTCTTGTACATAGGAGCAGTATTATAGTAGTTATATTTTTGTACATAGGGGCAGTATTATAGTAGTTATATTCCGGTATATAGGGGACAGTATTAAAGTAGTTATATTCTTGTACATAGGAGCAGTATTATAGTAGTTATATTCTTGTACATAGGAACAGTATTATAGTAGTTATATTCTTGTACATGGGAGCAGTATTATAGTAGTTATATTCCGGTATATAGAGGGCAATATTATAGTAGTTATATTCTTGTGCATAGGAGGCAGTATTACAGTAGTTATATTCTTGTACATAGGGGGCAGTATTATTGTAGTTATATTCTTTTACATAGGGAGCAGTATTATAGTAGTTATATTCTTGTACATAGGAGCAGTATTATAGTAGTTATATTCTTGTACATAGGAGCAGTATTATAGTAGTTATATTCTTGTACATAGTGGGCAGTATTATAGTAGTTATATTCTTGTACATAGGAGCAGTATTATAGTAGTTATATTCTTGTACATAGGAGAAGTATTATAGTAGTTATATTCTTGTACATAGGAGCAGTATTATAGTAGTTATATTTTTGTACATAGGGGCAGTATTATAGTAGTTATATTCCGGTATATAGGGGACAGTATTAAAGTAGTTATATTCTTGTACATAGGAGCAGTATTATAGTAGTTATATTCTTGTACATAGGAACAGTATTATAGTAGTTATATTCTTGTACATGGGAGCAGTATTATAGTAGTTATATTCCGGTATATAGAGGGCAATATTATAGTAGTTATATTCTTGTGCATAGGAGGCAGTATTACAGTAGTTATATTCTTGTACATAGGGGGCAGTATTATTGTAGTTATATTCTTTTACATAGGGAGCAGTATTATAGTAGTTATATTCTTGTACATAGGGGCAGTATTATTGTAGTTATATTCTTTTACATAGGGAGCAGTATTATAGTAGTTATATTCTTGTACATAGGGGGCAGTATTATAGTAGTTATATTCTTGTACATAGGAGCAGTATTATAGTAGTTAAATTCTTGTACATAGTGGGCAGTAATATAGTAGTTATATTCTTGTATATAGGAGCAGTATTATAGTAGTTATATTGTTGTACATAGGGGGCAGTTTTATAGTAGTTATATTCCGGTATATAGGGGGCAGTATTATAGTAGTTATATTCTTGTACATAGGAGCAGTATTATAGTAGTTATATTCTTGTGCATAGGAGGCAGTATTATAGTAGTTATATTCTTGTACATAGGGGGCAGTATTATAGTAGTTATATTCTTGTGCATAGGGGGCAGTATTATAGTAGTTATATTCTTGTACATAGGAGCAGTATTATAGTAGTTATATTCTTGTACATAGGAGCAGTATTATAGTAGTTAAATTCTTGAACATAGGAGCAGTATTATAGTAGTTATATTCTTGTAGATAGGAGCAGTATTATAGTAGTTATATTCTTGTACATAGTGGACAGTATTATAGTAGTTATATTCTTGTACATAGGAGCAGTATTATAGTAGTTATATTCTTGTACATAGGGGGCAGTATTATAGTAGTTATATTTTTGTATATAGGAACAGTATTATAGTAGCTATATTCTTGTGCATATGAGGCAGTATTATAGTAGTTATATTCATGTACATAGGGGGCAGTATTATAGTAGTTATATTCTTGTGCATAGGGGGCAATATTATAGTAGTTATATTCTTGTACGTAGGAGCAGTATTATAGTAGTTATATTCTTGTACATAGAAGTATTATAGTAGTTATATTCTTGTACATAGGAGCAGTATTATAGTAGTTATATTTTTGAACATAGGGGGCAGTATTATAGCAGTTATATTCTTGTACATAGGAGCAGTATTATAGTAGTTATATTCTTGTGCATAGGGGTAGTATTATAGTATTTATATTCCGGTATATAGGGGGCAGTATTATAGTAGTTACATTCTTGTACATAGGAACAGTATTATAGTAGTTATATTCTTGTACATGGGAGCAGTATTATAGTAGTTATATTCCGGTATATAGAGGGCAATATTATAGTAGTTATATTCTTGTGCATAGGAGGCAGTATTACAGTAGTTATATTCTTGTACATAGGGGGCAGTATTATAGTAGTTATATTCTTGTGCATAGGGGGCAGTATTATAGTAGTTATATTCTTGTACATAGGAGCAGTATTATAGTAGTTATATTCTTGTACATAGGAGCAGTATTATAGTAGTTAAATTCTTGAACATAGGAGCAGTATTATAGTAGTTATATTCTTGTAGATAGGAGCAGTATTATAGTAGTTATATTCTTGTACATAGTGGGCAGTATTATAGTAGTTATATTCTTGTACATAGGAGCAGTATTATAGTAGTTATATTCTTGTGCATAGGAGGCAGTATTATAGTAGTTATATTCTTGTACATAGGGGGCAGTATTATAGTAGTTATATTCTTGTGCATAGGGGGCAGTATTATAGTAGTTATATTCTTGTACATAGGAGCAGTATTATAGTAGTTATATTCTTGTACATAGGAGCAGTATTATAGTAGTTAAATTCTTGAACATAGGAGCAGTATTATAGTAGTTATATTCTTGTAGATAGGAGCAGTATTATAGTAGTTATATTCTTGTACATAGTGGGCAGTATTATAGTAGTTATATTCTTGTACATAGGAGCAGTATTATAGTAGTTATATTCTTGTACATAGGGGGCAGTATTATAGTAGTTATATTTTTGTATATAGGAACAGTATTATAGTAGCTATATTCTTGTGCATATGAGGCAGTATTATAGTAGTTATATTCATGTACATAGGGGGCAGTATTATAGTAGTTATATTCTTGTGCATAGGGGGCAATATTATAGTAGTTATATTCTTGTACGTAGGAGCAGTATTATAGTAGTTATATTCTTGTACATAGAAGTATTATAGTAGTTATATTCTTGTACATAGGAGCAGTATTATAGTAGTTATATTTTTGAACATAGGGGGCAGTATTATAGCAGTTATATTCTTGTACATAGGAGCAGTATTATAGTAGTTATATTCTTGTGCATAGGGGTAGTATTTTAGTAGTTATATTCCGGTATATAGGGGGCAGTATTATAGTAGTTACATTCTTGTACATAGGAACAGTATTATAGTAGTTATATTCTTGTACATGGGAGCAGTATTATAGTAGTTATATTCCGGTATATAGAGGGCAATATTATAGTAGTTATATTCTTGTGCATAGGAGGCAGTATTACAGTAGTTATATTCTTGTACATAGGAGCAGTATTATAGTAGTTAAATTCTTGTACATAGGAGCAGTATTATAGTAGTTATATTCTTGTACATAGGAGCAGTATTATAGTAGTTATATTCTTGTACATAGGAGCAGTATTATAGTAGTTATATTCTTGTACATAGTGGGCAGTATTATAGTAGCTATATTCTTGTACATAGGAGCAGTATTATTGTAGTTATATTCTTGTACATAGGAGAAGTATTATAGTAGTTATATTCTTGTACATAGGAGCAGTATTATAGTAGTTATATTTTTGTACATAGGGGCAGTATTATAGTAGTTATATTCCGGTATATAGGGGACAGTATTAAAGTAGTTATATTCTTGTACATAGGAGCAGTATTATAGTAGTTATATTCTTGTACATAGGGGGCAGTATTATTGTAGTTATATTCTTTTACATAGGGAGCAGTATTATAGTAGTTATATTCTTGTACATAGGGGGCAGTATTATTGTAGTTATATTCTTTTACATAGGGAGCAGTATTATAGTAGTTATATTCTTGTACATAGGGGGCAGTATTATAGTAGTTATATTCTTGTACATAGGAGCAGTATTATAGTAGTTATATTCTTGTACATAGGAGCAGTATTATAGTAGTTAAATTCTTGAACATAGGAGCAGTATTATAGTAGTTATATTCTTGTACATAGGGGAAGTATTATAGTAGTTATATTCTTGTACATAGGAGCAGTATTATAGTAGTTATATTCTTGTACATAGTGGGCAGTATTATAGTAGTTATATTCTTGTACATAGGGGGCAGTTTTATAGTAGTTATATTCCGGTATATAGGGGGCAGTATTATAGTAGTTATATTCTTGTACATAGGAGCAGTATTATAGTAGTTATATTCTTGTACATAGGAGGCATTATTATAGTAGTTATATTCTTGTACATAGTGGGCAGTATTATAGTAGTTATATTCTTGTACATAGGGGAAGTATTATAGTAGTTATATTCTTGTACATAGGAGCAGTATTATAGTAGTTATATTCTTGTACATAGGAGGCAGTATTATAGTAGTTATATTCTTGTATATAGGAACAGTATTATAGTAGTTATATTCTTTTACATAGGAGCAGTATTATAGTAGTTATATTGTTGTACATAGGGGGCAGTATTATAGTAGTTATATTCTTGTGCATAGGGGGCAGTATTATAGTAGTTATATTCCTGTATATAGGGGGCAGTAGTATAGTAGTTATATTCTTGTACATAGGAACAGTATTATAGTAGTTATATTCTTGTTCATAGGAGCAGTATTATAGTAGTTATATTCCGGTATATAGAGGGCAGTATTATAGCAGTTATATTCTTGTGCATAGGAGGCAGTATTACAGTAGTTATCTTCTTGTACATAGGAGCAGTATTATAGTAGTTACATTCTTGTACATAGGAGCAGTATTATAGTAGTTATATTCTTGTACATAGGAGCAGTATTATAGTAGTTATATTCTTGTACATAGGAGCAGTATTATAGTAGTTATATTCTTGTACATAGGGGCAGTATTATAGTAGTTACATTCTTGTACATAGGGAGCAGTATTATAGTAGTTATATTCTTGTACATAGGGAGCAGTATTATAGTAGTTATATTCTTGTACATAGGGGCAGTATTATAGTAGTTATATTCTTGCACATAGGGGTCAGTATTATAGTAGATATATTCTTGTACATAGGAGCGGTATTATACTAGTTATATTGTTGTACATAGGGACAGTATTATAGTAGTTATATTCCGGTATATAGGGGGCAGTATTATAGTAGTTATATTCTTGTATATAGGAGCAGTATTATAGTAGTTATATTGTTGTACATAGGGACAGTATTATAGTAGTTATATTCCGGTATATAGGGGACAGTATTAAAGTAGTTATATTCTTGTACATAGGAGCAGTATTATAGTAGTTATATTCTTGTACATAGGGGGCAGTATTATTGTAGTTATATTCTTTTACATAGGGAGCAGTATTATAGTAGTTATATTCTTGTACATAGGGGGCACTATTATTGTAGTTATATTCTTTTACATAGGGAGCAGTATTATAGTAGTTATATTCTTGTACATAGGGGGCAGTATTATAGTAGTTATATTCTTGTACATAGGAGCAGTATTATAGTAGTTATATTCTTGTGCATAGGAGGCAGTATTATAGTAGTTATATTCTTGCACATAGGGGGCAGTATTATAGTAGTTATATTCTTGTACATAGGGGGCAGTATTATAGTAGTTATATTCTTGTGCATAGGGGGCAGTATTATAGTAGTTATATTCTTGTACATAGGAGCAGTATTATAGTAGTTATATTCTTGTACATAGGAGCTGTATTATAGTAGTTAAATTCTTGAGCATAGGAGCAGTATTATAGTAGTTATATTCTTGTACATAGGAGCAGTATTATAGTAGTTATATTCTTGTACATAGTGGGCAGTATTATAGTAGTTATATTCTTGTACATAGGGGCAGTATTATAGTAGTTATATTTTTGTATATAGGAACAGTATTATAGTAGCTATATTCTTGTGCATATGAGGCAGTATTATAGTAGTTATATTCTTGTACATAGGGGGCAGTATTATAGTAGTTATATTCTTGTGCATAGGCGGCAATATTATAGTAGTTATATTCTTGTACGTAGGAGCAGTATTATTGTAGTTATATTCTTGTACATAGAAGTATTATAGTAGTTATATTCTTGTACATAGGAGCAGTATTATAGTAGTTATATTTTTGAACATAGGGGGCAGTATTATAGCAGTTATATTCTTGTACATAGGAGCAGTATTATAGTAGATATATTCTTGTGCATAGGGGCAGTATTATAGTAGTTATATTCCGGTATATAGGGGGCAGTATTATAGTAGTTACATTCTTGTACATAGGAACAGTATTATAGTAGTTATATTCTTGTACATGGGAGCAGTATTATAGTAGTTATATTCCGGTATATAGAGGGCAGTATTATAGTAGTTATATTCTTGTGCATAGGAGGCAGTATTACAGTAGAATCATAGAATCATAGAATGGTAGAGTTGGAAGGGACCTCCTGGGTCATCTGGTCCAACCCCCTGCTCAAAGCAGGATTCACTAAATCATCTGAGACAGATGTCTGTCCAGCCTCTGTTTGAAGACGTCCATTGAAGGGGAACTCACCACCTCTCGTGGCAGCCTGTTCCACTCATTAATCACCCTAACTGTCAAAAAGTTTTTTCTAATATCTAATCTGTGTCTCCTCCCATTTAGTTTCATCCCGTTGCTTCTAGTCTTTCCCTGTGCAAATGAGAATAAAGATGATCCTTCTACAATGTGACAGCCCTTGACATATTTGTAGACAGCTATTAAGTCTCCTCTCAGTCTTCTTTTTTGCAAGCTAAACATTCCCAAATCCTGCAACCGTTCCTCATAGGACATGGTTTGCAGACCAGTCACCATTCTGGTCGCTCTTCTCTGAACTTGTTCCAGTTTGTCTATGTCTTTTTTAAAATGTGGTGCCCAAAACTGTACACAGTATTCCAGATGAGGTCTGACCAAAGAGGAGTAAAGACCGATAATGACTTCACGTGATCTAGACTGTATGCTTCTGTTAATACATCCCCAGTAGTTATATTCTTGTACATAGGAGCAGTATTATAGTAGTTAAATTCTTGTACATAGGAGCAGTATTATAGTAGTTATATTCTTGTACATAGGAGCAGTATTATAGTAGTTATATTCTTGTACATAGGAGCAGTATTATAGTAGTTATATTCTTGTACATAGTGGGCAGTATTATAGTAGTTATATTCTTGTACATAGGAGCAGTATTATAGTAGTTATATTCTTGTACATAGGAGAAGTATTATAGTAGTTATATTCTTGTACATAGGAGCAGTATTATAGTAGTTATATTTTTGTACATAGGGGGCAGTATTATAGTAGTTATATTCCGGTATATAGGGGACAGTATTAAAGTAGTTATATTCTTGTACATAGGAGCAGTATTATAGTAGTTATATTCTTGTACATAGGGGGCAGTATTATTGTAGTTATATTCTTTTACATAGGGAGCAGTATTATAGTAGTTATATTCTTGAACATAGGGGGCAGTATTATTGTAGTTATATTCTTTTACATAGGGAGCAGTATTATAGTAGTTATATTCTTGTACATAGGGGGCAGTATTATAGTAGTTATATTCTTGTACATAGGAGCAGTATTATAGTAGTTAAATTCTTGTACATAGTGGGCAGTATTATAGTAGTTATATTCTTGTATATAGGAGCAGTATTATAGTAGTTATATTGTTGTACATAGGGGGCAGTTTTATAGTAGTTATATTCCGGTATATAGGGGGCAGTATTATAGTAGTTATATTCTTGTACATAGGAGCAGTATTATAGTAGTTATATTCTTGTACATAGGAGGCATTATTATAGTAGTTATATTCTTGTACATAGTGGGCAGTATTATATTAGTTATATTCTTGTACATAGGAGCAGTATTATAGTAGTTATATTCCTGTACATAGGGGAAGTATTATAGTAGTTATATTCTTGTACATAGGAGCAGTATTATAGTAGTTATATTCTTGTACATAGGAGGCAGTATTATAGTAGTTATATTCTTGTATATAGGAACAGTATTATAGTAGTTATATTCTTTTACATAGGAGCAGTATTATAGTAGTTATATTGTTGTACATAGGGGGCAGTATTATAGTAGTTATATTCTTGTGCATAGGGGGCAGTATTATAGTAGTTATATTCCGGTATATAGGGGGCAGTATTATAGTAGTTATATTCTTGTACATAGGAACAGTATTATAGTAGTTATATTCTTGTACATAGGAGCAGTATTATAGTAGTTATATTCCGGTATATAGAGGGCAGTATTATAGCAGTTATATTCTTGTGCATAGGAGGCAGTATTACAGTAGTTATATTCTTGTACATAGGAGCAGTATTATAGTAGTTATATTCTTGTACATAGGAGCAGTATTATAGTAGTTATATTCTTGTACATAGGGGCAGTATTATAGTAGTTACATTCTTGTACATAGGGAGCAGTATTATAGTAGTTATATTCTTGTACATAGGGAGCAGTATTATAGTAGTTATATTCTTGTACATAGGGGCAGTATTATAGTAGTTATATTCTTGCACATAGGGGTCAGTATTATAGTAGATATATTCTTGTACATAGGAGCGGTATTATACTAGTTATATTGTTGTACATAGGGACAGTATTATAGTAGTTATATTCCGGTATATAGGGGGCAGTATTATAGTAGTTATATTCTTGTATATAGGAGCAGTATTATAGTAGTTATATTGTTGTACATAGGGACAGTATTATAGTAGTTATATTCCGGTATATAGGGGACAGTATTAAAGTAGTTATATTCTTGTACATAGGAGCAGTATTATAGTAGTTATATTCTTGTACATAGGGGGCAGTATTATTGTAGTTATATTCTTTTACATAGGGAGCAGTATTATAGTAGTTATATTCTTGTACATAGGGGGCACTATTATTGTAGTTATATTCTTTTACATAGGGAGCAGTATTATAGTAGTTATATTCTTGTACATAGGGGGCAGTATTATAGTAGTTATATTCTTGTACATAGGAGCAGTATTATAGTAGTTATATTCTTGTGCATAGGAGGCAGTATTATAGTAGTTATATTCTTGCACATAGGGGGCAGTATTATAGTAGTTATATTCTTGTACATAGGGGGCAGTATTATAGTAGTTATATTCTTGTGCATAGGGGGCAGTATTATAGTAGTTATATTCTTGTACATAGGAGCAGTATTATAGTAGTTATATTCTTGTACATAGGAGCAGTATTATAGTAGTTAAATTCTTGAGCATAGGAGCAGTATTATAGTAGTTATATTCTTGTACATAGGAGCAGTATTATAGTAGTTATATTCTTGTACATAGTGGGCAGTATTATAGTAGTTATATTCTTGTACATAGGGGGCAGTATTATAGTAGTTATATTTTTGTATATAGGAACAGTATTATAGTAGCTATATTCTTGTGCATATGAGGCAGTATTATAGTAGTTATATTCTTGTACATAGGGGGCAGTATTATAGTAGTTATATTCTTGTGCATAGGGGGCAATATTATAGTAGTTATATTCTTGTACGTAGGAGCAGTATTATAGTAGTTATATTCTTGTACATAGAAGTATTATAGTAGTTATATTCTTGTACATAGGAGCAGTATTATAGTAGTTATATTTTTGAACATAGGGGGCAGTATTATAGCAGTTATATTCTTGTACATAGGAGCAGTATTATAGTAGTTATATTCTTGTGCATAGGGGCAGTATTATAGTAGTTATATTCCGGTATATAGGGGGCAGTATTATAGTAGTTACATTCTTGTACATAGGAGCAGTATTATAGTAGTTATATTCTTGTACATGGGAGCAGTATTATAGTAGTTATATTCCGGTATATAGAGGGCAGTATTATAGTAGTTATATTCTTGTGCATAGGAGGCAGTATTACAGTAGAATCATAGAATCATAGAATGGTAGAGTTGGAAGGGACCTCCTGGGTCATCTGGTCCAACCCCCTGCTCAAAGCAGGATTCACTAAATCATCTGAGACAGATGTCTGTCCAGCCTCTGTTTGAAGACGTCCATTGAAGGGGAACTCACCACCTCTCGTGGCAGCCTGTTCCACTCATTAATCACCCTAACTGTCAAAAAGTTTTTTCTAATATCTAATCTGTGTCTCCTCCCATTTAGTTTCATCCCGTTGCTTCTAGTCTTTCCCTGTGCAAATGAGAATAAAGATGATCCTTCTACAATGTGACAGCCCTTGACATATTTGTAGACAGCTATTAAGTCTCCTCTCAGTCTTCTTTTTTGCAAGCTAAACATTCCCAAATCCTGCAACCGTTCCTCATAGGACATGGTTTGCAGACCAGTCACTATTCTGGTCGCTCTTCTCTGAACTTGTTCCAGTTTGTCTATGTCTTTTTTAAAATGTGGTGCCCAAAACTGTACACAGTATTCCAGATGAGGTCTGACCAAAGAGGAGTAAAGACCGATAATGACTTCACGTGATCTAGACTGTATGCTTCTGTTAATACATCCCCAGTAGTTATATTCTTGTACATAGGAGCAGTATTATAGTAGTTAAATTCTTGTACATAGGAGCAGTATTATAGTAGTTATATTCTTGTACATAGGAGCAGTATTATAGTAGTTATATTCTTGTACATAGGAGCAGTATTATAGTAGTTATATTCTTGTACATAGTGGGCAGTATTATAGTAGTTATATTCTTGTACATAGGAGCAGTATTATAGTAGTTATATTCTTGTACATAGGAGAAGTATTATAGTAGTTATATTCTTGTACATAGGAGCAGTATTATAGTAGTTATATTTTTGTACATAGGGGCAGTATTATAGTAGTTATATTCCGGTATATAGGGGACAGTATTAAAGTAGTTATATTCTTGTACATAGGAGCAGTATTATAGTAGTTATATTCTTGTACATAGGGGGCAGTATTATTGTAGTTATATTCTTTTACATAGGGAGCAGTATTATAGTAGTTATATTCTTGTACATAGGGGGCAGTATTATTGTAGTTATATTCTTTTACATAGGGAGCAGTATTATAGTAGTTATATTCTTGTACATAGGGGGCAGTATTATAGTAGTTATATTCTTGTACATAGGAGCAGTATTATAGTAGTTAAATTCTTGTACATAGGAGTAGTATTATAGTAGTTATATTCTTGTACATAGGAGCAGTATTATAGTAGTTAAATTCTTGTACATAGGGGCAGTATTATAGTAGTTATATTCTTGTATATAGGAGCAGTATTATAGTAGTTATATTGTTGTACATAGGGGGCAGTTTTATAGTAGTTATATTCCGGTATATAGGGGGCAGTATTATAGTAGTTATATTCTTGTACATAGGAGCAGTATTATAGTAGTTATATTCTTGTACATAGGAGGCATTATTATAGTAGTTATATTCTTGTACATAGTGGGCAGTATTATAGTAGTTATATTCTTGTACATAGGAGCAGTATTATAGTAGTTTTATTCCTGTACATAGGGGAAGTATTATAGTAGTTATATTCTTGTACATAGGAGCAGTATTATAGTAGTTATATTCTTGTACATAGGAGGCAGTATTATAGTAGTTATATTCTTGTATATAGGAACAGTATTATAGTAGTTATATTCTTTTACATAGGAGCAGTATTATAGTAGTTATATTGTTGTACATAGGGGGCAGTATTATAGTAGTCATATTCTTGTGCATAGGGGGCAGTATTATAGTAGTTAAATTCTTGTACATAGGAGTAGTATTATAGTAGTTATATTCTTGTACATAGGAGCAGTATTATAGTAGTTAAATTCTTGTACATAGGGGCAGTATTATAGTAGTTATATTCTTGTATATAGGAGCAGTATTATAGTAGTTATATTGTTGTACATAGGGGGCAGTTTTATAGTAGTTATATTCCGGTATATAGGGTGCAGTATTATAGTAGTTATATTCTTGTACATAGGAGCAGTATTATAGTAGTTATATTCTTGTACATAGGGGCAGTATTATAGTAGTTAAATTCTTGTACATAGGAGTAGTATTATAGTAGTTATATTCTTGTACATAGGAGCAGTATTATAGTAGTTAAATTCTTGTACATAGGGGCAGTATTATAGTAGTTATATTCTTGTATATAGGAGCAGTATTATAGTAGTTATATTGTTGTACATAGGGGGCAGTTTTATAGTAGTTATATTCCGGTATATAGGGGGCAGTATTATAGTAGTTATATTCTTGTACATAGGAGCAGTATTATAGTAGTTATATTCTTGTACATAGGAGGCATTATTATAGTAGTTATATTCTTGTACATAGTGGGCAGTATTATAGTAGTTATATTCTTGTACATAGGAGCAGTATTATAGTAGTTTTATTCCTGTACATAGGGGAAGTATTATAGTAGTTATATTCTTGTACATAGGATCAGTATTATAGTAGTTATATTCTTGTACATAGGAGGCAGTATTATAGTAGTTATATTCTTGTATATAGGAACAGTATTATAGTAGTTATATTCTTTTACATAGGAGCAGTATTATAGTAGTTATATTGTTGTACATAGGGGGCAGTATTATAGTAGTCATATTCTTGTGCATAGGGGGCAGTATTATAGTAGTTATATTCCGGGATATAGGGGGCAGTATTATAGTAGTTATATTCTTGTACATAGGAACAGTATTATAGTAGTTATATTCTTGTACATAGGAGCAGTATTATAGTAGTTATATTCCGGTATATAGAGGGCAGTATTATAGCAGTTATATTCTTGTGCATAGGAGGCAGTATTACAGTAGTTATCTTCTTATACATAGGAGCAGTATTATAGTAGTTACATTCTTGTACATAGGAGCAGTATTATAATAGTTATATTCTTGTACATAGGAGCAGTATTATAGTAGTTATATTCTTGTACATAGGGGCAGTATTATAGTAGTTACATTCTTGTACATAGGGAGCAGTATTATAGTAGTTATATTCTTGTACATAGGGGGCAGTATTATAGTAGTTATATTCTTGTACATAGGGGCAGTATTATAGTAGTTATATTCTTGCACATAGGGGTCAGTATTATAGTAGTTATATTCTTGTACATAGGAGCGGTATTATAGTAGTTATATTGTTGTACATAGGGACAT
This sequence comes from Phyllobates terribilis, assembly GCF_046119375.1. Classification (NCBI taxonomy): domain Eukaryota; kingdom Metazoa; phylum Chordata; class Amphibia; order Anura; family Dendrobatidae; genus Phyllobates; species Phyllobates terribilis. Next base: position 44,689,899 of record NW_027362767.1, read on the forward strand.
TATTATAGTAGATATATTCCGGTATATAGGGGGCAGTATTATAGTAGTTATATTCTTGTACATAGGGGCAGTATTATAGTAGTTATATTCTTGCACATAGGGGTCAGTATTATAGTAGTTATATTCTTGTACATAGGAGCGGTATTATAGTATTTATATTGTTGTACATAGGGACAGTATTATAGTAGTTATATTCCGGTATATAGGGGGCAGTATTATAGTAGTTATATTCTTGTATATAGGAGCAGTATTATAGTAGTTATATTGTTGTACATAGGGACAGTATTATAGTAGTTATATTCCGGTATATAGGGGGCAGTATTATAGTAGTTATATTCTTGTATATAGGAGCGGGATTAGGCTGTGTGCCCACGATGCGTTTTTAATGCGTTTCCCCAGCGTTTTTGCAGGTGCGGAAACAAATTAAAAACGCATGGTAGAAGGGCAGCAATGTTCCCCAATGATAATCCGCATGTGCTGTGCACATACTGTGGAAATTTCCGCTGCGGATTATCATTGCGGAAAAAAACGCAGCACTACCAATTATTTTGCGGAAGTGCTGCGTCTTCGCCGCCATTGACTTGCATTAGATCGCATGGATTACGCATCACTGTATATGTAGATGCGCATTCCATGTGTTCTAATGTGCGGATGGTACCCGGGTGTGGAGGACAGGAGACTCTCCTCCACACCCAGGTACCATTAAAAAATCTGTAAAAAAATAATAAAATAAAAAATAAACGTATATTTACCTTCTGTCGGCCCGCTCTGCGCTCCTCCTTGCTTCCCGGCATTTTGCAGTGAATTGAGGGACCTGCGCTGACGTCAGAGTCATGTGACGGGTCACGCAACGCTGACGTCGGCAGGTCTTTCAATTCACTGTTGCCGGCAAGGGAGAACGGAGTGAGCGGGACACCGGGGGCCATCAGAGGGTAAGTATATATTTATTTTTTATTTTTACCACTCTCTCGGGTCACACTATATGAATCCATGCTGTTTGCATGGATTTATATAGTGTGACCTAGTTGTCACAAGCACTTTCCAAGTGATGCTAATCGCTTGTCAACCCGCATGCAGAAATACAAGTGAAGAACGCTTCACATCCGCATGTCCCTGGCAGGAAAACGCATGTACAATCCGCATGTACAATCCGCATGCGTTTTTTCTGCCAGGGAGATGCAGAAACGCTCAGGAAAAATCCTGAGCATTTCTGCATCGTGGGCACATAGCCTTATAGTAGTTATATTGTTGTACATTGGGGGCAGTATTATAGTAGTTATATTCCGGTATGTAGGGGGCAGTATTATAGTAGTTATATTCTTGTGCATAGGGGCAGTATTATAATAGTTATATTCTTGTACATACGGGCAGTATTATAGTAGTTATATTCTTGTACATACGGGCAGTATTATATTAGTTATATTCTTGTACATAGGGGGCAGTATTATAGTAGTTATATTCTTGTACATAGGGACAGTATAATAGTAGTTATGTTCTTGTATATATGGGCAGTATTATAGTCGTTATATTCTTGTACATAGGGAGCAGTATTATAGTCGTTATATTCTTGTACATAGGGGGCAGTATTATAGTAGTTATATTCTTCTCATAGGGGCAGTATTATAGTCGTTATATTCTTGTACATAGGGAGCAGTATTACAGTCGTTATATTCTTGTGCATAGGGGGCAGTATTATAGTAGTTATATTTTTGTGCATAGGGGCAGTATTATAGTAATATTCTTGTGCATAGGGGCAGTATTATAGTAGTTATATTCTTGTACATAGTGGGCAGTATTATAGTAGTTATATTTTTGTACATAGGGGGCAGTATTATAGTTGTTATATTCTTGTGCATAGGGGCAGTTTTATAGTAGTTATATTCTTGTACATAGGGGCAGTATTATAGTAGTTATATTCTTGTACATAGGAGCAGTATTATAGTAGTTATATTCTTGTGCATAGGGGGCAGTATTATAGTAGTTATATTCTTGTACATAGGGGCAGTATTATTGTAGTTATATTCCTGTACATAGGGGGCAGTAGTATAGTAGTTATATTCTTGTACATAGGGGGCAGTATTATAGTAGTTATATTCTTGAACGTAGGGGGCAGTAGTATAGTAGTTACATTCTTGTACATAGGGGCAGTATTATAGTAGTTATATTCTTGTACATAGGGGGCAGTATTATAGTAGTTATATTCTTATACATACGGTTAGTATTATAGTAGTTATATTCTTGTACATACGGTTAGTATTATAGTAGTTATATTCTTGTACATAGGGGCAGTATTATTGTAGTTATATTCCTGTACATAGGGGGCAGTAGTATAGTAGTTATATTCTTGTACATAGGGGGCAGTATTATAGTAGTTATATTCTTGAACGTAGGGGGCAGTAGTATAGTAGTTACATTCTTGTACATAGGGGCAGTATTATAGTAGTTATATTCTTGTACATAGGGGGCAGTATTATAGTAGTTATATTCTTATACATACGGTTAGTATTATAGTAGTTATATTCTTGTACATACGGTTAGTATTATAGTAGTTATATTCTTGTACATAGGGGGCAGTATTATAGTAGTTATATTCTTGTACATAGGGACAGTATAATAGTAGTTATGTTCTTGTATATATGGGCAGTATTATAGTGGTTATATTCTTGTACATAGGGAGCAGTATTATAGTCGTTATATTCTTGTACATAGGGGGCAGTATTATAGTAGTTATATTCTTCTCATAGGGGCAGTATTATAGTTGTTATATTCTTGTACATAGGGGCAGTATTATAGTAGTTGTATTCTTGTACATAGGGGGCAGTATTATAGAAGTTATATTCTTCTCATAGGGGCAGTATTATAGTAGTTATATTCTTGTACATAGTGGCAGTATTATAGTAGTTATATTCTTGTACATAGGGGGCAGTAGTATAGTAGTTATATTCTTGTACATAGGGGGCAGTATTATAGTAGTTACATTCTTGAACGTAGGGGGCAGTATTATAGTAGTTATATTCTTGTTCATAGGGGGCAGTATTATAGTAGTTATATTCTTGTACATAGGGGGCAGTATTATAGTAGTTATATTCTTGTACATAGGGGGCAGTATTATAGTAGTTATATTCTTGTACATAGGGGCAGTATTATAGTAGTTATATTCTTGTACATAGGGGGCAGTATTATAGTAGTTATATTCTTGTACATAGGGGGCAGTATTATAGTACTTATATTCTTGTACATAGGGGGCAGTATTATTGTAGTTATATTCTTTTACATAGGGAGCAGTATTATAGTAGTTATATTCTTGTACATAGGGGGCAGTATTATTGTAGTTATATTCTTTTACATAGGGAGCAGTATTATAGTAGTTATATTCTTGTCCATAGGGGGCAGTATTATAGTAGTTATATTCTTGTACATAGGAGCAGTATTATAGTAGTTATATTCTTGTGCATAGGAGGCAGTATTATAGTAGTTATATTCTTGTACATAGGGGCAGTATTATAGTAGTTATATTCTTGCACATAGGGGGCAGTATTATAGTAGTTATATTCTTGTACATAGGGGGCAGTATTATAGTAGTTATATTCTTGTGCATAGGGGGCAGTATTATAGTAGTTATATTCTTGTACATAGGAGCAGTATTATAGTAGTTATATTCTTGTACATAGGAGCAGTATTATAGTAGTTAAATTCTTCAACATAGGAGCAGTATTATGGTAGTTATATTCTTGTACATAGGAGCAGTATTATAGTAGTTATATTCTTGTACATAGTGGGCAGTATTATAGTAGTTATATTCTTGTACATAGGGGGCAGTATTATAGTAGTTATATTTTTGTATATAGGAACAGTATTATAGTAGCTATATTCTTGTGCATATGAGGCAGTATTATAGTAGTTATATTCTTGTACATAGGGGGCAGTATTATAGTAGTTATATTCTTGTGCATAGGGGCAATATTATAGTAGTTATATTCTTGTACGTAGGAGCAGTATTATAGTAGTTATATTCTTGTACATAGAAGTATTATAGTAGTTATATTCTTGTACATAGGAGCAGTATTATAGTAGTTATATTTTTGAACATAGGGGGCAGTATTATAGCAGTTATATTCTTGTACATAGGAGCAGTATTATAGTAGTTATATTCTTGTGCATAGGGGCAGTATTATAGTAGTTATATTCCGGTATATAGGGGGCAGTATTATAGTAGTTACATTCTTGTACATAGGAACAGTATTATAGTAGCTATATTCTTGTACATGGGAGCAGTATTATAGTAGTTATATTCCGGTATATAGAGGGCAGTATTATAGTAGTTATATTCTTGTGCATAGGAGGCAGTATTACAGTAGAATCATAGAATCATAGAATGGTAGAGTTGGAAGGGACCTCCTGGGTCATCTGGTCCAACCCCCTGCTCAAAGCAGGATTCACTAGATCATCTCAGACAGATGTCTGTCCAGCCTCTGTTTGAAGACGTCCATTGAAGGGGAACTCACCACCTCTCGTGGCAGCCTGTTCCACTCATTAATCACCCTAACTGTCAAAAAGTTTTTTCTAATATCTAATCTGTGTCTCCTCCCATTTAGTTTCATCCCATTGCTTCTAGTCTTTCCCTGTGCAAATGAGAATAAAGATGATCCTTCTACAATGTGACAGCCCTTGACATATTTGTAGACAGCTATTAAGTCTCCTCTCAGTCTTCTTTTTTGCAAGCTAAACATTCCCAAATCCTGTAACCGTTCCTCATAGGACATGGTTTGCAGACCAGTCACCATTCTGGTCGCTCTTCTCTGAACTTGTTCCAGTTTGTCTATGTCTTATTTAAAATGTGGTGCCCAAAACTGTACACAGTATTCCAGATGAGGTCTGACCAAAGAGGAGTAAAGACCGATAATGACTTCACGTGATCTAGACTGTATGCTTCTGTTAATACATCCCCAGTAGTTATATTCTTGTACATATGGGCAGTATTATAGTATATTCTTGTACATAGGGGGCAGTATTATAGTAGTTAAATTCTTGTACATAGGAGCAGTATTATAGTAGTTATATTCTTGTACATAGGAGCAGTATTATAGTAGTTATATTCTTGTACATAGGAGCAGTATTATAGTAGTTATATTCTTGTACATAGTGGGCAGTATTATAGTAGTTATATTCTTGTACATACGAGCAGTATTATAGTAGTTATATTCTTGTACATAGAAGTATTATAGTAGTTATATTCTTGTACATAGGTGCAGTATTATAGTAGTTATATTTTTGTACATAGGGGCAGTATTATAGTAGTTATATTCCGGTATATAGGGGACAGTATTAAAGTAGTTATATTCTTGTACATAGGAGCAGTATTATAGTAGTTATATTCTTGTACATAGGGGGCAGTATTATTGTAGTTATATTCTTTTACATAGGGAGCAGTATTATAGTAGTTATATTCTTGTACATAGGGGGCAGTATTATTGTAGTTATATTCTTTTACATAGGGAGCAGTATTATAGTAGTTATATTCTTGTACATAGGGGGCAGTATTATAGTAGTTATATTCTTGTACATAGGAGCAGTATTATAGTAGTTAAATTCTTGTACATAGTGGGCAGTATTATAGTAGTTATATTCTTGTATATAGGAGCAGTATTATAGTAGTTATATTGTTGTACATAGGGGGCAGTTTTATAGTAGTTATATTCCGGTATATAGGGTCCAGTATTATAGTAGTTATATTCTTGTACATAGGAGCAGTATTATAGTAGTTATATTCTTGTACATAGGAGGCATTATTATAGTAGTTATATTCTTGTACATAGTGGGCAGTATTATAGTAGTTATATTCTTGTACATAGGAGCAGTATTATAGTAGTTATATTCTTGTACATAGGAGGCAGTATTATAGTAGTTATATTCTTGTATATAGGAACAGTATTATAGTAGTTATATTCTTTTACATAGGAGCAGTATTATAGTAGTTATATTGTTGTACATAGGGGGCAGTATTATAGTAGTTATATTCTTGTGCATAGGGGGCAGTATTATAGTAGTTATATTCTTGTACATAGGGGTAGTATTATAGTAGTTATATTCCGGTATATAGGGGGCAGTATTATAGTAGTTATATTCTTGTACATAGGAACAGTATTATAGTAGTTATATTCTTGTACATAGGGGTAGTATTATAGTAGTTATATTCCGGTATATAGGGGGCAGTATTATAGTAGTTATATTCTTGTACATAGGAACAGTATTATAGTAGTTATATTCTTGTACATAGGAGCAGTATTATAGTAGTTATATTCCGGTATATAGAGGGCAGTATTATAGCAGTTATATTCTTTTACATAGGAGGCAGTATTACAGTAGTTATCTTCTTGTACATAGGAGCAGTATTATAGTAGTTACATTCTTGTACATAGGAGCAGTATTATAATAGTTATATTCTTGTACATAGGAGCAGTATTATAGTAGTTATATTCTTGTACATAGGGGCAGTATTATAGTAGTTACATTCTTGTACATAGGGAGCAGTATTATAGTAGTTATATTCTTGTACATAGGGGGCAGTATTATAGTAGTTATATTCTTGTACATAGGGGCAGTATTATAGTAGTTATATTCTTGCACATAGGGGTCAGTATTATAGTAGATATATTCTTGTACATAGGAGCGGTATTATAGTAGTTATATTGTTGTACATAGGGACAGTATTATAGTAGTTATATTCCGGTATATAGGGGGCAGTATTATAGTAGTTATATTCTTGTATATAGAAGCAGTATTATAGTAGTTATATTGTTGTACATAGGGACAGTATTATAGTAGTTATATTCCGGTATATAGGGGGCAGTATTATAGTAGTTATATTCTTGTATATAGGAGCGGGAGTAGGCTGTGTGCCCACGATGCGTTTTTAATGCGTTTCCCCAGCGTTTTTGCAGGTGCGGAAACAAATTAAAAACGCATGGTAGAAGGGCAGCAATGTTCCCCAATGATAATCCGCATGTGCTGTGCACATACTGTGGAAATTTCCGCTGCGGATTATCATTGCGGAAAAAAACGCAGCACTACCAATTATTTTGCGGAAGTGCTGCGTCTTCGTCGCCATTGACTTGCATTAGACCGCATGGATTACGCATCACTGTATATGTAGATGCGCATTCCATGTGTTCTAATGTGCGGATGGTACCCGGGTGTGGAGGACAGGAGACTCTCCTCCACACCCAGGTACCATTAAAAAATCTGTAAAAAAATAATAAAATAAAAAATAAACGTATATTTACCTTCTGTCGGCCCGCTCTGCGCTCCTCCTTGCTTCCCGGCATTTTGCAGTGAATTGAGGGACCTGCGCTGACGTCAGAGTCATGTGACGGGTCACGCAACGCTGACGTCGGCAGGTCTTTCAATTCACTGTTGCCGGCAGCCGGGAGAACGGAGTGAGCGGGACACCGGGGGCCATCAGAGGGTAAGTATATATTTATTTTTTATTTTTACCACTCTCTCGGGTCACACTATATGAATCCATGCTGTTTGCATGGATTTATATAGTGTGACCTAGTTGTCACAAGCACTTTCCAAGTGATGCTAATCGCTTGGAAAGAGCTTGTCAATCCACATGCGGAAATGTCAGTGGGTAACCGCTCCATTTCCGCATGTCCCTGGCAGGAAAACGCATGTACAATCCACATGTACAAATCCGCATGCGTTTTTTTCTGCCAGGGAGATGCAGAAACGCTCAGGAAAAATCCTGAGCATTTCTGCATCGTGGGCACATAGCCTTATAGTAGTTATATTGTTGTACATTGGGGGCAGTATTATAGTAGTTATATTCCGGTATGTAGGGGGCAGTATTATAGTAGTTATATTCTTGTGCATAGGGGCAGTATTATAGTAGTTATATTCTTGTACATAGGGGGCAGTATTCTAGTAGTTATATTCTTGTACATAGGAGCAGTATTATAGTAGTTATATTCTTGTACATAGGAGCAGTATTATAGTAGTTATATTCTTGTACATAGGGGCAGTATTATAGTAGTGATATTCTTGTACATAGGAGCAGTATTATAGTAGTTATATTCTTGTACATAGGAGCAGTATTATAGTAGTTATATTCTTGTACATAGGGGGCAGTATTATAGTAGTTATATTCTTGTACATAGGGGGCAGTATTATAGTAGTTATATTCTTGTATATAGGAACAGTATTATAGTAGTTATATTCTTGTGCATATGAGGCAGTATTATAGTAGTTATATTCTTGCACATAGGGAGCAGTATTATAGTAGTTATATTTTTGTACATAGGGGGCAGTATTATAGCAGTTATATTCCGGTATATAGGGGGCAGTATTATAGTAGTTATATTCTTGTACATAGGAACAGTATTATAGTAGTTATATTCTTGTACATAGGAGCAGTATTAGAGTAGTTATATTCCGGTATATAGAGGGCAGTATTATAGTAGTTATATTCTTGTGCATAGGAGGCAGTATCACAGTAGTTATATTCTTGTACATAGGGGCAGTATTATAGTACTTATATTCTTGTACATAGGAGCACAATTATAGTAGTTATATTCTTGTACATAGGAGCAGTATTATAGTAGTTATATTCTTGTACATAGGAGCAGCATTATAGTAGTTATATTTTTGTACATAGGGGCAGTATTATAGTAGTTATATTCTTGTACATAGGAGCAGTATTATAGTGGTTATATTCTTGTGCATAGGGGCAGTATTATAGTAGTTATATTCCGGTATATAGAGGGCAGTATTATAGTAGTTATATTCTTGTGCATAGGAGGCAGTATTACAGTAGTTATATTCCTGTACATAGTGGGCAGTATAATAGTAGTTATATTCTTGTGCATAGGGGCAGTATTATAGTAATATTCTTGTGCATAGGGGCAGTATTATAGTAGTTATATTCTTGTACATAGTGGGCAGTATTATAGTAGTTATATTCTTGTACATAGGGGGCAGTATTATTGTTGTTATATTCTTGTGCATAGGGGCAGTTTTATAGTAGTTATATTCTTGTGCATAGGGGCAGTATTATCATAGTTATATTCTTGTACATAGTGCGCAGTATTATAGTAGTTATATTCTTGTACATAGGGGCAGTATTATAGTTGTTATATTCTTGTACATAGGGGGCAGTATTATAGTAGTTATATTCTTGTACGTAGGGGGCAGTATTATAGTAGTTATATTCTTATACATAGGGGGCAGTATTATAGTAGTTATATTCTTGTACATAGGTGGCAGTATTATAGTAGTTATATTCTTGTACATACGGGCAGTATTATAGTAGTTATATTCTTGTACATACGGGCAGTATTATAGTAGTTATATTCTTGTACATAGGGGGCAGTATTATAGTAGTTATATTCTTGTACATAGGGACAGTATAATAGTAGTTATGTTCTTGTATATATGGGCAGTATTATAGTAGTTATATTCTTGTACATAGGGAGCAGTATTATAGTCGTTATATTCTTGTACATAGGGGGCAGTATTATAGTAGTTATATTCTTCTCATAGGGGCAGTATTATAGTCGTTATATATTCTTGTACATAGGGAGCAGTATTATAGTCGTTATATTCTTGTGCATAGGGGGCAGTATTATAGCAGTTATATTTTTGTGCATAGGGGCAGTATTATAGTAATATTCTTGTGCATAGGGGCAGTATTATAGTAGTTATATTCTTGTACATAGTGGGCAGTATTATAGTAGTTATATTCTTGTACATAGGGGGCAGTATTATAGTTGTTATATTCTTGTACATAGGAGCAGTATTATAGTAGTTATATTCTTGTACATAGGGGGCAGTATTATAGTAGTTATATTCTTGTACATAGTGGGCAGTATTATAGTAGTTATATTCTTGTACATAGGGGGCAGTATTATAGTTGTTATATTCTTGTGCATAGGGGCAGTTTTATAGTAGTTATATTCTTGTACATAGGGGCAGTATTATAGTAGTTATATTCTTGTACATAGGAGCAGTATTATAGTTGTTATATTCTTGTGCATAGGGGGCAGTATTATAGTAGTTATATTCTTGTAAATAGGGGCAGTATTATTGTAGTTATATTCCTGTACATAGGGGGCAGTAGTATAGTAGTTATATTCTTGTACATAGGGGGCAGTATTATAGTAGTTATATTCTTGAACGTAGGGGGCAGTACTATAGTAGTTACATTCTTGTACATAGGGGCAGTATTATAGTAGTTATATTCTTGTACATAGGGGGCAGTATTACAGTAGTTATATTCTTGTACATACGGTTAGTATTATAGTAGTTATATTCTTGTACATAGGGGGCAGTATTATAGTAGTTATATTCTTGTACATAGGGACAGTATAATAGTAGTTATGTTCTTGTATATATGGGCAATATTATAGTAGTTATATTCTTGTACATAGGGAGCAGTATTATAGTCGTTATATTCTTGTACATAGGGGGCAGTATTATAGTAGTTATATTCTTCTCATAGGGGCAGTATTATAGTTGTTATATTCTTGTACATAGGGGCAGTATTATAGTAGTTGTATTCTTGTACATAGGGGGCAGTATTATAGAAGTTATATTCTTCTCATAGGGGCAGTATTATAGTCGTTATATTCTTGTACATAAGAGCAGTATTATTGTAGTTATATTCTTGTACATAGTGGCAGTATTATAGTAGTTATATTCTTGTACATAGTGGCAGTATTATAGTAGTTATATTCTTGTACATAGGGGGCAGTAGTATAGTAGTTATATTCTTGTACATAGGGGGCAGTATTATAGTAGTTATATTCTTGAACGTAGGGGGCAGTATTATAGTAGTTATATTCTTGTTCATAGGGGGCAGTATTATAGTAGTTATATTCTTGTACATAGGGGGCAGTATTATAGTAGTTATATTCTTGTACATAGGGGGCAGTATTATAGTAGTTATATTCTTGTACATAGGGGCAGTATTATAGTAGTTATATTCTTGTACATAGGGGCAGTATTATAGTAGTTATATTCTTGTACATAAGGGGCAGTATTATAGTAGTTATATTCTTGTACATAGGGGGCAGTATTATAGTAGTTATATTATTGCACATAGGGAGCAGTATTATAGTAGTTATATTCTTGCACATAGGGGGCAGTATTATAGTAGTTATATTCTTGTGCATAGGGGCAGTATTATAGTAGTTATATTCTTGTACATAGGGAGCAGTATTATAGTAGTTATATTCTTGTATATAGGGGCAGTATTATAGTAGTTATATTCTTGTATATAGGGGCAGTATTATAGTAGTTATATTCTTGTATATAGGGGCAGTATTATAGTAGTTATATTCTTGTACATAGGGGCAGTATTGTAGTAGTTTTATTCTTGTACATAGGGAGCAGTATTATAGTAGTTATATTCTTGTACATAGGGGCAGTATTATAGTAGTTATATTCTTGTACATAGGGGCCGTATTATAGTAGTTATATTCTTGTATATAGGGGCAGTATTTTAGCAGTTATATTTTTCTGTATATGGAGCAGGTTTATAGTAGTTATAGATCTGTAGGGGACAGTAATAAGGTAATAATATTTGTTTGCTTTCTTATTACAGTTTATTATTAGAAAGTCTAATGTATCTGGTGTTTCTCTTTAAGAATATAAAGTAATATATTGAGTTTTGCTTATTTCTGTCTCTTTCGGCCGCTTCTTATTTCCTCGGTGCTTTGCTTCTATCTATGAACAGAACAGACACTGATAACAGGACAGTTTAATTTCCGGTGTCCTGTGCGCTCATACAGGTCGCCGTGGAAACAAAAATGTGCGTCATTTTCCTCCTTTCATTAAGTTAATGACACTTTGATTGTTGTTTGGTCGTGTTTGCTCCTTATTTTAGCTGAAATGAAAGAAGTTGATGACTGCAGGCTGATGTGACATCTAACAATTAAAAGCAATTGCATGGGGGGTGGACAGACAGGAACATCAGGGTTTACTGCCCAGTGTATTATTGTGGTCTTGTCCGTGAAGCACATGATGTATAGAGCGCGGTATGTCCAATCCTGACCACTGTCATAGACAAATCACTCTATATATGCAGTATAAATACTAACACCCCGGTGGTTATAGCCAGTACTGCACCAATCCAGCTGAACTGCCCAAATATATCTATGATTAATATGTAATATTTTCTAAAAGAGTAGAATTATAGTCCTTGTGAAAATGTTATAGTTTAGAGATAATTTCTACAATGAAAAATTTTGCAAAACATTTTGTTCAATGGAACTGGAAGCCGTGCAACTACTGAAGAGAGACACGTGAGCAATCGATATTATCGCACTGGTCATAGGGTGAAAGGTCCGCAGCTTCCTGGAATGTGCAATGTTCAGTAGATAATATTCCTCAGGTATACAAAGGGCAGAGGTGCTGCGTTCAGTGTGTTGTTACATGAGAATTGTGGTCTCCATCTGTCGTTCATTCTGTCTATTATCTATCTATCTTCTCAGATCTCTCTCTATCATTCGTTGCATCCATCGTTCCACTCATTCGTCGTTACATCCGTCCGTCCGTCGGTTCCATTCATCCGTCGTTCCATTCATTTATCGTTTCATTCATCCATCCATGGTTCCATTCATCCGTCGCTCCATTCATCCGTCGTTCCATTCATTTATCGTTTCATTCATCCATCCATGGTTCCATTCATCCGTCATTCCATTCATCCGTCGTTCTAGCCATCAATCTGCTGTTCCATTCATTTATCGTTTCATTCATCCATCCATGGCTCCATTCATCCGTCATTCCATTCATCCGTCGTTCTAGCCATCAATCTGTTGTTCCATTCATTTATCGTTTTATTCATCCACCAATCCATCATTGGTTCCATTCATCCGTTGTTCCATCTACCTATTGTTCCATCACTCGTTCCATCCATCTGTTATTCTATCCATCTATCCATCGTTCCATCCATGCATTCATCCATCTATCGTTCCACCATGTATCATTCTATTTAATTGGCTTCCTCTGATATAGATACTAATAACTAGAGATGAGCAGATCGATCCGCAGGACCCCGGATCAGCGGTCAGACCTGTAGTCCGCCACATGGGATTCCTGCAACCGCCTCCTATTTCCCGTCATCCCTGGTGCCTCTTCTGACTATTTGGTCCGGTGCGACGTCATCATTGCTGCGCAGCGCGGTGCACACACAATGTTGTGCCAGGCCGGCTAATCAATAGAAAAGCTGGGGATGCCGGCAAATAGGAGACAGTTTGCAGAGATCCCATGTGGCGGACTACAGACACGACCACTGGTCCGGGGTCCTGCGAATCGATCTGCTCATCTCTACTAATACCATTATAGTATTATATTGTGCACATTTAGCTTTTATATAGTACTGGTTGATGTAGCTCAAGGCAAACTAGAAAATGAATAGTCTAGCTAGAATATGCACTTTATTGTAATGGGATAAAGCTGCAGTACCAGGTGCAGCCTTTGGAGAAAAGTGGCGCTGTTTCTGCATAAACAAGTTCACATTCCTCATTGAAGAAGGGCAGGAAAGGAACCTGTCTATGGGGGGACAGCTGAATGTTCTCTTAAAGGATAATATGAAGATAGAAACAGCGCCAACCTTGCTCATTGGGTTGTGTCTGGTATTGCAGCTTAGCCATACTGAAGGGATTACAAAACACAGCCAATGGGCAATCCCTCCAGGCACCATAAAAAGTCACTTTCTCCTTCATAGACTTAAATATTAAGGACCTTAGATCTTCTGTACCATAAGATCCATTCACACTAATGCCCTAAACTGGTGCCGCGTTTATAGACAGGTGCCGTTTGCCTCCGCATCTGACTACACACCTACATGTGTAATTGTTTTTTTCTAAATTGCAGCACGCTGCACATGAATTACAGGTGCTGCCCCTTTAATTGGAAATTCCTCAATGGAACATGCAGATTTAGCGACAATGGTCGGGTTAATTTCAGGAAGCTTTTATATGGCAGCTGCACAGACGCAGCGAGCGCACGGCGTATCCCCGACTCGCCAAACAAACGCCAGGTGCTGGAGGAGAAACACACAAAGCCCTTTATGTGACCGACGCGAAGAGCCGAGTGATAGGTGGACGGGAAATGAAATGTATCTCTATAGAAACGCCGCCTCCGATGAATCCAGTGACCGGGATCAAAATATTCCAGCAATAATGTGACGTAAGGGATCTCCTAGGAAAAAAGGATCGTGGGGTCGGCTGAGGGCACAAAGCCGAAATTCAACAACCAATCGGTAAATAAAATGTAGCATTAATGGGAGTGAATTCCCGAGACCAATGGATGGATCTGCAAACCTTCTGCTCAGAGTATTTCCAATCCCATCCCCCTCGGTTGCGTCTCGTTTGCCGCCTTCTCTCTCCACCCCGTACGATGTATAAAACATACACAGATACAGCTGTGATCAATGGGTTAATTCTGTTCATTCATTGCATGATGAAGTGTTACACAATTTTACAATTTCTGCATCAATTTCTTATGGTTGTTAAGATCTCTGCTTGCTGTCATGGATTAGGAACCTGCAATGTTTCAATGCACATAAATTGGTTATGTGACGGACACAAATATGGTTATAATGAGCCGTACACCTGCGTGTCCAAGACACAGCGCTGCTTACTGCAGTGGCTTGCGAAAGTATTCACCCTCATCCTCCCCTCCTTGGCTTTTTACCTATTTTGTTACATTAGAACCTGTGTGTAATATTTGTGTGATCTGATTTGTGTGTGATGCTTCAGCACTAAATAGTGTAAGGTGGTGAAGTGAGAGAAATATAGGCATAAATTAAATATATGGGATCAAATAACTAAAAATTGGCATGTGCATATGTATTCACCTCTTTTGCTATGAAGCCTCTAAAAATTTTTGGTGCAAGCAATTCCCTTCATAAGTCCCATGCTTAGTGACAGGACGTCCCCCTGTGTGCAATCTAATGTCACACGTCTGTCAGTATATACACTTTACCTGTACTGAAAGGCCATAGAGACTGCAACACCATTAACAAGAGGCACCACTAACCAAACACCATGAAGACCAAGGAGATCTCCAAACAAGACCACGAAGACCAAGGAGATCTCCAAACAACACCATGAAGACCAAGGAGATCTCCAAACAACACCATGAAGACCAAGGAGATCTCCAAACAACACCATGAAGACCAAGGAGATCTCCAAACGCCACCATAAAGACCAAGGAGATCTCCAAACGCCACCATGAAGACCAAGGAGATCTCCAAACGCCACCATGAAGACCAAGAAGATCTCCAAACGCCACCATGAAGACCAAGAAGATCTCCAAACGCCACCATGAAGACCAAGGAGATCTCCAAACACCACCATGAAGACCAAGGAGATCTCCAAACAAGTCAGGGACAAAGTTATTAAGAAGCACAAGTCAGGGTTGGGTTCTAAAAAAAATATATCCCAATCTCTGATAATGGATTTGATGGTGCTCCAGAGAATTATCATCAAATGGAAAGAACATGGTACCTCAACAAACCTGCCAAGAGAGGGCAGCCCACCAAACTATCAGCCCAGACAAGGAGATCATTAATCAGAGAGGCAGCACAGAGACTAAAGGTAACCCTGAAGGAGCTGCAGAGTTCCCAAGCAGAGACTGGAATATCTGTCCAACTGACGCAAACCCTCAAAAAAACCTGTGAAATTCCAGGTTGTGAGGTAGCAAAACACAAAAAGTGCCAAGTGGGTGAATGCTTTCTCAAGCCACTGTATACTGTGTCAAGCCGTACACCTATGTGTCCAAGACGCAGCGCTGCTAACTATGCTGTGAAGAGCCGTACACCTGTGTGTCCAAGACGCAGCGCTGATGACTATACTGTGACGAGCCGTACACCTGTGTGTCCAAGACGCAGCGCTGATGACTATACTGTGACGAGCCGTACACCTGTGTGTCCAAGACGCAGCACTGATGCCTATACTGTGACGAGCCGTACACCTGTGTGTCCAAGACAAAGCGCTGATGACTATACTGTGAAGAGCCGTACACCTGTGTGTCCAAGACGCAGCGCTGATGACTATAGTGTGACGAGCCGTACACCTGTGTGTCCAAGACGCAGCGTTGATGACTATACTGTGACGAGCCGTACACCTGTGTGTCCAAGACGCAGTGCTGATGACTATACTGTGACGAGCCGTACACCTGTGTGTCCAAGACGCAGCGCTGATGACTATACTGTGACGAGCCGTACACCTGTGTGTCCAAGCCGCAGCGCTGATGACTATACTGTGACGAGCCGTACACCTGTGTGTCCAAGACGCAGCGCTGATGACTATACTGTGACGAGTCGTACACCTGTGTGTCCAAGACGCAGCGCTGATGACTATAGTGTGACGAGCCGTACACCTGTGTGTCCAAGACGCAGCGTTGATGACTATACTGTGACGAGCCATACACCTGTGTGTCCAAGACGCAGCGCTGATGACTATACTGTGACGAGCCGTACACCTGTGTGTCCAAGACGCAGCGCTGATGACTATACTGTGACGAGCCGTACACCTGTGTGTCCAAGCCGCAGCGCTGATGACTATACTGTGACGAGCCGTACACCTGTGTGTCCAAGACGCAGCGCTGATGACTATACTGTGACGAGCCGTACACCTGTGTGTCCAAGCCGCAGCGCTGATGACTATACTGTGACGAGCCGTACACCTGTGTGTCCAAGACGCAGCGCTGATGACTATACTGTGACGAGTCGTACACCTGTGTGTCCAAGACGCAGCGCTGATGACTATAGTGTGACGAGCCGTACACCTGTGTGTCCAAGACGCAGCGCTGATGACTATGCTGTGAAGAGCCGTACACCTGTGTGTCCAAGACGCAGCGCTGATGACTATACTGTGACGAGCCGTACACCTGTGTGTCCAAGACGCAGCGCTGATGACTATACTGTGACGAGCCGTACACCTGTGTGTCCAAGACGCAGCGCTGATGACTATACTGTGAAGAGCCGTACACCTGTGTGTCCAAGCCGCAGCGCTGATGACTATACTGTGACGAGCCGTACACCTGTGTGTCCAAGACGCAGCGCTGATGACTATACTGTGACGAGCCGTACACCTGTGTGTCCAAGACGCAACACTGATGACTATACTGTGACGAGCCGTACACCTGTGTGTCCAAGCCGCAGTGCTGATGACTATACTGTGACGAGCCGTACACCTGTGTGTCCAAGACGCAGCGCTGATGACTATACTGTGACGAGCCGTACACCTGTGTCTCCAAGACGCAGCGCTGATGACTATACTGTGAAGAGCCGTACACCTGTGTGTCCAAGACGCAGCGCTGATGACTATACTGTGACGAGCCGTACACCTGTGTGTCCAAAACGCAGCGCTGATGACTATACTGTGACGAGCCGTACACCTGTGTGTCCAAGACGCAGCGCTGATGACTATACTGTGACGAGCCGTACACCTGTGTGTTCAAGACGCAGCGCTGATGACTATACTGTGACGAGCCGTACACCTGTGTGTCCAAGACGCAGCGCTGATGACTATACTGTGACGAGCCGTACACCTGTGTGTCCATGTCCAGGACATTGAGTCCATGTCCACACAGGAATACTGTTCTGTGCAGGGAATGTACAGAGCCTAGCTGTCGGCCACATGGAATCCGTGCGGTATCTGCTACCATGGAGCCACATAAGTCTGTATGGGAGCTGTGTACAGAAATTACTTGGAGATATTTAAACAAGACTTTTTTTTGCAAATTTGTTTAATTTTTTTTGTTATGGTTTTGTTGAAACAATAATTTAAAAAATGTAAGTGGCCGTGCCCACGCCCTTTAGTTTTAGGCAGAAACGACATCTCGGATTCCTTACACTGTGCTGTTCTCTCTTACCCTCTCATTCTTGGTGCACTGTGTTTGTACTAA